>NC_059081.1:67137694-68337694 GCF_020497125.1 Mauremys mutica | reverse complement strand
TGGCACTTCTTCATCTGAGCACCTTTGCGAAAGGCCTCTGTAGACATTGTCCATAGGGTCAGGACCAGGAGCAGTTTGCAACCCATCATTTTTCCTATTGAATCACATAATTTCCAGATTACAAGGAGTATAAATTGTATTGTTAACAGTCTGACAAAGCGGGGAAGAAGGGGTGCAGGAAGGTGAGGGCTACAATCAAATATATACATTGGTGGGTTGACCCCAAAGATCACAGTTGAGCAAACTCAACTCTTCTATTCACAAATGTTTTCAGATCAGGCCTCTTAATTTACAGCCCCCAGCACTAATAATAGAAACTAAACTGGTCTGATGCTTAGAGGGATGGATAATGTTTGAGGCTCACTCTTTAGAGTAGATCATAGCAGATCAGTCTAGTAAGCTCAGATGCTAGACAGAAACCCCAGACTTAGTGGCACGTACCTTGGAGCATGTTTGCTGGGAAATCGGTTTAGTCTCTTCTTCTTCCTCGGGGTTGCTTGGCCTCCCTCGGGTCTGTGAATGTGGCCTCTCTTTTCCATTGCTCTTGCTTTTATACTCTCTAGGAGAAAAACCCCACATGTTAATGTTGTTGCTTGATCAGTGGAAACTGGAAAGTGAAAGTACGGGAGGTGCATCTAGCTCATAACCCTCTGCCCTCCTGCCACTGCCACTGCCAGGGATTCCCAGGTGAGGGAATCTCTGAATGGCATCATGACCAAATGATGCAAGGTTTCCTTGCCTAGAGTAGGCGAGTTCTGTTTCTAATCTTAGCATTGCCCAGTTTCCAGGTTTGCTGTGTTATTGTAATAATCCAGTGAGCAGCCTTTTCAATCATTTTTTCCCACACCCTCAGGAGTGACTCTACGAGTCATCACTGATCAGCGAAGTCGGGGAGGACAGTGATTTCAGTACACTCACAAATGGGCAGTAAGGGGCTGTTCCCAGAAGGGAGCCTTCCCTTGCAGTCTTGATAACATGCAGTCTTGATAACATTCAGCGTGTTTGTGATTTACCTGGGAAGCAAGGGCCTGGGGGAAGGAGAACCTGGAAAGCACGACTGGCACTACTCCAATGGGGAAGAGCCAGCCACAGGCTGTCTGAGATCTGGGCCAGGGAGGCTGAGAACCAGCAGCCTGACATCTGGGCCAGGCTGAATGGGAGTGTGGCAGGGGAGAAGGCCGAAGCTGGCAGGAGGTTGGTAGAAGCTGCAGCAATAGTACAATACAGCCTGGGGGAAACAGGAGAGATTGGAGGATTGAGGCACAGAGTTAGCTGCCTTCCAAGGTACTCCAGACCCAGGGCACTTGTGTAGAGAAGGACTCTTCTTCACCACTGGGGAGGGGCTGTGTGTTCTCAGAGGCACTGACATAAATAAGGGCGATGTGTCAAGAGGGGTTTGTAAGCAGGTAGCTTGCATCAGAGGCTCTGACAGGTGGCCAACAGGAAGACAATTCACAGAGACTCCCAGTTAAATCACCAGCAACAAGCCTGAACTGTGGCCAGTGGGATCTACAAGCCAATACTTAATTTCTCTCCACAAAGGGATGGCTTACCAAGGGCAGGCCAAGGTCTCGGTCCGAGTCACCCCCAGGGCAAGGATGCACTTGTATTCAGCATGAGGAGTGGCCGAAGTTGCAGAGTTAGGAACCAGCACATGTGTCTTTTCTTGTAACCGTTCAAACCACTGTAGTGAGGGAAACTCGTCTCCTTTCATTTCTTCCAGGCCTAGTAAGGAATCGTTGCATTTGGGCTGTGAGTGCATGGGCCTGTTGGGTAGAGAAACTGGTTGACAAAGACTCTGCAGAATACTTCTTTCTTCAACCTTATAGCCTCTTCTGTTGTCCTCTCATACCAGTCACATCTCTGACTGTTTCTGGCTGCATCTACCTCAGAACCCTCTAACCCAGTCTGACTTGCACTCAGCCTATACATGTCATGCCTGGTGAGCGTCTTACTCCCATGGATTCTTTTAATTAACTGACATGATTGTGATGTCAGTTCCTGAGTTAATTTGAAAGTCAACAGTCTTGCCATAAATATTCAGTTTCACTCACCAGGCAGGCTCTATATCATGCCATGTGATAGATCCCAGAAACAATGACTCTTAATTGTCTGTAATATGATCAACTCCCTGACTGCTTTGATGCAGCAAATAGGTGAAAAATGTCCTAATTTTGTGCATTTAGTATACCATGTGTCTCTGGCTGGACATGCATCATTTCTTGGACTATGACTTTTTCCACACCTTGTTGATATAGGCGGAATCTATCCCTCTTATTCACTGAGCTCTCTGATAATGACTTTTAATTCTCATGCTGCATCGGTTAACAGCTTCTAAGTTAGTTTTTTTGCTTTTCAAGTTCGGTGAGTTGCTGTTGCTTTTGCTGTCTCACCAGCTCCAATGGCTTTGTTATTTGAATAGCTGTGGCTAAGATTAAATCTTTCAGTGGTAGCTCCTATCAGGTCAAGCACAGTACACCAGAGTGGCAGTGCCAACACTACCATCCAACGGAGACATCCGGCCTCCATCCTCTAAGGCAAAGAGTGGAGATTAGAGCGAGGCTGAATGAGTCTTGCACTCAGGAAAAAATGTGACAGTCCTCCCGGTTGGTATTTTAAAAGTCTCTGATCAGTGTGTAGTTAAAGCAGCTGTTGTGGGGAAAGCAATCTACACTCAGCTCCAGGAGTCAGCACTGTCAGGGGTATTGCTGTCAGTTCAGTGGGAACCTGTCTGTTTTGCAATCTTGTCACATGTGAACTTTGCAAGCCACAAAGTAGGAGCTTAGTTTTTGCTTGGAATTTGCCACGAGTGCAGAAGTCCTCTCAGGGTTGCTCTGAAATGGTGTGCAACCTGCGAGCTTGGTCTGAGGTTCCAGCTTCTTATGGAATCGACAGCCACAGGAACTGAGTCTGGATTCCCCAGGGAACATTTGTCTAGCTTAGGGTCGGCAATCTTTCAGAAGTGGTGTGCCGAGTCTTCATTTATTCGATTTAGGTTTTGAGTGCCAGTAATACATTTTAACATTTTTAGAACGTCTCTTTCTATAAGTCTATAATATATAATTAAACTATTGTTGTATGTAAAATAAATAAGGTTTTTAAAATGTTTAAGAAGCTTCATTTAAAATTAAATTAAAATGCAGAGCCCCTTGGACTGGTAGCCAGGACCCGGACAGTGTGAGTGCTACTGAAAATCACCTTGCGTGCCGCCTTTGGCACGCGTGATGCCATAGGTTGCCTACCCCTGGTCTAGCTCTAATGGTAATGCCAAAAGGAAGGAGAAAGACAAGAGTCACATCTCTCTTTTCACTTTTAGTTGCATGTTTGGAAGTGCAGTGAGGGTGATCCAAAAACAAACAGCTTTGCAATGCAAGAGGGAGGCAGTGTGGCCTAGTGGTTAGAGTGTAAGACCAGCTCTCAGGATTCTTGGCTCTGTCACTGGCCTGCTGAGTGATCTTGGACAAGCACTTTGCCTCTCTGTGCCTTAGTTCCTCATCTGTGAAATCAGGAATAATGAGAATGACTTCCTTTGTAAAGCACTTTGGGATCTACTGCTGCACAGCACCGTATTGGAGCTGGGTTTTATTACCCAATTTTCTGTTTACAGCTTAAAAGACAGGAATGCCAAGGCCTGGGGAAACAATTTTATTTGTTTACAATTATAGATAAAAAGGCACAATCTTAGTAATAGATAAATACATAAAAAAATAGCTGATCCATAATAAATAACACTTTGGTTCAAGTCGGGAAGTTATACAAACCAATTACTCTTCTTACTTGGGTAATAATACGTAAAGAAGCAGCAAGGTAAAAATATACTCTGTATAAATACATCTGTCGAGGATCTGTACAGTAAGATGTTCCAAACTTCAATATTAATTAATTTCCTGAGGTTGTTTCTAAGAGACCCGAAGCCATGACTAGTGTGTAAATCCTAGACCTGGAGTGTTGTTTTTTAAAAAATTAAAGCTTATTAAATGTTTCCAATATTTTGGGACATGTTACCCTGACTACAATGCTTCCATATAGTGATAATACAATTACATTCAATAAATAATATCCCCCGAGGACCAAATCCTAGTGAAGTCTAAGGAGACTAGAGTGCTGCACCAGCTGGAAATTGGAGTAACCTGGAGGCCAACTGTTGCATAATTCTTTGGTATAAAAGGATGGAATCAGTTTGCTTGGGGATCTATGATCAGAAGCCAGAGGGAGAAGATGAATGTTCCTGGTTCACACATGTCTTCTCCCAGTATGTTGCAGTGCTCTCAGGCTAAGGACTCCCCAGTCTCTAGAGTAGATGTGGACACGGGCACTGGAGAGACCAGATGGCTACACACAGAGCTCCATGTAGGCTGCGCATCTCAAGTCTTCGTTCAGCAGCCGGAAGAGATTGAGGATCACAGATGCTTCCAGGCAGCCAGGTGTTTCCTGGGAAATGAGAGAATATTTACAACAGGAAGTGTGAATGGGGCTAAATTAAAGCCACCATGGGTATGTTGCATAATTAGGAGGCAAGTGCATATCTATAAGAAGCACAGAAGATGTGGAAAGAGGGTGAGTGCTGGAAACAGAGCAATGTGAATGTGGATTTCTGTAACCCAAGCTGATGCACACGCAAACTGCAGTTGAATGTGCTATCATGAAATGCAGCATAATTCAAACCATACATTAGCTGTTGCTGTAGTCTGTGACATCATTCCACAGTGGATCCGAATAGATCAACAAGCTCATTTTATTGCATTATTTACAAATAAAAACTAAGAGATAATAACAATAGAAATCTCCCTGCTCCACCCCTCTTCCCGCATTTCCTAAAAAGCCTGATTTATTGCAAAGGGTCAAAATCCCTGGTGGTATAATCTTCTTACAGGCTGTGCTGGGAAGAGACAGTCAGTCTAGCAGCAGACACAAGAGGTTTTTTTTATTGAGATCTACTAGATTTGTGCACAACTACAGTCCTGGGATTATTGAAACAGACTCAACAAGGCACCACAGAATACATTGCAGTAATCCCGCTCTGGCCTCTGGATGAGAACCTAGCAGGCTTGTTCTTTCTCTAATTTGTATGGAAGTTCACTTTCCTCATTGTCTCCAATGACTACTCACCATCTCTTTGCTCTCATGGAAATTTTGGAGCCAATTGTTCAGCCTCCTGGAGTGTCGATGAGAATGAGTTTGTCTGGTCTGAAAACAAAGTTGATACAGATGGGTTGGTGCACAGAGATTTCAGCCGACAGTGGACCAAAGCCCTTTCTCTCCAGGCGCAGAGCAGTTCTTGCCCTGACATAGTCTAGGCAGCTACCCTTGTGCATAGCATATCAACTGCTTCTGCTTTCCATGTCCTATATATGGATGGGCCCAAAGCAAGAGCCACATGCTAGTATTTGCTGGTACAAGGACAAGCAGCTCCAGTTGGGAAATTCCTAAGGGTTCTCCTCGAAGAGATTCACATCTGGCACGGAAAGAGAAATCTGGCACTGAATACTCACGCAGTCCCTCAGGTCCCCTCTGATCTGCGTCAGGATTTCTAGCGGCCTTGAGAGCAGCTTGGACAGACTGGGGTCCTCAACGTTCTCCAGCACGTTAGTGGCAAAGTCTAGCTCCTTCTCTACCAGGATGACTCTATCGTGCACCTGGGGAGAGAAACTTGTAGGTAAGAGAGTGTCTGTGGGAGAAAGATACACAGCTGTGCAGATACAGGACTAGAAATTCCCATGCGTTGGGGCGGGTAGACTAGATTGAAACAGGAGATTTTCTAAAGCTACTCAAGGCTTTCTTGATTTGTCAATAATGAAATATTAAAATCACTCCTGACTGGAAACAGCTTCATCTCCACACATCTTTCTTGACACCAGTTTATAGCCAGTGAGAAGGCACCTGAACTGAAGGTGAGGGGTGACCCTTATTTACACTGAGAAAGAGCCACAGTCAGGTCTGACATGCTCCTGACTAAATCAGTGACTACAAAATCAATGGTCAAAGTGCCATGTGTCAGATTAGCAGAAGCACTAAGTGAGATCAGATTCAGCGAGAAAGGGACACATGTTAGGAAAGAACCATCTGCTAGAACAGTGGTTCTCAAACTTTTCTACTGGTGACCCCTTTCACATAGCAAGCCTCTGAGTGCGACCCCCCCTTATACATTAAAAACCCTTTAAAATATATTTAACACCATTATAAATGCTGGCTGCAAATCAGGATTTGGGATGGAGACTGACAGCTCACGACCCTCCATGTAATAACCTTGCGACCCCCTCAGGGGTCCCAGCCCCAGTTTAAGAACCCCTGTGTTGGAATGTGACCTTCTTGTACCCCTTGGCTGAGATTTTTCGTACCAACTGCTCTTTGACTTCCCAGTTCCGGTGGAAAATCCTGGTGCTGCATTTTTGGTCTGACAACAGCATCATGTCCTCCTGGAGGCAGAAGGAAAGAACAGACACCCATATTTATGCAGGAGCAGGAACAAACCTGTACTAGTTCTTCCCTCAGTTCTCTCCACGCAATCCCAGTGGGGATGCAGGGAGACGAGATGCTGACATCAGATGTCTCCCTTGTACCCCGAGGGCTGGTATCCACAAGGGATATGACAGGGATATGCATGACCAAGTTTAAACTGTGCTTTGTCATTCTCCTCCAGTGAGGAGAGGACCTGGGTTCAGCAGGCGCTGTGCTAGAGCCCTAGTGCTTGCCAGCAGGGTGCTCGACATGGCAGAAAAGTTAAACCAAACCCTTCTTGGTAGTCTGTTTTGAGTTTCTTCCCTGAGTCCAGAGGGACATGCAGAGAGGGTCGCTGTTCAGATGACAGCCTAGGGCTCACAGTGCTCTTATTGCCCAGTGTGTGTTCTTCACACTTACAAATTTGTCCTTGGCTTTCTTGAAGGCCTCCAGTTCCCGAGGTGGCAGGGACTTGTATTTTGCGAGGTGGCATTTTGTCCTCTCAGCGCCTTTGGGAAAGGCCTCTGTAGTCATCGTCCAGATGGCCAGAGCAAAGAAAACTTTGTAGCTTACGTTCACCATTTTCCCTACCGGAGACAGAACAGGAGAGATACATCACTGCCATGCCAGGCTGCAAGGCTTACGAGCTGGCGAGTTAGACGGTGTCTCATAAGCGAGGCCCGCACTGGAGATAACCTAGCTCTAAATTTCCCCTTACTGTTTCCTAAAACATTGTTAAATCTACTGCAGGAGGCAGCTGGTGACACAGAATCAGTGAAATGCCCAGCTCTGATCTGTGGCTTCCTATAGGGGACTAGGAAGTAAAACAATTGTTGCCATTTCTCAAGTCTTCCTCAAGCCAACCAGTTAATTTGATTGGTTGTGAAATGAAATAGCTGATGAAAGTGATGTTTTTATCTTTTTTCTTAAAACTAACTTATTGACATTCAGCAGAATTATCTGTTCTTTTCAGACTACCCTTCAGACTTCAGCTGTTGTAAATACTTGCACACTGTGTCGTCAAACAATAAAGTAGCTAGTAGGTGCGGCAGGGTACATCATCCTGTAGCATTTGTTACAAATTTATCCTGCTTCTTTTAGTACAGCAAAGTGTGAACTAATCCCAATGTTATGCTACTTGCCAAATATTTCTGACAAAGAATTTTCAGGCTACTGATTGTTTTGTGTCTGTTTGCAATTTGATAGTCGTTGTATATTTTGTTGCTGGTCTCCTAAGTCACAGGGCATTGTTTCCGCTCCATAATTTGATGACTGAACTATTTTTAATCCATGCACATTTCTGTACGAAACATTATTTGTGAAAGTTTTGGGGGTAGGCAAACACTTTTTGCAAGTACCCAACAATTCTCCAGATAGAAAACTAAAACACCATACAAATCATAGCAACTTGAACTCTGATTTTCTCCAGGAAAATATTCATGAATCAGAGGGTTTTTTTGTTTAAATATTCAGCCATTAATAATACATTACAGGTGTAATGCACTTTGCTTGTACAACATTCATTCCTTGCTCTCTACCATAGAGCACAATATAATCACTCAGTAAAGAGAAATCGTGTAGCAAGGGGAGGTTCCAGACTAGTCACCCTTACCTTGACATGTATTTGCTGGGATGTTGCTTTAGTTGCCTCTTGTGTCTCAGGGCTGCTTTGCCTCTCTCTTGGCTCTGAATGTGGTTTTTCTTCTCCATGGCTCTTGCTTTTATACCCAAAGGCTTTTTCTGGTTCAGAAAAATAACATGAAAGTTCATTTTGCTTTAGTCTAGGGCAGAAAACCCAGCTGTGCTGTCACCCAGCAAAGAGCAGCAAGGTGTTTGGAAAGGGAAAGCGAAAGTGAGGCAGGTATCACACCTGAGCTCAGAGCCCTGAGGGATTTCCAGGTGATGAAAACACTGTGACATCACAAGTGAATTATGGAAGTGTTCCCTGCCTAGAGTAGGTATGAATGTAGACTTGGCCTTTGCTGAATTGCAAGGCAAGAAGAATCTCAGCCCCTTTTGTTTTTAAATTCCTCTTCCTTGCAGATATAGCCTCGAAAATGTAAAATAAAATAAAGGCCGACACGCAGGAATTTCGAGCTGGGTGGGTATTCGTTTGTCCATCCAATTTGTTTTACTTTTCACCACAAAGCCAAGAACATACGGTCTCTGTGGAGGTCTCCTGTATTCTAACATTACCAGTTAGCTGCAGTAGCATTTATTCCACTCGTGCACAGATGCCCCAGTCAGGATCAGGGCCTCATTATGTAAGCATCGTACACATAAAATACAGGCAGTCCCCTATATACGTTTACAGTCTAAATGGGGCCTTGGCACAATGGGGTCGTAGAACACAAGTGAGGGGGAGAGACAAGGATGGCAGTAATAGGAGCAAAGCTTTGCCTGGATTAATGAAGAGAATATGTGCTATTGTCTCCTTTCCTAGGTACAGCTCTTTGCAGTCCTCCCCTCCCCCCACCGCCACCCCTCAGCCTCACACTGTACTCGTACCTGTGTTAGGATCTGTTTCCTGTCTTTTGTTCTGATCTTTTGGCTGTATTCAATGGCTATTGTCTCCTTGCCTCCGTCCAGGCTGAGCTCCATTATTCAGACAGACTCAGAGGAATACAGCCAGACAACTTTTAAAGTAACAGATCTCATGCTCCCTTTCCTCATTTAAACGCAACCCATTCAGGTCTCTAAAATAACAAAGCTACACCACATAAAATAAATATTTTTTTTAAAAATTGTTTCCCCTTTGCTTACCTGCCAGTACATAGAATGGTACGACTTTGAAGGGTCAACCAGGCCTGACTGTGATTTTTTAATTGATGCAATTATACCAGTACAACCAAGTGTGGATGCAGTTATCTCAGCATTACAGTGCCTGATACCAGTATTGTTACGTCTCTTCCTGTACAGGCAGAGCTATTGCTGGTATAAAGCATCTGCATTCCTTTAGGGGGGCTGAGGGGGACAGTAAGGGAGGTTGTACTGTTTAACCATACCGCTATAGTTAAAGCAGTAAAACGTACTAGTTGTGAAAAAAACTTTGATTTCAGGGGCTTGCGTTTGACTAGAGCAAAGGGCTCTAGAAACACATGAAAAACGCAGCTTGCTCATTTCTAGGAAACAGACTCTTGAATGACTACACTCAGGTTTTGGAAGGTAGAAACACCCTTTGATTCACCCTTTGATTCACCAGTACTTACTCACACAAAACACCCATTAACTTCAGTAGTATTCAGCCTATGAAAGCACTGCAGACCCAAAGCTTCCCATGCCTAAGTCTCTGTATACTCTCTCAATAGTGGGATTGGATGATTTTTTAAACTAACAATTTGTTAAGAAGATTTCACTCCCTTCCACTTGCTGGCCTGTAAGTTTCATTGCCTTTCCAGAAACTTCCTCTTATTAGCCCTGATTCCTGTTCACCTTCTATGCATTATTTTCTCTCTCTGCTGACCGGCTCTGTTAAGCATAACCAGGTCACTGGCAGGCGTAGTTAGCAGTTATGTCGACACAGGTGTTTAAATCCCTGGTGCTACCTGTGCCATTATGATCTGCGCACAACGTTTCTAATGAAAAAAAGGAAACCTGTGTGTATTTGTGCTGCTTGCCATGTGGAAAGCAAACCAGAACATGCATTAGATCAGGGCTTCTTATTCAGAGTAACAGGAAAATCCACAACTATATGGAAACAATTCTTTGCCCAAATCATTGAAAGATAACTGGGTTCAGTGAGTGGGATCCTTTCAGGTAGCTGACAAAAGAGAGATGTTTCTTGATGTATGAAAAGCGGCTTTCTGACACCACTAAAGTAAACTGTATAGGACACTATTAGCAGACCATACACTACACTGAATCAAATTCTACTGCATGTATCAACACAGGACTCTGTGACACATGCCTTGCTAAGATAAGGTTAGGAGCAAAAGTGAAACTGGTTGAGTTACATCACCATATTGCTTCTGAACTCCACCTACACAGGCGACCTATTCAAAAAAGAGATATGAATTAATGGTATTCAAGAGGTGAAATGTCCAAAAGGAATTTTTAACCCATTTGGATGCAGCTATTATTTCACAAGAGTTTTTAAAAGAGCTTTTCAGGTGTGTTGTTTAATTATTCAGGATTGTTAATTGCCTATTGTGGCTATGATAGAGTTAGAAACAACAGCAATAATAGTACCTAGGTCTCATCTAGCAGTTTCATCTTTCGATCTCAAAGCGCTATACGAAAGGTCAGTATCATTGCCGTGTTACAGATGGGAAACTGAGGTATAGTGAGGGAATTGATGTGGCCAGGGTTGCCCAGAAACTCACTAGCGGAGCTGGGAATTAACCCACACCTCCTGCGTTCTACGTCAGTTCCCTAGCCACTAGGTGACACATGGCAGATGCGCGCAGCTGTATAGGAAGGGAGCGGGGGCGGAGAAGAACACTTCCATTTTAAGATCACTATAGAACCCTAATACTTTCCATTAAGGGAAAAATTCTGCTCATCTTATGTAAGTCACATCGAAGTCTAGTTGTATGCGTCAGGAGAACAGGATCTGACCCTAAGTCTGGAAAGCATGTTTGCTAGAAAGCCATTACGGGACTCTAAGCGCTTTGCAGCAGAAAGACAGAAAGCTGACAGGGATAATGCAGGCACCCCTAACACTCCGATCATAATCAGGGCCGGCTCCAGGCACCAGCATTCCAAGCAGGTGCTTGGGGCGGCAATCTACAGGGGGCAGCAGTCCGTGTGTTTTTGTGACCCCAAGCAGGGCTGGTGCAAACTATTAGGCGACCGCCTAGGTCGCCTAGGGCACTAGCATTTGGGGGGCAGTATTTCGGGTCCTTCGGCGGCAACCGCGGCGGCTAAATCTTCAGCCGCCCCAGTTGTTGTCGGCATTTAGGCAGAGGGACATGGGGTAGGGGGGTGCGGGGAGGGCTTCCTGCAGCAAGTAAGGGGGTTCACGGCATGCAGGGGAACTGCTCCCCGCCCCTGCTCACCTCTGCTCCACCTCCTCCCCTGAGCATGCCACCCCGCTCTGCTTCTCTCCCTCCCAGGCTTACGGCGCCAAACAGCTGGGGGCGCCTCAGGGCGGAGGTGGGAAGCTGCTGCGGGGGGGGAGCGCCTCAGGGCGGGGGGTCAGAGAGCTGCCACAGGGCTTGGGGGGCTGTGGGGGTGGCGCAAGGTGGAAGTTTTGCCTAGGGCACAAAACATCCTTGCACCCTCCCTGGCCCGAAGCAGTGCGCCGAATTGCCACCGTGGATGGTGGGGGCAGTCCATGTGCCACTAGGGTGGCACACGCGTTTCCGCAGTGGCGGCAATTCGGTGGCAGCTTCTGTCTTCAGCTGCCCACAGCGGCAATTCGGCGTGCTGCTTGGGGCGGCAAAAACAGTAGAGCCGGCCCTGATCATAATGCCTCTATATAAATCCATAGTACACCCATATCTTGAATACTCCGTGCAGATCTGGTCACCACATCTCTAAAAGATACATTGGAACTGGAAAATGTACAGAAAAGAGCAACAAAAATGATTAGGGGTGTGGAACAACTTCCATCTGAGGAGAAATTAAAAAGGCTGGGGCAATATAGTTGGCTGTGTTGCTAAGAAACAGCTGAAATGAGCTGACTTTCATCTCCTGGCTGATTTCCATGATTAGTACTCAGCGTCTCATCAGCGAGGCTCTGAACTCACAATCCCTGTTGCGTTATGGTTGATTGGACTGTAATATCTCTGAGGACAGTTTTGAGTTCTAATTCTCTTCTAATCTTCTTATTAACTAGAAGCTGCAGTTAATTCATTGAATCGAGATCAAAATATAGCCAAGTCACCAGAGTTTCAAAGCAAAGTCCTTTTCACAGAACCATTATGTCTGTTACCTCCTAGAGTCACACATTTTCCTTATCTTGGGTCAAACGCTGGTTATTTTACACATGGTGCAAGGGCAGCTGGGAAAGCCGCTCTGAGATCCATGGAGAGGCCCCTGGAGAGCCTGTGTTGACTGTGTGGATTTTAGTTGGGCCACCGTAGCTCTGCCCCTGTGCTGACCACACTAAAATGCAAAGCAGTCAGTGCTCCATAAGCCTCCATTTGGATCTGTGAGCGGCCATCTCACACAGAATCACTTTGAAGGCCTGCTCAACGGAGATCCAGCCCGTCTTCCAGCACCTACAAGACCTCCCCCGCTCTGGGGATCACTCTTCTTCCTGGATGATGTAATGTACACACCTGGCTGGGAGAATTTGGGGCAAAATACAGTTGCGAAAATTACTCTCAGGAACTACTGCTGCTGCTGGTGTTTGAGACTTCTGCTTCTTTTGTTGACTGTGCAGGAGGGGAGCTGTTATTCCTGTTCAGCCATCAGCAGGCAGAGAATGTTCTCCATCCTTTCCATTTACTAGGAGTCCGGGCCCCACCAGACACCCAAGGCCCAGTCCTTGGCCCGCGTTCTCCACCACATGGAAGCTGCTTGTCTCCCACTAGCCAAGAAAGCATCAGTATCATCCCAGGGTCGGTTTCAGGCCCTTTCCTCGGGGCATAATGTATTGGCTAACCAGAAGTGTTGTCAAAAATGTCAGCACAAAGTAGATCCTCAGCCCAACATGGGCTACAGTTCCCAGAGACAGTGCCCTCATCTCATTCGTTCCACCCACCCCCTTGTCCTGAGCCTTGGACTCCTACAAGAGCCAGACAGGCTTATTTGGTTTCCCTTGCTCCTGCAGTCAGCTAATCTGCTAATTAGTCACAGATGGAGACCATCTCCCCTAGAGGGGCCAATCCCCATGTGATAGGGTAATAAGGAATGAAAGTTTCACAACAAGTATTAGTCACCTCTTCTACCTACAAAGTCACTGGGCCCTGCTATGCAGATTTGTGATTCTCGCATGTATTGTCTTTGATGAAAGCACATTCAGAAATGCCCAGAAGATGCTGAAGGAGTAACACTTTACCATTTCCAGTAGTGAAGTCTTTTGGAGAACACTGGGTACTTAGGGAATATGCCAGGGGAAAGGGTACATGATCTGCAAAACAACAGAGTACATTTGTAAGCATCTTTTTGGGAGTCAGTACACTCACTTTTCACTGTTCTCAAAACAACTGCAAGCAACTTCCTCACCTTAATTTCTGGAAATGAATGTGGTATCTCTGAACATACAGCTCATGAAAGAGACCTCCAGAGAACAGGGAGAGTTATCACTTATACAAATTTCACTCTAAGGAACACTAGATACTGTAAATATAATTCATTATTTGAATAACAGATTTTCCAATCCCACATTAACGTGTTTTGTACATAAATAGGTCACTCTTATTTGTTGGGTATTTTGTTTGTGTGTTTGTTTTAGGTGAAAGATTTTGAAAAAAAAACCATGCAAAAAGGGCCTACGTGATTTTGGAGACTGTGCCCCATTTTCAAAAAATGTCTTAAGACCTGGACAGAAATCAGTGGGGGTTAGATGTCCACACACCTTTCAGGACCTGGCCCTCTGGGGGTCTACGTTCCCCTGAAAGTCAATTGGACTTAGGCTCCTTAGTCCTTTAGGTGCTTTTATCCCTGGTGTTTGTGAGCACATTCAAAGATCAGCTGGGCATCACTGGCACTGAAACGGGGCACTGGAGAATAGGGATGAGCTCTCGCTCCCAGGGGCTAGTTAGGTCAGGGGAAGGGGGTATGTGCATTTGCTAATAATTTGTATTCTATTTATACATCAGGAAATGGAAGATACAGTGGAGTCGCATCTTACGCGGGGCTTAGGTTCTAAAATCAGCGCGTAAGGTGAAAATTGCATATAGTCAAAATTACCCTTGAAAATCCCTTAAATCGCACATAAAGTACAGTATACTGTACATGGTTTTGTGTATACAATCCTGTACAGTAATATGTATAATGTATACAGTAATGTACTGTATATAAAGAGTACATATTTTTAATTACAGGGGGTAATCAGGGCTTGGTATCGATCTAGGAAATGGAGGTGATGGAGAGTTTGGGTGACAGAGAGCGAGTTGTAGACAAAGTGGTTGGCTCTGGTTCAGCTCGAGAAGTTGATTGCATAAGGTCATCTGCTGCTGACTGTTTTTCCCTTGAAAAACATGGTGATCAGCAACTGTCGCTGTTGTTTCTTGAGCTGCTCTAACATTTCTTGATGTGGTCTCAAATCGTTCATAATACTACATGTGATTTTGAGGCTTTGTTCCACAGAGGGATCATATTCAGAAATTAAATCATTCAGTTGTTTCACTGCTTGGAACACTTCAGCAAATTTATGAAGATTCCAACTTGCTGGCTCTTCCTGTTCATCATCATCATCTTCGTCTTCTGTAGACGATTTTATCAGTTCCTCTAACTCTTCGTTAGTCAATGTTTCTCTATGGCTCTCAATTTTTCAATTTCTTCCTCAAGGATGTTGACAAAACCATCACCACCCACTTGCTTGGCCACCTGAACAATGCATTTCACTTCTTTGTCAATGGTCGGGAAAATCATTTACACATTCCTTCCGTAGGTTTCGCCAACATGCATTGACTGTTTCAGGCTTGATTGCATCTATTGCCTGTTTAATGTAAGTGATGCAATCGACAATGTTGAAAGACTTCCAACACTCCATCACATTAAGATTGGGATCAGCAGCCATAGCGCTACGTATCCGTGAGAACGTAAGCCTCGTGTACGTGGCCTTGAAACAGCGAATCACGCCTTTGTCGAGAGGTTGGAGGATGGAGGTGGTATTGGGGGGAGAAACATGACTTCAATGTCATTATGTGCAAACCGGAGTGCTGCAGGGTAGCCAGGAACATTGTCTACAATCAGCAACACTTTCAAGTCAAGTCCTTTCTCTTTGGGGTACCGCTTGACCTCCAGAATGAAACACTTGTGGAACCAATCCAGAAATAATGCTGCTGTCACCCAAGTCTTTTTATTTGATTGCCAGAACACAGGCAGGAGATTTTTGTTCTTGCCTTTTAGGGCATAGGGATTTGCAGCCCTGTAGAGCAAGCCCGGCTTTATTAAATGCCCAGCCGCATTGCCACAAAATAACAGTCACACGGTCTTTAGCTGCTTTGAAGCCAGGGGCTTGTCTTTCTGATTTTGAAATGTAAGTGCAGTTGGGCATTTTTTTCCAGAAGAGCCCAGTCTCGTCAGCATTAAAAACTTGTTCCGGAAGATAGCCCTTTTCTTCTATGATTTTCTTTAATTGTTCGGGGTAGGCGTTTGTTGCCTCTTCATTGGCAGATGCAGCTTCACCAGTAGTCTGCACATTTTTGAGGTTGAAGCAGTTCCTAAAACTGTTAAGCCAACCTTGGCTGGCTTTGAATTCCTTCTTATCAGAAGGCTGTCCCTCTTCAGCGGGAGGTTTGAACAGCGTGTAGAGGGTAAGAGCCTTTTCTCGCAATGTGTTGCCATCGATAGGCACACATTTTCGATTCATGTCTTCCAGCCATAAGTTTAATGCCTTTTCAGTCTTCACTAAAGTCTTATCATGCTCCTGGCTCATCACCTTAGCAATTATTGGAGCACTTGATGCCATGGCTTGACGAATTTATCTCTCTCGAATATTGATGGCACAGGTGCTAGATTCGTTGTAGCCATATTTACGCACCACACTGGAGACTGACATATCGTCTCTCAGTAAGTCCAATACAGCCAGTTTTTCCTCCAGCATTGGAACAGATCGCTGTTTCTTTGCTTGAGCACCAGATGAAGTAGTTGGCTTGCATTTAGGGGCCATGTTGTATGAAAAATATGTATCTTTAAACACTAGACTCACACTCAGCGCAGCGAGATGCTCACACTACAAGAGGCCCGCAGGAACTGAGACTGACTGAGGGAACAGCACTTGATACCGCACTTGATACCGGCTGCCAACTAGACATGGAACCATTGATCACTACCCGTTGAGCCCGACCATCTAGCCAGTTTTCTATCCACCTTACCGTCCATTCATCCAGCCCATACTTCTTTAACTTGCTGGCAAGAATACTGTGGGATACTGTATCAAAAGCTTTGCTAAAGTCCAGAAATAGCACATCCACTGCTTTCCCCTCATCCACAGAGCCGGTTATCTCATCATAGAAGGCAATTAGGTTAGTCAGGCATGACTTGCCCTTGGTGAATCCATGCTGACTGTTCCTGATCACTTTCCCCTCCTTTAAGTGGTTCAGAATTGATTCCTTGAGGACCTGTTTCATGATTTTTCCAGGGACTGAGGTGAGACTGACTGGCCTGTAGTTCCCTGGATCTTCCTTCTTCCCTTTTTTAAAGATGGGCACTACATTAGCCTTTTTCCAGTCATCCGGGACCTTCCCCGATCGCCATGATTTTTCAAAGATAATGACCAATGGCTCTGCAATCTCATCGGCCAACTCCTTTAGCACCCTCGGATGCAGCGCATCCGGCCCCATGGACTTGTGCTCGTCCAGCTTTTCTAAATAGTCCCAAACTACTTCTTTCTCCACAGAGAGCTGGTCACCTCCTCCCCATACCGTGCTGCAGAGTGCAGCTGTCTGGGAGCTGACCTTGTCTGTGAAGACAGAGGCAAAAAAAGCATTGAGTACACTAGCTTTCTCCACATCCTCTGTCACTAGGTTCCCTCCCTCATTCAGCAAGGGGCCCACACTTTCCTTGACTTTCTTCTTGTTGCTAACATACCTGAAGAAACCCTTCTTGTTACTCCTAACATCTCCGGCTAGCTGCAACTCCAAGCGTGATTTGGCCTTCCTAATTTCACTCCTGCGTGCCTGAACAATACTTTTATACTCCTCCCTGGTTATTTGTCCAAACTTCCACTTCTTGTAAGCTGTTCTTTTGTGTTTAAGACGAGCAAGGATTTCACTGTTAAGCCAAGCTGGTCCCCTGCCATATTTACTTTTCTTCCTACACATCGGGATGGTTTGTTCCTGCAACCTCAATAAGGTTTCTTTAAAATACAGCCAGCTTTCCTCGACTCCTTTCCCCGTCATGTTATTCTCCCAGGGGACCTTGCCCATCAGTTCCCTGAGGGAGTCGAAGTCTGCTTTTCTGAAGTCCAGGGTCTCTGTTCTACTGCTCTCCTTTCTTCCTTGTGTCAGGATCCTGAACTCGACCATCTCATGCAGTCCATGAAGCTACATCTGGGTATCTAAAGGAGACATTTTACTTTAATATTGTCTGTCAACACAGAATCACAGAAATTTAGGGCTGGAAGGGAACTTGAGACGTCACCAAGTACAATGCCCTACGCTCCCACAGGATCAAGTAAACGTCATCCTGCTGTTCTTAACAAATATAGCATGGGTAAGGCCAGCTGTCATGCCAGTCTCTCGTGCCATCTGATTGCTGGTCAGTGGTAGATCGAAATGAGCTAGACAAGGTGGGTGATGCAATATCTTGTATTGCAACACCATCTGTGGGTGGAAGGTATAAGCTTTTGAGTTACATGGAGCTCTTCTTCTGGTCTTCTGTGTACCTTGAAGGCTTGTGCCTTTCACCAACAGAAGTTGGTCCAATAAAAGAAATTACCTCATCACCATGTCTCTTGAATATCCTGGCTACAACTCTGCAAACAATTATGGTAAATGACCTAGTCAGTTTAGCTCAGATCTCCTCAAAGGTATTTTGGTGCCTAACTCCCACTGGAATCAATTGATGCCTTTGGGGATCTGAGTCTCTCAATCAAACTCTTACTGGACATTTACATCATAATCCCCTCTTCTACAGCTACAAACTTCATTTGCAATGTAATTGCTATAGAAACTCTCATGTGCATAGCACACCCAAATATATTAGCAGATAAAAGTCAACTTCACGCTCCACTCTACTGCCATCTTTCTCAAGCACTACTTTTCTTTTGTTCCTTTACACCAAGAACAATATACAACATTCTCACCAGACCCCTGCAAAAAGGTATTTAGCCACCTAACTTCCACTGATTTCAGTGGATGGCAGAAGCCTAAATATCTTTGAGGACCTGGGCCCACATTTTAAAGGGGTTTAAACTGGGTCTCCAACTCAGTGAACGTAAAAGAGCCCCTGCAGAATATGTATCCTCCAAATATCCTTTTTAATTAAGAGCAGTGAAATGTTAACAGCATGTAACCTAGCTATTGATTTATAACATAGGGAGACCAATGGCTCATTCTGTGTTCCAATTCCATTAAATACCTAATACACTAGCTAACACAAAGAATAACTGTTTGGCGCAGCGATACATGTGATTATTATAAATGCTGTTGTAACTCAGATTGTTATGGAGTGGTTAATACTGAGCTAAAATATTGGCAAGGGTCTAAGGCAATAATGAATCAATATTGTGTCCCAAAAGGGGAAAATTCTATTAGCAAATCCATATAGTAATAACCATGTTAAGCTGCATTCTGAAGATACAGTAATTCTGTGAGAAAAGAGAGTGAGGCAGATTCACTGGTATGCACCAGCTGCTCAGGCAGCACAAGGCATCAGTAACCCTGGTTAAAATGGCTGGGTAAGTAGCCGAGTTCATGGTTGCTTTGAGTCACTGGAGTGAACCTAAGCAGCTAGAAAGTACCAGTCGATCTGACCCAGTTTAAGGAGCTGGGCCCACATAAATAAATTAAAGGTATTCAGGCTCCAAACGCCATTGGGAGTTAGGCACCTAAATACCTTTGAGGAGCTGGGCTATGGATACTTTTGTTTCACCCACTAGACATATTTTACCTTACATGAAACAAATCTAGGATGAATAATTGCTATGGCTGACTAGAAGGGCTACATTAATAGTATGTGACACAAATGTATTTTTGGCTTTAAGATACCTGTAATGCAGCCTTAGCCAATGCAATGAGTGGAACTGATTCTGGAGTGTGTTTTTAACACATTGCCACTTTCCCTTAAAAAGGTATATCGTTAAGGCACTTTTCACAGTGTTGCAACCCCAGGTGTTTACAAATTATGAGTCAAATCTTGGAAAAATCATGAGATTAAATGTTGTGTTCTTTTTAGTTGCCTTTAAGAATTGGAGTATTTTGGATGAACATTTTCATGCTTTTCTCTGCAGCCATGAGGGCTAGGAATTTACTTTAAAACATTCAAAGCTGAGATTCTCTGGTAGTAACTTGATTTTAGGAGCTGGGGCTCTAACAAAAACATTGTCTGCTGCAAGACTCCTGATAAAGTCCTGAGAGTTATCAATACTGTTTTCATGGTTCTAAAAATAACCTCTCCGTTCATCATAACCTTTTTGAAAGCAAACTCTTAACATTTCGTCTGACAAGCTTTTGCTGCTGTCTGATTGATCAATATCAATTTTTCTTTCATTGAAAAAGCAAATATGTTAGAATATGTATTCAGGGAAGAAGCACTCAAAAAAAAATACTGCCCATTGGCTTTGCAAAGAGAAGAGAAAAACAGGCTGTGCTAATGTGATTGCAGCCATCCTGTCCAACACAGCCGGTATTGAACCAAGCCCCCAGACAGGGCTGGCTCCAGGCACAGCGAAGGAAGTAGGTGCCTGGGGTGGCCAATAAAAAGGGGCAGCACTCCAAGCATTATTGGGGTGGCACATCTGGATCTGCGGCAGCAATTCGGTGGCAGGTCCTTCAGTCCCTCTCTTCCTCTTCGGCAGCACTTTGGCAGCAGCTCAGTCGTTCCACATCAGTCTTCGGTGGCACTTCGGTGGCAGCACAATTGGGTTTTTCTTTTTTTTCCTTTTTTTTTTTTTGCTTCACCTCTTGGAGCAGCAAAAATGCTGGAGCCAGCTCTGCCCTCCAAGAAAAAAGCACGAGCTGTTACAATTTGAGCTAAAAAGTCATGCATCCTTAGCTGCAGCTGTAACAGACCCAAGTCTTCTGGATTGGGGACGTGTATCACACACTCACCTTTAGCTTAGAATCATAGAATATCAGGTTTGGGAGGTACCTCAGGAGGTCATTGTAGCCCAGGGGTCGGCAACCTTTCAGAAGCGGTGTGCCGAGTCTTCATTTATTCACTCTAATTTAAGGTTTCGCGTGCCGGTCATACATTTTAATGTTTTTTAGACGGTCTCTCTCTATAAGTCTATATATTATATAACTAAACTAGTGTTGTATTGTAAAATAAACAAGGTTTTCAAAATGTTTAAGAAGCTTCATTTTAAAATGATGATCTTATGCCGCTGGCCTGCTCAGCCCGCTGCTGTCTGGGGTTCTGTTCACCTAGGCTGGCAGCGGGCTGAGTGAGGCCTGCGGCCGGGACCCCGGCTGGCAAGGGTCTGTCAGCCAGAACCCCAGACCAGCAGCGGACTGTGCGGGGCCGGCAGCCAGGACCCAGAGGGCTGGAGTCAGGGCTGGGGGCTGGAGGTGTCAGGGCAGAGGGAGGGCTAGGTATGGGTGGGGGTGCCAGAGTCAGGACTAGGGTTGGGGTGGGGGGGATGAAGGAGTCAAGCAGAGGGCTGGGTGTGTATGAAGGAGGTACAGGGCTCAGGGCAGGGGCCTGGGGTGTGTGCGGGGCTCAGGGCAGAAGGCGTGGTGTGTGGGGGAGTCGGGGATCAGGGCTCAGGGGAGAGGGCTGGGTGACTGCCTCCCTAAGAACTCCCAACCCCGCTGCTCCTTGTCCCCTGACTACCCCCTCCTGGGACCCCTGCCCCCAACTGCCCCCCAGGACCCCACCCCCTATCTAAGCCTCCCTGTTCCTTGTCCCCAGACTGGACCCTACCCCCTACCTGTCCCCTGACTGCCCCCACCCTTATCCACACCCCTATCCCCAAACAGACCCCCAGGACTCCCATGCCCCATCCAACCGCTCCCTGCCCCCTGACAGGACCCCCAGAACTCCCGACCCATCCAACCCCCCCCCTCCCTGCCTGCCCCAACCCCTCTCCACACCCCTGCCTCCTGACAGGACCCCCAGAACTCCCAACTCATACAACCCCCCCCAGCTCCTTGTCCCCTGACCATCCCCTCCAGAGACCCCCCACCCTAACTGCCCCCCCAGGACCCTCCTTGCTCCCGGTCCCCTGACTGCCCTGACCCCTATCCACCCGCTGCCCCCTAACAAACCCCGGGACTCCCATGCCCCATCCAACCCCCCCGTCTCCTGACTGCCCCCACCCCTTATCCAACACCCCCAGCCCTGGGCCCTTTACCTTGAGGCGCCACGCAGAGCCAGACACGCTGCCCCACGGGAGAGCACAGCCCCGGCCCTCAGAGCGCTACGCGCGGCGGCGGCATGGCTCCAGTTGAGCAGGGAGCGTGTCTGCCTCCCCGCGGAGCCAAACGCTGCCCCGCGGGAGCGCGCAGCCCCAACCCCCAGAGCGCTGCGCGTGGCAGCAGGGTTCCAGGGGAGGGGAGAAGGCGGGGGAGGGGCCAGCAGCTTGCTGCGCTCCCACAGGGGGAGCAGAGGGCAGAGGAGAGCGGGCCGGGCTGGGCAGGATTTTTAATGTCATACTGGAGTCCCGGCAGGCTCCAGCGTGCCATTAAAAATTGGCTCGCGTGCCGTCTTTGGCACGTGTGCCATAGGTTGCTGACCCCTGTTGTAGCCTATAGGATTAACCTGCATATGCATATATCTATCTATCTATATCTTATAGTTTAAGTATTTTGGTTTATTGTAATAGGTTTGTATAAATTTATATTAAAGTAAGTTTGGCTGTAATGCAAAGGGACCTACAGGCCATATGCTGTATGTTAAGCTAAGGCAAAGTCAGCATATCTATATTAAGATCTTTTACCTAGATAAATATCCACACATATGTCTAAGACCTTTTATCTGGACAGATAGATAATGGGAAAATGGTATAGGGGATTTCCAAGTTTGTACCCACAGACTTAACAGGTACACCACAAGGAAAAACCTGACATGACTAAAAAGAATAAAAATAACGTGTGTATGTACACATCATCAATACATACAAACATACTAGCCTATGGAGTAAGTGTACCCTAACATTTTGTGGGTGAGGAATGAAATTTGGGGATAGGAGGAAGGATTTCCAGCACTTATGCCCTATAAAAGTTGTGAGCCACTCGCTAGAGTACTCACACTCTCTATTTCTACTCTATTCTATTCCTCTATCTATCTACGACAACTACTACTATTAATAGACTGTACTTGTTTTTCTTAACTTTCTAAGTTCCAACGGGACCAGGCTAAGCTTGGTTTCCCTAAGCTTTTGTTCTTAGTTTTATTTATTAGGTTTTGATTTTAAGTTTAAGTTAGTCAAGTAAACTCTAAGTTAGCTTTGATAGCTCTTTAGCTATCTGTCTCAGTGTGAGCTTCCTGTCATATCCCTGAGGATCCTTTGTAAATTCTGTGGAGCCTGATTTGGGACAAGAACTTTTATCTTTGGATCAAACAGATTGGCGAGCCTAAAACCCATACTATCCAAATTAATATTAACAACACCCTAAATCAGATAACAGACTGGCGAGTCAGCCAGGAGACTCGAAGAGTGTGTGACAGGAATTTTCAAGGATTCCAGGCATCCTTAGACCCCTGAGAATCTCACCTGAGGCATAAGTAAAGAGTTAAAGTTACAGAGAGTTAGAGAGCAAGATTGTGTGTCTTACCCACTCACTCTTAAGAGTACAGGAACCTGATTTCCTGTGGCTGCAGCTTGGCACCAATCCCAGTATTTCCTGTTCTGTATTGTGGTTTAACTTAGAGTTTTAGAATAGAGATTTTGAAATTTAATCTTGCAAGATAAAGAGTAATAGTGGTATTATTTAAAGTGATACACATATTTAAGGGGTTTTGTTAGAAGGTTGAAATTATAACAAATGGTACCGATAAGATATTAGCAGTAGCATCGGGCCCGATGACCCACACTAGTGGTGGCAGGGGAGTTGATAAATCTATGTATTTATTGCCGCCAAGAGGCCGCAATAACTCAGAATTCATACAGTTCTTCAGTCCCCACATCAATTTCACCTGCAGTTAAGTGCGGCATGGCATAGTCACATGGAAGAGGAAACAGATGAGCCACCATACATTAGTTTGTTGGTTAATAACGCTCTTCCCCATTTATGGGAAATGGTTAACATACATATAATTGATGATACTTCTTTAAAGGAGGCAGTAGCCTTACTGGCCAAGGTATATTCTCAGGGAGGCCCTAAAAATAGGTCGGTGTGGAGCCACTGTTGCAATACTTCAGGAACCACGAGCTACTCTCACTTTGAGGACTGAGGGACTCCCAGGGTACCAGCGTTGGCAAATGACCCTAACTCACGTAGTAACCCTGGATCTTCAAGTGGGTGTGCCCCTCGATAGGGTTATGCATTTGGATCCCATGTAGGGGCCTGGGACCGTGTTTCTTTCTTTTCAGATGCTGCATAGAACAATTCATGCCTGCAGAGACCCAAGTCACCACCTCCTCACAAAGATGAGGACTCACTTGTAATGATGTTTTAAAAAGGTTAGCAGACACTTGAGGCTCAATGACAGGATATCCGGGAACTCCGAGCCCGCGTGAATGAGCTGATGATGGAAGGCCAAGACCCAGCACCCTCAAACCATCCGGTGGCCTTGGTTGACCCATTTCATTCTCTCTGGAGGACAGAAGAAGGAGAGAGAGAAGGAAAACCCCGTAGATTATTTATTGGCATTCTCTACAAATTACTCAGCATGATGGCAATTGTCCCCGAACGTAGTCATAGCCCTTTTAGGCAGAGATGCAAGCGGTATGCATCACTGATAAAAATCTATCCACTGGTTAGCAGTTACAATCACTGTCCCAGGGTGGCCACTTCTTAGGATGGATGTGCAACAATATTGTGATAACTGTTTGGCATGTGCCAAAGCTAATCCAACTCCATCCAAAAGGAATGCACCATTGAAATCTCAGAGCAATGTCTGTTTCAAACATGTTACACCTACAGATATACTGAGACCCTTTTTCAGTGCAACAGGCCATCTGTGGCACTTTCCAAGTCTGAGGTGGAGTGTGACAGACCACCAGGGGAGGTGTAGGAAGGTCCTTGGATGGCTTAGCCAATTGACTCTGTAGGTCCTTTACCAAGGACTCAAAGAGGTAACCAATGCTATTAGTGGTCAATCCTTTTTCAAAGTGGGTAGAGGCATTTCCTCTTAAGGCCAATACTGCAAAAGCCACCACCAAGGTCCTAGTAGAGCAAGTCTTCTCTCAATGGGGGATCCCTGCAAAGGTAGAATCGAACCAGGGATCACATTTCACTGGACAGTTCTTTAGGGACTGTCTTAAATTAATGAGAGTCCCGCAGAGACTACACATCCCATACAGACCACAGTTATCTGGGATGGTGGAACAAACCAATCGGACTATAAAAAGTGATATTGAGGAAACTGGTTGATGCCAATGGACATAACTGGGACACTCTCATGCCTCTAATTGTAATGGCATTGAGAGCAACACCGGCTGCATCTACTGATAAAAACACCCTTTGAAGTGATGACAGGCCGAATGATGCGATTACCAAACCATTTAATCTGACACAAGAGGCAGTCAATTAGAGGGAATAAAAATGGATACCTACCTGCAGAATCTGTAAAAACATTTAAATCAAATCCACTTTCAGGTAGCAGCCAAATTGGGAAAATCCAAAGGAAAGGCAAAGGCTTACTTTGACAAAAAACAGAGAGAGAATACTTGGAAGGTTAAAGACCAAGTAATGCTGTCATCGTATAAAGCACCAGAACATGGGCTGTGTTACCGATGGATCGGACCCTTCTGAATCATCAATAAACTCAGTTCATCAGTGTATAAAATTAGGATAACAGGAGTCAAGCATAATAGAGACAGAATCTATCATACTAATTAGTTAAAGCTGTATCGATCATTCTGGTCGCAGGAGCAATTTTCTCCTCCGGACTTAAGTGAACAGCATCCAACAGAATCGCGACAACTGGAGCCCACCAGATTGCAACCATGAAATGGACATTGACATTTCTGATTTACTACACCCTTATCATTGCTCTAAGGGTAAGACTGAGCCAAAATCACAAATCTGGGACTGAACTATTACAACCCCATGAAACCAGACAACACGGTCATGCTCAATTGCCTGAGCACGTGAAACACGACATACCAACACAAAAGAAGCGGACTATTATACTCAACCCAAGACTTATCCACAGGAAGGGCAATTTACTGTTTATAATATGCATGACATAACTCAACTGTTCAATGAGACCCAACATAAAATTAATCAGCTGATCATTTTAAACAATGATCAGCACAGGGATCAACATTTAGGAAAGGAGATTATATACTCTGCATATGGGGAATATGTCGTAAATGCAAGCACTGATGCATTACGATCCTTAAGATTGGGAAAGGTTCCTAACTTAATTAAAAATGAGCAACTGTTACGTTGGTACTGTCCCAAGTGTTTTCAAAAGCTGGAAAAGGAACAATCCACATGTTTGGATTCATGCCAGCATTTATCAGTGGGTGCTATGAGAGAAATGGGATCTGTGACACCTTACCCCAGTCGAGACAGTTGTTTTCTTTCTAAAGATTGTATGATGGCACAATCCTTGTATGTCTCATTCACAGTCTTGTTACCAGTGTTTGACCCAGACAAGGATGTGTACAGGCAATTGGTTGCTGTCCATTCTATAGGTCACCTCAAAGACAACATCTATAGGGAATGCATTAATGCACCTCCCCTGGTGGTCTGTCACACTCCACCTCAGACTTGGAAAGTGCCACAGATGGCCTGTTGCACTGAAAAAGGGTCTCAGTATATCTGTAGGTGTAACATGTTTGAAACAGACATTGCTCTGTGTGGACTGCAGAGAGAGAAAGTACAGAATTCATCTTGTGTTTGTCAGTCTGTTTGTTTGTTTGGTTGTTTGAGGGACTGTGTGCTCTGGCTGGCAGTTGGAGGCAGGTTTGAAAGCTCGAAGCCTCTGGTAATTGGCTGAGCCTTAATCAGTGGGCGGGGCATTCACTCAGGCCAGGGCTTTATAAAGCTGCGCACAAGCGACCAGGGGCTGCTAACAGGGAGTTTCGCAAGGGAGTTCAGAAGGGGAGTGGGAAGGGAGTGGGAGTCCCTCGCCAGCCTTAAACCCCTTCCTTGTGGTCCCCCTAAAACCTATAAACCGAACCACATTTCAAAACCCCTGACTTTAAACCACCCTTCCATTAACTAGGAGACAATGCAGGCAGAAGCCCAGCAGCAGAGTGGGGGCTATCCAGTTTATTGCACTGAGTGTTGCATGTATGATTACCTGCCCTGTGGGCGGGTGGCATATGTGTGCAGTCGGTGCAAGGAGCTCCTGGCCCTCAGAGACCATGTACGGACTATGGAGGCCAGGGTGACGGAACTGGAGGAGCTAAGAAAGGCAGAGAGGTATGTTGATGAGGCTTTCCGGGACACTGTAGAATTGTCCCACCTCCGCTCAGACAGCCCCTGCGCTGTTGAGGAGGATGAAAGGCCCAGGGAAGCAGAGCAGTCAATGGGAGCAGAGGGAAACCTTCCCGTAGTTGGGACCCTTCTTCCAGATGGTGCTGGGGTTGCCTCTCACACTGAGGTTGCCTCTCCGGGGGAGGGAACTCCAGTTTCTAGGAAGAGGCAGGTGCTAGTAATGGGAGATTCGATTATTAGAAACATAGATAGCTGGGTTTGTGATGACCGGGAGAACCGTATGGTGACTTGCCTGCCTGGTGCGAAGGTTGCGGATCTCTCGAGGCATCTAGACAGACTTATGTGTAGTGCTGGGGAGGAGCCGGTGGTCGTGGTACATGTAGGTACCAATGACATAGGGAAGGGTAGGAGAGATGTCCTGGAAGCCAAATTTAGGCTGCTAGGGAAGAGACTGAAATCCAGGACCTCTATGGTGGCATTCTCAGAAATGCTCCCAGTTCCACGCGCAGGGCCAGGTAGGCAGGCAGAGCTTCAGAGTCTCAATGCGTGGATGAGACGATGGTGTAGAGAGGAGGGGTTCACGTTCATTAGGAACTGGGGAAACTTCTGGGATGGGAGGAGCCTATACAGGAGAGATGGGCTCCACCTAAACCAAAGTGGAACCAGACTGCTGGCACTAAACATTAAAAAGGTTGTAGAGCAGTTTTTAAACTAGGAGATGGGGGAAAGTTGACCGCTGCAGAGGAGCGTGTGGATCGGACACAGACTTTTCTTAGGGGAGAGTCTGATGATAGAGAATCTCCAGGTTATCGTCAGGAGCAGAGGACTGAAGAGTATAACGTAAGGGCCGGATCAGATTATAAACAGTCACATAAAAAAGAATCTGGCACATCAGAAAAAGGCAGGCTAATAAACAGGGACAAGTTTTTAAAGTGCTTGTACACAAATGCCAGAAGTCTAAATAATAAGATGGGTGAACTAGAGTGCCTTGTGATAAAGGAGGATATTGATATAATAGGCATCACAGAAACCTGGTGGACTGAGAGCAATCAATGGGACACAATCATTCTGGGGTACAAAATATATCGGAAGGACAGAACAGGTCGTGCAGGGGGAGGAGTGGCACTATATGTGAAAGAAAGTGTAGATTCAAATGAAGTAAAAATCTTAAGCGAATCCACATGTTCCATAGAGTCTCTATGGATAGAAATTTCATGCTCTAGTAAAAATATAACATTAGGGATCTATTATCGACCACCTGACCAGGACGGTAATAGTGATGATGAAATGCTAAGGGAAATTAGAGAGGCTATCAAAATTAAGAACCCAATAATAGTGGGGGATTTCAATTATCCCCATATTGACTGGGAACATTTCACTTCAGGACGAAATGCAGAGATAAAATTTCTCGATACTTTAAATGACTGCTTCATGGAGCAGCTGGTATGGGAACCCACAAGGGGAGAGGCAACTCTAGATTTAATCCTGAGTGGAGCGCAGGAGCTGGTCCAAGAGATAACTATAGCAGGACCGCTTGGAAATAGTGACCATAATACAATAACATTCAACATCCCTGTGGTGGGAAGAACACCTCAACTGCCCAACACTGTGGCATTTAATTTCAAAAGGGGGAATTATACAAAAATGAGGGGGTTAGTTAGGCAAAAGTTAAAAGGTACAGTGACTAAAGTGAAATCCCTGCAAGTTGCATGGGCCCTTTTTAAAGACACCATAATAGAGGCCCAACTTCAATGTATACCCCAAATTAAGAAAAACAGTAAAAGAACTAAAAAAGAGCTTAACAACCATGTAAAAGAAGCAGTGAGAGATAAAAAGACTTCCTTTAAAAGGTGGAAGTCAAATCCTAGTGAGGCAAATAGAAAGGAACACAAACACTGCCAACTTAAGTGCAAGAGTGTAATAAGAAAAGCCAAAGAGGAGTTTGAAGAACGACTAGCCAAAAACTCTAAAGGTAATAACAAAATGTTTTTTAAGTACATCAGAAACAGGAAGCCTGCTAAACAACCAGTGGGGCCCCTTGACAGTCGAAATACAAAAGGAGCGCTTAAAGACGATAAAGTCATTGCGGAGAAACTAAATGGATTCTTTGCTTCAGTCTTCACGGCTGAGGATGTTAGGGAGATTCCCAAACCTGAGCTGGTTTTTGTAGGTGACAAATCTGAGGAACTGTCACAGATTGAAGTGTCACTAGAGGAGGTTTTGGAATTAATTGATAAACTCAACATTAACAAGTCACCGGGACCAGATGGCATTCACCCAAGAGTTCTGAAAGAACTCAAATGTGAAGTTGCGGAACTATTAACTAAGGTTTGTAACCTGTCCTTTAAATCGGCTTCGGTACCCAATGACTGGAAGTTAGCTAATGTAACGCCAATATTTAAAAAGGGCTCTAGGGGTGATCCCGGCAATTACAGACCGGTAAGTCTAACGTCCGTACCGGGCAAATTAGTTGAAACAATAGTTAAGAATAAAATTGTCAGACACATAGAAAAACATAAACTGTTGAGCAATAGTCAACATGGTTTCTGTAAAGGGAAATCGTGTCTTACTAATCTATTAGAGTTCTTTGAAGGGGTCAACAAACATGTGGACAAGGGGGATCCGGTGGACATAGTGTACTTAGATTTCCAGAAAGCCTTTGACAAGGTCCCTCACCAAAGGCTCTTACGTAAATTAAGCTGTCATGGGATAAAAGGGAAGGTCCTTTCATGGATTGAGAACTGGTTAAAGGACAGGGAACAAAGGGTAGGAATTAATGGTAAATTCTCAGAATGGAGAGGGGTAACTAGTGGTGTTCCCCAGGAGTCAGTCCTAGGACCAATCCTATTCAATTTATTCATAAATGATCTAGAGAAAGGGGTAAACAGTGAGGTGGCAAAGTTTGCAGATGATACTAAACTGCTCAAGATAGTTAAGACCAAAGCAGATTGTGAAGAACTTCAAAAAGATCTCACAAAACTAAGTGATTGGGCAACAAAATGGCAAATGAAATTTAATGTGGATAAATGTAAAGTAATGCACATTGGAAAAAATAACCCCAACTATACATACAACATGATGGGGGCTAATTTAGCTACAACGAGTCAGGAAAAAGATCTTGGAGTCATCGTGGATAGTTCTCTGAAGATGTCCACGCAGTGTGCAGAGGCGGTCAAAAAAGCAAACAGGATGTTAGGAATCATTAAAAAGGGGGTAGAAAATAAGACTGAGAATATATTATTGCCCTTATATATATCCATGGTACGCCCACATCTCGAATACTGTGAACAGATGTGGTCTCCTCACCTCAAAAAAGATATTCTAGCACTAAAAAAGGTTCAGAAAAGGGCAACTAAAATGATTAGGGGTTTGGAGAGGATCCCATACGAGGAAAGATTAAAGAGGCTAGGACTCTTCAGCTTGGAAAAGAGAAGACTAAGGGGGGATATGATAGAGGTATATAAAATCATGAGTGATGTCGAGAAAGTGGATAAGGAAAAGTTATTTACTTATTCCCATAATACAAGAACTAGGGGTCACCAAATGAAATTAATAGGCAGCAGGTTTAAAACAAATAAAAGGAAGTTCTTCTTCACGCAGCGCACAGTCAACTTGTGGAACTCCTTACCTGACGAGGTTGTGAAGGCTAGGACTATAACAATGTTTAAAAGGGGACTGGATAAATTCATGATGGCTAAGTCCATAAATGGCTATTAGCTAGGATGGGTAAGAATGGTGTCCCTAGCCTCTGTTCGTCAGAGGATGGAGATGGATGGCAGGAGAGAGATCACTTGATCATTGCCTGTTAGGTTCACTCCCTCTGGGGCACCTGGCATTGGCCACTGTCGGTAGACAGATACTGGGCTAGATGGACCTTTGGTCTGACCCGGTACGGCCATTCTTATGTTCTTATGTTCTTATCATCGTCATGCCTAGTGAGGCTGACACAGTGGAAGACTACAATGGAGAAGGTGACCTACGCTGGAAATAACCAATTTTGTGTGGGTTACCAAGCAAAAGACACACCAATATGGTCCCTTGGAGTGTTCTGTCACAGAACCAAATTTTTGTTTTACTCCAAAGCAACCTACTTTGATAGGGAATTAAGTTATTTCCCCTATTCCCACTTTTGAAAACATTACCATTATTCAGTCCGACCCAGCCTATCATCTTTATGAAAATGGCATTGAAACTACCCCCATAAATACTTATTAGGTTTTGATTTTAAGTTAGTCAAGTAAACTCTAAGTTAGCTTTGCTAGCTCTTAGCATTAGCTTCTTCTAAGCACTGCATCTCTTACTCAAGAATTGAGAAACCTGAACCGCAAGGCTGGTCCTGTGTCTCTTATCACCAGGTTATCGAGAAAGGGTGTGAGTATATTAACCAAAGCTTTGTAGCATATAATGCCATAATACCATATGTATCTTTTGAATAACAGTAATGCAATTGTAACTTTGTAACTCTGATTATTTTAACCATTTAATTACTATTTCATTGATTTTAATAAAAAGGCTTTACGACTATATCGGCCTCAGTGTGAGCTTCCTGTCATACCCCCGAACAAGAACTTTTATCTTCTGATCAAATAGATTGGCGAGCCTAAAACCCATACTATCCACATTAATAGTATTAACACCCTAAATCAGGCAACAGTCATTTAGTCCAACCCCCCTGCTCAAAGCAGGACCAATTAAATCATCCCAGCCAGGGCTTTGTCAAGCCTGACCTTAAAAACCTCTAAGGAAGGAGATTCCACCACCTCCCTAGGTAACCCATTCCAGTGCTTCACCACACTCCTAGTGAAATAGTTTTTCCTAATATCCAACCTAAACCTCCCCCACCACAACTTGAGACCATTGCTCCTTGTTCTGTCATCTGCCACCACTGAGAACAGCCCAGCTCCATCCTCTTTGGAACCCCCTTTCAGGTACTTGAAAGCAGCTATCAAATCCCCCCTCATTCTTCTCTTCTGCAGACTAAACAATCCCAGTTCCCTCAGCCTCTCCTCATAAGTCATGTGCTCCAGCCCCCTAATCATTTTTGTTGCCCTCCGTTGGACTCTTTCCAATTTATCCACATCCTTCTTGTAGTGTGGGGCCCAAAACTAGACACAGTACTCCAGATGTGGCCTCACCAATGCTGAATAGAGAGGAATGATCACATCCCTCAATCTGCTGGCAATGTTCCTACTTATACAGCCCAAAATGCCATTAGCCTTCTTGGCAACAAGGGCACACTGTTGACTCATATTCAGCTTTTCGTCCACCGTAACCCCTAGGTCCTTTTCTGCAGAACTGCTGCCCAGCCATTCGGTCCCTAGTCTGTAGCAGTGCATGGGATTCTTCCGTCCTAAGTGCAGGACTCTGCACTTGTCCTTGTTGAACCTCATCATATTTCTTTTGGCCAATCCTCTAATTTGTCTAGGTCCCTCTGTATCCTAGCCCTACCCTCCAGCGTATCAACCACTCCTCCCAGTTTAGTGTCATCTGCAAACTTGCTAAGGGTGCAGTCCACACCATCCTCCAGATCGTTAATGAAGATATTGAATAAAACCGGCCCCAGCACCGACCCTTGGGGCACTCCACTTGATACCGGCTGCCAACTAGACATGGAACCATTGATCACTACTCGTTGAGCCCGACCATCTAGCCAGTTTTCTATCCACCTTATAGTCCATTTATCTAGCCCATATTTCTTTAACTTGCTGGCAAGAAAACTGTCGGAGACGGTATCAAAAGCTTTGCTAAAGTCAAGGAATAACACATGCTTACATCAGCTCTGTTCCAACCAACACTGATATTTTGCTCTGGGACCTGATTCTCAGTTCCATTCCAGCTGCTTCACCTACTATGACAGCTTTGCAGCAAGCTTTGTGCTGCCAAACTGCTAACCTGGACTTTCCCTAGCAGCTTTGGAGGGAGTGCAGCAGATGCAGTAGTGGGTCTGTGCCTCCCTCCTACCCGTTTTGGCCCCTGTGTAGGAGGTATGGCCAGGAGAGAAGAGGCTTTGGAACAGGACTCATGGGTCTTTGGGGTTTTTTTGCGGGGGGTGGGGCGGAGATGGGGGGAAAGGAGCTACTGACAAGGTTACATAGTGATGTCATTACTAGACTAAATGTCTTCCAGAGTAAAACAGTAAAAGCCCTTAATTGTTAGCAATGATCTAACACATGGTGGGACAGATCCTGATTTTGGTTATGCCCATGTAAATGAGATCAAGATCCAGCCCAGTTACTGTGTTATCACAGATGCCTCCTCCTCTTCAAGGTGAAAAGTGCAAGGTCATGCATTTAGGGATTAATAACAAGAATTTTTGTTATAAGCTGGGGATGCATCAGTTGGAAGTAACAGAAGCAGAAAAGGACCTCAGAGTATTGGTTGATCACAGGATGACTATGAGCCACCAATATGATATGGCCATGAAAAAAGCTAATGCGGTCTTGGGATGCATCAGGTGAGGTATTTCCAGTAAAGATAAGGAGATGTTAGTATCGTTATACAAGGCACTGGTGAGACCTCATCTGGAATATTGTGTGCAGTTCTGGTTTCCCATGTTAGAGAAGGATGAATTCAAACTAAAACAGGTACAGAAAAGGGCTACTAGGATGATCCGAGGAATGGAAAACCTGTCTTATGAATGGAGACTCAAAGAGCTTGGCTTGTTTAGCCTAACCAAAAGAAGGCTGAGGGGAGATATGATTGCTCTGTAGAAGTATATCAAGACTAAGCTTGATAAGTTTATGGAGGGGATAGTATGATAGGATAGCCTAATTTTGGCAATGTATTGATCTTTGACTACTAGCGGTAAATATGCCCAGTGGTCTGTGATGGGATGTTAGATGGGGTGGGATCTGAGTTACTACAGAGAATTCTTTCCTGGGTGTCTGGCTGGTGAGTCTTGCCCACATGCTCAGGGTTTAGCTGATCGCCATATTTGGGGTTGGGAAGGAATTTTCCACCAGGGCAGATTGGCAGAGGCCCTGGGGGGTTTTCGCCTTCCTCTGCAGCGTGGGGCACGGGTCACTTGCTGGAGGATTCTCTGCACCTTGAAGTCTTTAAACCACAATTTGAGGACTTCAGTAGTGCAGACATAGGTTAGGGGTTTGATACAGCAGTGGGTTGGTGAGATTCTGTGGCCTGCATTGTGCAGGAGGTCAGACTAGATGATCATAATGGTCCCTTCTGACCTTAAAATCTATAAGTCTATGAGGAGCAGGGAAGAAGTGTGGGAATCTCAGACACTGCTACTTCCACTGTGTCAGGGTGAGTTCACTGAGCTGTAATAATTGAGTGTATCTTTGGCTGGTTCTGGTGCAGTTAATCTTTGCTTAGTCTCTGAGCAGCCTGGGATTCAGAGAGCAGCAGGTTTGTCAGGCTTCTCTAAAGACTCTGGGCCAAATCTACACCTGGGTCCAAATTCTGCTCCCGGTCATAGATATCCAACTCCATTGACTTCAGAAAGGCTGCCTGGGTGCAATGGAGCAGAATTTGGCTCTGAGGTGCTGTTGCATTGACTTACACCTTGTCTGCATGAGAAAGTTGACCTGGCTTAATTTAGCCAGTGATTTTTGAACCCATGTAGTGAAGTCAGTGCAGAAGGCTGTGTAGACACACGTAGTTTGTTTAAACCAGGCCTAGTGCAGTTTAGCCTATGGCAATGGGCAAGGCCTTGGAGTAAACGGGCTTGCTCTGGGGAAGTCAGCACGGTAAAGTGGTGGGGGAAATCCCTTCCTTGCTGACCCACCGCTGTGGAATGGCATAATTGCTGCTCTGACTACTGCCACTGCAGCCAACCACCCAGTCAGCAGAGCCCCTGTGCCCCGGCCCTAGGACCCATAGTCCAGCATCTTCCAAACTCTTGATAACTGAGCCCCTCTTCAGACAAATTAAACCTACTGATGCTCCTTTTACCCCATCACATGCTACTGAAGGACCATCTTCATGTTTACACCTCCCAGGTCCCTCCAAGTTGGGAAAGGCTGCACTAGTGGATCCCCCAGCCATTCCTCTGCTCGGCCTCCAACCCTTCTGTGTGACCTCCGGGTACAGCTGAGCAACAACCATTCCGATCCAAGAGGACTCTCTGCACCTGCGGAGGTGGTCGAAGTTATACCCCAAATCAGACAATGAAGTTGTAAATTGGAGTCTGTATCTGTTTACTATCACCTGGCTTCAACATACAGCTGCTTCAGCCAGGCCCAAGCATCTAGAAGTGAACAGTCCTAGTAATACATCCAATACAATGCTGCAAAATCATGTCTTTTTTCTTTGCCAGCCGTAAAGAAATACACAAGCCCAATGAGCCATGTTTTATCTTTAACAACAGCCGGGTGTCAATGTATTCACATAGCAGTGTCTGTACCAAAGAAGCATGGGAAAGCTACATAGATTTACAGAGTTTATCACATTGCATAAATCTGTCCTTTTCAAACACAAACTATTCAGTAGATCAATAGGCCTGGCATCGTATTCTAAAAATCGATGGCCTGTGACAATTTACAGGACAGGTAAGCAAATAAACAACTTCCCATGCAATGGTGCACTGCATCTCAAGGGGTTCAGAAGAGACACTTTGTTCACATCACTACTCCAACTATCCTGTCCACCAGCCCTGGGGAGTTGCAAGTCTTCCAGCAGTGGCAGAATTAGATCAAGCCGTGATCATTTCTAATGCTGGCCTATGATGTTTTACATGCATATGTATTTAGCCAGTGACTATACAAAGGCAACAGAAAAAGCAGACATGTCAGACAGTACTTTATTATCAGTGAGAAGCAGTTTCCTAGTCATGTCTATTGAGCCCAGGAGCAATTCTGACAGTGGCAGAGCTGTGCTATTTGTCCTGATAAATCCACAAGCTGTTCCAGCTCACACTTCCACCTTAAAGAGACATCTCAAAGCCATGCATGGAGAGGGCTCTGAACCAGCCTGGCTTAATGCTGGCAGGATGCATGTGTGAAATTGCTCACACTGCCAGGGTGGGGACTGAGCTGAGCTCGGGTAGCAATGGTGGAGCCAAGAAGTAAATAGCAACCAAGATCCTTTCAGAACTTCATATTTACCTGGAGAATTCCCCCTGGGTCCCCACCTCTAACTTGCCCTGATGTCACCCAGGCCTGGCTCAGACATCTGAGGCCAGGAAGAGGAGCTTCTGCAACCTGCGACGTGTGTGTGCGTGCAGCTCTCCTGAGCCACTCCAGTCTGAATATGAACATGATAGCCAAGCCTGGTACTTAAATTAAGGGGAAAGAGTATGACTGACAGCACAGAACTGAGTATTTCCATTGACACACTTTGTGTTGAAGTTGATTCCTGGGTCTGCAGCCAGCCCCATCTCCTCTCTCTAATGGACTGAATGACAGAACAAGGAGTAATGGTCTCAAGTTGCAGAGGGGGAGGTTTAGGTTGGACATTAGGAAAAACTTTTTCACTAGTAGGGTGGTGAAGAACTGGAATGGGTTACCTAGGGAGGTGGTGGAATCTCCTTCCTTAGAGGTTTTTAAGGTCAGGCTTGACAAAGCCCTGGCTGGGATGATTTAGTTGGGTTTGGTCCTGCTTTGAGGGTTGGACTAGATGATCTCCTGAGGTCCCTTCCAACCCTGAGATTCTATGATTCTACCTTCAAAGCTTACCATCCAGATTAGGGGCCACTGAAGTCAACAGAGCAAGCCTGCCTTGCACTTGCTGAGGATTCTTTAATTACATCCTCTTCCATAAGCTCACTAAGTGTCAAGAAAACATATCCTTAGTCCATTAGCCCGCCTCCAAGACGGGATGAATACTGCATGGCTCCAGAAACAATTATGCTGACCAGGGTCAACGCTGGCACTTTTAAATTCGGGGGTAAAACTGCAGTGTGCATGGCACATAAATGTGGAGTGTTTGACGCTTACTTCCAATTAGTATATTCAGTTCTAATTTACTATAGCGTGATCCAATCTAGCCTTGTCAGATCAGTAAAGGGATAATTGAGCAATTTCCTCTGAACGGCAGACTCTTTCAAAGGAAACCAGCTACCTGTTCAAAAAACATTTTGATTTCGGTGCAGAGCTGTTTCTTCTTTGGGAGCAAGAGTGGGAGGATTTAAAAATATAGTCTAATATGGGAGCCAGTGTGAGTGGGGGTGGGGAAGGTATTGCGAAATCAGAAGTCTAGAGCTGTTCCAATAAGGATACCTCCTTCCCCAAGGGAGCAGGGATGGTCCCAAGCATTCAGTGGTGTAGGAACAGGGCACATGCATTCTTCCCATGTTTCTCCTTTAGCCAAACAGTAATTCCATGTGCTATACATGCTCCCTGGAGCAGGCACCGTATGTTAGTTCTGCGTTTGTATAGCAGATAACACAATGAGGTCCTGGTCCATGAATGAGGCTTATAGGTGCTATGTAATACACAACAATTATAACAGTCAATGGAGCAAGTCCAGACTGTTCCAGCTGAGCTCCTGGCCCATGATTTTCAGTCATAAACTTCATTAGAGTCAATCATCTTTTAAAAAAAATTTGATCTGCAGCCTCATAGAGTCCGATTCTCCATGTGCCGCCATTGTGCAGCTGAGTAACTCATTTAAAACTGGTGTAAATGTGCTCAGAATCAGGCTCAGGGAGCTTAGCACCAAAGAAAGGGGCTGGCTTTCAAATTCAAAGCCGAAAATGTGATTTTCTTTTACAGATGTTTAGGCTCTTCTGCTTCCCATTCCAACTGAGCTCTTCCACTGTAATTATAAAATGTTCTTGATGTCTGAGGGGGGAGGCTAGTTGCAGGCTAGGTTAATAGATAAATGTAGTAGAATATAGTGGAATATACCAGATCCTCAAAGGTATTTAGGCATCAGTATATTCAGGTGTATGTGAAAACAGTTCAGGGACAAACACTTATCTTAGCGCTATATAACTGAGTGATCCATAAGCTACTTAGTCTGTTATACACTAGACTTACCAGGGGAAAAAAAAGAGAATTATTGCTTTTTCCTTCACGTCAAGTGAAGGTTTCTAGACTCCAATAAAAAGAATACAGCTTTTCATCTTGGAAAAAAAATGAGTCTCTGCATTAGGGCCTCTAAATCATAGAACATGCGTTGAACAGATCCATTTAGAGAAAAGCCTCTGAGACTGAGAAAATGGAAGAATTAAAAGGGTCACTCCTGAAAACAGAACTCTCCCCCCTAGGGGACTGTCATGGTAATCGGGGCTTTGGCATCCTACCCCAGTTGTAAGTCTAACTATGGGGAAACAGATAAAAGTTTTAAAGGTCACAATAATCTGAAACAATAAATATTAGTTGGAAAAGGAGATAGAAAAGCTGCATTCATCCAAACAAAGGGCTAGTCTACACTTACCTGCCGGGTCAACGCAGAGAGTTCGACTTCTTGGAGTTCGAACTATCGCGTCTAATCTAGACGCGATAGTTCGAACTCCCTGCGCGCTCCGGTCGACTCTGGAACTCCACCACTGCAAACGGCGGTGGCGGAGTCGACCTTGGAGCCGTGGACTTCGATCCTGCGGCGTCTGGACGGGTGAGTAGTTCGAACTAGGGTACTTCGAATTCAGCTACGCTATTCACGTAGCTGAATTTGCGTACCCTAGTTCGACCCCCCCTTCTTAGTGTAGACCAGGCCAAAGAGGCTGACTGATAGGACTCCAGGCCTGTGTTAAGATCAGGCCTGGGAAACAAGAGAAGTGTAGGATTGGGAATCAGTGAACCAAACTGGTGACTCAGAAATTAGGCCTAATTGGTGGACACAATAATGAGAGTACGGGCAATTCTACCCAGCACTCCCTTTTGGGGTCCTTTGGGGAGATGCTGGCTGAGTGAAAGATGGGAGAAAGGAAGGGATAAGCTTCATCATCCTGGCTCCACCCTTACCATCTCCTGGGACCCCCAGGATCCACTGGGACACGACTGTCCTTCATTGTCCTGATCCTGAGAGATGTCCTGACCAGACCAAAAGAGGGACCCAGCTGACACTGTCACCAATCCCAGCCCCACCTTAATCTCCCAAACCATCTGGGCGGTGAGACTTTGTCACCTCTACCCCCTGTTGTGTGTCCTTTATTCTCCCCCATTTCTCTCTTTTTGCTGTTTGTTTAATAAGACTGGATATTTTGCCTGATGATGATACAGGGCTCAAAGTGGCTGATTAGACCATTGGCTGTGCCGGTGTTTCTCCAGCAGTGATCCTGCAAGTGAGAGTCAATACCAGAGACACCCTTTGTATGTTTGTTTTGTCTTCAAGGAGGCCGGCTCAACTTTAGTAGCTATAACAACGGCTCCAGCTCATTTCAACTAAATTCTCTTCCCCCCAAATTGGACAGTTGTTCCCATCTTTAATACTAGTGAAAAGACTGTCAAATTCAGGGGTGGGGGTGGGGGAGTCCTTCTAAAGACTCTCTCCAGGTAATGGGAAAGGGAACAAGGGATGTTGGAACACTGAACGCCATACGTAATACTTTATATTTCCAAATGCTTTCACTGTTTTTCCTTCTTTTCTGTGTCTTTAATACAAGGATGGTGTGTTTGCCAGGGTGCTAAGCAGGCTGAGGGCTCTGTGTACACACCTTGAATGCTGCACATGATTTTGGACGGTGACAGGGTCATGTTAACATCTTTGACTCTTTGGGCCCATCTGTTCCGTTGAAATTCATCCAACAGGCCTTGGCTTCCAATTAGTTCCAAGGAGTGGAATGAGAACTCTTTCCAACCCCCGTTACTCAGGCCTGGTCTACACTACGCGTTTAAACTGATTTTAGCAGCGTTAAACCGATTTAACGTTGCACCCGTCCACACAGCGAGGCCCTTTATATTGATATAAAGGGCTCTTTAAACCGGTTTCTGTACTCCTTCCCGACGAGAGGAGTAGCGCTGAAATCGGTATTACCATATCGGATTAGGGTTAGTGTGGCCGCAAATTGATGGTATTGGCCTCCGGGCGGTATCCCACAGTGCACCATTGTGACTGCTCTGGACAGCAATCTGAACTCGGATGCACCACCACCAGGGGTTTGTTACATCAGATGGGGCTGCACTACGAGCCCTGTGGGGTGGTAACGCGCTGAGGAGGGCTGCATGCCTGGTGGCACTGGGCCAGATTCCTCTCTGGTGTAACTCAGTTGGCTTGAATTGAACATACACTAGAGATGCATTTGGCCCAGGGAGTCTGCATAGAGCGGGGGTTAGTGTAACACCTGCTGGGACCCTGAGGCCAGTGTGCTCACTGATGGCCCTGTTACACCTTTTAGCGAGGTGTAGAATGCACTCCCCTCCACCGCAGCCACTCAGGCAGTCCCCCTGGCCCAAAAACACCCCCTCGGGGCTATTCTGTGCAGCCTGCAGTGTAAATACCCTCTGGCTTCCCCTCCCTTTTGCACACAGGCAGCACATGCTGCCCAATTACAGTCACCAGCTGCTTGGAAGGGCTATGGGGAGGTGGGACATGGCTCCTGTCACCTAACTGGTGCAGCCACAATCCAGCTGTGAATGAATATTAGCATAATAAGGACCAGGTTCTCTATACCTTTGAGGAGCTGGGCCTAAGACACTATGGCTGGATGCCTGTGGATATCTTTATAGTTTCCAGCATCCTCCCATATAGTGTTAGACAGCCACTAAGGTAGCATTTGCTACAATGAAGATAGAACCCCTCCCCCTCCCCCCAGGATGGCATATAAGTGGTTGGACTCACTGCCTCAGTGCCCCCTAGTGCCAGAGCTTCTCATTGCAAGGGTTCTTGCCCCATCGCCCTTGTGGAGCGTCCAGTTCAGATCCCTTTCGGGGTAACAAAAATTCAAACATCCAAAGTTTCTCAACAACTCAGCCCTTCCTCTGTGCTCCATCTTCATTCCCCTTCCTCTGTGCTCCATCCCTGGAGCACCCATGGGAAAAAATTAGTGGGTGCTTAGCACCCACAGGCAGCCAGCTCCTCCGCTCTCCCCCAGCGCCTCCTGTCCGCTGGCAGCCCTGTTGATCAACTCCTCCCAGCACCTCCCGCCCGCTGCGATCAGCTGTTCTGCAGCATGCAGGAGGCGCTGGGGAGAGGGAGGGAAGGAGGAGCGGGGACAGGGCACGCGCAGGGACAGAGGTGGAACTGAGCAGGAAAAGGCGGGGCAGGGGCAGGAAGAGGTGGGGCTGGGCCTTGGGGGAAGGGGTCAAGTGAGGGCGGTTGTGGGGTGGAACAGAGGTTTGAGCACGCCAGGGGCCCGGAGGAAGCCAGCACCACTGTTTCCCTTTCTGGGCTACTTTCTCAGCCTTTGAGGCCCAGCTGTCCAGTAAGTTTTCTCCCAACACCTCAGTCTCACTCCTGCTGGCTGAGAAGCAACTAATTTCTTCCAGCACATCTGTGGTAACTGTGACTAATGTGCTTTTAACTCTTAGACTGGTTTCACCCCACCACACGGCATCCTTCCGTTCTTCCTCCCTGTGGCGTGACAGGCTGCAAACACACTCATGGTGGAGTCTGGAGAGTCACTAATCCACGCATCGTACAACTCACAATAACCGACCATCTCTCCCCACTGCTCCGCAAAGAATTAACTGCAGAAGGCTGGCGCAAGCTCGCATCCTACGCTCACTAGCTACACAGCTGTGCATTTACTTGTAACTTGTGAAGCATTATAAATAATTCAAACTAAATGCCAATGGTGGAAATAAATGAGCCAAGTCCATTATGTGATGCATTAACCTGGCTTGTTAGAACTGGGTTTATTCATTTACAGTGAGATTCACCTCTGGACAGAAGAGTAGCACATGGCCTGCGTATCACCTATATCCCACTAAAGGCTAGTTTCAAGGTCATAAATGGTGCAGAAGCCTTGAGCTGTCTGTCTGTACTGGGCTGAATTTCACCCTTAATGAGCTGAAGTAGTTCTCTCTGCTCAGCCAAATTATGTTCAAGTAATATTGGCACAAATAACCAAATTAGCAACAGAATTCTATTTGAGATGTTACTTTTGTGCCCCTGGAATGTTGTCTGGAGCCAATTTGTGGTTGTTATCTCCCCACCTAAAGGCTTGTTTACACAGAAACGCAAGAAAACTAATCCAAATTAGCTCAAGGTGTGACTTTAAAGAAGATTAATTAAATTGCATTAAAACACTGTATGGATGCTCTCATTAAGTAGCTTTAGTTTTGTTTAATTCATTCCCAAAATGCAGCTTTAATGCAGTTTTGCTAATCCACTTCAAAAATTAATTCCAATTAATTTTCTTGTGTAGACAAGACCTACTGGTCAAATCCATCATCCTACTGCGCTACTATTAATAAAAGCAATTTGGATTTCAATTGTCAATGACTCTGTGCCATGTTCATGTTGCACCAGACCCTGATTTTAATGTGAGTGCACCTTTCCAAGGAAGATGGGTTGGGGTTGGTAACACAAGTTCTTTCCCTTGGCCTTGTCTTTTAATCTCTTATTTGCTTTTATGGACTTTTTACTTCAAGATGTTCAGGGATAAGGGACTTTGCAAAAGCAGGCTATGAACAATTTAGTAACTGTTTCAAAGTCCTGTGCACTCAATCCCCGGGGACGGATCTGCTAGAACACACAGTTATTTGTATGTCGCATCATTCGTTGAAAGAACGACACCGAATGGGAAGAGAGGTATTTGTAAGGGGTTCATTCACTGCAGGAGCACCTCCTCCTGGCCAGGTGTGGGGTAGTGGCTCTCTGCCCAGATGACACCCCCTGACAACAGTTGCTCCATCACTGTGGTGGTCTCTCTTTCTGCAACTTGGCCCTTTGGCCAGGTCATGCTTTAGTCCATTCCTTCCGGTGTAACATAGTCCAATGACTTACAGCAGGTGTTCCATTGGGTTTCTGGAGTTTGCGGTCCTTGCACCCTTTATCTCAGGGGTTTTCATCCCACCTTCCTTGGTGGCTGAGAGGGGAATCCTGGGCCTCCCTCCACTCTGGGCTCCATCTCAGGGACCCTGTAGGCAAAAGCCAAGGTCTAAACTCTCAGACTCCTTATGGCCTCCCTGTACTGTTTCCTACCTTTTCTGTTCCACAGAGAATGACTACAGACTCTCTCCCTGAAGCCCCCTTTCTTCTTTTTCCTCTTCTTGGGTTTTGTGGCATAGCAGACTTGATTCCTGAGTCTGACTGCCATGCACTGTACTTTGTATCTCATTCACGACTTAGAGTCTTGCACCTTTCCTGGTATTCGTGAAGAATTACAGAGAAAGTTTTTTTCACTGGGCCCCATTTTCCTTGTATTCTTGATAGATGTTGCAAGGAAAATAGATACTTTAAGGCCTCTGCGTTTTCTGTATAATCATCTCCTTTCACTGGTACAGTCTTTACAATCCCAAAGGATCAGATCTATTGTTTCCTGAACCTTACATGCTATGCATAATCCCTCTTTATGACTGTTAATTAGAAATAAATTACTTTTTAATCCAAAATGTCCAAGTAGAATTCTAAATTGAGCCACTTTGCTCTTCCTCTCGGGGCCTTGAATTATATCAGCATTTTCAACTGCTGGGCATACTTCTCCGAATATTTTCCCCTCCTTTGTTTCATTTGACCACAGTTCATGTCATTCCTTGCTTAGCTCATTTTTGATTAGGTGTTTAAATTCCTGTTTGCTTAAGGGGATCCCTAGGTAGTCTTGTTTGTGATTAACAGCACTTTTTGCCAGTTTATCCACCAGTTTGCTGGATGCTATCCCTACATGCACCGGGATCCATGCTATTTCTATTATGTCCAATTGCGCCAGTTCAGTTAGCAGTAGTATTTCATTAAGAATATCATTTATGCTGTCAGATTTACCATTGTAAGTTGCCTACAGCTCTGATAAGAAGTCAGACAAGATAGCCACAGCAGCTGGCTGTACATCTAAAGCCTAATTTAGTGCTAGCATAATCCCCGTTAGCTCCATTGTAAAGATGGATACAAAGTTAGTTAGCCTCATGACTTTCTTGAGCCCGAGGGAAGGCAAGCAGAAAGCTATTCTCATTCTCTGTTCCTTCCTCTTTGGAGCCATCTGCACATATCTGGCAATCATGTCCCTATTATCACACATATATTAATTTGCTACATCCTGTATCAGTCTTCTCCTTTTATTTAATTCATTTTATAATTCCATGTCTATCTTGGGGGGATGGTTTTCCAGTGATAGAGTATTTTCCCATAGTTGTAGATTTTGGTCTTTTTCAATCCTTTCTTTTCATTAAGATCCTTTATCTACTTCTGTACCTTATTTACAAGGGGAATTTTGATTTTTTTGTCCTATCTGGCCTCCATGTAATTCCCAACAATCACTATATGTTAGCTTTGTGTTGTCATCTTCATTATTACCTAGTACTCTGGCCCAAAAAGTGAAGTCTAGGTGTTTCATCATAAGAATGAGAGGCATTTCACTGGCTGCTATCTGTAGTACACATAGAGGTACAGGCATCACATCTGATATCCAATGTCTGTGTTTGGATACAGTCTAGTTTTCTCAGAGTGGTGTTCATTGCTGACCCAAAGGCTTCGCAACCACACTCAACAAATTGGTGTAATTTGCGCTCTATATAGCATTTCCACTGTTTTCTTATCTGCTCCCTAGGATGTTCCTGAGGCACTTTTAAATAAATTAATTCTACCTTTGCACTTATCTTTGATATTTTCCCTCCAAGTGAGCGTGTTATAAATATCACAACTAAGAATTCGTAATTTTTCCCCACCATGTTTATCTGTCCTTCAGATAGATATAACTTTACATCTTTTGGGATTTTCTTTGCTGTGATGAGCTTTCCCTCAGTTGCGGCTATGGAGAATTTGAAGTCCCACCTGTTCAGCCTTCTGTGCTTCTTTTAAGTGCATCACTGATTCTCTTGGCAGTGCTTCCAAGGTTTCTGCGTTTGGTCCACATGACAGTTGTCAACACATAATGTGATCCCTATTCCTTTACTCGTCTCTTTAGGGAGGACATTTACCATACTAAAGAGAGAGTTGGGCTAATTACTCTCCCCTGTGGAGTTCCATTTGCAATTGACTATACACTGGAAGAAGCTTTCCCTAGTGGGACTCGTATCATTTTTTTCCTTAGCAAGTCCCTTATCCATCTGTATATCCTTCCTGTAATACCCATGGAGGCCACTTTATGACATAGTCCCTCTCTCTATAATACATCATAGGTTTTTCCTATGTCCTTGGTTACAATCATGAATTCTTTGGTTCTCATGTTTTTTTGTGCTTCTGTCTTTATCGACAATGTGGTCAATTGCACGTCTACCTCTGCTGACCCACTTTGCATTCCATCTAAGAACCTATTTCTTTCCAAGTGTGCTACTAATCTCTCCATTACTAGTCTGTTGTTCTTGTGATACTGGCACACCAGGTGCCCGCTCATGCCAAGGCCCCAGGCCTCACGGAAAATTGACAAACACACAGCTGGAAGCCAATCTGGTTCACCTGGGTTAGTATTTTTAGAATAGATGTTAAGTTGGTAAGAAGATGTTTGATTAAATACTTGTAGGATGCTGCAGGTATTGATCTCCCTTATAACCTGTATAGCCCATACTATAACATTATATTGAGTGTTTGCACTGTAAACCTCTGTAATTGTGAAACTCAAACAGGAAAGAAGCATTAATTGACACACGTGAAGCATCATTGGAAAAGTTATGATTTGCTGAACATGATTATCTGATTTGTGTGCATGTATCATTTTTTGAATCTGAAGTTATAAATATTGACTATGTACCTATATTTCAAATGTGCTTACTCTGGGTTACACCCACAACCAGCCTTTCAGGCAGGGCCGGCTCTACAGTTTTCGCTGCCCCAAGCAGCGCGCCGAATTGCCGCCGCGGGCGGCAGGGGCAGTCCGTGCGCCCTTAGGGCAGCAGGCGCGTTTCCGCAGCGGCGGCAATTTGGCGGCAGCTTCTATGTTTAGCTGAAGCCGCTGTGGACAGCTAAACATAGAAGCTGCCGCCGAATTGCCACCACCGCGGAAACGCGCCTGCCGCCCTAAGGGCGCACGGACTGCCCCCACTGTCCACGGCGGCAATTCGGTGCACTGCTTGGGGGCAAAACAACAGGGGCAGCCGCCCCTTGCAGAATGCTGTCCCAAGCACCAGCTTGGAATGCTGTTGCCTGGAGCCGGCCCTGCTTTCAGGTACAACAATGAAGAAGCAAAGACAATGGACCTGGAAGAGCTTAGCCTTCCTGTGAACATTTCAACCAGTCTATGAGTAATGGCTGCTAGGACTCAGCAAGGGCATGTGACCAGACCACATGACACTGAGATCCATTTTGGTACCTGTATTTTTCCACAAACTGGGCTGGGAACTTTGGGCAGGAACCCTTTGTTTCCAGCTATGAAGAAACTATATAAGGCGGGGAGTGACATCATGATTGGTCTTCACTCCCCCACAACCCAACATCTGAAAGAAGCGCTGAAAGACAAAGGACTTAGGATGGGAGAGGTGAGCCCACGCTGCAAAGCAAGTGCAGCTTGTGCCTTAAGAATCTGCAAGCCTGCTTGTAATATCAGTCAGGGTAAGAGGATTTGAATCAGTAATCTATCTAGTACTTTAGGCTTAGTTTGCGGTTTTGTTTATTTATTAGGTAATCTGCTTTGATCTGTTTCCTATCTCTCTGTAGCTAATAAACTTGTTTTATGCTTTCTCTTAACCAGTGTGTTTTGAGTGAAGTGTCTGGGAAAATCTCAGCTCTGTGCACAAAGGCTGGTGCATATCTTTCCCATATCAAGAGGGGAGCAAATATATTAATGAGCTGACATTATACAGATCCCTAGGCCGTGCAAGACAGTATAATTCTGGGTTTATACTCCAGCAAGGGAGCAAGGCTGGTAAGATGGGAATTTGGCTGTTGTATTCTGTCTGTCCTTGAGTGGCTTAGGTAATGCACTCAGTTGATGTGGCGTCACCTGCTGTAATGTTGGGTGACAACAAGCTCTGTCTTTATGGCTGGAGACACTGGCTGGCTGGAGACACTGGCTCAATCTCCCACAAAGCGGTGTGAGAGAGGCCTGCCCAGCTGGAGGATTAGAGGGACGCGGTTCCCACAGCTCCAGACTGCACCCTGGGGGTCACAACCTGTCACAATCACCTTGCCCACCTTGGGTCTCTAACATCCTGGGACTGAGACAGCTACAACACTGCCCTGAATTTGGCACTCACGGTCGTGAGCCACTGCTGACAGTGTGATAGTTTTACCTAAACATGCTGGGAGGGCAATTAGTCTGTATGCTTCGAGTCTTGGGCATAATTTACCCGTTTTCCTCACTGTGACAATCACTGAATGTTTCCAATCCTTAGGCATTTCACCTTGTCTCTTATTATATCATTTTAGGATCACCCTGTGATGGGGTCCACTCACTTCATGTGAGCGCCCCTACCAACCGAGTGTCCCGCACCTGCGCTCCCTGTGCGTTGTGCTGTTTGCAGTGACCCCTGCTGGCCGTTAAACGTCTCTGGTGGGTTTCCAGTGACTCAGCCCTCCAGCCAAGTCACACACAGTCCACGTGTGAAACAAACACACAAACAGACCCTTTCTGGGGTAAACAGTCCAACAGGGCCTGTCACAGTACCCTGGTTATTGCCCCTCCTGGGCTAGCTTTCAGAGTGTCTTGGCCCCTTCTCACTCACTCAAATATCATCCACGGCTCTGATATGGAGCAGTGCCCAGTGGTGTTGGAGCGATAGTTATATTGGGGGTGCTGAGAGCCCTTGAACCAAACTGTAAACCCTGCATATGACAGAAACTACATCAAGCCAGGGGGTGGTGCGACACCCCCAGCACTCCTGGCAGTGCCCCCAGGGCTTCCTCCCTGGTGTCCTTCTGGGGGGGGGTGTGTGTAATTAATTTCCACAATTACTGACCCTCTTTCAGCTCATCAGCCCCCTCTCTGGGCTACTTCCTTCCTCAGGGTTTTAGCCACTCCAACTGTAGGGGGGGAAGACCCAAGTCCACCCACTACTCCAGGTCCCAATCCAGGGACCCTAAAAATAGCAGCCGTCTGCTGCTTCCTTTTAACTATCTGCTACAGCATTTCCCTTGTCCACTTCCATTCTTAGCCCCGGTACCTTCCTTGCAGCCTGACTCCAGCCAGCCCTGATCTGTCCAGCCCTGCAGCCAGCCAGGAGCAATATCCTTGCTCCTCTGACTCCACCAAGCAACTGAACTGCTGTCTCTAGCAGCTCCCTTTCACATGAGCCTGCTGGTCTCTGACTGGCTGCTTCCTGCAGCCGCTCTAGGCAGCTTGGAGGGCCCACCTCTGTTGCATCGCAGGAGCGGGAATAGAGTCTGACATGCCGCACCCTGCTCTTCCCCAGTCATCCCGCTGACATGTTTAATCGCGGGGGGCACCTGGCTGTTTTTACCAAGATGTAAAGAGCTTTCAGCAACCGAGCGGCGGGCGTCTTGTCCAAAGCGTCTGCCCGCTCACTGCGAATCCCCCCTTTCTGTCTTAAGAGGAGCGCCTTCAGAGAGGCGTGAGCACGTTCAATAATAGCTTGTCCAGTAGAATTGCCCGGAACACCCGTAGAGTGCTGCACACCCCAGTGGGAAAGAAACTGGGCAGCGCGATGAGAAACATAACCCCCGCCATTGTCAGTCTTAATGAGGGCAGAAACCCCCATCACAGCAAAGCATGCCTGCCAATGCTTAATCACATCGCGAGAGCCAGTAGAGGCCAATGCCATCGCCTTCTTCCATACTGGACTCAGGGAGAAAGCCTCCTTATCACCCTGAGCCACCGATTTCCAAAGCTCACAGCCCAGCCGCTCCCAAACAGTTTTATCAAATATTGTACTTGGTTGAACGGAAAATCCCCTACTTCGTCCCCACCACAACTGGCGGGATAACGCAACAGAGGGGAGCTTTTCTCCCCGCTGCTCCGCGATGCGTATCAGATATTCATGCACCGTCTTCTCCTCTGCTGACGCAGCGGTTCCCATATTAGCTCCTCACCTCTGGGTTCGGGTGTGCCTCCCTTTTCAGACGCCCTGTGGCTTGCCGCTCAACACTGAGCTCAGGTGTGCCCCTCTTTTTCGGACGCCCTGCGGCTCCTAGCCGCTCAACACTGAGACTCAGGTGCGCCCCTCTTTTCGGACGCCCTGCGGCTCCCAGCCGCTCAACACTGAGCTCAGGTGCGCCCCTCTTTTTCGGACGCCCTGCGGCTCCTAGCCGCTCAACACTGAGACTCAGGTGCGCCCCTCTTTTCGGACGCCCTGCGGCTCCCAGCCGCTCGACACTGAGACTCAGGTGCGCCTCCTTTTTTCGGACGCCCTGCGGCTCCCAGCCGCTCAACACTGAGACTCAGGTGCGCCTCCTTTTTTTGGGCCACCGATACTATCGTCCCTGGTCAGGTGCCATTTGTTGCATCGCAGGAGCGGGAATAGAGTCTGACAACCAAGTGTGATCATAAGCAGAGAGCTCGTTTATTCCACTCCAGCATGCTCTTATATACAATCATATCAAGCAATCAGACAATAACTAATTGGTTGATTAAATTAACACAAGCACAGTTGTGACCTTGTGGGATAATTATCATCCTACACACCTGTCTAACTTATCTCACATTTCTTTTCCCACACACCTCTACTGCTCCCTTTCCTGGGGCAGGGTGCAGTAGGACTGCAGGGCCTAGTACACCCCAATCTTCCCTCATTTATGTGTTTAAGTATTTCAAAGCTTATTTCATCCTTTCCTGGTGCAGTGCATTTTACTCCTTATTATCGCTCTCATACTAATGTTTTCATTTAAAATAATAGCCCCGTCCTCCTCCCACCTCTTCATCATCTCATAATTTCCTCAATGCATGTTCTTTTCCTCTCCCTAATCTCTATCCTCTGAGCCTCATCATTACGGACTTTCTCAAGGCATGGTATTATATGGCTCTTATTCTTTATTCCATTCATTTCCCTAATTTGTTTCTATACCTCTGCTGTATTGGTATCTTTATTTCACTTTACCACAGTTTGGTCTCCAGCTTTCTCTTCTTGCCCTCTGTGCAACTGCCTTCGTTTTTTTACATTTCATTATTTTTTCATATTTCCTCTCTATTTAATTAATTCTTTGCTGTCATGTATGCCTTCTTCCTTCCCCTAACTGCCATTTCACATGCCTTGTTCCACCATGGTACATTGGTCCCATCTTGACACAGCATTGGTATCCTAAAAGTAGCTAGGCTGGCTGTCTTTATGATTCCTCTAGTAACATTACTGCTACAGACTAGGGACCGAATGGCTGGCCAGCAGTTCTGCAGAAAAGGATCTAGGGGTTACGGTGGACAAAAAGCTGAATATGAGTCAACAGTGTGCCTTGTTGCCAAGAAGGCTAATGGCAATTTGGGTTGTATAAGTAGGAGCATTTCCAGCAGATCAAGGGGTGTGATCATTCCCCTCTACTCAGCACTGGTAGGCCTCATTTGGAGTGCTATGTCCAGTTTTGGGCCCCACACTACAAGAAGGATGTGGATAAATTGGAGAAAGTCCAGTGGAGGGCAACAAAAATGATTAGGGGGCTGGAGCACATGACTTATGAGGAGAGGCTGAGGGAACTGGGATTGTTTAGTCTGCAGAAGAGAAGAATAAGGGGGGATTTGATAGCTGCTTTCAACTACCTGAAAGGGGGTTCCAAAGAGGATGGATCTAGACTGTTCTCAGTGGTAGAAGATGACAGAACAAGGAGTAATGGTCTCAAGTTGCAGAAGGGGAGGTTTAGGTTGGATATTAGGAAAAACTTTTTCACTAGTAGGGTGGTGAAGAACTGGAATGGGTTACCTAGGGAGGTGGTGGAATCTCCTTCCTTAGAGGTTTTTAAGGTCAGGCTTGACAAAGCCCTGGCTGGGATGATTTAGTTGGGTTTGGTCCTGCTTTGAGCAGGGGGTTGGACTAGATGACCTCCTGAGGTCCCTTCCAACCCTGAGATTCTATGATTCTAAGAGAATTCCTCAATATCTTCATTTATACATTGCTCATTCCCATGTTCCTCGCTTTTGTTTCTAAACAGTTTTCAGTTTGCTTTGTTTAGATTTCAAGTGGGGATATTTTCCTCATCTTCAGTGTTTCCTTTTCCTTGCTATATAATTGACGTCAGGAAATGGTCACTACCCATTTCCTCCTCTCTGTACATTTCCCAGCTGCATTTCCTAGCTATGGTGCCAGAAGCTGTTCCCAGATCAAGTATGAGAAGCTTCTGCCAGAAGTATTGGTCCTGGTAAGTGCTCCATCATTTAATATTGCTAAATTATTCTCTTCAAAGAATTGTTCTTAACATTTTCCCTTTTTATCATTTTCCTCACTTCAGATCACCACAGATAATGAACGGGCACGTGACATTTGCAGTTAATTCTTTTAGGTCCATCACCTTTAGTTTCCTGCCTGTGTTATAAACATTATAAAATCTTATGGAAGCAGTGTTGTTTTATATCAGTATCTCAATAGCTTTATATTTAGCCTTTTAACCCTTACTTCAGTTGGTTCAGGTCCCCTTAATGAAGGTGCAGACACCCCTACCCTTTTCTATTTTGCAGCCATGTCTATATAAGCCATATCCTGGGAACATATAACCCAGTTTTTCTTGTCATGCCAAGTCACAGAATCATAGAATATCAGGGTAAGAAGGGACCTCAGGAGGTCATCTAGTCCAAGTCTCTTGTATGCATCTTATATCAGGCTGTGGTTTCATGTTATTGGGTATTTTTCTTTAATTCCTGCCTGTAGGGGATTCGGCCGGGGCTCGCCCCCTCTGGGGTGGCAGGGAACCAGACCGCCTCACTACTTCGGTCAGGGGTGTCGAGGAACTAGCCTGGCTGTGCGGCAAACAGTCAGCAGCTCAGGCCCTCAGGCAGGGGCGGCACAAACAGTTAAATAACAGGCCCTGGCCCTGGGTCAGGGCGAGGCAGTGGAGAGTCTGTGGCTCAGACCCTCAGGCAGGGGCTGCGCAGACAAATAAGTTTAGGAGGCCCAGGCCCTGGCTCCGAAGGACCTGGGAGAGGGGGAGACTGACACCCACACATTGGGTGGCGGGGGTGGGGGGGAGCGCAGGCCCACCCACTCCACTGCGTCCCAGCCCGGGGCCCTATCAGCGGTAGACGGCCTGCTGCTGTGTCAGTGGGGATCCTGGCCGCAACACACTGACATGGGCTCTGGCTGTGCTGCAGCCAGACTGGGGTCGGCTGCCCCTGGGCTACTTCCACACTCCCCCTCTAGAGGTACCTGCGTCTGGACGATGTCCTCCAAGGGGTCAAGCACTGTGGGTTCCTCTGGGTACCCAGCAAGCGGTGGGCTTGGCAGCTCCTCTGGGTAACCTGCCACAGGCAGCCTTAACAGCTTCTCTGGGGTCTGGCCAGTCCTCAAGTCGGCTGCCAACAGAAGAAGTCTCCCCCACCAGGACCTAGGCCACAAGTGTCTCGCTTCTCCAGCAGCTGGGCCTCAGGTGAGCTCTGGGATTGGGCTTTTGTACTTCCTGTCCTGCGCCCTGACCTCTGGGGGGCGGGCACAAGTTCCACTGGCTCCGCCCACTTTGGTATCCGGAGCGGCTCGTCCCACAGCGGGGAACCAGACTGCCTCGCTACACAGCCCCTGCGCTATTAGGCTATAGGCATTCCAGCTGAAAATAGTCATCATTCTTTTAACCTTCAACACTTCCTTTATGTAGGCTGCTGGCCCATAGGTACTTAGCAGCAGTTTTAATTATAATTCTCATATTCTCTGTTTTCTTTCCCATTTGAAATGTACAATTTATTACTTCAGGCATGAACACAATTAATCTCTCTGTTTCTATAAGTAGTAGGTCATCTCCTTTTACCCCAATGTCACCCATTACTTCCTTCCCATTAATTTGTTGCTGGCAGTTTCCTTTCCTCACATCAGGTTTTCTCCCCCACCCTTTAGATATCTCCTAGAGGTTTCTACATACGAAGTGTTATTAGTGATTTTGGTATTTTGTATTTCTCCAGCTCACTTTGCCTCAGTAGACCCTCCACATGCTGAACTGTGTTCCCAGTTGCCACATTTTTGTTTTGTCCCTTCCTCCCAATGTTCATATGAATGTTCATCTCCATGCTTACTGCACCCTACTGTCCTTTTGCAATTATCTGCTGCATGACCAAATCTTTGGCACCCCTAGCATCTCACAGGATGAGGCATATAGGTCTTAGTCCAGAATAGCAAACAGTGGTTCTCAACCGGGGTCCAGGGCCCCCAGGGGGCCACAAGCAGGTTTCAGGGTGTCCATCAAGCAGGGTGAGCATTAGACTCACTAGGAGCCAGGACAGAAAGCCGAAGCCCCATCGCATGGGGTTGAAGCCTGGGGCACTGAGCCCCACCACTCAGGGCTGAAGCCGAAGCCTGAGCAATATAGCTTCGTGGGGGCCTCTGTGTCATGGGGTCCCAGGCAATTGCCATACTTGGTACCCCTTGACGCCACCCCTGTCTTCTATATGCAGAAAACCAGTTGTTGCGGCACAGGTGGGCTGTGGAGTTTTTATAGCATGTTGGGGGTGGGGGGTGGAAAAGAAAAAGGTTGAGAACCCCTGCCCTAAAATTACTCTGTTTGGCAGCATCTTTCCCTTAAATGTGACCAGCAGAGCTGTGGAGGGTTTACTATCACCTCTTCTGCTAATTAACCTGCTAGCAGTTATCATCTTATCTTCGCCTATTCCTTGCTCTTTCTTCTCCCATTTCAGTTGACATACCATATACCATCCCTCAGTTTCTGTGAGGAATTTGGGCAGCAGACAGATAATTTTTATTCTACCTAGCGCCTTTATCTGAAGGAGCATCCCTCTTGTTTTTGTTTTCACATTTCACTAACAAGTCTCCACCAGGTAGTTTCCTTGTTCTTACTATATCTCCAGCACTTTGGGTGGGGGGGGGGGGAAAGAGGAGATCCATTCTCAAATCCTCAGGGGATACATATCCTCTATTTGTATGTCCTTACCTAGGGATTTTACTGTTATGTAATAGTCCCCATTTTCCTTTCCTGCCCTCCTACTTGCTAGTCCTTCTTCTGGTCCCAGAGAATCTAACCCCCTTTCTGCTGCAAACTTCTTGGTTTATAGTCAGCAACTACACTCTTCATCTTGGCTTTCTCTCTCTCCCAGGTGCTGTAAGGTATGTTAATGGGCTCTGAGGTCCACATTAACCCCTTCCGTGTGTGTGTGTGTGTGTGTATGTGTGTGTGTGTGTAAAAAACAGGTGCAATGTTTTACAATGTTGGGTCCAGCCATGCTCATTCAAGCTGGAAGACAAAATTCAACACTGAGGGAAGAGGAATAAGAGAGCCCTAATAACTGAAGTGGAAAAGGTACAAACACAGTAGCTTCTCAATCACTCATTTGCACTAGAGAGAGTGACTGATTTCTGCAAATGATCAGCTCGGGGTAAAATCACCCCCCTTTGCACAAACCCAGAACAAGGCCTATGTACCACTTAAAGCCCTTGCAATAGGGCTTAAATGGGATGTAGGAGGGGCCAGTGCTCTTCACACCCTAACACTGCATTTTGAATTTTACCCCCAAGCCTGTATTTTGCAAACTATCTTCAAAAGCAGGCCCCATACTTAGGGTGTCCATGTGTCTGATTTTCGACTGGAGTGCCCGGTCAAAAAGGGACCAGGCAGTGGTGCTATCCTGTTTTCAGTAAGGGACAGTCACCTCATGCAAAGGGCCAGAACAAAATAAGCAGTTCATGGGCTCTGTGCTGACCCTCTGTATAATTTCATCCATTGGGACTATATATATATATATTTTTTTAAAAATGGACAGATTTATGAGAACGGTGACATGAGAAGCTGAAACACTGCCTCACCCTGGGAAGCCAAAAAATGCTATAGCACATCAGATCAGTGGTGCATCCTTTTTAGTAGCCTGTTTCCAGCAGTGGCCAGTATCAGATCTCTTCCTTCAAAAGTTTCTGCAGATGTCTAATCATTTCATCACCCATTTGTGAACACTTTTGTCTGCTATCTCCTTTCTGAAGCAGAGTGCCCAGAATTGAGCACAGGGTTCCTAGGGAGGCTGTATTACTTTCAACCCCACTCCTTATGCATCCGAATATTTTGTTTGCTCCTCTCCACTGATGCTGAGGTCTCTCTCTGGAGCCGATACGATTAACCTGGAACCCAGCAATGTGTATGAGTAATTCAAATGATCCCTTCCACGGTGTGTCACCTTGTCTTCATCAATGCTGAATTTAATCCACCACAATGTTACCCATTTACCTAGTGTGGTTAGGTTCCTCTGAAATTCCTTTTCTGATTCTCAGAATACAACAGGGTAAACAGCTGTGGCCTTGTCATCTCTTGGGAGTTTAGCTGCCCCTCTCTGCATATTTTCACCAGCTGACTTTCTTCAGTTGCACAGTCATAGCTCATCTTTCCTGCCCTTTCCTATTCATTTCCGGAAGAGGCCACAAGACGCATTCTTTTTGCTTTTTCCTACAATAGCACTTGCTTTCCCTGCTGTTGGCACTTACTAGATATTCAAATCTCTCACCATCCCACCATGCTGCCACCATATATGTCACCTCTGACCCCACCTGGCCTCTGAGTGCACACCCACTCAGGTCTCAAGCTGTCACTCTCTTTAGGGGGAGAATTACGCGATTCTCCCACAATGCAGGGGCCTGCAGCCCTGGCCCTAAACTGTGATTACCTCACGTGATTCAACTTCAGTGCCGGTGCCCTCAGGAAGCAGTGATAGTGTTAACCAGTGACCAAGCAGCCTTCTTAAAGCAAAGTCTATATTTAGAACCACAGCACTGAAGAGAAAAATCTTTAAATAATAAACCTGTCTATATGCATATCTTGTCCGCGACCCCTCCAGATGCATGTCTATCCTCTCGTGATAGGTGCTTTTTAACTGTTTAGTGTCCTTTTGATCTCTAAGCTCCCAGCCTAGCAAAACAGCATCAATTTGAGCTGGAGCCTGGAAGTAGGTTATTGTTCTGTAATTGACGCCCAGTGTTTGTTGGGAGGTTTGCTTGTATGTGGCTATTGTGTTGCTTTCTTGGTTGTTTTTCCTGCCGTCCCCCCTATTTGACTAGATCAATACATTCTACAGGAACGACTTAAGCCAAAATACAATAACTTCCCCTCACTGACCAGCTCACATACAGTGTTCATAAAATTACTACATCTCAACATTCTTAGATTATTACATAGCTCCCAATCCATCATAGTAATTGTAAGTCATTCTCATTAATTCTATCTTAGACACTTAGGGACAGATTTTCAAGTGCTCAGCACCCATCAATGGAGTCAGATTTTCAAGAGAGCTCATTCATGGCCAGATTGTCTCACAGAGCTAGGCACCCAAGGTGCGGAGATTTCTAGAAAATCCCATCAGTTATTTTGGTGCCTAAATGGAAGCCAAGTTCTTTTGAAAATCTGTAGCCTGTAATAAGTTCTGTAATTGGCATGTTTTGGGCTGGTCTCTACTTCACTTCATGTGGAGTGCAGACAGTAACACTTATCTACCTGGTACAGCTCTTTGAGGGCTCTGGATGAAAGACATCTGTGAAGTATTATTACTATAACCCTACAGCATTATTGCTGTTCCTATTTGCTTACCCCATTGACATGGAATTACATATAGCAGTTGATCTTGCTGCAAGCTATTTTCACTCAGTAGGATTATAAAGCCTTCTAAAAATCTCTCAGCTTTTAGGTAACACAATGTTTATTACATATTCCATTTATGATCCAATCTCCGCAGCCTTCTATGTGGCAAAAGATCCTTGATTTCTTCCAATGCTCGTTGAACGATGGCCAGACAGAATACTGAGCTTTTCCTCTTTAAATAGGAAAAAAAACACCCCATGAAAGCCCTTCTAATATTGATAATATTTGACTTCGTGCTTCCATTGTCTCCCATTGAAGAGGAGGGAGTTTTACCATTGTCTTTACTGGGATCTTAATCAAATATTTTAAAGGTGATAACATCAGTTATAAGTAAATACCAAAAATGGGATTATTCTTCTGACTATAGGGTCGTTGCTGGATTTTCCATTCATGGCCCCTTACAGCCCAGAACACAAGCACTCCTCATCCAGATCTCTACCTGGGTTTCATTAGAGCAAACTCCCATGGTCTCCAGGAACCTGAAACAAGAAATGGAGGAAGGGTCACTTACTTTCTCATTGGTAGGACAGGAGTCTGTCTATACAGAGGCAGAGGTGACAGCCAGTTCTTAGCATCGCAACCTAAGACTTTGTCTTCACTACTGCACTACATCGGTGAAGATATGCTATGCCAACAGGAGGGTGCTCTCCTGTCCACATAATCACTGCACCTCAATGAGAGGCGGAAGCTGTATCAGTGGGAGATTGTCTCCTGCCAAAATAGTGTGGTGTAGACAGCGCTTTAAGTCAATGTAACTTATGTTGCTCAGGGGAGTGCTTTTTCACCCCCCTGAGCGATGAAAGTTACATTGACGTAAGAGCTAGTGTAGACAAGCCCTAAGGCTTACCTGTCCCACCAAAACCACTCTACTCTTACCAGAAAATTTGATACACAAAAGGTAAATCAAGAGAAACTTATTATATGTAAAGCAGTTTTAGCACATTATCTGTGCCACTCACTAACCGTAATTACTAAGGACCATATGGTAGGCTGCCCATACCTGCAACTCCTTTTGGTGTTACTGGGTTTGTATGAAGGGTTGCATGCTGGCTTCAGTCTCAAGAAATTGTGGTTTACTGGGTTTAAAATGGAACTAGAAGCTCAAGCTCTCAATATTTTATTCCTTTGTTAATCAAACTTGAGGATGTCCCAGAAGTAAATACTCAGTATCAAGTACCAGAAGGAGGAAATTAGCTAAGCTGCCTATTTTACGAAGTATCAAGCTAGACTTCACCAGTGACAGCAATGCATATAACGGATACTGGCAGAAATACTGGGCCATATCCCCAGCTGGTTAAAGTCAGCATAGCACTACTGAAGTTAACGGGGCTTTGCTGATTTAAGCCACCTAAAGATCTGGCCCAAAAAAAGCCAATGGCTCACAATACTGACCCACAGCAAAGATGGCTGCACCAGTGCAACAATTCCCCGCCCTTCCCCCAGCGTTGGAGGTTGTGAGTGACCTCACTCTTCACCTATGTCATACAACGGAGCCACCCACATTCTGCTTGTTTTCTTAACTTGTTTTTACCTTTGTTCAGTTTTTTGGAGGAGGGATTTTGCTCCTTCAGGGTTGCTCCTCAGAAAGGCTTGATACATGGAGAAGGACTGGAAAAACCCGATCACCCCAGAAACAGACATGGGAATTTTGTCTAAGATCTGGGTAACTCTGCAAGAGTGGGGAGAAACCAGAGCATTGGAGAAGTAAGCCTGGAGGGCAATGGACCTATGCTGATTTATATAAGCTGAGGACCTGGCTCATGTGGATTATTAAGATGTGGGGCATGATCTCTTATCCCTTCCCCTTTTTGGACATTTGGTTATGGGGAAACCTCTCTCATTTGATGAAGAGGCCACACAGATGAACCAGACAGACCAGGGACTGGAGATGTGTTTGAAGGACATTGAACCAAATGATCTCAGGGCTACCTGCTAGCTTTAAACTCTACGAATCTTCTGCAACCTTCAGTCTCAAAGTGAACACCAATGAATGCCGTCCAAGTGCCCAATATTCCAGGGCTCACACAGCCCACAATGTAAGAGATTACATACAATTCATTTTTGTCCTTGTCTTCTCACCTCTTCTTGTCTGGAAAAGGCACAGACTCAAACACCTCTTTATACTCTGCAATGACAACATTTACTTTTTCATCTGCATATTCAACAAGCAGTTCCTGGGTCTGTAAAGTCAGAACAGAAACAGCAAAAATGTTACGTAAGGCCTTGATCCTCTACTCCATCTGAGCTGCACTCCCTGATTCAGGGCTGCCTGGCCTCGGGGCCAGTTAGAGCTACACAGGAGAATAATGGAATAATACAGACCCTTCAGACTTTCCCTATACATAATACTCACAGAAGTTGTGTGAATCAGCTACATTTGAACAATTTCATTTTGGGTTTAATGGTCATTTCCCTCCCGCAGTCCCCCCACCCACCCACCCACCCACCCTTTATTCTTTGTACTAGACAGAATCTCTTTCTGCTATGTTTGTATAGGAATGTTCTTTTACAGAGAATTCCATGAAAAACTGCCCTCTTTCAAAATGGCAGACATAACCTCTTCCATTGTTCTTACTGAGACTTAGGCCATAAGGCTGACCTCAGTTAAGATGCCCTCTATCAAAATGATCACTGCCCACCCAATGAGAATGAAGCCACCTCAGGGAAGATGGTGGCCACCTGTGTCATCAGGAGGCAGACAAGAATATTGTGACAACCAAGTGAATGGAGACAGCAGCCATTTTTGTTCAGGCTTCCTGCAGCCTTACTCTCATTGAGAGCAATGGGAGATAGATACCCTCCTCAAAATGGCCCCCTAAAAGAATGACACTATGGAGGCAGGGGAAGACAGAAATATAACATGGCTTTACAATCAGTTTAATCTAAACAGCCCATAGCATTATAATGCCTTAGTCAGAATTCTATGGGCATTACATGGTATCAATAGAGGACAGAATTAATATTTTTTGGGTACCTTGCCTGAGTCATTTCCTTACTCTAAGGAAGGTAAGTCTAACCCTAACTCTGAATGTCCTGGGTTTGTAATTCTTCGTTAGGGGATAATTACAACAACCACTAATGTATTTTATCCCAAGTTATTCATATGTACCCTGAGCCATACCTCAATGTGAGGGTAGTTTTTGTCTGGGAATGGGTTTTATGTGATGGAAGCTGCCTGAACACAAGCCAGCCTTCCCAAATGTATCACTTCACCCAGCACCATTCCATAAGGGCTGGATCCAAATCCCAGTGGAGTCAAACAACTCTTGCTTACTTCCATGGACTCAAAATGCCAGAATTAAAGTTCTTTGTGTAACCTTAATTTCCCACCTTGTACATCTGTTCTACTATAATACAGTCTTTAAGTTACATGATTGGATACTATTTTTTCCCACAGGACCCGTCTCAGTCAGTGCGCAAGATGGGCAATGCTCACATAATGTGTAGCTAGTCAATATTTTGCTTTATCCTCATTGTCCAACGTGTGGCCTTATTTCCTGTAAACCCTATTCAAACCCTGCCATGCACAGTTAGAACACAGTATAATGTTCGAGTGCCTCACAAACATTACACATCCCAGCCTCCACCCTGAAGCTCCTCATTCCACCTCAGACTTCTCCCACTTGCTCCCCCATCTCACTCTCAGGCACTTTCTCCCTCTCCCCTTGCCCAACCAGTGCTAGCCACTACCACGTAGCTTGCTCTGTGGCCAATTACCCTGTTCTCACTTGCTCCCAGTCCCAGACTCCTCGCCCTCCCAAAGCTCCTTGTCCCAATCTACTTTCTCTACCTCCACCACCATGACCCATGTTCTCTCTGAATTGAGCCAGGCATGCTGCCTGCTCCATGCTGCCTGGGCATCAGCAGGGCACCACTGAAGACAGTGTCCCTGCTCTGAGGATTGGTGCCCAGCACCACACTGACCTGCAGCAGGGAACCTCCAGCTCAGCCCCAACAACTTCAGGATGGAGCATGCTCAGTTGCTGCGTGAGAATGGTGCAGTCACAGTCGCTGGGCAAGCAGCGGGAGCTGTGAGGAGCTGGATCATGCTCATCGCAGATGGAATCTTTGGAAAATTTAGCTGCCAAACCCTCTACTGAGAATGTTCAAGCTGAATTTTTTCAAAGACTTATAACTTGGCCAAGTTCAGGTGGTTTTCCCATGGGGGAAAAAATCAGAAAGGCAGATGCCTCGCACAATCCTTCTGCAAATTTCAAACCGCAAGGAGGAGCTAGAGTTTCTCAACACAATGGGTCTAAGAATTTATATTTAAATGGGCAAAGGCACCTATTATTCTCTATTTCTGTTTTTTGGAAATGGCTGACTGTTTTTGCTGTGTCAGACAGGCAGAAAGGAACATTTCAGCCCAAACGGTTAAGGTCCGGCAAAGTTATAAACAGCTCAAAACAGGGTCTTATACTGGAAAGTGTCTGGCAACCTTAAAATATACTATACACTTCCCACCATATGGAGTGTCTTTTTTTTTTTAAAGCACTGTTTTCTTCTCCCACCTCAGTGAAGATTTCTGTAAGCCGCTCTGAGCAGTCTTTATAGTGCATACTGAAGTTGGTAGTGTAGGTGCTAAGGGCCACACAGCCATGTGGCCTGAGAACTCGATCCACTTCTTTCATGAACTTCGGCAGATCAAACCAGTGGGCAGCTGTAAAAGCAGTAATGAGATCCACAGAGCCATCCGCAAATGGCAGCTCCTCTGCAGGGCACACACTATAAAGGGAAACAGGGAAGATATTTCAAATGGGAAGGAGTCGTCTCTACTGTGGCCTGACGTGCATGAAACTTATCACGTGTGGACTCTGCCGAGAGGAAATGTGGTGTTGTTGAAAATCTGACACTGAAAAGTCTAACTTTTTTGTTCTGTTGGAACTGAAGTGCAGTTTGGCCTAAGACTGTCAGCCAAGTTTTCAAAATTGGAGCTCCAAAATCCATATTTAGGCATTTAATTAGGAACAGCATGATTTTCAGAAGCTGAGCACCTGCAGCTCCTGCTGACTTCAGATAGAGTCTTGAGTTCTGGGTACTTTGTGAAAAAGCAGGTCCAATATGTTTGAAACCTAAAAATGACTGACCTCATTTGAAAATGCTGGCCCGTATCTGTCCTGTTCATGAAGTGTTGCTCTGTACAAAGGTCAGCACTCTGGACACACCCAAGGGAAAGCATCCTTTTACGGAACACTTACTGGTAAGAAACATTTGGGAAGGAGGCAGCTTGTTTGGCTGCCTCTATTTGAGCTTCACTGATGTCTGTTCCAACCACCTTCTCAAAATGAGCTGCGAGTACGCGAGTGCTTTGTCCTGACCCGCAGCCGACATCCACTGCCAGCCGAATGGGGTCTACTTTCTGAGGAGAGAACAGACACGTCTCAGTAAGTGGAGCACAAATTCTTATGAAGGGTCAAATCTTAGTCCTCTTTACACCCTTATACACATACACAGTCCTAGTCACAGAGTAAAGGCTCTGATTCTCCAGGTAATTAGAGTAATGCTTGTGGTAGCCTATTGGTTTAACTCCTACTGCATTCTATAGGTCTTCTTCACAGTAGAATTAATAACATGTATTCTCAGCCTAGGGAGAGTGTCACTTACCTTTTCTTCCAGGTAGGAGAAGATGACACTTTGGAGATTTTCAGGGGGAGAGAATCTGTATTTCTGATATGAAACTGCATGATCTCGTGCCTCGAACAAACGCACAGCCATGTTCCAGCAAACTGGCACCTAAAGGGATTAGGCAAATTCACTTTGTTACATTAGCCATAAGATCAAACTCCACTAACTATCTAATTAACTCTATTAAATATTACTCAAGTTAGGTACTGAAGTTCTAGCCTTTGGAATCAGCTAAGGGCAAAGATACTTCATAGAATCATAGAATCATAGAATCTCAGGGTTGGAAGGGACCTCAGGAGGTCATCTAGTCCAACCCCCTGCTCAAAGCAGGACCAAACCCAACTAAATCATCCCAGCCAGGGCTTTGTCAAGCCTGACCTTAAAAACCTCTAAGGAAGGAGATTCCACTACCTCCCTAGGTAACCCATTCCAGTTCTTCACCACCCTACTAGTGAAAAAGTTTTTCCTAATATCCAACCTAAACCTCCCCCTCTGCAACTTGAGACCATTACTCCTTGTTCTGTCATCTTCTACCACTGAGAACAGTCTAGATCCATCCTCTTTGGAACCCCCTTTCAGGTAGTTGAAAGCAGCTATCAAATCCCCCCTCATTCTTCTCTTCTGCAGATTAAACAATCCCAGTTCCCTCAGCCTCTCCTCATAAGTCATGTGCTCCAGCCCCCTAATCATTTTTGTTGCCCTCCGCTGGACTCTCTTCAATTTATCCACATCCTTCTTGTAGTGTGGGGCCCAAAACTGGACACAGTACTCCAAATGAGGCCTCACCAGTGCTGAGTAGAGGGGGATGATCACATCCCTCGATCTGCTGGAAATGCCCCTACTTATACAACCCAAAATGCCATTAGCCTTCTTGGCAACAAGGGCACACTGTTGACTCATATTCAGCTTTTCGTCCACCGTAACCCCTAGGTCCTTTTCTGCAGAACTGCTACCCAGCCATTCGGTCCCTAGTCTGTAGCAGTGCATGGGATTCTTCCGTCCTAAGTGCAGGACTCTGCACTTGTCCTTGTTGAACCTCATCATATTTCTTTTGGCCCAATCCTCTAATTTGTCTAGGTCCCTCTGTATCCTATCCCTACCCTCCAGCGTATCAACAACTCCTCCCAGTTTAGTGTCATCTGCAAACTTGCTAAGGGTGCAGTCCACACCATCCTCCAGATCGTTAATGAAGATATTGAACAAAACCGGCCCCAGCACCGACCCTTGGGGCACTCCACTTGATACCGGCTGCCATCTAGACATGGAACCATTGATCACTACCCGTTGAGCCCGACCATCTAGCCAGTTTTCTATCCACCTTACCGTCCATTCATCCAGCCCAGACTTCTTTAACTTGCTGACAAGAATACTGTGGGAGACTGTATCAAAAGCTTTGCTAAAATCCAGAAATAGTACATCCACTGCTTTCCCCTCATCCACAGAGCCGGTTATCTCGTCATAGAAGGCAATTAGGTTAGTCAGGCATGACTTGCCCTTGGTGAATCCATGCTGATTCATGTTCAGTATGGGTCAGCGAACTTTGCTTTTTAAGTGTCTTGGTCTTGGGTATAGGTGGTAAATGTAAAAAGCAGAGTAACGGGTTTGTGGGAGGAAATACGACATGGGCCAGATCATCTAGTGCTGAAATCAGAAGGGAACTGGGCTATGTTGATTTGCAGCAGCTGAATATCTGGGCCTATGTTTACAGCAGCACTGGTCAAAATGTGTCAAATTATTTTTTGTCAAAATACCTTTTTTTAACTGACTATTTGTCAAAAAGTGTCACTTAAACATTACAAAATTTGGCATTTTCTTTTTTTGTTATTTTAAAATACCTTTTACTATACATTTTTTGTTTTTTCTTATTTTCTGTTACCCTCTGTCCGGGGTGGCTCCAGGCCCCAGCACGCCAAGTGCGTGCTTGGGGCGGCATGCCACAGGGGGCGCTCTGCTGGTCGCCGGGAGGGCAGCAGGCGGCTCCAGTGGACCTCCCGCAGGCGTGTCTGGCGAGGGTCTACTGGTCCCGTGGCTTCGGTGGAGCCGCGGGACCAGTGGACCCTCCTTAGGCACGCCTGTGGGAGGTCCACCGAAGCCGCGGGACCAGCGGACCCTCCGCAGGCACGCCTGCGGGAGGTCCACCGAAGCCACGGGACCAGCGGACCCTCCGCAGGCACGCCTGCGGGAGGTCCACTGAAGCCACGGGACCAGCGGACCCTCCGCAGGCACGCCTGCGGGAGGTCCACCGGAGCGCGGGACTGGCGACCGGCAGAGCGCCCCCCGCGGCGTGCCGCCGTGCTTGGGGCGGCGAAATGTCTAGAGCCGCCCCTGCCTCTATCCTCCCTGGTTTTTCTCCTCACTTATTTTTGAAAACTGTCTCTCTCCCCTCTGAAATAACTGTGGGGGTGGGGAAGAGAAAAAAGGGGGGAACCCTGTCCCCCCAAAAATGAAAGTGACAAAAATACCAGGAAAAATATTTTAAAACTTCAAAAACATTTTAGTAAAAACTAAAAAGGGGGCACTTAAGACCCTATAAAATGAGAACCACCTTTCAAATTTCATTCTGTCTTGCTGAAGCTCTTCCACTGTGTAGAAGCAATTTAACATTCGTTGGGCCACACAGAGAGCGTAAGAACTACTGTGTAGCCTGGTGGTTTGGACACACACGTGGGAGACCCAAGTTCAAGTCTCTGCTCTGCCTGGTTTAAGACCAGGGATGGGAACCTGGGTCCCCCAAATACCAGGTGAGAGCCAGTCAAGCAGGAATTCTCTGTGGCAGCAGAGTTCCTCAATCTGACAGGATAGCCAGGTCTGAACCGTTCATAGTCCCAAAGATACTCATATCTTATGAAATAACACTGCCTATATGATCAATGGTAAAAACACATAATACAAAGTCACGGGGCATATCGCACGCTATTTAGAAAAAAACCTGCTGAATACAAAAACCCATACATTATGCAAAATGATAAAACCTTGGATATAGAACAATCTCGATACCAGAAAGCAATATCACTTCATTTACTGATTTTTACATCCGTCTTGGACAGAATGCAGGATAAGATACAGAAATAGGTGCTTTGTATCTTCCCCTGTTATCTTGGTTAATAGGCTTCCCCCCTATAACTAACAATGAAGAAATTTAGCAATAGCTGGATTTTCCTTCTGGGCTGCCAAAAATGTCTTCTTGTGGAAGAGGCATTGTGATGGGTTCACTGCCCCTGGAGAAGTCTCCTGCTGCCAAAAGGCAGCTAGCAATAGCTGCCAACCAAAGTACCTTGCCATCTCTGTGTATATCCATACACTATAAGACAACATTAATCAAAACAGCTTTGCTTGTCTCTTCAGTGCATTCTATCACATTTTTGCATAAGGGGACTTCTGGGTAGGTTATTTGTCTGCACATCAAATTTCTCTGGACAATATTTGACTCTGAAGTTAAACTCAGCTAATTCTGCAACCCACTGGTGTGCTATGGCATTCAGCCTTGCAGAGAGAAAAAGGGGTTGATAGCATTATAAATCATGTCCACGAAGGATTGTGTGTAGTAGAGGTTGTCGGGAAACTCGTCAGTTACAGCCCTTTACAAAAACTCCTTTGGAAACTCCAGCTTCCAGATTCCAGCATCTGAATCTGGCATGGGGACAGGGCGCAGATGAATACATCAAGGAGGATGGGAGTTTAAGATCTCTAGGCGCAGCTACGATGGGACTGGTATCAGCACCTGAATATTATAGAATAGAAACTACCATTCTGTCTCTAAAGGATTTCAATGCATTTCAGTTCTTCGTGCTTTTATTATCAAACCCACAAGGGCACTGACAACAAAACGCTTCAGGAAGCAGAGTAAAGGACAGAGAGCCAATGAATTATAACCATTTATAGGAGGTAAAAGTTAGGGCTGAGCCATCAGCACTTACCCTTGTGTAGCCCACTGGCCAAAAACATTTTCAGTCAATTGTTTTTCAACCCCTAATCGTGCATTTCTTTCACAGAGATAAAAACTTCTCAACCTGACAAACCATGCCAGGCACAACTTGGCATATGATACACACCAAAACAAACTGTGAAGCAATAAAAATAAATGTACCTTGTATCTGTGTATGTCACTGAAACAGATGGATTCACTGGCCAGGAAGCAAGAACTCCTGCCGTAGTTGATGAATTAGCTGTATTCTTTCTGCAGCTTGGGGGAAGCCAGCCTGTGAAGCCAGAAGTTTTGATTTGTTAGTGCCCACGTCAACTGAGCACAATCTATTGTTTTAGAAACATGAGAACAGAAGATTCCATTGGCTGCTGGTTTTCAGCTGAATAAATATAACCAATCAAATGCATTTTAAGAACTGGCCAGTAGAACTCTCCTTTACAATGTTTCTTCTCTTTCTTGGAAAACCAGTGTCAGTTAGACGGAGACATCTCTTTATCCAGATGTGTGTCAGAGAAACAAAGTTTAACTCTGCTGAGTATTTTAGAGTAAATATATTTTATAGTGTGATTTTGATTACTTCTGAATTTTACATTGAGATTTGCATTTGGAACCTTAAATTGAATTAAGTTTGATGAATGCAAAAGGATACTGTCAGGTACTTGTAGGGTTTAATTTGTTATTCCTTTCCTCTCTCTTGGCTGTAAGGGTCCCCTAGAGATGTGGAACTGAAAAGCTTTCCCAACCAGTTGCCACACTTGCTATACAGAAAAGTTCTTGTTTCTTTTAGAACACCGGGCAACATGCCTCTGCTTCATGTGAATTGCTGTGTGTGTAGTGCCAGCCTCCGTGATTTCTATGAAGTTCTGTTATCTCCAGTATGACTAACGCCCAGGAATGATGGATGGGGCATTTTTTAATTCTGCTTTTTGGGAGATTAAACCTATCTAGGGAAGCATGTTACTTTCTGGGAGCTGATTAGTAAAATACCTTTTGAAATCTGGATGTAACTTCATACAAAAAAGAAATTCATTGAAATGAAATGGAGATTTTTCTGACTATGGGAAAGATTTGGGAACATAAAACATGGGAGAAATATCAATTATCTAGTCCTCCTCCGCCCGTTCTAATGGTAGTGTACTCAAATTGCAGCTATTATAAGGAAATTTAGATTTCCCACAAGCTTACTTCAGTGTGATCACTTCACATTGTTGCAGCAAATACTGAGTTTGGTTGGTCATTTGGTGGGACAGAGAAACCACTTCAAACAAAATGGGAAAATCTTGGCCCAGAACTCACACTGAACTTTTAGGGATAGAAAAATCTGGTTCACTTTAAAAAAAAATCACCACCCGCTTGCCGCCCTCCCTCCCCCCATCCCCTACATCTCTGTGCTTTCTGGTTTAAGTCAAGAGTGGAAGTGAAAACAAATATTGACAAAAGGCTGTTCTTGCTTTCCTGGTCTGGGCATAACCAGTGCCTGCTGGAACTCTGGTAATTAAAAGGCTGCACTAGTGACAAACAGCTAACAAATGAGTGGTTACAAAAAGAAAAGGCCGTCAGTCTCTTTTTCTCCTTCACATCCCTACTTAGGATCCACCCCTGCCAACTCCGCCAGTGCTTGCTGGCTGAAGGGCAGATGGCACTTCCTTTAGCTTTGTTTTCAAATCACATCTACTTACCTTTAAGGACCTAAATAATCCTACTGAAGCCATGTTAGTGAAGTTAATCATAATCGGTAAGTGTTTGCAGGATCAGGGACCTAGACTGTCACTTCGAGCTGGAGGTGTAATTCCCAGCTTGGAGACATACCCCCGCTAGCTCTGATCGAGGTAGCGCGCTAATAATAAAGCAACGGCAGCGACACGAGGAGTGGGAGGGACTAGCTGCCCCAAGATCCCACCTGAGACTCTAGGGACGCACTTGGGGCAGCTAGTCCCTCCCACTGCTTGTGCTGCCACAGCTGCACTATTTTTAGTGAGCTAGCTCAATCGGCGCTAGCGTGGGTATGTCTCCTCAAGCTCAAAGGGTAGACATACCAATAGTGGTGAATGCAGAATCCTGTATGCCTGATAATTTATGCATGTCTCCTTGGCAATCCCTCCATATAGCTGTCTATCCCCTCTGGATAGGTGCTTTTTAACTATTTAATGTCCTTTTGATCTCTAAGCTCCCAGCCTGGCAAAACAGCTTTTGAGCTGGAGCCTGGAAGTAGGCTATTGTCCTGTAATTGACCTACAGTGTTTGTCGGGAGGTTTGCTTGTATGTAGCTATCGTGTTGTTTTCTTGGGTTTTTTCTGGCAGTTCCCTATTAAGCTAGATCAATACCTTCTACAGGAAAATGTTATAATCCAGTATACAATAACTCCCCTTCCCTGACCAGCTCACATACAATGTTCATAACATTTCTACATCTCAATATTCTTAGATTATTACATAGCTCTATGTCCATCAGAGTAATGGTAAGTCACTCTCATTAATTCTAGCTTAGAAACTTCGGGCCAGATTTTCAAGTGCTCAGCACCCACCAATGGAGTCAGATTTTCAAGAGAGCGCATTCATGGCCAGATTGTCACACAGAGCTAGGCACCCAAGATGCTGAGATTTCTAGAAAATCTCATCAGTTATTTTGGTGCCTAAATGGAAGGTGAGCTCTTCTGAAAATCTGGCCTGTAACGAGAAGTTCTGTAATTGGCATGTTTTGGGCTGGTCTCCAATTCACTTAATGTGGAGTGCAGACAGTAATACTTATCTACCTGGTACAGCTCTTTGAGGGCTCTGGATGAAAGATGCCTGTGAAGTATTATTACTATAACCCTACAACATTATTGCTGTTCCTATTTGCTTACCCCATTGACATGGAATTACATATAGCAGTTGATCTTGCTACAAGCTATTTTCATTCAGTAGGATTATAAAGCCTTCTTAAAATCTCTCAGCTCTTAGGTAACATGTTTATTGCATATTCCATATATGATCCAATCTCTGCAGCCTTCTATGTGGCAAAGGGTCCTTGATTTCTTCCAATGCCTGTTGAACGATGGCCAGACAGAACACTGAGCTTTTCCTCTTTAAATAGGAAAAAATCCACCCCATGAAAACCCTTCTAATATTGACACTATTTAATTCTGTGCCTCCTTTGTCTCCCATTGAACAAGATAGGAGTTTTGCCATTGACTTTATTGAGATCTTAATCAAATATTTTAAAGGTGATAACATCAGTTATAAGTAGATACCAAAATCGGGATTTTTCTTCTGGCTATGGGGTCAGTGCTGGATTTTCCATTCACGGCCCCTTGCAGCCTAGAACAGAAACACTCCTTATCCCGATCTCTACCTGGGTTTCATTAGAGCAAACTCCCATGGTCTCCAGGAACCTGAAACAAGAAATGGAATAATGGTCACTTACTTTCTCACTACATAGATTGACTCCTGTCCAACCAGAGGCAGAGGTGACAGCCCGTTCTTGGCATCACAGCCTAAGACATACCTGTCCCACCCAAAACATTCTACTCTTATCAGAAAAATGGATACACAAAAGGTAATTCAAGAGAAACTTACTATATCTAAAACAGTTTTGTGACCTGTGCCAGTCACTAACCGTAATTACTGAGGACCGTATGGTAGGCTGCCCATATGGGAAACTCCTTTTGGTGTTCCTGGGTTTGAATGAAGAGACTGAAGCCACCATATAGCCCAAGAGATTGTGGTTTATTAGGTTTAAGCTGGAACTGGAAGCTCAAGCTCTCAATATTTTATTTCTTTGCTAATTACTCAGTACCAAGTAGCAGAAGGAGGAAATTAGCTAAGCTGCCTATTTTATGAAGAATCAAGCTAAATATCAAGCTTCACCAGTGACAGCAATGCACATAGGGGATTCTGGCAGAAATACTGGGTCATATCCTCAGCTGGTTAAAGTCAGCATAGCACTACTGAAGTTAATGGGGCTTTGCTGATTTAAGTCAGCTATGGATCTGGCCCATAAAAAGCCAATGGTTCACAATACTGACCCACAGCAAAGATGGCTGCACCAGTGCAACGACTCCCCGCCCTTCCCCCAATGTTGGAGGTTGTGAGTGACCTCACTCTTCACCTATGTCATACAAGGGAGCCGCCCACATTCTGCTTGTTTTCTTAACTTGTTTTTACCTTTGTTCAGTTTTTTGGAGGAGGGATTTTGCTCCTTCAGGGTCGCTCCTCAGAAAGGCTTGATACATGGAGAAGGACTGGAATAGCCCGATCACCCCAGAAACAGACATGGGAATTTTGTCTAAGATCTGGGTAACTCTGCAAGAGTGGGGAGAAACCAAAGCATTGGAGAAGTAAGCCTGGAGGGCAATGGACCTATGCTGATTTATATAAGCTGAGGACCTGGCTCATGTGGATTATTAAGATGTGGGGCATGATCTCTTATCCCTTCCCCTTTTTGGACATTTGGTTATGGGGAAACCTCTCTCATTTGATGAAGAGGCCACACAGATGAACCAGACAGACCAGGGACTGGAGATGTGTTTGAGGGACATTGGACCAAATGATCTCAGGGCTACCTGCTAGCTTTAAACTCTATGAATCTTCTTCAACCTGCAGTCTCAAAGTGAACACCAATGAATGCTGCCAAGTGCCCAATATTCCAGAGCTCACACCACCCACAATGCAAGAGATTACATACAATTCATTTTTGTCCTCGTTTTCTCACCTCTTCTTGTCTGGAAAAGGCACAGACTCAAACACCTCTTTATACTCTGCAATGACAAGATTTACTTTTTCATCTGCATATTTAAGAAGCGGTTCCTGGGTCTGTAAAGTCAGAACAGAAACAGCAAAAATGTTACGTAAGGCCTTGATCCTCCACTCCATTTGAGCTGCACTCCCTGATTCAGAGCTGCCTGGCCCGAGGGGAAGTTAGAGCTACACAGGAGAATAATGCAGACCCTTCAGACTTTCCCTATACATAATACCCGCAGAAGTTGTGTGAATGAGCTACATTTGAACAATTTTATTTTGGGTTTAATGGTCATTTCCCTCCCCCCGATCACTCACCCACCATTGTTTGTACTAGCAAATCTCTTTCTGCTGTGTTTGTATAGGAATATTGTGACGATGAAGTGAATGTAAACAGCAGCCATTTTTGTTCAGGCTTCCTGCAGCCTTACTCTCATTGAGAGCAATGGGAGATAGATACCCTCCTCAAAATGGTCACCTAACAGAGTGCCACTATGGAGGCGGGGGAAGACAGAAATATAACATGTCTTTACAAGCAGTTTAATCTAAAGAAACCATAGCATTATAATGCCTTAGTCAGAATTCTACAGGCATTACATGGTATCAATAGAGGACAGAATTAATGTTTTTTGGGTACCTTGCCTGAGTCATTTTCTTACCTTAAGGAAGGTAAGTCTAACAATAACTCTGAATGTCCTGGGTTTGTAATACTTCGTTAGGGGATAATTACAACAGCTACTAATGTATTTGATCCCAAGTTATTCATATGTACCCTGAGCCATACCTCAATGTGAAGGAAGTTTTTGTCTGGGAATAGGTTTTATGTGGTGGAAGCTGCCTCGCACAACCGCTCTGCAAATTCCAAGCTCTGCTCCAGAGCGGGGAGGAACTAGACCTTCTCAATACAATGGGTCTAAGAATTTACATTTAAATGGGCAACGGCACCTATTATTCTCTATTTCTGTTTTTTGAAATGCGTGACTGTTTTTGCTGAAACTTACAAAAATAAATAAATAATCCTGCATGTGGCAAAGATGCAGAAAGGAAAATTTCAACCCAAATGGTTAAGGTTTGGCAAAGTTATAAGCAGCTGAAAACATGGTCTTATACTGGAAAGTGTCTAGCAGCATTAAAATATATTATAAACTGCTGTCTGCAGTATCTTTTTTAAAAAAGAGGACTGTCTTCTTCTCCTACCTCAGTGAAGATTTCTGTAAGCCGCTCTGAGCAGTCTTTATAGTGCATACTGAAGTTGGTAGTGTAGGTGCTAAGGGCCACACAGCCATGTGGCCTGAGAACTCGATCCACTTCTTTCATGAACTTCGGCAGATCAAACCAGTGGGCAGCTGTAAAAGCAGTAATGAGGTCCACAGAGCCATCCGCAAATGGCAGCTCCTCTGCAGGGCACACACTATAAAGGGAAACAGGGAAGATATTTCAAATAGGAAGGAGTTGTCTCTACTTGGGGCCTGATGTGCATGAAACTTGTCACGTGTGGACTCTGCTGAGAGGAAATGTGGTGTTGTTGAAAATCTGACATTGAAAAAAAGTCTAACTATTTTGTTCTCTTGGAACTGAAGAGTGATTTGGCCTAAGAATGTCAGCCCAAGTTTTCAAAATTAGAGCTCCAAAATCCATATTTAGGCATTTAATTAGGAATGGCCTGATTTTCAGAAGCTGAGCAGCTGCAGCTCCTGCTGACTTCAGATGTAGTCGTGAGTTCTGAGTACTTTGTGAAAAAGCAGGTCCAATATGTTTGAAATCAGGCACCTAAAAATGACTGACCTCGTTTGAAAATGCTGGCCTGTATCTGTCCTGTTCACAACGTGCTGCTTTGTGCAAAGGTCAGCACTCTGGACACACCCAAGGGACAGCATCCTTTTACGGAACACTTACTGATAAGAAACATTTGGGAAGGAGGCAGCTTGTTTGGCTGCTTCTATTTGAGCTTCACTGATGTCTGTTCCAACCACCTTCTCAAAATGAGCTGCGAGTACGCGAGTGCTTTGTCCCGACCCGCAGCCGACATCCACTGCCAGCCGAATGGGGTCCACTTTCTGAGAAGAGAACAGACACGTCTCAGCAAGCGGAGCACAAATTCTTATGAAGAGTCAAATCTTAGTCCTCTTTACACCCATCTACACATACACAGTCCTAGTCACAGAGTAAAGGCTCTGATTCTCCAGGTAATTAGAGTAATGTCTGTGGTAGCCTATTGGTTTCACTCCTACTGCATTCTATAGGTCTTCTCCACAGTAGAATTAATAACATGTATTCTCAGCCTAGGGAGAGTGTCACTTACCTTTTCTTCCAGGTAGGAGAAGATGACACTTTGGAGATTTTCGGAGGGAGAGAATCTGTATTTCTGATAGGAATCTGCATTATACTGTGTATCTAACAAACGCACAGCCATGTTCCAGGAAACTGGCACCTACGGGGATTAGGCAAATTCACTTTGTTACATTAGCCATAAGGTGAAACTCCACTGATTACATAATCATAATACTTATTATAGGATCAATGGTATAACCAATTAAATATTAGTCACATTAGGTACTGAAGTTCTAGCCCTTGGAATCAGCTAAGGGCAAAGATACTTCATGTTCAGTATGGGTCAGCGAACTTTGCTTTTTAAGTGTCTTGGTCTTGGGTATAGGTGGTAAATGTAAAAAGCAGAGTAACGGGTTTGTGGGAGGAAATACGACATGGGCCAGATCATCTAGTGCTGGAAATCAGAAGGGAACTGGGCTATGCTGATTTGCAGCAGCTAATGATCCGGGCCTATGTTTACAGCAGGTCAAGATTTAAAAAAAGGTAGTAAAAAATAACCTTTTTTAAACTGACTATTCGTCCAAAAACAGTCACTCAAACATTGCAAAAATGTGACACTTCCTTTTTTTTGCCATTTTAAAATACCTTTTACCATTTGTTTATTCTTTTTTATTCTCCTCACTCATTTTTTAAAAAATTGTCTCCTTCCCCTCTGAAATAACTGTGGGGGTGGGGAAGAGAAAAAAGGGAGACAACCCTCCAAACATGAAAGTGACAGAAATACCAGGAAAATATATTAGAACTTCAAAAACACTTTAGTAAAAACTAAAAAGGGGGCACTTAATCCCCTGTAAAATGAGAACCACCTTTCAAATTTCATTCTGTCTTGTTGAAGCTCTTCCATTGTGTAGATGTAATTTAACATTCATTGGGCCACACAGAGAGCATAAGAAGTACTGTGTAGCCTGGTGGTTTGGGCACACACGTGGGAGACCCCAGTTCATGTCTCTGCTCTGCCTAGTTTTAGACCAGAGATGGGAACCTGGGTCCCCCAAATACCAGGTGAAGGCCAGTCAAGCAGGAATTCTCGGTGGCAGCTGATTTCTGCAATCTGACAGGATATCCAGGTCTGAACCATTCATAGTCCCAAAGATATTCATATCTTATGAAATAACACTGCCTATATGATCAATGGTAAAACCACACAATGTCACTGAGCATATCACAAGCTATTTAGAAAAAAACATCTGCCGAATAAAAACACCTGTACATTATGCAAAATGATAAAACCTTGGATATAGAACAATCTCAATATCAGAAAACAATATCACTTCTTTTACGGATTTTTACATCCGCCTTGGGTAGAATGCAGGATAAGATACGGAAATAGATATTGTGTATCCTCCCCTGTTATCTTGGTTATTAGGCTTTTCCCCCCAATAACTTACAATGAAGAAATTTAGCAATAGCTGGATTTTCCTTCTGGGCTGCCAAAAAATGTCTTCCTGTGGAAGAGGCATTGTGATGGGTTCAATCATGGCTGGCTCCAGGGGTTTTGCCGCCCCAAGCAGCCAAAAAAAAAAAAAAAAGCCACGATCGCGGTCTGCGGCAATTCAGCGGGAGGTCCTTGCTCCGAGTGGGAGTGAGGGACCCTCCACCGAATTGCCGCCGAATACCTGAAAGTGCCGCCCCGCTCCGGAGTTGCTGCCCCAAGCACCTGCTTGTTAAGCTAGTGCCTGGAGCCGGCCCTGGGTTCAATACCCCTAGAGAAGTCTCCTGCTGCCAAAAGGCAGCTAACAATAGCTGCCAACCAAAGTACCTTGCCATCTCTGTGTACATCCATGCACTATAAGACAGCATTAATCAAAACATCTTTGCTTGTCTCTTCAGTGCATTCTGTCACATTTTTGCATAAGGGGATTCCTGGGTAGGTTATTTGCCTCCACATCAGATTTCTCTGGACAATATTTGACTCTGAAGTTTAAGTCAGCTAATTCTGCAACCCACTGGTGTGCTATGGCATTCAGCCTTGCAGAGAGAAAAAGGGGTTGATAGCATTATAAATAGGGTGACCAGACAGCAAGTGTGAAAAATCAGAACAGGGGGTGGGGGGGTAATAGGAGCCTATATAAGAAAAAGACCCAAAAATCGGGACTGTCCCTATAATATCGGCATATCTGGTCACCCCTAATTATAAACCATGTCCATGAAGGATTGTGTGTAGTAGAGGTTGTCGGGAAACTCATCAGTTACAGCCCTTTACAAAAACTCCTTTGGAAACTCCAGCTTCCAGCATCTGAATCTGTCATGGGGACAGAGCGCAGATGAATACATCAAAGAGGATGGGAGTTTAAGACCTCTAGGCGCAGCTACGATGGGACTGGTATCAGCACCTGAATATTATAGAATAGAAACTACCATTCTGTCTCTAAAGGATTTCAGTGTATTTCAGTTCTTCATGTTTTTATTATCAAATTCACAAGGGCATTGAAAGAAAAACACTTCAGGAAGCAGAGTAAAGGACAGAGAGCCAATGAATTATAACCATTTATAGGAGGTAAAAGTTAGGGCTGAGCCATCATCACTTGCCCTTGTGTAGCCCACTGGCCAAAAACATTTTCAGTCAATTGTTTTCCATCCCCAAATCATGCATTTCTTTCACAGAGATTAAAACTTCTCAACCTGACAAGCTCTGCCAGGCACAAGTTAGCATATGATAAACAGTAGCAATAACAAGAAATGTACCTTGTATCTGTGTATGTCACTGAAACCAGAAACGGAGGGACTCCCTGCCCAGGAAGCAAGAACTCCTGCCGCAGTTGATGAATTAGCTGTATTCTTGCCGCAGCTTGGGGGAAAGCAGCCTGGGAACCCGGAAGCTGCGACTTGCCAGTGCTCAGATCAACCGAGTGCCATCCACCGCTGTAGAAACGTGAGAACAGAAGAGTCCATTGGCTGCTGGTTTTCAGCTGAATAAATATAACCAATCAGATGCATTTTAAGAACTGGCCAGTAGAACTCTCCTTTACAATGTTTCCTCTCTTTCTTATCAAGATGTGTGTCCATGGAAGGAGAAGTTTAACCCTGGCGAGGATTTTAGGATTAGGATTTATAGCGTCATTTTGACTACTTCTGAATCTTACCGTCAGATTTACATTTAGAACCGTACATCGAATTAAGTTTGATGAATGCAAAAGGATATTGTCAGCAGGTATTTGTGGGGTTTAATTGCTTCTCTTTCCCCCTCTCTTGGCTGGAAGGGTCCCCTAGAGATGTGGAACTGAAAAGCTTTCCCAACCAGTTGTCACACTTTCTATACGGAAACGTTCTTGTTTCTTCCGAAGCACCTGGCAACATGCCTCTGCTTCATGTGAATTGCTGCGTGTGTAGTGCCAGCCTCCGTGATTTCTGTTATCTCCAGTATGACTAACGCCCAGGAATCATGGATGGGGCATTTTTTTTATTCTGCTCTTTAGGAGATTAAACCTATCTAGGGAAGCATGTTACATTCTGGGAGTGGGTAGATTACCTTTGAAATCTGGATGTATTTTACTATACACAAAAATAAATTTATTGAAATGAAAGGGAGATTTTCCTGACTATTGGAAAGATTTGAGAACATAAATCATAAGAGAAATGTCATTGTTGCAGAAAATAACTGAGTTTGGTTGATCATTTGGTGAGACAGAGAAACCACCTCAAACAAAATGAGAACCAGCTCTTAGCTGAGAACTCATACTGAATTTGAACTTTTAGGCATAGAAAAAGTCTGGTTCACTTTAAGCCCTCCCCCATCTCTGTGCTTTCCGGTTTAAGCCAAGAGTGGAAGTGAAAACAAATATTGACAAAAGGCTGTTCTTGCTTTCCTGGTCTGGGCATAACCGGAGCCTGCTGGAACTCTTTAAGCGCATAAATAATCCCACTGAAGCCATGTTAGTGAAGTTAATCATGTCGGTAAGTGTTTGCAGGATCAGGGCCCTAGACTGTCAGGTCTCTGGGGCAGGACCAGGCCTTCATATGTGTGTGTTCAATGCTTGGCAGAACAGGATGCTACTGGAATATTAAATACAGTCATAATAAACTGTCCGAGAATGTAGTGACTATTGTTCTGTGTTTGTACAGCAGCTGGCACAATGGAATTCTGGTCTAAGAGGAGGGCTCCTAGGCACTACGATAATAGAAATAATTAATAATACTAATAACCACTAGCTTTAAGGATGATCTTCACTGTATGGGGGTGAGTTTCACCCTTAGATTATGTGTACACTTCGAGCTGGAGGGGTAATGCCCAGCTTGGAGACATACCCCCGCTAGCTCTGATCGAGGTAGCGCGCTAAGAATAAAGCAACGGCAGCGGCACGAGGAGTGGGAGGGACTAGCTGCCCCAAGATCCCACCTGAGACTTCAGGGACGCACTTGGGGCAGCTAGTCCCTCCCACTGCTTGTGCTGCCATAGCTGCACTATTTTTAGTGAGGTAGCTCAATCGGAGTCAGCCTGGATAGGTCTCAAGCTGGGCATCGCTCCCTCCCCCAGCTCAAGATGTAGACATACCAACAGTGGTGAATGCAGAATTCTGCATGTCTGATCATTTAACACCCATCTGACACAAAGGAGAACAAAATCATTGTAATCCAAGACTTCTCTGTAAAATGCAGTTAGTAACTGACTCTGTGCCCCAAACTACATTGAGTGGGAGGTCAAATAAATAGAAAGCCCTCTTGAAGCAACAGAAGTTGGTCCAACAAAAGATATTGCCTCACCCACCTTGTCTGTCTAATATCCTGGAAGTCACACTTGTACAGCAAGACTGCATACTCTTGAAGCTCTGTCAGTATATACCAGTTCCTTCTCAGATTTATAGGAAAGTTGCTCCCTCTACTGCCCAATGAAGTAGGTGCAATATCTATTCATTTAGACCACAAGGGCTTGTCAACACATTGAAATTGTATCACTTTAACTTTACTGATACAGATACTGCAGTACAACTGGCCTAGGGGTTGTCATAACAGATCAGCTCATTGGTTAGCCTGGTGCAGTCTGCTGCCTTCAGAAATGGACGGTACCCAATGCTTCAGAGGAGACCTCCTCAGTAGTGATCCCACCAGGCAGCACTGTGCTGTAGTGCACGGCGCAATGTGGGGAATCTCTTTCTGCTCCCTGCAAGTGATTGTTCCTGAAGTGTGAGATAAATTATCCATCACTTTCAGAAATCCAGATCCAGGGGCCCGGTCCTCCTTGGGCAGTCACTGACTCCTGTGGAAGATGGATGCAAAGCACAGTCCGGCTGAGTTTGGAGCATTGTGCGGGCACTTTAAACAGCTACAGAAGGTGCCCAGCAATGGAAAATCAGGCCCACATAATCTGTCTCAATGCCCTGCTGCAGCAGTGAATCCCAGTGACTATATGCTGTGTAGTTGGTTCCAAATGTCCCACCTGTTAGTTTTGTTGAGTGTCTCCTTTGTATTGTACGATAGGCTGCCGGAGGGGTAGAAGGGACAGATTTTCATTCCCCCTTCAGAATTTCTAACAGCTAAATTAAAAGCAAAATCACTGATATCTGACCACATTAGAGACAGATCCTCAGTCAGTAAAAACCACTGTAGCTTGGCCAGAGTCAGAGTTATAACAGTTTACATGTGAAGTCACAAAGGTACATTGATTTATATCTGAAGTCAGAGCTCTAACTTACAGCAGCTGTCAATTCCAATTCAGCAGAGCATTAGCCAGTGTTCTTAGGTCCATCTTATCCAGCAAAGCACTTAAGCCCCTGTTTAATTTTAAGGATATACTTAAGTCTCATTGAAGCTGATGGGACTTCAGCATGCATCTGAAGATAAGCATGGTCTTAAAGTGCTTTGCTAATAAGGTAGGACTGCTGAATCAAAACCTTATTGCTCAGGTTTCCAGAAAAATAACAGACAGCTGAGTACATTTTCTCTTTGTTAATTTTATTTGCTGTCACCCTTCTCCACCTACTAGACAGAAGCTCTAATCAGCGAAGGGCCATTAGGTGTCCTGCAAAATCTCTCCAAACTTTGATTTTGAAGTTGGGTGCACAAGGAACTGCCCATCTTGAGTGTACATCACTCAGCGTAAGGCAGGTGCAGTCCTCTCACAACTACCTGCTATTGGGAGTTCTCTTTCTTTTGGGTGTAACCCGTCTGCCAGGGTGTTGTCACCAGCAACAAGCATTGGGTTCAAAAAGCTAGGAATCCCTCTTCAAACTGGCAAGAACCACTGGCTCAAGGCCCCATCCAGAGTTTCTGGGATCACTAAATATCTTCCCTATGTATTTTCAATAGGCAACCATTCTCCACTGCAGGCAGTGGGCCTGGATATGAAACAAGGAAAACATTAGGGGAAAACAGTGTGAACGATTTCACTCTCATCTCCAAGCACCCCTTGTGGCTGGGCACCTTAATTCCAGGCTTAAGGTCTCATTTCCTTTGTTGGGCCTCTAAGGACGCCACCACAGGCTCCCCAGACTCAATAATACCCATCCCTGGAGGCGGTTTATAATGAAAACAAGCTGCAAATAATCCATAACAAGTGTCCCAAAACATAGTCCATTTATCATACCCAGTGCACAGTCTTTAAAATCCCGTGGCCTATAATCATAGAATCATAGAATCTCAGGGTTGGAAGGGACCTCAGGAGATCATCTAGTCCAACCCCCTGCTCAAAGCAGGACCAAACCCAACTAAATCATCCCAGCCAGGGCTTTGTCAAGCCTGACCTTAAAAACCTCTAAGGAAGGAGATTCCACCACCTCCTTAGGTAACCCATTCCAGTTCTTCACCACCCTACTAGTGAAAAAGTTTTTCCTAATATCCAACCTAAACCTCTCCCTCTGCAACTTGAGACCATTACTCCTTGTTCTGTCATCTTCTACCACTGAGAACAGTCTAGATCCATCCTCTTTGGAACCCCCTTTCAGGTAGTTGAAAGCAGCTATCAAATCCCCCCTCATTCTTCTCTTATGCAGACCAAACAATCCCAGTTCCCTCAGCCTCTCCTCATAAGTCATGTGCTCCAGCCCCCTAATCATTTTTGTTGTCCTCCGCTGGACTTTCTCCAATTTATCCACATCCTTCTTGTAGTGTGGGGCCCAAAACTGGACACAGTACTCCAAATGAGGCCTCACCAGTGCTGAGTAGAGGGGAATGATCACATCCCTCGATCTGCTGGAAATGCCCCTACTTATACAACCCAAAATGCCATTAGCCTTCTTGGCAACAAGGGCACACTGTTGACTCATATTCAGCTTTTCGTCCATCGTAACCCCTAGGTCCTTTTCTGCAGAACTGCTCCCCAGCCATTCGGTCCCTAGTCTGTAGCAGTGCATGGGATTCTTCCGTCCTAAGTGCAGGACTCTGCACTTGTTCTTGTTGAACCTCATCATATTTCTTTTGGCCCAATCCTCTAATTTGTCTAGGTCCCTCTGTATCCTAGCCCTACCCTCCAGCGTATCAACCACTCCTCCCAGTTTAGTGTCATCTGCAAATTTGCTAAGGGTGCAGTCCACACCATCCTCCAGATCGTTAATGAAGATATTGAACAAAACCGGCCCCAGCACCGACCCTTGGGGCACTCCACTTGATACCGGCTGCCCACTAGACATGGAACCATTGATCACTACCCGTTGAGCCCGACCATCTAGCCAGTTTTCTATCCACCTTACCGTCCATTCATCCAGCCCATACTTATTTAATTTGCTGGCAAGAATACTGTGGGAAACTGTATCAAAAGCTTTGCTAAAGTCCAGAAATAGCACATCCACTGCTTTCCCCTCATCCACAGAGCCGTTTATCTCATCATAGAAGGCAATTAGGTTAGTCAGGCATGACTTGCCCTTGGTGAATCCATGCTGACTGTTCCTGATCACTTTCCCCTCCTTTAAGTGGTTCAGAATTGATTCCTTGAGGACCTGTTCCATGATTTTTCCAGGGACTGAGGTGAGACTGACTGGCCTGTAGTTCCCTGGATCTACCTTCTTCCCTTTTTTAAAGATGGGCACTACATTAGTCTTTTTCCAGTCATCCGGGACCTTCCCCGATCGCCATGATTTTTCAAAGATAATGGCCAATGGCTCTGCAATCTCATCGGCCAACTCCTTTAGCACCCTCGGATGCAGCGCATCCGGCCCCATGGACTTGTGCTCGTCCAGCTTTCCTAAATAGTCCCGAACTACTTCTTTCTCCACAGAGAGCTGGTCACCTCCTCCCCATAACGTGCTGCAGAGTGCAGCTGTCTGGGAGCTGACCTTGTCTGTGAAGACAGAGGCAAAAAAAGCATTGAGTACACTAGCTTTCTCCACATCCTCTGTCACTAGGTTCCCTCCCTCATTCAGCAAGGGGCCCACACTTTCCTTGACTTTCTTCTTGTTGCTAACATACCTGAAGAAACCCTTCTTGTTACTCCTAACATCTCCGTCTAGCTGCAACTCCAAGTGTGATTTGGCCTTCCTAATTTCACTCCTGCATGCCTGAGCAATACTTTTATACTCCTCCCTGGTTATTTGTCCAAACTTCCACTTCTTGTAAGCTGTTTTTTTGTGTTTAAGACAAGCAAGGATTTCACTGTTGAGCCAAGCTGGTCGCCTGCCATATTTACTTTTCTTCCTACACATCGGGATGGTTTGTTCCTGCAACCTCAATAAGGTTTCTTTAAAATACAGCCAGCTTTCCTCGACTCCTTTCCCCGTCATGTTATTCTCCCAGGGGACCTTGCCCATCAGTTCCCTGAGGGAGTCGAAGTCTGCTTTTCTGAAGTCCAGGGTCTCTGTTCTACTGCTCTCCTTTCTTCCTTGTATCAGGATCCTGAACTCTACCATCTCATGGTCACTGCCTCCCAGGTTCCCATCCACTATTGCTTCCTCTACTATTTCTTCCCTGTTTGTGAGCAGCAGGTCAAGAAGAGCTTTTCCCCTAGTTGGTTCCTCCAGCACTTGCACCAGGAAATTGTCCCCTACACTTTCCAGAAACTTCCTGGATTGTCTGTGCACTGCTGTATTGCTCTCCCAGCAGATATCGGGGTGATTAAAGTCACCCATGAGAACCAGGGCCTGTGATCTAGCAACTTCTGTTAGTTGCTGGAAGAAAGCCTCGTCCACCTCATCCCCCTGGTCCGGTGGTCTGTAGCAGACTCCCACCACGACATTACCCTTGTTGTTCATACTTCTAAATTTAATAATCCACCAAGATAGCACATACCGTGCTCTGGTGTATTCTACTGGACCCAAGCCCTTCTTCGGTCCTCTCCCATCCTTTTGTCAGGACAGCCACCTCAGCCCTTCCAGGCAGAGTGCAGCCCTGCTCTCCCCTGGGGGAACCCTGCAGCCTCTCTGCTAAGAGGCGCTCACCCTCACTAGAAGAGCACCCATCACTCGCCTGCAATGTTGGCCTTTTCCCACTCGCCAGTGTGCAAATGTTGGCACGTATGCCCTTCTGCTGCTCCCCGGCCTTCAGCTCTCTGGTCCTTGGCCCCAGTTCTTCAGCATTGAGATGTCAGTGGGAAGGCTCCTCCCCTGCCTTCAGACCTCTGGCCCTGGCTCGCAGCTTAGGGAGACCAGTTGGCAAATGCCTCTGCTGCTCTCCAGCCTTCCTCCAGGAACCTGTTCCCTGGTTGATTCTCCCCGATCCTTTATAAACTCAGGTGCTGCCCTGCCTTCTTAATGGCTAACTTGGGAGCCCCTGTGCTGACACAAGGGAGCAGGACATACCTCATGTAAAAGGGCCAGCCACCCAATGACACACAAAAACAACATATTTACATGAATGATAAATAAAAACCCTCCCCCCAGGAACTCTGCCAGTAGCCCAATACCAGCTCCCCAGCCACCGGTAATGAATGACCAATAGGCAAACGTCCCTCACTACGTCACTTCCCCCTTCTCCACCCACTAACCCCTATCTGTGGCTTTGTGTCAGTGGGTAGTGTGACCTCAGAGGCACTCAGACAAGCCTGTCTCCGGTCTCTTGGGAAGTGCTGTCTGGTCCTAACCGGAGGCGCCACCACCTATCCCAGCCAATTCTGAGTTTGTAGGGATGCTGACTTCCCAAAGTGTCACTGGAGAAGTTCTTGGTGGAAAGCTTAGGCAAATGTAGCTGTACTTCTCTCATTTCACCAACAGACGGGGGCAGAGAGCTCCTTCCACTCTGGAGCCTCTGTTCGCTTGCAATTCTGAGTAAAGAGCTTATGCCAGGGGTGGCCAAACTTACCGACTTTCCAAGCTATATACAACAATCTTCAGAAATTACAGAGCCAGGGCGCACCTGCCGGGCTTGGGTCCTGAGGGAGGGGCCTGCCGGGGCTCGGGGCTTCAGGCCCACTCCTGCTTAAGCCCCAAGCCCCAGCAGGTGCGCCCCATGGGGCTAAAGCCTCAAGATCCCCCACCCTGCTGGGCAGAAGCCCCTACCCCACCACCCTGCAAAGCAGAGGTCTTGAGCTCCCCCACCCCCAGTCTGGTAGGTGGAGAATGGGGAGGAGGGGCATGTGGGCGGGGCTCCACGAGCTGCACTTCAATGGTAAAAGAGCCGCATGTGACTTGTGAGCCACAATTTGGCCACCGCTGGTTTATACAGACAAAGCAGCTCTGTGGTCATTCTTCCTTTGTTCACCAAGAGATGGGAGAAGAGAGTGCCTTCCCCCCTAGAGCTACAGGCTGCTGGGCTTACATATGCTTAACACTTTACTGTCTTAGACAAATGAGGCCCTATCCAACGCCCATCGCAGCCAATGAAACGACTCCCATTGACTTCAACAGACTTTGGCTTGAGCCCAGGGCCGGATTAACCCATAGACTAATGAGGCTATAATCTTAGGCCCTACTGTAGGACCATTCCATACTGAAGCCCATTCCATACTGAAGCCCCATCGGAATTTTTCTGTCTCATTAGATATTGCTTTGTACAAATTAATTAATCAAGATTGTGAATTCAAGTAATGGTGGTTGTGATTTTGTCTTTGTGGGCTAAGTGAGTGTTTGTGGGGCCATGCCGAAGAAAAGAGGATGGCAGAAATTGAAGGAGGCCAAAGAAAGAAGGCAAAGACAAGAAGTAGCGCTGAAAGGAACTCCTTCTCTCCTAACATTTTCTCCTCCTGCTAAGTCTGGTGGTGAGGAAGTCCAGGTGAATACCAGCCCCGGTGAACCTGCGCCTGATGAAAAGCAGCAGCCTCCTGCGATTTCTCTAGCTGCAGTCTCACCCTACCCCTCTGAAGACTTTCCCAGTGACAGCAATATAAAAATATTCTTCTCCAATGATCCAGGCGAGTGGGACATGACTTCTCAAGATCTCATTGCATATTGGACTGAGACAGGCCCACAGAAATGCCAGAATCTAGATGCTGGCTTTTCATTGACAAAGTGAGAGTACACCAATCAGAATCATTATCTGACCAAATCAATGTTTGAATATGTGAAGCCTAACAAAGTGAAGTGAAGAAACAGATTGACAGAGCCAGAAGAGTACCCAGAAGTTATCTACTACAGGACAGGCTCAACAAAGAAATTAACAGAACGCCACTAGCCGTCACCTTCAGCCCCCAACTAAAACCTCTCCAGCGCATCATCAAGGATCTTCAACCTATCCTGAAGGACAATCCCTCACTCTTACAGATCTTGGGAGACAGGCCAGTCCTCGCTTACAGACAGCCCCCAAACCTGAAGCAAATACTCATCAGCAACCACACAACAAAAACACTAATGCAGGAACCTATCCTTGCAACAAAGCCCGTTGCCATCTTTGTCCACATATCTATTCAGGGGACACCATCGTAGGACCTAATCACATCAGCCACACTATCAGAGGCTCATTCACCTGCACATCTACCAATGTGATATATGCCATCATGTACCAGCAATGCCCCTCTGCCATGTACATTGGCCAAACTGGACTGTCTCTATGCCAAAGAATAAATGGACACAAATCAGACATCAAGAATTATAACATTCAAAAACCAGTTGGAGAAAACTTCAACCTCCGTGGTCACTCAATTACTGATCTCAAAGTCACAATACTCCAACAAAAAAACTTCAAAAACAGACTTCAACAAGAAACTGCAGAATTGGAATTAATTTGCAAACTAGACATCATTAAATTAGGCTCGAATAAAGACTGGGAGTGGATGGGTCATTACACAAAGTAAAAACTGTTTCCCCATACTCATTTTTCCCCTACTGTTACTCACACCTTCTTGTCAGCTGTTGAAAATGGGCCATCCTGATTATCACTACAAAAGTTTTTTTCCTCCTATTGATAATAGCTCACCTAATATCTCACCTTAATTAATTACTCTCGTTACAGTTGGTATGGCAACACCCATTTTTTCATGTTCTCTGTGTATATATATCTTCCTACTGTATTTTCCAATGCATGCATCCGATGAAGTGGGTTTTAGCCCACGAAAGCTTATGCTCAAATACCTTTGATAGTCTCTGAGGTGCCACAAGTACTCCTCGTTCTTTCTAACAAAGAGATTGGCAAGTAAAAATGGCTCATCTATTCACCTTCTAAGAAGGAAGTGAACTGTTTTTATTGCTGCCTGTTTTCTGATACCAAAAAGTGGGGAATGTTCTGTGAAGGCTTCAGTGATTGGAAGAATACTGCATACATTACCAATCATGCAGTGAGTGGGCAGCATGCATTGTCAGTTAGCAGCTACCATGCCTGAAAGAAAGTTAGTGGCAGAATTGATACCCAAATGGAAAACCAGTTTTTCGAAGCTCGGGCTTATTGGAAGAACATTCTCAGATGCGTAGTTGAAATCATAGTTTTTCTTGCTGAGCGTAGTCTGCCATTCCATGGCTCAGGTGAGACCATTGGATCAAAGCACAATGGCAATTATCTTGGCATTCTAGAGCTAATCGCTATGTTCGACTCTTTCTTAGCTCAGCACATCAATGAACATGCAAATAATGGAAAAGGCCATACATCATATCTATCAAAGACAATTAGTGATGAATTCATTGCGCTGCTGGCAAAGAAGATGCTATCAGCCATTGTAGACGAGATCAAAGATGTGGGATATTTTTCAGTGTCCGTTGACTCAGCATTGGATGTCATGTGTAGATCAGCTGACTCATCTTGTGTTATGTGCTACCCAGTGGACCAGGTGAGCGTTTCATGACCTTCATAAACATCACCAGTCACACAGGGGAGTAACTTGCCTCGTACCTACTCGATTTCCTCACCGAAAATGGGATTGACATCAGCCTTTGTCATGGCCAAAGCTAGGAAAATGCAAATAATATAAGTAGCAAATATTCAGGGATGTAGGCAAAGATAAAAGAGCACAATGCTTTGGTTGATTACATACCAAGTGCTGCAGACTCACTCAACCTTGTTGGCCAGTCTGCCATGGATGGTTGTGTTGAAGCAGTTTCTTTTTTTGGATTTGTCCAAGAATTGTACAATTTTTTCTCTACATCAACCCGTTGCTGGATGATTCTCAGAGATTCACTACCAAAGGGATGCCCAGTGCCCAAATTGCTCTCAGGGACACAGTGGAGTGCCAATGCTGAAGCTGTGAATGCAGTTGTTCTGGGATATCCCAACATCCTTGAAGCGCTAGAGAGTATCAAGGATGATGAATCTCAAAAATCAGCAAGAAGAAAAGATGCGAAGATCCTGAGTGATGCAATGCGCACTTTGGAAACTCGTATTTTGTGTGAGGTCTGGAATGATATACTTCAGCCATTCTGCAGGTGCAGTGTAAGCTTGCAAAGTGTTCAAATTGACCTTTCCACTGCTGTAAACCATATTTAGGCCCTTCCGTCCCATTAGCCTTAGGTCCCTCATAACCTTAATCCGGCCCACAGAAAATAAATGGAAAAACATAGGAAAACAGAAAAAAAACTGATGGGAAAACTTAAGCAATTCATATAGGGCCATATTTTCACAGCGACTCCATTCATGCCTCTAAATTCATGCACTCAAAAACTAGTGTGCGCGCATGAAAACTGGGTAACTTGCACATGCACAATGTGGTCATTTGGGCTGTGCAATAGTGGCAACACAAGCTTAAAAGTGACTTCACAATATCCTGGAAGAGAGGTGTGAAATGGATGGCTGTCTCATAGATGTGCAGTGTGGTTACGACACTACTCACATACAACTATTGGGAGAAATGAAAATTGCAAAACCAAGAGACAGTTTATATATTTTTTTTTTACTGGCATGCTCATCCAGGCCCTGCTACAAGGCCCACTGAAGTCAATGGGAATCCTTCCATTGACTGTCATGGGCTTTGGATCAACCCCAAAGAGACTCCGCAGTGAACATAAGTATAGTCCCAACTCAAAGTACTGGCACATACTAGTAAGGTTTATTTATGCATTTAAGGGAATGGAAGACAGGCAACCCACAAACTCATCTACAGCTGCAATGGACTTTGATTTTTCTCTTGTGTTTACATCAGCTCCTGGATGTTACATTCTTAAGGACTATGACCCTTTGGCAAAAATAGTAAAGCAATGGCATCCAGGAAACTACAGGTGTTTGAATATTATTTCCTTGTTCCCACCCTGTCTCAATCATCTCTCACGCCTTTTCAACAAGGTGCCATCACAGATCAAGGACAATGCCTAGATTAGAGTCCTTGAGCCAAATATTCAGCTGACGTAAATCACCATAGTTTTATTGACAGTAAATGCTATTCTGATTTACACCCACAGAGAACGTTCCTTTCGATTCTTAGGACGCTACCATAAATTGAGCCAATGAATCCAAGTAGGGGGCTTGTACTGAACTGCGTAAGCTTGGCTTAGTGCCTTACATTCTAGAATTTCTGAGAAGCAGACCCGCTCTATGTGAACAAGTCTTTAATCAACAACTAAATATAAAAGCCAGGTCTTTACATTTGATCAGCAGAATGGATTGGCCCCAGGGCCCAGGGTAGTTCATCGGCTCTGCACCTCCAACCAGACATACTGCTCCATTTCTAACAGCTACCAGCCATACCACTTTGTCCATTTTTATGGCTAAGACTCGTGGCAAAGATTTTTACATTAAGCTGCAGTAGTGAGATTGGTCTGAACAGTGTAGAGTTTGTCAGAATTGACAGTCCACTTGGGATTTAACTGCATTTATTGCCTCTTTAATTTTAAAATGAATATATTCATGGGGTTGGACGCTCAGCCGATGTAAATTGGCATATGCCTTCTAATGAATCATGTTTACTCCTTATAAAAAGAAAATTAATGCTCATATATTGCATTTGACTATGGCTGTGCTATAAGCCCATAGGCTATCATTCTTCCAGTTTGTCAGTTGCCTCATAGGGGTACCTTAAAAGTCTTAACGAGTTTTCCATTCTCTCTAATCCTGAGACATTTAATCTTCTTCTAACCACAGCTCTCTTTAATAAAGTCACAGAGCCTGACTGACCATTGAGTTACAGCCGTTTATACCATTGCACCGTCACTGAGGCTGAAGCATCCACTGGAGATGCACAAGTTTTATGCTAGTGTTTCTATAGATTCAAACATTCTGAGGCTAGAAGGGGCCATTATGATTATATGACCTCCCCTAGCATTGTCTGACCTCCTGCATCTCACAGGCCACAGAATTTCACTCAGTGATTCCTGCATTAAGCCCAACAACACAGGGCGGGACTAAAGAATGTCTTTAGAAAGACATCAAATTTTGATTTAAAGTCTCTAAGTGATGGAGAAATGACACATCCCTTGGGAAGGTGTTCCAGTTACCCTCTCTGTGGTAAACCAGACCCTTAGATTGTATTCAGACATTGCCCCGTCTGGGTCACCTTTTCATACAAGCTTATTCGAAATGTTTCCAGTAGCCTGCTGCAGACCTAATAAACAAATGCTAAATTTAGATACACAAGTTCTGAAACCATCTGATTAACTATGTTTTATAATGGAGGCTGTTTTTATAGAAAAAAGTGTAGATCAGGGGTCCCCAACGCGGTGCCCGTGGGTGCCATGCACCCTCGTCCTGGCCAGCGGTCGAGCATCTGCCGAAATGCCGCCGAAATTTGGCAGCGATACCTCTGGATGACGCCGCTTGCCACTGACAAGCGGCGTCATCCAGAGGTGTCGCCGCCGAAATGCCACCGAATTTCGGTGGCATTTCAGCAGATGCTTGACCGCCGTCACGGTCCTTCATCTGGTGCCCGCCAGACGAAAAAGGTTGGGGACCACTGGTGTAGATGGATGAACACCATTCAACTAGTCCCCTGTACACACATGCATCAGGGCATCAAGGCCTACCTTTCCAGAAGTCACCAAGAAGATGTACCAGTTCTGTTCCTCTTGGAAGAGGAAACTCGGAGGACGTGGCCCTCATCCTCCGGTATATTCGGGCTTAAGAACATACAAATGTAAGAACGGCCCTACTGGGTCAGACCAAAGGTCTATTTAGCCCAATATCCTGTCTTTCGACAGTGGCCAATGCCAGGAGCCCGAGAGGGAATGAACAGAACAGGTAATCATCAAGTGATCCATCCCCTGTCGCCCATTCCCAGTTTCTGGCAAACAGAGGCTAGAGATACCATCCCTGCCCATCCTGGCTAATAGCCATTGATGGACCTATCCTCCATGAACTTACCTAGTTCTTTTTTGAACCCTGTTATAGTCTTGGCCTTCACAACATCCTCTAGCAAAGAGTTCCACAGATGTTGTGTGAAGAAATACTTCCTTTTGTCTGTTTTAAACCTGCTGCCTATTAATTTCATTTGGTGACCCCTAGTTCTTGTGTTATGAGAAGGAGGAAATAACACTTCCTTATCTACTTTCTCTATACCAGTCATGATTTTAGAGACCTCATTCATATCCCCCCTTAGTCGTCTCTTTTCCAAACTGAAAAGTCCCAATCTTATTAATCTCTCTTCAAATGGAAGCCATTCCATACCCCTAATCATTTTTGATTCTTGATCAACTGGATAAAGAAACATTTCTCAGCGAAAGATGTTCAGAATCCATGCCTAGATTCCTCAGCTGCAGCAGAAGAGCATTTGGGGTAGTTGAAGGGTTGTTTGCCCTAAACTATCTTTAACAGGCCTTTGCTCCCTGCCCTGATCCTAGAGGAGCTCTAACTGGACTACTGTTAAAAACTAGAGCACCCTCAAAGCTGCTCTAATTTGTGCTAGCTGCCAATGTCCTCATGGGACCATTGTGCCAGCAGCAGGGATGTCAGGGCACAGAGCTGATCTGGCCATGGCCCCTGCATCAGCAACCAAGGAAGGCAAAGAGGAGTAGAAGGCATTACATGGGAGCTGCATCACTGAGGATGCATACACTTGGTGCCCTCCAGGGGCTGGATACAAGCTTAAGCAACCTCCATTTTGGACAAGGGCCCCAGTCTCTTTAGGGTATGTCTACACTGCAGTCAAAGGTGTGATTGCAGCTTAAGTAGGCATATCTGCTCTAGCTTTAATCTTTCAACATAGCAGTGAAGGTGTGGTGGCCTGGTCTTCGGTGTGGGCTGTACAAACCTGCCCAGAACCCACAGGCGCGTGCTCACACTTCTAGCCTGCATGGGAGTTCATGCTGGCATGTCTTCAGTCAGGGCCGGCTCCAGGCACCAGCCCAGCAAGCAGGTGCTTGGGGTGGCCAAGGGGAAGGGGCGGCACGTCGGGCTCTTCAGCGGCAATTCGGCAGCGGGTCCCTCAGTCCCTCTCGGAGGGAAGGACCAGCCACCGAATTGCCGCCAAAGAAGAAAGCAGCGCGGTCGAGCTGCTGCCAATCGCGTTTGCGGCTTTTTTTTTTCCCCGCCGCTTGGGGAAAATCCTGGAGCCGGCCCTGTCTTCAGTGCTACCTTTGGCTGTGCTGCAATCACTGTAGACGTACCATTAGACAGTTACCAAGAGTCACAACTACACAGCTCCTTGGTGCCTCTTATTCCTGACATCATCTTGTTCTACTTCTCAGGGATTTATGTTCCCAGATTAACATAACAACCAGGTCAATTTGGGCTCCTTATTTAAGATTTAATTATAAAACTGAGTTCTCTCCATGTTTTACATAGGTCCCAGTCATTTCCATTTTCTTTTCCATGACCGCAATGGATTGTTGGATGGAATCCATTGTTTTATTCATGGAAAAATATTCCTGAGAGCTTCAAAATTTCTCCACAGGCCAGTGTCCATTCTACTGCGAGGGTTAGTGGATGGAGACGTCACACCAGACAATGGTTGCCTCAAGTTTCATACTTTCCCCCAGTTCCTCCAGGACAAGATGTTTAGAAACTTGGAGCCTCGCCCTTTGTGATCAGGGCCCCAACACTGGGGAAAAGGTTGAATATCAACAATGAAAGCAAAATGAGATGAAGCTACAGTAAGGGGAACAATTTTCCATCTCTGTCTTCTGTGATTCTATGTCACGGAGTACAGGGCTGTCACGCTGGCTGGAGTGGTTCACAGCTCTGAGTGCCAACCTCAGGGTAGGCTGTCAAAAAGCAGGACAGACACCCTAGTCATTCTATAATTAGCTTTCACCAACCCAGTAACAAATGTGAACTCCTGAAGCTCTATAACAGTCTTACCCTGGAATCACAGACCGTCCCCTTGGGCTCTCCAGTCTATCTTGCCATCCAGGCAATCTGGACTTAGTGATAGTTGGCTGCCATACACCAAAGATCACAAAAGATTCAGGTTGCTTCCAGTCCCAAGAGACCCCAGTCACTTAGCCCAGGTCAATGTGTACCTCAGATCTCCCACCAATAACAATGCTTGTAGCCAATCCTATTGTAAGATAACTAAGGGTACGTCTACACAACGGGATTATTCCGAATTTACATAAACCGGTTTAACAAAACAGATTGTATAAAATCGAGTGTGCGCGGCCACACTAAACACATTAAATCGGTGGTGTGCGTCCACGGTCCCAGGCTAGCGTCGATTTCTGGAGCATTGCACTGTGGGTAGTGTTGCAAAGTTCCTCCTCTCCCCTAGTAGGTCCTGCGCTTATTGGCGGATTTTCCTCCCCTCAGTGGTCTTCCCCTTGGATGAAACCCACAGTCTGGATCAACTCCTCCTATGTCTGTTTAGGAGTAGCGAGACTTGGGGGGAACCCGGTCCCTCCCTCTACTCCGGGTTCCAGCCCAGGGCCCTGTGAATTGCAGCAGTCTCTATAGTGCTACTTGTAACCGCTGCTTGACTGCTACAGCTCCCTGGGCTACTTCCCCATAGCCTCCTTCAAACACCTTCTTTATCCTCACCATAGGATCCTCCTGGTGTCTGATGCTGCTTGATTGTATGGTGTTTCCTCAATCCTCCAGTAGTACACCCTCTCAGTTCTTAATTCCTTGTGTCTCTGACTCCCAGCTCCTCATACGCACTTCCTTCCTCTGGCTCCTCCACACCTGACTGGAGTGAGCTCCCCCTTTTTATATCAGGTGCCCTGATTAGCCTGTCCTGATTGGCTGCAGGTGCTCCAATCAATGTAGCTCTCTCTGGTGCCTTCTAGAAAGTTCTTAATTGGCCCCAGGTGCCTTAATTATCCTGGAGCAACTGCCATTTTGGTTCCCAAGGTACTAGGGATTTGCTTAGCCTGGGGCTAACATACCTGTTCCTGAGTACTTTCCTGTAGCCATCCGGCCTTGCTCCATCACATATCCCCCCCCTCTGCTAAACACCATAGGGTTGGGCAACTTGGGACGCCAGGCAGTGTGCTCGGGAAAGACCATCAGCGTTGCCGTGGTGGCATCCAGCCCTATGCCGTATGCGGAACTGGAACGGTTGGAGGGATAAGAACCACCTGGTGACCCTCGCATTCTTTTCCTTATTCCTCTGCATCCATTGAAGGGGTGCATGGTCCGTCACAAGAGTAAACCGTCGGCCTAAGAGGTAATAACGCAGCGTCTCCATGGCCCATTTGACAGCAAGGCATTCTCTCTCGACTACTGCATACTTCTGTTCTCGTGGGAGCAGCTTTCTGCTTAGGTAGAGAATCGGGTGTTCTTCATCTCCAATCATTTGGGACAGAACTGCCCCCAACCCCACCTCAGAGGCATCTGTCTGTAAAATAAACTCCTTGGTAAAGTCCGGGGCTATGAGTACGGGGTCATTACAGAGGGCTGTCCGAAGGTCTACAAACGCCCCTTCTGCAGCGTCGGTCCATTTCACCATGTCCGGACCTCTAACCTTCACCAAAGCCGTTAGAGGACTTGCCCTACTGGCGAATTGGGGAATAAACCGTTGGTAGTAGCCTACCACGCCTAGGAATGCACGGACCTGCTTCTTTCGGGTTGGCCGGGGCCAGTTTTGAATCGCTTCTAGTTTATTAGTTTGGGGCCTCACTATACCCCTTCCTACAATATATCCCAGGTACCTAGCCTCTGCTAGTCCTATGGCACACTTAGCAGGATTAGCGGTGAGGCCAGCCCGCCTTAAGGTGCATAGTACTGCCTCAACTTTCTCCAAGTGGGTTCCCCAGTCTGGCGTATGGATGATGACATCATCTAGGTATGCAGCTGCATAACTAGTATGGGGGCGCAGCAGCTTATCCATGAGGCGCTGGAATGTGGCTGGGGCCCCATGTAACCCAAAAGGGAGGACAGTGTACTGGAATAGCCCATCAGGGGTGGAGAACGCTGTCTTTTCTTTCGCTTCTTTGGTCAGGGGAATCTGCCTATACCCTTTTGTCAGATTCAGTGTAGTCAAGAAGCGGGCGGTACCCAGTCGGTCAACCAGTTCGTCGATGCGTGGTATGGGGTATGCATCAAACTGGGATACTTCATTCAGTCGGCGAAAGTCATTACAGAATCTCATGGTACCATCAGGTTTGGGCACTAGAACAATTGGACTGCACCATTGACTGTAGGATTCTTCGATAACGCCTAATTCTAACATTTTCTTTACTTTGGCCTTGATTTCTTCTCTTTTGGCTGCTGGGATTCGGTAGGGTCTCAGTGTTATTTTGGCTCCGGGGATCGTGCGGATATGGTGATAGGTCTCAGTCGTCCGCCCCGGTTTTGTAGAGAATACATCTCGGTTGCGATTAATCATGTCGGCTGCCTCGATCTTTTGGATTGGCGTCAAGTCGGGTGATATCTTCACTTGCTCATGTACGTTATCTTCCTGAGGAAGAGTCTCCCGGGTGACTAAGCATGCCTCCCGATCATGCCACGGTTTTAGAAGATTGATGTGGTAAATTTGCTCCGGTTTCCTGCGGCCTGGCTGCCGTACCTTATAGTTTACCTCTCCCATGGCTTCAATCACTTCATTGGGTCCCTGCCACTGGGTCAACTGCTTGCTTTCTGCTGTGGGCACAAGGACCATTACTCGATCCCCTGGTTGGAACTGTCGAAGCTTTGCTTGGTGGTTATAATGGGTCCATTGGGTCTCCTGTGCTTTTTCTAAGTGTTCTCGTACAATGGGTGTAACTTGGTCTATCCGATCCCTCATCTGTAGTACATGCTCGACTATGTTCCTTCCGGGATTTGGCTCCTCTTCCCAGGCTTCTCTGGCTATATCCAATATGCCTCGGGGGTGGCGCCCATATAGTAGTTCGAATGGAGAGAAGCCTGTGGAGGCTTGTGGAACTTCCCGGATGGCGAACATGAGGTAAGGCAATAGGGTATCCCAGTCTTTCCCATCCCGGCTCACCACTTTTCTGATCATGGCCTTGAGGGTCCTATTGAACCTTTCCACAAGGCCGTCTGTTTGTGGGTGGTATACAGAGGTCCGTAGGGCTTGTACATGGAGTAATGAACAGAGATCTTTCATCAACTTAGACACAAAAGGTGTCCCTTGATCAGTCAGCATCTCCTTGGGTAGCCCAACCCGGGAAAATATCTGTACTAGCTCCTTAGCTATTGTCTTGGAAGCTGTGTTGCGTAGGGGAACAGCTTCCGGGTATCGGGTTGCATAGTCTAGTATAACCAGTACATGTTGGTGGCCCCGAGCTGTCTTCTCTAGGGGCCCAATCAGATCCATGGCTATGCGCTCAAATGGTACCTCTATTATTGGAAGAGGTATCAAAGGGGCCCGTAAGTGTGGGTGAGGGCTATGTAGCTGACACTCTGGACAAGAGGTGCAGTACCGCCTGACATCTTCATGTATTCCTGGCCAGAAGAACCTCCGCAGGATCCTGGCCTGGGTTTTCTGTACCCCTAAGTGTCCTCCAAACAGGTGACTGTGGGCAAGGCTCAATATGGCTTTTTGATGTTTTCGGGGCACCAGAAGTTGATGTATCTCCTGCTCCTGCATTTGCACCACACGGTACAGGAGATCTTTCTTCACTATAAAGTAGGGTACTGGACCTCAGACCTTCCCTTCTACTGCTATCCCATCTATCTCAGCCACCTCTTTCCTGGCGTTATCATATCTGGGGTCCTCTGCCTGGTCCCGTCCGAATGTCTCTCTCCCAGGACTACCCTGCCTGAGCTCCCAGGGGCCGGCTTCTGCTTCTGCTTCTTCCAATGGCCTGTCGCCATCATGGCTGGGGCCAGCCTCTGGCTCGCCTTCCGTGTGGGTAGTCTCTCTGTTGGCTGCACTTCTGCCTACTAGCGCTGTCTTCTGGCCCTTGGTCAGGATCTGGGTTCCCAAAGCCTTCGCGGCCTTCCTTTCTTTTTTTGTCTTCCGGCCCTTTTGGGGGGCTGAGAATAGATCCTGAGAAAACTCAGAAAACATGGGGGTTTGACAGTCCCCCAATGATGAGTTGCTGCCAACAGGGTCTCCACTTCCCTGCAACCTCTCAGGGGGAAGTAAATTATCAAACCCTGGATAGTCTCTCCCAATAACTACAGGATATGGGAGTTTAGGAACAACGCCCACTGTCACCTCAATGGGGTTCCCCTGAACCTCTATCTCCACTGGGATGGTGGGGTATTGGCTCATGGCCCCATGCACACATGTCACTGCTACACGTTTGGCTTGTAACAGCTGGCTATTTTTTACCAGCTTACCCGATATAAGGGTGATAGCACTCCCTGAGTCCACCAGTGCTGTAGTCTCTGTTCCATTTATCTTCACTGGCCTGGTGTAGTTATGTGGGGCTAATGCAACGCCCGCAAGGTGGATAAGGGAGCATGAGACCTCCCAATCCCCCAAGTTGCATTGCTTAGGTTCTTCGGTGCTGGGACACTGTGCTGCTATGTGTCCCCACTCCCCACATGCATAACATCTATAACTGTTTCTAGTCAGTCTCCCATCATGTGGGCCAGGGGGTTTAGTCCCAGGGTTCCCTCCACTCAGGGCAATCCCTTCCTTCTGGAGTCTCTGTGGGTTTTCAGCCCCCCCCTTCCTCCACCTAGGACTCCCCAGGGGTTTGGCTGTCCCTCCTTCCCGGGTTGGGGTTGGGTGTTTGCTACGGAAAGGGCTTTCCTTGCGTAGTTGGGTCAATTCTTTGGCTGTCATGCGTCTTTCTACCAGCGTGATCATCTCATCATAAGTGCACGGCTCGTTCTGGCCTACCCATTTGCGGAGATCTGGTGGCAATGCCCTCGTGTACCGGTCGATGACCAGAACCTCCAGTACTTCTTCCGGACTCCGGGATTCTGTTTGCAACCATTTTCATGCGAGATGGATGAGGTCATATAATTGGGACCGCGGGGTTTTGTCTTCCCGGTACCTCCACTCATGATACCGCTGGGCCCGTACTGCGGATGTTACCCCAGATCTGGCCAAGATTTCTGCCTTCAGCTGGGAGTAGTCTGCTGCAGCTTCTTCAGGCAGATCATGGTAGGCCTTCTGGGCCTCCCCACACAGGAACGGGGCAAGGATGCTAGCCCACTGATCTCGAGGCCAGGCCTCCCGTAGAGCTGTCCTCTCAAAGGCCAGAAGGTATTCCTCTACGTCATCTTCCCTTGTCATTTTCTGCAGCCAATGGTTAGCCGGTATGAGCCGTGTCCCATCATGCCCACGGTTCATTTCTGCAAGGGTCTTTACCTGGCTCACCAGTTCCTGCAACATAGCTCGGTCTTGAACAGCTTGGTCCATCAGCAGGCGGTTAGTTTCTTGCTGCAGCCGCACTGCTTCTTGCTGGGCAGCTGCTTGGACACGGGTAGCCTCCTGCTGGGCCGCCGTGGCTTGTATCAGTGCCTGTACTACATCATCCATTGTGGTAACAAATTGTAAATCCCCTTCCTTTTTTTTTTTTTTTAAATTTTTTGTGTGTGTGTGTGTTTTTAAATCACCCTCTTTCTTCCGCCGCGCTGTGCACACCAAAGATCCCACTCCTGACACCAGTTGTGGCAAAGTTCCTCCTCTCCCCTAGTAGGTCCTGCGCTTATTGGCGGATTTTCCTCCCCTCAGTGGTCTTCCCCTTGGATGAAACCCACAGTCTGGATCAACTCCTCCTATGTCTGTTTAGGAGACTTGGGGGGAACCCGGTCCCTCCCTCTACTCCGGGTTCCAGCCCAGGGCCCTGTGAATTGCAGCAGTCTCTATAGTGCTACTTGTAACCGCTGCTTGACTGCTACAGCTCCCTGGGCTACTTCCCCATAGCCTCCTTCAAACACCTTCTTTATCCTCACCATAGGATCCTCCTGGTGTCTGATGCTGCTTGATTGTATGGTGTTTCCTCAATCCTCCAGTAGTACACCCTCTCAGTTCTTAATTCCTTGTGTCTCTGACTCCCAGCTCCTCATACACACTTCCTTCCTCTGGCTCCTCCACACCTGACTGGAGTGAGCTCCCCCTTTTTATATCAGGTGCCCTGATTAGCCTGTCCTGATTGGCTGCAGGTGCTCCAATCAATGTAGCTCTCTCTGGTGCCTTCTAGAAAGTTCTTAATTGGCCCCAGGTGCCTTAATTATCCTGGAGCAACTGCCATTTTGGTTCCCAAGGTACTAGGGATTTGCTTAGCCTGGGGCTAACATACCTGTTCCTGAGTACTTTCCTGTAGCCATCCGGCCTTGCTCCATCACAGTAGCTATTCCGTAGCTATCCCATAGTTCCCGCAGCCTCCCCCGCCCCTTGGAATTTCCGGGTTGAGATCCCAGTGCCTGATGCGGCAAAAATCATTGTCGCGGGTGGTTCTGGGTAAATGTCGTCAGTCACTCCTTCCGCTGGGAAAGCAACGGCAGACAAGCATTTCATGCCTTTTTTCCCTGGATTGCCCTGGAAGATGCCATAGCATGGCAATCATGGAGCCTGTTTCGCCTTTTGTGACTGTCACCGTATGTGTACTAGATGCCGCTCACAGAGGCGATTCAGCAGCGCTACACAGCAGCATGCTTTTGCTTTTGCATGATAGCAGAGATGGTTATCAGCCATATTGTACCATCTACCATACCATAAATTGGTAATAAGATGATCGTGGCTACCAGTCCTTTTGCACTGTGCCATTTGCTGCTGTCATAAGTGCCCCTGGCTGCTCTTAGCCAGGGGCGCAAAAGCCAAAATTGGGAATGACTCCCTGAGTCAATCCCTCCTTTTTGGTATCTAAAAATAGAATCAGTCCTGCCTAGAATATGGGCAAGTGTACTAGAGAACCACTGTATCAGAGAACCAGAGAGCACAGCTGCTCTGTGTCAGATCCTGCAGAAATTATGAGCTGTATTCTATTCACAGGGGGTGCTCCTGCAACAACCCCACCTGTTGATTCCGTTCTTCCCTCAGCCTTCCTGGGCTACCGTAGCATTGTCCCCCGACTTGTGTGATGAAGTAATAAAGAATGCAGGAATAAGACACAGTGACTTGTTAGTGAGATATGAGTGGAAGGCAGCCTCCAGCTGCTATGATAGTCCAGACAGGACAGTAAGGAGTGTGTAGGAGAGGAGCCCAGCATCCCTCTGCTAGTTCAGGGGCAATTGAATCTTTTCTTTACACATGAAGGGTGGGGGCTGATGGAGCTCAGCCCCCTGTTGCTATGATGACAATGGTTATCAGCCATATTGTACCATCTACCAGGAAAAATTAGGGCCAGGCGCCCTTGATCGACCTAACAGATGCTAGTCAGCATGGTTACCAGTCCTTTTGCACTGCCCCATGTGCCAATAGGCTGATGATGAGGACGGATACCAGTCGTTTTGTACCATCAGCCATCCGTAGCGTGGGGGGAGTGAGGATGTTGGTGTTGAGTGCTGCACCATCGCGTCTATCTGCAGCATTCAGTAAAGATAGGGTGACATGTAAAAGAGTCAACAGAGGATTCCCTTTCACTTCTGGGGGTGGGTGGGGGTGTGCGTAAATTGCCTAGCTATGCCCTGACCCACCGCGGACACTGTTTTTGACCCTAGAAGCATTTGGAGCTCAGCCAAGAATGCAAATGCTTTTCAGAGACTGCAGGAACTGTGGGATAGCTTGAGTCCTCCAGTCCATGAGTGTCCATTTGATTCTTTGGCTTTCCGTTATGCTTGTCACGCAGCAGTGCGCTGAGTCCCTGCTATGGCATCTGTCTGGAGATATTTAAAAAATGATTTTGAATTTCGTCTTCTGTAACGGAGCGCTGATAGAACAGATTTGCCTGCCCTTACAGCGATCACGTCCGCATCGTCCATGCGGGAGCTCTTTCTTTATTTTGATTTTTAACTGCATCACCACCTGTGCTGATCGGAGCTCCACGCTGGGCAAACAGGAAATATTCAAAAGTTCGCGGGGCTTTTCCTGTCTACCTGGCCACTGCATCCGAGTTCAGATTGCTGTCCAGAGCGGTCAGTGGTGCACTGTGGGATACCGCCCGGAGGCCAATACCGTCGATCTGTGGCCACACTAACCCCAATCCGATATGGTAATACTGATATTAGCGCTACTCCTCTCGTTAGGGAGGAGTACAGAAACCGGTTTAAAGAGCCCTTTATACCGATATAAAGGGCCTCTTAGTGTGGACGGGTGTGGCGTTAAATCGGTTTTATGCTCCTAAAACCGGTTTAAACGCGTAGTGTAGACCAGGCTTGAGTGGTAACATCTATACACAAATGAGTTACAGTCTGTGGTTCCAAAAGGGGACAGAGTTGTAGTAATCTGTCAGCACTGAATGTCTTTTAGGACTAACCCAGGTTGACCCTGGTGTTTCTTCTCCTGTCTCCTAGCTCCAGCCCAGTGAGAGTCCAAACAGCAAAGAAAGACCCAGTTTCTCTTCGTCAGGAGGAGGGAGGGAGTTAGGAAAGCAGTCAACAGACCTCTGTCCTTTCATGCTACACAATGCCGCCTTTGCCTTCAGTGGGCCATCTTGTGTGCAGGATGAGCACTTTACTTTAATTAATACCTCTTTTCCTGTTTGGTAAGTTACGTAATTACAGAGGTTTACAATGCCAGCACTCAGTATAACTTTATACCCTGGACTAAAAAAGTTTTAATGAGATCAGTACATGCAGCATCCTACGAGCATTTATTAAAGTCTAAACATTCTTATCAACTTACCATCTAATACCTATGTTGAGAATGCTAACACCCAGGGGAGCTGGTGTGGTTTCCAGCTATGAATTTGCCAGTGCTCAGCTGATGCCTACAGCCTTGGCAAGAGCTGGCACCCGGTCTGCCAGAATCACCAGGGCATACACAGCTCCTTCTAAGACTCTGTACTCTGTATGGGATTGGAGCAAGTAGAGATAAGCAGCAGGGTGGGATGGTGATATGGCATGGGCTGGAGTTTGGGAGAAATAGCTGCATCTTTGTTTTTGGTTCAGGTGACTTCTTAGCATAGCTGTACTTTGGGCCAAACTCACTGCCAACATAAATGGGCACGCCTCCATCGAAATCAATTGAGGTGCTTTAGTTTATGCCAGCCATGAATTTATCCTTAGGAAAAGTCATCTGTTCAGCCAGACATTAAAGACAAACTCACACTATATTTCCAAAAAAGCCAGGTGACTCTGCAAATTTGTTTGACAGCTGTAGCCCCTTTCACTCTTTAGGAATGATCCATGAACAGATGTGTGATACGGGGAAATCTTTCATTACAAGAGAGCTGCCTTAATATACTTCATTCTTTTTTCTCTCTAAGGCCTTGTCTACACTACCAGACTATTTCGAATCCAATTAAGTCGAATTTGTGGATTCGACCTTACGAAGTCGAATTTGTGTATCCACAGTAAATACACTAATTCGAATTTCTGAGTCCACAGTAACGGGGCCAGCGTCGACTTTGGAAGCGGGGCACTGTGGGAACCTATCCCACAGTTCCCGCAGTCCCCGCTGCCCATTGGAATGCTGGGTAGAGCTCGCAATGCCTGCTGGGGGAAAAATGTGTCGAGGGTGGTTTTGGGTAACTGTCATCATTCAACCGTCACTCACAACCGCCCTCCCTCCCTGAAAGCGCCGGCGGGAAATCTGTTCGCGCCCTTGTCTTGTCAGTTTCAGCACGTACGCCACAGCACTGCGAGCATGGAGCCCGCTGCGATCATCGCTGCACTTATGGCCGTTGTCAACTCCTCGCACCTTATCGTCCACCTCTTCCACAGTCAGCTGCTGAGAAATCGTGCGAGGAGGCTCCGGCAGCGCGGTGAGGAGAGTGGCGCAGACCTCTCAGAAAGTAGGGTACGCCGCGCCGTGGAGATCATGGTGGCAATGGGTCAAGTTCATGGTGTGGAACGGCGATTCTGGGCCCGGGAAACAAGCACGGACTGGTGGGACCGCATAGTGCTGCAGGTCTGGGACGAATCACAGTGGCTGCGAAACTTCAGGATGCGTAAGGGCACTTTCCTTGAACTGTGTGACTTGCTGGCCCCTGCCCTGAAGCGCCAGGACACCTGGATGCGAGCAGCCCTGAGTGTGCAGAAGCGAGTGGCCATAGCCCTCTGGAAACTTGCAACGCCAGACAGCTACCGGTCAGTAGCGAACCAGTTTGGCGTGGGCAAATCTACCGTGGGGGTTGCTGTGATTCAAGTAGCCCACGCAATCGTTGAGCAACTGCTCTCAAAGGTAGTGAACCTGGGAAACATTCAGGTCATCATAGACGGCTTCGCCGCGATGGGATTCTCAAACTGCGGTGGGGCTATAGATGGGACTCACATCCCTATCCTGGCACCAGCCCACCAGGCCAGCGAGTACATTAACCGAAAGGGCTACTTTTCCATGGTGCTGCCAGGACTGGTGGACCATAGGGGACGTTTTACCAACATCAACGTCGGGTGGGCGGGCAAGGTTCATGACGCGCGTGTGTTCAGGAGCTCTGGTCTCTTTAAACTCCTCCAGGCAGGTACTTTCTTCCCGGACCACAAAATAATGGTTGGGGATGTGCAGATGCCTACAGTGATCCTCGGGGACCCAGCCTACCCGCTAATGCCCTGGCTCATGAAGCCCTATACAGGCGCCTTGGACAGAGAGAAGGAACTCTTCAACTACCGGCTGAGCAAGTGCAGAATGGTGGTGGAGTGTGCTTTCGGACGTCTCAAGGGGAGATGGCGGAGCTTACTGACTCGCTCGGACATCAGCGAAAAGAATATCCCCGTAGTTATTGCTGCTTGCTGTGTGCTGCACAATCTGTGTGAGAGCAAGGGCGAGACCTTTTTGGCCGGATGGGAGATTGAGGCAAATCGCCTGGCTGCAGTTTACGCTCAGCCAGAGACCCGTGCCGAGAGAATATCCCAGCGGGAAGCGCTGTGTATCCGGGAGGCTTTGAAAGCAAGTTTCCTCGGAGATCAGGGTAACCTATGACTCTCCACTTGCTTTCAAGAGAAACTGACCCTGGGCCTGTGTCTGTTTGTGTCGATTTCGATCTGCGGCTACATGTCGCGTTCTCCAAGTTTCACCCACTTCCAAAGCACGTTTTAAAGCAAAGTAATTGTTACACTCATTATTAATAAATCTTTGTTTTACTTTGCATTTCTGTTCTGGTGTTGAAACATGGACGCATACTGTGCTGGGCACGGTGTGCACTGACGTACAGACCGCTTCCTCCATAGAGGACTGACATCCTCCTGCTCCTACACAGGTCTCTGGGGTGGGGGACGGCTGAAAGTGGTTCTGCATGAAGGGGAGGGTTTGCAGGAAGGGGCGAGTGGTGCCTTCTTTGCATAGGGGTTTGGATGACGGCAGTGGGCTGCGGGTTTGTGCGTAGGAAGGGGTGATGGGTGTGGGAGAAGGGTGAGTATCTGTCCGTGGATGAGGGCTCTTGTTGGGGCTCAGGGCAGCGGATAGGCTCGTTGATCCGTTGGAAGTGCATGGAAAGGGCAGCCTGCCTTTACATTAATGGCGTGGCAGGCGCTAGGACCCTGGACAAGCATACACATTACGGAATGACCAGGGGCAGCATACACAACACAGAATGACCCTGGTGCCTACTGACTGCAGTGTGTGTGTGCCCTGCAGTTGATCCTTTCCCCAATTCTGTACCCTGGTACTGTAGGCTATACTGTGCAAGTATGAAACCCCTGTCCACCCCATACACCGAAAAATCCTCTGACAGGAAAGACATGACCGAAACAGTGATTAACAGCAAACATCTTTTATTAATCTAATAAACAGTGGGGGGATGAAACTTGGATTTGGGACTGGCTGAGCCTATAAGGGAAGCACTTCTACAAATTTCTAACGTGAGAAGTGCGGGGTACATGGTCGCTCTGTTCTGGTTCAGTGACAGTTCTCACGGCCCCTACCGCCCCTCCGTCTTGTACTTTTGGGTGAGGGGGGGCAGGACTTCTTGGCGGGGGAGGGCGATTGCAGATACACTGCAGGGGGGCTCTGTCCTCCTGCCTGCGGTCCTGCAGGACATCAACAAGGCGACGAAGCGTGTCCGTTTGCTCCCTCATGAGACCAAGCAGCGTTTGGGTGGTCTGCTGGTCTTCCTGCCGCCACCTATCCTCACGTTCCATGAGTGTGCGATGCTGCTCACATAGGGTCTCCCTCCAGTGTTTCTGCTCTGCAGCCTCTGCTCGGGAGCAGGCCATCAGTTCAGCGAACATCTCGTCCCTAGTCTTCTTCTTTCGCCGTCTAATCATTGCCAGTCTCTGCGAGGGGGATGCCGGGGCAGTCCGGGAAAGAGCCGAAGCTGTGTGATGGGGAAAGTTAGTGATTTCCTTGAACAGATACATTTTTGCGAACAGTGAACACCGTCTAGTCAATTTCTATGAACAAGACCGTACCGGGCAACAAGTCTCACGTGGTCTCAAGACAAGCACGACATTTTGGGCTACGCTCTGATTGGCTGCGGCATTGCACAGGAGAGCGGACAAGTCGGGAGAGATAGCTGAATCCGTCTAGCAGACAGTCCTGGTAAGCCTTACAGTAGATTATGCTTATCAGTTAACGGATAGCTGTGCCCTCCTGCTAAAGGCAATCTGGAAATCAGATACTATGACCCTTTTCCAGCCACTCCCGACACTGCAGGGGAAAGATCAATGTATGCTTTTCCTCTGTGGCCTACAGCACGTGGCTGCTAAGCGAGGGGCTTTGTTATGCAAAGTATAAGTAAACCATTAAGAACAGTAACTATTCGCTAATTGCCCTAATTAGATGCAGCACTTCATGAACGAGATTACCCTGAGGCGGGTCTCTCAACTACAGAAAGACAGGATCTTAAGGGAAGCACTTCACCGACCGGGACCCTACGCGGCCATGCTGGTTGAGGCGATGGTTCCCCTGTACCTACGGATGTCGTGGCGTGGAAGAGTGTGCTTCACCGGAGGACCAAATAAGGCACCTCTTCCTAGAAACCTCCTGCGGAGGGTATTTGAGGAACTTTCTGACGCATTTGTGGAATTGTCCCTGGAGGACTATTGTTCCATCCCAATCTGTGTGGACCTACTGTTCGTATAGTTTCCTGTTAAAAACTTTTAGATATAGTATTTAGATATAGAATTTCTATTTTTTGTATACATGTTTTCGTACAAATAAATGTTTTCTTGTTTATACGACTTACCGCCTGATCCTTCCCCTGACTCAGAGTCCGGGTTAACGGCCGGGGAGGGTTGGTAGTTGATCTCTGTGAGGGTGAGGAAGAGATCCTGGCTGTCAGGGAAAGCGGCATTGTGTTCGCTGTCGCCTACGCCTTCCTCCACGGACCCTTCGTCGTCTTCCCCATCGGCGAACATCGAGTAGGAACTGTCCTGGTTCACTATGCCATCCACTGAGTCCACGGTCACTGGTGGGACAGTGGTGGCAGACCCACCGAGAATGGCATGCAGTGCCTCGTAGAAGCGGCATGTCTGGGGCTGTGCTCCGGAGCGTCCGTTTGCCGCTCTGACTTTTTGATAGCCTTGCCTCAGGTCCTTGACTTTCACGCGGCACTGCATTGCATCCCGGCTGTATCCTTTCTGTGTCATGGCTTGGGAGACCTTCTCGAAGGTCTTTGCATTACGCTTCTTGGAGCGCAGCTCCGACAGCACAGACTCCTCGCCCCACACAGCGATCAGATCCTGGAAGGGCCTGGCAGTAATGCTAGACGTGATCCCTTCACCTGTATAGTTCCCCACCCTTGCCAAGAATGGTTCTAGGTAGCAACATGACTGGTGACTTCATTCAGCCATCCTCTAATCCCCACAGCTGGACACAGGATACTGGACTAGATGATTTGATATACTGCGGCAGTTTTAAATTCCTATATTTATATAATCTTCTTTGAGATGTTTGATTTTTTACCCCAGGGCATGTTCCTAAAAGCTTAGTTCACATTTTAGTAACGCTACTGCATATGTCACTGCCTATTTGTGCATCGGTGCATGATTCTTCAAGGCTGTGCTTGGCATTGTCTACCAAGAACGGCTATCAGCCAGTGTAAATGTGGCATCCCAGGTTTCCTATTGATTGTTCCAAATTGCACAGCACCAGAACATTTCCACTTATTTCCCCCAACAAGAGTTAGCCTTAGTTATAAATTGTACCCCCATTCCTCCTAAAAGCCTTTAGCAAGGCTGTATAAACATTGACCAGAACTAGATAAATTCATGGAAGACAGCCACTGATGAATCCTCCTATCTTATCCTAGGATGGGCAGGGATGGTGTCCCTGTTTGCCAGAAGCTGGGAATGGGCGACAGGGGATGTATCACTTGATGATTACCTGTTCTGTTCATTTCCTCTGGGACACCTGGCATTGGCCATTGTCGGCAGACAGGATACTGAGCTAGATGGATCTTTGCTCTGACCCAGTATGGCCGTTCTTATGTTCTAATTGTATTTTGTGTGTGGGAGAGTTTGGGGGGGGAGGCAGTATTTCTTTTCATTAGTATTAAATTTGTGCCTCACAATTAAAATTTGCTCTTTCGCTCAGGTCAGTTATTCAGTGCACATGGAAGATTTGCCAGAGCATGTTGCATTTTAACGAAAGGGAGGTTGCAAAAGGGTTAGTGGCTTGGCATAAGGAGGTATCTGACCCTGTTCTCATTGCACCATACTGAAAGAAACAGACAGCACACTGCTACAAGAGAAAATGTGATGCTTGCTGCAAGAATCTTCCAGAGGGCAGTTACTATAAAATATCCATCTTCCTACAGCATGAACCACAATCCCTGCTTTCCAGATGCTTTGAGAGCCAACGCGGAGATTAGCAGCTGCATCCCTCTGCTGTTCGCTGCCTACAGACTTTGCGAACTAGTCTGGCAGCTTGATCCATACAATTAGTTAACCAATTTACAGCTTGGTTTGGTGGAAAAGTAAGGACCTGATCCAAAGTCAGTGGGAGTCTTACCACTGATTTCACTGGCCTTTAGAGTCGGCTCTAGTGCCTCAGCACAGGAGACACTGGTTCAAGGGTGACACTGATGACTGGGCCCTTCCTATCTGAGGCCACAGAAGGTTAGAGGAGACACATTTATACTTCAGTGATGCAGGGGAGGAATGAAGAGGGTATAAGCACAGCCCCCGACCGGGAAAAGGTCTCTTGAATCAGTAAAAGTGTTATAAGTGTCTCTGGTCTGTGCTCTTCCTGAAAGGTGAGCCATCAAAATTATTTACACTGCACAGTGATGAGGCCATGTAGCGTGCAATAAAAAGGAGGAAATGGTAAAAGTTTGTTCACCTCATGCATCATTTGCAGATGGGTAGAAGCAGCCTGTGGGTCATTTACAGCATGTTATATAATGAGCTCTTCAGTATTTCAGCACATCTTTATTATTTGCTTTTATGATCCCACTATGGTTTACATGTGGTTTTTCCGAGACTGCTACCTTTTTCTTTTGTTCTTGAACAGGGGGAAAAAAAACACCTAGGAAGATTTATTAGCATGAGAAAGAGCAAAGGAATTTGAAACATCTCATTTTAGTTGGGTATTTTTATATAGTTCAGTTTCCGTCTAAAGGGCAAGGGTTTATATTAATAGAGAATGTATTCCCCAGGTTTCTGAGCACTGTTAAATACTTCTGCAATGGTGGAAAGTGTCCTTGGCAGAGAAACGAATCAAGGATTTTTCTGTTCGCTAGAGGCCATCCAATTGTTATTATTCGTAATACAATAGTGCCCAGATGTCTGAACTGTCAAGGCTGGGTATACACACACATACCAAGAGACAGGCCCTGTCCCAATGAGTCCATAATCTAAATACACAACACACAACTGGTATGTGTGTTGGGGGAATCAGAGGCACAGAAAAGCCATGGGACTTGCCCGTAGCCACCCAGCAGGTCAGTGGCCATGAACAGAACCAAGGGGTCTCAAGTCCTGGTCCAGTGTCATGTCTGTTGGACCATAGTGCCTCCAATTATTCACTGCAAATAAATTATTATTGTTCATTCTGTACATTACAGGAGCACCGAGGAGCCAAACCTGAGACAAAAGCCCTACTGTACTAGGCGCTGTAAAAACACTAGGTAAGAAACAGTTCCTGCCCCCAAATGGGATGTCATATTACCTCTGTGGTTGGCACTGGTGGAGTACGGTGTCCAGTTCTGGGGTTCACAATTCAAGAAGGATGCTGACCAACTGGAGAAGGTTCAGAGAAGAGCCAGAAGAATGATTAAAGAATTGGAAAACATGCCTGATAGTGATAGGCTCCAGGAACTCATCTGGTTTAGCTTCACAAAGAGCACATGTAAACAGGTGGTTGATCACATCTAAGTACCTACAATGGGAACAAGTGTTTAATAATGGGGCCTTCAATCTAGCAAAGATATAACAAGATTGAATGGCTGGAAATTGAAGCTAGACAAATTCAGATGGAAATGAAGTGCCAATATTTAACAATGAGGGTAATTAAGCATTAGAATTTACCGGGGTGGTGGTGGTGGATTTGCCATCACTGGTAATTTTAAAATGAAGATTGGAAGTTTTTTAAAAGGATATGCTCTAGTTCAAACAGGAATTAATTCAGGGAAGTTCTATGGCCTTTGTAACGGAGGTGGTCACACTAGATGACCCATGAGGTCTGTTACAGAACCAGAAACTGAGCCCAAATCTCCCAAGTTCCAGTCCTCTGCTTTAACCCACAAGAGTAACCTTCCTCTCTGTTACCTAACACATTTAGTCTCTATCTGTTTATGAATGTGTCGCGAGCTGCTTACAAATTTCATTTGATATTTGAAGTTATCCGCTGAATAATTTTTGCAATTCATTGTGACTATTTGATGCCCAAAACTGGACACCGAGATCACATGTTACTGCCTCGTTTCCTTCATGGGATGAACGTGTCTCCTCGAATTATGCCTCTAGTACACATACTCACATTTGCCTTCCTAGTCTGTCAATCTAGTGCTTCTCTAGCTAGCTCTGGTTAGCTGATTCCTGCCACTCACACTCCAACTGTGATGCAGAAGATATTTCATTGCATGCATATCCCTTATTGATCCCAATGGGCCAGATTCTGATACCTGTTGTATTAATTTAGATGGAATACATGGGCCCAAAGAGTCAAAATTGTTAACGTGACTCTGAAACTTTAAAACATTAAACAGTTTTAAACAAAGTTTGGGGTTGGGTAGACAGAGAGCTCAGCTTGCTTAGTACCATGGCAAACTCCATTAAAAATTCTTTATAACCTTTAATTAAATATACAGAAAAGAAAGATAAACAGCTACAGTATCTGAAGTATAAACTATTAAGTAAGGCTTTCATTGTAACAACATCCCTGGTTCCCTTTAGAAGGAAAAAAAAACCCTTGTTTAACAGTCTTTTAGGTGGTATTGGAGATGATAATAAGTGTCTTTTCTGGGGAAAAGAGAAGATAGTTGAGATGGGCCGAGCTGTCATTACCCTCATGTTAGGTAGCATCATCCTCAGTAGTCCAGTAACTTCAGTAGGATTATTTGTGGCACAACATCCTGTTTAACCTGAATTAGGGTATCAGAACCTGCCCCTTACACTGCAAAGAAGAGTGAATGGGACTGTTCTGAGTGGCTTTCTGCAAATGACTGGCTGTTTCTTATGCTGTATGCACAGAGTACGCAGTCTATGGACGTTACCTTGGAAACGTGTGATCTTTGAAGTTTCTCTTATGTGCGGCACTGTCTGCAATCTTGTCACTTGAGTTTGCATAACAAGAATCCCTGTCCATAATTCCTGGCTCGACAGCGCGGAGACAGAACTGGGTCTGTGAAGAAAGTGAAGAGTGCAAACACTGCAAAGCACTTCACGGTGACTCACAGCCCAGCCATAGTTTAATAGCCATATTTTCATCTGCTTACCATAAACATTTATACTGTATTTAGAAATCCGAGCCAGCTCCGATCTTCTTGCTTAGGTTTATTCAGATGATACCCTGGATTCAGAGACAAGCCGCCCTCATTTAGGCCCTGTCTGTCACAGGGTAGCTGGTCCCTGCAGATACACGAAGCCCAGTGCCCCTGGACCAGAGCAGGTGAATCCAATCCAGCCAACTAAAGAGGGCCAAGATACACCTTGGCCTGGAAAGGGCTGCTGGACCCGAGGAAGGACTGAGACAGGCCAAGGCCTGAGGAGCAAAGACCACAGCAGAGCAGAGTGAGCTCCTGTTGTGGGTCCCTGGGGCCAGAGGCTCAGGGAAGCAGCCCTGTGGCTGCTGCTTCAGGAAGGGAGCAGAGCCAGCAGAGGGCTGGGAAGCTGTCAGGAGCTGGAATGCCAGAGACTCCTGGGAGGGATGGCCCTGAAGCCTGGGGCCGAGGACGGAGTTAAGACTCTTTTCTGCTTGTTTGAGAACCTCTGTTAAAGAAATAAACCTCCTTGACTGAGACTGGGTGTGGCAGTACATACTTTGGAGCCAGGGAGAAGCTCCAGCCCTGGTGACCGGCCTAAACCCTGTAAACTTTGAAAGCTCAGCTTCACACCTCTTTGGGAAAACAGAACCAACTGTGCCCTCACTGCAGCTCTGCCATGTGTTGTTAAAGAATCACCTGGCTTCATTTATACATCTTCTGGGGTCTGCCCTGGACAGTCCCCTCCACACGGTGCCAAAGTGATCCAGTCACCACATCTAGCTGAACTGAAGGGCCTGTTTTCCATTCTCACCTTCTGCAGGGCCTGTCTGCTGCCTGTGACACAGTATCACCCCTCTTTCTAGACTCTCTCTTTCCTAAGACCTCCAAGACCGTGTATTCTTCTGATTCAGCTCCTCCTTCTTCCACTACTTCTCCATTGCCTCCTTTGGGGACTCTTCCTCCACTGCTCTCCCACTCCCTGCAGGAATCCCTAAGGCCTCTGCACCCTTTACACTTCATACCTCATCTGCTCCCACAGCTTTAACTATGACTTCTTTTTTTTTAATTAAGTAATTAATTAATTAATAATTGGAGATATACCACTCTCCTAGAACTGGAAGGGACCTCGAAAGGTCATCGAGTCCAGCCCCCTGCCTTCACTAGCAGGACCAATTTTTGCCCCAGATTCCTAAGTGTCCTCCTCAAGGATTGAACTCACAACCCTGGGTTTAGCAGGCCAATGCTCAAACCACTGAGCTATCCCTCCCCCCATTCACAAGTTCATAAGTCTGCATCTCCATCTTTACACAGTTCAGTCGTATGTCTCTGATAATCTCTCTGACATCTCACTCTGGATGTAACACCACCAATCCAACTGAGCATCGAACCTAAGCCTTCCCCCTGCTCTTCACCATGCTCCCTGGCATGTAAGTTAGCAACCTGGCTGTAGCATGGTTCAATGGATAGGGCCCCACACTGAGAGTCAGAAGACTTGGGCTCTGCCATTGACTTGCTGTGTGATCTTGGGAAAGCTTCTGAACATCTGTTTCCACATCTGTAAAATGAGGCTAGTGGTACACAGCTCCCTTTGTAAATCAGGCTGAGATCTGTGAATCATATCATAACTGAGTATTAATATGGGTGCATCAAATTCCAGCGACCTGTTACATCTGAATTTCTTTAGATGCATGAAAGCAATGTTTAGCAGCAGTGTTTTCTGTTGATTCCTTCCTTTCATCTCTTTCTTTTGGTGGAAACAGACAGATTTTTTTACGATTCTCTAACAGATAGAAATGTCTATGATTCTATAATTTGATGAGCTTGTCATTACTATGAGTCATGAATTGGCACTGAAGAGTTAAAAAACCCCACGCAAACACTCTGCAACGATCTGGACAATGACATGCAGAGATATGACTTGACATGTAAAATAACTATAATCAGCATGATTTATTGATTATACCCCAGTATATGACAGGAACTAAGTTTGTTGTTCATTAAAATACTGACTCAAGCTGATCAACAACCGAATATATCCTGGGGAAAAATAATCCAAAATCATTTGGAGAGGGATGCATAGAAAGCAACTCCTGATGATAATAGGCACTATATTAGACATGAGTTTGCAGGGCGATATGGGTAGAAAAAAGGCCAGTGCAAATTTGAGCCCACATGGAGGAGATCAAACCTGTAGTGACTGATCATGGGAAATATAGTTTTTCAGTGCTAAGGCAGCAGAGAGGAGGGGTGGTCCAATGTTTAGGGCACTAACTTAGGACTCAAGATACCTGGAGTCAACTCCCTGCTCTGCCACAGACTATTTGGGTAACCTTGGGCAAGTCACTTAGCCTCTCTGTGCCTCGGTTCCCCACCTGTACAATGGGGATAATAGCACTGCCCTACCTCACAGGGTTGTTGATATTTATCCTCACGACTGGGAGGTGCTCAGATACTACAGTAATGAGACCATATAAGTAGTATAGCTAGATAGTTCAAATCCAGCACAGGGAGTGACCAATGTAGGATGGCTTTTGGGTGGCCTGTGTCAAATGACTTGGTGGACTCAGTGCAGCTCTCTGTGTTCAGGTGTCCATACCACAAAATCCAATATATGGCCTGTGTCATGCAGATCAGACTAGATGGTAATAATGGCCCCTTCTGGCCTTAAAATCTATGAATAAATATTGCACTAGCCGGCAGCCTTAATGGCACTCAGAACTGAGGCTGAGAACAGGATGGATATGGAAGTGGAGCTACTCTCTTACCCCTAGAGGTTGTCCTATCAGGTCCAATTAGGACATATTGGAGGAGCACTGCGGGGAAGCTTGCATCACCACCACCTATGTTGCACCTCTTCTGAATGGACAGCTTCAGTTTCCTGGATTGCAAACTTTTCTCCAGTATTAAATTAACCATACCACATTTTAAGTAGTGGTTATGAACTAACAAATCCTAGAATAATAATAATAATAAATAAATTAGTGGCAAATCCTCTTTTTCCTCCCCTTTTCATTGTGCTCACATACTGGCTGAAAAATATATTGGATATGATATCTGCTCGCATAAGCAAAACTTAAATAGTATCAGGCAGATATAGTACTAAAGCTAAATGAGTGTTCATGCTGCATACAGCCAACTGCACTTAGTGCAATTGCTTTTGGGTTTTTAGGTCTGACATTTGATGATATGCTCTGAAATACAATCAAGTTGCTCCACAATGAGCTTTGTCAATTAAATTAAGAGCAAAAGATCAACTTAATTCATTTTTTTACAAGCCTTCTCTCTTCCACGCTGACTCGTGAAGGGCATATCCATGGTAAGAAAGGAAGAAAATAAGAGTAAGTGACCAATCATTTAGGCCCGAACCCAAAGCCCGCTGAAGACAATGAAAAGCCCTCCATTGCTTTCAATGGGCTTTAGGTCAGGCCTTTAGAGCTTAGACTCAGCAATCAAAGGTCCACTGGCATAGCTGCAAAGGAAGAAACCAGAATCAAGGAGTGGCACTGTCCTGGAGCTGCTCCCCCCTCTCCTCTCCAAAAGCCAAAGCAGAGGAGGATGCCGGCTGGACGCTGTGCTCAGACAAGCCTGGGGCGAGAAGGTTCTACTAAACTGGAGTAAGAGCCTCATAATTAGGTCCACAGCAAAACAATTGTCTTTCAGTTTGATGCCATACATTCAGCACAGCAGCACTTCCGTAACTTGGGTGGCACGTCACCTGCATTCCAAATCCAGACATCGGTTGCTCCGTCAGGTTGACGCTCCTCCAGTTTAAGAGTGAAATCCTGGCCTCACTGAAATCAATGACAAAGCTCCAATTGACTTAAATGGGGCCAGGACTTCTCCATAAATATTTTCACACGTCAGTGTAATTCCTCCACGCACACAGGTCCAGTTTTACAACAATGAATGGCACACAACACCGCTCACCTCAGAAAGGAAGAGAGAAAATAGGGTAATTGTTAATCATTAGTTAACTCATTAACTATTGAGCTGTCCGTGCTCACCTCCAATTGGCCAATGATGCCAGCTCCACTGACGACTTGTTCAACTGTCAAACAAGTATGCTCGCCACACTGCCCAACACGAGGCACTCCCTGTAAACAGCCACTAACATCCAGGGCCGGTGCAACCATTTAGGCAAATTAGGCGGCCGCCTATGGTGCCTAGTGGTTGGGGGTGCCTAAAAGCCCACTCAGGCGAGGAGGTGGAGTGGAGGTGAGCTGGGGTGGGGGTGGGGGGAGCAGGGAGAGCCGCCCGCAGTAAGGGCGGAGGCGCACAGGGGAACCGCTGCCTGCCCCAGATCACCTACACTCTGCCTCCTCCGCTGAGCACACAGCCCCTGCTCTAAGTCTCCTCCAATCGGCGCCGCAAGCCAGGCGGGGTTAGCTGCCATGAAGGCGGGCTCCCCAGGCGGGGTTAGCTGCCGCGGCGCGGGGGGGGTCTCCCCGGGCAGGGTTAGCTGCAGAGAGGGGGTAGCTGCTGTGTGGAGGGGGGGCTCCCCGGGCAAGGGGGGGTGGCAGCTCCCTGGGTGGGGGGCTCGGTTAGCTGCCACGGGGGGTGGGGTTAGCGGGGGGGAGGCGCAAGGTGGAAGTTTCGCCTAGGGCTCAAAACTTCCTTGCACTGGCCCTGACTACATCACCTCATTATCCTCCTGCCAACCCCTCCTCACAACTCTCCTTTGCCATGATGCCTGACAACAGTTGGCTGTGGGTGTGCTGAGACCACAGTCTATCATACTAACATCGCCGTGTTTTCTTGTACTCTGCTGTACCCGTCTGTCTTCCTCTATCCAATTATTGTCTCATCTTATGTCTCCAGCTGCTGTATCGCTCTGACTCCCAGCTCAGGCAGACATGCACGCACTAGCTCTGCTTGACCCAGCGCACTAAAGTTAGCAGTGTGACCAGCACGGCATGGGCAGAGGCTCGGGCTAACCACCCAAGTACATACGCAGAATTGTACTCAGGCGGCCAGCCCGAGTCCCCACCCATGCCATGGTGGTCACACTGCTATTTCTAGCATGCTACCTTGATCGGAGGCTGTGCTGAATGTATGTCTGCATGAGCTGGGGTTATACCCTTAGATTGTAATCTCCTTAGCGCAGGGACCATCTTTTTGCTCTGTGTTTGTACAATGCTTAGCATGATGGGGTCTTGATACGCGACTAGGGCTTCTAGGGGCGATGGTAAAACGCATATCAGTAATAATGCTGCTGCTATGAATTAATACTGAAATGATAATACTGTATATAGTACAGAGCCTTTTGGCAGAAAGGCTGAGAGAGCAAAGTGATTTTCACGAACATGAATCAAGGATCATAAGCCCATTCCCCTGTAAGGTAATCAAGTATTATCCCATTTTACTCAAGCAAATAAATTAAGGGCCCTTATCCTTATCTACATCAAACTCTTACTCACATGAGTAATACAATTCACTTCAGTGGGATTACTCAAGTGAGCAAGACCCGGATCCTCAATGGGAGTTGGGCAGCTAAACTCCTTTGAGGATCCAGGCCAAAGTGCTCCCCAAATGTGAATGAGGGTTGTGCAAACCGGACCCTTAACTTGTGAGGAATCCAACCCCAGCCTCCCGAGTTTAAATCTTCCTGATTTGGGGGAAAGGGCGCTCCCTCTCTCCTGGCATAGCTAGATATGGTCAGGCTCAGTGACCCTATAAACACAGCGATGCTGGGGTGCTCCCACGTGCTGCTCCGCGCCCTGTCTGTTTTCAGGGAAGAGCGAGGCAGAGGTTTGATTCTTTTCATTATAAACCTTTTCTGCCACTTCCTGCCTTCTCACCGGCTGTTTGTCCATTCTGTACCGGCCTCCATGGGCTCCTTCGGGTGCTTAAATCTAGGGGCATCCTTAAGTGTCCTGCTGCACAGGGGCGGCACCACCTTCCCAGCCCGCTGGTTCTGCCGGCCCTGGGCAGGGGGTGTCACTGCTTACACGTGCCAGGCTAAGCGGCGCGGCCTGATTTCCCCTGGCTCCGTCCTAGCTGGTTCCTCTCCTCCCGCTGGACCCGTTTACGGCTCGGCGAGACGGCGGCCACTGCCTGCCCCGGCTCGCTGCGGGGCTCCCCCCCAGCGTGCGCCCGGCTGGGACTGCGGGGCGGGGACAGACAGGGGGAGGGGCTGGGGTTTCCCGCTCTCGCAAGTGATGCAAGGAGCCGGCTGGATTTTCCCAGCCCGCGTCCCCGCCCCGCGGGCGAGCGGCTGGCGCTCCCCGGGGGGCGGAGGCGGCCCATGCGCAGCGGGCCCGGGGCCGGGGAAGCCCGGGGCCGGGCAGACGCGCTTGCCATGGTAGCGCGGCCAGGCGCTCGCCCAGCCTGCGCAGAGCGGCGCGGGGCCGGGAGGCCGCCCGGGGGCTGCGCGGGGCCGGAGGCCGCCTAGGGTCGCGCCCCGCGGGGCGGAGCAGCGGCGGCTCCATGGGGCTGCGGGACTGGCTGGGCGCGCTGTGCTGCTGCTGCTACCGCCGCTGCCCGGGGGATGCTGCGCGGGCAGAGAAGGAGCCGCTGGTCAGGTAAGGGCGCCCGGCCCCCGGGGGTGCGTGTGGGGTCCCCGGGCCCGCAGCCTGCCCCGAGCTTCGTGCCCAAAGCCGGCTCCGGAGCGGCGGGTCCGAGCCTCGGCTGGGGCTCGCTCCCTGGGCGCCTGCTCCGGCTCAGCAGGAGCTCGGTGGGTCGGGGCGGGGGGGTTGTTTAGGTCCTTGGCTGTTTACCTGAGTAAACGGCGGTGAACGGACTTGGCAGAGCTCTAGGACCAAGCTGTTAACAATACACCCAGCCCGTTCCCGAGCACTGGGGGGCTGATTTGTGTGTAAAGCGGGGGAATCACAGATTGGAAAGAGCAGGAATTTTTTATGACTCTAGGGAATGACAATGTTTGGAAGCGTTTAGCTCCAGTATTCCCGTGGGTGGGGAAAGGACTGGAACACCACTGATAATCTTAACTCCGCAAACCCTACGGCTGATGAAGTGGGTTTTAGCCCACGAAAGCTTATGCCCAAATAAACTTGTTAGTCTCTGAGGTGCCACAACAAGGACTCCTTGTTGTTTTTGCTGCTACAGACTAACAGGGCTACTGTTCTGAAACCGGTTTACAAACTGACACTGGCATCATCCCCCACCCCACCCCCGCCCACTGGCATGTGATATAATTTAGTATTTTTCTTACATCGGATAATTTTAATGGTGGTGAGTGGGAATTACCCAGGTTCATTTTATACCAACAACGATTGCTTAATAACGTACTTAGAAATGTGAGTGAATGCAGATGCTTGAAGGTCTGATGTCCGTTTATTGTCACTGGAAATCTGGAATAAAAGCAGGTATCTGTATGTGCCCTACTTTAAACAGGATCCCTATTAGGCAGAATTACTTAATTCTGTTAGAATTCCCAGAGGGGGTCAAGTAGTATATGGATAAGGGTGATCCAGTTGCTATGATGTACTTGGATTTTCAGAAAGCTTTTGACAAGGCCCCTCCTCCAAGGCTCTTAAGAAAACTAAGCAGCCATGGGACAAGGGGGAAGCAGGGGCAGCTCCAGGCCCCAGCATGCCAAGTGCGTGCTTGGGGCGGCATGCTGTGGGGGGCACTCTGCTGGTCGCTGGGAGGGTGGCAGGCAGGCAGGCCGCCTTCGCCGACATGCCTGTGGAGGGTCCACTGATCCCGCGGCTTCGGTGGAGCCGAGAGGTCCACCGGAGCCGCAGGACCGGCGACCGGCAGAGCGCCCCCCACGGCATGCCGCCGTGCTTGGGGCGGCAAGATGTCTAGAGCTGCCCCTGGGGGGAAGGTCCTGTCATGGATCAATAACTGGTTAAAAGATGGGAAGAGTAGGAATAAATGGTCCATTTTCAGAATGAAGATACGTGACAGAACTGTACCGGGACTTGTACGGTGCAATATATTCATTGATGATCTGGAAAAATCCATGGTGTTCCCACACCTTGAATACTGTGTCCAGTTTGATCACCCCATCTCAAAAAGGATATACTGAAAAAGGTTCAGAAAAGGGCAACACAAATGATCAAGGGTATGGAACGGCTTCTGTATGAGGAGAGTCTAAAAAGAATAAACTTGTTCAGCGTACACAAGAGACCACCAAGGGGGGGATACGATAGAGGTCTATAAAGTCACGTGTGGTGTGGAACAGAAGTGTTTTTACCATTTCACAAAAATGGTACAAAATATAAAAACCAAGGGCCACTTGATGAAATTAATAAGCAGCAGGTTTAATATGAACAAGAGGAAGTAGTTTTTCACACAAGTAACCTGTGGAACTCATTGCTGAGGGATGATGTAATGGCCAGAAATAGAACTGGATAAGTTCATGCAGGGTAGGCCCATCAGTGGCTAGTAGCCAACATGGTCAGGAACACAACCCCATGCTCGAGGTGACCCTAAATCTCTGATTGCCAGAAGCTAGGAGTGGAAGACGGGGGTAGATCACTCCAGAAGTGCCCTGTTCTGTGCATTCCCCTTGAAGCTCTGGTAAGGGCCACTGTCAAAAATGGACAAGATGGACCATGCTCTGACCCAGTATGGCAGCTGTTATGCTCTAAATAGCCAGAGTATTAAGAGGGCATGTCATGAGTTTATTGGTCTCAATAAATGCAGTAGTGGTAACTAGAACTACGATGTAAAATTTCATATAAAAGGAGCTAGTCTCCTTTTGAAATGTCTATTCCTAGTCAGTAAAGCTATTCTTCCTAAAGAATAGAATCCCTATTTTTTAAAAAGGGACTCAGACTTTGTCTGAAGGGATTATGATCTTTCATTAATACAGTATCTTTAAAATTAAATGTCCTGAAACTGACTCAGACAGTATTTCCTGTCAACTGTTCTAAATATTCATGTTATGCAATCCATTTTATTAGTGGCTTCCCCAAGCATTAGTAATACAACCTGCTCTGCTCTTGTCAACTCTACCCAAGTGCTGCTTCTCTAGGAGCACCATTTGGTGTTTGAGTTTTAACACTGACATCCAGCTTTTGTCAGGTCAGGGAGTGACACCTCTTAAACAATAGGTTTAGACTGTAAAGGTTTGGTCAGTGGAGTAAATCATTCTTAACGTGGATTAATTCAGTTGATTGAACCCTTATGGTATTTGTTCATCCAACACCTGACATGTGCATTCCGGCCATGGTCTATGAATCTGTTAAATTTTAACTGGCAATATTGATAGACATGAGCAGTAAACAGCTCTTCTCTAGGTATTTACACTATTTTTTCCATAATACATATAGAATAGGAGAAGTGCTTGTATTACACTTAGGAAAGCTTGTATTATAGTTTGTATAGTGGTAACCATTAAATTTCAGCATCTGTCAGCACTACCCACGCGGGTGTTCAAGATGCTGGTGTTACCTCCCTATTCTAAAGGCCTCATCCTGTAATTCCTGTATGTTGAGCTCCTGTAGATTAGGGGATGAGCTGTGGTGTCAGTTACCATTGTGTGGTAAAGGCTAGCTTTATGGAGACTGCTGTATATGCTACATCTAAAAATATTTTAATGCAGTATATTTAATTAAATGAATCTATATTTGTGTCTAAGGTAGATTCTATGGTGATGAACACATTAGAAATATCCATTTTATATACCATATTTGTGTCAATTTCTATTTAATAATAGAAGGTAGGTACACTAGGTAGGAGAGACAGAGACTTTGAAAAAAAGGTGGCTCCATTCTTGCCTTTGTAAGATTTTGGTGCCAATGGCTGTACCCCTTGCATGTAAATACCCTGAGTCAGATTCTCTAGTTCACTAGAACCTTAAGGCCCCAATCCTACACAAGATTTACTCATGTACTTTATGCACTGTGAGTAGCCCCATTGACTTCAGTGTGACTGATCACTATGTAGTTAAGCATGTGCAGTAACGCCTGTGATCTTGTGCACCCATTATCCCATTGATGTCCAGGGGATTGTTCACACATACCAGTCAGCATAAAGCTGGCAGAATCTGGCCTTGCATTAATACGTGATACAAGAATTCTACAGCATTCCCTTGGTGAGCTTTATTTTCACACTCGCTATACTAATCTCTGTGATATTCCCCCCCCCCAATTTCATTTAAAAAAAACCCAGACATTTTTTTTCAGTTTTATAAAAGTGTCAGAAGTATATTGCACCTTCAGTTTCTTCTGTTTTTCAAATGGCGCATGAATGACTTAAAATGCTTCAGGTCTTGTCTGAAAATGGCAAAAACAATTTTTTCCCTCAGTCTAAATTAGGATTTTGATCCTGCAAAGCACATGCATGACTTTGAGTGCTGTGAAGAGTCTCTTTGAAGTCCGTGCAAAGTGAAGTGTTTGAATAAAATTATTCAGGATTGGGGCGCTTAAGGTACAACTCATGGTGACTGCTGTGACTGTGCATCGATGTCCATGTTAAGTACATGTGTAAGTCTCTGCAGGACCTGGGTTATGCTCTGTTTCTAGTGCCGTGTTACACACATGGACCCCTCTTTGCCACTGGGCTGGTGAGTAAGAACCCAGGGTTCTGGGCAGGTTGGTCAGACCACATTGATGCACACGCTGCTGTGGAATTGCCCCTCAGGTGCTCCATCTACTCGAGCTGCAGTCACACCTCATGGCTAGTGTAAACATAGGCAGTTTCTGCAGGCATATTTCAGAGGCTTATATAAACTATTCTGGGAAGGGAGAGGAGGCACTTCAGTCTCCAGGGCTGTCAAAGCTGCACCCAAGTGACCCGGAGGCACTTCAGCTGCAGAAGGCCCAGGCAGTCGGGCTCTCTGTGGATGAACTGTGCAAGTGCAGCGGGTCGGAAATCCTTGACCCACCCTGGAGCAGGGTGCAGAGTTGCAGACTGGTGATGGGAGTAGCAGTTGCTTGCAGCCCCTCTCCTTCCCACCCTCCTCCTAACATCACTTGGGCTATTAGAGCCTGATACAAAGCCCCCTATGTGGGCAAAATCTTTCCACTAACTCTGGCTCTCCAGGTGTTTGCATATGCTAATGAATTCAATAGTCTTGCCCCTGCCACACATCTGTGTCCTCCTATGCACCCGTCTGCTCAGACCTAGTGCAGAGACCACCTCCCTAGAGGGGGAGAACCCCTCTATTTTTAATGAGCAAGTGCAGGACTTCACTGGCATCGACATCCCAAACTAAGGTGGGGAGCAATACGGATTTAACTGTCCTGAGCTCTTGCTTTTAATTACGCTACCTACCTAATACGCTACCTAAATAATACCTTGCTTTTAAATACGCTACCTAAATAATACCTTGCTTTTAAATACGCTACCTAAATAATAACACAGATAGACGTTTAATCCTGACCTTGGTGCACACAGCTACAGGAAATTCCCATTAATGTAATGAGAGTTAAGCACCTGCATGGAGAGAGGAATAGCCTTTTATTGTTTCATGGTCTTGCAAAGCCTTGTGAGTCTTCAGTCTGTGAGCTGATTGCATGGAACACCTTTCTTTAGTAACACATTACAGTGATGATCCTGTTAGTTAATGCTGGCTTTTCACAGGAAATCCTATAGAAGCACTATCCATCTGACCGCCACCTTGTATCATGAGTCTGTCCTTGCTATTTGTGTCACCATAACCCAGTAGCCGTTATTTGAAAGAGTTGCACTTTTGTTTAAACTGAGGACCTTGCAGCCATCTTTTTATTGTTTGGCATTTCAGCTCCTGTAACTGAGTTTTAAGAGATTATTCTGGCAGTTCTAATGCCCGGACAAGTGAGTTTTGAATGAAAATCATGAAAACTTCCCCAAGCCCAGGCTGAAGGGTTCCAACCAAATTAAAATAACGTATTACTCAGCTGGTGTTAGAGAGGGAGAGACTTGTTTCCCAATATAGTCAGGTCTCGCTCTAGACAATAGTGAAATCTAGCATGTCAGAGCTTTCAGTCTAAATGAATTGCCGAGCGTTTAATGTAACCTTTGTAAATGGCAAACTGTGATTAAAAATTATTTTGGTAGCCTCTTCCTTCAAACATAAATGCATGGTAATCTGTCTTGCTCTGAAGGTGAGCTCTCTGGAAGGAGGGCCTTCTCAGGAGGCAGCTGAACGGAGAGAATTGAAGCTCTTAGTGTAGATAATATATTCTCAACTATTGAAAGCTCCTTGGAGCAGTGACCTATTTATGAAACACTAACTCTCAGCAATTGCTGGATAGAGGCCAGGCTGGGCAATGCGCCAAATGCTCTCAACTCAGCTTCTGTACCTGGGAGGGTGTGGTGGTGGTGGTGATCTAGTGCTGGCTTTTCCCCATCTCTTCCTTCTAAATGTCACGTAGGAAGATGCATCACTATAGGAATAATCATTGTTGGGGTCTCTGCGAGTTATGTGGTGTCCCATGTGCTTTCAGGAGTGGGGAATGCATTAAATTTTTTGTGTTTTTTTTTTAAGACCGGCATCTGGGATTGTCTTAGCATTTGGAACACAAGGTTTCCGAACCCACTAGGATGGGATCACCCTTGTATTCTTCTACAGGAGACGAAATGAGGACTAAATGCTGTGGAGGGATAAGTGGGAGCAATTCCACTGAAGGCAATAGGGTTGTGGCTGCTTTATTCCAGCAGTGAATCTCTTCCTATGGGAGACTTCGTAATGATACCTTGGAAGCTGAGAACCTGTCTTACCTGCATGGACACTTAAAACAACCCCTTCCGGCTCTAGCAGGCATTTGCCCAGCATCCCAACAATATCCCTCCTTGTACAGTCTTGTGGAGTGTGCTACATGGTGAGATGCTACTGCCCTCCACCCCAGAGGTGGCTGCATTTCAGTCACACTGTGTGGAGCGCTTCCCGAGCTGGAGAAAAGCATTGCTGCTATAAACGTATGAATGACAAAATATTTGAGGTTCACATCTGACTTTGTTTCGACCTGACTAACTGAACTTTAAGTGACCGTGAGTTAGGTCTTGTACTTGTCTGAAGATGGTCCAAAAAGATGATTTTTTTTTGTGTGGCATGGGGCAGTATGAACATGCAGAATTTCCTGAGTTGTTCATCTTACATCAGCCCAGTGAGTAAAACTTTGCTCATGCTTAAGATCAAATCAGGGTGTATAATTGAAATGCAGCTTGAAAACGTATTCAAATGTAGCAAGCATGCTGATGTTATTTATGACACCTTGGTCCTGTTGAAATTAAGAGCAAAACTCCAACTAATCTTAATGGGAGCAGGGTTGCACCTTATATGAAGTGTTTGGGATATAAAGTGATGAAGTCCAGAAAGATTTAATTTGGAAATGGCTTTACTGAACACATGCCAGCACTAGTCTAGAAATAATGATGTTGTGCCATCCTTGCCTCTGAAGTTTCTTTCCTTGGCTTGTTTGTTAATTAGAGTTTTGCAAGAGATTAAGCAACAGGTAATACAAGGAAACACGGTTTCCTGGCCTAGTAGAAGCCTAAATAACCTTCCTGTATGGAGATTTATGGTAAAGTATAAAAATGATTCTTCACAAGCTCCTGTAAGTATATTTTATAAGGGGCCTTATTCACAGGTAAAATGCCTAGAGGTTGTTAATGGCTGTACTGAATAAAAACAAATTAAAGCACTAAATTTAAGGGAGCAAATAGTATAAATATTAGGTCCAGTCAGCTTGTCCCTCACAAGAAGTGAGCAGATTTATTCCTCTTCTTTCAGAATCCCCATCTGATATTATCATTTCTTTAAATTTAAGGAGTAATTTGAAAATACTTACAAAAAAGATCCAGTCACCTTGATTATGAAAACTGAATTAGTGTTAAACATCATAACGACCATCCAGCAGGATTACACAACCCTCGTTGGACAGCGCACACAAGTAAACTAAACAGTCCAATTGCCAGCCAGCAAATCAAAACAGAAAAGTTCTTTGTATCATTGTAGCACCAGGGGACCCCACCTATATGGGGACCCTACTGTGCTAACCACTGAGCAATCACCTAGAAAGAGACAGTCCCTGCCCCAAAGAGCTTGCAGTCTAAATAACACTGCCTTTGGCTGGCCTATCCCCATTTTACAGGTAGGGAACTGAGGCACAGAAACCAAACAACTTGCCCGGGATCATAGAGCAGGTCTGTGACAGAGCCAGGAGTGCAGCCCAGTCCTAGGCTAATGCTCCAAACACAAATCCCCTAATGCTACTGAGTACCCAATGTCCTTACTGGTCAGGTACAGTATATTCAGGCATATGTTCTGCTGCCTTGTCCAGGGTTTGTATTTATCTAGTGTCTTCAACACCCAGGCTTTGGGAGGTAACACTGTGTCCCTATCCAGAATAAAGTACCATTGCATTCCAATGACTTTCCCTCATCAGAGGAATGAAAGGAATGGAGACTCTGTTCTGCTGGTCCAGGATCTGTTAGAGGGGGTAGGAGAGGCATACTCTCCAAACCTGCCCCCTCCCAAACTATGGATTCCTGTGGGGGAAGGGCATTCCCCATAGTGTCACCCCATCTCTGGAAAGCTGGGGATTTTTCTAGCCTAAGGGTATGGCTACACTTGCAAATTTGCAGCGCTGCAGCAGGGTGTGAAAAAACACCCTCTGCAGCGCTGCAAATTGCGGCGCTACAAAGCGCCAGTGTAGTCAAAGCCCCAGCGCTGGGAGCGCGGCTCCCAGCGCTGTCCGTTATTCCCCACAGGGAGGTGGAGTACGGACAGCGCTGGGAGAGCTTTCTCCCAGCGCTGGCGCTTTGACTACACTTAGCGCTTCAAAGCGCTGCCGCGGGAGCACTGCCGCGGCAGCGCTTTGAAGCGCTAATGTAGCCATAGCCTAAGTTAATTATGTCCCTTTCTGCATTAAGCTGAGCACTTTCCTATTCTGTCCTTTCAAATCCTATCAGGAGACAGGTGATGAGGCCAAGGCCTCTCAAGTCTTCAGCAAACTGTGTTGCCATGAGGGATGGGGAAGGATCTAGGCCTCTCTGCAGATACCGCTGCTCTCCTTAAAGGCCCTGTGATCCCTTGGGGCGTTTCCCTTCCAGACTTGTGATGTCTGCTGGTTGAGACAATGACTCCCCTGCTTGTGCTGTGGACAAGCAAACTTCCTGCTGACGGCAGGGCTCCTTGGGAACTTTGTGAGTTTGGGCCTGTGGAATTATCAGAGTATCTCTTGTCTTTGATAGGCTTTTCTGGGAGAAGGGTGTAATTTGGCCCCTAGTCACTGCTATAATATATATGGAGCATGCAGGCCACGAATAACACTTGTAAGAAATTAACTTCTCACACTATGTGCCTAGATGTATGATCTTTTGTATGCACAATTGGAATTTGTTTGATTTGGGGGCTGAAATTTCCTGGCATTTAACAGGCGGAGTACTCTGTCTGTTTGCCAGTGTGAAAAGTATTGATGCCACTCCATCCTCCACACCAAGCATTAGATGAAATCAAGCAGTATAGGCAAGCATGCACTGCAAAGGGTGTGATGAGAGCAAGCACAACAAGATAAAAAAGCTCAAATGACACTATCCTCAGCGTGTGCCTTTTGCATTTAAGTAGACTGCAGGAGCTACAATACCTGGAGACAATAGGAGTCAAGGATGGAAGGCCGGGCTTCTTGAATTCCCTTGTGTTTTGGCACTGGCATGAGGTCAAACGTGACGTAAACATAGATGTGGGTGTGTGTAAATGGTGGGTTCCACTAAATCTCCCTATAGTCCCAACCTACCATTGCATTTCTTAAGTAGCTAACTCGGAGCTCAAGTTTAGAAATGTACAGTCCTTCGATGAAGTCAGGAACTGGGTGGGGCAGGAGATCAGAGCCCCGTCTTTGAAGATGACAGGTTGGATCCTGTGCTGTGCTGTGACACAGAGTCCCATGGTGAAACCTACAAAGGGTGGGGACCCACCATGAGCCCTAAAAAGGAATGGGAGCTGCTGACTGCTACCTAGGCTTGTTCTGCAAAGCTGCCAAGGGACTAAGTAGAGGGGGTCTTTTGTCCCCTGAGTCCCTTGCTCCTTTTCCCAGCAACAGTTGCAGGATTTAGCAGCCCCTTCTGCACCACCAGTGGAAGTGGCAACAGCTGCCACAGCTGATTCCCTCTCCTGATTGATAAATGTGAAACCTGCCACGGGCTATAGGCCTCCTGAAATATTGGTGTCTTATCTGAAGGTGACCTCTCTGACATTGGCCTGTCAAAGAACAAAGGCAGGTTAAGAGGCCCCTGAAGTCTTTATGTTCATGCCATGGATTGAGTGGTTACATGGGAACTGGCAGCCAAGATAAAACACAAATGTGATGGTCATACTAAGAACTATACATCTAATCCCCTTAATGTCGTGGGCTTTGTAATGATCCGGGTGAGCAGAGAAATCTTAGGGACACTCATGGAAGCCATAGGCTCTGGAAGTCAGTAGAGAGCAGACTTAATTTCTGCCTCTTTTCTTCCATTAAATATATTCAGTGCTCCTTGCAAATGTGCTGGAGGCTTGAAATACGCAATACTTAACACTTCAACTCTCCTGCCCCAGGGAGCGAATGGTTCAGCTAAGTGCAATTGCCATAGCGTCAGCATTCAGAGGATCTGACTGGGCACCAGAACAATGTTTACTTGTGATCAGTGGCTGGTGGGATTGAAGTGTCTGGACAAGGCTGTTAGTGGAGTAGTAGTGAATGGGTTTTGTTTTGGAGGGGGAACCCTTTTTCCCATATAAGGATGAGATTAACTTTCCAAGCCAATGTAAAAGGGAAACTGGCGTGTTGGAAGGAGGAAGGAAAGATAAATTATATCTCAGTCCTTGACATTTCCCCCTATTTCTGATTTAGAAATAGAGAGCGAGCTTTGCAACACCCAGAACCGTTCTCTTCACCCCCTGTGTAAGTCTGCGACCCGGGGGACTTACAGTGCTGCTTTAAGAACTTATAAAGGGATGTTTAATCTGCTTTTGGGGTGCAGTAGGTTTGGGTAATTTCCCAAGATAAAGGGAGGCCCCCCAGTATTCCAGCAATTACTGCCAACTGGAGCAACAACGTGCATTGGAGCTGACTGCTGGCAAACTCAGTCAGCATACAGAAAGTTCCAGAGCTGTCACCGATGCACACCAGAACCGGTTGACTGGAAGAAGGCAGCTGTACCAATGCTGAATGGAATTAATTCTGTGGGGCTGTAGGATAGTGTATTTAGAAGGATAAGTCCACTTTTCATGTTGTGCCTTTCCAAAGAAAGACATTCACCTGGGGCCTAGCAGTGGTTGTGTAGATGATGGTGGTAGCTATCAGGTGTTTGAATGACCTGTTTTATTGTGCAGAAGGAGGTTGGTTTGAAAGGTACCATGTGAATGCTAAAGATGAGTGGGTTTCCTGTCTCGTTCAGAGTACAGCACCTTTAACAGAGCAACACCACCAGTAATGCCTTGAGGGAGAGCCGTGAGCACTAGACTAAGTGCTAGCGCCAGGCTGGCACACCTGTTTTTCTGTTTTGGGGCAAAAATGTTATCAGCTGAGCCATACAGACACCACTTACTGAATACACCTGACAGGAGAGCTGCAGTCAAGTTCTATAAACTCAGTCACTGACAACTGCACCTCAATATTTTCCCCCTTTCAGTAATAAAAACCCTTATGCCTCATTTGGAGCCACCTTCGCAAGGGACGAGGAGAAGAACCTGTGGAGCACCCCTCACGACATGTCCCACACTGAAGCCGATGATGACAGGATACTGTATAATCTGATTGTTGTCAGGAACCAGCTGGAGAAAGATTCTGAGGTAAGGCTAAAGGACTGTTGTTCACGGATACAGAGTCATTGAATAAACACTTGCCACAATTACAAACCAGCCCCGAACTGCTGAACAGCCGAGAACAGATATCATCGCAAATCCTGGTGGTTGGTCATATTAGAGATAAACTTAACCAAATGGTAAGTCTGGTCATTCTCTGGGTACCTTTCAGGTCTGTATGGAATGTTATTGCTATGGTAGCTTAGCTGAGTAGCAGTATCAAAGAAGAGGAGGTTATATATGCTGATGTGAAATATAGTTGAGGCAGAGCAGATGTTTCTCTTCCTTTAATGAAAGGAAGTGTCCAACGGACTACATCAAAGAGTTGCTGATGCTTGTATATCTAGGTTGGGTTGGAGGTTGTGTGTACCATATAGTAAGTATTACTCTGGAGAAAGAGAATTCTACTTATTTTCCCCCTGTACTAAATTTGGTAAGAGGTGAAGTAGGGAAGCCTTTCTATTCCCTGGTCAAAGAGTGGTCTCTGCGATACGTTTCCTATACCAGCACGCACACTTAAGGCTCTTTCAGACATCTATTAAATTAAACCACTACATAGACCAAGTAACGTCTCTCTCTTGTCTATGCAGACGTTCAGAGAGTCCCCGCCCCAAAGAGCTTACTATGTGTTTCTACAGTTTTTAGTACAGTGGGATCTCCATCATGGCTGGGTCCTGTCAGAGAAAAACAGAGTGCTCACTCTCATGTTGCGTGCAGCAAGTCAGATACGTTATTATCTCTAGCAATTGTGTGGAGGGAGAGAGCTAAACAGGTCTCTCTACAGGTAAACAATTACAGCAAGCATTTATACCTTTGTTACATACAATAATGAGCAACAGCTGCATTTTGTTTATACATAGGTCATCCTGATATCTTACTTTTCTCACCTCCTATTTAGACTCTAGTCTACATTCCATACTTATCTAACACAAGGTCGCAACACTTCTCACATGGTTCTTTCCCACTCGCCTCACACAATCCGCACTTCTACAAATCTCACGTTATTAGGGTTACAGCTAGCCTGACTCTTGCTCACATAAGGAGACTGCATGGATTTGAAATCCCCTTCAAATCCCTGTCAGTTCTTGCTCTAGTTCCACAGTCCTCTAAGATGCTACTATGGGTAGGTCTACACTAGGGGTGGGGGTGGGGAAAGAGCTGTGATGCCAAATCTTAGCACCCGGGTCAACTGATTTGGGCTTGTGGGGCTCATGCTATGGGACTAGAAATAGCAGTGCAGATGTTCGGGCTCAGGCTGGAGACTCTCCCCCTCACTGGGTCCCAAGTCCAAATGTCTAAACTGCTGTTTCTAGCATAGGCGCCAACTTCCCCTCTTTCCCGTGAGTGCTCGACCCTCCCTCGGTCCCGCCCCCATCCCACCCCTTCCATAAGGCCCCACCCCAATTACTACCCCTTCCCCCAAGTCCCCACCCCAACTCCACCCCCTCCTGCTCCTATTCCAACCCCTTCCCCAAATCCCCGCCCCTGCCCCGCCTCTTCTCCACCTCCTCCCCTGAGCATGCCACATTCCTGCTCCTCCCCCACCCCCCGGAGCATGCTAATTCTGCCAAACAGCTGTTCGGTGGCAGCCAGGCAGGAGGAGTGGGGATGCAGCGTGCTCAGGGGACAGGGAGGAGGTGGGGCAGGAGGTGAGGGGAGCTTGGTTGACAGTGGGTACAGAGTACCCACTACATTTTCCCCATGGATGCTCCAGCCCCGGAGCACCCATGGAGTCGACACCTATGGTTTCTAGGCCTTAGCATGAGCCTGAGTCAGTTGACCCAGATGCTGAGACTCTCTGCTATGGGAATCCCCCCGCCCCAGTAGGCATATCCTATAATACGTTGTAGTTGTAGAAGCAGTGGGGGCTGAGTGGCTGTTCTGACCTCTGGATAAGACCCCTTTGACATAAAAGATGTGTTCCCAACCTGAACTATGATTCTCCAGAGAGCAATACTTCGGGGGAGGGGGGGTCACAGGATTTAACTTCCTGCTTGATTATTCACATTGCCATTATTAGATGCTTCTATCCCTTATTTGCATATGTTGGCCTTTGCATGTTCAATGCTGCTTTCACTATTCCCTTCCCTCGTGTTACCACCACACCACAAACTTGACATTTCCACAAGAATGTTCCTGTCCTCGTGCTGAACCTGAACTGCAGTAGCTTGTCAAGTTAAATATTGTATAATCAGAATATGATAATGATCAAGTACAGAAGAACTTGTGCAGCTGGTTAGGATAGTGGGGGGGAAATTGTCTTCATTATATCAAGTATATTTTATAGGCCTGATTTATTTCCCCAATGGACTTTGTGTGTGTGACATCAGTGACCTGGGGCATGGATTGAAACAGGCTGTACAAAATATTCTTTTAAGATGAAATTGACACATCCTTTTTGGACAGCTGTTACATCTGTGAAATGTTTGCAGTAAAATTTGAGAGCATATAATTTCATTCTGATCCCATGAAAATGCAGACTTTTTTAAAAATAAAATTGGGTCAATGTAATGATTTTTTCTTTTCTAGGAATTGGGACTGCTTTTAAGTGAAAATGAGCCAGGTTTTTTTTGTTTGTTTTGTTTGAATGAATCCTCATACTTTTGACACTTAGTTGAAATGAGAGAATATAATTTTTGCCTGTATTGTCATTAAGTGGGCTTTTGGGGTTGTTAGTGTTAGCTGTTTTGTAGTGCTGGGGGAAATTCATACTGGGGCTAAATTACAGGAAACAAAATTGCAACAAAATTCTCATGACTACACATGACCCTTATTGATATAGAAACAACAACTTCTCTAATGCTCTTAGGTTCATGACCACTTGTTTCTTAATTGAAACTAATGGGGAACTTTTCATTGACTTCGATGGGCCACAGTTCAGATCAGTCCCTAAATGTTTGTTCGGGAATGTGGGCACTTTAAGCTAATATGATGTAAAGAAATGTAGCTGAGTTAGTGGTTTGTGATTTGTTTCCTCACTTGTTAAATATTTAATTTATTCTGGATTAGAGCAGTCCTTTAATCTGATGAGTATGAGCTAGACCTATTTCCTGATGACGGACTATGAAAGCCAGTAGTAGTTATATTATGGGTGTGGTGTTTAAAAGGTCAGGTCCCAGTCCTGAAGAACTTTGAGCCTAAACACAATAAGGAGAGATGGGAAGTTAAGAGAAGAGATCATGAGATGTGTTTATTGGCACATGTACATCGTGCAACCCAGCCAGTCTATCTAAGGTATTTATATGGCCGCCCATGACTGTGTCTCAGTCTTTAATGTACTGATCCTTACAACACCCCCCGTGAGGTAGGACAGGGCTGTTATTCCCATTGCACAGATGGGAAACTGAGGCACAGAGACTAAGTGAGTTGCCCAAGGTGTCACAGGAAGCCAATGGCGGAGCAGGGAATTCCCTACCTGAGCACCTCACTGACTGGACTGCCCTTCCTCTAGTGAAAGACTCACATTTACTACAACAGATGTTGGATCAGGCTGCTTGTTACTCCCTTTTAAAAACTCTTTTAACACTTGGAGTATCTGGAGTGGTGGTCAGTGTTGGAAAGCTGGAGGCCTTCACTCTAAGAGATAAACAAACCCCTGGGAAACTAGTTTTGCTGTCTTTCCATCACCAAGTGGAGCTAAGAATTGAGTGTCAGATTTAACTCCAACTTTACTTTTATTAATATTTTGACCTCAACATTACTTACTGTGACAGGTTTTTGTGAGCTGAAATCTTAATTGATCTTTATTCTGGAGTTTTGTAACAAATATGGTTTTAAAATTTCTTTTGTAGCCTTACTTTGTTAACGAGGAAGAACATTAATATCAAGGGTTGAAGGACAAACAGTGTTTCCTGGCCTATATGTAGGAAAGGGAAGAATTTGAAACATGCATCAGCATGAAGCCTGGTTCTCTCTCCTATTGCAACTTGTCATTGCCAACACAAAACGAGCTGGAATTCAGTGGTGTCGGAGGAGTTTCTTTCCTACAAACTAAGCCCATTTGGTGCTAACATGAAACTCCTTATTCATTTGGTCAGAGCTATAGTGGTGTTAATGGTTTATATAATGCAGCGTTGCTTGAACTCCTCATTCCTACTGTTGCCTCTATGCCAAGTGGTAGCAGATTTGGGAGCCTTTCAAGTATCTAGATAGTTTTTAAATGTAATTTGTTTACAGTACATGCCAGGTCTTGAACAGAGGTGGTCACAAACAACACACTGTAAATCTGCGCTTCAAAAATCTCAAACAATTCCCAGGAAGCAGCTTTGCCCCAAGGATTGACTCTTGTTACAGAGATTATGGCAGAGAGGAAACTGTCTTGCTGTTTGCAACAGCTCCTCTCAAGAGAATGATTAACACAGGATGGTTATTCAGACCTGCTATGAACTTGAGACTGGGTGTAAGCACCATATGGTGACAGCTACCTAACAGTACGATCAATTTTTTGTTCTTTCTAAATACAAAGTTACACTGACATCCCTGGGAGCTTTACTGAGTGTGGAGTCTACCCTTTTGACTATATTCATCTTTTGAATCAGTGTTCAACCCACTTTGTTTTTAATCTTTATTTATGCAAACAACAAGAAAAATCCTGACTAATTCCTGTGAGAAATGCAGGCACCTTCTTAGATCCCAAGGCCAGAAAGGACCATTGTGATCTAGTCCGACGTACTGTACAGAACTTCCCCAAGATAATTCCTAGAGCAGATCTTTTCTAAAACATCCACTCTGGATTTAAAAATGGTCAGTGACGGAGAATCCACCATGATCCTTTTTAAATTGTTCCATTGGCTAATTACAGCCCTGTTAGGTCATTCCCAGAAGTGCATCCTTTCTGTCGCAGTATTTCTGGGACTGAAGCTTCCTGGAATGTGATGTCCCAAGATAGAATAATTATGGAAGATCCGATATGGGGCGCTTAATCTGTGCATCTCAATATGATTCACACAAGGTGTCTTTTAAAGATGGGGAAACTGAGTCACGGGGAAGTGACATGTTTTGCCCAGCATTGTGCAGATTAGTGGCAGAGCCAGGAATAGAATTCAAAGATGTGTGTGTGCTACAGAGACTATACTGGCACGGGTTGATCATGGAGTCTCTGCCTGTCAATCATGATCTCTGGGCGGCTAAAAGTCCAGCGGCGCAGTGGGGCTCAGGCAGGCAGGCTGCCTGCCATGTCCCCACGTCACTCCTGGAAGCATCTGGCTGCTAGCACGTCTCTGCAGCCCCTGGAGGGGGAAGGGGGCAGCTCCACGCACTGCCCCTACCCCCAGTACTGTCCCCGCAGCTCCCATTGGCTGGGAACCAGCCAATGGGAGCTACAGGGGCGGTGCTTTCAGGCACAGGCAGCGCATGGAGACCCGCTGCCCCCCAGCTCCCTGGGCCACAGAGATGTGCCAGCAGCCAGACGCTTCCGGGAGTGGCGTGGGGCCATGGCCAGGAGCCGCCTGTGGTTAGTGCCTCCCAGCCGGAGCCTACAACTCACACCCCAGCGTGGAGCCCCTCTCCACCAAACTTCCTCCCAGAGTCTGCACCCCAACCCCTGCTGCACCCCATCACTCTGCCACAGCCCGGAACCCCCTCCTGCACTAAACTCCTTCCCAGAGCTTGCACCCCTCACTCCTGCACCCCAACCACCTGCCCCTGGCTCAACCAATGCACACCCCACAGTTGTGAATGTTACACTGATTTGTGACCATCCCTGAAAGATTTTGGATCTATAAACCGCAAACAACACTAATAAAAAGTGAAACTCATGAACTGTCCAGTGGATTCTGTGAGATTAGGTGCAGTGTGACCATATGACCCCTGCACCCAAACTCCCTCCCAGAGCTTGCACCCCTGCCCCAAGCTCAGCCTGCAGCCCCCTCCCCCGCTCTGAATCCCTCAGCCCCAGCCCAGAGCCTACACCCCAACCTCCTCCCCCAGCCTGGTGAAAGTGAGTGAGGATGGGGGGAGCAAGTGTCGGAGGGAGGGGGAAATGGAGGGAACGGGGCCTCAGGGAAGGGGCAAGGTAGTTCCTGGGTTGATCTTGTGCATCAAAAAGTGATCTTGTGGTGACCACTGGTGTAGATGCAGCCTACACAGACAGCAGGGTTTTTTTTCTGTCCATACAGGAATACCATCTCCTAGAACGAAGCCATCTTCTGTTGACGTAGCTGTATGTACGCTGGGAGTTATGTCTGCGTCACTATGCTGGTCTGGGGTGTGGGTTTTTCACACTCCTGACTGATGTAGCTAAGCGGATATAACGCCTCGGTAGATTGAGCATAAGTTTCTTGAGTCCCAGTCCAAAGCCCTCTGTGATGTTTACATGGCGCTTTTTTGCAAACTTGGGTTAGTTCATGTGGGTTAAAACGGCAGTGAAGACCCAGCAACTCAGATTAGCAGCTTGAGTTAAAGCCTCTAGGAGAATCTGGGGTTGAACTCAATCTGCTAATCTGTCTTGGAGCTGCCATGTCTTCACTGTATTGTAACAGGAGTTATGAACACCCTTAGTTGTTTTTTTTTGTTTTTTTTTTTTTGCAGTGTAGACGTACTCTAAGTCCTGTATCTTAACATGCCTCTTTCTTGTTTTCATAGTTTCACTTCAGATGACTCTGTTCTCTGTCAGTTTATTTCCAATGACATTTATATAACTGAGAACAAAAACGGTGCGTATGGTAACAATTGGAAACACCCTTGTTGTTGGTCTTTGCAGCTGCTTCTCATTCCAGCTCCTTCTGACAGACCAGAAAAACTTGGCCTGAGAACTCAACATTCCTGTGCTCTGTGCAGTAATCACATAGTACCCCAGTGAGCCTTTTACAATTAGGCCAAACAGCTTCACCCCCTTCTAATGAGAGCTCAGCAAAGGTTTGAATTGCAACATCTAATGGCCTGTGAGTGCTAAGCATAATCTTCTTTGGGGAGCTGTTAAATTCTAACTCTCCAGATGAGTGAATGCGGCTCTGCTCTTCAGCTGCAACCTTAGCAGAATAGTTCCCACAGAGAGAGCTTGTGGAAGCTGCAAAGGAGATGATGCTGAATCTGCTAGGAATGAACAAGGTTCGCATGCTGGACTATGTGTGATCTCACCCATGATCTGATTGTCACTGAGACTTCAGGTTTTGTGTTCTGCTGGTGTCAAATCAGTGTTAACGAGAGGAGAATTCTCTTGTATTTCTAGGTTCTGATTCAGCAAAGCACTTAAACATGTGCTTAAGTACCAATAACTTAACTGGATGTGCTTATGTGCTGTGCAGAACTGGTACCCATGTGTCCTTGTCTTCCTTAAGGACCTACTCGTACAAGTGTTTAGGGCAGGGGTCGGCAACCTTTCAGAAGTGGTGTACCAAGTCTTCATTTATTCACTCTAATTTAAGGTTTCGTGTGCCAGTAATACATTTTAACGTTTTTAGAAGGTCTCCTCCTATAAGTCTATAATATATAACTAAACTATTGTTGTATGTAAAGTAAATAAGGCTTTTAAAATGTTTAAGAAACTTCATTTAAAATTAAATTAAAATGCAGAGCCCCCTGGACAGGTGGCCAGGACCCAGGCAGTGAGCGTGCCACTGAAAATCAGTTCACATGCCGCCTTTGGCACCTGTGCCATAGGTTGCCTACCCCTGATTTAGGGAAAGGGCCATATTCCACCATAGAGTTATTGGGCCAAATTCACATGCTTGGTATCCACATGGAACTCTGATTTTTCAGTGCAAAATTCTGGTGGCTTTTTTTTTTTTTTAACAGCAGAGCTAACATGCATTAGCTATCCCACCTGAACAGGATTTCTCCCGTCGACATCATCCACCTCCCCAAGAGGCAGTAACTAACTATGGCAACGGGAGAAGCTCTCCCGTGGGCATAGCAGCATCTTCACTGACACGGTGCAGCTGCACGGTATGTGAAGACAAGCACTTGGTGGTGGTGATAGCGGAAGTTCTGAATAACAGCAGGGTAAATGTATAGCCCATAATGACTTGATAAAAGAAGTATTTATAAACAGAGGAGTCTGAAGTCTCTCTTTGTTTGAGTCCACCATTGGGATATAAATAAATTCTAAGGTTGTGACTTATCTGAAACAAATTTTGGTACCGTTACAGCCTTGCTACTTTACACTCTGCTCATCAGTAACCTTGTAATTCAGGCACCAAAAGGGTTGTCTTAGCTCACTTGCCTGTAAAGTGTTCTCACTGCCAGTTTTTAAATCAAGAGTGGATGTCTTTCCAGAAGCCATGCTGTACCTCAGTCAGCTGTGGTCTTCGTGCCGGAACCACTGGGAGAAATTCTGTGTCCTGTGTTATGCAGGAGGTCAGGGTAGCTGACGTAATGGTCCCCGCTGGCCTTAGAAGCTATGACTCTCAATGCACAGTGCTGAAAATCTTCATTCCTTTGCTGTTGTGTACTACAGATCACTTGCAGTGCTCCACAATGTACCTGTAAATAAATAAAACTGAGGTACGTGTGCTAAAGTTCATTTTGTGATGGATTATCTTGCAAGTTAATGAGTAATTTGTAACGAATCTCCTCGCAGTTATGGGGCAGTGTGATCTAGTGGCCAGGGCCTTGGACTGGGGGTCTGGGACCGGGGTCACATTTCCAGATATGCCACTGAACTGCTGTTTGAGGGTGGGTTGGTCACGTCACTGACCTGTCTCCATTTCCCCACCATTAAAATACGGGTGACGATAACTTGGCTTCCTTTGTGAAGTGCTCTGAGATCTATGACTCAGAGCACAATGATCATGTTTATTGAGTTACTGGAGAAAGCAACTGAAATGCAGAATTCAAGAGACCTCTGCACTTAGTTCTGACAAAGTTGGGGATGGAGAGGTATGCAGAGAAGCCGGAAGGTGGGATTAAGTTGGAAATGGTTGGCATGTTAGGACAGAGTGCCTCTTTCCTGTTGTATTGTGTTAAAACATGTCTTGCATAGCATAGCCATCCAAGCTATGAGAGAGGTTTACCATGTGCCTCTAAAAGATTCAGCAACAGGATCTTTCATTTGTACAACTCTAAGGGCTTGTCTCCACAGGGACATCCAGAAAATTAATCCAAGTTAACTAAAAGTGTGAATGTAAAGTGGATTAGTTAAACTGCATTAAATCCCCCTGTGGACACCCTTATTCAGAATTAAAGTGACTTTAATTTGGTTTGCCTTAATTCACTTTGGAAGTGAATTAAAATAAAAGGAATTAAAGACTCTTTTTAATTCTGAGTGAGGGTATTCACATGGGGTTTAATGCAGTTTAACTACTCTACTTCAAATTAACGCATTTTAATTAATTTGGATTAACTTTCCTGGAAGTGGAGACAAGCCCATATACAGTGCAAAATGGAAGGAGAAAGTTACCCTTTAAATGGCTCCAATATTGATGCTTTGTAAGTGTAGTTCCTTGAGTGCTGTTGTTGCACAGATGTGAGCATGTGACATGAGCCAGCTCTCCCCCATTCAGCCTGTCTCCAGTTGACTAATGTGGATACTTCCAGCCAAAGAACTTTCACTCAGTGGGGAATCTGCCTGCTCTCTACACAAGCAAACCCTTTTAAAAATAGACAGGGCCTAAATTTCTGCTCTTTAGTAATAATCCCTAGCTCCTATCCAGCGCTCTTCATCCATAGATCTCAAAGCATTTTTCAAAGGAGGTCAGTATCATTATCCCCATTTTACAGATGGGGAAGGTGAGGCGCAGGGAGATGAAGTGACTTGCCCAAGATAACCTAGCAGGTCAGTGGCAGAACAGGAAATAGAACTCAGGTCTCCTGAGTGATCTATCCACTAAGCCACACTGCCTTCAATCATATAAAACTAAGTTCTGCCAATAAATCAAACCTGCAAAACTGTCCCAGAAATATACCCTCAAACTTCCCCCAAACCCTGCTTTTTGCAGCATACCTGGAAATTAATCTAATTTGGGATTATTTAGGGTCAAGGCATAGGGAGATTTTTTCCAGAATATGAACATGGATCCATATTTCGTATCTGATCATGTCTCCAATGGGCTGAACCACACCACTAGCTCAGAACAACCCCTGAAGGCTGGAGCAGTACAGGTCTGGATTTCTATTTTAAAGCTTGGGCCCATGTCTGATAATCTTTAGGCTATTTGACCTAATTTCCTATGTACAACTTCTGAGAACAGCACTGCAAATTAACTTCAAGAGAATAAAGAAACAGCTCTGATGGAGGATTGCTTTGGCGGCATGAAGCAAACCGCCAACTAATTAATACGTTTCCATATCAGGAGGAGGGTATTTGATAGCACTGATCTCTTTGTTCAACTTCCAGTTCTGTGCCAGTCTGGCTCATACTGAATGCCTAGGATTTCCCCACTTCAATCTGGCATTTAAGTACTTAGTACATTGCACTGATGATTCCATGGAACTTTTCCAGGTAAATATTTGAACAGCTGAGTGTTCAGATCAGCAAGGCAGGCTGGTGTGTGTGTCTGCTAACACAGAACTCACACTTTCTCACAAGCCGTCTGTGATACATGGAATTAGTCATCACTTCCCTTTGTGAGCTTTCATTGGTCTGAGACTGAGATTTCCAGGAAAGCGTTACCAATCTGATATTGGAACAGTTGCCGCTCAGAGGCAGCAGCATTAAACAATCAGCAGAAGGGTAAGAGGTGTGTGTTTGTGTGTGTGTGTGTGTGTGTTTATAAACTGATTCAGATCACAGCCATCATCTGTCCCCCACTCCACGCTGGGGAGCAGGATCTGTATGAACTGAATCTAACACAGATGGTTGTGGATCACAGGTTGGGAAGAGCTGAGTTGGCCAACTTGACAACTACTTGAATGTGATGTTTTTGCAGTTGCCCTGGTGTATCCACCTGTCCGCTGTCTGGGTGTCCTTTGCTACAGCCTAGTGGTAGATTCTTGTGAAATTTCAACATGCTGCTACATCTCCCTATCTGGTCCCAGGGTTGCTGACAACCCTTTGGGCAACTCCTATGAAGGAACAAGTAAAGTCTGAACAAAACGGATTGGCATGTTTGAGCAGCATCACAAAACCGCTTGTTCCTTCACTGAAGATCATTGCCAGTGGTGTAGGGATGGCAGAAGTGGTTGAAGCTACATGGTTGTAGTTTGGCCACCACTAGAGCACTAGGACAGCACAGACAATTAATGCAAGAAGCCATGGTTACTTCTTGGGGTCCTGCAGTCTTTAGAACTGTTTCTGTGGAAATTCTTATGCTCTCCACCGGTGCCTGTATCTGCTGCTCCTTAGTCTTGCATCAAGGTTTTTCTCTAGTCTTCACTGGCATAGATTGTACCACTACATGCATGATGGAAAGGAGAAAATTATTTTGCATTTGGGGAACCAAGACTCTGAGAATAGGTAAGATCTGCCCACAATCATGTGGGAAATCTGGGTGAAGCCAGGAATGGACTCCAGATTAGTGCTTTGACCATAAATCCATCCTGCCTCTCTTGTGGTGATGTCATTTCCCTGGTTGAAGCACACTTACCACAAATACGTACCCGTGTAGCCGAATATTAATGTGGAACATTATCTGTAAGAACAGATAGTTTAATAAATGGATTTATTGATCTCCATTATCCAACTCGGCCATTAAAGATGACCCACAAAGAGTGGAAATACTTTTTACTTCTCTAGGATTGATAAAATGTCCATAGGGGCTTTTTTTAAATTTCGCCCTGCTTATTACATTAAACATTCAGGTTCCATCTGCCCTGGAAGACTGACTGGAGAACTAGTAAAATGACAACTTACTAAATTCACGAAAGTAAGAGCTCTGCAGCTAAGAGTGAGGATTTTTAGATTGCTTTAATATGTTTGGGTTTCTTTTGCTAACACCTTTTTAACATCAATGTTCAATTAACATTTGGGAGAAAAAACATCTGTGTTAAAGATCACCATTGATGAATATTCCATTAAGGTACGAGAGCTCTCAGCTCTGACATATCTAGCATAGAATCAACCAAACTGGGACTGACCCAAGTTAACATTCCTGATATTTCTGACAGTTCAGCTGTACCTTTTTTCTCTCCCAGTGAGGTGGTAAGTCATTGAAGGGTTCAGATCTTCAGCAGGTAAATAGCCATAACTCCACTGAAGTCAAGGCCACGTGTCTGGATGCTGAATTTTCTCATTCAATCAGAATTTGGAAGCAAATCCCCTCCCCCAAGTGAGACTATTTTCATTAATATTTGCTTTCTGAAGGGCTGCTGTGTTATGTGAGTGGCAGAACAAGAAGGATTTGCTTGCTGCCATTTGCGAGGTTCCCTATACCATTTTGTAGGAATACTACTACTCAGCCTGAGCGGTACAAGGATCAGTTAGTCAGTGTTACTGCAGCACATTGAACTAAGTAGTAGAAACAGAGGCACAGAGATGAAGTTACTTGTGCAGTGTGGCACAGCTGGAGGAGAACTCTCGACTTGGGAGAGCTGTGCAAAGCATTTTCAGCTGAGGCTTGAAAACCTTCTCCCCTTTTCAGGGGTTTCTGGTGCACTCAGACCATGCGCCTCCAAAGCTTTGCAGAAGTTCAGACATGCTCCTTTCAGAGCCTGTCCTCCGATAAAGCTTCCCCAGCTATTGTGGGGACAGCTGCAGTTGTGTATAGTGGCTGCAGCCTGTTGGTGGGGACTCTCAGTCAGAAAGTTGCAGGGAGTAACAGCTTAAAAGGTTGGCTTTACCTAAACCCTCCTTGGAGTTTAGATGCACAGCATCCCTTGCGAGTGGCAGAAGGGTGGAGTAGGAAAGGGGACACAGTGCTAGTGACTCATTTCTGGTTCTTTTCAAAAAAGCTTTGTTAGGCTGAGCTAGGACCTCTTGCTTCCTTTGCACTAATATTTTTATTATGGTAGCACCTACAGAACCCAGTCAAGGCCTGATTCCCCTGTTGTACTAGACAATGTTCAGGAACATCATAAGACAGTCCCTGTACTGAAGAATTTCCAATGTGAATAGACAAGTAGTAAAAGGGGAACCAGAGGCACAAAGAAGTGAGTGACTTGCTCAAGATCACGTAGCAAGTTAAAGACAGACCCAAGAATAGAAGCGAGCTCTCCGGACTCCCAGTCCAGTGCCCCACCCACAAGACCACGCTGCCTCTCTGTTAACTCGTGCTCTGATGGGACACCACTTCCTCTTCTTCCCCTTGTAGTAGCAAGTGCTGCTGCGTCCTGCTCCGAACAGCTGTACAAAGCCTCTAAAGCCACCAGCTGCGGTGTTCTAACTTAGCCAAGGGTCTTCTCCTTCCCACCGATCACCACCTCCCTACACCTCATTTTCAACCCTGGGAGCTGTGACTGCTATTGCACAAGAGTCATAGGTGGTGGCAGGAGCTGTGACGCGTTTCCATACCGATGTCATGGTTACTAGTCAAGTGTGTGGTTTCCATTCCTTTGCTCTTGCTTGAGGCTGTACAGTAGTGACGTGAATCCATCACTCTGTTAATAGTCTGCTGTGTTGAACAGGTGCGGACTTTAAAATGGCCCAACATTTAGAGAAGGGGGTTCAATTTATTTAATTTTCATAGAAGCAAAACCAACTTAACTTCCTAAAGGAAAGAAGCTGCTTTCTGCAAGATGGTTGGCAAAACAGGAAGCGCCCCTAGCGAGCATTTTCCCAGAGTCTCTTCTCATTGTCATGCTTTTGTACGTTGTTTAGAAAAACTCTTTAGTCTGGTTTCAGCCCTTTGTATGCCCTCTTTATATTCAAAAAGGGGTGGGACATTTATATCGATAAAAAGAAGATCCAGCGTTAAAATAGTTAATGCTCACAAAAATGTTAGATGGGAATTAAACCATATGCTTATCAGGAGTGTCACGGACAACAACCTGCAGTACATAGCAATTCTGACTAGACTGCAGGCACATGCACCCTCTAATTCATCAACAAGGGAAGTTTGATGGCTTCAAAGGTTGTAACAAGATGCATCACCTTCCACTTTTAGGTCACTAGTTCTATCCAGCCTGTATTAATATTAACTGCCTCTGTTAACCATCAAACAGTCAGAGACTATTTGGACAAAAGTTGGTCTTTGGCCTGCACTCTGTGGACGGTCATTAAAATTGCCCTCACCTTTGGCACCTTTGAAGGCCCAGTCCGGGGAAGAAGCCAAGGAGTGATCCTCGGGGTAGGTTCACCATGAGGTGGCATTGTTTGATTCCGAGACGTTAAAGGCATTAGAACATCTGGTCTGACCTTAATAACACAGGCCATAGAGTTTGGCCCAGCTCTCCCAGTACTGAGCCCAATAACTTGTATTTGACCAAAGTCTATCATCCAGAAAGGCAGCCAGTCTGGATTTGAAGACCACCAGAGATGGAGAATCCGCCCCTACCTAGCTGCACCACAGTTAGTGTTGAGCAGCAGTTTCTGTGAAAAGGTGAGATGAAGCTATTACCCAGGCGGTGGAGGGGTAGGGGAGGAGAGTTTGCTGTTGCTGCCTGTGTTATAGCCTTTAAGTGTTAACGGAATAATTCATTGACTACAGATTTTAAAAGAAAGCGGCAGCCTAGTTTCTAAACACAACAGACAATGGAACCAATTCTGCTGTTCTGCTGGGGTAAATCAGGAGCAGCTCCTTTGACACTAATGAAATTGCTCTGGGTTTACATTAGAGAGCAGAGTTTGGCCCAGTAATTCTAAGTGTAATTAAAGCCAGACCTGAATGAACATTGCTTTGCTGCAGATGGGTTCTAGCAAGGTTCCTGTTAATGTAAAATTCAGGTGGAGAGAGAGATCAGGGATTTCTGGGGTGATTAGTATACAGCAGTGGTTTTCAACCTTTTTACATTTGCGGACCCCTAAACAATTTCAAATGGAGGTGCAGACCCCTTGGGAAATCCCAGACATAGCTTGCAGACCCAGACCCCCAGAGGTCCATGGACTGGTATAAAACAATATGGTACAAACACTTTCCACTCATCCAGGGCTCCTAATAATGGAAACTAATTATTGGATTCAACTCAAATGAGCGAATAGTTTGTATATTAAAAATGTATTTGTCTAATGAGGCGGTCAGAGATTCACTGCTTATTTTTTGCATAGACCTTTCCTTCCTTCCTTCCTTTCTTGTTAATACATGAGGACTTTGGGAGGATTCCAAGGGATCTCTGCCAAGACAGGGCCTAGGCAGTATGTGCCTCACACTGGAAAGGCTGAGGTTAGGGGGTTGTTTTTGCTCTCCAGGTTGCAGTTAACTCCCTCTCGAGCTCTCACTTACAAACTGCAGTCTCTTCTTCAGTTAAAAAACAATCTCTTTCCCTTCTCACTGAGCCAGAGTTCACATCCTAGTGTCCAGGCTGCATCACAAAAGAGAGGACTTCCAGGTTGTTACAGTATCCTCTCCTTTTCAGAACTTTAAATGGCGTATCAGGTCATGTGCAAAACTGGAACAATGAGGCCATTTTGAGGCTCCAAGGGAGGAGGTGGGGAAGGGAAACACCTCTGCTTTGCAGATCAGTGAATAGCACCAATGCTCTCTTGGCTAAGAATGAAGGATTTCTTCCTACTCCCAGGGTGGGGGAAAAAACAGCATAAGCTGCTGTCTGCTGATATGAATTTCCCCTGCTCTCCTGACATAGTCATGAATTTATCTTAACATCAGTGATCCTCTCACTCAAAATAATCTCAGAGGAGTTCCTTTGATTATATTTGAGCAATAGGGGGAAACGGATTATTCACTTGGAGCGCTGCAGTCTTGACTTGGCTGGCTGCACACAGAAGAAGTATAGAGATGTTCTGCCTGTAACCAGAGAAGCTGGGGGCCAACATTTTCAAACCTGATGCCTAAAGTTTGGATCCTCGTCCGAGTTAGTTGCTCAAAGAGTGGCCTGATCCGTACTGGATACCCACAAGTCAGCACCTCTAAAAATCAGGACACTTCTAATTAGGAGTCTAACCTTAGCACCTGGGTTTACATTATTTTTTGGCGTAAGTATCTAATCCCATTTGTTACAAACAAATGAAAATACTTGTGTCACCTTAGTGGTTTATAGGGTACAAAAGAACATTTCATCAACGCGACGTCTTAAAGTGACTTTCTTAAAGGCTGCTTTGCAAGGTACCTCAAGGGCTGGACCCGGTTCTCAATTAAAGCAATGGAAATTTCCCCCCCACTGATTTGAATTATTGGATCAGGGCCTAAACTGATGTGTGCTCCTTTGAGATAGAAATCTTGCCCAGGATGCTGCATATCTGGGAAACGAGATTCTGATCTTACTGGTCTGATAGACAACAAGAGATCAGCCAGTTCTACTTGGTGAATTCATCCGATTTCGCAGTGTGATTGTGACACGCATGGATTGTGACATGCAAACAAGATTTTTATCCATCATTCAAATACAGGAATTCAGACTAGACTTAGGCCAGGAAAACACTTGAAATTGAAAATCACTCAATCCAATAATGCCACCTTGGCTAACGATTGTATGACAGCAGATGCTAGGGCTACACACGTGTTGGCATTAAACACTGCATTACAGAGACAAATTCTGACCTAGGCACTATATACAGTGCCTATGTATGATTTCAGCGGGAGATGTATGAGTGACAATTGAGTGTGTGTTTTATGGCTTGGCTTCTGTACATCTTTCAGACCAATGTGGCAGGCAATAGGAGGGGTTGGTGCCTCTGTTCTTATCTAGGGTCCTGCTTCTGAGATGTGGGTCATTTTGTGTGTCTCTTCTTCCCCGAGACCTGGTCACGGTTCCAGCTTGGTTTGTTCCCTAGTCAGAGTCCTTGAATCTGTTCTAAGTTCATTTCCTTTGATGCCGCCCGCAGGCTACTGAGGATCTTGCTAGATGGTTGTTGCTAGTCCTCTCACATACTAGAGCTGTCCAGTTCCAGGCATGGGGATCCTGCAGCTCTGCTCTGATGTCACCAACTTCATACGCACAGTGCTGGACGTGTGACTGAGGAGCACTTAGTGCAGCTGGGTGGGCCAGTGTGTACGAAGAGGCCTTGAGTCACTTTTGCACTCCCTGATCTTAGAGCGACTCTTTACCAGGCCAGTCCCTAGGGAGAAGTGAGACCAGCCTACAAACGGGGGCTGCCACAATCATGGGGATGGTTCTCTTGGTCCTGGTGTCTCAGTCCCAGTTCTAAACCCAGGTGTGATAGTAACTGCAGGGCTGTTTCTGTTCTTGGCCCCTTTTCTGGCTCACTTGCCCATGGGTCCGTGGTGTTCAGCTTTAGTCACACGTTGGCATCGTGACAAGATGGTAACCAGGAGAAAGGGAAGCAAGGGCTGGTGACTGCCAAGTAATGAACAGAGAGAATGCACCTGCTTGATACTGTGCTGGAAACTGAGGCTGATATGTTCAAAATCAGCTAAGGGATTTTACTCCTAATTCCATGAACTTCAGTGGGAGAGGTGTGGCTAAATCTCCCTATTTGGCTAAACTGAAAATCTCTGCCTGAAACTCTTCTGCATTAACAAGGTAAAATCTGGATTTCCTGGTCCTGGAAACCTAGCTCATCACAAGGAGTCAGCAGCCCACACCCACCTGCCTCTGTGATGTGGCAGGGCGAGAGAGTTTATTAGTGAGTCAGGAGACAATGAGTGAGACGTTCTTGTCTTCATCATTTCTTGCCGGAGCCTCAATTTGATGGACCACGCCCCACCTTGCTGTAAATATGACTGGTACCCAAATGTCTTGAGTCATCAGTGGAAGAACATGGTGTCCTGCTCAGTGCACCTAAGGCCCTTTCCCATTCCAATACAGAGGCATGCACAGTAATTACACAAAGCACTCTAAGTATGAATGTGCTAGACGTGCAATATGGAAACATCACATCCAGTTTGTCTCCTAGTAACACGCAGGTGTTGTCACGAGTCATTTGAGGTAGAGCTGGTATTGAGGGCTATAGTGCCAGGCAAACTTCACTTCCATGATAAGACCCTGTTCACAGTTGCCTTTAGCTTTGCCAAACTGTAATAGTTCAGGCTGAAATTTGCTTTGCCAGGTGTCTGCCTCAGGCTTTTTTTCCAGAGGGGTGTGGGTGAGGGAGTTGTTCAGCTGACTCCAATTTCTTACAGTAACTTCACCGAGACGCTCAAGCATGCCCAAGTTTTGCAGCAGGGACTTGATATTTGGCAGGAAGGTTGTCCTAGTGCCAGGGATGTGGCTTGGCCAGATTTTCACAAGCAGGGTTATAAGCGTCTGAATATCTCAGCTCCCACAAGCTCAGAAGAGAAAATGGTGGTGACATCTCTGAAGAGCCTGTCTTCACGGAGCGCGCTCCTTCACCTCCCAGCACAGCGGCTATGTGCCAGCTAGACAATGCATGTGCCATCCCCGCTATCGTGACTGAGCGTGCTGCATTCAAGAGCTGCTGGGCTGAGCAGGACTTTCCCTGCCATATCTTCTCCTCATTGTGGGGGGCCACTGGGGCCTCTGGATCCAAACTGAGAGCATGAAGATTCTCTGTGTTCAGTGCTGCAGGTGCCGAGGCAGCGAGGAGGAGCCGTCAGTCTGAGTGGAGTTCAGAGGTGTGAGAGCCAGGGGTCTGGGAATCAAAGGTCTCGGGGTTGGGGGTAGAGAAAGCAATTTGAGGATGAGTTGGGGGCAGAAGGCTCTGTAACCCCCAGAGCACACACCCTTCCAGAACTGGGACTAGAACCCAGGCTTCTGAGTCTCAACATTCCTGTGCAGGCTAGTAAATAGCTATGCGACCCAGAGGCAAACAGAGTCTCATCCCCTTGTACGGGCTGCTCCACACAGAAAATAACAGCCTACTACTGCTATCAGTTACTCTTTTAGCTCAGTGCTGTGGATCTAAACATCTCAACCTTGCTGATGACTCGTGGGGGGGGGAGGGAGAGGGAGGTGTCAATATGGTTCCATTGAATGGAATTTCTGCTTTTCAGTTTCTCTTAAAAACTCTCTTCTTCTGTGTTTTTTTTTTGTTGCAGGACTCTTGGGGGTGGAGTGGGCTGGAGAACTAGGCGGGCTATGTCCTCACAAGAGCAATAAAATCGAGTAAGTGAGAGCACATGGGATTTTGAGATTATTTTTTTTTAATTCCAAACTTTTAAAAAACACTTGAAAGGAGTATGTGTATGTGAAAGATTAAAACATGTCTGACCTATCAACTGAGAGCAGAGACTGAGCCCACTCCAATTGCCCAAGCCTTCTGCTAACTGCGATATTTCTGGGTAAAAAGCAAACAGAACCCCACCCTCCATCTGCACTCAAACTTGATCAACATACCTAATTGGTTATAACTCGCACCTCTTCCCACCCCCCTTATTTCAGTGCAAGTTTGTGGGGTGGATTCCCTTTAAAAAGCCCAACGTATTGAATCGAAATAGGACAGAATGTTAAGTTTTTGGTTTTGTTTTTTTAACCCAAAATTAAAAGCAGTGTTGTTATTTTGGAGCAAATTTGAGCAAAATCAGCCTTCTGGAAAAACAAAAACAATTATTTAAAGTGGGTTTTAATGCCTGTTTAAATTTAAAAAAAAAAGGGGGGGAGAGGAAATGGGACAATATCCCAATATCTGCTGGTCACCTTTTAAAAGCTAAATTAGCATTTACCTATTAGTTATTACCTATTAAAAATGACAAGTTTCTCTTGTAGACTTTCTGTGTAATTGTAGGAAAATTATCAACATAATGCATTTTACTGACAGATCACTCTCCCTTCTTTAATTGATCCGGACGTGCTCTATAATTTTAGTTAATGGCTCTCTAATTTCTGGAAATTAAAACATATAAAAATTACTTTAATCAAAATGGCAGGTTAATAAACAAGATGTATACGAATGTGCAGGGGAAGGTACATTGCATACAGCTGTCTGTAAGTCTTTATTACAATGGCGAAATGGGATTAGAAAGTCAGGCGTACAATGCAGCTTTGACTGGCTGTTAGTAACATCTGTCTCCTCCACAATGGCTATTAAACATATGGATCTGATCTCACATATGTAATTTAACTGGTTTTGATTGTAATGAACTGTCCAAGTGTTTGCACATCCCTCCCCCCCAGTTCTTTGATAGATAGCTTTGTGCCTTCCTAAGTGAGGTGTCTGTTTTGTTTTTAGAGGAGGAAAGTGTGTGTATGGGGTGGTGGGTGGGGAGTGGGATGGGGATTGGAAAGAAGCTGAACCATCACTGCTTAAACTTTCGAAAAGTCTTCACCCTGTGAGCAGAGGTCAGACTTGCAAATATACAGCCCAAAAGATGAAAGTTATGAGTAAGTGGAACAAAGTGATTGATCACGTAGGTTTACTAGTGATTTTTGACAGAACAAATACAACTAGGAAAGTGAACTGAATTCAATTCCATCTTATGTGTCAAAGGTCTGGACTACCAGTCACTTAACCTGTGCAAATCCACAGACTACATGGGTGTTGATTGCATAATGGTAAGACACTGTGGCTGCACAGGACTTGCTGAACTTTTATTATGCTGATTTGTTAAGGTGAAAAGAATCCAGTTGGATTTTTAGACCCTAGGCTGAGTTCACATAGGGCTGGTGGTTACTTGTAAACTGAGTGCATTTGTTATATCCTTGGGGCAGCCGGTGTAGGAAGCAATCACTTGAGGCCAGAGAGCAGGCAGCTAACCAAAACCTCCATTTTATTTACATATATACAGTGAGCTCCTCAGCCGGTTGAAACCGGTTGAGCTAACCCATAATAATCTAACTCAGTTGCCATAGCCACAAAACCATGACAACCAAATACACAACATATTCCTCCCCCCCTAATAAGAACATCCCCTAAATAAAACACACACTAGACTAGAGAAGGAGGGTAGACTGCCTCCATTCCCGGCTAAACCCTGGGGATTATTTTGCCCCATAACCGTGGGTTCGCCCTAGCTAAAGATCCAGCCGATGAGGAGGCCTTCTGTCTCTAGGTGGATTACGGCGAACTACTGGTGTTATTGCACCCGAAAGCACTAGGGGCTCAGGGTCCGCAGCACGAACAGGTGAGGAGGTGGTATCAGCTCGTGCTGGGCAAAGGGGTATCTCAGCCGCCGGCAGTAATGGAGGAGAACAGTCAGAAACAGGTGACTCGTGATTCGATCCCTCACCAGAAGAGGTGAAGTCAGACCCCTCAACTGCAGATGGGTCCTGAGGACTGGCATGACCTGGCAACAGCTGATCTACATGTCGCCGCCAGGTAAGATTCTCTGCAGTCCGGACTGTGTAGGAAACAGGTCCTGTTTGAGTGATGACTGTGGCCGGAACCCATTTAGCTCTGGAAGTATAATTCCGAGCCAAAACTGGCTGTCCCGGGCTAAAGGTTCGGTCTTTTGCTCTGGGTGCCCGTCTGATGACTTGATATTGCTGCTGATGTTGCACAATTTGTCGGGGTTCAGAAGGTTTCAGCAGATCAAAGCAAGTGCGCAGCTGTCGTCCCATCATTAGAAAGGCCGGAGATGCGTGGGTCGTAGCATGAGGTGTGTTTCTGTAGGAAAGTAAAAAGGTATCCAGACGCTTTTGAATGGAGTGTTGTCCCCTTGCTGATTTCAAAGCGTTTTTCATTGTCTGCACAAATCTTTCAGCTAATCCGTTGGTGGACGGATGATATGGTGCTGACGTGATGTGGTGTATCCCATTTGCTTTCATAAAATTTTGAAACTCCTGAGAAACGAACTGCGGTCCGTTGTCGCTCACAAGTTGTTCTGGCAGACCAAAATGACTAAAGAGTCCTCGTAGTTTTTGGATAGTACTCTCTGCAGAAGTGGACTGCATTATAGAGACTTCTGGCCATTTAGAATGGGCATCTATTGCCACCAAGAACATGCTTCCTTCAAGGGGGCCAGCAAAGTCAACGTGAATACGTTGCCATGGGTTTTCAGGCCAGTCCCATGGGTGTAGGGGTGCCCACTGGGGTGCATTCCTCACACCCTGACATGACATACAAGCTTTTGCCTTCTCTTCAATAGCGCTGTCCAGTCCAGGCCACCAAAAATAGCTTCGTGCAATTTCCTTCATGCGCACTATTCCACAGTGACCGGAATGTAGCTGTTCTAACATCTGAGATCTCAGTGGTGGTGGAATAATGACACGTCTCCCCCACAACAAACAACCAGATTGGACCGATAACTCCGTCCGCTTGGACATGTAGGGAACAAGGTCGGATGAGACCGGAGAGGTTTGTCGAGATGTTCCATGCATCACCAGGTCCATAACGTGGGACAATACTGGGTCAACGCGAGTTGCCTTCTTTATCTGAGTAGCAGTGATGGGTGTATTCTCTACCTGTTCAAAGTAGAAGATTTCCTTGTGGGCACTATCTTGGTGTTTGACCGGCAAAGGCAACCTTGAGAGGCCATCTGCATTGCCGTGTAGAGTGGATTTCCGATATTTGATTTCATATGTGTGTGCTGAAAGTAACAATGCCCAACGTTGCATACGACTAGCAGCTAATGGGGGAATGCCTGTGTAAGGTCCAAAAATTGATGTCAGAGATCGATGGTCTGTGAGAAGAGTAAATTTTCGCCCAAACAGGTACTGATGAAACTTCCAAATTCCAAAAACAATTCCTAATGCCTCACGTTCGATTTGGGCGTAGTTAGTTTCTGCTTTGCTTAGAGTGCGTGAAGCAAAAGCAATAGGTCTCTCTTCTCCTGAAGGCATAATATGTGACACGACTGCTCCCACTCCATAAGGGGAGGCATCGCAGGCCAATTGCAGTGGTAAGGATGGATCAAAGTGCGTTAGAACTTCAGAATTTAGCAATGCATCCTTAGCTTTGTTAAACGCAACATCACAGGCTTCAGTCCACTTCCAGGCCTTGTTCTGCCCAAGGAGCTCATGAAGTGGTTTTAGCAGTGTGGCTAACTGTGAAATGAACTTTCCATAATAGTTCAGGAGTCCTAGAAACGAGCGCAGCTGGCTTACATTTCGAGGTGGGGGAGCCTCCACAATAGCTTTAACTTTTGCAGGGGCCTTATGAAGACCTGCAGAATCAATGATGTGTCCCAAATATTCAACAGAGGGCTTGAAGAATTCACACTTGTCTTTGCGAACTCGTAGGCCATACTCTTCCAGTCTTTGTAGGGTAGCCTCTAAATTCTTTAAGTGATCCTCTTCATTTCTTCCAGTGACCAGGATATCATCCAGATAGCACTGAACTCCTGACAAGCCACACAAGATCTGGTCCATAGCCCTCTGGAACAGGGCGGGAGCAGATGTTATTCCGAAGGGTAGACGACAGTATCGATAAAGCCCCTTATGAGTCACAATAGTCAACAGCTCTTGGGACTTTTCATCGACGTGCATCTGTAAATATGCTTGACTCAGATCAATCTTACTGAACTTTTGTCCCCCAGCCAGGCCTGCGAAGAGGTCATCGATGCGGGGAAGCGGGTATTGCTCTGCACACAACACTGGGTTGACAGTGACTTTAAAATCCCCGCAAATCCGGAGAGAGCCATCTTTCTTCACGATTGGAACGATAGGAGTGGCCCATGAGCTATGGGTAACTGGTATTAGGACTCCATTGGTGACCAGGCGCTCCAGGTCTGCTTCAACCTTTGGCCTGATGGCATATGGCACAGTTCGGGCTTTCAGATATTTTGGTGGACTGCCAGGTTTAATGTTCAATGTCACAGTGATTCCCTTCATACTTCCCAAATCATCTCCAAAAACAGCAGCATGTTTCCTTAGTATAGGGGTTAGACTGGTTTCTTCTTTAGTCATCCGGTGCACTTCTGCCCAGTTCAGTTGAATCTTCCCAAGCCAAGACCTACCCATTAAGGCTGGGTAGTTACCTCTCACCACAAACAGTGGCAATTTAGTCACCTGTCCATTGAGCTCCACCTTAACATCAATAGTGCCCAGCATAGGCACAGCTTCTCCCGTATACGTCTTCAGAACAGTTTTTGTTGCCTTAAGCGGAAGATGCTGTAGCTTTTCTTTATACACAGTCTCGGAGATCAGTGAGACAGCTGCACCGGTGTCCAGTTCCATGCGTATACGTTTGCCATCCAATAACGGGGTTACCCAGTATTCATGTGAGCCCATTGCCAAAGACAAAACATGCAGTGGCACTTCCTCTTGCGATGAGGTGTCACCTTGATCATCCTGGGTCTGCTCTAGGGTATGCAGGGTTCCTCTTTTTGTCGGCCAGACCACAGGCCTCTTTTTCTTTTGTTTACAGGCACACTCAATGTGTCCCTTTTTGCCACAGTGTCGACACACCAGGTCCTTACACCAGCATTCTGATGCCTGGTGACCCGGCTTACCACAGCGGTAACATTCTTGACTCTGCACAGTTTTGTGGGTCGGTTCTTGTGACACTTTTTGCACCCTAGGGGGTGCACCGATGTATTGTGCCTCCCTTGTAGCCAGTTCCATGGAGACAGCAATATCAACAGCCTTCTGTAAGGTAAGCTGAGCCTCTGTCAGTAGGCGCTTCCGTATAGCTTCACTGTACAGGCCACACACTAACCTGTCACGCAGGGCATCATGTAACATTTCTTTAAATTCACAGTGTTCTGCTAGCTTTTTTAAAATGGCTACAAATTGTACAACTGTTTCATCTTCCTTTTGGTCTCTCTTGTGGAACCTATATCTTTCAGCAATTACCAGTGGTTTTGGGGAGAAATGAGACCCCAGGATTTCCACAATGTCACTGTAAGATTTAGTCTCAGGCTTAACAGGGTGTAGTAAGCTGCGTAGCAGAGAGTAGGTTTTAGCCCCTACAACAGTTAAGAATATTGGCACCTTCTTCGCTTCTGTAATGTCATTTGCAATACCAAAAAGCTCAAAACGCTCAGTATACACATGCCACTGCTCTGTATTCTCATCAAAAGGCTCCAGGGGCCTGGTCAGAGTAGCCATGATTTTTAGTTTCACTTTCACAGTCAGTGCAAACAAGCAGCTTTTTTGTTTGTTTGTTCTTTACCTTAACTTCTACTTCCTTCTGTTACTGGAGCAGCACCGGAGTCTCACCCTCGTCGCCAGTGTTATATCCTTGGGGCAGCCGGTGTAGGAAGCAATCACTTGAGGCCAGAGAGCAGGCAGCTAACCAAAACCTCCATTTTATTTACATATATACAGCGAACTCCTCAGCCGGTTGAAACCGGTTGAGCTAACCCATAATAATCTAACTCAGTTGCCATAGCCACAAAACCATGACAACCAAATACACAACAGCATTAAATAGGGAAATGAGATTAATTGACACCTGTCCACCCCATGATGCCATTTTTACACAAGTTCCACTCTGAAAAATGGACTAACGTTCAGGTATCCATTTAACATGTTTATATTAATAATGAGAAGTAGCAAAGGGCAGAGCATATTTTGGATGACTAGTTACTATGTTAAATGGATACCTTAATGTATAACGAGTCCAACTCAACCTCAAATATACAACTGCCTACTTGGCTCTGAGGGCAGAACCGGGCCACGTGCACTGTGGGAGTGCTGTGATTACCAGGGGAATCTTACTTTTGTTGCATTCCCTGACTGTTGTGTGCACAGTTTTGATGTTGTATAAATAAGCGTTGTCATTTAATCTCTAATGTCCATTGAAATACTAATGCAGAAATAGCTATACTAATGTCACTCTTACAGTTCCAGGGTCAAAATTTACTCAGATTTGGGATACCAGATTAAAAGATTAGTAGAAAATGACACTAAAACCTGGATACTTTATATTCCGCAGCACAACAAATTGCATAGTAACTGTAAATTGAATGGAAATCGCATATGCAAACCTAGTTGTTCAGTCATTTTTAACTATTAATGTTGTCCATTAGCTTGAAGGCTAGTCCTCCGAGGCAATAAGTCCTGGCTTGTAAAAATCAGCCATTTCTGAGTTAAGCATGGACAAAACAAATATCTTGCTTTTTTGGCTATTTAAATAATAGTGGCCCAGGTTTTCTAAAGGGCTCAATTTCTACTGTTCTCTGAGCCCTGTTTTACACTGGGGGTGGGTGGGTGGAGGGGGAGAGGTCGATCTAAGTTAAGCAACTTCAGTTACGTGAATAATGTAGCGGAAGTCAAAGTACTTAGATTGACTTACCGTGGTGTCTTCACCACAATGAGTTGACTTCTGCCACTCCCCCGTTGACTCTGCCCGCACCTCTTGCAGCACTGGAGTACAGGAGTCGAAGGGAAAGGGTTTGGGGGTTGATTTTTATCATGTCTAGACTAGACGTGATAAATCGATCCCCGCTGGATTGATTGCTGCCCGCCGATCTGGCAGGCAGTGTAGACATACCCTAAGCACTTATGAAAATCTTCATTTAGGTGCCTAAATGGGAGCTGAGCTCTTCTGCAAATCTGGCCCTGGCCTAATTGAAATGTGTCACTGGGTTATGCTCAAACTTTAACAACAACAACCACAAATCCTGTGGGTTGTGATCAGGCATGGAAATGCAAGCCAAAGGTGCCGTTTCTTTGGAAGTTAGAAGCCTGGGAAAATCAGCAGTTGCAATGGAAGGTCTGGTATAAGTAGATAAGAGATCATCACAGGAACAACTTTTTGTGTCTCCAAATTCCAGGAAAAGCTCTTTGATGGGAGGATATATCTAGGGCTTCAGACCAACTGAGTGGGAGTGGAAATGAACCAGTTCCCTCCAGCACACCTTGTTCTGCATCCTAGGATAGCATTGCAGAATCCAGCAGAGGGCTGGGCTCTGTTTCTAGATTATTAGGTAATAATTGGAGATATACCAATCTTCTAGAACTGGAAGGGACCTTGAAAGGTCATCGAGTCCAGCCCCTGCCTTCACTAGCAGGACAAATTTTTGCCCCAGATCCCTAAGTGACCCCCTCAAGAATTGAACTCACAACCCTGGGTTTAGCAGGCCAATGCTCAAACCACTGAGCTATCCCTCCCCCCTTTGCCCTCTTTCTCTCCCGTGTCCCAAATGAGGAGTCCATTTTCAGCTATTGGACCCATAAATCATTGGCAAAGTTTTAAAAAATTATAGGCTAAACTCTGCAATACAGTACAACTTGAAGACTATGGAGTTTCTTGAGGATTATACCAGTGTAACTGAGCGCAGAATACATTTACGAGGAAACCCAAGTTTAACTAGTGTTGAGTAGAACTCATCCATATTTTTAAGAGAGCAACCTAACTTCCATTGAAATAAATGGGAGTTAGGTCAGTGACTTCACTGGGAAAAGAACTGGGTCCAAGTGAGACCGGCTGAAATGTTCTTGATGGGAAAAAATTGCCTTTTTTGGAGGAATGGAAGTATTCTGGTTTTCCGACAGAAATAGAAGCGTTTTGTGGTTTTTAGCTTTCTGTTCTGGATTTAAAAAAAAAAATCTTGCTTCAGCATTTTTTTCACTGACAATACTTTGCACTTTTCAACCAGCTGTAGGTCCAATGCTATGGAAAGATGAGCCCATATTTTAAAATGCAGTTACACTGGGCCTTGTGATTAGAACTTAGTTAATTATGTTGATGCTTAAGCCAAAATCATGTCCATTCTCCCACAGCTGTGGCAAGAAGGTTAAAATAGGAAAAAATGATTTTAGTTGGTAAAGTAAGCAGCTCTGGCCATAAACCCACACTGGGAAGAGACCTGTGGAGTGATCCGTTACTCTGTCATAGACCTATGAATGTGGCTGTGTCGCCAGGAGTACAAATCACTGGAAAAGAGCCAGGTGGGATGAGCCATACAGAGTGAAGAAGTCTGAATCTGTTCTCCCCTTGCCTTGCAGGAATGGCAAAAACTGAACTACGACATCTATACCTTGCGGCAAACCCGAAGGGAAGTGAGAAGCAAATGGAAGCGTATTTTGGAAGAACTAGGTAAACTCGAGGTTGTGGCTATTTTATTTGCAGCAGGACAACTGTTCAGCAAAGGCTGTTACTGATGCCTTCGTATCTTAGGGTAATCTTCCCCCCCCCCATTTCCTTCGTTTGCATAGATGCAAAATGACAGAGCCACCAAGGCTTCACTGAAGAGGGGTGCAGTTGGAAAGAGGAAGCACAGAGGGACACTGGGTCCTTTCCTTCCCGCCATGCAAAGGAATACTGTGCTGTGGCTCTCCGCAGCAGCTCGTGGGTGGGCAGGCTTGGAGGAAGCGTCTTGCCACTGGCTCTGTAAACTCTGGGTGGGTCCACTAGTCAAAAAGTTGCCTAGGGTGGTTACACAGAGTGGCGGTAGGTGCTCCACCAGATAAGAAAGGGGGTGTCCCCTCTGCCCTGCCATAACATGCATGGTGTTCGTCTGTTAAACGCCTGCATCGTGATCCGGTATACAGTATACTCCCATTTATCCAAACCCCTATTATCCGAACCGCTGTGTTATCCAGATCCATTTGCTGTCTCCCATGCATCTCAGGGCCAGGACTGGGGGGAGGAGGAGGAGGAGCCCCCATCTGTGGGGGAGCCCACCCTGTTGAATGAGGAGCCCTCTGCAGCCTCTCTGGCACAGGAGTGAGCAAGCAGTGCCCTGACAGTGGAGCTGCAGAGGGCTCCTGGAGGTGCAGGGGAGGGCTGAGGATCTGCAGTCCTAGCAGAGTCCTGGCCAGGGGTCTCTGCTCTGCCCCACACCTTATGCCTGCAGGAGGTGGATGTCACCAGCCATGTGGCAGTGCAGGGAGCCTCTGCAGTCCTGCTGTCACAGGAGTGAGGGAGCAGGGCAGAGACTCTGGCCAGGACTGCAGAGGAGAAGGATGAGCCTCCAGCGCTGGGGGAGGCCACTCTGCTGCTGAATGGCTGGCTGGGTCCAGCCCCCTTGATTAACCAAATTCTGATTATCCAAATAAAATGCCTGTCCCCAGGCTATTTGGACAATGGGGTTGGGGATTATCCTGTCTTTTTAAGAGCCAGGCAGCTCAGAATGAAAGAGCACTGATTTTCATTACAACTACATTTCTCCCAAAGCTTTTTCTGATGAAAGTGATGTGAAATTGTCCATTTCCCTCCTCTGGTTAATACCAGCAGATCTGAAGAACTGGAAAGAAATTTTAAATAGGGTTTAAATGAATAAAACTACTTGTCAGTTCCCTTTTCTTTCCACTGCTTTGCCCACTTGTCCTGGAAAGAGTTAAATCCACCTTGTGATCCAAACACATCTGGCTGGTCCTCTGGAGGAAACTGCAACGGTATGTGGGGCTAGAGTCCCCATGGCCTTGTGTAGTTATTGACACCTGGGCAAAACCGATGCAAAATTTCAGCAGATCAGGAAGGCAGTGATTTGCACTGCTCACGTGGAAGTCTCTCTTGGACAGGGGAACTGGATCCCTCAGGTGTCAGTTCCTGGGCTTTTTGCTTTTGCAAAGACATGACCACTAAGAGCAAAGGAATTTTTTGTTTTCCCAAATGTGATGATGGAGGGAATCTTATGCACTGAAACTGTGAATCATTGTTAACCTTTATCAACCAGACTTGGTTCGCTCCTACACACCGCTTATTACAGATCCATAATGCACCAAGGTCCTTAGATATAAAGTACTACACTAACACAAAATCCTCTTCAAACACTAACACCCCTGTGACGTATAAGAAATCCTCTACCTGTCTTACAGCCCGGGGTGGGGAAACATGAGACACAAAGCAAGTAATTTGATGGGCCTACACAGGAAGTCAATAGCAAAACTAGATATAAACCACCAGATCTCCAGACTCCCAGTCCCATGCTTTAACCACAAGCCCATACAGACAGACTTTATCAGTAGGACCTTTATGATGCTGCAATCACATAATTCCTGGGGCCAGGCTTGTGGGTACATCATGGAGGTTACATTCCAAGTCGCTTTCTTCCCACAAATGCTACTCTTATTTAAAAAAAAACAAAAAACAAACCATGCTGAGTGTTTCAGTCCTAAACAACTACCTGCACTTTTACTCTCACAGTGTTGCTTTTTCCCTTCAGTTGGTCAGCTTTTTTTTTTTTCTTTTTTTTTGGCCTGAAAGGTGCTGAATGTGTTCAGTTCTATCAGCAGCACTGGGACTTGCTGGATCACGGAAAGAGCAGGGCACCCAGCCTATACTGAATGTACTCACTGTCTATGCACACGGAGCAGGCAAAGACTGAATCAGCACAAGTAAAGGTGCCCCTTAATCGGGAAAGCACAATGCACATGTTGCAGTTTCAAATGCTATCTCACTGGTGGCCTCCCGTTCACCCTACAGCAAGGGTACACAGTGGAGCCTGCTCAAAGGAAATGCTAGTTCATTTTATCCAAGTGTGATTTATTTTTTCCTGTCATGGGGTATAAAATAGGAACACTAAAAGGCAAACACACAAGGCAGAGGGGGAACAGCGAACCTCCAAATATATACCGAGCTGTCTACTAGCAGAGAGCTGGATTGGGTGGGTTGGTTCTTTGCAGTAATGTTATTGCCTACTTACATCCTGCCATGTTTTGTGCCTTTCATTTAAACTGGACTGATCCTCTCTGCCATAGGGTTTCACAAGGAAGCAGACTCCCTGTTATCGGTGACTAAACTTAGCATCATCAGCGATACTCAGAACATGAGCAAAGCCCGGGAGATCCTGTTAAAGCTCTCTGAGGAGACAAACATTTTCCCAAACGGCTGGGAGCTCTGTGAGCGATACCTCTTTGTGGTGGTAGGTAGCTAAACGTTTCTATCTTATCTAACCCGCTCTGTCTCTGCTAATGCGGTCACAAGGGGCATGAGTAGTGAAATGCACGGGATCAAAGCCTCGTGTACCTCCATCTCCCAGATAGGACTGTTCAGTCCAAGATTGCACTGGTGGCCGGCTTGGGCACAAATAGAAACATGTCTGCACTGAAGACCACGACCTGATTCAGCTGAGAGTTACTCCAGTTTTATGCCATTATTTCTCATGGAGGACACTGGCATGACAGCATGAAGGATGAGGCCTTATGTCTTTTCAAGCCTGTCTGAGAGGGCATTTTTGAATGGGTACCAGCAATTCTGACGACTCCATTATTTTGACAGGATCGTCTTATTGCACTGGATGCTGCAGATGAATTCTTTAAGATGGCCAGGATCGCCTATCCAAAGAGACCCAGTGCAGCGAAAGTGGAAGGCCATCAGAAAGAAATGCAGCACGTCCTTGCTCCATTGCCCTGAAGAGACAGCTGGGGCAGGAGGTGTGCTGGGTTTCCGTTCCCTCATGGGAGTTGGTTCACTCGCTGAGGTTAGCCAAAGCGACGTGATTTCTTTCCTTCGGAGGACAAGAGCAAAGTGCCCAAGTAAAATGACTTTATTATGAGCAAGGAGTGCAAGGGTGGAACAATCAAAAAGATCCATGGGGGCTAAGAGTGGGCCTTGGTGCAGGGATGTCTCCCATGGAAAGGAGCAAGTGCTGCTATGAACCTGAGTTCTGCGGGTGGAAAAATATACGAGACCAATCTCTGAGCAAGGACATTGGTGTGCGTTTGGGGAGGAGGGGAACCCACTGTACAAAGTGTTGTAAAGGCTGGGATGCCTCTAGTTAGAGCAGCATATAAAGTTCTGTATTTCTGGTGCTTCCCGTGGCATCTCATAACTGGATGTTCCCTACATTGTCCTTTGTAGTCAGGAGAACCTCTGGGGGAGACTTTTTTTTTTAACCACCTTTGACTAGAAAGGTATTAAACCTCTCTTCATGGTGGTGTCATCCCTCGTCTAAAATGGACGGTATTGTGCATTATCTAAATGAGACTTTATCTTCCCCCATTCCCTCAGCAGCCAAGCTAAGACACGTGGGGGCTGATCACTCTAGGCAGCGAGCAGGTGAGTGAGTTTGTGAGTGGATTTAGTTGCAGTGTCAAGGACTGCACTTGTCCAATGATGTGGTAAGATTTCGACGCGGGTATGATTTCCCATTTCATCAGCAGCGCTACGCAAAGAGAACATTCCTTCCCTTCTTATTTATTCAGCCCTGGAGCTACTCCTATAGGTGTGGTGGCAGAAAATCAAATCCTGTTCCTCCGGCTGGCATCTCCCCTCCCGAGATTGAAAACTGCTTGTTCAGGACTGAGCTCTGTAATTCAAGCATGAAGCCAGTGCTTATTCCAAGCTTAGCTCCCAGTGAGATTCTGTTCTAAAGACTTGTTTTGCAAAGCACGTGTGATGCTGGGTTATTGAAATCTTTTCACTGGATCTCTATAAACAAATCGGCCAAGACCTTCCAAAGAGACTAGTGATTTTGGGATGCCTCCATTGTTTGATACTCAACTTGACTCTTTAGAGGAGACTGGTTTTCAGGGTGTGCTAAGCACTAACCTGTGACGAGCAGGCCCCTTTAAGGCACCTCTGGTTGGGCACCCAAAATCACTAGTTGCTTTTGGAAAACCTTGGTCGTCATAACTGCATTATTTTAAACGGAAAAAGAGATGAGTGTATTGTGCAAAAAAGAGTGTGCTGTTACAAAGCTTGTGACACGAGATTTTTAATAATGACCCATAATATGTCATCTTGCTCTTTTATCTGGTAAGAAGCAATAATTTTAAAACACTGGATGTTAATAAGTAGGAGTTCTTGTTCATCAGTGGTTAATAGAACTGCTGCAGAGGGGCCAGCTGAGAGAGTTGGTTTCATTGGAGGCTTCCCAGGAAACAAAATAGCAAGAGAACTTTTATTTGTTTATACCTACAGTGTTCAAATATATATGAATTGTAAATGTTTGTCAATCTTCCTGGACATTTTTTGTCAGTTCTGTACATTGATGAAACCTTACTTTAATAAACACAAAGTTCTGTGACAATCAGGCCAAGTTCTCATTTGAGGGGGTGTCTGCCTCCACGGGGACCTGCTCAGTGAGTCTTTCTGAACCGAAAAAAAATGCAGTTTCGCTACTGCTTGAGTGGCTGGGGGAATGCAGAGCATCTACTTCATGCACCTGTGTATGATGCTCAGGGTGTGTCTATGCTAGAAATCCAACACCTGTGCTGCTGTAATGCAGACACTTGCTACAGAGACAGGAGGAGGAGTTCTGTCACTGCAGGAAGTCCGCCTCTCTGAAAGGCAGTAACTAGGTCAGTCAAAGAATTCTTCACACCATGGCTTAGGTCAGCTTAATTACTCAGCACAGGGAGTGACCGTTTTCACAGCCCTGGGCGATGTAGTTAAGCCAAGCTAACTTTGTGTCCCTCGTGCAATTCAGCGGGAGTTCTGCCCTCCGTAAGGAGTGCAGCTGAGATTTTCAAATTCAAAGGAGCCTGTGAGGATTAGGCACCCCAGTCACATTGGATTTCAATGGGATTTGAACATCTCACTTGCTCAAACTCCTCTGAGAATCTTGCCCTTATGGGGGTGGGGAGCACAGTTTAAAGGCACAAACAGCAGCTAGGGGCTAAATTCACAAAAGGATTTAGGCATCTAACTGCCACTTTAGGCATATAAATCCCAGAATCAGGCCCCTCTGGGATTCAGAAAGCCCCTGCTCAGCTGCTGTTGAATCCTATAGGTGCCTAAACTCACTCAGCACCTATATTTTTTGCAGTAAAAGTTCCCTAGGTGTCAACATTTCTGCTTCTCGGCATGTGCACTGCAGCCCCACTTGAGGTGTCCAGACACCGAAGCCCCAGAGCGATGGACGAATGAGGGAAGATCGGTGTTCCTCCACTTAACTCGCCTGCAGGGCCCGATCCAGGAAGTGTGCTCAGAGCTCACCTACTGCATTGGGTCCTTGTAGATCAGGGGTCGGCAACCTTTCAGAAGTGATGTGCCGAGTCTTCATTTATTCACTCTAATTTAAGGTTTTGCGTGCCAGTAATACATTTTAGCGTTTTTTAGAAGGTTTCTTTCTATAAGTCTATAATATATAATTAAACTATTGTTGTCTGTAAAGTAAATAAGGTTTTTAAAAAGTTTAAGAAGCTTCATCTAAAATTAAATTAAAATGCAGAGCCCCCCGAACCAGTGGCCAGGACTCGGGTAGTGAGCGTGCCACTGAAAATCAGCTCACGTGCTGCCTTCGGCACACGTGCCATAGGTTGCCTACCCCTGCTGTAGATTCATAGACATGCAGGACCAGAAGGGATCTCAAAAAGTCATCAAATCTAGCACCCTGTGCTGAAGCAGGACCAAGTAAACCTAGAGCATCCCTGACAGGTGTTTGTCCAACCTGTTCTTAAAAACCTCCAACGATGGGGATTCTGAAGCCTATTCCGGAACTTAACTACTCTTAGAGTTAGTTTTTTTTTCCCCCCCTAATATCTAACCTAATTTTCTTTTGCTGCAGATTAAGCCCATTACTACTTGTCATATCATCAGTGTACACAGGAAACAGTTGATCACCGTCCACATTATAAAAGCTGTTTAATGTATGTAAAGATTATCAGCCCTGCCCCCACACCCTCTCTTCTCAAGATTAAATATGCCCAGTTTCTTTAACCTTTCCTCAGAGGTCAGTTTTTCTAAACCTTTTATCTTTTTTTGTTGCTCTCCTTTGGCTTCTCTCCAATTTATCCAGATCTTTCCTAAAGTGTCACACCCAGAATTAGATCGAGTACTGCAGCTGAGGTCTCACCAGTGTTAAGTAGAGCAGGACAGTTACCTCCCATGTCGTACATACGACACTCCTGTTAATACACGTCAGAATAATATTAGCCTTTTTCTTTGGGTGTGTGTGCAACTCTATCCCATTGGTAACTCAGATTCAATTTGTGATCCTAGCCAGTTATTCCCTGTTTTGTAGTTGTGCATTTGATTTTTTTTCCTTCCTAAGTGTAGTACTTTGCACTTGTCTTTACTGAATTTCATCTGGTTAATGTTCTTTCAGACCAATTCTCTAGTTTGTCAAGATTGTCCTGAATTCTAATTCCGTTCTCCAAAGTGCTAGCAGTCCCTTCCAGCCTGTGGTCATCTGCAGATTTTATAAGCATGCTGTCCACTCCATTATCCAAGTCATTACTGAAAATATTGACGAGTACTGCACCAGGAGAGACCCCCGTGGGATCCCACTAGACAGCCTCCCAGTTAGACAGTCAGTCATTGATAACTACTGAGTTTGGTCTTTCAGCCAGCTGTGCACTCACCTAATAGTAATTTCGTCTAGACCATATTTCTCAAGTTTGCTTAGGAGAATGTCATGTTGGACTGTGTCAAAAGCTGTACAAAATCAAGATAAATTGTGTCCACTGCTTCTCCCCATTCACTAGGCCTGTAACTCTGCCGAAGAAGGAAATTAGGTTGGTCTGGCATGATTTGTTCTTGACAAATCCATGTTGGCTAGTCCTTTCCACCCTATTCCCTTTTCGGTGCTTACAAATGGATTGTTTAATAATTGGTTCCAGTATCTTTCCTGGTATCAAAGTTAGGCTGACTGGTCTATAATTCCCTGGGTTCTATTTGTTCCCCTTTTTAAGGATAGGCGGTGTTTGCCCGTGTAGGTGATATTACACAGAACTGGGGGTGATTGTGTGTGGGTGAGGACTTTCCTCACAATTTTTAGCCCGGTGGTTAGGATAGTTCCCTGGGATGTGGAAGACCTCTGGATCAATTCCCTGCTCCACCTGAAGGGAGGGATCTGCTATCACTCAGTGCCTTTGCCACTGAGCTGTGGGATATTCTGATGTGGGCTTCCTCATCCTCTCCCATTTGAAGCTGTTCCAATAATGGGGAAAAAAATCATGGGTGCAGGGGGACTGGATCCTGGGTCTCCCACCTCCCAGGTGAGTGCGCTAACTACAAGGCTACTGTGTCATTCTCATTACTTGCTCCTTCTCTGGCCCAATGACTCTTTCATGATTTAGCCACAGTGCAATAGCTTCAACTGGAGTGTCTCCAGCTGCCCTACATCAAAATATCCCATAGGCCTGAGAGGTGGCAGATCCCAGTTCAAATCCCTTCTCCCCCTCACACAGAACTGGGATGAGTACCTTAACCGTGGGGCTAAGTTATGAAGGAGGTGGTCCTCCTTCTCCAGGCTAAAACAGTTCCAGTATATCAAGAGGATCTGCATCGGAGAGCAGAGCGTGTAACCTCCCTGGAGCTGGGCGCTGAACTCCCTGCCAGGGCAGGGCTTAGGACACACCCTCTCCTGGGCATCTTCCATTGGCTAGCTTAGGTGAGGCGCCACCTAGCCTGCTGGCTTTGCTGCATCCCTTTCTGCCATGCCTCTCCCTTTCCATTTGCTGTACAGGTAGCCAAGGTACCAAACTCAGGCTTCATGAATCACAGTGGTTTTTCTAGGCCCCTAAAAGGTAGGACTGGCGACACTGAGCATCACCACACCGAAGTTTCTTTAGGAACCCAGGCCTAGGGGTCTAACTTCCATTGATTTTTTTTCCAATAGGAGTTAAGAGCCTAACTGCCATTTGTGCCTCTGAAAATCTTCCCCTCTGGCTCTTATTGCATGTTGATCAGTGCTCTAGAGCCTTCCCCCATTAAAGTTTGATTATGTGGGGATCAAATAGTTCTGGAAATTGGATGGCAGAAAGAACATGAGGTGGAGGAATGTGCAGGAGTTATTAAACCCTTCAAATGCTAGACATGATGGAACTGGTGACTTTATTTCCATTTTGTAACAGGATTGGAAGTCACCAAATGGCACCACTTCATATGGTTTCTTTAGTTCTTTTGGATTATATGTGATTAGATGTGGCGGGCGGGGGATGCTTAGTGTTAGCTGTGGTGCTTTTCCTTTCACCAGTAAAGTCTGCTGTCTACATTTCTCTTTATGAATTGTTCTTGGCTGTGGCCAATGCCTGCCAGTTATACCTACACCCCATTTCATTTGCAGTATGTCAAGAGGTACAGGACAAAAGCAATCTAAAAAAGGCAATAGCCAGGATTAAAGAGGTTGTGGGAGGCTAGCTGCATAGATAAGCAGCTATAACAGGTGACAGTTTTGGGGAGACAGCCACATGAGCAAGGACAGCAGTAGCAAAATTTTCAGCTTATTAGAGTGAGTGCTCTCATTTCTCCAGGGGGAAGAAATATTGCCAGGTGATGGTCCAGTTTTATGCTAGTGCACTAGTATGTACTATCCACAACAGTGTTTGAATAGTGAAAACTCTGTACATTCACCATCAAAAATAGGTTATTGAGGAGAACCGCTCAAGTTGCAAGGCATGGTATGTGAAAGAGAATGTGTAAACACTACAAGGATGCAGAATGTCGAAATGTCTGCCTTTTAAACCCAGAAGCCATCAGGGCGTGTTTTCAGAGTTACTAGGAACTTAGATGGATCCATATGGTAATATCAGTGCCAATGCCATCTCTAGAGCTGTTAAGCCTGAAGCCTTCCAATTAAGTATCTGATACTGCTCTTCACTTACAGATAGGGAATTAGAGATGATAATTAAACTTCTAAATATTCCTGGTCGTTCCTAGATAAATTGGAATCTTTCCGATTTTAGATTTACTTTTAGATCTATCTGATGTAAACTTCCTGCAGTTCTCAGAGAAAATGAACAAGAGTTCATCCGTGACGAACACTGGTGCAGAAGAGATTCAGGGATGCTCTTAAAACAGAGCAAGAATAAAGAATGGGGGGAAAAAATGAGAAATACATACTAGCCAGAATAAGCTTATTCTGAGCTCCAGTGTTGGAGGGGTCAGCTTGTATTTTCTCATGCTTTGATTGTCCAATTTGATCCATAGTGTGAGACTGAGGTGGTGAGTCATTTCAGAGCAGACAGGTTGTACATACAACTAAATCGGAACACTTACTCAGATGAGTGCTGTCCTGCTGGAGACCTGTTGTATCAAAGGCCTTCAGAGAAGTGGGATACTCCACAACCTGACTCAGCAGAACTCATTGGGGGTGCAAAACATCCCTGTGGAGAGAGGGCTGAAAGTGGTGAATGGCCGAATTTGAAGGTGTATGTGAGTGGTTCTTGAGCAGTGCCCAGGCCTTGTGCTGGCCCTCTGAACAGGGATGAGTTTTACTGGTCAAGCACCTTGATTGCACAGTTCACTACAATCAGCCGGCATGTTTGTGTCCCCCACTAGGCTCTGAACAGCTCCCTCTCTTAAAACCTAGATTGCTAGAAAGCTGACTGAACACTAGATGCCACTGTTGTCTCATCCACGCTATGCTGTGCTGATGGAATCCGAAGGCAATAGAATTGTTCAGACCCCTTGTTGCACGCACAGGCTCTCCTTCAGTGTGCTCGAGCTGGCTTTCGGTTACCGGTTGATTTTTATTTTTAACATTTTCTCTCTGCTGGCAGTTTCTAGATGGGCTCACCCCATCCCCCTTCCCTTGCAAAGGACAGCAGAGCCCCGTTGCTACAGCTCCACCCTGTTTTTCCAGTAAATACCTTTCCCTGTCAGTGATACATGAACAAATTCTGGGCGTTGTCGCTTGCTCCCTTTCCTAATTTTAGGGAGAGATTGGCTTTTTTTTTTCTTGTTTTACCCTCTTACCACCAATTCTTCTTTCTCATCATTTGAGCTGTTTTTAAATACTGTGTCTCTGGGTGTATTTGGCCCTCGAATAGGAAAATAACACCTCACGTTGGCTTTGAATCCAGACGCTGCTTAAACAGGAGGGGAAAAAATTGTTTTCCCCACCCCTTCGAATAAATAATAGTATGTTCCAATTGGGTGGTTTCTCTTTTTCCAAGCAGCACTGGTAAGAAGTAGACACAATCTCCACCCTCTGGTACAACAACCTGGGTCGGGTTTTCAGGTGGTATAAATCGGTGGAGCTCCACTGCGTTCCTCTGATTTATACCAGCTGACAAGCAGGCCATCAGTCTATTACCAACCCCTCCACCCAGTAACTTGCACTGTCTTGAGCACTAAATCAGACCTGTGCAACAGTCTGTGGCGGCTGTTGGACAAATGAGTTGGTCTGACAATGTGGAAGCAGTGCATTGTCTCAAAGTGAGTATGATGGAGACATTAGGATGTAGTCCTTTTCAAATGTAATGCCTCTGCTCCATTTAGACCAATGAATTGAGAAAGAAAGGAGCTGGAGTATGTGTGGTGAAGTGGGGAAAGAATCTTTGTCACAATATGAAATGGGACCTCAGCTGCTACAAAGTAGTTCAGAGTATTTTTACTGATGGTGTGGCTTGAATGTGCACATGTGAATCACAAGTTCAAGAATGTGAAAAGGCTTATTTTTGTTTTCTCTAGATCACACGTTGCAATTCATTGGCTAGCTGCTGTAATATGAAATAGCCAGAAGGTGGCGGTGTAGGTGTTCTCTTAAGGGGAATAAAACGGGCAGGCAGTGTGGGGGAGGAAGGTGATGGCCTGTAAAAGTGAGACTTGCACTTTTATTTGCAATGGAGCGACATAAGCACCATCTGAAATTAATTCTAAGGAATAATGGGAATGGACCGTGTAGGAGAAAATGGTTTTTTTTTTTTATAAGTGCTATAAAAATGAAAATATTATTTTTGAATGAGTCAGTTTCTAGTATTAGGGACTACAGCAGGTTGTGTACCTCTCTCTCTCTCTCTCTCTCTCTGGGGGAGACGGTTGTACTTTTCTAATATAATGAAGACTGGTAGACCGAGTCAATTGCAAAATAAGTCTCCATGAGCATTGATCTGAGTAAGAATGGTGACCTTGCTTTGATACCACTCGCCACCCTTGTCATGCATTTCCTATGTACATTTATCCGCAGGGTTTCTTTGCAAGACCATTTGGAAAGTGAAAGGCTTATAAATACATTCATATCAGAAGCACAGCAGCGGCCATATTGAAATCTAATTGCCCTTCTGTCTTTAAAAGATCGGTAACCAAAAGAGCTGACTTATTTATTTAGATTTAAAATAACAAAAACCTATCCAAGGCTCTAGGTACCCTAACCTCATTATTAACGTAAATGGATTTAGACGATCAAATACCATGACTAAAGAATAGTCAAAGAGAAAATCAAAGTGTCTAGTTTGAGAATGATCCACAGGATGAAATATTTTCTTGTAAGGTGTGCATTATTCAACTTTGAATAACAAATACAAAGTCTGTTTTCAGATAATTCATAAGGTGGTGGTGGGGAATAAATTCATTGATGAAATGATTTACCACCAATAATTCACTGTGCTCTAGCCAGACAGTCTAACATCTACAGCAGTCAGTAGGATGCTTTCCACTGGGTTGGATCTTACAGCTATACAAAAGAAAATGGATAATGGTCTCAAGTTGCAGTGGGGGAGGTTTAGGCTGGATATTAGGAAAAACTTTTTCATTAGGAGGGTGGTGAAGCACTGGAATGGGTTACCTAGGGAGGTGGTGGAATCTCCTTCCTTAGAGATTTTTAAGGTCAGGCTTGACAAAACCCTGGCTGGGATAATTTAGTTGGGGATTGGTCCTGCTTTGAGCAGGGGGTTGGACTAGGTGACTTCCTGAGCTCCCTTCCAACCCTAATCTTCTATGATGAAATCCTGGACCCATTAAAGTCAATGGCAAAACTCCCTAGAACTGGCCTGAGCCCCTATTCTGCAAAGACCCATGCAGTTGTTTAGCTTTTACATATGGTAAGAAGCAGTGGTGCCCCGCAGCCGTACACATTAGGCGCGGTGTGTATCAGTGGCCCTGGCAAGGAGGAGCAGCACTGGCTGCTCCACTGCCCACTCAGGTTTGGCCCTGCAGTTTTCTGTCAGTGGTGGTGTGACCTGGTGCGTGGGAGTCGCAGCACCACTCAGGTTTGGCCTCACGGTGCTTCCGTCATGACCAGGAGGAACCACAAGGCCAAACCTGAGTGCACCAACTTGCAATGCCATTGACTCAGTTTTGGCCCCTCTACCATCACGATGGAGGAGCCACAGGGCCAAATCTGAGTGGACTTCTCCTTGCTGCTGCCATGGGGCCAGCTCTTGCATTAGTTCCCCCCCAGGGGCCTGCCCGGTCTCATGCTGCTTCCAGCAGCCCAGGTCCCCTCTCAGGGAAGGGGAGAGAGACTGCATCAGGGCGGGCTGGCCTGGAAGGCGAAGGCTGAGCAAGGTGCACACTCAGTCGGTGAGGTGCTGGGGCCAGTGGCTGCAGTGGGGATGGCTCTACATGGATTAGACAGTGTGTACCCAGGGGTGCCCTGCTAAGAAGTCACATTGATTTCAATGAGACTATTCACAGTGCAGAAAGTTCAGCACGTGCAGAAGTCTTAGCAGGATGAGGGACTAACTCTGTTTCCCCTGACTCTGCCCTGAACTCCCGCCCATCCCTTGATTATATCCTGCCACCCAAACCACCCCCCGTGGCCTCTCCCAACCACTGTGTCTCCTCCCACAAAGTTTCTAAGTAGATGCTGCAGCTGCTCCTGGAGTGAGGCTCCCTCTGGGGAGCAGGGTGACTGGTGTCTGAGATTCCCAGGTTTTCCCTAGACATGAATAAGATGTAAGGATGTAGCCATGTGACTAATAGTCAGCAAATCTTCACTTTTAAGAACTCCCTTTGCAACTAGGAAAGGCACAGGTTTAACTAATCACTAGGGGCTCAATCCATTGTCCATCAAAATCAATGGAAACACCCACTGAAGTCAACACTAGTTTTTCCACTCAAGTCCCTGGGCATTGGATGGAGCCTGAATCTGGAATTTGGAAGGGGAATATTCCCCAGGACACACTGACAGGGATCAAGGTGGGGAGTTCTTTTTGTGGTAGGGATCACCCAGAAGGATCACACTCTCACTGTCCTCTGTTTGCAATGGATGGGTGTTGGTGACAATGTCTTTCTCAGTTTGCTTTCTGTGATTCTCTTTTTCTACAGGACCATTTATTGCACATTTATGATTAAATACCATTGATATTCTAACATAAGGCAGAGACTGTTCTTTAAAGAAAATCAGCAGATGAGACAGGGAAAGCTAGGGAGGTGGTGGAATCTCCACCCATAGAGGTTTTTAAGGTCCGGCTTGACAAAGTCCTGGCTCAGATAATTTAGTTGGTGTTGATCCTGCTCTGAGCAGGGGGTGGACTAGATGGTTGGACTAGATTTCCATAGACGGTTCTCAGTAGGTCTACATTAAGTGAAAGTGAAGTGCATCTGCTTGATCCTCAGCGGTAAGAACTCAACAAATCAGGTGGAGGGAGCACAGGTGTTCTTAGCTGGCAACATTTTAGTTCTGTGGAAATCTTTACAGAACCATAGAGGTTGGACTAGATGACCTCCTGAGGTCTCTTCCAACCCTAATCTTTTATGATTCTATGAAAGCTGATAGTTTTAACCTTGTAAACAGTACCTGTAGCGGGTTTGTTTGTGCCTTAGCTCTCTACTGCTGCTGCTCAGTTGCAACTATGAAAGTTAAACCTGCAGGCTCCTAATTTCCTCTGAATACACAATGGGACAAAATCTGACCATTGATCTGGCAATCATTTGTGCTAAAGATTTTTTTATGGTGGGAGCAGTGAACTAGGAATGACCAGCAAGTCAATGTGAATTTCTCTTACAAGGTCATGAAAACTTCCACTTCACACAGCTTCTTGGGTTTATCATCTTCATTTACTAACACTGAGCACCCTGAACACTTGTGTTTTTCACCTGTTTCTTTCTCCAAAATCTAGTGGTGTGGATGAGATAACTGAGTATTAGCTCAATGGGAGCTGGCTCAGGCTTTCTGTGCATTTCTGGGATGTCTTCTTGATGCAATAAGATCCTGCTCCTGAGAGGTGGTGAGCACTTGGAAACTGCTGGTCCTTCAGGACTTTTTGGTATCAATGGAACTGAGGATGCTCAGCGCCTTCCAACAGGGCTAAGCACCTCCCATTACCCTAAAAGAGAGTAGAATAAGCTAGGGAATGAAACCTTCTTCCTTTAGCTTTTCTTCTAACTTACTCTGGTACCAAACTGCCTCTCTGTTTTGTGAAAAGTAATGGGTCATGTCCTTGGCTGGTGTACGTTGACTTATCTCTATTGAAATCAATAGTGCTGTGCTTATTTGCACCCACTCAGCATCTAGCCCAAAATCTGGTATTTACATAGGTCTAGATCCTTACAAGTATTTAGCCACCTAATTCCCACTGATTTTAATGGGACGGGATCTGGGCCACAGTATCTTTCCTCCTGAACAATCCCCAGGACGGTTTACATCCTTTAACTGCACAGATTTAAATTCATCGAACAGTGAAGTGCAGAGACCTCTACAATAGCAGCTGTGTAACGGTTCTCAGTAGGTCTACATTAAGTGAAAGTGAAGTGCATCTGCTTGATCCTCAGCGGTAAGAACTCAACAAATCAGGTGGAGGGAGCACAGGTGTTCTTAGCTGTCAACATTTTAGTTCTGTGGAAATCTTTACAGCAGTTAAGAGAATTTTTAAATGTCTTTCCTGCTGCTTGGAAAGGCAGGAGTGTTTATACTGACTATTCATCTCTACAGCTGCTTCACCTGGCCTATTTCAGCAGCTCACCCTAACAAAGCAAATGGGATGAGGGGGTGTCCATCATCGTATCAAATCCACCCATGGGAGAGGACCAATTTTAGGCCATACACTTTTGGGCTTTAATTTAGTTTCATTCTTCTTTAACACTATTGCTATTCATAAAGACAAGAAGAATACCATGCCAGATTGAAGTTAATTAGAAATCTGATAAACAGAATTTGGGGGGGGGGAAATTGACCAAAAAGGGACATATTTTTCATGGAAAGTGTTCTCATTTTTCAATCAGGTCTAGGTAATAAGGATCAAGTTTAGTGAGTACACTAGAACTTAAGCTCTTGCTAAAAGTGCCATGAGGTCTTCACTACCCATGAGTTGTCAGTGTTACACAGGGGAAAACAGATATTTTCAGGTATAACGACCTTGGTTTTAGACTGAGGGCCTGATCCAGTTCCCAGTGAAATCAGTGGGGGCCTTTCCATTGATTTAATGGCAGTGGGATCAGGTCTTAGGAGAACAACAAAACAAGAAAGGCACGAGGTCTCCTCCCTCAAGCAGATAGGGTGCCTCCTTTGTCCTGAGCTCAGCTGTGGCAACACAAATGGCTGCAGAACTGTACCCGCAGTGAGAATGAGGATACATTTAAAGGCGCAGTACAAAAGGTGCCGTAGCTTCATGTTCCACAGTCACGCCCATGGGGGTTTACATCTTAGAAAAACAAATTAACTTAATCAGGCTGCTTCTCTTTTTAGACTCACTTCTCAGAATGGGACTTAGACGTCTCAGTCACTTACACCATGCAAGGCGGAGGGAAGCCAGGCCTAAATACTTTAAAAAACCTGGGCCTAGGTCTTTAGGACTAGCTGGACCAGCAACACCCACTTTGCTTTACTCCATTGTTTCCCTCTGTTTATTAAAAGAATCCTGGACATCCAGAAACCCCCGATTGTGAACCTGAACTACAAATGGCAGGCAAACTCCCTCAGTCAGGGAAGTGGCTATGATTCCTGCCATTTCGTGGGGTTGCTGCTCCCAGCCTACGATACCAGCTCTTCCATAGGCTTCTCTGCACTGAGTCTCAGCCAGCTAGCTTTCATCCCTCGCAAATCCTCCATTCCCCCTCTTGGTCTGACAGACCCAGGGGCGGCTCCAGGCACCAGCACACCAAGCACGTGCCTGGGGCGGCAAGCCACGGGGGGCGCTCTGCCGGTCACCGCCAGGGCAGCAGGCAGGTTCCCTTCGGCGGCATGCCTGCGGACAGCCCGCTGGTCCCTTGGCTTCAGCGGACCTCCCGCAGGTTGCCGCCGAATTCGCGGGACCGGGGGACCTCCCGCAGGCCGATGGCAGCCTGCCTGCCATGCTTGGGGCGGCAAAATACCTAGAGCCGCCCCTGGACAGACCTGGGATTTATTGAGTCTCACAAAACATTCAAGGCTTTTCTATTGTCCTCCGGGTTCTTTGGGGACAGCGGGCTTGAGTGGGGTCTTAGGGTGTTATTTGTATTGGGTTGGGTGGGTTTTTTGTGTGGCTTTTGATCCATTTATAATTGTGTGTGTGCTTTATTAAGTGTCTCAGGCACCTAGCTGCCCACATGGAATTGTTGTGGTTAAAGAATGGAACAGGGACTCTGCAGACCTGGATTCAACTCCTAGCTCAAGACCCCATGTGACCTTAACCAGCTTCTGTGGGTGGCATTTTCAAGTGCTCCCTACCCACAATTGGGGGCAGATTTCCAAAAGCGCTTAGCACTTGGCCACTTATCTTTTGATAATCTGGCCCTTAATCTCTCTGTGCCTCAGTTCTCCATTGGTAAAATGGGCCTTACAGTTCACACTGAGGCTGCAAAGATGGTCATGAATGTCTGTGCACCACAGAATAGTACAGAGATGGGTGCCAGCTTGAGCATCTAGCAGGAGGGTCTCATGTTCATCATTCCCATCATTGGGAATGGAATCAATATGAGCCTGCATAGGGATCAGAGGAAGTTGGTTAGGAGCCTGTGCATGGTACTAATGGGTAGATGTATGGTGCTTTCTGCCTTTGCATTGGTTGTCCCCTGTTGAACTGCACGTTATTCGCTTATTAGAGAAATGACCCTATGAAACATGTTTATCCATGTTTGTTTTCAACCCGTGTTCTCCCGGGCTGGAGTTTCATCCCTTACCTGGCTGGTTCCCAGTCCCCGGTGATGGAGGACTGGTGAAGAAAAGAAAATCCTGCCTCATCTCTTGTCTCTGCTGCACCTCGTTTGTACGGCAGATGCAGAAAGCTAGGGGCCAGACTTGACATCGGGCCCGAGGCAGGGGAAAGGAAGTACTATGCTGGAAAACCAGACCCCCTGGCCAGAACAAGGAGACTACCTTAAAATGGATAAGCCAGTTAACAAATCAGACAGGTGGGGCCAACAGCTGGAGCTACACCAATTTGCACCAGGCTTTGCTATTCAGGCAGGGGAGAAAGCAGAGCCAACGGCAAAGAGGAACACACATGGGATGTTATTTGAAAGCCATTTATTGAAATAATTGTTCAGTCCCTGCCCCTAGTCTCCCTTATCCCGGGCATATCTGATTCCGACCAGGCAGACATGCCTGATCTATCATTTTGGGGGCACTTGCTTGAGTTCTCCTACAGCACTTTTCCTGCCTCTCATTTCCAAATCAGGAGAGAATTTAGTCCTTGTTCCCTCCAGCTCATCACCTGACTGGTGCAACATGTAGTTACAGTGGCCCTGCTTTTCCGATCAAACCTCTATGCAAATAGGGGAGAGAGGGAAAACCTGGCAGCCTCTTGTGACCTGCTTGAGAGAGGGAGACACATACACACACACACAGAATCAGACTACACATAGTGTACAACCCCAGGAAATGAAGGCATCCCGTACCAACCCAGCCTGAAGCTGATCACAGTGAAATAAAGGAGCTTTCTGTCTATGCACTCGTGTGTGTCTGAGGGTAAGTGTTGGGTTTTATGCATTACGCAGGGGATGTTTTTTGGGAGCTCAAGGGGACACGCTCCAGCTGTCTGCACTGAGCAAGAGAGCGGAGCCAGCTCCTTCAAGCCACTGCTCTGGTTACTCAGTGTTTTCCTCCTCTCCAGACACCACATCTCATAAATCCCTTTGCTGTTCAAATCTGGAGCAGACCTGGAGGGTTTAAACAAATTTGTTCAGCGGTGCTCCCTGCTTCCATGCTAACAAGGATCACTTGAAACAAACTGGGAGGTGCCCTGATTCTGAGCATGCAAAGCCCAGAAGGGACATCACAGAGAAGCTTTCAAAGGGAGGGTTTGTTTAGGGAGCACATCTTTCAGCCGGCTCCATAGATACCGAATATGTAATTTCTAGGCAACCTTGAGACGGGCGGGAGGGACCACAGGCCCTGGGTTACCACAAGGTGAATACTGTACATCGGTTGCCTTGGTTGGCAGTTGGGGGAGATGAAATTGCGGTGTGAGGTCTGTTTTGTGTTCGCTCTGGCCTATCAGAACGACCAGGTTTACACTGTTGATTTCACACAGATGGAAGCATTGCTGTCAGCACCAGTTCATTCGCCGTACATCTGTCAGTAAAGACTCAGTGGTGGATGAAAGCCTGACAAAACAGATAAGATTATATAGAACTCATGTAAAAGCCCCCCACCCCATTAATCCCAATACTCCTGGAATATGTATACCAACAGCATCACTCTTGCACCCTATCTCCTGTGTCCCAAAAAGCAGTTTGGAGGCCTTGGGTTTCTGATGTGTCAGGGTGACACTTTGATCCATCCCTGTTAATGCATGGACAGAGAATTCTTGATTTTACAAAAAATATGCATCAGTGAAAAAGAAGAGATATTTCATGAGAGCCGAATCCTAATTTGATTCACTACTACAAATTCAATCATTAGAAATAGTTCAAATGTTTAACACCCTGGGAGGATACCAGGTGTTCCTGAATGTGCTTTTCGGGTAAGTTATCCAGAGAAATTACAGCCCATGGGTTATCCATAAACTGAGTTCTTTGATGATTAGTTGTGTGATTGGTCTCCGAAGTCACATGGTATTGTTTATGTTCCCTGACTTGATGATTTAAGTTCAATCAGTGGAGTTTGGCTATTACACGGACAGGAGCACTTATGGGAAAGCGCGAAGGGCTGTATTTGTGGCCCTATGTCCTTTACTGAGGTGGTTCACAGGAGAGTTGTCCCCAGATGCTGTTGTCTCTGCATCCTCGTCTAATCACCCTCTAGACACTTTGCTCCATGGTTTGGGGCTGGGGTAGATTCAAAGCCTTTCCTTTCCTTTCCGACCAGTCCCCACTCCTGCCTCCCTCTCCTCCTCATGCTGAGTGAATGGCAACTCAGTTTGCTAAACCCTGGCCTACATTCAGGTGGTTTGCACATTGGTGTACACACAGTGCTGTTGTAACCCCCACTTTGTACCACTGCCGTGTATCTACATTAGGGGTTGGCACCAGTATAAGTGGTTACCCTGGTACAAATTTCTGTAATGTACACAGAGCCTAAAGTTTAAATCTCTGACTCTCACAGAGCTAGTCATTCCCTGCCTCCTAATAGCTAACCCTCTTGCTTCCAAACGAACACCGTCAGTGGAGGGGTGTGGGGGGGAGGGGGACGTGCCAGCACTTCTGGCATGAATGGCCAGCATCGTGTGTGACTACTTGTACTGGAATGACTGACAGACCCTCTATGAATATTCACACACAAACACACGTGGTCATCTAAATGGACAACTGAAACAAAAGGGACACCAGTATGGCTGAATCAAACTGCAGGCTGGATTTGGTGAGCACACTCATGAATAGAGTTCTCCGTTACCATATAACAACATAGTCACCGCTCAGGTGAAATGGGGGCCTCTGCTCCGATCAGCCTGCTCAGTACTGTATGTACTTTGCTGAGAGCTGCATGTAGCTAGCTAGGCCTGGCTGTAGCCATCTGAGGTATTTGCAAGGTATCAAGACAGTTCCAAGTGGTAATGAAGAAGTCCTAAAACCTGAAACATTTCTCCATCTTCAGAAGCAAGAGTTTGGATTTCTAGGAACTCCACTGTACAGGTGGTATCTTAACAGTTTGGATTACAGATGGCTGCATAGCCAATAAAAGGAGATACACAGGAGCTGATCAAAAGCCCTTCACTTGTGGCAGTACGGGGTTCTACCCTTCCAGCGATCTGGGATCCCGAAGCTTCATTATCTAAGCCCACCACCAGGAATGACAATGTAGTTCAGCCTCCATAGACATACAGTTCTTGGCCTCTTTGCGGAGCTTCTCACTAATGATACTAAACATTATAACTGGCCTGATGCCAGTGACCACCAGCTCATTTCATTTCGGTCTCCAAGGAGCTTTCAGCGAGTAACAACCAGTTTGAATGGGACTCAAACCATTGATCTAAAAGTGAAAGCCGCTTGGTGCCTCATTTACGTCTGTTTTGGAAATACAATACCCACAATTCCCACTGCAATTGTACTGATGGGCGAGATTTTCAGAAATGAATCGGGATTTTCAATGCCTCAACTTCTGCCTGCCCAGCTGGAGACAGGGGTCTATAATTTAGAGAGTAAATGCTCAACACTTCTGACAATCAGGACCCGTAACTGTCTGCAGTTTGGCACCCTGCTCATCCACGGGTGAGCTAGGACTTTTCCCTAAGTAACAGGGAGCCCGTGTTCTAATGCCAAAGACCCACTAGTATAAAAGAAAATTGTATTCCAGGCTGGAGTGCAGGAAGATGCTCAACATCACAGATACTATAGGGATGGTCACTTGAAACATCCGTATGGTAAATATCAAGGAGAGCTGTGGACATGGAGCATGGCTACCTTATTAATGTGCGTAATAAGAATGAATAGAATTAAAAGGCCCTTGGTATCTCCTTTACCGGTTTATGACGTTACCAACTCTTAAATCAATTAAAGCAGCTGCCTCTTAATTGTTGATGTCAATGTTGGGTGATGGCAACAGCTGAAATCAGCTCTGATTATGAAGTTGTGTTTCAAAACATAGTTATTTGTTTGCCACTATATTCCGCCAAAGAAATGGTTTAGGAGCTCAAAAAAAAAAAAGAAAAAAGTTCACCTTTCCAGTTACATTTTAAAAAATAGACTGTAGGAAAGTGAGGCTACTAAATAATCTGCCCACAATTCCACTTTCAGCAGCTGCCTGATTCTTCAAACAGTGTACCCTGCTTTTCTCTCCTCTTGTTAAATATTTACTGTCTGTCTGAATTTATAAGGGAGATCTCATGCCCAAAACAAATGTTTGTCATTGTGGTGGTGTCTCCTCCTTCCGGGCCAGCCTGTTCTTTTGGGAGGTAACACTTCACACAGGCAGAAACAGTGTGCAGAAGAGCCAAACATAAGTCATGGCAAAAAATAAAAATTAAAAAAAAATAGTAAAAGTTTTATGCACAAAGGACGAGCAATAGATGCCCTATCTTTCAATGAGTTAGCAAGCACGCAAAGTCAAAACCCTGCTTGCTTTAAGTGGCTGCAACTCCACTGAACCCAATGGACCATGTTACACTAGGGTGACTAGATGTCTCGATTTTATAGGGACAGTCCCGATTTTGGGGTCTTTTTGTTATATAGGCTCCTATTACCCCCCGGCCCCTGTCCTGATTTTTCACACTTGCTGTCTGGTCGCCCTATGTTACACCCAATCGGAATTGGCCCTTTTTGTTTTTACAGCAGGGCTTATTAGAAGTTAACTTCCCAAATCCTCAGACTTACAGGCCTCTTTAGGCCCAAGATAATAACTGCTAAGAAAAATAAGAGCTGAGAAAGGAGCCATCTGTCGTTAGCCAGGGTTCCTTGCCCTCCCTTTGCTTTGTTACCATGTTTGCCTGCAGCAGAGCTGTGCAAAGCATTCAATCTGACAAACATGCAGTCAGTCTTGGTTCAAGTCAGGTGTGTTCATGACATAGCTGTGGCTTGCATTACCTTTTCTTTGGGTCTGAGGCCGCTGCAATACAACTAAATATGATTTATTTGTTTGCTCTGGATACCTGCGAGCACGGAGCGCTTGTCTACATGGGGACTTTGCCCAATCCCAGCAACCAGTCCCAATCCTAGTCAATTTCAAACAGGGCAGAGCTCCCTCCAGTGTAAATTGTGACTTTTTCTATTTGTGGGCTTTGCCCTGGTGCAGCTGTAACCCACTAAGGAGACCAGACAGCAAGTGTGAAAAATTGGGACGGGGGTGGGGGATAATAGGAGCCTATACAAGAAAAAGACCCAAAAATCGGGACAGTCCCTATAAAATCGGGACATCTGGTCACCCTAGTAACCCACACACCTTCTGGGTGTGGTGTTCTGTCCCATCTAGTGGCACTGAGACCATGTAGAGAGAGGGATAAAATGAGTCTGCTCTACAGGCTTAGCTAACAGCCATTTGGCTTTTAGCTCATGCAGTAGAGGCTCATGCACTAAGCTCCAGAGGTCCCCAGTTCGATCCCGCCCACTGACGACCCGGGGTCTGTTGGTGTTACACAGCCACATGGGGGGCTGACCATCAATTAGGGCAAATTCCCTTGTAGACAAGGCCTGAGGATCCTGTTTGCTGGAGCAATTCAAAACTGAACAAACATCCTGTGGGGGAGGAGAGGGAGCTGACCTTTCCCTGTGAGTGCACCATGCCAATATCTACCCCGTCTGGGGCATGCTGCTAGCACCACTGGCCAGACCCTCCCAAGTGTGCTCACCAGCATTCTGCTGCCAAATTACAGATGTGCTGGTACTCATGGGGGCGCCCATTCGTCCACTCTCTTTCCTCTAGTGCAGCTAAGGAGGCAAACACATGGGCCCTTCAATGACAAGCTTCCTGTGTGCATGGGTTAGTCTGTGTTTGTGGAATCAGACACTGCCGTGTAGCTTCTAAATGGGAAAGACGGATAACTTAACAGAATGGAACATACCCTCCTTCTTAGTTGCAAAATCAAACTGCTTTCCTAAGCTTTTCTCCCTCTCTTCTGTATCAATCCTTCCCAGGCTCTCACCTGGGTTTATCACTAATGCTGCAGGGTCTCAAAGAAAAGAGAAAGTGGGATCCACCCTAAGCAAGCAGCCTTCTAAAGTTTGAACCTTTCAACCCACAAGAGCCCGCAAAGCCTGGGGAAACAAACCAACAATCCAGGGAAATGTGTTTCCATGGAACCAGCACTTTGCAGAAAGAGGAGCAAATGCACGGTTGCTTTGCTTGTGTCAAAAATTAGATCGGCCATAGGAGTGCCATGGTGTTTTAAACTATAAAAAAAAAGAGCCTTCTGTATGAAATTTCGCATTCAGCTACTAATTGCTATTTTCATTTGTACTGTGGTGGCTGGGATCAGGGCCCTACTGAACTTGGCACTGTACAGCCATAACAAAAAGTCTTGTCCCAAAGTGATTGCAATCCAGGTTCATGGAGTACAGCAGAGTTCACCATTCTGAGTCTCGCTGTTATAAGAACTACTGGAGGAAAATTCTAACTGACCCCACTACTTCAGCTTGTTCAGAGACCCACTGAACTGGCTGAGTGAAGTTTACCAGCATGAGGCCTACACAACACTGAAGTCACTTATGACCTACAGTGAGGCACATAAGCTAATATATTTCCAAGTTCCTCTGAGTAAATAACTAACATACCCGTAACACGGGGATAAAATTGTTTTCAGTTTAAATAGCGTTTCCTTACTGTTTGACGGAGATCAGAGATTATTAGAAATGAGTAGGTCTAAAAGTTCTCTAGTGCAATGGACACTACAGGGTCATTCACACTATTACATTAAAGATAGGCAAAATACATCATTCTTTGTTGCTTTATCTTGACATGTTGTCTTTAAAAAGCCCACAGCAAGGACAGCATTACTCAGCAAGCAGCACAAGCAAGCATCTCCGCTGTCAACATCAGACAGCTGTAAAATATTACATGCTCTGTGCCCGGGTTTCCTGGACAGAGGGGCTTCCACAGGAAAAGGGGTTCTGAACTGGGTCACACAGGTCACTGCTCCTCGACCACACAGTTACTGAAATGTTTTGTGATGCTACTCAGGTCCTCTTTGAGTAAAGACAGATGCAGGTCATGGATCTGTTAGTGTACTAATTAGCAGAGTCTTTTTGCATGGTGAATTATATCCCATTCCAGGGTCTACTCCCCTATCACAAAAGTTCTCACACGTTAGTGAGCCCATCCTCAGTCATCTTGCATCCTACACGTGCAAGACTGGCCAATAGCCAGTAACCCTTCTGGCTCCTTTGCTGGTCTGTTGTTTGCAGCATCTGGTTCCAGCCATGCGCTTGTGCAGATGGAGTCCTTGGCCTGTGAGATGTCTGTCTGGGTCTTTCACCGCCAAAAAGGAAAGGAGGATCTGGCTCTTTATGAGGTAGTACTCCCACAGAAATCCTAACTGGGCTACAGAATCAAGCCAAGCCAAACACCCTTCCAGTCAATGGAATTGGGGGATGCAGATTGAGGGCATAACTGAGCTCTGAGGCCTTCTTGCATCACAGCACTTAAGTCGATGGGATCCCTATTCGATTGCACAAATCAAGTGAAAAATAATTCTTGTTGATCTCACAAAATACATAGGGCCAAACTTTGACATAAACTTCACTTGTGTAGCTGCACTAATTTCAACAGGATTGTCTGGGTGTAAACGGGGAAAATTTGGACCAAAACTGTGTCATGTCACTTTTCTGAAAGGGTCACAGTCCCTCACCAAGTTCTTTGGTTCAGATTTCCCACCCACAGGTAAGTAAGAACTTCAGCAAATGTATTCGTCGGTCAGCCACGTAAAGTGGCTCTAGCCTGTAAGCTCCCGGGGGCAGGGGCTGTCTTTTTGTTCTGTATTTGTACAGCACCTAACACAGGGGGGCCTCATCTGTGACTGGAGCTGCTAGCTGCTACCACAGTCCGAATACATAATATGCAATCAGCAGCAGTAGCAGCAGCCTCAAAAAGACATAGCAGTGTGGATAATAATTAAAGGGGGCAAAGCGGAATACACACACTAATTCCTCCAGCATAATGACCACCATGAAAGCTAGATATTGCAACAAACAATCCTCCATAAAGGGTGAAGTCCTGGCGCCCCTGCTAAACTCCCATTCAGCAGGGCCAGGATTTAAGGGCCCAAAGTGTTTAAGGGCCCAATTCTTAGAACATAAGAACATAAGAACGGCCGTACCGGGTCAGACCAAAGGTCCATCTAGCCCAGTATCTGTCTACCGACAGTGGCCAATGCCAGGTGCCCCAGAGGGAGTGAACCTAACAGGCAATGATCAAGTGATCTCTCTCCTGCCATCCATCTCCATCCTCTGACGAACAGAGGCTAGGGACACCATTCCTTACCCATCCTAGCTAATAGCCATTTATGGACTTAACCACCATGAATTTATCCAGTCCCCTTTTAAACATTGTTATAGTCCTAGCCTTCACAACCTCCTCAGGTAAGGAGTTCCACAAGTTGACTGTGCGCTGCGTGAAGAAGAACTTCCTTTTATTTGTTTTAAACCTGCTGCCTATTAGTTTCATTTGGTGACCCCTAGTTCTTGTATTATGGGAATAAGTAAATAACTTTTCCTTATCCACTTTCTCAACATCACTCATGATTTTATATACCTCTATCATATCCCCCCTTAGTCTTCTCTTTTCCAAGCTGAAGAGTCCTAGCCTCTTTAATCTTTCCTCGTATGAGACCCTCTAAACCCCTAACCATTTTACTTGCCCTTTTCTGAACCTTTTCTAGTGCTAGAATATCTTTTTTGAGGTGAGGAGACCACATCTGTACACAGTATTCGAGATGTGGGGGTACCATGGATTTATATAAGGGCAATAATATATTCTCAGTCTTATTCTCTATCCCCTTTTTAATGATTCCTAACATCCTGTTTGCTTTTTTGACCACCTCTGCACACTGCGTGGACATCTTCAGAGAACTATCCACGATGACTCCAAGATCTTTTTCCTGACTCGTTGTAGCTAAATTAGCCCCCATCATGTTGTATGTATAGTTGGGGTTATTTTTTCCAATGTGCATTACTTTACATTTATCCACATTAAATTTCATTTGCCATTTTGTTGCCCAATCACTTAGTTTTGTGAGATCTTTTTGAAGTTCTTCACAATCTGCTTTGGTCTTAACTATCTTGAGTAGTTTAGTATCATCTGCAAACTTTGCCACCTCACTGTTTACCCCTTTCTCCAGATCATTTATGAATAAATTGAATAGGATTGGTCCTAGGACTGACCCTTGGGGAACACCACTAGTTACCCCTCTCCATTCTGAGAATTTACCATTAATTCCTACCCTTTGTTCCCTGTCCTTTAACCAGTTCTCAATCCATGAAAGGACCTTCCCTTTTATCCCATGACAGCTTAATTTACTTAAGAGCCTTTGGTGAGGGACCTTGTCAAAGGCTTTCTGGAAATCTAAGTACACTATGTCTACTGGATCCCCCTTGTCCACATGTTTGTTGACCCCTTCAAAGAACTCTAATAGATTAGTAAGACACGATTTCCCTTTACAGAAACCATGTTGACTATTGCTCAACAGTTTATGTTTTTCTATTCTATTTTTATTCTATTCTAATTCTTCAGCTACCCAAGAACAGTACTGCTCCGACTGAATTAAGTGTGAGTTTACAGCCTGAAGTGCTTGTAGGATCTGGCCCCAATACCTTCAACTATAGGATAGGAATTAAATAATGTACATTTATAATCACAGCCCTTCACTCCAAAGAACTGAAAAACTCGGTTCTCTTATTTATCCAAAGAATAACCTTTGAGGTTTGTAATGCACCTTATAAAGAAATCCAATGGCTAATGTTAAAATACCTGTAACTGAACTGAGAGAGAGGGAGAGGTGAAAGTGGGCCGGTAGGGGTTGGTACGGCGTACTGGTAAGAAGTGGCCGCTGGTATGGGCCCGAACACAGCTGACATTAAAGCACTTCCTGGGGCAGCACTTTAATGTCGCTTCCCTTTTTGCGCCCCCTCCCCTCCCCCCAGGGCTGCCAAGGAGGGGTGGGGGCAAAAGGGGAAGCTGCCCCAGGGCCCAGTGATTTAAAAGGTGGCACGGGCCAGGCAGCACTGAAGGGCTGGCTGGGGGAGGCCGATTCCCAGCCCCTCCCTTTCTGCCTGAGACCCCGCCCCTTCTGCCCAAGGTCCTGCCCCTCCCACCTGAGGCCCCGCCCCTTCTGGGGGTCCAGGGCTGGGCCCCGGTACCAGTAAGACTTTAAGTTACTTTCACCCTGGAGAGAGTGTGTGTGTGTGTGCACGCATGATGTATGGTATGGTATGTATACATGCACAATGTGCGTGCAGGATCTATAGGCACTGGATAGTATTGCACTTTTGACAATTTAGATAGCGTTGGTGGCAGTGAAAGTAGCAGAGCAGCACAGAGCATGCAACATTAAGCAACATATTTCATTTTCTCTTTGGGAAGTGCATATATACAAGAACATACAGTGTGGAAATCTCTCTTGCATCATTAGTCTTTGCTTTATGCTTAAGACACTCACAGCAAGCTTGCTGTTTACTCTGTGGCAATCCTGTGGAGATGTTATAGATCATAGAATATCAGGGTTGGAAGGGACCTCAGGAGGTCATCTAGTCCAACCCCCTGCTCAAAGCAGGACCAATCCCCAGATAGATTTTTGCCCCAGATCCCTAAATGGCCCCCTTAAGGATTGAACTCCCAGCCCTGGGTTTAGCAGGCCAATGCTCAAACCACTGAGCTATCCCTCCCACCATCATAGAATACCTTTTGCCAAATGTTTTTGCTCCTTTCTTTTCCTCCTTCATTTAGCTCTGAATTGACACATCTCTTCCAGACCCATCAAACCCTTCAGAGAAACCTCTCAGCTTGTGCAGTTATTTACATGGAAAAGAGTTGATCTTCATGGAGGCTCATGAAAGCTGCTGAACAAAGAGCCAACCTCCCATTAAATTACACAGATGGCAGCAGCTGCCTCTGTAAATCCCATGGGGACAGGGTCGGCTCTAGACCCCAGCGCGCCAAGCGCGCGCTTCAGGCGGCGTCCCGCGGGAGGGCGGTAGGCAGCTCCGGTGGACCTCCTGCAGACGTGCCTGCGGAGGGTCCGCTGGTCTCGCGGCTCTGGTGGACCTCCCGCAGATGTGCCTGCGGGAGGTCCACCGGAGCCGCGGGACCAGCGGATCCTCCGCAGGCACGTCTGCAGGAGGTCCACCGGCGCCGCGGGACCGGCGACTGTCAGAGCGCCCCCCGCAGCGTGCCGCCCTGCTTGGGGCGGCGCAAATCCTAGAGCCGCCCCTGCGTGGGGGAGGGGATATCTTGGAGGAGTGAAGAATTATGTTGTTTGGGCTGGATCCAAACTGCTGTGATTTAATTGGGAAGCAGGTCCATCTTCCCAGTCAGGATTTCCTTTTCAGAGCTTGATTAGAAAGTAAGTTTGTACGGTGAGCATAGAGCCAGATTTGGAACTGGTGTAAATGGGCATTACTCCGCCGACTTCAATGCAGCTGCTGTAAATGACATCAGCTGAGAATCTAGCTCATATTTTTTCAGTGGGTGGGATGTTTTACACTGAAGCTTAATAAAAGCAGAAGGCAAAATCCTTTCTGGGCTCCTGTGTGGTGTTTGTGGACGTGTGTGTGCGCGCAGAGGCCAGCACTGAAAAGCAATCTGTGTAGCAGTCTGGAAGAGACTCGGCCCATGACAGTGTGTTACAACTCCTGTTACATAAGGATGTGGGTGTGGCTGTAGGGATCAAAGGTCAACCCCCACCGTGGAAGGGGCAGGGTCTGGATTGAAGGGCCCTTGTTACTGTGTTGTGTAATGTTTGAATAAAAATAATTGAACTGTTAAACACTAGGTCCCCATGTCTTAATAAAACGCCATGATGATGGCCAGTCCAAATTTCAATAAGCCCATATGAGCCAACAACTCTCTTAAAACATTGTGTGTGCACTTTAAAAAACAAAAACACATAGGACATGATAGATACCAACTGCCAAACTGGCTGATGTGTTTTCCCCCAGATGGAGCATGTAAAAACCCATATAAGCCTCGGATCGTACTCTCCAGCAGAACTGGCTGTATGTAATAGTGGGTTCAGACGAAATGGGGTCCCGATCCCATCCAATCAAATGGCCCTCCAACAAATCCAAGCTTCCCCTTCCTCAAATCTCCTCTGCCACAGATTTCCTGTCTGACCCAGAGCAGGTCACTCTACTCTCTGCTCTTCAGTTGCCCATCTGTAAATTGGAGACAATTGTTCCTTTCTCACCCTTTGTTTTGACCAGACTATAAGCTCTTTGGGGCAGGGAATGTCTGTTACTATGTGCATGCTCTGTAGCTACCACAATGGGATGTTTCAGCAGTACCATAATATAAATAATAGAAAAGAGATGAGTAGTGGGGATGGGGGGATATCACTATGGATACAATTATGTCACGGTGGTCACCACTGTCACGGAATCTGCAAATGTTGCCATTTATTTCAGTTTGACCATGAAAATAGCGAAAATGCCTTGAAATGCACCATTCCACCCATTTTTATTTTTTGTTATTTGTAAAAACTAGAAGTATCTGTAAAAAAAAAAAAGAAATAAACTCCCTAACATTTGTTTGCATTTACCACTGCTCACTTTGTTTACAGTCAATCACCTAGCAACAGTAACTAACGATGTTACATTATGTGGCCTTCATGGACTTTCACACGTCAGAGTCACGCATCTTGTAAAAGAAAAGATTGCAGTGATTAATTGGAAATAAGACCAGGAGAACAACAAACAAACAAATAAATTAGTAAGGTGGCAAAATTAAGTGCTAAGCAGAAAGTAGAGCAGTACCCTAAAACATTCCATGGAAGTGGAGGAAAGTTGTCTTTTACGGCATGCAAGTCATACGTGTGAACAAGAGACATTCAAAATGGCTGTAGATAGACATTTTTGAAAGCACAAAACAGTTACAGAGCTGTTTAATACCAAAACCAAGGGGCAGCTTTATAGGAGAAATGAAGTGTTCAAATTAACAGAAGCCTTTTCTGCTGCAAATATACCCTGGCACACCCTCGACGATCCAAAACTGACAGGGCTTTGAGAGAGCAAGGTAGGTGTTAAACCAAGTGCAGGTCAACTTTAAAAAGTTTTACCTACCCAAAGTGTTTGCCAGTCACACTGAAGAATTAAAGGAAAAGCTGCAGTCCTGCATTGTGGCAGATGAAACTACCAATGCTGAAGGCAGGTATGAGCTTAACATTCCTGCTGTCCCTGTCCCAACAAGCAGTGGCAGTACAGGCACTTCAGATGCAAGGGAACACAAGCTGGATTTTTGTTGTTGTTACATTGTGAAGTTTTGGAAGCAGTTATTTTAAAAGTCAGCAAAGCAATACTGTTGAAAAATGTGCAATACCATTTGATCGCATCATTGCATTTGTGACCGATAATGCCACATGAGGACAGCTTGGGCTCAAGGTTTGCACGTTTGTTTTTAGATGCGGTACATCTTACATACTCGGCACATTTGCTTAACCTTGTGGGCAATCTGTGGAGGAAGATACTTTGGAAAGTAACTGAATTCACTGTGGCTGTAAAATGTGCCTATCAGAGGCTCTAATGACCAGTTATTGGTATAATTTATAAGTAATAGCAGTAATTTATAATTTATTAGTAGTACACAATGCACAATGCAACGAAACAAAGACTGCTTCAAAAACATATCTTTTCCAGGGATAGAGATAGCAGTAGGTCATTTGGGGGTCTTTTTGATGTTTTCTTTATGCTGACATTTAGCTTTTCTATCAGCCATTGTTTCGTTGCATTGTGTTTGCTCCTCTAATACTCTCTGGGAGATAAGTGCAGGAAACTAATAGAAATCTGTGGAAAAGCAGTGACATCATACATTATTTCTGTGGTACAGCTGCAATCATACATAGAAGACTGAGGGTCTTATCACAGGTGACACTCTGAGCAATGGGCAGTGGAGAAAGACCAGATTTTGTCTCTTGGTAGTCCATCGATCTGATGATGACAAATCTGAGCAAATCATCTATTGTTGGTCTCATGGTGTGCCCTCTGATGGCAGTACAAGCCAATTCTAGAGGTGCACATTTGGCTGCGGATGGTGCATGGGAAGTTCGCGGTCAGTGGATTGTGCGCTGCTGGTGCTCTGTGACATCGTTCACATGCCTCTTGTAGATGCCGGCAGCAGTCTTCCTCAAAGGTGATGCAGGTATTTCTGACTGTTGCACGCCACTGTGTTCTGTCGCTGGCGGCATCCTCAAGGTCCCTAGGTTTGATACTGCTGTACTGCAGATTGGCTTTGATGGTGTCCTTGTAACGTTTCCATGGATGACCTATATGCCGGATGCCCTGGGAGAGCTCACCATAGAGAAGCTGGCGGGGGATTCTGTTGGAATCCATGCAGCTGACATGACCGGTCCAATGTAGCTGTGACTCCATGATCATCATTTCGATGCTTGTCATCTGGGCTCTCTCGAGGACCTCAAGATTGGGCACTTTGTCTTGCCAGCGGATCTTCATGATGTTGCGGAGGCAGCGCATGTGGAATGCTTCGAGCTGCTTGATGTGATGCCTATATAGTGTCCATGTTTCGCACCCGTACAAAAGAGATGAAAGAACAACAGCTCTGTACACAAGCAGTTTTGTTGACATCTGGATGTTGTAGTGGTTTAAAACTTTGACATGCAGACAGCCAAGTGCCTGGCTTGCTTTGGATATTCGTGCGTTGATCTCATTATCCATCACTGGACATGACACTACCCAAGTATTTAAAGTTCTCCACTATTTTAAGCTGAGTGCCGTCAATGGAGATACTCGGGACAGAAGCATTTGATCCAGGTGCAGGTTGATGGAGAACTTCTGTCTTTCCGAGGCTGATAGTTAGTCCAAAAAGTTGCGAGGCCTCGGCAAACTTGTTGACAATGTCCTGAAGATCATTTTCAGTGTGAGCCATGAGAGCACAGTCATCGGCAAAGAGTGCCTCAAGAAGGAGTTTCTGCACTGTCTTAGTCTTTGCATTCAGGCGACGGAGGTCAAAAAGTGAACCATCATGCCGGTATTTCAAATATATACCTCAATCCAGATCTTTCATTGCATGGTTGAGGACGCATGCAAAGAACAGGTTAAATAAAAAAAGAGCGAGAACACATCCTTGTTTCACGCCGTTGGTGATGTTGAAGGGGGTTGATGTGGCTCCATCAGACAATACTTTGCCTGTCATGCTGTCATGAAAAAGGCATATAATCTGGACAAATTTTCTTGGGCAGCCAAGTCGTGTTAGAATGGTCCAAAGGGCTTCCCTGTTGACGGTATCAAACGCCTTTGTCAGATCTATGAAGACAGCATACAGGTGCATGTTCTGTTCAATGCACTTCTCTTGTATTTGTCTGACAGCAAACACCATGTCGACTGTGCTCCAGCCAGGTCGAAAACCACATTGACTTTCATAGGTTTTGTCTATAGTGAGAAAAAAGACCCACACAGTTTGGCAGCATTAAAAGTCCCCCTGTCCTGCAGGAAAGGAATCTTTTTTCCTTTGGAGCCCGGTGTTATTTACAGCAAGTGGAAAAATGGGGGGGGTGCCCGAAGGAGGCATTTTGTGGATATTTTTGATAATTTCTTCTCTTTTCCTTGAAATTTCAAAAGTTTAAAACATTTTGACCAGCTACAGAGTTGGTTGTAAAATATTTTATCACATTTTTCCCCATTTTGAGGGGGGCTGAAATTTGAAATTTCAGCAACAACAACAAATGTAAGAACATAAGAATGTCCATACTGGGTCAGACCAATGGTCTACCTAGCCCACTATCTGGTCTCCAACAGTGGCCAGTACCACAACTCCAGGGGGAGGGTAGAGAACAGGGCAATTCTGGAGAGATCCATCCTGTCTTCCCCTCCTGCTGGTTAGATGGACATTTGAAACTCAAGGTGGTACACACACACTGAATGGACTCCAAAGGAACAACTGTGTGTCCTTCCTTGGTTTCCTGCTTTTTGTAAGCCTTGACACCCCACTACATTTAAAGAGACCCTGATTTCCTGTTTATTACAGCGCTGCTCAGCTTTACTAACTGCAATGAAAAACAGAGGTCAGTGAAGGAGATGAATGGGTCACGCAAGCCTTCCAGGGATGGTAAAGAAGACACACAAATCTATTTGTTTAGATCAGTGTCCATTACCAGAGTAGGGTAATTTCCATGCTACAATATCAGTGCACAGAGAAGAAAGAAACATAACAGATGACAAAAAAGGGTTGTTATAAAGATGATATATTTAACCACTGAGGCCAGGAGAAGTAGAAATGGGCATAAATTGCAGCAAGGGCAGTTTAGGTTGGACATTAGGAAAAACTTCTTAACTGTTATGCATTGGAACAAATTACATAGGGAGGTTGTGGAATCTTCATCACTGGAGGTTTTTAAGAACAGGTTAGACACACACCTGTCAGGGATGGGCTAGATCAGACTTCTCAGCCAGGGGGCCACCAAAATAAACCAGAGCCAGTGTTAGAGTCACTGGGGCCCAGGGCAGAATGCCAAATCCCAAGCCCAGCTGCTTGGGGCTGAAGCCCAAACAACCTAGCTTTGCGGGGCCCCCTGTGGCATGAGGCCCCAGGCAATTGGTCTGCTTGCTACCCCCTAACATGGGCCCTGGCATTTAATCTACTGAAAAACAATTGTGGCATTGGTGGGCCATAGAATTTGTATTGAATGTTGCGGGGGAAGGAAGAGGGGTCAGAAGGAAAAAGGTTGAGAACCCCTGGTCTAGACAATACATAGTCCTGCCTCACTGCAGGGGACTGGACTAGATGACCCACTGAGGTCCCTTCCAGTCCTACTTTTTTATGATTCTATTCTGCGCTTCCAAAATCATGCAACATTTCATGAGCCTCTGGTGTATTTTTTACTTTCCTATCTTCTATTTATCAGGAAAAGAACTCGAAACTGGCATGATGGATCCATAGAACAAAGCAACCAAGTGTGCAGTTGGGGAAGAGAACTCTGTCTGTTCTCTTCTGTCCCCCATTCAACAAAGCACTATATGACTCATTGACTGTAATGCAACTTATGAACATAGAATATCAGGGTTGGAAGGGACCTCAGGAGGTATCTAGTCCAACCCCCTGCTCAAAGCAGGACCAATCCCCAACTAAATCATATGCAAGTGTTTTGCTGAACTGTGGCCTCTGTCTAGGGCCCGAGGCTGGAGCCTTGAAGTCCAGGCTCCCCTCTACTCTCAGCGGGATGGAATTCTGGAAAGTGTGGTCTCAGGGCTGCGGAAGCATCTGGGATGGAGAAACCCCATGGGGAGCCGCTGTTTGGAGGGGTTTTTGTTTTATTTTTAATACAAAATTTCTAGTGTGTTTACTTTGGATTCAGCAGATCCCCAGCAGAAATGCCTGGGGAAAATGGCACCTCACTCCAGTCCATCCCAGGATGGGGCCACATTGGAGGGATTTTTGTTTGTTTGTTTTTAAAAACTTCCTGGGCATGGCCTTCTCCTTGCTGTGCCACCGAGCCGTTCCACTCAAATGCAGCTATGGCTAGGGCACTGATCTGTTGCTGCGCTACCATAACTCACAGCCAATATCACCTCACCCCAGCTGCAGTCCCTGATCCTTTGCATTTGCCATCCTCTCTCTTAACACTTTAGGCAAAAAACAGATGATACTCTCAGCTGTTCTGTTCGCATTTTGCCAAAATGTAGTAACTAAACTGACGCCATGTTTCCACTCAGCAGCTCCCAAATCACTTTGTTCTTTTACATTCGAAAGAGAAATCATGTGCTCGCTTAGTCTCTAGCCAAAGCCGACACAGCTGTATGATCAGATTATAATTACCCCTGATGCCCATCGCCTCGAGTTATTTTATTACTTGCCTCTGTGTACCCAGCATCGGCAACCCCAAGCATTCAAAAATCAGGAGTCAGCACCACACCCAAGTCATGAATTTTGGATTAAAAATCATGAGATTTAAAAAAATTCCTTCTTAGTTTCTGAGCCTTTGGGTCACATTTTTAAGCTTTTTCTCCACCACCATGAGAACTAGACATATATTTAATTTATTCATTTATGTATTTTGTAAAAAACACTGTGATTTTCACCTAATCAGCCCTCTCCAGAACCTTAGGCATTAAGCTAAACAGAACTGTGCTAAAATGGCGAAAGTTAGCCACTCTGACACAGGGAGCTGGCATTTGGTTGCGTGGCGACGGGTACCACTGACCAACTTGTCTCTGAATTACAGTGGGATGTGGATTCAAAGAAACGGAACATCTTTGCACGATTGCCTCCCTGCCACTTGCGCGTGGAAACATTTCCCTCTCCCTCTGCCAGCGCGGATCATTCTGTGAGAAGTAGGACACTTTGCAAAAATAAATATGATGGGCTGTGGTAGGAGACGGTAAAGGGGTGGGACTTGGCCTCCCAGAAAACCACAGCATTGTAGGAAGGAATAAACCCAAACCAAATCATTAGGGTGGTAGTGGGAAAGGAGGGGGAAATACACTATATCACTCTTTCAAACAATAGAATGAAATGTAACAAAAAGCAAGGCATATGTTTGTACTTACTGCAAATAATTCAAAATGTAGAAAAGGACATCTCGTTCGGTAAACCTAGAATGGCTGCACAGTGGAGTCTAACTTGAAACACATGTATCAGCCCATGGGCTCCCATGGAATTTACAGAAATAGCAAACTTAAATTTACTGCACTTCTCCTGGTTATATTTTAACCATCTGCAGCATCAGATTAACCCTCATGAGTCCCACAATGGATTTTCCCCCGCATTGTCTGCAGCTCTTGGTGCAAAATATTGCATGCAAGAATGTACTGCCTGGATCTTAGAGGACTTAGTCCTATCAGAGTAATAGCTTCTATTACCAGGGCTAACAGTGTAAGGGCTGATGCTGGAACCGTTGATGTCAATGGTACTTTTGCTATTGACTTTAATGGGAACAGGTTCGAACCATTAGTCTGCAAAGATTTGGGACTAAATATAAATTGCCCTTGAATACGGCACTATTAATGTATTATAAAGGGGGGGGGAAACTTCTAAAAGCTGGAAATTTAGTTAAGATTCCAACATGAACCTTAATACCGTCCCTGTGTCCCTGCCCACCTTTCACCTGTGGGTGGAGACCCTCAGTGTTTGCCCACCACTGCCCTAGGGATTTAAATGGTATATTCTTTAGCTGCAGAAGGATCTAAACCACACTTACCCTTCCAGACTCTGGTCAGGGGATGGTATAATGGGATAGCCTAATTTTGGCAATTAATTTGTCTTTGACTACTAGCGGTAAATATGCCCAATGGCTTGTGATGGGATGTTAGATGGGGTGGGATCTGAGTTACTACAGAGAATTCTTTCCTGGGTGTCTGGCTGGTGAGTCTTGCCCCCATGCTCAGGGTTTAGCTGATTGCCATATTTGGGGTTGGGAAGGAATTTTCCTCCAGGGCAGATTGGCAGAGCCCCTGGGGTTTTTTCGCCTTCCTCTGCAGTGTGGAGCACGGGTCATTTGCTGGAAGATTCTCTGCACCTTGAAGTCTTTAAACCATGATCTGAAGACTTCAATGGCTCAGAAACAGGTCTGATACAGGAGCGGGTGGGTGAGATTCTGTGGCCTGCATTGTGCAGGAGGTCAGACTAGATTATCATAATGGCCCCTTCTGACCTTAAAGTCTATGAGTCTCTGTGCTATGTACCAGGGAGTGTCAGAGTAGATTAAAGGCAGATCCTTGGGTTTGGACCAAATCATCCTCCCATTTCCATGCTATGGTCCCTTCACACATGCACATCCAGGTCCACATGTAAGAAAGAAATAGGCCAAGCATAGGATGGGGCATGTGGCTTGCAGATCCAGGGATATGGTGATGCTCCACCAACTGTCTCCCCAGAAATCCTGCAGCAGCAGCAGGTTCACATGTCTATGATATAGTGATGGTGGTGCTTAGAATGAACTTCCATCTTGAACAATCCCTTGCTAGTCTTCTTCTTTCAGCAGGGTCAGTATGGGAGGATTTGGGCAGCTTAAATCCCTCAAAATTGCATCTTTCAACCTCATTCATGATCAGCCTCATGCTCTACTTCCTTTGACCTCAGTCCTGTGAAAGTTCTGTGAAAGCAGACCTTCTTCCGCACGCTGGACGTGACCCCACCACTGCAGTTCTCTTGTTCACAACTGGTGCAAGACTGCAACTGGCCGGGATCATCTCAGCATCTCTTCATTTGCAACAAAAATCAATGGAGGTTAAGAACACACCATAACTTTTGACACTGAAAACTGTTTAGTTTCCTCTGTTCAGCTCTTGAACAGCCATGTTTCTACACTATAGAACAGGGTTGTCTGCACTACCACATCCTGCAGGGAATCTATTTAAAGGTTAATATGCACACACTCTCCTACACCTACCGACCCTGGGTGGCTGGCCCAAATTCTAAGTCAGAGCCCTTCAAAGTGCAGCAGCTACCCAGAACAAAGCACTCATCCTTCACTTTTCTCCTTCAGTTGTTTAATTGACCTAGTTGTGTGTATGCAGTTTGCCACATGCATATTGCAGATTTTAGAAGCAGGCGGGGCTCAGGGCCCAATTGCTTCCATTGACAAAACTGGCCACCTGATCCTGATCCCAATGTCCAGTAAGTTAGAGAATACTTGTATGAATTTTGTTAAATGGTTATGCACTGGAGGAGGGATTTGCTAGTGTATAAACAGAACTAGAGGGTTTGGATTTTTGCATGAATACTTTCACCGTATGGTATGATAAGTATAAGGATCAGATCCTCAGCTGGTGTAAGCCAACATTGCTCCATGAACTTCAGTGGAGCTACAGCAATTTACACCAGCTGAGAATTTGGCCTGTAAAATTTAGTGTAATAAAGGTCTGTGTTGTTTCCTGCTGGACAATTCTGCTGAGTGTGTTATTGAGAACGAATGCTGAAAATGAATTCATTTTGATGTGTTTTATGCCGATATTTCGTCAAGCCGATGAGTGTTAATTTTTGCATCATACCCTAAACTTTGCATGAAATAATTCCAAGGGTTGTACTACACTAATGCAAGGTGGTAAGTTAAAAGGAACACATTAGAAGCTGGCCATTCTGGTTACATTATGACAGAAGAAAAATGCAATATGTATATTTACATAGAATTAGGCATAGAGCAATATACACAGAAAACTGTTTTTGCCATCCCACAAAAAAGTTGAAAAAGAACTCTCATCCTCAGTTTGGGGTGGGGGAGGATCTTTGCAAACCACAATTCCAGAAAATTTTTGGTTCAGATCACAACATTTTAATTGTTTTCTTCTTCTTCTTCTTCTTAGTTTAAATTTCAAAACTGTATTTTTGAACCAGAAAAATAGAAAATGTTGAAACAAAACTTGACAAATTAAAAAAAAAATTCAAGCAGATCCTTTCCTGTGAAAAGGTTCTGTTTTGACAAATTGGCATTCTCCAACAAAAAAGGATTTCACTGAAAAATTCCTCACCATCTCAAATAACTAGGACTTGGGTTTTTACTCTGCTTCTGTGAAGTTCCATGGTTTCCTTTTATAAAATAACCATTAGCTATAGCAATGGTTTTAGTGGGTGGGAAAGTATCTTGTCTTGTTTTCTGGCAGTGAAACAAAGGGGAAAACAAAAACAAATGTTACTTGTTTAGCAGTTTTTTGTATAGAGACACCCACTCCAAATTTTCCTTGAGACCTGCTGATCATGAGGGTTAGTCAGCCAATGAAAATGTGTTACAGCCAGTGGAATTTACCCTTTGAACTTCCCCTCCCTGCTCCCGTCCATTACCCATGCACTGATGTTGGTATGAAGCCAAATAAGAAGGAAAACTGAACCAGTGAAAGTGAACGACTTTTTCACCTTTGTCGAAAAACAATTTTAAAAAAGCGAAGCTTCTCCCATCTCCTTTTGTATCTGAGACGTTTCACATCCAGCTCGTTGGATTCTCTGACCATAGGCTCTTGGTATACAGGTGAGGAGACTGCCTTGACCACAGCGTTGCTAATGATGACAGTACACAATTAAAAAACAGTGCAGGCATTATAGTTTTCCTCTGCTTCAAAATATCCCTCCAGTTTGTTTGATCATGTATTTGCTTTGCAAGCAGATGGCACGTGTCTGGCCATGAACTTAATGCTGTAGTTGAAGGGTATATCTGAAAGCTCTCAGACCTGGCCCTGTTTATCTTTTAGTTCAAGGGGCAGTTGATTTCTCATGTGCCAATCCAGCCTGGGCTTTTAACTTTCTCCACAGCCATAGCCCTTGTGTTTCAATCCTGCTTCTGGCTCTTCTATTCTCCTGGCTCTCCAGACTCAGATGCTGAGGTTCAGCCAGGGACAAAACTGGACCCAGGGAATGGACATTCAATCATTCAGGGAAGGGAGCTTTGGTGGATTATCTACTTTCCCGGCACAATGTCATTGTTTGTGTTAAGGCAGAACCTAAGGGTCCCAATCAGGGATTGAGACCTCATGATGGTAAGGGTTTGCTTGTACAGCGCATCCCAAAGAGACAGTTCGAGTGGTTAGACGCCGGCACCTTTGTGCAGCCCCACTAACATCAGTGGGCACAAATGGCCGGATTATGGCCTAGGTTACAAAAGAGTGGAGGACATAACCTAACAGTGAAGGTAAAAGGGGAGAGGTGGAGAAGATGGTGGCAACAGCGAAACAAGCATCTCTTTGCCCAAGGAGCATAGTCAGGGCTGGCCTCCTGCCTCGCTGGTGTCAGGTGGTCGTGTTTTGTAGGCATCACAGCACTAAAGATACATCAGCAAAAGTGACGCCACCAGGAAATAATTTCTCAAGGTCTTCCTGATATTGTAAGGCACTTGGGAGACCTCAGCTCTGGGAGAGAATGCTGCTTTAATTTTTTTTTAAATGATCACTGCACTTTATTTTAATTTTAAAAATAAGTAAAAGACTTGAACAGATTTGTTTGTTAGAACATAAGAACGGCCACACTGGGTCAGATCAAAGGTCCATCTAGCCCAGTATCCCATCTTCCGACAGTGGCCAATGCCAGGTGCCCCAGAGGGAATGAACAGAACAGGTAATCATCAAGTGATCCATCCCCTGTCGCCCATTCCCAGCTTCTGGCAAACAGAGGCTAGAGACACCATCCCTGCCCATCCTGGCTAATAGCCATTGAGGGACCTATCCTCCATGAACTTATCTAGTTCTTTTTTTTAACCCTCTTATAGTCTTGGCCTTCACAACATCCTCTGACAAAGAGTTCCACAGGTTGACTTTTAATATCTACTACCAGGGCCAGCTTTCTGACCTGTGGGGCCCGATTGGAATACTCGGCGGTGGTCCGGGGCTTCGGCGGCACTTTGGCAGTGGGGGGTCCGCTCTGGGTCTTCTGCGCCATGTCATAGGTCTCACCCCCACTTGGAGCTGTTGGGCTCCAATGTGGGGACCTGACTTGGTTTCCCTCTAAACTAAAATCCTAGTTTAGATCTAGTAAGCTGCCACCACTCAATCAGGAAATGTGGATTGAGACACAGTCCTTCCCCAAAATCCTAGGGGATTCCAAGAGCCCCAAATCCATGGAGTTCTTACACCCAGGAGAAACAAACCATTCCCCCTGCTTCCTCCCCCCTCCCTTTTCCTAGGAGAGATACCGGGATCTAACTACAGAGGGATACTTCCCTGCCGCCGAAGACCCCCGGAGCGGACACCCCCCCGCCGCCAAAATGCCACCGAAGACCCCCAGATCAGGGCCCCCTTAGGCGCGGGCATGGGGCCCTCTTCGGTGTAGGGCCCGATTCCGGGGAATCGGGGGAATCAGCATAAAGCCGGCCCTGTCTACTACACAGGAAAGGTCCAGTCAATCCGTGACTGAGAAACATTGTTTGAATTCATTCGTGACCTGATCCCAAGCCCACTGATGTTAATGCTTTGGATCAGGGCCTTTAAAACATGATCCTGCAACTCCACGGGCGGCGGCGGCGGCATGCTGAATCAGCACAATTCCTGACTGTCAAGTGCCAATTCAGACCTTCCCACCAGCCACCAGCGCTTGTTCTGCACAGCCAGCTGGAACCAGACACAGAATAAAGCAGAGCACTTGCAGATGTTTTACGCACTGGGTGATCACTGAACATCTCCCCTCCCATACTGGGAGCTGACCTGACCCGTGGGGCATCCCTAGAAAAGTGGGTGCAACAGCCACGCCCTTCAATGTAGGGCTTTGCATTAATGGCACCGCCTTTGCTAACCCTTCGATAACAGCCACACTTAACCCACTGGGGGTTGTTCCTCTTTTGGATATCGCTCTGGTTGCTTATGGGGGTGAGGGGACTGGCCGGAGAGGTTCCTTTGGGGTCACTGATAGCCTGTGGAAATGAGAGAATCATAAGGAGAATGGAGGGAAATTGGGGCATGTAAGGGTGGGAAGTGCCCAGGGATAAGAGGCTCATAAATACGTGGGCTGGGAGAATTGGCAGAATAAGGCTAGACCTGTCAGGGGGTAGGGTTCTCTGGTTGCAATGCAGGATGGATGGAAGAACTTTGGGCTGCCTTCAATAAAGCAGACTCACACCCTTCACTGGGGGAGTATATTTGGGCATACACCTGTGACCTTTCCACTTCCACCTAATGGTGCTGGGACCTGCTCACCACACACACACCACCACCACCACCCCAACCACGCCTGTGCCTCCCATGCCATTCTGCCACAGCAGAGTTCAATGGAGTCACTCAAGACAGAGCATGCTCAGTACAACAGGAAGAAAGCTGATATCAGGGCATTCTCCATGAAGGGTCCTCGGCTGGGAATTCACTCCCCCAGGCTTGCTTGCCAGAGCCCAGATCGGTCCCAGTTCAGGGAAAGCTGCAAGGCCCAAGTTTTCTCTCAAGCATTGTGAGGAGGGACTGAAAGCTGGAGAGGTTGTGTTGTTTGCTGGGGAGATGTACTGTGTTTGCCAGTGTGTCATTATTTTATGCTGGGGGGAAAACAGCCCCAAAAGAGAGGAGGTTTCACGATGCAGTTAAGTTGTGTCAGGATTCCCAGAATTTGGGATTACACCTATTTATGTCTCTCTAAATACATACAACAAGCCTGAACTTGAACATTCTGCTTGACAGAAATCAGAAAAATATGCAAGATTTTAAAAGGAATTCTCAACTGTTGTTTTACAATAATCTCCACCCAAAACCGCTTGACTTTGGAACTTTGTGAGTCTATCATCCCATATGATCCAAGTTTGTTCCTTGCCTGCGATTTTAATGCCAAAAAAATAGAGGTATTCTTAAATAAGCCTCCAGACCTTCCCCATCTACCCCACCATCTGTCCATCCCCAGGACTAACCCCAGCATGATCCATTCAATCTTAAATAAAATCTGAGTAATCATAGTAGCATGTACTGCTGGAATCCAAATTTATCTCTGAAGAAATAAAGACCTGATCCAAAGCCCAGTGAAATCAATGGCAGTCTCTTTGGATCAGGTAGTAATTGCCTTGCACTGGGAGAGCTATACATGATTTCCTTCAAGAATTGCAATGCTTAAGACTAATTTTCTCTTGTCTGTCTTCTGCTCTTATTTCATTACAAATGACATCATTGTCTGCAAGATGTAATTACAGAGGAATAAACATGAAGTGATTGCTATGTACAGGGGAAACAAAATATTGGTGTTGCTAAGAGAGGGCTGGTCATCCAGCACCCTTCTAGCATCAACGTTTTAACTAATCGCATAAGAAGCGCGACTGAGAAAACACAATTTCCCTCCTACAAATTCATTTCCATTTCTTAGTTTTGTAAATGGCACTCAGAGATCTGACTCTACCTAGCCCTACCATGGTGAATGGTTCCTTGGAATCTTTAAGGGCCATAATTAACTAAAATTTGGTTTGACGTGTCCTCTGAAACACAGTACCTCCAACACAACAATGTCCCTGACACCATGCTGACTGCGTTTGTTTAATACAGACACAAAGGAACAGGTTGTTAACTGATGAACTGTCACACCACTTTCTGAAGAACCCTGGGTTTTTCTTTTGTGCAGCTTGAGGGATAACAGGAGTAGTTGATATGGCTGAGTATTTATCTTTGACCTTTATTTTTGCTTGTCTTTGTATCCTTCCACTAATATCTTAGAGAAAAACATAGTATCTCTACCACAAATCATTCTTTGTGAATTAGAACTTTTCCTAGAAGTTGTCTTGTAGACATACTGTACATTGGTTTTGCTAAGGAGATATAAAACCACAAAAGAAAGGGAATATGAGGCCAGATTCTCAGCTGATATAAATGGGCATAACTATATATATATTGGTGGATCTATTCCAATTTACAGAAGGAAAGTTCTTTGGGAGTAGTTCCATTGACTTCATAGAGCTATACCAATTTACATCACCAAAGGTTTAGCCTACCCTTAACTTAGCCTTGGGCCAGTGATGTCTAAACATCACAGAATATTATTTTACAGAGTCACAGGAAGCACTGTTGAGTGCATCTCATACGATCGGAGTTTGGGTTCAGTTAGCACTCAGAAGTTTGGATGCCTAGCAAAAATTCAGGGGGACTTTCTACACTTCCAGGATGAACAAATTTGGGTAGCAAATCTCTTGAGAACAAGCAGAGTGTGAGATTTCTGGGACTTCCTGGTTTTGGCCAGGACGGAGATATTATTCCTGTGGTATGGTATTTCTGCCCTTGTCCCAACCAGGATTTGCCATGATGTTTTGGCACTTCCAGTCTCAGCAGAAATCTGAAAATTCAGAGTACGATGGATTTTATAGTGTATCTGATTTTGATATGCACCGAAGGCCTTGGAGGACATGTCAACAGGAATTTAAGCATGAAAAATATTGGGGAAAAAAAAAGAGTTACCTACATCTTCAGAGCCTCTAAGAAAAGCTATGGTTTGGGGTCAGTTTGAGTTCAGGTTATCAGTTATTTTAGCCAACCTTGCTCCCCTGAAACGCTTCAGAACCCTTTGGATGGCTCTGCCTTGCCTTGTCATTCTAGGAGTCCTGCAGCTGACTCCACCATCAGCTATCCCAGAATAAACAGTTACTACGCTGCTAACAATACAGCAACCCCAAGTTCCATGAGTCAAACCAAGCTTCACTGCTGACATTTAGAACTTCTCCTTTTGTTTGTTGCATTTGTCCCTTGATAAAATCTTGTTTACCCAGACCAGCGTTCCTATGGTAAACATTAGTCTCTGTCGTCTCCTCCTCATAGATATATTACAGAAACGAGTGTATTTGTGTAAAGGGAACTACCCTCTATTCTATAAATAATAATAAATAAAATAAAAATTCTAGTTCTCTCCAAACCAGCCAGACCATTTAAATTCATGACTTCTTTTTCAGTGTCAGTCCCATAGGCTTTACCTAAGTGTGAAAACCGATCTAGGCAAAGATGACACAAATATGTCATTATTTTTTGGATCACCATTCTTTTACGTGAGGTCAGAATGGGGTCAAATGAAAGCTACAGAAATACAGAGGAACCACAGTAAGCCTCAGGTATTTTGCTCTTCTTGCTACCCTTGCGACTTGAATGTTGTGGGCAACAAGTGAAATTCAACAAAAATGGCTAGTCCCCGTCCTGGTCTTTTGTTCCAAAGAGCGGGCCAAATTCTGATTGTCAAACTCAGTGTGTGCTTGTTACTGGACAGCATGGTCTAAGAAGCAGGCCCTGCCAAGACAGGCTTACAAATCCCAGTGACAGACTTGCCATACTCCCTCCCTCTCACCCCTTGTTTATTGACAACATGGCTGAGGATGTGTCTAATTTGGATCTTGGAGCAGGGATCTTTCTGCAGCGTCATGTACACCTTTGGCATTGTCATTATGACAATATCTATCTCATGTGGCCACCAATATAGCAGTATCTGAGTGCTTCACTCTCTAAAGTGTTTGTCCTCCCAGCATTCCTAGGAGGTACGGGAGTTCTATTATCCACATTATCAGATTGGGTAACTGAGCTACAGACACTACGGCCCAGCTAAATACAAGGTATTTAGGCACCTAACTCCCTTTGACTTCAATGAGAGTTAAACACCTAAATACTTGGATGGTCTGTGTCTAAATGCTCATGGTCACACAGGAAATCTGGGACAGAGCAGAGAAGTGAAGTCAAGTCCCAGGTTGGCACTAGACCGTGCTTCCCAGGCTAATTTCTCACTTTGGCAGCCAGAGATGTGGTGGAAGGGATGTGGAGTAGGTACACAGAGCCAGACTCATGAGGAGAAATTCTAGCTGATGCAACCAATGCTCCCATGGGGCTCCTGCATGCAGAGTGGCAGCTGCATCCTCCTCAGAGAGGGTGCAGTGTGCGGTCCCCTCGGTGACCGTATGGTGGTGCAGGGGAGGGGCTGGAACATAGCTCCACACTTGCTCGTCCCTTTCAGGTTTCTAGTGCCTGCTGGGACAATAGCAAGGAGCAGGGCCTGCACTCCCTAAAAGGTTTGTACCTTGCACGCTATACTCTCCTCAGCTTCTGCACCCATTGCATCCAGAATCCGGCCCTATAGTAAGATTTATTAGAACCAGAAGATGGGCTTGATCCACATGAGTGGACATCTTTCAATTGCCTTCGGTGAGCATTGGATCAGGTCCTATCTTACAGCCCCAAAGCACGGCTATCACTGTAACGCATTGCTTAGACAGATGGGGTGAGCTGATGGCATCTGACATGGCGACAGCAGCAGCGGTCCACAGGCCACACAATGAGCCCGGTTGACAGACTTTGAAAACAAGCCCTCTCCCCAGTTCTTCCCGTCCTACTTAGGGCCTTGTCGAAGGGCCCATTCCTTCACAGGAAAAAAAAAATCAGCGTTCACACTTGTCAACAGACTTTCCTACCCAGCTTTCCCTGGAGGGTGCTGAAATACTGCTCCAGGAAGCCCAGCACATTTTCTCTGGATTGAGGTACGAGAGTGATTCTTTTGAGCCAAACAATCCAAAAAAATCAGTCTCTGTACCATGCACAGCTCCACACGCTGCTTGAGAGGATCACATTGTGTTGCATCTGATTGTGTTTGTATTGCTCAGGAGTGAGATCACCGCTCAGATCAGAATTAACGGCTACATTTTGCTTGGTCTGTGAGCCCTTCAGGGTGTAAACCCCACTTTATGCCGTATATAGACAACCCAGTGCTGACAGCCAGGAATGCGGGGCTACATACCCTCTTCCTCCCCCTTGTGCAGGTGGGCGGGGGAAGCGCAGACCCTTGGCTTCACTCCTACACCCACAAGCCAGAGTAGCTGAGCTGTGCAATAGGGAGTGACAGTGTGACGGCCGCCATCTTGGCCGATGCAGAGACTGAACCAGAGACCTCCACAATTAAAAGCAATGAGTCTCTACAGCTTGAGCTAACAGACTTTCATCCTCTGTGGGTCAGGCACAAAGCGGGACATGTAACATACACTGACCAGTGGGTTCCCTTAGCATTTATTGTTAGTAATGGCCTGTAGCAAGTAGACAGCAGGGGAGGAATTGTGCCTCAGAGAGGCCATTGGTGCCTCCTAGGTCAGTGCAGCTTAGGCACCAGCCCATGCTTAGGGCTGATTGGGCCTTAGGCCACAATCTAGCCCTAAATTAAAGGCCTATTTTTCTTCACCGACAGGGCTGTGTTCTGGCCTTTATTTCAAGGGGCCTCTGTATCTTCTGATGAGAGACTCCAGGCATGGCACTAAAAGATCCCTTTAAAGGAACATTCGGCAATCAGAGGTTTATATGCTGAGGGCTTTGCAGACATTCCATGGCCTTGACACTCTTGAGACTGCAAATAATTCACTAAAACACTTTCAGGGCCCTCTCCCTTCAGCTAAAGCTATCCCACACCTCCCACAGAGAAAGCCAGCATTAACATTTCACACCTTGGAAGGGGAGGCAACTAAGTCAGCATTCATGTGTTTACAAAGCCCCTGGGAGCTTTGATTCAAAGGAGCTCGGAGTCTGACTTGGAATCCTATGAGCAGAGCAAAGGTGGGTTTTTTTTGTTTTGTGACTCCTGCCAGCTTTTGCTTTTACCTGTTAAACACATTCCGAGTGCATGGGAAAATATTTGGGAACGATATCATGACATTAACTGACCTGGTGTGATATTCTGCAAGTAAATTGCCATCCGCTGTCCTTGCAGGCTACAAGGGATGTTGAAATAAACTCACTCTCTCAGTGGTTTCAATATGCAAAAGTCTAGCAAGCAGAGAAGGCCCATTCAGGCTCATGGTCAGTTTTGGAATCAACCCCTATGCAGGAGGGGTTGGTAGCGATCTGTCAGGCATCCAGCACTGAGATATGCATATTTTACTCACTAATTGCCTGACAAATTTCCCCAGATTTCTGCTCCAAACAGCCATGCTCCATCCTTCCCTCCTCGCTAATCAAAATTCTCTTCCAATCCCAGTCGTCTTTCAGCACTCTCCCCTCTCCATACACCCCCTTCTCACCGGGATCCAGTCCAACAGCCCTAACATTCTCTTCACAACGGGTTTGCTTCTATCCGCAATCTCCCCATTGGCCCCAGCTACTGCCACTCTTGGTGCCTTCCCCCACAATTTTCCAGGACGGCCAAAAACACCTTCTCGCTTTGTTTTGGAGGCCTCCATTCCACAGCACCCTTCCCCGTTCAATATATATTCAATTACCTAGTTATATGCACCTATTGAATCGGTAGCGCACCAGACACCATAACAACTATGCACCAAATACAACAGTACAAAAATCAAGTGATTTATTGTCAATGACCCCTACAGGGACAAGGCCTTTGCTGCCCTGGGGCTTCATTGCTCACTCCCCAGTTACTTGGCAATGTGTTCTCGATAGTACCAGTTATTCTGGGTACCTTCTGCAAAAACATGTGGGGCTTGCACTGGGCTGGGAGGCCGATCAGATTAGATTGATCCTGATCCCTTTTCATCAGGGTTCTCTACAGCCTACATTTCAGCACAGAGAAAGCTTGGAGTCTGGCTCTCTAAAGCTTCACCCTCTGCACTGAATATTTCTGAGCTGAGCATGCTCGTTGTGGGTTCCAGAGGGAGAAGGGCTATGGGAGGGAGTAGTGTCAGGGCTTTCAATTTGACCCAGTGCCAATGGAGGGCACAGCCACACGTGCTCCCAGGGACTAATCCACTTCATTAGCCAGGCTGTGTAGGGCTTTGAATGGCCTGAACTTCCAGCTGGGGGTAGAGGGAGTCACAGTAGCCCTGTCTCAAAGTGAGAAATGTTTGGATCAGGGCAGTTAAGCCCTTGTCTGAGAGAGACATGGCCCCTAGACAACGTGTAGCAGGAAGATAAAGTTTCTTACCATTGGCACCTGGTTAATGAAGAACTGAATCTAGCAAAGCCCCAAGGCTGCAACTGAAGGGCAGATGTTTCCTGTGGGTGTCATGTCAGGAGGTTAGGTAGCTCCTCACAGCGTTTTCCCCTTTTATTCACCATCACTTCTGTCATCTCTGGGTGAGATCCAGCCAGACACTTCTCTCTTGCAGGCCCTGAGGCATCTGTGCCCTGTCTTGCATCTATGGGAAAAGAGAGATTGAAGCCGATTTAATGCTACTCATTTTGTGACCTTCAAGCACAAAGCAAAGGCTTGTGTTTTAGCACCCTGACCTGGAAAACACAGAAAAGGTGAAGATGTAAATCTCACCAAATGAGGGTCAATCCATCCTCATCATCATATCCACTCATTATACTCCACACCCGAACATAGCCACTTTATGAACTTCATGCCCTCATATCTCAATGTCTGTACTGACCCATCGACCTTTTACCTCCAATCGGGGATATTGCAGATTATGTATTCCTTATGCCATCCGATCTTAAACCAAACTTTGCACCCTCGATAATCTGTATGTTATTCCTTTATAACCAGAAACTTCTAAGCCTAAACTCTGTACTGTTCACTTTTTCTTAACATCATCTTAATAAAAATTTTATGGCTTGCAAATATCATGTGATGGAGCTTTACTCCAGCGATAACTGGGAAGGGGTGGGGGCACTTTACTACATGGTCTCTGCAGTCCTACCCTTATTTCCAAGGCTTTAACCTCTAGAAAAATAAAATGATGATCACACAACATTTGGAGGAGGGTGACATCAGCCCCATCTTATTTTGACTGCCCCTGCCAATTCTTTGAGTGTGTGTAATAAATTCCATTAGACGTCTCCCTAGACACAGACATAAGCATGCTTAGTTCAGGCATGTCTCTTAGCAGGCTATTAGGAACAGAATACTGGGAGATATATGCTGAACATATCATGTCAAAAGAGCATTCGATCCCTAGCTATAAAAGGCGGAGGGCAGAGGTGATGCTAAAAGCCTTCCCCTGTAGGCATGGAGCAGATTTGTCTGACTCATGGCACACCTGGCCATAATTAATCCATCAGACACAGGCTGAAATATGAGGGACAATGTGATAGTTCAGATTTGTAGCCTAATACCAGCCTGTTGAGAAAAACTGCTGGTGGGTGTAACTGGAAATGGGTGGTTTTTTTCCCAGCAAAGCGAGACTGTCAGGGGCTGGCTCGTGGTTGGAGATGACAAAGTGAAAAAGCACTGGTCTGAGGCCTCCAGAAACAATGCAGCTGCATGCCGACTGTATGTATAATCTGGAAAGGGGTCATAGGAAATCCAAATATGGTCATGGCTACAAGAATAAACTCTGTTGCATGATCCTCCATGGATAGCTGAGCATAAGCTAGGCACTAATAAGCCATCTACAGCCTGCTTTAAAATTTGGGGCTGAGATTTCAAAAGCTAATTAATCGGAAATGGGCATCTACAGGCTACTTGGAACATCTCAGCCTAAAGACAGAGTGGAATTAAGGGGTTCAGAAATAGACAATGAAAAGGATCAGAGGCAGGGAGGGATTTGCACGAGGAGGGATGCTGGGATGCTTGGGACTCTTTATTGCTCAGCCAAAGCTAAGGGAGCACAGTAGGGACAGACAAAATAAAGAATGGTATTGACAAGGTGGATAGAGAGCTCCTATTTCCTCCCTCTCACACTATAGGAACAAGGGGACTGTCATAGGGCATAGCAGGGCCCCCTTTGCTCCTGCCTCTGCTCTGCTCCAAAAACCACTCAGACCTTCAGGCTCAGCAACCACTGGTGCAGTTTATTTACAGTGCACAATCCCACCACCTTCTCACCACATATGGCTGGGGGAGTTTCAGCCTTAAGGGCTTCTCAGTCCTGCAGCCAGGAAGGAAGAGCTACCACTCTCCTTCCACTCTCTGCCTTCCCCCTTTCTGTCTGCCCCTCCTTGGTGTCCTTCCCCTGAGGCTCTTATGCGGCCCCAGGCTAATTAGGCAGGCAGCTGTTTCCCCTTTTCCAATCAGGCACAGGTTTCTCTAGGCAGCTCCAGTCTAACCCTCTTGATTGGAGCTGGCATGACAGAGGGCTGGCTCAGGAGTCCCTGCCCAGCACCCTGTCACAAGGACATAATTGAAACTGAAAGACAACAACTTAAACTGATGAAAGGGGATATTTTTTCTTTACGTAACGCCATTAGTGAATGGAAGTCATGGTCACAGACATTACCAAGGCCAAGAGCCACTAGGCTTCAAAAAGGATTAGACCTTGATATGGATAATAGCCACAGTTGCATTAGATAGGATAATAAAAGATTGTGGGTATAAATCTACTTGATTCAGAGCATGAGCTTCTGGTTGTGCTGGGAAGCATCTTCCCCTCTGGGGAGGTTATTGTCCACTTTGTGGTTTCCTAGATCTTCATCTAAAGCACCTACTGCTGGCCACTGTCAGGGACAGGAGACTGGATTGGCTGGTCCACTAGTCTGATCCAGTCTGGCAAGTCCCATGAAGAGAGGGAAAGACACAAACAGCATGCACACGGTGAGGAATGGGGACTCTAAATGAAATCAAAACCTGAGGATGAATTTGGGCCTTGTTTGTATTGGGACTCTTGTCCTGAAGTTACTTGCATTTGTGTCGTTAATAGCATTGCTGTCACAACCGACACAACCATTGCCAGTTTCCACACCTCTGATATGTCACCTAGAATTAGATCATCAGGGCCTGTTATGGAGGCCTGGTTTGTCCTGCTTCCTTGGTCTCTGGCTGTGTCAGAAACAAGTCTGCAGAAATCCATCTCTGACAATTACCATCCTCTATTTCTGCAAGAGTCAGGAACTCTGATCTCTCTATCATCATCCACAGTTGGGTATTGTCATGGCTGCACAGCAACACACTGCTTATGCTGTCTCCATGCTGGGTCACTGAGCTGTCTCCACCAGTACCTTTTACTTCTTCAACCTCTAACTAGACCATTTATGGGCCATGATGCTCAGCTCCTGCCTTCACAGCCAGTTCATGGAGGAGGACCACATGCACACACTCTGCTTGTCTTCTCCATTATGATTTCCAGCCTGGCTCTCCTGAATGCACACCAGAGGTTTTGGTTTCTTAATCCTCTGTCCTTGTTCTTAGGAGATAAAAATGGAGTTTGTACTTGGATTGAACAAGAGACAAAATCCACTGCCTGTGTGGCAACGTGGTCATGACAGGGATAACTGGTGATTATCCAGACAGGATGGAGCCATGCGCCGCCGCTCCATTACTTTCTGTTTGGTAAGTGGGAGTTGCCCCACCCTCTCTGTTGTGATGCAGTTGAATAAAGGAGCAAGTTCCCAGCCTGCAGTCTGGTGCGTAAAATGTTATTTTGGTAGAATGGAGTGGTCTCCTCACAAAAGCACGTATGTGCAACAGCAAAGGAAAAGAATTAGAGCCGAAAGTGCCTGCTACTGAATGTTACCTAGTTTGCGCTATAGAGAGCAAATGAATCAGTCTAATATCAAACATCTGCTAAGAAAAGTGAGAAGGAATGCTCAACAAAATCCCTTTCTCTGTGTGCAGTTGACCTTTTACAGCTTAACCTCTCCACCTACTGCTGTTAAAAGGCTGTTAAATAATTCCAGCTCTTGTCTGAGAATAACTTCAAAAATCCAACTCTCCCACGGAAACATCCACCGATATTATTATACTGCAAACTGCATGATCTCCACACTGGCATCTTTTCAGTTACCAAACGCTCAAATACAGGACACACACTGCCTGAGGAACTGATCCAAACCCCAGTGAAGTCAGCAATTAGCTTCAATGTAAGGTGGATCAGGCAGAAAGGGCCACTGTGGAGGTAACAACCATCCTTGAAAAAACAGGGCATTTCACATATCTATTTGGGACGAAGGGAAGATTTCTCAGGAGATATAATTTTACTTTAGTAGCACTATTTGCACTGTTATGGTGAAAAACATGTCATCCACTTCCATTAAATTCTCTAGATGGGCACAGCATCATGTAGCTCAAGTGTAAACATTTGCTCCAGGTTGCAAACTAATATATGAATTGTTGAGCTAGAAGCAAAAACCAAGTGTTTTAACTGGGTTAAAAGTGATGACTGCAAGATAATAAACAAACAAGTTTTTTTCCCTAAACTCTTGCACATGAAACTTTAAACTTCATGTGCTTTCTTAAAATTTGAATATGGCCATGTCTACACTACAAAATTAAGTTGACCTAACTTATGTCGGCATACAGCCACCACAGTAATTCCATGGTTTGTGTGTGTCTACACTTTGCTCCTTATGTTGGTGGTGCCCTTCTTCACCAGGACAGCTTGTATTGATTGTATTGTCAGGTGGGGCATTGCAGGACAGCTCTTGAAAGCCAGTAACAGTCGATGTAAGCAATGCAGTGTCTATGTTGACACTGCATTGACCTAACTATATCGACCTTGACTCCACGCTGCTCGTGGAGTTGGAGTTATTCAGTTGGCATAGTGGGGCATTATGTGGGCAGGAGCGAAATATATGTGTAGACACTTCCATAGTTAGGTCAACCTACGCTGTTTTGCATCGACCTAACTTTTTAGTGTAGATCAGACCTAAGATCATGTTTTGACTAAGATCTATTTTTGTATTTTGATTTGTTGCTGCTGATACCTGATCTACACTACAGATTAGGTCAACATAAGGCAGCTTTTGTTGACCTAACTCTGTAACCATCTGCATTAAAATGTAGCTCCCACTGATGTAACTTACTCAGTATACCGACTTAATAACTCCACCTCTGTGAGAGGCGTAGTGCTTAAGTCAATGTAGTTAGGTCAATGCAGTGTCAGTGTAGAGACTGTGTTGCTTACATTGACTGTTTCTGCCTTTCAGAAACCATCTCACAATGCCCCACATTGGCAGTTAAATCAGTGCAAGCGCTCCTGGTGAGGATGCGCACCACAGACACAAGGAGCGTAATGTGGACGTATAAAACTGATTCAATTACTTCGGTGGCTGTACATCAACGTAACTTAGGTTAACTTAATTTTGTAGCGTAGACTTGCCCTGAGTTATCAAAGACTAGTTAGAATATAGGAAACATGCTGTCCTGAGGTCCTGAGCCAAAGCCTACTGAAGTCAATGGACAGCTGCAACGGCAAATGGATCAGGCCAGTAATGAGGGAGAAAGGGAGCCCAGAGCCAGCATGTGTGCCCAGAGTTGGGCTTCGTACCTATGCATTCATCAGTGACCAGGCTGGTAGGCAGCTAAGGAAGTAACAAAAGAAAAGCGAAGACAAGCCATGTTTTCTGTTTATAAAGTATACTTTTCACAGTCTTAAGGTGTTGCGTACAGAAGTTTAATATTGCTAAGAGATCCACAATCACCATCAAAGTCACCTCGATAGTTACCCAGACAGATGATTTATTTAGGTGCCTGTAGCGGGGTGGTCACCCCACGCCTGCCCTGAGGGGGTTAAAGCAGCCCTAGAGAGGGCTGTGGTGGAGAAAAGCCAGGCTGATTGGGGGAAGCAGCCACACACCCCGATCAGGCCCCCCACAGCTGGCCCTATAAGAGGGCTGAGTGCCAGAAGCTAAGAGACACACTCTCTCTAGCTTCCTAGAGAGAGAAGGACCTGGCGGACTGGGAAGCTGAGGGTACCTAGGGTGGAGCAGTGCTGGGGAAGGGCAGAGGGAGCTGGGGAGCTCCATCCTAGCAAAGCCCCAGGCTGCAGGCCGAGGTAAGGGCCCACAAAAGGGTACTAGGGCTGCAGAGGGGCAGCCCAGGAATAGGCAGAGGCAGCTGGTCCAACCTCCCTGGCCGGCGATGAGTGGTTTACAGACTGCAGTCTGCCCCAGTGAGTGGGGGCTAAATGGAGACTGGCAGTAGCCACTAAGGCAAGGTGGGTATAAGGGGTTGAGGGCTGCCCTGGGGGGGCAGACCCAGAGATGGAGGGGTTACTACTGGGGGCAGAACCCTAGTATACAAGGGCACTGGGGATCCAGGAGGGACACAGAGGCCTACAGCAGGTGAGGCATCAGCCGGCAGAGGGCGCTCCAGAAGCTGAAAAAGAGCTAATTCCCTGGACAACCAGCAGGAGGTGCCACGTCGGTGAGTCTCACCCCGCCACAGTGCCTAAATATGGATTTATGCTTTAAGCAGTGTTGTATATAGTCATAAGGTTAAGGCAATAAACTCAGACTCAGGAGATCTGGATTCTGTTTCCAGCTCCACCACAAATGATGTCTGTGATCCTGGACAAGTCTCAATGAATCACTCTGTGCCTCCGTTCCTCATCTGTAAGTGAGCAATTTCCTTTGCTTATCTTGTGTCTTTATGGGATAAATTCATTGGCACAGGCCCTGGCTGTCTCTCACTATGTGTATGTACAGGTCCTGATCTCTGTGGGCGCCTTTAGGTGCTACTCTAATACAAATACTTAATGCCAATAAAGTATTGGCAAGGGAGTTTGGAGGGGGAGTGGGAAGGGAGTGGGAGTCCATTGCCGGCCCTAACCCCTTCCCTGTAGCCCCCCCTAAAACCCTAAAACCTATATACCAAACGACATTCTAAAACTACTTTCCGTAAACCACCCTTTCACTAACTAGGAGACAATGCAGGCAGAAGCCCAGCAGCAGAGTGGGGGCTATCCAGTTTATTGCACTGACTGTCGCATGTATGATTACCTGCCCTGTGGGCAGGTGGCGTATGTGTGCAGTCGGTGCAAGGAGCTCCTGGCCCTCAGAGACCATGTACGGACTTTGGAGGCCAGGGTGGCGGAACTGGAGGAGCTGAGAGAGGCAGAGAGGTATGTTGATGAGGCTTTCCGGGACACTGTAGAATTGTCCCACCTCCGCTTAGACAGCTCCTGTGCTGTTGAGGAGGAAGAAGGGCTCAGGGAAGTAGAGCAGTCAATGGGAGCAGAGGGAAACCTTCCCATAGTTGGGACCCTCCTTCCAGATGGTGCTGGGGTTACCTCTCGCACTGAGGTTGCCTCTCCGGGGGAGGGAACTCGAGTTTCTAGGAAAAGGCAGGTGTTAGTAATGGGAGATTCGATTATTAGAAATGTAGATAGCTGGGTCTGTGATGACCGGGAGAACCGTATGGTGACTTGCCTGCCTGGTGCGAAGGTTGCGGATCTCTCGAGGCATCTAGATAGACTTATGTGTAGTGCTGGGGAGGAGCCGGTGGTCGTGGTACATGTAGGTACCAATGACATAGGGAAGGGTAGGAGAGATGTCCTGGAAGCCAAATTTAGGCTGCTAGGGAAGAGACTGAAATCCAGGACCTCTATGGTGGCATTTTCAGAAATGCTCCCAGTTCCACGCGCAGGGCCAGGTAGGCAGGCAGAGCTTCAGAGTCTCAATGCGTGGATGAGACGATGGTGTAGAGAGGAGGGGTTCACGTTCATTAGGAACTGGGGAAACTTCTGGGATGGGAGGAGCCTATACAGGAGAGATGGGCTCCACCTAAACCAAAGTGGAACCAGACTGCTGGCACTAAACATTAAAAAGGTTGTAGAGCAGTTTTTAAACTAGGAGATGGGGGAAAGCCGACTGCTGCAGAGGAGCGTGTGGATCGGACACAGACTTCTCTTAGGGGAGAGTCTGATGATAGAGAATCTCCAGGTTATAGTCAGGAGCAGAGGAATGAGAAGTATAATGTAAGGGCTGGATCAGATGATAAACAGTCACATAAAAAAGAATCTGGCACATCAGAAAAAGGTAGGCTAATAAACAGGGACAAGTTTTTAAAGTGCTTGTACACAAATGCCAGAAGTCTAAATAATAAGATGGGTGAACTAGAGTGTCTTGTGATAAAGGAGGATATAGATATAATAGGCATCACAGAAACCTGGTGGACTGAGAGCAATCAATGGGACACAATCATTCCGGGGTACAAAATATATCGGAAGGACAGAACAGGCCGTGCAGGGGGAGGAGTGGCACTATATGTTAAAGAAAGTGTAGATTCAAATGAAGTAAAAATCTTAAGCGAATCCACAGGTTCCATAGAGTCTCTATGGATAGAAATTTCATGCTCTAGTAAAAATATAACAGTAGGGATCTATTATCGACCACCTGACCAGGACAGTAATAGTGATGATGAAATGCTAAGGGAAATTAGAGAGGCTATCAAAATTAAGAACCCAATAATAGTGGGGGATTTCAATTATCCCCATATTGACTGGGAACATTTCACTTCAGGACGAAATGCCGAGATAAAATTTCTCGATACTTTAAATGACTGCTTCATGGAGCAGCTGGTACGGGAACCCACACGGGGAGAGGCGACTCTAGATTTAATCTTGAGTGGAGCACAGGAGCTGGTCCAAGAGGTAACTATAGCAGGACCGCTTGGAAATAGTGACCATAATACAATAGCATTCAACATCCCTGTGAGGGGAAGAACATCTCAACTGCCCAACACTGTGGCCTTTAAGTTCAAAAGGGGGAACTATACAAAAATGAGGGGGTTAGTTAGACAAAAGTTAAAAGGTACAGTGACTAAAGTGAAATCCCTGCAAGTTGCGTGGGCCCTTTTTAAAGACACCATAATAGAGGCCCAACTTCAATGTATACCCCAAATTAAGAAAAACAGTAAGAGAACTAAAAAAGAGCCACCGTGGCTTAACAACCATGTAAACGAAGCAATGAGAGATAAAAAGACTTCCTTTAAAAAGTGGAAGTCAAATCCTAGTGAGGCAAATAGAAAGGAGCACAAACACTGCCAACTTAAGTGCAAGAGTGTAATAAGAAAAGCCAAAGAGGAGTTTGAAGAACGGCTAGCCAAAAACTCCAAAGGTAATAACAAAATGTTTTTTAAGTACATCAGAAGCAGGAAGCCTGCTAAACAACCAGTGGGGCCCCTTGATGATCAAAATTCAAAAGGAGCGCTTAAAGATGATAAAGTCATTGCGGAGAAACTAAATGGATTCTTTGCTTCAGTCTTCACGGCTGAGGATGTTAGGGAGATTCCCAAACCTGAGCTGGCTTTTGTAGGTGACAAATCTGAGGAACTGTCACAGATTGAAGTGTCACTAGAGGAGGTTTTGGAATTAATTGATAAACTCAACATTAACAAGTCACCGGGACCAGATTGCATTCACCCAAGAGTTCTGAAAGAACTCAAATGTGAAGTTGCGGAACTATTAACTAAGGTTTGTAACCTGTCCTTTAAATCGGCTTCGGTACCCAATGACTGGAAGTTAGCTAATGTAACGCCAATATTTAAAAAGGGCTCTAGGGGTGATCCCGGCAATTACAGACCGGTAAGTCTAACGTCGGTACCGGGCAAATTAGTTGAAACAATAGTAAAGAATAAAATTGTCAGACACATAGAAAAACATAAACTCTTGAGCAATAGTCAACATGGTTTCTGTAAAGGGAAATCGTGTCTTACTAATCTATTAGAGTTCTTTGAAGGGGTCAACAAACATGTGGACAAGGGGGATCCGGTGGACATAGTGTACTTAGATTTCCAGAAAGCCTTTGACAAGGTCCCTCACCAAAGGCTCTTATGTAAATTAAGCTGTCATGGGATAAAAGGAAAGGTCCTTTCATGGATTGAGAACTGGTTAATGGACAGGGAACAAAGGGTAGGAATTAATGGTAAATTCTCAGAATGGAGAGGGGTAACTAGTGGTGTTCCCCAAGGGTCAGTCCTAGGACCAATCCTATTCAATTTATTCATAAATGATCTGGAGAAAGGGGTAAACAGTGAGGTGGCAAAGTTTGCAGATGATACTAAACTACTCAAGATAGTTAAGACCAAAGCAGATTGTGAAGAACTTCAAAAAGATCTCACAAAACTAAGTGATTGGGCAACAAAATGGCAAATGAAATTTAATGTGGATAAATGTAAAGTAATGCACATTGGAAAAAATAACCCCAACTATACATACAACATGATGGGGGCTAATTTAGCTACAACGAGTCAGGAAAAAGATCTTGGAGTTATCGTGGATAGTTCTCTGAAGATGTCCACGCAGTGTGCAGAGGCGGTCAAAAAAGCAAACAGGATGTTAGGAATCATTAAAAAGGGGATAGAGAATAAGACTGAGAATATATTATTGCCCTTATATAAATCCATGGTACGCCCACATCTCGAATACTGTGTACAGATGTGGTCTCCTCACCTCAAAAAAGATATTCTAGCACTAGAAAAGGTTCAGAAAAGAGCAACTAAAATGATTAGGGGTTTAGAGAGGGTCCCATATGAGGAAAGATTAAAGAGGCTAGGACTCTTCAGTTTGGAAAAGAGAAGACTAAGGGGGGACATGATAGAGGTATATAAAATCATGAGTGATGTTGAGAAAGTGGATAAGGAAAAGTTATTTACTTATTCCCATAATACAAGAACTAGGGGTCACCAAATGAAATTAATAGGCAGCAGGTTTAAAACAAATAAAAGGAAGTTCTTCTTCACGCAGCGCACAGTCAACTTGTGGAACTCCTTACCTGAGGAGGTTGTGAAGGCTAGGACTATAACAATGTTTAAAAGGGGACTGGATAAATTCATGGTGGCTAAGTCCATAAATGGCTATTAGCCAGGATGGGTAAGAATGGTGTCCCTAGCCTCTGTTCGTCAGAGGATGGAGATGGATGGCAGGAGAGAGATCACTTGATCGTTGCCTTTTAGGTTCACTCCCTCAGGGGCACCTGGCATTGGCCACTGTCGGTAGACAGATACTGGGCTAGATGGACCTTTGGTCTGACCCGGTACGGCCTTTCTTATGTTCTTATGTTCTTATGTAAAACCTTTGGTCTAATGTGCATTTTAAATGTTACTAATATTGATGGTTCATTTTATTAATTTCTGTCTGAGGGTAATTACGTTTTATGAACTAATTACTTACTATTCGGCTGAGGGAAGCTTGTCTATTCATAGCTACTAAAAGTAATAAAACAAATCATGAATTAAAGCTCAAACAGCTCCACCAAGGTCTGAATTAATTACCAAGAAATCCTGTCTTTTTCTCCTGACCAAGACTGAATGATTCATGGTTATGTCTTGCTAAACTTTGACTAAAGTTTTGGAGGGGTATCAGTTCCTTTCTTTGTGCACATGGAGAGCCAAAATAAGCAAGAGGGTGTCAGATAAATAATAGTAATAACGAAGAATTATTCTTTGTATTACCGGAGATTCTAGGAGCCCCTGTCACAGACCCAACTGTGGTAGGCGTTGTACAAATAGAACGAAGAGAGACTGACTCTGGCCCAAACATCTAACAAACTGAGTATACAACTGGAGACCAATTGATGCAGATGAGGGAATACAAGGAAACAATGAGATCATATTGGTCAGCATGACGGTCAGCCGTGCTCTTTGCACACCAGGAACTTACAACAAAAGTTGAGAGAGAAAACTTTGAGTCAGGTGTGGAATCTGGTGACTGAGAAATAGGATTGAGTTAGCCACACTCATTCTCTTCTTGTTTTTCTGCAGAACAGCTCATCTAAGAGATATTAGAGAGACAAGGTGGGTGAGGTAATACCTCAAGAAGAGCTCTGTGTAGCTCAAAAGCGTGTCTCTGTCACCAGCAGAAGTTGGTCCAGTAAAAGATATGACCTCACCCACCTTGTCTCGCTAATATCCTGGGACCAACACAGCTACAATAACACTGTGCATCTAACAGATTCACAGGATTTCTCACAATTGCACAAAAACATATTGGGCCAGATCCTCAGTTAGTGTAAACCAACTGGGCCCGATCCTCAGTGGGTATTAACTGCAATCAATGGATCTACATCAATTTATGCTAGCTGAGGTTCTGGCCCATTCTATTTTGCCCAGATGCTTCCAATCAGCTTGTGAGAAGCCCTTTGCAATAAGCTGTTATACTGCAATGCTGTAGATCCAAGACAAAGTAGAAAATATGTTCCAGTGGATCACTCCTTGTTCAAATTTACATTCTAAGAGAACAAAGCTAAACTCAAAGCTAAGCAGTAGCAGATATGATAAAGAAAACAATCCTGGGCTGAGGCACTGAGGAATTAGCATGTACCTCAATTACTAGAAAACTGTCCTTAAAATAAAACCCAACTCCAACACATTGTTGACTTACCCACTGAACGGAGCACCCCATAATGCACACAACAACTCGATACTATCTGAGGTAATTTCTTGGCTCTTAACAAGGGAGGTGCTTTGGGAAACTTTAGAACTCTGTTCACTCAGGAAATTCTCTTCTCAAATAATGCCCCCCCAGTCCCACTCCCCCCAAAAAGGGGTAAATACTGGTTTGGATCCCAGGTGGCTTTTCATTTTGACCATGTTCATCATGCCCCTTTTTATTCACTATTTGTGAATGTTCATTTGAAGAGCTGGGAAATGGCTTTCATCTGAAGGCCCCTATTCCATGCGTGAACAAGCATGTTCAGCATGTGCTAGTCTTTGTTTTCTTGTTTAAGATGTCTCAATCATCAGATTGAGGAGAAGAAACAAAACCATGCCAGGAAGGTATCAAATCACACATCACCAAAACATAGGACTTGGCTTGTAGAGGAGTTTAGCACCTCTCACTGACTTTTGCTGGAGTTTTGGGTGCTCAGCATTTCTGAAAAAATAATCAAGCCCGTAATAAATAGTCAAAGTCAGCAGGTCATGAGCAACCTGAACATTTATTTGCATGAAGAGCCTGTCTAATAATTATCACTAGTGAATATATCCATAGAAAATATAGCCTGTTTATGAAAGAGCCATAATTGCCAACTCTAAGCTTTCAAAAATAATGTGCCAGGCCACACACACACACAAAAGTCATGATGTGGGTTTTTTTTTTAAATACCCTTTTTGCACTTTTGGATTTTTTTTTAATCATTATGGTTCATATTTTCAAGATTTTCTCCAGGACTAGAAACTTTTTTGTATCTGAAAACTGAGATTCTCATGTAATCACATGACTCCAGGAGCTGAGGGTTTAAGACAAAACATGAAATATTGCAAGACTTGCAATAACATAGTGAGTTAGCAACACTGAGATTCACAAGCAGAAACATGGGCTAAATTCACTCTCCTCAGGAAAGCCAGGATATTACCTGTCTGTATGCTCAAAATCCCAAATTACATGTCATGGTTTTAATATAGTCTTCATTGCCTGCACTAATCACTAGGATTACTACATCCAAAAGATACCAGATGTTCTAAAATTGAAATAATAATAATAATAATAGTGACTTCATGGTCCAAAGAGAGGTCTTTCAAGGGAAAGAATAAAAAGTTATTATTTGGCTAGCACCAAAAGGCAACTGGGAGATGAGTAAGATAAATGCCTTATAAAAAGCCAAAATAATAATGATAACAGTAATACTTCAGTTACATGGCATGTTTTCATTTTCAAATACTTGTACAGACATGAATATACAATTATACTTTCCAAGGATCCTTTTTTCAGTTGCTGTTGCTCAATATACCGTACCCCAGTGGAAACCTGAATAAACTCTCATTGGGCAATTGACTGGCATTATAGACCTTGCTGAATGATAAGACCTCTATTTTGGATGTAGCAGTCCTTGTGGTTCATCTAGGCAGTGAAGGTGGGATTGAAGATATATAAGTGTATATATGTTGCAGTGGTAGACATGTTAGTCTGTATCAGCAAAAAACAAAGGAGTCCTTGTGGCACTTTAGAGAGTAGCAAATTTATTTGGGCATAAGCTTTTGTGGCTAGAACCCACTTCAGATGTATGAAGTAAAAGATACAGGAGCAGGTATAGATACATGAAAGGATGTGGGTTGCTTTACCAAGTGTTAGGTCAAGTTGGGCCACTCTCTTACCACTTCAAAAGTTATTTCTCCTCCCTTGGTATCCTGCTGTTAATTGATTTATCTCGTTAGACTCACCTAACACTTGGTAAAGCAACCCACATCCTTTCATGAAGTGGGTTCTAGCCCACAAAAGCTTATGCCCAAATAAGTTTGACAGTGTATATAGGGACTTGGGGAACACAATCTAATGTTGCTACTCATTTCTGGCTTGGGCAAACAGAGTTTCAAAGTTTCCAAAAGCACCTCCAGTGTTAGTTTATGCTAAGATTATATAGGGGAGAACACACACATGCATGCACACGGTGACATATCAGTGATCCTGATTCTGCAACTCTTACAGAGGGCTAGATTGTTCATTTACAATCTGCCACAAGTAAGGATTTTAGTTTGAATTGTTTTTCGCAATTGAGCGTGTCTGGTACAAAAAAATCATGTGACTTTTCAACTTTGTTCTTTTCAATAAACGTTTGGAACAAAAGTGTTTTTGAAATGTTCACAATTCCTCCACAGTTTTCAACCAGCTCCAGCAGTAAGGAAATACCATAACATGACTATATGCATTGCATATGTGTGGCCATGTGTGATATGACAGGTCATGGACAGCTATAGGTATTGACACATTTTTCAGGAACATTGCCATGGCTTCCTTTGACCTGCCCCCTTCATCTGTTCTCAGTAGGATCAGAAGAACCAAACTGCTGTTTTGAACAAGCTATATCCTATATACATAGCTCGTCTGAACAAACAAAAGAAACGGGAAAGCTCTGTTGAGAGGAGAAGATGCCAGGGAGTGGGGGTGGTTGCAAAGTTTACGAAGTGCAGACCGTGTGTCAGTGGGGCAATGATTTTATATTAGAGGTCGGTGATGCTCTGCAGGCCACAGCACATAAAGCAGGAAATGGTGCATGTTTTATCAATTGCTCTTCAAGATCGGGTTACTTCCAGGCACAGACACTCCACATGCTGCACAAAACCAATCACATTGCCTTGCAGAGAGTGCAGGTGAGCGATGCAGCCTTGAAGAGCTGATCTGCCAGGGGCATCTCTTCCATCCATCCAATATCTTGTCTTGTGCTCTTGTCTTTCTAGCCCACTAGCCTGATGGCTCTCTGAGATTTTGGAATTCCCAGGGGACCCTGCTAATTTGCTCTTTGTTCTGCTGAAAAGTGAAGCTTTTCAGCACAGTAGCGACTGCTACTAGTTGGCTAATACGCTGCCATTGGCATAAATTACTAAACTCAACCCCTAGAGCACAGATACAGCTGCAGGGGAAGAAAGGGTCTCTGTAGCAGATGTATACATAGGTTGGCACTGCTAATAACCTGCTTAAAAGTTGGACATGAGACAGCAACCGCTGCTTGTGTGGTATTTCCATTGCTTAAGCCTGGTCTACACTACGCGTTTAAACCGGTTTTAGGAGTGTAAAACCAATTTAACGCCACAACCGTCCACACTAGGAGGCACCTTATATCGATTTTAATGGCTCTTTAAACCGGTTTCTGTACTCCTCCCTAACGAGAGGAGTAGCGCTAGTATCGGTATTACCATATCGGATTAGGGTTAGTGTGGCCGCTGATCGACAGTATTGGCCTCCGGGCGGTATCCCACAGTGCACCACTGACCGCTCTGGACAGCAATCTGAACTCGGATGCAGTGGCCAGGTAGACAGGAAAAGCCCCGCGAACTTTTGAATATTTCCTGTTTGCCCAGCGTGGAGCTCCGATCAGCACGGGTGGTGATGCAGTTAAAAATCAAAATAAAGAAAGAGCTCCAGCATGGACGATGCGGACGTGATCGCTGTAAGGGCAGGCAAATCTGTTCTATCAGCGCTCCGTTACAGAAGACGAAATTCAAAATCATTTTTAAAATATCTCCAGACAGACGCCATAGCAGGGACTCAGTGCACTGCTGCGTGGCAAGCGTAATGGAAAGCCAAAGAATCAAATGGATGCTCATGGACTGGAGGACTCAAGCTATCCCACAGTTCCTGCAGTCTCTGAAAAGCATTTGCATTCTTGGCTGAGCGCCAAATGCTTCTAGGGTCAAAAACAGTGTCCGCGGTGGGTCAGGGCATAGCTAGGCAATTTACGCACCCCCCCCCCCCACCCCCAGAAGTGAAAGGGAAAACAATCCTGTCTTGACTCTTACATGTCACCCTATCTTTACTGAATGCTGCAGATGGACGGGATGGTGCAGCACTCAACACCAACATCCTTGCTCCCCCCGCCATGGGTGGCTGATGGTACAATAAGATTGATACCCATCGTCATCATCAGCCTATTGGCACATGGGGCAGTGCAAAAGGACTAGTAACCATGCGTACTAGCATCTGTCAGGTCAATCAAGGGTGCCTGGTCCTAATTTTTCCTGGTAGATGGTGCAGTATGGCTGATATCCATCATCGTCATAGCAACAGGGGGCTGAGCTCCATCAGCCCCCACCCTTCATGTGTAAAGAAAAGATTCAAGTGCCCCTGAACTAGCAGAGGGATGCACTCCTTACTGTCCTGTCTGGACTATCATAGCAGCTGGAGGCTGCCTTCACTAACAAGTCACTGTGTCTTATTCCTGCATTCTTTATTACTTCATCACACAAGTGGGGGGACAATGCTAGGGTAGCCCATGAAGGCTGGGGGAAGAATGAAATGAACAGGTGGGGTTGTTGCAGGAGCACCCCCTGTGAATAGCATACAGCTCATAATTTCTGCAGAATCTGACACAGAGCAGCTGTGCTCTCTGGTTCTCTGATACAGTGGTTCTCTAGTGCACTTGCCCATATTCTAGGCAGGACTGATTCTATTTTTAGATACCAAAAAGGAGGGATTGACTCAGGGAGTCATTCCCAATTTTGGCTTTTGCGCCCCTGGCTAAGAGCAGCCAGGGGCACTTATGACAGCAGCAAATGGAACAGTGCAAAAGGACTGGTAGCCATGATCATCTTATTACCAATTTATGGATTGGTAGATGGTGCAGTATGGCTGATAACCATCTCTGCTATCATGCAAAAGCAAAAGCATGCTGCTGTGTAGCGCTGCTGAATCGCCTCTGTCAGCGGCATCTAGTACACATACGGTGACAGGCACAAAAGGCAAAACAGGCTCCATGATTGCCATGCTATGGCATCTGCCAGGGCAATCCAGGGAAAAAAGGCGCGAAATGCTTGTCTGCCGTTGCTTTCCCAGAGGAAGGAGTGACTGACGACATTTACCCAGAACCACCCGCGACAATGATTTTTGCCCCATCAGGCACTGGGATCTCAACCCGGAAATGCCAAGGGGCGGGGGAGGCTGCGGGAACTATGGGATAGCTACGGGATAGCTACCCACAGTGCAACGCTCCAGAAATCGACGCTAGCCTCGGACCATGGACGCACACCACCGATTTAATGTGTTTAGTGTGGCCGTGCGCACTCGATTTTATAAAATCTGTTTTACAAAACCGGTTTATGCAAATTCGGAATAGTCCCGTAGTGTAGACGTACCCTTAGTTGTATAGCAAATACAATGAGCTGAATCCTCAGCTGTGCTCAGGAAACATCGGGGGCTGGCCGAGGACAGAGGAGGCAAACAGAGGCTGCTTGTATGGCACCCACATCCCGGGTCTGGATTCCTACCTATCCTGTGCCCAGTGTCACTGAGAGCAGCCTCAAGACTGTTCTAAACTATGTTTCCTTTAAACGGCCACTACAAGACCTGGGGATTGCTGGCGGGCAGCATGTTCTGACCATGCTCCAAAACCCCCTCTGGATTGATGGGCCAGGGAAGTGGTATCATGGAACCAGCAACACTGGTTCTGCACTAACTGGTGAGCTTCTCACTCCAGAACAGTGCAAAGAGGCTGAATGTAGGACCAGACTCTGGCCCAGTAACTCCACCTGCGGATGGACTTAGGGCCAGATCCTCAGCTGGTATAATTAGCATTGCTCCTTTGAAGCCAACAGAGCTACATGGATTTACACCAGCATAGGATCTGGCCCTTACTCATAATGGAAGCCTGATACACTACATTCTCTGCAACTCCTTTCATTCTAGCCCTGCTTGGTCTCTGCCTGGCCCTTACTACTATCCTTTCCCTCTGCCCCACCCTTGCCTGAGGATCATGGTTCTACCGCTGTTGCAGGACCAAAGATCCAAGGAGTTAGTTACTAAACCAAGGACATCACTACAAGTGCTGTTTAGGGGAGATTGTTTCCCTGTAGGGTGACCAGTCAGGAAGTGTGAAAAATCAGGATGGGGGTGGGGGGGTAATAGGAACCTATATAAGAAAAAGACCCCAAAATCGTTCCCATAGCAACGGACTGCAATATCACCAAGAGAAGGTTATGGGCTCAGGGCCTGATCCAAAGCCTATTGAAGTCAATGGAAAGACTCCCACTAATGTCAAAGACATTGGATCCTGAGCTGTGAACATGTGAAACTTGCACCCCGCCCCGCACGGATCCTCAAGGCAGCTTGTTGCACCTTTGAAGGCTGTTCTGCCAGTAGCTGCAGATACTATGATATCTAATGATCATAGACTGTCATAGGGAAGCCCCGTTTCCTGGTCACATACTTTGTGATGTATGAATCTGGACATGTACTAGTGTAGCCTAAGTGGCTAGAACATGCATGGTGGGTCGGAAGAGCTGGCTTCTATACCCAGCTTGGCCTGCCCCTTGCCATGTATCAGTTTCCCCATCTGTAAAATGGGGATATGATACTGACCTCCTTTGAAAACCCCTATGAGATGTACTGAAGAAAAGTGCTCTGTAAGAGCCAGGTATTATTACCAACATCAAAACAGTTCTGCTATCAAATACCTGCAGTGAATTTTCCACACATGAGCTATGCACCAAGAATTACTTGGCAAATCATTCTGAATTACAAATTTATTTCAGACAATTTGCAAACAGAAAAAAAGAAGAGGAAATCTGACCTATAAATAATCTGTCATGAACTATTCACACATTGCTATTCCTGACACATCTTTAAGAAACTAATAACTAGAACCATTGTTCAGGAAGAATGAGATTATACTACACTTCTGTGGCATGATGTGATCCTTCCTAATTGATTTTGGATGCTGACGTATAATGTACAGCAGATATCTGGGAACTGCAATCATTTTAACATGTAATCATCCTGGTCTGTTACCCAAATGAGCTACTCCTTTGACAGTACTTTGATAACTGCCCACATAAAAGATGAGTGTGTATGCGTAAGCCAAGATTTTCAAGAGTGACTGGCGAGTTTGGGCAACTCAACTCTTGAGTGCCCATCTAGGAAGACTTTAAAAGGGACCCTTTAGAGTGTCTCGAAGCGGAGCACCCAAAATCATGAACTGCTTTTGAAAAAACTGGCTTTGGTATCACTGTCAGCAGAGATCAGTTAAACTTTCTGATCAGCGCAGACGGCCTTAGAACCATCTGTTATTTTATTTCATACAACTCCCAAAGCGCTTTTGGTCCAGGACTGCCTCTTTGCTCTGTGTTTGCAGACTGCCTACTATAATGGGGTGCTGGGCCATAACTGGAGCTCTATAATGCTACTGCAATAAAAATACTAGTAATATATTTGCCTAGCATTCAGCTGGTTAAACTAACCTAGGAAATTCAAATTAGAGGCCTATTTTAAAGCACTGACATCTCATTTAACTTTGAATTTCCAGGCCTTTGCCACTTATGGTGTAGTTTTGGTAGGTTTTGATTTTAAATACCAAACCACTCTTCTTTTTCAAAGAGGCCAACAAATCTCTAGACTATGGATTACCCAACACACTTTGGGGACGTGCAGAGTGGCAGCTAAACTGCACCGAATGGTATTTAGGTGGTGTGGTTTGAAAGGGGCTTAAAGCATCCCTTTGTGCTGCCCTGAACTGCCTTGTCCCAGCTTTATGCACACCGGTCCCCTTGCACCAGGCTGTAATGAGCACAAGTGTCTGAAAAGACTGCATAGCACAGGGGCATCCTGGCCACACCCCTTTTCCTCTGGCCGTGTCTCCTCAAGGTAAAAGCATCACTTGCCTTGTCTACACTTAGGGTGACCAGACAGCAAGTGTGAAAAATCGGGACAGGGGGTGGGGGGTAATAGGAGCCTATATAAGAAAAAGACCCAAAAATCGGGACTGTCGCTATAAAATCGGGACATCTGGTCACCCTATCTACATTAAGATTTTACATTGAGATAGCGATCTTGTAAAAAACGCACCTTCTTTCCTAGAAAAGATACATCCCCACAGGCAACAGCCATAGGACCTCAGGGTGTCCTTAGGCCTTATCTACATGGGAAAGTTGCATCAATAACTTAAGGTGTACATTTAAACAGATATTGTTAAACTGGTTCAAACATCCGTGTGGACATTCTTATTTCAGTGCAAATTGAATGGGAACAGATTTCGGTTAAACCACAACTCGTAGTCTGAAAGAAGGGCCCACACAGGGGGTTATGCTATGTTGGCATGCAAGTTAAACTGGTGCAACTCAATCTTCTGGATGTGGGAAATACATGGTAAGCCCAGCACCCAGCTAATAGTGATCCCCCTAAACGTCAATCAGTGAGCAACATCAGCCGAAGGGAACAGGTTCTGCTCCCTGCACCTAGCGTTGGCATTTAGTAATGGGAAAGTCTGCCTTCGTGAAGGTGCTTAGGACCCAGTCCTTTCCCTCGCTGTAGAGTCTGGATTTCATGCTCCCAGCCTGGATCACTCCATGAAAACTGTGCTGTGGTGGATAAGCTGTAGCAAGGCAGCAGGGATGAGAGTTTAAAGAGCTCTTCAGCTGCACACTAGCTGAACTTATACAAAGAAAGCTGTTGCCAGGTTAACTCTTAGAATACTCAGCTTCTGCCCAGAGGACAAATAATCAACTGAAGAATAAACCCACTGAAGTGCTGACACAACGTTAAGTAAAAAAGCATTCACAGCGCGGCTGTCATAAAGGGCCAGTATGAAATTCCATTGTGATTGACACTCCACAAGCACATCATTTGTTACCACTCTCAGTCTCCCCCCTGCTTTTCACTTCAAGGGACAGAACCTGCAGCAGTGCAGCACGCTAGGTTCTCCTTCAATCTGATTTCCATTCGCGCAACCTCCTCGGAGGATTGACTCACGCTGCTTGACATAAAGCACCATCTTGCTGGGCTTGTGTGAGGAAATACCATCAGAGAGTTGTCTAACTCAATATTTTTGGCAGTCCTTACTTTGTGCATTACAGTGTAGGTTTCTAGCCAAGGTCTCTGCCTTTTCGCAGTCATTTTATAACAGTCTGATATATCCCTCTCTTAGCCAATTTGAAATGGCTAGATAGAGTACAAAATGGTGCAAGGATTGTAGTAAATCTGACCTGCTTGGAATTACTTTAATGTCTGAACTGTAACCACCCCTCTCTTTTCTTTCACGCTGTTACTAATTCACTTCAAAGTGACTCCAATATTGGCTACAGCGAAATAGGATTTCAGCATCATACACAGTGGATGAGACACACAGAAGTCCTATTATGGGAGTTCCCCATTTTTATGGGAGTTCTGTGCTTCATCCACCTCTGATAGCCCTAACGCCTAGAGCTGTGAAAAAATGTTCACAATGAAACATGAGACCAGACAAAATTGGCCTGGGTTTGAGTTTGGTTACAAGTGGGGAAAGTCAGATGAAGTTCACGAAGAGATCTGGAAACTAGTTTCATGAAGCTTTTTAGTGAACCCGGATCTAGTTTCGACCAAGCCTGGCCAACCATTTTCTAACAAACTTGGACTGATCTGTAGTTTTGAATGCAGAAATTGTGCAAAATTTATGGTTTTGATAGGAACCCAGGAGGCAAACTTAGGTGGTTTCCACTGAGTTTATTTAGTTCCAAACAGAAGTTCAAGTCAAAATTCAGGATAGTGCATACCCATGTGGAGTTGCAAAACCACCTGAATCAAGACCAAGCTCTTCAGACCTGGGACTATAAATACAGAAGCACAGTAGCACCTCCATAGTTAAGGTTGGGTTGAATTTTGCTTCACTCTGTTTGTGTACACCTAGCCAGTGAAGCCCCCTACTGGGAGCCCCAGTCTCGTTTGTATGTGTCACAGAACGAGCACTCAGCAGAAGAAGAAGCGGGTGCTGTGGGGCAGGGTTGAGGTGCACTGGCAGAGCAGGGTGAGTAGCCTCCCCACAGGATGTCAGGCTCATGCCCTGTGAATTCACTCAAAAAGTTAAGAGAGAAGGGGGAGGGGAGTGAAGTCAGGCTCCTCTAGTCAGCATGAAGAAAAGGTTTCACAACCAGAACTTTTTCCTCAGAGTGACCTAAAAGCTCTCCTCACTTTCCTCTAAAAAACCCCTTATTTTGATGGGCAAAGGCTTAGGAATAATGAGAGAACAGTGGCGTAAATGCCATTAAAATCACTTCCTCATACTGCTCCGTTGCCAGACTATACCTAATAAAGCTTATTTTGTTGGCGCCCTCAGTAATACATGGCCAAGATCTTTCTCCTGCTGAATGAGGGCCAAGTCACTCCACACAATAATTTTGTGAAGAGAGAAGCTATTTTATTTGAGAAGCTTGAGGGCCAGATTGTGACTGGCCCTTGTCCCAGTCCACATAACAGGAATGGAAAAGGAAGAGTTGTCCAGTGGTTAGAGGGGCGAACCTGGAATTTGGGAGACCTAGGTTTATTCCCTGCTCTGCCACAGCCTTCCTGTGGGATTGTGGGTAAGTCACTCTGTGCCTCAGTTCCCCATCTGTAAAATGGGCCAGTAGTACTTTCCTACCTCACACAGGCATGGGGGAGATAAAATAGGATTGAGAAGCTCCGATACTATGGTAAGGGGGACTATGTAAGTACTTTGGAGTTGGGAGGGAGCAGAAGACATTGCAAAGAGCTATGTCCTTTGGTTGCACACTCACAGTCCCTATGCTCATGGGAGCACAGAGATCGCTATTTCCGTGCATAGTCTGGGGCAGATGTTACCCAAACAGGAGGAAGCCACCAGTCCAAACGGTGGTGCTCCCCACCTACTGCTTTGCACTAGGCTGCTTGGGGGCTCTCTCAGTGGCTGCACTGCTCCATATTGCCTCTGGGTCACGGTCGATCCTTGCAGGGTAGTTGTTAGAAACAGTAAGAAAGGGGCATTTTCAACACAGTAACTTGTGCAAAAATGTTGGCCAGCATTAGTGATCTCTTTTGACTTCCCCTTGTAAGGAGGTTTCCTGCCATGTTCCCAACACATGCTTGTTGTGCAATGGGATTTGTATAAAATCTACTCTTTTTTCCCCCCATGTTTTCCTGTTTTGTATTAGACCTTGTACACAGTGCTTATAAGCCTGCACTTGTGAAGGGAATTCATGCAGAGTGGCTCTAGAAGGCGGGTTACCAAAGCCTGCCTCTTACTGACATAGCTCCCTAGAAACAATAAGAGGAGTGAATTGCAGATCCGGTCTCACCTTGAGAGCTCCCTTTTACTTAAATTTCTAACAAGCCAGAGCCTGCATCGCTGTGGTGTCTACCCTTTGACATCCTTTAAAGGTATCTGGTTGCATCATAAAAGGGTGCACTAGAGAAGTGTCTGTGATTGAGCTAATGGGTTTATGACGGAGCTACCAGGTCTCTTAAAATTAAGTGGTTAATTTCTGCTGTGTTGTTCTTTCTATTATGAATTATTTAAACAGCCAGGTTTTCCCCATGACTCCTTAATTTGCAAGCGCATTGACTGGGGCATACAACTACCCATTCTGCACACAAACGGGTCGATTTTGCATGTGTATCATGAACGCACTCAATTGTGTGGTTGCATTTAAGGTGGCTGCCTGAAAATTTGGCCAGCTGTAGCCAAGGTGTCTTCTGAAAGTATCTTTCAACTATCCAAATGATCAAGGCAACGTTCTCTGCAGAGCAGCACTTACAAAAAGGAATTGAGAGAGTCATTTTCAGTATGTTACACAAATGACCTAACAGATAGATGGGGCTCCCATGCATTTTCAGAGGCATTAGCAGCATCATTTTCTAGATGCAGAAATTCAGCTGCTCCAATAACTTGCTTATTAAATCATCCTTGTTGTTGTATCCTCCACCACAAATGACCATGGGTCAGGGCTATAAATCCAGAGGGAAGATCACCAGCCACAGAGTAGTCACATTTGGCCCGGCTGAAATAGTCATATTTGGCTTGTGCACCCGCATGACAAAATCTCACTATGGTAGGTACAATTTATTCCATAGAAGGAGGAAGATATTGGTGAAAGTCTGAGAGAAGTAAGAGACAGAGGAGGTATTTATTTTGTCTGATATTAGCAAATAGGGCAAGTAGCAGGGCATTTTGCCACAATGATGTTACTGAGCCAGCTGATTCAGTGCACGAATCTGTGGTTAAGCCTTCTTATTATGTGACACTATCCCTTATGCTGTAACTTTGTCTATTACCATAGCTGATGCGTTACCAATTCTGGGTGAAAACTGACTTGCGGTACTGGGACCCAGTGCATACACATTTGCACCATTCGAGTCCAACACTGGCGCTGCCTGGGGAGGCCTTGGGTGAAGCAGCCATGCAGGGGTGTCTGTGCAACCTCAGTTGCTGTGCAAAGGCTGTCCCGTTAGCCCCACATTGGCTAGAACGAAGGTCAGCAATAGGGTGGGACTGGAGCAGATCTGGGCAGGTAGCCTGGGATCCATGCTGTGTGGATCCCGTTGTTCCACACGCTCTATAGCTGGCATGCAGGGGGATGCTGCTGCCACCAGACCAGTCCGCAGGCAGGAACGGCAGTGGCAGCACTGCAGCTTTCTATCCTATCCCCATATTGGGGAGGATGGATTCCACCTTCCCAGTCTAGCTGCACTTGATACACCTAGAACCTGACTGCTTGAGCTTTGAGGGTGAACTTAGGTTTGACGCAGAGATAACAATACTCAACATAACCAGTAAAGGATGCTGAGAGTCGTTAAGAGGCCGCTTCCACTCCCACAGAAGCCAATGGGAAAACTCCCCTTGATGTCAATGGAGGCAGGATTAAGCTCTTGTGGAATTATTTATTTCAAGTACAGGCCCTGTTTCTTTATGGCTGGTCATTGAGGTTGTTCAATGTAAACTATGGTTCTCCAGTGTAAGAATCCTATTCCTAGGATGAGAGGTGCTCTACAAATGATGAACCAGATATTGAAATAAATCAATAATAAAGCAAGATACAACTTCACTTAACAAACAAACCAGGCTAATTTTAAACCCAGTCAGATACAATGCAATATAAAAAGGGACAAGGTTACTTGTGCTATATTAATATCCAGTTCCATCAGCCATTGGAAATATTGGTCAGTGCTGCTGTGTAGCCCTCCATGCCAGTTACGGGCAGGTGTGGGCAATGGGATCGACACAGTAGCCGGGGGGTGGGGGAGAGTTTAAATCCTGATTATGCCTAAGAAAGTTGGCAGGGACACTATGGAATGCTTCATCCTAATCAAAAGATTTTTTTTTTAAATGTGGTCACCATTCATATCGAGGTTACATTTATAAGAATAGTTTATAAAGGGTTAACTCATGATTACTAGATGTTTAAGCATGTTACAGATATTTGCATGTGTTATTGATCGTTATAAGCAGCGAGCAACATACTCTGACCTACTGGAGTCTAGAATCACCTGTAATAACTGAGTAGCCATTTATTAATCATGTAATAACTCTTTAAAATTACATTGATCAAAATTTATAAAATGTGACCAAAAATCTTTTAATTCCTGTAAGAAAAAAGGAGATAAGGAATGCTAGTTGTGAGTGAGATGATCAGAATTTGCACGCACACACACACACACACCAGCTTTAAGAACGGGTAGGCAATGCATTGCCTTCAACAAAAGGAATGAGTTCAGATATGGCCTGGGACATAAGTAACAATGAGCTCATTTTCCTCGTAAGGTCCTTGATACTGATTGATGATTTTTTTTAAATAGAATTGTTTCTCTTTAACTGCTCTGGTCTTGTGTTGTACATATATTGCTTTGAGCACTATTTAACTTTAAAGATTTGCACTAAGGGCTTGATCCTCTGCTCACTGAATTCAGTGGCAAAGTTCCCATTGATTTTAATACTGCAGGATCAGGACCTAAAATCTGGCCCTGATTTTCAGAGGCGCTAAGTCCTCAGCTCCTCCAGCTGAATTCAACAGGCATTGCTGATGCTCAGTACCTCTGAAAATCAGGTCTCTTATAACAGCCCACGTACCCACAGTACATTCCCAACAACTCTTCCCAAGGTTTCATATCTGAAGCTTTAAAAAACCAACCAACCAAAAAAAAAAAAACCCTGCCCACAAATCACGATACTCATCGCAGTGAGAGCATGAAACTACAGTAACTAATCACTTGCTTCCTTCCCCATCCTTGCCGTCCCAAGTTTCCATCTATGCCATTTTGACACTGATCTCGTTAAATTGTATACCAAGTCTAAAACGTTTTATGCTAGATTTATCGTGGGGCAGGTTTTTCTAGCCACATCTTTTCTTACGAATTAGAGTGCCAGTGTACTCTTCGGCTCCAACTCTGCATGTGCCAAACTTCACTGCTGGCAACAGGATGTTGTGCGCGCTGAATTCTGGCGATAAGGGGTTAACTTGAGTCATGAATGTGCAGCTATGTAAGGGCCTGTCCCCTAAGTACTGCACCACTGTAAAATGCCACCTCCCGCCTCAACAGGTGGGGGAACCTGATGGGGCCCATGGTGAAAGGGGACCGTCCCAGCAGAAAAGGAGGGAGACACTTCCTGAGGGACACCGGATAGCTCCTCCCCCCACAGCTGGGAGTTTCTGGCACCCATTAGCCCGCTGGGGGTGAGGGATGCCCAACATTCTCCATCTCCCAAGGTTTAACCTGGAGCAGGAGCCATTTGCAGCCTCTTTTGGCTCCATTCCAGAAGCCTCACCTTACCACCTCCGAACTAGGGCTGGGAGTCTGGCCTGACAGATGCTACAGATGTAACCAATCGCCCATTAAGAGGTCAGGAAGGAATTTTTTCTCCTATGGGCCAATCAGCAGAGCACCAAGGAGTTTTGCCACCTTCCTTGCAGTGCTTTCGAGCCCCATGGGTTAAGTAGGAATGCACTAAGAACCTGACTGAGGCTCTTTGGTAAAGTGGTTAATTCATTGCAACCTGCAGCCAGTTTCCAGCATGGTTAAAAGGAAATATAATGAAAGGTTGTGACGTTACACCCCATATTCTTCATAGAAATATGGTTATGATATGAATATGGCAGCACTAAGATATACTTTACGCAAGATGGCTCATGTATCATATCATTGGAAAGATTATGATTTACTGAATGTGATTATCCAATTTGTATGCCTGGATCATTTCTGTATCGAAAGTTAGGAATATTGACTATGTAACAATTACAGCTGTGTGTGTATTTGGGAGACACCCACCAGACAGTCGGCCATCACAGCCTTGATAGGCCATTAGGAAGAAACAATAAGACTGTGAAGATACTACTCTCTCTCCTTCCTCAGAGGCAGGACACAGCTCTGACACTACCAGGTCAAGTGGTCCTGTCGCTGCTACAAAAATCACCTTGGACACTGCTGGTGCTTTTCCACTGTAGAGGAATGGGGATCAAATAAAGGATTCCCACCTTAGGTAAATCCTTTTTAAGGGCTGGGAAGGGGGTTGATCTGGACTCTCTTCCATTGCCTACCCAAGAAGGAGGACTGCTGAAAGAACCTGAAGGGACAAAGGAACTAACCTGAAGGGAAAGGCAGGAGAGAGTCCAGACTGAGACAGGGGTTCAGTCGGTAAGAAGAAATAACTGGAACGCTCAGCTACAGAAACTCTGCATCCTGCCTAATTCAACATTTAGGGGTGAGAAATTACATTTTGTAACCTGTTTCTTTAGCGAATCAAGCTTAGTGTGAGTGTTTTGTTTGATTTGCTTAGTAATCTGCTTTGTTCTGTTTGCTATCTCTTATAATCACTTAAGATCTGCCTTTTATAGTTAATACATTTGTTTTTTTTATTAATAAACCCAGTTTGTGCAATTTCTAAATGGGGGTGGGACAAGAAGTTGTGCATCTATCTCTTCACATTGAGGGAGAGGGCAAATTTTTCTGAGCTTGCGCTGTGCAGATCTTTCTATACAGCGCAAGACAGTACTATTTTGGGTTTATTCCCCAAAAAGGGTGTGCACGTGAGTGCTGGGAGAGTCCTCTCACACAGAGCTGACTTCAGTCTGTGTCTGCAGCTGGGTGTGGCCCTACCTGTGTGTTTGCACTGCAAGAGGCGGGAGAGCCTAATTCAGCAAAACAGGGAGAGGGAATCCAGGCTGGTGGAGCAGGAGTGGCTCAGTGAAACCCCAGTACATCAAGTGGCATCCCAGAAGGGGGGGTCCCGTTACAATGGTTCCCAGAGGTAAGACACCTGGGATTTGGTGAGGGGCTTTGGACTCATGGGATTAGGTGAGACCTTGTGGCCTTCGTGAGCTGAAGTCAGACCTTGTATCCATCAGAAGCCAAGACCATCACCCTGCTACACTCCGTCCCCCCATGTGAGGACTGAGAGAGCTGTGTCCTGGCATGTAGGCTGAGCAGAGGCTACCCTATTACGGGTTATATGGCAGGAATCCTGTCACCCCTGCACTGGAACCAATTGAATGCCTGGTATAAGGGGGTATGGGGATGGGTGGGTAGCGCTGCTCCCATGTTAACATTTAATAAAAGCTGCAGCCTGCCACTTAATTCCATGCATGTCTCCTCATTCCACCGCTGTGCCCACAGCAACCAGAGTTTGTGCCAGTAGCCCAGTCAATTGTGCTGGTGCAAGTCCTGGTTTACACCACCATAACGTGTACAACAGAGGTTTGCACCAGTTTAGTTACATCTGTGTATCTACATTGGTGCCCATAAGACTCCATTTTGGTCCTAAAATAGACTAAAGCTATGCAGTATCTTTCATATAATCTAAGGCACTTCCCAACCATCTGCTGGGTTAGTGATGATGTCATAAACCACCAAATTAGACGCCATTTAAGTTTTAATGTTAAAAAGTGTGTGGGCTTATCTGCACTGAGGATTTTTGCACCAATGCAAAACTAGATGTTGCACTGGCTTGCACTGGTACTGTGCAACTAAGAGTTTGCATTAGTGCAGCTATAGTTGTGCAAACATCTGTAACGCAGACAGACTGTGACAACAGTACTGGAACAGCAGTGAACAAGATGATAATGTACGGGTTTGCCGTTTCTCAGAGAGTAACAAACTGTTGCCAATTCTCACAATAGTATTATAACTCTCAGGCCATTTTGTTGTTTTTCTTAAAGCCTCAGCTCCTGGAGTCAAGTGTTTATGTGAGAATTTCAATTTTTTTGTTAAAGGAGGAAGTTTGTAGTCTCCATGGTTGCATAGAAAAGATAGAAGACCTGGACCTGAAAGGCTTCCACACCAGAAAGCAAATAAAAAGAACCCAAACTTCAATTTTTTAAAACAAACAATTTTTTGGCACCTGGCTCAAACCCCAGACTTGGAAAGTCATGAAATATTCTAACAGATCCACAGGTGATCTAGGCAGATTACAGATTGATTCATGACACAAGCTACCCCCAAGGCAATGCATTTCAAGAAATAAGGAGTTCTAACTAGCAACAGCCCTTTCATGTCCATTAAATGTCCAGAGCCTCCCAGTCCAGATGGAGTGCTCTCTTCAGCAAAACCTATCTAAATTGGGAATGAACTAGTGTCAGTCAAAAACAATCAGCTGTTTTTCACGGGAAACTTTGGAGAGAAAAAGAGTTTCCTTGTGAAAGACAACTGACTGTTTAAGAATGAAAATCTGAGACATTTTGGTAGAGACAAACTTTTGTTTTTGAAAACTGAAACAACAGGAGCATGGTGGAAGAAGCTGGTTATATGAAAACGTAACCTGCCTCCCCCAAATCTCCCTGGCCACTGCCACGAATACCAATTTCCAGTTAGGATATTCCATGAAGAAGGACATCACAAAGCGGTATTTATGCACACTTTACAGCCCGTTGATGCTGCCTGAGTGTAACTTCAAATCAGGCCCTGTAGTGTGATGCTTAGGCCTGCCCTCCCCGTTTGTACTCCCGGATGTATTTTACTGTCCCAGTCACAATACCTCTGGAAGCAGCTGTCAACACATAGGTCCCCTCTCCATTGTACTGTGGGCAGTGGCTCAATGCCAACCATTACCACCCCTTCAGCACGGGATCCAAAGTTGGTACAAACATCTCACTTATTGGTCAAATCCACTTCTTCCTCCAACCATGAATCTTTTGTGGAAGGCCAGAGCTCTCTAGTAGGCACAGTGACTGCATTTAAGGCAGTCCCAGACACATTTATTTTGGTGTTTACTGAATGGTCACTGAATTAAGGCTCACATGGAAAACGCAAGGAAAGGAAAGTGGAGAGAACAGGATAAACGCAGCTTGATTTCCATGTGATCCAAGGTCTTCAACCAGCCCATTCCTGTACTCAGTATCTGCATGCAAGCAACCATGTTGTGTGTTTGAGTCAGCCAGAATGACCCTTGAACAGAGCAGGGCTGTGTATAAGACTCATCACCCCAGAGCACCCCCTTGTGGCATAGTGTGCCATTGCAGCCACTCTGCCTCAGCTTCGCCACCCTGCTCTTCAGTCTACTCCAGCCATGGATATGACGTGACTCACTGGCCAAGCCACTTTACAGAGTTCAGTCCCTTCCAGGATAACTGAGTCCTTTAGACAAAGGACAACGAAAGCACAAAGCAAAGGAATCTTCAGTGCAGCTGGGCTCAGCATCCAGACACCTTCATCAGAACATAGGAATGGCCATACTGGGTCAGACCGAAGGTCCATCTACCCCAGTATCCTGTCCTCTGACAGTGGTCAATGTCAGGTACTCCACAGGTAATGAACAGACAGGTTATCATCAAGTGACCCATTCCCTGTCACCCATTCCAAGCTTCTCGCAAACAGAGGCTAGGGACACCATCCCTGCCCATCCTGGCTAATAGCCATTGATGGACCTATCCTCCATGAATTTATCTAGTTCTTTTTTGAACCCTGTTATAGCCTTGGCCTTCACAACATCCTCTGGCAAGGAGTTCCACAGGTTGACTGTGCGTTGTGTGAAAAATATATTTCATTTGTTTTAAACCTGCTGCCTATTAATTTCATTTGGGACCCCGTAGTTCTTGTGTTATGAGAAGGAGTAAATAACACTTCCTTATTTACTTTCTCCACACCAGTCATGATTTTAAAGACTATCATATTCCCCCTTAGTCGTCTCTTTTCCAAGCTGAAAAGTCCCAGTCATATTAGATACAATTAACTTAGGTTTGAACAGAGACTGGGAATGGTTGGGCCATTACACTAATTGAATCTATTTCCCCATGTTAAGTATCCTCACACCTTCTATGGGTCATCTCCGATTATCACTTCAAAAGTTTTTTTTCTCCTGCTGATGATAGCTCATCTCAATTGATTGGCCTCTTACAGTTGGTATGGCTACTCCCACCTTTTCATGTTCTCTGTATGTATAAATATCTTCTTGCCGTATATTCCAGTCTATGCATCCAATGAAGTGGGCTGTAGCCCACAAAAGCTTATGCTCAAAAAAATTTGTTAGTCTCTAAGATGCCACAAGTACTCTTGTTCTAGTCATATTAATCTCTCCTCATACGGAAGTTGTTCCATACCCCTAGTCATTTTTGTTGCCCTTTTCTGAACCTTTTCCAATGCCAATATATCTTTTTTGTGATGGAGTGACCACATCAGCACGTAGTATTCAAGATGTGGGTGTACCATGGATTTATATAGAGGCAATGTGATATTTTCTGTCTGATTATCTATCCCTTTCTTAATGATTCCCAACATTCTGTTCGCTTTTGACTCCTGTTGCACATTGAGTGGATGTTTTCAGAGATCTAGCCAACTTTCAGAGAACTTCCTTATCAGTGGATTCCAGCTGCACTTGCCTGTTTCAACCCCCACCAACAGCTACCTGGGCTTTGGTCAACCTCACAATCCAGTGCAGGCCCATTCTGCTACAAAGGGCTCTGGCCAGCAGAGTATTCAGGCAGTTCCTGGCCCTGAACCAGCCTTATTGCCCACCCACCCTTGCCAGAGCAATTGTCTGCTCTCCTCCCTAGTCAGCCTCACTGCTTGGCTTTCCTCCTCTTAAGGCCAAACCCATATGCAGAGGTAGCAGGCTGGGGCTAACTGAACAGGGCTGACTGGCCCTTAGAGAGGCAGGCCAGGCCAGCCCATTATTACAGGCTGCCTGTTCTGTCTCGGTTAGTATTGGAGGGATTGTCAACACTATGAGCGAGAATGGATCTCACCCTCACCGCAAAAAGCATCAGAGCCAGCCCTGGGCATTGTACTTCTCCCTAATGTCCAGCTCCGGTCAGCCTTAGACATGCCATTACAGCAACCTAGATGACAATGAGTTCTCTGTGTTATGGCGATTGGCTCTACAGATGGCAGCCTGCAACTTTATCTACTTCCCCGATGTCAAGGAATTCCTCACGTCAAATGGCCAGACAGAACAGCTGTGAAGCTTTTGCCTATTGCTGCTCTGTATCAGCTCTTATCCACTGTTGGGTGTTGGTGTCATTTTTGAAGCCTGATGGGATTAGAACCGGTTTTAGCCATTTTTTTGGCTGGACTCTAATATGACAATGAGTGTGCGTGCATGTCTGGAGGGAGGGAGGTGGAAAAACTGGGCTCCTGTGAGCTTCAAAGTGCTGATTCAGGAGACCACAAGCTTAACAAAAGGGGGGGGGGGAAAGTTAGTGTTATCAAAGGCTGGCTGGCTTGCAGCAGAAACGAATCCAGGGGAGGATGAGCTGTCTGAGCGTTGACTTTATAAGGAGATGTCGGAAGGGTTCAGTCTGGAATGCTGTGCTGCTTTTCAGTATTGCTAGGATATAATTATTACCAGATTTGTTTTTGTGGGATTCACATTCCAAACTCTTTCCCCCGCCCCATCCCCCACTAAGGAAGCTGCCCCTCGACTCCTGCCATGTGCTGCAAACCCCACTGGGGATGCACATTTCCATGGGTAATAGTGTGGGAGAAATAATGTAACTGGCCTAGTGAGATCACTGTCATCTTCCGGAAACCAACCCCCTGCAGAACCGCGTTTCCATTACTGCATGCCAGGGGCTTTCACGCTGGCTCCTGGAGGAGCTTCCTTCTCCTCGGACACTGTGCCAAAGTAGTGTGCATCCTGCATTCCAGACAGGGGCCACGGTGCAGATAACTACCCACCCACAGCGAGCAATAAACCTTTCTCCCTGGACTGGTGTAGACACACACAGAATAGGAGGGAATCTCGCTTCAGTTCTGACATTTGAGCTGATGTGCAAACAGGCAGACTGCTTACATGAGGTGGCAAAAATGCAGGTAGTATAAATACTGGAGTCCTGCCCTCAAGTGTGAATGAGCTGAGCTGAGCGCATGATCTGAAGGGCAATAACTGCTCGCCACAGGGTTGCTGTCTGGCCAGGGAATGGTCCCCTCCCACTCCTGATGTGTCCCCGATATACCCTCTTGCCAGGGGGCAGCATAATGGTTATGCTGTTTGCCATCCAGGGACCCCACATGTGCATGCGGGGAACCCCCAGCTATGGCAGTTTTAAAGGAGTGGCACAAATGACGGGGGCTGAGGACCTGGCTTGTAACCCCATTGGTCTCCTCCAGATAACGCCTGTGATGTTTCCAGGTCATTTCCATCCTTTTTAATTAAATCGTTAAGCTCTGTGGATGTTGTTTCCAAGAAGTGCCTTTGGTCTGAATCCTAGAACGACTATCTCCTCCTTCCCTGCCCCACCCCCCAGCTTTTCCAACATGTTCACCGTGTGAAAAAAATGAAGGGGTAGGGATGGGGGCGTAGGATTGTCTGTGGTAGCTGCATTGGGCAATACGGAAGAGGGTCCCGGCTCTATGCCAAGTCAGGTTATGTAACCGTCTCCAAAGCAGGGCTTAAGATATTGCTTGAAAAGAACTGGATAGAATTTCACACAATATGAAGCACATGTACAGCAAATAAAGCTGCTTATGCCATTTTTTTTCCTATGGGAACTCTCCAAGTGTTCCAAAAGAAAGAAAAAGTTTCTTCCACACTCTCCCCACACTTCATATGACTCCAGTTTGAAGTGGATCATACCTCTGCCTCTGATTTTTAAGAGGCACAGAGGGCTCAGGATAGAGGAACAATTACAACCCTGGAACCTCTCTACTTGCTCTGCAAGTTCCCACAGAGAGGGCTACCAGCCAGACCTGCTCTGAGTGGAACCTTCCTAGGGATAAGAGGGCTGTTCAGTCTCCAGGGCCTCTCTGATAAGACTGCCAAAAACGGGCTGGTTTCATGAGAGCTCTTCGTTGTGTTCTGGTAGCATGCAGAGTTTTCAGGCCAAGATCAGTGCTATTGTGCAAGACACTGGGTGTACTGGAGCTGGTTGGAAAAGCTTTATTGTCTGTGAGAAATTTAAAAATCCTCAAAATTTCATTTTTATAGGAAACGGCCAAGCTTGATAACCCTTTTCTTTCAGTGTTTGAGAAGCCCAAAAAGGCTAGGTTTGGGTTTTCCCCGAAACATTTGTGCTTCTTTGCTACAACCTCCCCTCCCCCAATGTACATGCATGAGGAAATTCCAATTTGTAAGTTTCCATTTTGCTAAAAAGCCATTTTTCATCAAAAAGGGTTTTGCTTAAACATTTTTTGGCCCGCTCTACTGGGTGCACATATAACAAAGAGCATCTCCGTTCCACAGAGCACCAGAGATGACAGGTGGATACAACTTGCAGATGGGGGAAGGCAGAGGGAACCACCAGGTAACAGTGAGACTACTTAGATTAGTGTAACGAACAGAGGTCTCCCATCCAGTAGAAGCTGATCTGTGACCAAGAATTCATTTCATATAAGCCACTGAACAGCTATTCAGTGGTAATGACCTACCTGAGCAAGCGGTGAAAGGGTCACTCTCTCAACCCCTCTTCCATGTGCACCAACAAAGGTACAAATGACTCTTACGGATGCCAATTTCCTCCCACACCCCTCAGCTGGAGGTGGGATGGGCCCTCTTGTTGTACAAAGCGGGCAGGGGAGGAGGGAGATATGTGAATCCTACAGAGCATGCATCCCCATATCCGTGCCTGAAGAACATGATCATATGCTTTCCACTGCATAGTTCCCTAGCACAAAGCCAAATCACGGGGCTGGGCTCAAAATAGACAATTTCCCCTTTAGTACAAGAACCAATTGCCAGATATATTTTTTCTTTTTTTAAAGTAAAGACCAAGCTCCATCCACATGGCTCATGGAGAAGGAATTTTAATTTAAGAAATGCATCTGTACTTTGAGTGTAACGGGTGGTCATTATATTTTTTTGTAGAACCTCATGCTGTTATTGCTAGCCATCACAGCAGTGTCATACAAAGTACATGCACATTTCATTTACTTGGTGGTGTTTTTAGAATCCAAGTGTAACCAACTAGCATAGGTTAATTTGAACTGGCAGGTCGGGGGCTAGAGTTTAAGATTCTTCTATGTCTCAGACTTGTAGCACAAGAAAAAAGTCACAATGTGATGAAAAAAGAAATCAGAAGTTTGCACCACGGGGAATCTGGCCCAAACTGGTGAAGCTTCATTGTGGATCTGTGACTGTTTATACCTGCTGAGGATCTAAAACTACATATTTACCCATGAAGCTGCAACATGGGTTTTACAACCAGTCTGTGCATTAGAGTCCAGGACAATCTGTAGTCTCCAATGATCTTCACCTATCTGTGAAACAGTCCTACAGACATGGTGCTCAGGGAGGGGCCATGGTGTCAGGGAACCAGTTGCTGCAGGGTCACTCTCCTAGCCACACACTGGGAACAGCTGATTTTGGCAGAGGCTGCCTGATTGGTGGAGCTAAGCTTCCACTTGACCCAGCAGCAGCCAGAGCTCACAGGCTGCTCAATGCTGTCCATGACGCAGCTGGGCCTGATCCTCCTTCCTGCTCCAGCTCCTGCCTTTCTCCATCCTTGACATCCCTGGCTCTAAGCCCCAGCTCCACCTCCTGACCACATCTCTGGCTTTCAGCTTCCAGTCTGACCCTTGGCTCGGCTCTCAATGACATCTCCAGGTGTCATGGGATCCTGATTCTTGACTATGGCTTGGCTCCATTCTAGCCTCCAAGCCTGCTCATCCCCATGGCTCTGACCACTAGTCCTGACTGCCCCTGCTCTGGTCATGATCCTGACAAGGTTTTCAGAAGCAGATGGTGATTTCAGGCGACTGAGACATCTAAAAAGATGCCTGATTTTTAGGAAGTGCCAAGCACCCACCCTCTTAAAAACAAGCCAAAACCACCCACCCACAACAGGCCCTTTCTAATGAAGTCCAAAGTTGCTCCTCCCCTCCCTCCCCCCCCCAAAAAAATCACTAATCATGTTTGAAAACCTAGGCCAGGACTTTTACCGTCTATCAGCTTCCAGAACCCACTGGGGAAAGCAGCAATAAGCTAAACTCCTCTTTCAAAGACGGGTCCAAACTTTTGGGAAGTCTGAATCCAAATCTAGATCCCAGCTTTGCAGCTCGGTCTCTTCTTTACTCGATAAAAAGGCAGATTCGGCCCGAGAGAAGCTGCATGTGAGCTAGTGGGCCAATTCGGGGTCTCGCGAAACACCTAGGGAATTCAGTTCCCAGTTCTTTTCAGGTCTCTGCAGGCCTGATTCTCCTCTCACATTACAGTGAAACGACTCCCAATTTATGCTAGTAGCAGTGAGAAGAAAAGCTGCAATTTCCAAACTAATTACATTAATTGTCATAGGGATTGGGAGTCCAAATTCTTTTGGCCACTTGCCAAACACCTCAGCCAGAAGCTCTAGGACTTGCTTTGTCTGTCTGTAAAATGAGGGAGGATATCTGCCTCACAGGAGTGTTGCGAGGATGGCTTGTGGCTCACCCTGGGGAGTTGCTAGATGGGGACAACGCCCAAGGGATTTTCCTTGCTGGTACTACTGTGCTCTGTCCTCTCATGCCTTTTGTGGTGAGCTCCCAGAAGCTGCCTGCCCCAGTGGAATGCCTCTGGGAGAACACGCCTGCCTCTCCACCCCCACAATACAGACTTAGCCACGATCCTGGGGCACTTGTATGATGCTTTGAGCACATGACATGCGATATAACCGTTCTGAATCCCTCCGTCTCCTTACAAAGGAGATAAGATACCGCAAAAGTATTTAAAAAGTCATTTGCAACTGCTGCTGGGGCAGCACTAGCCCCTAATGCATGTGTGCAGGTAGGGTGACCAGATGTCCCAGTTTTATAGGGACAGTCCCGATTGTAGGGTCTTTTTCTTATATAGGCTCCTATTACCCCCCACACCCTGTCCCGATTTTTCACATTTGCTGTCTGGTCACTGTATGTGCAGGGCATGATGCACAGCTATGCTGACTGGCAATGAGAAACCTTGGAGGAGAGTGGAGAATGGAAAGGAAGGACTCCTGTATGCATACTCCTGTCAGGAAGGTTGTTTAGACTTTCTCCTTTAAAGACAAAGGGATGCAGCCAGGCTGGTGCCTGCTTCTCCTTCAGCTGCTGCACTGGGTTGTAGCTCTGATGTTGTAGTCAGGTTTTTTTATGTAGAAACTCTGCCCTTTGCTCATGAGCCCATCCTGCCAAAGTCATTCCAAGAGCAGGGTAGTAAGGAGCTAGCAGGTTCCCTGCCTCTGAACAGATCTTAAAGCCACCCCTTCTTAGCATGGGACAAGGCTTTATTTTAATATTTTATTGCATCCATTTATTTAGTCAGTGACAAGCACCTACCCAGAGCTCACAGTGCTGGTACAATCATTGTAAACAAAAGAAAAATGTATCAGATCAGAAAGACACCCAAGTAAACTTCTCCCTTCGCTTCTGTGCCAGAGCTCCAGTCAGCCATACTCCCCTGGGTAAATCTTGGAAAAGTTGCGGAGGTTCACTTTGCAAGTCCCCATCCCGGGGTTCACAGCGCCGCCTGCTGGCAATCCTGGGGATTAGCTCTGCCAGCCTGTGTTCTCCCTCCAGTGGTATCTTATCATAGAATCATAGAATCTCAGGGTTGGAAGGGACCTCAGGAGGTCATCTAGTCCAACCCCCTGCTCAAAGCAGGACCAAGCCCAACTAAATCATCCCAGCCAGGGCTTTGTCAAGCCTGACCTTAAAAACCTCTAAGGAAGGAGATTCCACTACCTCCCTAGGTAACCCATTCCAGTTCTTCACCACCCTACTAGTGAAAAAGTTTTTCCTAATATCCAACCTAAACCTCCCCCTCTGCAACTTGAGACCATTACTCTTTGTTCTGTCATCTTCTACCACTGAGAACAGTCTAGATCCATCCTCTTTGGAACCCCCTTTCAGGTCTTCCCCCATCTCGTCTCACCCTCCTGCCCCGCTCACTCTCAGAGATGCAGCTTCCTCTTCGTGGCTTGGCCCTGTGGCCAGGCCCCTAAAGTCCTCCCCTTCCAGGAAATTCAATGTCCTTCCAGACCCTGCTGACTGGCTGGCGTCTCCAATGCCCTGTGCCACTCCCCAGTGGCTGGGGAAGCCAGGCCCGTCCTCTACGCTGGGCTCCAGACCAGGCACCCTATAACATGCACCCCGGGCCTAAAGCTCCTTGCTGCAGTTTCCCTGGGCTTCTCTACCTTACTGTGCTTCTCCCTGCTCTGGGTTTGCCAGCCTCCAACTCCCTCCACTCAGGGAGGGACTGTAGCCCACTTCCCTGCAGCTTTTCCCTGCCCTTGCAACAGCCAGCTCCCAGGCTGTCTATTGGCCCTGCCTGTTTCTGCACAGCTGAGCCTACTCTCAATTAGTAGCCTGCTCCCCTGCTACTCCTCCAGGTGCAGCCTGTGAAGTTAATTGGCTTGCCTGGCTGCCTAAACCCCTTTCAGGCCTGTGTGGGGTGCTCATCCCATCAAACTCACTAGATCCAGTCCCACCATCCCTCTTCCTCTGTACTCCACCTTTTATCTCACTAGGGATCGGACCCTGAATAACTTCTTATTGACTGCAGTGGTTAGTAGCAAAACTAGGCTTCTTACCATACTAAGCACTAGGAAAGTATCCCTAATGTGTTCATAGAGTCCAAGCCATAGAGTCCACTGTGATCATCTAGTCGGTCCTCCTGTAGAACACGGGCCAAAGAACTGCCCCCAAATGATTCCTAGAGCAGATCTGTTAGAGAAAAACATTCACACTTGATAAAAATTGCCAGTGATGGAGAATCCACCACAACCTTTGATAAGTTGCTCCAAGTGCTTTCCTGAACAGGAAGGCTGGGTTCAGTACTTATGGCCTGATTCAGCTCCCACTCAAGTCAGCAGGAAGACTGCAAATATGTTCATTTGCACAGATATCCAGTGCAGGTTAGGGGTTATCGGGTAGTTGCACCCCTACAAATTCCCAGTGTAGACATGCTGTGCCTCTGCGACACGTGGTTTGTGCTTGTTAGAGCTCGTCAAACCAAACGTTTCTCATGGAAGAGTTGTTGCCAAGTGCCATTTTGAGGGAACTGAAATGTTCCATGGGAACATTTTAATTCCAAACTTTTGACATAAATCAGGCAGGAATGCTGGCTGACCTGCCCGGTATCCTGCCAGCTCATGCACCTGTCTCTCCAGGCTCCTCCGCAGCCCATCGAGCAGGGGCTTCTGGGTTTCCAGGCTGCTCAATCTGGAGACTTTCAAAAGGTTCCTATTTGGTTGTTCCAAAATGGATTTTTTTTTAAATGCCCTTCCTGCAAAACATTTCCCACATCCAGCTTTGTGTTCCAATTCAGAACCAAAAAAAGGTTTCAGAAATGCAACGTTTTCCATGGGACGGAAGTTCCAGCTCCAATATGAAGTTCCAGCTCCATTGCCACATGAGGTGTGCTCTCCAGGGCAGCTACAGCCCCAGCGTAGGCAAGGCCGGACTCTCAAGAGCAGGCTTTAATGGGAGCTGAATCAGGCCCTGGGTGTGTGTAGGAGCTGGCTATTGGAGTATAGGCTCAGCGAGGCAAAGAACTTGGTCTTTAATCTTCTTACCCAGCACTATACACACCTATGGGTCTCATTGTCTAGTACTGGATCATTTACAACTGGTTAATAAATAGTAATAGATGGTATATGCAGGTCACAAACTGAGAACTATGTGCTATAGATGGTGGTAAGCAGCCTACTGACCTGTTGGAAACTAAGAATTTATTAAAACATTGAACCGTTATCTATTAACAGTTTGCAAACTGCTTATAAATGGAACCTTAGTATAAAGTGTGGCCAATAAATGTTATAGAACAAGGAGACACACTGTGATTAAATTCCTTTCCATTCATGGACATGAGCTGTACTTTCTGTAAGTGTTTTTCACTTACAGAGCTGGGCCCAAAGCAAGAAGTCGGGCTACAGTTCCAAATCTGCATCTAGAAGCAAGCTTCCCCAAAGTTTGTGTTGGGCTTGGATCCAGTGTTCTGCATTGTGCCAATCCCTAGAGCTTCTGTTCAGACTGTTTCACAGAAGCTTGTGCATTCTTTGGATCAGTTCGTAGATGTTTCAGTCTAGTCTGAGGATGCGCCTGTTTGCACAGACATCCGATGAGACTTACTCACAAGTTACTCACCAACCACTCATTGATGGGTGATGAGTTCAAACCCCTTTCTGAAATGTAACCCAATGAAACAGCTGTAATGTATCTTGAGTGAAAAAGCTGGGTTGGAGTCAAGATCTTGTACCCTGTGGTTTGCCTTAAAAAGCAACATCAGCTGGAAGGAATTTCCCTGAGCTGAAAGTTGCAAAAATTGTTATTACTACTGAATGCTCAGGACACTTTTTTATTGCCAGAGTAAAAAACAAATGGTTCTTTCAGCGCTGGTACAAGAGGGAATCCTTCTTTGCTGTCATCTGTTGTGTCCATGGCTAGCCAGACCTCCAATTCAGCAAGCCATCCAGATCCAGGCTGTACATCAAGCAGTCAAGTTGTCCCATGCTACAGAGTAGCATTTAGAAATGCTACTCTGTATGAGTAAGTTGCTAAAATACTAGAAGACAATAGTAATATGATATACACCACCTAGTGGTCACTGTTTCTCATAAGAATAAATGGTGACAAGACACTAATGGGATCTTCTACTGTATGTACTGAGCCAAGTTTTCAAAAATGACCTCCAACGCTGGGCTTGCACTATTATACACGAACAAGCATGCATTTAAAAGCCTGATTTTGCAAGTTTAAATGGGAATTGCATGCACAGTTTGGGTAGATTTCCATCTCCCCCTTTTGCACACACAAAGCTTTTTGCCTAAATAAATATGATAGACGGACTACCGCTGTGTCTGAAAACCCCACAATTTTTAAAGGTGTTGGGATTAGAACTGGAACTTTGCAACTGGTCCCTGAGCACTGAAATGGATTGAACCAACCCCCCCGATCTGAACAGCCCCAAACACTGGAAGAAATCTCGGCCCAGATTCAGATCAAGCCCATGTCTACCAAACATTTACTCACCAAACTGTAAGCTCAAAACTGAGGCCTGGGTTGAGGCTCTTTGGAAACTTTGACCCACTAGGCTAAATTAATCCCTCTTCCATCCCTACTGTAACTCCACTGATGTCAAGAGAGATGGATTTAGTCTATTGTGCCTAGCAGATTGCTATTGTTCCTCCTCCCTTTTTCCCCTCCACTCCCCCCCCAAGCTTTTCCTTCAGTCCAAAAGTCCAACATACTTACATTAAAAAGTTATCCAAAATACGGTATCCCTTCTAAAAGAGAATATTCTAAATATTCATTCACCCCTGCATAGATTCCATTTCCTGCTACAGGCAAGTGTGCTCTGAGTTTCTATCATTGAAGAAGTTATTGTAACTTTGGAGAGTTTTCTATGCCCAAGGGGGAATTTGGAAAAGTTACTGTATAAATTTACAGTTAGTGCCTCAGATCCAATGTAATATGTATAGTGTCCCTCGTCCTCATATCCCTTACTATTTTGCTGCTAAAATATTAAAAGCTTTTTTTTCAGTGCTAAAGGGTATAACATGCACTTTGAAGGAAACTAAAGTAGATATGTAGTGTTTTCTGTGGCTGCTAGGGAACCTTGGAGAGGCACTAATTCAAAGGAGAACTCACTAATTTTCTTCTCAGAAGAAACTCCCGGTAACATAATGAAACCAAAAGAAATATGATAGATATGCATTCACATGGTGCCAGATCTTGATTCCATAGAAACCAATGGCAAAACTCCCACTGACTGTAACGGGAATAGGATTTGAACCCAAGAGAAAAGAATTACTAGGTGCTTTCCATTCATCATTACATTAGATCTAATAAAGATCCAAAAGTATCCTCCCATGGCCCACCCCTGTACAACAGCAGCGTAGCTATTTTCATCTCTAGATCTCAGAGCCCTTTACAAAGAAGGTCAGTATCACTGTTCCCATTTTACTGTGGCACAGAGGTGAAGTGGCTTGCCCATGGTCATCCAGCAGGTCAGTGTCAGAGCTGGGAATATTACAGGAATCCCTCTTCAGTGACCTATTGACTGTATCACTTCATCACTGTATCAACAACATAAATGGTCACTCAGAGCCCAGTTGAAGAGACGCCTTAAAACATGACCTGTAGATGACCATGTTCTGACCAGTGTGCAAAGCCAGTGCTAGAGTTGGGGACCACTGAACGTGAACAGAAAGCTGAATTCCACCAGCGATCCCCCAACGCGGGCCTCAGCTACCATGATAGAACTCACAGGGCAGAGGCAGTTTCTTAAAAAGTAAGACACGTATCTGGTAAAGTTTTAGCCATGAGCCCTAGCACATTGAGCTGCATCCAGACACAACACATGTGCTCTGCACTGGCTATCTGTTATGGGTGACTCGTTCCACTCAAAAGGCAGGAGGCTACATTCTGCCCCAGCTGATGCCTCCGGAAATTCATCAAGGGCAGTGCCACACTGAAGATATGTCTGCAATCCAACCTGCAGATGCGTAATCCAACCTGGAGCTGATTTTCAACTGGTGTCCTCAGATGCACCAGAAACATTGGCAGGCACATCTGTAGGTGCTAATAATTGCCTGTGCAAGCGTTCTGGGTTTTTGCACATTTAAAATGATGTGCCTGAAAATAGAGAAGGGGACAAACAAACAGCCTTGTTAGAAAGTTGTCCTAGTGTTGCTGTCTGTGGAAGGAATCTGACCTGAAGCAGAAACTGTAGTACATCCATTAATTCCTGACATAGGGAGAACCAAAGTGAGATGATGTCCAGAGAAATGAACTTCCAGCCTTGATTGAACCTGGTACAGTGCACAGATATCATAAACATGCAGTGAAGCCTGCTGAGAAGTTTCCTTTTACGGTCATATTCTATGGTGAAGATTTTCAAAATGAGACATTGCCACTTAAATCCATGTTTAGGAGTCTAAAAACATGGCCCGATTTCAAAGGAGCTTGGTGCTTTTAAAAGTGTAGGCATTTTTTCTAGGTGCCTAAACATGGATTTAGGCTCCAAACTTTAAGCACCTATATTTTAATATTTTGACTTACAAATATCTGATGGATCATACAAAGAGGAGGGTGATAAAATGGAATGTGTCACCAGGAGTAATGTGATGAAATGAACAAATGTTATCTGAATACAAAGCAGAATCCTAACTGTGAGGTCTGCTAGACTATGGAACAGTCTCCCAAAGGAAGTGGCCCATGTCTGAGTCATAGTAAGGTGGTTTGGGCAAAGCCCTGGAAAATATTGCAATATGTTCCGGTCCACAGGAGATGATGACATGACCTAACAGGCCAGTTTATGTCTCCTGATGCCTCCACCAAACAACAAGGGACTTATGTGGTGAGAGGATTCTGGTATCCATAAGGGCTCGTTTTGCTTCCAGAGATAAATAGATCCATGAGCAAGAAACTGCATGGGTTTTACTCACAGACATAGGCACCTACTCCATGGGTGCTCCAGGGCTGGAGCATCCATGGAAAAAAAATTGTGGGTGCTCAGCACCCACCAGTGGGCCCTGCCAATCATCTCCACTCCCTCTCCCCCCAGCGCCTCCTGCTCACCACTGATCAGCTGTTCAGCAGCAGGCAGGAGGCACTGGGGGGAAGGGGGAAGAGCAGGGCGGGGAACAGGGCAGGAAGAGGTGGAGTAAGGGCAGGGCCTTGGGGGAAAGGGGTGTAGTGAGGGCAGAGCCTGGGGTGGAACGGAGGTAGAGCACCCCCAGGGAAATCAGAAACTTGGTGCCTGTGCTCACACACATTCATATTTCTCTCTCTCTCTCTCTCACACACACACACACACTTCATAAACTGAATGACAATAGTAGGGGACACATAGAAGGCAATAGATTTACTATGTGAGGAGATGAGTGAAATCCTTGATACAATGCTTTATGAAACCTACAAAGCAGCGTGGATATGAGCACCCTCAGAAGGGTTGAAAGCTGACTAAACAACTGGAGGAGGAGGATTAACAATAAACTGCATTGTGCTGAAATGCAGAGCTGGCCAGTGAGGCAGTAAAGCAATCAGAACTGGTGGCTGGTTTTATTTAACATCCTCATCCTCATTAATTCTCTGGGGAAAAGGCGTAAACAGCACATCCAGATGCAAATGTGATCAAATTCCTTTGAAACATGCAGGAAACATCCGTGTTGCATTGAGAGATTAGAAATGTGAGCAGGAAAGACTGAAATGAGATTCCACCTAGGAAAGCATCTGGGAGAAAAATAATCCAGAACACAGATATTCAGTGGAAAGGAGAAGCTCTGAAAGCAGGAATGAAGATGGACAGCAACAAATGAGAGGGTGTTTATAGAGTGACAGGCAGCAAAGAGAAGAACAGCTCAGATGATTTTGGGTAACATATATTCAAAGTATCACAGAGGCCAAGACAAAAACCTTTATACTGATGACACCACGCAGAGATAAGCACACATGGTTTTGGGCACCACCAAACCAAAGGGATATAGAAAAATGAGCACACACAGGGAAGAGTATTAGAATAATTAAGGGGATGGATGAATCAATTTATGAGGAAGTACTGAAAGAGCTAAACGGATAAAGCTTGTAAAAATACTGAGAGGATATGTTAGTCATTTATTATTATTATTATTACTGATAACACAGAAACGCCCACAAGGCGCAGCCAAGATCAGACCCCCCTCCATTGCTCTAAGCACTTTGCAAACTCCAACCCCAGGAGCTTAGTATTTAGGTTGGCAAGGCAGGCTGGTACTGGGATGAACAGCCTGAGGAGTGCAGACTGGGACAAGGAATGAGGGCTGGGGAAAAGAGAGGCGCAGAAGGGGTCACAAGGGGAGAATGGACACAAGAGTCTGTGCTCACTAGAGCACGCTGCCCTGCCATGGAATGGAACCCACGGAGTCCCAAGTCTCACCATCCTCTGCCATCAGCCAATAGCTATGAAACTCACTGGCAAAGTGTTCCCTCCCCACATGGTGCTGGTCCACATAGAGGACGACAACCTACTATTGCTCTCAGTTACTCCATCAGCTCAAATTGCAGAGGTCCGTTTGGTGGATCTGTGGGTTCTAACCCTGCTGATGACTCCCATATAACAGGACAGCACACGGCTCCTGCTCAGACTCCAGTGATGCGGTGGCAACATGGCGTAGTTTGTTTACATTCCCTCCACCAACACCTTTACAAGTCCCATGCAGCATATTGTTTGCAGTATCCCCTACACCAGCTGTTCTCAAACTGTGGGTCGTGACCCCGTTTTTTAATGGGGTCCCCAGGGCTGGCTTAGACTCAGGGCCGCCCAGAGGGGGGGGCAAAGGGGGCAATTTGCCCCGGGCCCCGGGCTCCGCAGGGGCCCCCAAGAGAACAGCAGAGGCTCCCGCCTCCGCCCCTCTCCTGGAGCCTCAGCGCATCAAGCGCCGAGTCTCCACCGGGGCCCCTGAGCCCCGCCCCGCCCAGAGCCGCGTGGGGAGGGGGCGGGGCTGGGAGCTCCAGGCTGAGCTCAGCTCCCTCCCCTCGGCGTGGAGCTCCCAACCCCGCCCCCTCACCACACGGCTCTGAGCGGGACGGAGCTCAGGCCCCGCCGGCCACACGCTGCGGCCGTCGGGCGAGGCGCTGAGACTCCGGGTGAGGAGGGAGCCGGGGGTAAGAGGCTGGGGCCGGGGCGGGGGGGAGGCGGGACCCGCCGCCGAAGCGCAGCCCGGTCTTCGGCGACGGGGGGCCCCTTCCGTTCCGGGACCCGCCGCCGAAGTGCCCCGAAGACCTGCGGTGGGGACCCCCCCCCCACCGAATTACTGCCGAAGACCGGGCTGCGCTTCGGCGGCGGGTCCCGCTTCGGCGGTAATTCGGCGGCGGGGGGGCCCCCGCCGCGGGTCTTCGGGGCACTTCGGCGGCGGGTCCCGGAACGGAAGGGCCCCCTGCCTCCGAAGACCCCGGATCCCCAGAATCCTCTGGGCGGCCCTGCTTAGACTTGCTGGGGCCCGGAGCCAAAGCCCAATCCTGAGGGCTTCAGCCCTGAGGTTACAGGCTTCCTCCCCCTCGCCTGGGGCGGCAGGGCTCGGGCAGGCTCAGGCTTCGGTTCCTAACTCTGAGGTTCGACTGTGCTAGTTTATTGCCTTTGCTTGGTTCTTTCTATTTCTCGTGTCTTGGTTTGTGTATTCTCAGGTAGTTGGTGTTTGTGAAGGGAGGATAGGGTGAGAAATTGTTTTTAATGGTTAACACCCCCACCCCCACCCCATGAAAAAGATCTGGGGAACATTATGGGCAAACACACAAACAAATCTGACAGGAAAGATGGAAGGGACCCAAGAGTATTTCAAACTGGTCTCCAGTGCTAGGTACATCACTCAAGTTAGGGTTAGAGTTAGTCTGTGGGTCTGGTTAGACCAGAATACACACAGGCAGCAAAAGCAGAAGAATGGTAGTGGTTAGGGAATGAGTCTAGGCTAAAGTCCCTACCACGGGCTTTCTGTGTGATCTTGGACTAGTCCCTCTGGGTCTCAGTTCTTCATTAGTGAAACAGAAATAACAGTACTTCCCTACCATACAGGCATAAGCAGTATACAGTAAAGCTTAAAAGGTGCTCAGATAATTAGGGCTGTGTGCGTCTGAGATGGAGAGCAGCTCTCTGATATATAAAACTGGATCTTTAGGGGGATTGCCTGCTTGCTTAGCTAGCAACTGAATTTTATACCACAACTCTAATGAATTTACTCTTGATGGGCTTTTTAAATAAAAATACACCTCTACCCCTATATAACGCTGTCCTCGGGAGCCAAAAAATCTTACTGCGTTATAGGTGAAACCGCATTATAACGAACTTGCTTTGATCCGCCGGAGTGCGCAGCTCCACCCGCCCCCCCCCCCCCCGGAGCACTGCTTTACCGCATTATTTTCGAATTCCTATTATATTGGGTCGCGATATATAGGGGTAGAGGTGTAGTGTTTCTGGCGGGGTGTAAATACACAAAAATACAAAGAGATAACAGACTCCTGACTTCTTTCTATCTTTTCTTCCCTCAGTGATTTCCCATAGTTCATTGCTACAGCTATTGCATGCCAATGTTTAACTAGGAGGAACTGGATAAAATTGAGTTTATGGATGTTTATTCTAAATATCAGTAAAATTTCCCTGCAGTCTAGCAGCAGCGAGAATCATCTCCCAAGGGAAGTGGTAGATCCAAACTGGACAAAGCACTGAAGCAGAAGGATCCGATATAGAAAACAATCTGGCATTGTAAGAGGCAAATCCAGCGCCCTTGGGAGTCCCCCAGTCAGAGCTGTGTGACTAACAGATTTTTTTCATTCTCTGGCAATTCTGAAAAATAATAATACTAAAAATGGTTTTGGGTTGAACCAAAAACCATTTTAAAAAAAATGTTCAGCAACTCAAATGTCAAAAAAGAAATGTTTTGAGTCAAACAAAAGATTTTGTCTTGCCTGAAACAAAACATTTCAATTCAGTGGGTTTTTTATGTTTTTAATTTTTTAAAAATGCATTCAAAGGACATTTCAAAAGAAAAATTGTTTCAAACTGAAAAATTAAAACATTTTGTTTAAAAAAGAATGTCAACACAAACTGGTTAGTCTCCTATGGAAGTTTTTCCATCAACACGAATGATTTGGTGACACTGACACAAATGTGCAAAACATTTTGGTGTTCTCAAAAATGCATTTTTTACCAAAAGCGCCATCCAAAAAATTTCACCCAGCTCTTCCCCCCGTTTCCTTCTCCTCAATAGAAACAGGACCTAAACTGAACCTAGTTATAATGATCTTATAAAGGGCACAAGGGCACTGGCCAGGGCCGGCTCTAGGTTTTTTGCCGCCCCAAGCAAAACAATTTTTGGCTGTCCCTCCCCTTTTTTTTGGCTTTTACACGTTTGCACTTTGCAATGTTTTTTTTTTGTTTTGTTTTTTGTTTTGGCTCCCCCGGTGTGGGGTCTGGAGCGATTCCACTCGCCCCCCAACCCAAGCAAACAGGAGCCCCCCTTGTTCCCTTTCTGTCTCTCTTCAAGCTTCGCTCAGTGCTGGGAGGCAGGGGGTGGGGGTACTCTGGAAGGGGGGGAGGGGTGATGTGTCTGGGTCAAGGGCTGGGATTTTGGACTGGGGTGTGCCTGGGGTGGAGGGCAGGAACCTGGCCTGGGACAACCTGGCCCTCAGTGGCCTGGGCTGGCAGAGCGGCAGCCAGGGGTGGGTCTCCGGGTGCACTGCAGGGGGTGGGGGCAGTGGCGGGAGCTCCCTTTATAGGCGGCGGCGGGGCGCAGTGCGAGGACATAGAGGACGCGGCCGCGGACCCGCTGGACAGCGAGCCCTACTATTACTGCGGGGAGACGAACGAGAGTGGGATGGGCGCGCAGTGCAAGTGGCCGGCGGACTGGGAGGTGTCCTTCTCGCTGCTGCCCGTGCCCTACATGCTGGTCTTCGTGCTGGGGCTGTCGGGCAACGGGCTGGTGATCTTCACCGTGTGGCGGGGCCCACGGGCCAAGCGCCGCTCCGCCAACACCTACATCGGCAACCTGGCGCTGGCCGACCTGGCCTTTGTGGTGACCCTGCTGTGGGCCACCTACATGGCGCTGCGCTTCCACTGGCCCTTCGGCTCAGCGCTGTGCAAACTCAGCAGCTACCTGGTGCTGCTCCACATGTTCACCTCCGCCTTCTGCCTGGACTGCCTCAACTTTGAGCACTACCTGGCCATCGTGTGCTCGCTGCCGCGCTCCCGGCCCGCACGCCCCCGCGCCACTCTCGCTGCCCGCGCCCTGGCTGCTGGCCCTACTGCTGCACGACATGCAGCCCGGCCCACAGCCGCAATGCCGCCCCTGGAAACGTGCCGCCCCAAGCACGTGCTTGCTTTGCTGGTGTCTAGAGCCGCTCCTGGCACTGGCTATGTCTGCAGGAGACCCCATCTACCATTAAGCCAGGCCTGGTGATGGGCAATTTGGCCTAACAGAGTCTGTCCTCCATCTACAATGTTTTGGAATTTATTGTGGGATAAATGGTTTGATACTTGGCAACCGAAGCGCTGACTTCAACATACTTACTAATCATCACTTCATTAACTCCCAGCATAACACGAAGAGCCATTCTCTTTTTTAATGTCCGCTTGTTTGTTCAAATGGCCATGCACAACAGCTCCTTGCTGTTTGTGGAGGAGGAGGGAGTGACAGAAGGGGAATTAATTATTCCACTGTTCTATAATTTGATACATCTGATGATCAGGACCTTAACTAACATACAGTGTTACCTCAGGCTATTTAGATTTGTTCAATTGCTTTCTATCTTCCCAGGCAAATTGAATGGGCTGATCTCATGACATTCTCCTTCTAGCCAGGTTTTTTACCAATTGGATTGTTTATTTCCACTGGAAGCCTCCAAGCCAGTCTCCTTTAGGCACTTTGCAAGGATTATTTCAGTGCTGAAGTGGAATGGTTCAAATTATAGAGCTCCAGCTGAGATATAAACAGCAATTCTTTCAAAACATCACTATTTAGAATGATGTGGAGTTCCCTGAGGTCCTTGGGGATATTAAGTGCACTAAGAGGCTGCAAAAACACCAACAGGTTATGAGCACGCTTTTGGATACGGGAAGTAATTTGTGCTCCATAAATATCAAAGGGGTAATGGAAGAGACCTGATTTTAAGTATTATTGACAAATATGCAAGAGGCAGGCTTGAGTCATGTATTTTAAAGTTAATCTAATGTACACTTTGAGGAAAACTTGACTTATCTTCTTGGGTGGGTAGGGGAAAAAAAACAAAAATATTTATTTTCTCTGTCAAATAAGGGTAATGAACAGCAGATACAAATCCTCTGCCCGTGTAGATCAAAGGAAATGCACTGAAGTAGCTGAAGCTTAGGATCTGGCCTTTGAGGTGTGTGGCTAATCAGCATAGCTACCTTCAAGGCTGATTTGAGCACGTGAGAATCGATATAGGCTGGGAACTTGATGTATTTATACAGTTTCTGTGCCTGAAAACCAATCATGGTTTTCCCATAAGACTAGCAGCCCCAGTCACTCATGGCCTGAGAGGACAGAAGCTAAACTGTGTCATGTAGGCCCTACCCTGAGCACCTGGGAATTTGGAGAGGGGCAGAGACTCAGATGGTCCAATCCTTCTCCCAGAGTGCAAGGGGAGCCGTGGGTAAGGTCAAGTGAAACAAGAGGTGATGTTGTCACTGAACCAGTCAGAGAGGAGGGAGAGCTCTCCATGTAGGGGGAGCTGTGCTCCACGCCCTCAGGGGGAATGAACAAAATGCATGGCCTTTTGATCGAAAGGTTCCAGCTGCTCTCCTTAGCTGGCCCAAGGGTCAAGGCAAAGGGGGTGGCCTCCCCTCTCCATTCCCTTTGAGGCAATTTATGCCACTGGGGACACTTAGAAGGAGCCATTCGCAGCCTCTCCCAAGCAGACTTGCAGTCCTCGCTAGCCCTTGCATTTCCCTGCACACCACTGCTAGGGCCAGAGCTAATCACTATTATTAATTAATTACTACTAGCAGCAGTGTTACCATAGAGCCGTGCCATCTCAGTCATGGAGTGGGACCCCATCATGCTAAATGCTGTGCAAACACAGAACAAAAAGGAAGCCCCCAGCCCAAATCAGTCCTACTCTGCGGATTTTTAATTCTTTGGTTGGGTTTATTTTTCACTATTGCCAGGTTTGGCCTCAGAGTGGGCCTGATTAGTTCTTTTAAGAAAAAAACAAACTCACAACACAACAGAAGTATATTTCCCTGCCCCCTGCCTAGGAAGCACTGCCTTATTAGGCTGGGTTCTGGTTACTGCTCCTTCCTCAAATAGGACCTGGCTGTTTCCCCTACAGGGAAGAGAGTAGCCTTCCACCTAGGAAACACCTTTTCTTCCTGCTACAGCTTGTTTCTCATCCCTCCTCCTTCTGGCACCAGAAGAGGGTTTTTTAAAAGTCACCAGCAGCCCTTAATTGGACTCAGGTGTCTCTAATTAACCCACCTTCCGCCACTCTCTCATAGCTGTCAGGTCTGACTTTGTGACGCTGTTTATAATAAGCATCCAGTCTGGGAGCAGCAACAATTCCCCCATAACTTAGGTGACCAACCGTGTGCTGAATTATCATCAACCGCTTACGTGAATATTTACAGAAATATTTTGTGAGTAATCCACCGCTCAAATGTGCTGCTGCAAATTAATTGTAACTAGCAAACACCATTCGTAAAAAATCACAGTCTGTTTGTGGACAAGTTGTGAAAAGAGGGGGGGAGAAAAGGATCAATTTGCACCATAGATTATTCATTTTGGATTGTTTGCCTAGCAAATTGTTCAGTTCAACAGATGCCCTGATTTCATCCCCCAATATCACACAATGCGTTTCAACACTAGTCACCCTTCATTCTGAAATCTATCCTGTTGGCCTCCACTGTACTGTACTAGTGTATGGACATCTCACATTTCCCTTTCACCCTCCTTTTCCAAACCACAGATGATTACTGTGCAGAATGCATCTGTTTCCGCTTTCATACATTGCAATCAAACATCCCCATCAAACATCACTGAGACTTATCACTGAGAAACAAAACAAGTCTATATACCAATAGGTTGTCTTGTTTTCCTAATCTCCTTCTCTTACAACACATTGGTCCAGTACACTAAACAACCATCAACTGGATTTGAACTCACTTCCCCAAGCTGGTGTCTGAGGATACTGTTGAAGAAGCAAGGATTGGGTCATGTTCTTGTGTCCTTTTTAACATTAGAAACTGAAAGGAAATCAAGGCTCCGGTTAAGTCTTTCACTGGTTTAGCTCAATGTAGTATTTGAATATAATTGATCAGTACGATCCCTACCTCTTCCAATTCCCAGTATTTGGGCAGCCAATTTCCCTCTGAAGAACAGCTTCAATAACTTTGTTTCAACAGGTAGTAACAAGTAAATCAAGTCATTTAATCAATATACGCAGTGGTTGCTGCATGGTGTGGTCTAAGGGCTGGTCTACACTAGGAGGGAGGATCAATCTAAGATACGCAACTTCAGCTATGTGAATAGCGTAGCTGAAGTCGAAGTACCTTAGATCGAATTACTTACTGTCCTCACGGCGCGGGATCGACGTCCGCGGTTCCCCATGTCGACTCCGCTACCGCCGTTCGCATTGGTGGAGTTCCGGAGTCGACGGGAGTGCGTTCGGGGATCGATATATTGCGTCTAGATGAGACACAATATATCGATCCCCGAGAAATCAATTGCTACCCGCTGATACGGCTGGTAGTGAAGACGTACCCTTAGACACAATGCTAGTCAAAAGGGTGTCATGGGATATAGTGAGATCCATTCCATCAGGGAATGATGAGAAATGATAGGAGCAGGTACATGTCCAAATGACTTTACTGGTGTGCTGATGGGTCCAGTTTACCAAAATACTTAAGTATGCATGTAACTTTAAGTCCATGCATTGTCCCATTGAAGTCAATTGGTTAGTTAAAATTATGCACAGTCTTAAGTATCTTGCTGAATCTGGGTATAAATTAGCAGTGCCAGCATCCATCCAATCCATTTTGGGGAATAAGGAGTAGCAGTGACCTTCCTCCTCTTCCTCATCTGGTCTCACCACCAGAGGGGGATGATCAGTCCAGCCTCTTAGCTACCAACTTAGAGCAGGACAAGGATATGCAAGTACACGGGTCTAATGTCACTCTGATGGAGATGAGTTTAATATAATTGGGGGACTTTTCCAGTACAGACCAGCTCAAACTATGTTGATACTCGTCTGTTTTGTAGAATTGTGCATACAATCCAGAGGTGGGTATTCTACTCATTGTGCACAAGGGATTGACTCACTGAACTCTGATGAATAAGTTATGTACATCAGAGGCTATCTTAGAGCTGGCACCATAGAAATCTAGATGGAGGAGTATCTAGATGGTGCATGTCACTGACAATTTGCTGATATGGATGATGTTCTAGCTAGCTATCCACCATCTACCTAAAGTGTTCACATGGCCCCTTTCCCATAGCATCTGAGCCTCTCACAGTCGTAGTTGTATTTATTCCTACAACACCTCTGTGAGCTAGGGCAGTGCTATTATCCCCATTTCACAGATGGGGAATTGAGGCATGGAGAAGCTAAGGCCTGGTCTACATTTAAAAGTTTTGCCAGCATAGCTATATTGGTTAGGGGTGTGATTTTTGCTGGCAAAAACCTTAGCGTAGGCTATACCAGCAAAAAAAGTCCTGCGGTATAAGCTGTACCAGCAAAAGGCCTCTTTTTGTCAGTAGTAACTCAGCCTACACTAAAAAGATTGGCTATAGGGTCTGGGCCTTTCCCAAGGTCACACAGGAAGGCTGTGTTGGACCAGAGAACTTAAATTTGAGTCTCCTGAGTCCCAGGCTAGCACCCTGCCAACTGGACCTGGATGAAAAAAAATCTATATTCAGGGGCCTAATTTTAGGCCCCCCAGGTCTGAAAATATTAGCCTTTGCTCTTAATGTCTCTGTTTCTCTATGTCCCCATCTGTGAAATGGAAGCAATAATGTCTGGCTGCCAGGGCCATTGGGATGATTAATGTTTGTGAAGGTTCTCAGAGAAAAGGCATTATAGTAAGTGACAAATCATTGTACTGTTGTTGTTGTTAAAGTTAATAATCCGTTACTGTTAAAAGTGTGTTTGACCTTAGCTGTTACTCCCTTCTCACAACCCCACCCCAAACCACAGTAGGTTACAGTATTGGATCCATCTGTTTCCTGTTTCATAAATTGTGATTGCACATTCCAACCAAACATTCTCACTTGCCATTTATGAGCAAATGATTATATTCACAAGTAGCTTGTTTGTCCTAATGTATTTCATTCCTTTGTATTGCATTGGCCAATGACAGTGATCAACTCGACTTGAACTCAGTTTCCCAATGTGGTAGGTTAGAATGCTGCTGAAAAAGCCACAATTTGGAGAAGTTTTTATGTTCCTTCTTTTTCCTTACTACTGTTAACAGAAATCAGAGCTCAGACTAATTCCAATTCTTTAATTCATGCCCTCTCTTTTAATAATCAATCTCTAATATGATACTCAATAATTAATAATTTAAACAAAGTCCAACATGAATAAACTGCCCACATTACAGAACACAGCCGCTAGTCAGCCTCGGCACAAATGTTGATCAATACAGTATGATTGTCGTTAATGTACTTGTACTGCATTAGCACTTAGAGGCCTTGTCCAGGGTAGACTTATGCATGTGCTTAATTGCTTTGCTAAATTGGGGCTTAGAAGTGACATCCTGGCCTATTGAAGTGAATGGTAAAACTCCCATTGACTTCAACAGAGGCAGGACTTCATCCTACATTTCTCTAGCACCCTATTACATTTTCCACAGGAGAGTTTTTACACACTCACAGAATGAAGGGTCTTTAAGATTCAGCTCTAAAAGTTGCTTTCCTTTGGGGATATTGCTGTTTCTGCAGACATATAGCAATCAAACTCTCAGTCCTAAATGATTCTGGCTCAGATTAAGGGAAACAAAAAAAGCAGAATCCTCTAAAACAAAACCTCTCTGAGACAGCACAGTGTGTCTTCTTTCTAACAAGTTGCATTTAATTCAATATGGCAGCTGCCTGCAGCAGACTTCTACAAGTGCAAAGGTGCAGTACACAGAAGTAAAAGGCCCTGATTATGCAGGCACTTAACTTTAAGCATGTGACTACTTCCACTGAAGTCAAGACTATTCCTGTGTGTAAAGTTAAGCATGTGCTTAACTCTTAGGGGAGAAAAACCAAGAGCACAAATACAAAATGGGGGGAAACTGGTTTGGCAGCAGCACTGCTGGGATGGATCTGGGAGTTGTGGTGAATCACAACCTCAACATGAATCAGCAATGTGATGCTGTTGCAAAAAAAGGCAAATGCAGTTTTAGGTTGCATTTATGGAGGCATAGCATAGTTTTAGGTTTCATTAACAAAGGCCTAGCATACACCTCTTATTATGTATTAGTGCCAGCCAGTGGTGCCTTACAAACAGATGAGAAAAAAGGTCCTTGTCTTGAGAAGCTTACAACATAAGGGCCTGACCCTGCAGCACTTACACACGTGAGTAACCTTTACTTATGTAAATAAATTGTACCTACTATTCACATGAGTAAGGCTGCAGGAGGGATGTGGCCCTGAATTAGATGGACATTGCCAGGGGCAGCTCTAGCAATTGCAAACGCTTTTCATGAAAAAGATTCAATATTTTTCAGGAAAATAATCATTAAACTTTTGTCCTTTTGAAAACTATTGATCAGCTCTAATCACAGTGATGGTAGATCACAGGGGCACCTGCAGGTTGGTCAGGTAAAGGAGAGGCATCCGTAAACAAAGAGAAGGGATTAATATTCTTGTGAGCCCACGGCTGTTTCAAATAGCACGGATTGCACATGTTATGTTACCTTGTAGATTTTGTGCTTGTGGCTCTTAATATTTTCCACTCTGATGAGGCACCAAATGTGAGTGTACCCACTTGTGAATGCGTGTTAAAGACCCTCCCCCATCCACCGCTCTAAGCTGATCTGCAGAGAATGTTTGTTGCAGCCATTAACTTCAAATCCTTGGCTCGTTACCTCAAATTGTAGCAGCTCGTTCTTTTAGCTCTGGAGGTCTCTACTTCAATCCCTGGAGGTGGCCAGCTAGGGTGACCATACATCCCGTTTTGCCTGGGATAGCCCACTTTCTAAGCCTTGTCCCAGACGGCCCAACTTTTTTGGAAAACTGGGCATGTGTCCTGCCCCCCAAATGGGACACATGCCTAGTTTTGGCAAAAAAGTGGGGCGTACCCCCCTAGTGGGGCATGGAGGAACATGGGGGGAGGGGGGCATGATGACACCATATGCTGGGCCTTGGGCTATCAGCCCCAGCCCCGGGCAGTGGGGCTTGAGCCAGCCCTGCACTGTGGGGAAGGGGCTCAGGTTGTCAGCCCTGAGTGGTGGGTCTCGGGTGAGCCCAGTGCTGGGGTAAGGGGCTCAGATGAGCCCCATTGTATGGGGGCCTCAGGCTGTCAGCCCCAGCCCTGTGCATGGGGGTGGAGGGGTCCTCGGGTCAGCCCCATGTGATGTCCCATTTTCCCTTTGGCCAGACGTGTCCCAATTCAACAGTCCATCCTGATTCAAGAAGGCCTTTAACCCCATGCTTAACATGAAGCATATGCTAAAGTGCTTTGCTGGATCAGGGCCACAGTACCACCTGGGTGAAAATCTCTCTGAAAGAAGTGGGCTTTTGATGAGCTCTTGAGTTTCAGTCAGAGGTGAGGGCATGAGTTCTCCCAGGGTGGCAGCCCCTTTGGGAATTGTAGAGCTGACCAAATGTGTGCACAAGAGGATCTATTACTCACAGAGCCCCCTGGAGATACCCAGGGTGCTTTGCAGACACAATGGGATAAGAAGTGGCCCTCTGGAGAACAGACATAAACAGTACCCATATTAAAATGGATTTTTTCCTGTGAGATCCGGCCCAAGCAAGTCTAAAAGGCTTTTTGCAGACAGTAAATCACTTCATGCCCTTGGAGCGCTGAGCATCATTTACCCTAGCTCGTGTTCCAGGCGTGGACAGGAGGAACACATCAGCATTGTGATGTCCTTCTATAAGGCCAGCTGAGGAGCCAGCTCCAGAAGGAAACTTTGGTCTCGATCTCTGGCAGAGACACCTCTTCAGATGGTTTTGCAGCAGACAAAGGGCTCTGTTTCCTTTTTCCACTCTATTTGGCACTGCAATGGTTTTGAAAGAGAATATTTGCCTTTTCCCAACCCCAGTCGCAGTTTATATTTTGTAAAGAACTTCCTTTAAAAGAAAGTTTTGATTCCTCCTGCACTTACATCCATACTCCCTTGAGTCGACGAGGGGGGCCTGAGAACTACAGAACCCCTTGTTTTTGTATTATCACCCTGGTTTGAGGATGCATTTCCGGAGGCTGTATCACATCTCCCAGGAGGAGGAGGTGTGCTGTGTCCGCATTAATTTCAAGAGAAACGGGGGAAGGGCGGGGGGCTCATCATGATGTGTATTTTGTCTACCACAATCAGGAAACACAGCAGACATGTCTCACCAACAGCTTCTGCCCTGCCTCTTCGTTGGTCTAGGTTCAATTTGTATCTCCAAGGCATGGGAGAGAGAGATTTTGCAACCCCAGCAGAAATGCTTGTACAGTGTTTATCTGATAGACTAAAGGCTTTGAAGGCCTGCTTTGGGAAAGAGCTATAACAGTTCATAACTCAGATTCAGCTGAAAGTGTGAGTGCCTCCCTTCCGGGAGACAGATTTCTTTTTCTCTTTTTGCTGGAGCAATATTATGTTTTGTACCCAGCTCAAGAGTCAAATGCAGCCAGGTTGCCACAGGTCACTAAACATAATTTGTCTCCCTGGCCAGGGCATGAGATGAGGTTACATTATGGTCTTTTTTCAGTTTATATGATGGTATCTCATTTTATATCATCAACTGCTTATGCTCACTGCATAAATCATCACTGGGAATAAGCAATTTTTCCAAGTTTCCAACAGAAACCATTTGCTAAAATGCATAGGGACACATTGCCTGGCATAGCCGGGAAAACAGTCATGGTGATTCTGTACCAAATGGGTCACGGGGACTGTGCAGAAAGGAAAGGCTGGTATGTGGTATATACCTCTGAACCACTGCATAGCTACCAATATCCTCTTCAGATCAGCAATAGGCATGGTGGCATTTGTGCTTGGAAAAAACATGTGGCTGTAACAGCGGTGTGACACACGGGAAGGTTCTTTGCTGACCTGATCCAGAGCTCACTGAAGTCAATGGGACCAATTTCCATGACACGGATCAAGGTTACAAAAGGTTATATTCCAATCATCTTCTCTCTGCACAACACCCAGCACAGTGTGGCTGTCATCCCAACTGGGGCCTTTGGTGCTACCATAATGATACACGGCAGGGATCAGTACACATGGACTCCAATGTCTACGGTTACAACGATGGCTTAGCATTGGTCTATGCTGCACCCATGGGTGCTGTTCATGCTCATGGATCACCATATGATTCCATCTTTTACCTTGAGCTCCATGGGAACTAGCGTTCTGGCTGTTGACCCTGGCCAGATCTATTGTCACTCCAGAATGACTATTGAGAAGGCAGACATCAGACCTGGCAACACCTTTCTCCATATCTTTTCACTGGTCTCCGGCAGATGATGATGTTTCAACTTGCTCTCCAAGTTAATAAATCTCTCAAACCAGTTACCCAACCTTTCATACTGCACATGCCACGTAGTTCTTTGCTGATTTCGGTCATCTCCTGGACCAGGAATCCATCCAGGCATCAAACTCGATTTCCAACCTCACAGTGAACAATACAAAAAAATCAGGGAGCTGAGTGCGCTGCTTACGCAGGGCTCTCAGTCCCGGCTTTGATTGCCTGGGGAATGCTCCTGTGTGATAGTGCATCAAGTTGCCACTGGCATCACTGGGCTGCTGGAGACTATCTGCTGAGTGGAGGCCAAGCAGCTAACAATAGAATTCTTTGCTGGAGCTGTGCAAACAGCGCATACTCAGGTCCTACAACTTCTTAGGGGCCCTCTTCCCACAAACGAGTGATGGTTTTGTGGGGGTAACGCCTATTAACACTAGCGGTGGGCTTTTCTACATGGCAAGTTAGTGCCAGGTAAGCTAGGATATGAATCTACAGTTTATCAACTTGCTGCGCATTAAGTTGTTGTGTGGACATTAGTACAGTGCAGTGAAATTCCTGGAGTTTGGCTTTGTGTATGCTGCTTGAAAGCTGCACTCTGGAACTTTTGCTGCACAGCAGCAACGTCCATGTGGTGCGTTAGTGCACGGCAAACTGGTGTGCTATAGATTCCCACCCTGGCTTGCCACTCGCTAACTTGCTGTGTAGACAAGCTCTCACATAAAATAAATTAATTGCTGTAAATCTGCCGCTAACACCAGTTATCTCCCACAATCCCCTATGTCTCAATTGTAGAAAAGACCCCTATATTTATAGACTCTCATTTTATTTATGAGTTATATTATCTTTTCTGCTTTTTCTCTTTTTCACAGTGTCCAGATCAAATGGCCATCCCCCCAAATTCTGGATCTGCTCCCAATGCTCTCTCGCATTTTTCACAACTGGACTGCAATTTGATATGACTTTTCTTGGTACTGCTTCATCTGCACAACATTCATTGCTAAAGTAAATCAGGTTGGAATTTGAGCAATGCATATTAAGTACAGAAACTGAGATAACTGCTGCAGGATACAGACAATCTGATATGTTAGTCTTGTGAAAAGAAAACAGAAATTGCTGAGGTTGTAAACAAATGCTTCCTGATGGGTCACAAACACAACATCAGAGATAGCAATGCATATTGGATTGACGTCAGCATTTTCAAAGCCATAGTGTTCTGGATATATTTGTTGTTGTATTTTAAATCACCCATGCAGTCATAAGGCTTGAGCCATGAGCAATATGTACTGTATGCTCCAATCTGCATGACTCCTCAAAATATATTTTATCTAACGGCTAGAGCATAGGCTAGGACTCAGCAAACCTGCATTCATTTTCCAGGTCTGCCACTGGCCTCCTGGGTGATCTCAGTTAAGTTACTTTACTGATCTATGCCTCAGTTTCCCCATCTACAACATGGGGGAAATGATACTAACCCTTTGTAAAGTGCTTTGAGATCTATGGATGAAAAACACTAGGTAAAACACAGGTGCATTATTAATTATTAATTATTATTAACCTTGGAATCCTCTTGGGTTCCATGTGATTCTTGGAAATAACTTTTTCTCAAGCTAGCCATGGGTGCTCAAGAAGCTCAGAGATCATGTGTGTAAATGACGCCAACCACAAAGGAAAGTTAAATACTGATATTTCTTTCCCTGCTTTCCCAGCAAAGCCAGAACCTTGGCATTGTCTCCAGAGATGTTTAGTGACCTGTTAATCTAAAACAAGATTTTTAGTAGCAACATACTGGACAACTAGATGTTTGTCTAACTAACTGGTAAGATGTAGGTGCAAGTCATTTTCAGGCACTGGAATTAAATGTGAGCCAAGAGGTAATATATTTTATTGGAGCAGCTTCTGTTGGTGAGAGAGACGAGCTTTCGAGCTACACAGAGCTCTTCTTCGCTGCAAACATCATTGTGTGTGTTTCAGTAGCACCTAGAGGCTCCCATCAAGATCAGGACCCTTTTGTGCCAGGCAGCATCTGTAGAAAGACCTCATAAGAGACAGTCCCTGCTCCCACAAGCTTACCCTCTAAATAGGCAAGACAGACAAAGGAGGTGTAATTACCCTCGTGTTACAAATGGAGAGATAGAGGGAGTTGTCCATGGTCACACAGGAAGCCTGTAGCAGAGCTGGAAATTGACCCCAGTTTTCCTCAGTCTTACTTCAATGTCTTCACCGCAAGATCATGTTTCCTCTAAGGCTGACCAAACGCTGGCTTTGGATGCATGAGCACAACTCACCTCCAACTAATTTATGTGGGAGCATCAGGGCCGGCTCCAGCTTTTTTGCCACCCCAAGCGGCAAAGCGAAAAAAAAAAAGATAAAGCCGCGATCGGAGGCACTTCAGAGGCAGCTCTACCACGCCGCTTAATTCTTCGGCAGCAATTCGGCGGTGGATCCTTCGCTCCAGCACTGAGAGACCTGCCGCTGAATTGCCACCAAAGACCCGGACGTGCCGCCCCTTTTCATTGGCCGCCCCAAGCACCTGCTTTCCTCGCTGGTGCCTGGAGCTGGCCCTGGGGAGCATCACATTCTTCGGAGGGAAAAAATTGACCTTTCTAGTTGTTTTTGTAGCTGTATCCTCGTTCATCTCCCCCAAACGGCCTTACTTTGTGCAGTTCGAGATGAAGGCCCTCTCCTGGTGCCATAATACTCCAAGATAGTGACTCAAATCAGCTCTGCAGGTAGTGTAGTCCTGTAGCTAGACCAGAGGCTCAGCATGCTGCCGCTGCTGGGAACCCAGTCTCATCCCTCACTGCCTGGGCAATGTACTCCAGTCCCCCATGTGGCAGGACATCAAGCTGCCACTAGATCGCTTGGCTAACGCTTCAAGAAGACTGAGTTCTATGCATAGGTACGTCACTGACTCGTGAGATCCCGGACAAGTTGCTTCATCTCTCTGTGTCTCAGCTGTAAGGAGATGATAAGGTTCACCTAGCCACTAAAAGCACTTTGAGATCTGTGATGAAAAGTATCAGGTGCTGTGTTCTCAGCCAGTGTAAAGTGACGTAACATTGATAGAGCTGCGCTGATTTACTGCAGTGAGAATCCGGCCTTAGTCTCCTCTCTATCGCAGTGAAATCTCCCATTTTTATTCTTTTTGTGATATTGTTATTCTATTACTACAGTAGTTCACCTTCCACAAACATGTGTCAAATGTGCCTTACTTTGATTTGCTCTGTCACCCTCACTCAACAAAGTGGTCACCAGAAATTATTCCCATTTTATTGATTATAAATGGAGGCCTCTAGTGTTGCTCTGGTGCTCCTATATTAACTCATTTCAGGTTGTTCACCTTTCAGGGAGACTTGGTTAAACCTGAGAAGTATGACTCCACTTGTCCCAAATAATCATCTCCGCGGATAGGAGGACAAAATACATACCAGCTTCTTGTGAGCAATTCTACTCGCTTAGAATGAAAAATTCAGTGATTCTGGAATTGGGTGTGAAAGACAGCTTTGAAAATCTCAGCCCAAGTAGGTTAAGCAGCTACATCAGGGCTGCTGATAGGCATCTGATACAACACGTCCTTTTTAGAGCTGGTTGGAAATGTTTCGGAAAATCAGTTTTTCAGAAAAACGTGTTAATTTCAGCAAAGTTTTGTTCTGAAAAAAAACAAAAGGTTTAGAAAATATCCATCACTTTCAGAATGGAACATTCTGAACCTTTATTTCAAAATGACTTTTCAAAACAACCCTTTTTTTTATATAAAACACATTTTAAAAAGTCTTTTAAAAGGGGTAAAAATCGGAACAGAATGTTTTGATCTTAGCACAACAAAACATTTCAAAATCCTCCCCAAATGATGTTTTTTTCAGAATTTTATTCCACAGGATATTTCGAAATTTGTTTTCATCCTGTTTAGGGATAGGAAAAAAAATCAGAATCCCAGGATTGCACTCAAAATGGAAAATCCATTTCCCCCCTGCCATCTCTAGTCCTGATGTTCCACTGGGTGTCCATTCGAAATGAAACACACACAGCATTTCTGTCCATCGACGAAGGGGTTATTTGGAACAGCTGCATTGGTTTTGTGTTTGTTATTGTTCCGGAAGCCATACAAGGAGACTAGGAATTGGGACTGAGCCCACTGTAGCCGTGTGGGCCTTAAACATGTTTGCACAAGCAGAACAAGACATCAGCTAAGTTCAACTGTGAGCATGGGAACAAGAGATAGACTTGGCCCCGAAGGGACTTGGAATGGACTTAGTGTCAGGTAAGTCCGTTCTGAAATCACAAGTTTTTTGAAGTGCCTGTAGAAACTGCAGTTTAAGATGAATGCCTTTTTCTTTTGTGTGCATAAAGAATTTTTGAGAATACATTTGCCCAATATGGGGATCTGACACTTAAAACAAGCCAAGATTTTTGAAGTGACTATGACATGCTCAGGGTTTAACTGATCGCCATATTTGGGGTCGGGAAGGAATTTTCCTCCAGGGCAGATTGGCCCTGGAGGTTTTTCACCTTCCTCTGCACCGTGGGGCACGGATCACTTGCTGGAGGATTCTCTGCAGCTTGAGGTCTTCAAACCACAATTTGAGGACTTCAATAACTCAGACATAGGTTAGAGGTTTGTTACAGGAGTGGGTGGGTGAGATTCTGTGGCCTGCATTGTGCAGGAGGCCAGATTAGATGATCATAATGGTCCCTTCTGACCTTAAAGACTATGAGTCTAAGAGACTATGGATGCTTCAAGTTTTGGGTGCCCAACCTGAGACATCTTAAAGGGGCCTGATTGTCAGAGGTGCTGATCACTTTCTGAAAATAAAGCCCTTCAAAGGTTTCTCAAGTTGGACACTCAAAAATAGAGGCATTCAGAGTCACTGACACCTTGTGAAAAATCTTGGAGAACTAGGATTTTGGAAAAACCTGCATGGGAAACACAAGCCTTTGACCTTCCTTCTCCGGTCTTGGGAGTTAGGGCTCTTTTTGCTGTGAAACACTGCAGCATCCTTTCCACGGGGCAGAACTAGTTAGCACCCTTTTAAATGGCGGCATTGAAATTCCAGTGGGATGTTACAAGAATGCATTAGGCAAATTGGGAGCAATGGGGAGGCGTTTTTCTTACTGAGCCTGATACATTAGGAAGCAGAGAGGCAGTGAACAAAATTCAGTACAGAAATCTCTGGGGGGAAAGAAATTGAGACCTTCCAATGCTCTACTTTTGTTCTGGGCTTGCAACATCTATATTTGCCCCTGGCTGGTCTCACTAGTGCCCATAACAACAGAATGAAGTCAACACTGGCACCAACATTTGGGTTTGCTTTTCCTCCCAAGCATGATGGAGGAATTGGTATGTGGTTTGTGAACTTTCCAAGTCCAAGTAGAATTTGGATCTCTGCCAAATAGGTCCCTCCAGATCTATTATTCCTTCAGCATAATTGTATTCATTTCTCTCTTACCCATCCCCCTAAAATAATTTATAAAAGCCTGCGTCTCACTAATTTTATTTTTAAGCATATATATTGATTTTCTAGAATGTTGTTTCTTCTATCAGTGTGATCTGGTATTTGATTTCTACCTTTGCACTTTGTGTTGTCAACGACACTAGTGCAAAGTAAGATCAAGCAGACATAAAACACAGTTGTTCTGATTTGTTATCACTTTGCACCCACTGGTGTAAATGACGGGACAAAGTGTAATATGGGGGGAAATGAAATCCTTCTTTCCCTTGGGATTTCAATTCAATACACAGCACTGTCTAGTGCTTAGAAACTTTCCATTTATTTGTCAGTTTTAAGATGACAACTGTTTATGACAGCAAAAGTGAGGCTTATTTACAAGACAAAGGCTTCTACTTTTTATGGATGCAAAAATCTGAAATCCTGAAAATCTTGACCTATTAAGAAGAATTCTGGTCACAGGGGGCCAAATTCATCCAATGGGTAACACCACTGGAGTCATTTGAGTTGCACCAGGGATAAATGTATTTCATTACCTATTCCCTTTACATAATGCTGGAAGGACATTTATTGACTGTCTTCAATGGCTGATGAGATGTTTGGAACTTATTCAGTGCAAAACCTACTAATTTAGAACTCTAGGAGGTTTGGGAGAACATAGAAAAGACTCTTGGCTTTTGGCAAATAAAGACTGAAATGCATCACATATTCATGGGATCTTTTTCTACATGACTCAATGTAGTTGCTATGGGAAAGTGAAATGCAGAGCTTTGTAAAGGGGAGGAAATGGGTCCATGCCCCTTTTTGCTTTCCGAAAGGTTAATGCAGATCTTGGAGGACTCTACAGAGGACTGGAGACCAGGTAGGACTGTAAGATGTTATTCAAGTGTAACTTTGGGAAGTAAGGCCCTCTCTGCTCAGGACAGCACGTAAGCCTGTGCTTAACGTTAAGATGTATTTAAGCCTCAATGACTTAAAATCAATCATCTGCTCAAGTGCTATCCCGGACAGGGATGGAATTAAGCATGTGTCTACAGACTTTCCCAAATTGGGACTTGATATGGGAATTGGATTTTTTTTAATTCAGGTTCTTTAGAATTATTTTTGTAGCTAACAACACCTATTTAACTGATACTCTTTAGGGAAACAAAATCTCTCTGTGTTAGGGCTTCAAACAGTCCCTTCATGAAGTGCACATACACATCTGAGTCATTCACACATCTTCCAGCAAGTTACAGGGAGACAAGACTTGGCATTGCTAATATTTTTAGTGTGTGTGTAGGGAAGGGCCGGGGAGAGGGTGAGTGGGGCATGGAACCAAGCAGAAAACTACATTTTTTTTATGGCGGAAAAACACTTTGAGGCCTCAGGCGGCATTATTCCTGGCTGGCAGGGATGAGCAGAGGAAGGATTAAATATTGCAGCCCTGCTCTTGATTTCTTCTGTCCATTTCCCTCTTGCTTCCTTCAGACACATAGAAAGTCTTCTGCAGGCACTGGGGTAATGATCCTTCTCTTCTGTATAAATGTCTCCTCATCAAGAACGTTTCATATATTATTAGCTAATTGTTTACACATAGCTTGCCTTTCAGCCTAGAAGATACCAAAGGCTTTCACTTAAACTGTATGGAGGAATCACTCACCCCTGAACCAAAGCCTCCTTTGGAGTCAAACTTTGGAGTCATAGTGCATCAACAGCAAGTAAATAAGCAATGTGCCATTAGCCTGTGGAACTCATTGCTACAGGAGGTCATTGAGGCTGAGAACTTTGCAGGACTAGAAAAGGGATTAGATACAAGAATATCCAGAGTTATAACAGTAAATAAAAAAGAGTGTTTGGAAGGGGAAAGATCCTTCTGGGCAGAAGCCCATATTTAAATATAGGGAGCCAGGAGGAAATTTCCCTGCAGACAGTGCGGACCATAACTAGCTATGGCAGATGGTTTCTTGCACCTTCCTCTGACGGACCTGGTCTGATCCAGCCTGGCAATTCCTGTGCTCCTAACTGCTTTAAATCTATAGCTTAGGAGAGGAAATGAAGGACAGCTGCTCCAGTGGAGATTCCAGAGGGAATTATAGGTAGGCAGAATGTCATTACCAACACTGGAACTGGGCCAGTCCACATTATTCCTTGTGTTGTTTTGATTTCATTATTCAAGGAAGGTTCCAGTAAAATCTCTCCTCCTGGAGGATTTAGGACAGAAGTGTCCTTTTGAAGCACCTGCCAACCAGCTGTAAAATTCAGGAAAGACATTTGGAAACTAATGGTCAGGGACTAAGCAAGAGGATAGGAAACTTAGTAGAGATGCTAGTTTGTTGTCTTGTCCTGTCTGTCTTAGATTCCCTTCTTGTTCTGTTGGCCAGTTGGTTGGGCAAGTTATTTTGACTCACTCATGAGTCATGCTTTCCAGAAACATCTCCCTTTAGGCAGTGTCTTGTGGTTGCCAGTGCCTTGCTCTCCTCTGGTCATAGTCTTTCCCACTCCATGGAAAGACACCAACTATTCCTCTTGCAATGAGCTTTTTGTGTGCATCATCTCTAAGTGTTCCCATTACAGCAACCGGGGGTGGCACTTGCACCACACACAGCATTTTGGACAAGGGGAGGACACGTGTAAAGAGCTGCTGACTTTTGAGAGGTTCTCAGATGTATTTTGTTTTCAATGGCTCCCAGTTCTTTAAAAAAAAACCCCACAAGTGGGAGAACAAAGGTTTGGATTCTTATCCAGTGCAACACTTTGTGGGCTCAATGCAGACCGGTGAGGGATTGTGTTACCCCCTGTCCTGCAACTCTGGATACCTTAAATGCTATACTGTAGTGGTTCATAGCTCTGGCACCAAAAGCCAGCCTTACAAGCATGCAGGTCACACCCTGGCCTCCGCCACCCAGTTACTTTTTGCAGAGTGACCCCAAAGCCCTCCCAGTCCTGAATTTCCCCCAAACTTGTGACAATCTGCTGGAGTTCCCAGAATGGTGAGTTACTGTCTTACCTCGTCTCAGCCAATGAGAGTTTTGCTACTGCTATGCTGTGTGACAACCCAGGGTAAAAAACCACCAGTGGGCCTCTGTGTCACATCCAGATTCTGATCTGAATGGGGAAAGGAAAAAAAATAACAATCTATAGAACAGCACCAGGACAATATACATAATTTCCCCTCCATTATCCTGCTAGATACCAGTGTGCAGCTCCTCAAAATCCACCATGGGAAGAACTCTCAGCATGTACACATGGCTTCCATGAAGCCTCCCATGTGTGCCAAAGGCATATACTTGCAGTGAAACGCCATGTAGCGTGAAGTAGACTGCAAATATTACATTGTCTCCATGCATTGTAAGGTGTAAAGTGCAATTCTAGCAAAGTGAACATCCAGTGTAGGGACACAGAACATGATGCTCATTCAAATCAACAGAAAGGCCTTATTGTCTTCAGTATAATTTGTATTAGGACTATAGTTCTGAGTGTACAGTGACGTCACACTAAGTCATTCCAGGTTCTAGTATTTATCCTGAGGACAACATTGCACTAAAGGCTGAGACGCCCTGAGACTTAGCTGGAGTAAGACTGTGTAGCTCAATGAAAATGAAAGGAGCTTCATCCATCTACAGCAGCTGAGGACCAGGCCCAGAATGTTTAGTGTAGCTTCTGTACCAAATTCTGGCCTTATACATCTATGATGCATGATACTTTCCACTGAAATCCACGGGAGTAGTGTGTGCATTTGTGAGGGCAGAATATAGCCCTTACATTTGAAAGTTAACAGTATGGGCTCTAGAGGCCAAATTCTTATCTCAGTTACACCATTGTAAATCCAAAGGAAATCCCATATTAGTCAGTGAAGTTACTCCAGATTTGCACTATTCGTGCTGAGAGCAAAATGTAGCCCCAAGCTGCTTCTGATCAACAACAATAATAACCATTTTTCAGCAGTACCAAGTGTGTGGATTTTTCAGAAATCCAGATATATTTTGTCTGTTTCAGAGACGTATGAATCCACAGAGCTTATTCTTTGCCATCTCACACATTTCTAAACAGAGTAATCCACGTGTTTCATCTGTGTTCTAATATCCTCTCCTTAATGAGAGTTCAGCAGATCGAACTTCTTTCTCAATGTTGTCCACTCTCTGATCCTCTAGTAGAAGCCGTTAATTATCAGATATGGGCTAGATTCACAGCTGGTGTATCACTACCACAGTACTGTGTTCCCTCATCCTTGGCAAGATTTGTGTTTGTTTTTAATAAAACCCCCTCTGCTAATGGTTTTCTTTTTCCTTTCATGGCTTGTTTTAGAACTCAGGCATGTAATTAGTGTTTGCCTGCTGCACTATCAACTTTTAACAGCTCGGGTTGTCTATCTGCTCTGATGTAATCCTACAGCATTGTCACATTGATTCTCTCCAACTCCAGGAAGCACATCTGCTCCGAGTCATTGTGACAATGCTGGAGGATCCCATCTCTCCCACTCCAGGAAGCATATCTTGGTCTCTGCAGTCTGGGTGAATGAATACTACAGCAGAAATCTTACTGGGCTTCTACCTTGAGAAATATGTAAATTACATATTCCTTGGTTATTTTTCTGTGTTTTAGAGAATGATCCAAGCCACAGAGTTGGGATCCAGATCTGATTTCTCCCACATTGGAGGCTGTTTGGATCTAAGGGTCTGGACCTGGAGTTTGGAGGGCTTTGTTAAGGCTCATCTCTGCTATTTTTATTTGATGTACTATTTTAAGCCGTCACCCGGGACCTCTCAAAAGAACAGAGCGCCAGATTTTCAAAGTGCTCAGTCCTCACAACTGGGCCCTCTTCTTCTAAAGAACCTAGGCCCAGATCCTCAAAAGTATTTAGGTTCCTAACTTCCTTTGAAACCAGTGGAAGTTAGGCGCCTAAACACCTTTGAGGATCTGGACCTTAGCTCTCATCTCGGCACCTAAATAAGTGGTCAGCTTTTCTAAAGGACTCAGTAGCCAATGTCTTGAGCTCTTGGACTTTCAAGGCTCTTCAAGCGGCTGATTCAATTCTGGGGGACGGAAGAGGAACTTCGTTCCAACCATATCACACACAAGTGCTTAGTGGCCTGCTTCCACAAACCTTAAGGTCAATGGCAAAAGAGCCATTAACTTCAATGGGAGCAGGATTGACCTCTAATTCACCCCCATCTCAAGAATGCTGCTTTAAGCATGTGCAGCCCAAACATTTGCTCAGACGTGGAAATCTCCAGAAACATAAAAGCCATAGAAACGTCCCTTAAAACTCAGACTCTTTTCCAAATATTTATGTGTGGGAAGCAAATATTGTACATAAAGGCCAAAAGCAGGCTTGGTATAAGTGGCCTCAATTCCCATTGACTTCAGTAGGAGTTGCATCCAGTTCAGACATGGGCTACATTAGATCCCTTGACTGGATTCTAGCTGCTTTGCACCACTTCACGGTTGTAAAGTGGTTGTGAGCCAAGGGTAGCTAGCCATGAATGGATTGCCCCAGTGTGGAGGATCCTCCAAATTCAACAATATAATTAGAGCTGGTCAGTTTTCTTTTTCCCCAATGAAAATTTTAAATTTTGGGCAAAAAAATCCAGAAACTGAATATTTCTGCGAAAACCTGAAATAATTCAAATCAGAATAGATGCGAGGTCATTGATGGGATTGTTGTTCAGCTGCCATATGCCCCCACTCTCCAGTACAGGCCACGGGACTTCCATGAGGCACCACTTTCCCTCCCAATGGTGAATCATGGGAGAAGTAGTCTGACATTGGACCCCAGCTTACACAGGGAAAAGGGGGCATAAGGGACCCACTCTACAACTCTCAGGAGGCCCTGCAGCAGCATTTCCAAATCAAAATGGTTTGGGGATGAAATGTTTTGGTTTTTGGTCAAAGACTGAATATTTGTTGGCGTTCCGAGCAGTAATTGTTTCAATGACAAATTGACATTTTCAGCGGAAAGTCAGACTTTTCCCAGAAAGATTCGTTTAGTTGAAAACCCACTTCCCTCTCAAGCAGTTAGGACAGAACCTTTATGACCACCCCTACATATAATACAAAATTGACTCCCTCCAAATCATTCTGAACAAAACAGGACCCTCAGAGGCTCTTATTATACTGCTTAGAGGCCCATGCTCTGCCACACCAAGGAAACAATTTTTGTGGAAGACAATGGGTAAAGCAGAAAGGCAGCACTGTTAATGAGTTGCCAATCTGTGGACTGTTTGCTATTTATCAGTTACAGGCTTGTGACACGTAAGGAGCAGTGGGATGGGTTTCATAACCCGCCACCCAAGATCTTTCACATTTTCTCTGCTTTTCCCGGAAATCCCAATTTCCAGATGTCTCGGGCTAAATAAAAAGCAGTTTACTTTTCCTGGGGGACACAGCTGAGGTGAAAAGGAAAAGTTTGTGCCTGTTAATTTGCAGGTTATTTCAACATATTGTGGGAGCCAAGCAAACTAACTGACAGAAAGAGAGAGGCACATATAGCAGGGATGGTTCCCACACAACTTGGAGCGGTGCTGTAAAAACAAACTTCTATCAGAACAGGAAGGCCTACAGAAAGGATGCAGCGCTTATCCCCTCTGCTAATATCTGATATTATCACATATTCCCAGTGCATTTGGCTCATCTGTCAGATTAGCAGTTTTCTTTCATTCAGATTTCTCCAAGTCAAAATCTCCCAGATACTGCTATCTAAGAGTCATGCGACTGCTTAGCAGTCTATATATCACATCTTGGCCCAGATCCTCAAAGATATTGAGGTCCCTAACTCCCATTGAAACCTAAATAACTTTGAGGAGCTGGGTCTCTGACCGTCCCTGCTCCCCCCGGAAGGAGGGACTGAGATCTGGGAAGTATTGGCCAATGGTGCTCAGTATTTGTGAAAAGCATAGCTAAGTAAAATCGTAGTAAGGACAGCAGTGTGATTCACTGGCTGATACAAAGGAATGAGCATTGGGAGACCGAGGTTCTGTTCCCTGCTCTACCACTGGTCTGTGATGGTCCTTGGATAAGTTATTTAGCCTCACTGTGCCTCAGGGTCCCCATCTATACAATGGGCATAACGATATTGTACTCCTTTGTAAGTGCTTGTTCTCCCTCAGGCCTCTGCAATTCTGTGCTGGGAGGTCAGCCATTCTCAGGGGCATCATTGCTCTCAGAGTCCATGGGGATTCCCTGTGCTTTTTCCCAAATCGTCTCTGCACTTCAAAACACTTCATCCCTGAGAGGGTGTGGTCCCCTAAACCCTCTCTCACTTTGAGTCCTGCCCCAAATGGGTGGATGCTCTAAAGTGGGACATCAAAAACATACCATATACCCAGCTGCCTAACCATCGCCAAACACCTGACCATTATTATTTATATGATCAACAATGATACTGTGCTGCAACTGTGCTCATTATATCAACCTGTATCATCTCTCTTTCCTGGTGCTTCCCACCTCCGATTGTTATATGCCCCTCTTGTCTCTTGTCACACTGTAAGCTCTTTGGGCAGGGGCTGTATTTTCATTACATGTGTGTACACAATGGGACCGGTGCCACCACTATACAAAGATTAAATAGTAATGAGAATCAAATAAAATCTGTTGTCCCTGCAGTGGCTTTGGGAACGAGGCACTGACTAAAGCGTCACTCCACTCCCACTGAGTCAGAGGACAGCAGTGTAGGAAAAGCCTGTGGCTGGTAAACATGTAGCTGCATTTTCTCCTAGGATGAGCCTTTCTGGAGCCAAGTTCTCCCAGATGAGATGAGTGCATGCAGGTGGGTGTCATGGACTAGGATGTAGGCGATCAGACCTACTGCTTAGAGCAGTGGTGGTCAGGCCTAGTGGTCAGAGTAGGAGTTGGGAGCCAGGAGTCAGACTCAGGAGTCAACCCAAAGGTCAGAGCTGGATTCAGTAGCCAGGGGTGGGGTGCAGAGGCAGGAATCTGGAACAAGGAAGGAGAGCAGGGTCCAAGGTAGCAGACAACCAGGAATTAATCTAGTTGCTCAAACAACTTCCTGTGCCTCCTTCTGGCTTAAAGAGTGAGTCTGAACCAACTGGAGAGGCTGGATGTCTCCTCCACTCAGGAGCTTCGTGGGTCCACCACCTCACACTCCCTGCTAGTATCAGCGAGCTGCTGAGTGGGAGCTGGGGTCTGAACACTGCCTGGGGAGACCCCCAATCCCTCACATTGGGGTGCAGTGGTGAAAGGTGGAGCCATGGTGGAGAGGTTTTTTGGGAAGTGGTTTTGCATGGACAGTCACTGAGGAAATGGTATACCGAGTTTCTGACTGCATCTCTGAAGCAAAATATCTGTATTTATTACTAAACTACTTACTTTGCAAAGATAAAATCAGAACCTGCCCAAAACCAGAGCTGAACATCTGCTGTTAAGTGATTTGGCCAGGAATATACAGCATTGTGAGCTGGTATCTAGACATGTGATCCACTAGAGAAATGCACAGTATCACCACATCAGAGGAAAGTTTCTGTTGCACCATGTCAGTGTAATTGCACAAGAATTCCAATATTTTGGTTGGTCAAGGCACCATTTCATAACTGGAGACAGGGTGCAAACTGCTAGGCTGGGATGCAGTTCCTGACCACCCCAAGCTTCGGGGTGTTCCAGTCGGAGATGTGGGTTCATTTCATTTGAGAGTCTGAGAACCACCCTCTCAGTTCAGGAAGAGCAGATCCAAGGTTCTGGTTCAGCCCCATCACACTTCAGTACATATTCCCCTGTTTTCATAAAGCAGATATAGGCTGGGCTCTTCAAAAGGACCTAAGGGAGTTTTGGACCCAAATTCCTCTGAAAACTCTCCTTCTGAATGCTCCATATTTCATTTATCTTTGCACTGCCAGAGAAATGCCAATCTGCCATTGGCACTCTTTGTGCTATGAAGTGGAGCAGGATTTAGTGCCGTATCTATATGTGGGTTGAACAGCTGAGGGAACAATACTTGTTCCTTAACAATTCTGACATTTCCAGATGTTTGTCACAATTTTGCCCTGTGTCTTCCCAAGAGCAAACAGAGCTAATTTCCCCCATTTCCCCCCAAATTGTGAAATCTCAGTCATTCACTTAGAAAGTATTTATTTGCTCCTTGTGGGATAGAAGACCACAGACTTGCAGATTTGATGAGTCATTAAGCTGAAGTTCTGCCCGCAGGATGGCTAGGAAAGATGCTGTTTTACAAGGGTTTTCATTGGCACAGTTTGCCCAGCTAAATGCTAATGGTGTCATTTATTACTAAGGGAAAAGAGATACTTGGAAAAACAAGTGAACAAAAACCGACACGTTACTTTTTACAAATGGTTCCCACCAAGGTTTGCTATTATGATCAAATAAGTTAGGAAGATTGGGATACATACGTATACAAACACAAATGTTCTGTCTAGGATGATTTATTTTCAGTTATGGACAAGCTACAAAGGGTGACTATACATCTGGTGTTGGCATCCTTGGCATAAAATTAGAGCTAGTCAGAAAATGGGGCTTTTCTGTGGAAAATTTCAATTATTTACTGAAAAGTCAAAATCCTGTTTTTTGTTTTTCCAAAAATGTCAAAAAACCAAAACACCCACCCAACTTTTTTCTTCAAGTTTATGACCAAAAAGAAAAAGAAAATTTGAATTTTTTATCAAAGCAGACACGTTCTGCGAAAATGTTTAGTTAATTGAAACCCAATTATTTCCATCAAAAAATAGTTTAGATAGAATCTTGTCAACCAGGCCTACGAAACATATATCCAAAATGCAGCAATTTAAGACAAACCACCCTCAGTAACCAAACGCTCAAATCCCTCTCAAGCAATTCGCCATTCCTACAGTGACAGTTCCACTACTGACACCACACAGACATTTCCAAATGTCTTGCAAGAAAAACCCACGAGCTTTCCAATGTGTCCTGAACTTGGGCTGTTTGTGACCAAGGAGGTGGAATGAGTTCCATAGCTGAGGCCCTGACAGAACTAAACCAACAACCCATCTCATTTATATGAAAAGGGCTCCAAGCCTGAGCACCTCTGCTGATCTCAATTCTAGCAGGACAGCACAGGGAGAGAAGCAGTCTCTGAGTGCAAGCAAAATTACCAAAAATATAAGCTCTTTGGAAGTCAGTTTAACCAGAACCATCAGCTCACGGTGACCATATGGGCAAACCCATCAGGCAAGAGAACATCATTGTACTGAAAAAAACATGCAGCGAGTTAGAGACGGGTAAAAGCAGACGGGTAAACCTCATCAATTTTTATTTTGGTTGCCTTAGCAAAACCCATACCAAGAGTGGTTTGGATCCAGGTCCCATTTCTGAGCCCATAAAGGGCGGGGGGTGGATCTGATGGTCAGATAAGTGGTTTCCATGTAGACCTGTCTGTAGGAAAAATAGCAAAACCTATTATACATTCCAAAATGCTCCTACATTCATATAATTTACACAGAACTGACCATCAACATGTATGTTGTTAATAGTCTGAAACATGTGAAGAAGGACTGTCTGAGTGATGTGCTTGACTGCAATGCTGTTTAATGCAGAACATCACTTCTGCATTTTGAATGGGGCCTTTTAGAAGATGCAACCATTTTCTTAGCCAAAAAACGTTAGCTATGTGACTATGCATTTGAGTGGCATATAAATGTGTTAGTGTACAGAGGGTTTGTGTATGAACATGTGGGTATAATTCTCCCCTCACTGACCCAAGTGTAATGCTATGGAGTTCAATGTCACTCGTGAGTTACATCCCTGTGAGTAGAGAATCACACAGGACCTTAGATTTCCAAGACCCTGAGGAAATAAGATGTAGCTAATTAAGATGGAATACTGCTGCAGTGACCGGTTCTTACTGTTCTGGGGTTCACTGAGGGCTTAATCCTGCATGGTCCTGGGCAACCTGGCCCCGATTCAGCAAAGCACTAAAGTACATGCTTAACTTAGGCACCTAAGTAGACCCACTGAAGTCAGTGGTACACTGTGTGTCACCATAAGCGTCCACACCAATATGTCTCTTTGCAGAAGCAAGTCATTAGATTATAGAATAAATTTGGGATTTTTATCATATTAACTTTTATGTCATTTAACCTCATGCCACTGACTGTAGTCTTGTCTTTTCAACATCAAGTAGTGGAATATTATTTCTTTAGTGCATGTGCACAGACATCATCACTCTAACAGTCCCACACCAGCAGCCATTTTGATAGGCGCTCTGTTTATGAAGAAATTTAGAGCAACATTACAGGAAAGCGCTGGTTCTTAGTTATTAGTCTGTTCTTTTTAGCTGTGGACATTCTCTTTCCCCATCTAATAGATTTAGTGCACTTCAAAGGGTGCCAGACAGATGGCTTTAGAGACTGAAATATTCAGAACAGTTACAACACTGCCCGTACCAGTGCAAACTTCCCTACATTAATCTACCACTGTGCCTCATTCCCGGCCTTCAGGGGCCATCTCTTGGCATGAAAAGGTAGTTCAGTCTCCAAGCCCATTCAGTCCTTGGTCTCTGCCACGGCCCTTCCAGCAAGGGCATAAACCAGTGCCAAAAATGGAGAGTTGTGATTTGGCATCTGGCCCACAGCATTGAGACCACCAAGCCATTTTGTATAGGCCACTGAACAGCTGCCAGATGATCACTTGTTTAGTTAAAGATGCATGACACACCGTAAATTAAATCTCATTTGGATGAAATGTTGCCTGTGCTTGGACTTAGTAGGACCTATGGAGCTGACATTCCTTGTGTCATTCCTTACAGTCAATTTACTTTTGCCTCATTATTCTCAATACATTTTAACTGGATTCTGGAAATATGTTAAGTTACCTTCTTGTGACTAACAGGCCAGATCCTCAGCTAGTGTAAATAAGCATAGCTCCACTGACGTCAATGGAAGCTGTGCCAATTTTCAGCACAGTTCCACTTAAATCAGAGCTCTGCTGATTTACACTAGCTGCGGATCTGGCCCAATGCCTCCAGTCTAACATCTCTACATTCCCTTGCATGTTAGCTGAAGCTACAAAGCCTTGGGTGGTGATTTTGTCAGATTTCATATCTCAGTAGTGTTCGGGCCTAAATACCACCATGGCATTAGCGTGCACAGTGATGTCAGAGGTGCCCTATTCCAGATGTGGTCCTGCCCAAGCCTGGGTTCAGTGCTGGCTCAAAGGGAAGAGTGATCCCTACAGAATCACCAGCCCCACTTCCTGCAGCGCTTGGGGTCTCCTGGATGTACAACCAGAGAGGTTTCTGCTCCTTTATATCTTTTCTTTACTCTGGGTGATTTTGCACTACACCAGACATCCTTGCATTTTATCGCTGGAGTGAGATGTTCAATGGGCTGATGAGCTTATTGTGTTCATGACACATGTGATAAATTGCTAAAACCGTGGGTTAAAAATATACCAATCAATACAGGCCTGGTAAAGATCTGCTCCTTAAAGGAGGATTATTCCATCTTCATCCTCACCACAGTTCAGGGCAATCCCTCTCAATATGCTGTTAACTGCACAAACCAATCATACTTGACTACAAAGTGACAAGTCTGAGACTTTCCTCTCAGCTGTCTCTCTCTCTCACATACAAATGCACACACACACACACACACACACACACACATACACACTGCCTTGCTTTTCCCTTCTGCCATGTCTAAAATAAATAATAAAATAACTGATTTGTTTTGGGAAGGGGTTATAACTGGGAAACATTCCGTAGTTTTAGTCAATTCAGAGTATGGTGGGCTCTGAAAAATGTCTTCTTTGCAGCTTACAGGAATCCCTATTTCTCTTCACTGTCAGGTTGTAACACCCAGCACAACATCTGGGACAGCCGCATAGCCAAAAACCTGATGTTTCAGAGGCCATCCATCCTGAAGACATGAAAAATCCTGCCAGAACCTTGAGTCTGAAACCAAAAGGCTCTTCATCACTGTATTGAATGGGTAAGTTCACCCCACTCAATCATCTTCACTGTGTATAGCCAGTGCCGCCTCCGACTGTACAAAGGGAATGTTGGCACCTAACCTCCAATCGTTCAGAGCTTGACTGGACATCTAAACACTAGGATGCTTATCCAAACTACCAGGCACAAGGCCTACATGGACTTTTTCTCCAAAAAGGACTGAGTTCCTGGTTACCCCTTCCCACTACCCTCCAGCATTGGCTGTTGTCTTTAAGGCTGACTAGTCTGACCACTTGCCTACCCTGGTGCAGCCAGACCCTGTGACACTGTCACATCAGGTTGCTTCTTCCCAGCCTTGCTGCAAGGGTGGAGAAAGGACTTCATAGGAATGAAGGGAGGGCTTTCCCTGTGCATACCCAGGAGATTAGCAGTTCTTGTAGGTATACGGGGAGGTGGGGTTCCCTCCATTGCTAATTCCCATCAGGTTTCATCTTGAGACAAACAGCTGGGAGGGGAAGCTAGCTCCATGAAAATACTGGAGTGAGATGCCTTGTCCTTAGGCAAGAAGTGGGGAAAGATTTAAGGAGGGAGATTGGGGTGGGGGGATGCATGGACCATTTGGTAAGGGAGATGGGAAGGTCACTGAACTGAACAATCTAGAACCCAGATAAAGATTCCGGGGAAGGGTCAAGGTTCTAAAGTTCAGAATCAGTTTCCCCATCCCTGGTGCTTACTAGTAACATCTACAGTACATTGCTTGTCTGTTCCTTATCAGAGACGACTATGTGACAGTCAGCAAAGGAACGGGGCTGGTGATTGTCTCTAATGTAACCGGGCTTAGAGAGGGGGAGGAGTTCCCTCTTATCGAAATCCAGACCTCCCAGGAGCGTTCATCTGCTGACTCAGAAGTGGAAATGTTCTGTCCAGGAGGCAGGCTTTCAAATCTGACCCTTGTTAGCCTAAAAATACATGTACCAGCAAACCTCTTGCAGTCCTTAAACTGCCTACAAATACACATGGGAGCAGAGTAAAATAATGCTGATCTGACTTTAATTAAAAGAGATCACGGTCCTAGCTTCCAGGCCAACATCTGGTAAGGCAGACAGTAGATGTGGCCTTTTGGCTGAGCTGACCCCATGCTGGAGAGAACTATAAAACCATGTCATCTATAAGCATAAAACCATTTTCCTTCTATGTGTTGGGCATGCTGTTTCTTACTGCTCTTACTTAGCAGCAAAGATACTGAGGCCAAATCCTGCAGGCCTTGATTCTCGCTCAGTTCAAGGGGAGTTTTGCCTCAGTAAGGAGAAAATCATAGATTTTCAGGCAAGAAGGGACCACTGTGTTAATCTAGTCTCACCTCCCCACAACTCAGGCCACTGAATTTCACCTGGCAATTCCTGTGTGGAAGGGAATTCCTTTTCTTTGCACCTAAGTGAACACAGCATTGAACTATGGTGTATTTCCCAAAAGACTTCCATGCTGGCTTTGAGCAAGGAATGCAGTTTGCACATATATTTGTATTTAAACAAGTATGTTCCTCCTAACAGCCTATCTGCTCCTCCGAATTGATCATGCAAGGAAGTAACAGTGTTGACTCTATGATGCCATAATTCTTCTGGAAACAGCCTGTGATGTCATCACTGCAGGAGCTTGATGTCACAAAATAGCACTAAGGGAAACTATGTTAACAGAGAGAGTGTTTCTTTAAAGTTCTATGTAAAATGCATAGACCGTTCTGACAAACAGCCAGATTCTGATCCCCTTTAAAATTTTAAGTAGTATTCTACTTGGTGAGTAATCCCATTGATTTCAATGGGGCTAGTCAAAGAGTAAGATACTTCTCAATGCGAGTACAAATATCAGAATCTGGCCCTTAAGTTGCTTTTTGTACAGATGTTCTCTCTCACCACGTCCCCAGCTCTGCACCACTATAATAATCCCTCTTGGGGAAAAAAGTGTCTTTCAGTTGGCATACGTAATGGAAAGGAGTCTGGAAAGGACATTTCTCCAGGAAGAATAAGGTGCTTGCTTGCTCTTTCCTTGATCATAAACCTCTGATACTTTTTCCACTTTCAAATACCAAGAACTGTTTCAGAGGTGGTTTCCTATCACTTTACCAGTCGCTACAGATCTCTAACACAATACAGATTCTGTTAAAGGAAGGAAGGAGTCAGCTCACGCAGTGCTCAGTCATTTTCAGTTAGAAACACACCCACACCAGGAAGTGTAAACATATTGCTCTGCTCAAGAATGGAACTTTATAAGCCCATATTTCTGGCAACAACTGAACCTCCTGGTCCAACTTCAGAGCTAGCCTTGTGATCACAGATATACCTATTTCGAGAGCAGGAGTCCAAGCAGCCAACCAATGCCTATTAAATGGCCCATGACACTGAGATGGCTTTGCTGATTGCAGCTTAATGCTAATATCCAGACAAACTCCCCCTCCTCCTCCCATGTCACTAAGGCATCTACATATATATCTGTCAATAACGTGGAGAGGAAAATTAATAGAGCGCAGTAATTGTATAAAACACAGACATCGGAAAGCCAAGAAACTTAATGTTAAAGTGCATTGCAAAAACAAACAAAATGCTGGAAAATAGAAACGCAGAGTTAAGGGACTTCAAACAACCTTAACTCTGGCCTTCTACCCCACTACCTTTTGCATGCCCCAGATAAGAGATATATGTCCAACTATTGCAGCAAGTTGATATATTCAGGCCTAGATATCTTCTTTTAATCTCAGTATTTGTATAGACCTGATTGCTGTATTGTCTGAGTGCTTCACAAATATTACCGATTTATTCTCAAAACTCCCCTGTGAGATAGAAAGTGCTGTTATCTGCATTTTACAGACTAAGGAAAAAGGAACCAAGGCACAGATCCTCAAAGTTATTTAGGCACCTATATAACCCATTGATTTGAATGGGGGTTACATAGCTATATATCTTTGAGGCTTCAGGCCTAAGTCACACAGAAAGTCTGTAGCAGAGTCAATAGTTGAACTGAGCTCTCCTGAATCCCAGGCTAGTGCTTTAGCCACAAGACCATCCTTTGTCTCTTGCTAATTCACCTGACACAGCCCAAGCAGCTAGAGACCCTTCAAACCCTGTATACTTTGGCATCTCATCTCTGACAGTCCATGGAGCACTAGAGGAAGCAAAGGGAGCCTGGCTATTTTTTTGCCTTTCACCAGCTCCTGCACCTGTTCAACAGAATATTTTATATGCATGCAAAAAAATAGAAAGTTAGAAATTCATCCGTCACCTCTGTTTCTGCTGCTTGAACATAACTAGCTGCTTAAAGAATTACATAATAATTGTAAATCTGCATAAAGAAACCCACCACTGGAAATGAAATATTTCTCATAAAGCTCTTTCCTTTAGTTTGGTCTAGTGGAAACTCATTTAAATGTGATTGATTGTGCCTTGGAATTTAAGACTTTGGATGAGATTAATGGGCTGTTTTCTGGTTACATCATCTTCATGGATTGCGAAGACAAGCCTACACTGAACTCACAGAGGACAGTTTAGTTATAGTCCCCTTGTTAAAATAATGGAATGATTGCTGTTTCCAAGTAACTCAACAGGATAACATAACAGATAGGCTGCGTAAGGACTAAATCTGAAATTTCCACTTTATAATAAGGCCAGTTGCAGCAATGTCCACAACAAATGCTTTACATTTCAGCGACAGGCTGTACATCATTAAATACATCAGACATGACTCATTTTCAGGTCTCTCTTCTGATTGGCTGGAAAAAAAGGTCTTTTTGTGTGTGTGCGCCCCTAGACCATATTTTTGTGAATTTCAGTGCAATCCCCAGAGCTTTCCTTTAGCACCTTTCAAGTGGATGTGAATGTGAATGTGAATGGGACATGATGTGAACACAGCACCAAAACACTGAGGGGGAGATTTTCAAAGGTAAAGAGGACAATTACACATCCCACTCCCACTGCAAGTCAAAATATGAGAGTTGTTTTTCAAGAGTTCCCCCTTACTAGTATTATTTATTTGTATTACACTGCTTAGCAGAGGCCCCATCAAGATGGACCCCCACTTGTGCAAGGTGCATAATAAAGTCAGGGCCGGTGCAACCATTTATGCGACCTAGGCGGTCTCCTAGGGCGCTAGGATTTGGGGGGCACTATTTTCTTCAGCAATGACCTTGGCGGCCGTATCTTTGGCCGCCCTGGTTGCCGCTGGCATTTAGGCGGAGGGAGCTGGGGCAGGGGAGCGCAGGGAGGGCCGCCTGTAGCAAGTAAGGGGGGTGCGGCATGCAGGAGAACTCCCCGCTCCAGCTCACCCCTGCCCCGCCTCCTCCCTGAGCACGCCGTGGCTGCTTCACTTCTCCCGCCTCCCAGGCTTGCGGCGCCAATCAGCGACGGCGTGCTCGAGGTGCTCATGCGTGGAGCAGAGGTGAGCTGGGGTGGGGGGGGTGCCTCAGGGCAGAGGGTGGGGGATGAGGAGCTGCCGTAGGGGGGGTGCGCCTCAGGGCGGAGGGGAGGGAACTACCGTGGGGGAGGGGTGCCTCAGGTTGGAGGGGGGGAGCTGCCACGGGGGGGGTACCTCAGGGTGGAGAGGGGGAGCTGCTGCGGGGGGGGCGCCTCAGGGAGGGGGGGCACAAAACATCCTTGCACCTGCCCTGAATAAAGTCGATTATATTTGAAGAGTCAAAGGGAAAAAATCTGCAATTTACACTCAGGCAAATCCCTCCTGCCACCTTCCAATCGAAGTTACATTGTTAACTGGGACTTCCAGAATCCTGGACCCTAGAACACTGATGATTCAATCCACAGACATTAAACACCAGGCAGCAACAAACCACCGATCCTATCCTGAAACTTGAATCATGTGAAACTGCTGGGTTAGGCTTCCCAAACATTTTGCAGTAATACTCACAAATTCCAGCAACTTTTGAAGGGAAAACTCAAATTCCAGAGATGGAAATGTTATCAAATTGCACCCAATTTCTCAAATGGAGCACAGTTTTGTGACTATCATTAATTATTCAAGAGAAGGTTTTGTTTCATGCTACCTCTTACTGCTGTATGGGTTGGGTTTTCTTGGCAGCATGGAGAACACAGGTCTCTGGCAAACGCTACATTTTGCTTAATACACTTTCTTGCTCAGTCACCATTTGGAAAAATGATGATATATTTCACTGGCCCCAAATTTTTAAAAAAAGGTAAACTTGGCCCATGTCAGTGTTGGTGGTTTTTTGGACAGCCCTCGGATTTTTTTAAGGCTAGAGAGCGACTTGGACTTGGACTACATGCCTGCCCAGGGCAATAAGAACTTCCTTTGTGTCTCTGCTTGGGCTGCTGAGTCCTTGGGACCAGATGCAGAAAGATAAGCGGGTGCTATGCACCTGGTCAATGCCTCACCGGGAGCAGGTGAGCATGGAGCAGGCAGGTGGATGGATGGAACCATGGCTCCTCCCACAACACATGAGCTGGTGAAAATATACCATGGGAGCTAGGGAAGAATACATTTGTTTCTGGTATATGCTAAGCAAGCAGCAAAATACTGTCACACAGCCAACCACCCCTACCCTCGAGAAAAGGGGAAGCAGTGAGGGAACGGTGCCTCTGAAGCGCATCTCTGAGGCACAGAAACAATGAGGAGTCCGGTGGCACAGCAACTTCTCCTCCATGCTGCTTACAAACAACTCCTTGCTCAGGGCTGTGCCTTCACAAACAGGCCCAGTTCATCCACTGGTGGAAATGGGCGCAGCTCCACTGACTCCCATGGAACTGCACCCACTTAAACTGGCTAAGAATCTCACCTTTAGAGTTTTACCAGAGCATGCACTTCTGGAGTTTGATGGGCTTTCAACGATGCTTGCCAGGGCCAATAAATCCATAAATCAAAGACGTGAGTTTGCTAATCCACATCCAGCCAGACCCCTTAGATATCCAGCAGTTGGATTTGGATGGGTTCCCACTAGATTTCTGTCCCTGGGGTGATTTAGTTTAGAAAGCAAATTTCTTTACAGTGAAATGTATTTGGCAGCCCTGCTGCAAATGAAGTTCATCTTTAGGACACACACACACACACACACACACCAGTTGCTGGGGAATTAGGTCACATTATTGGTTGCTAGGAGGAAGAGATCCTGGTTTGCCCACATTTACCACATGAAAGGGACTGTGAGTTTTTCATTCAGACCATCAGAAGCATTATCAGAGCCATTATTTATTCTGCCAAGTGGGTGAGGTTCTTTGTTCCTGGATTTTCTTTATTATTATTATTTAAAAACATAGCCTTGTTTAAACTCAGAAGAACATCAGAGACTGTAATGCTGAGTTCTTGCTGGACCAATAAAAGCTGGGGTGTTTGATGCTATATAAATCTTAAGAACATAAGAACATAAGAAAGGCCGTACCGGGTCAGACCAAAGGTCCATCTAGCCCAGTATCTGTCTACCGACAGTGGCCAATGCCAGGTGCCCCTGAGGGAGTGAACCTAACAGGCAATGATCAAGTGATCTCTCTCCTGCCATCCATCTCCATCCTCTGACGAACAGAGGCTAGGGACACCATTCTTACCCATCCTGGCTAATAGCCATTTATGGACTTAGCCACCATGAATTTATCCAGTCCCCTTTTTAAAATTAAAAATCTTGGATTTTTAATCCCCCCTTGGGAGAAGGTGAGAGAAAAACACAATAAAACCATAAAAGGAGATATTGCTAAAAGAAACTAACTGAACAGCAAAAAATGAAAATGAAAACAGCCTTTAAAACATGCAGTTCCTTAAAAAGCAGTAAGTTTTCACAAGGCTTTTATTGGTTCAGGATCCTCCAACTTTATTCCCCATCTTGTGGCGGGCAGCTTGTATCTCAGTGGGTGTCAGTAACCGTCATTCAGAATGTCAGTGCTTTGTCCCCTGTCCACAAGGAAAGGATGCAGTTTGCCTGCTTTCAGTTTGATCTTAAAGGATTATGGGACACGACACAACACTGACACGTGACGAACAGCATCAGTCCCAATGTTCAGGACTGAGGTGGGAGATGAACTTTTCATCATGTGGGTAACTTATGTACAGAGCTGGCCCTCTGATTTATTTATTTGTTTATTTAGCATCTGCAGTAACCCCGGGGTAAAGCCGTGTAGAAAGCCAGCAACTCCCAGTTGGAAGGCCAGTGTGTTTTTGGGAGACATTTGTGAGGTGTGCATGAGAGTTTATGTTTATTTACTTTTTTTTTTTTAAAGTGAGACTATTCAGTTTTTCTGCTTTTATAGATTCTATTTTCTTAATTTAGAAAAATTTAGCTAAAACCAACATGCTGCGGTGTAGAATTCTGCAGCTCCATTTGAGACAGAAGTACCATGACCTGCAAAACTGAATTTAGATCCCAAATGGTTCCCAAAATCTAGCCCATAGATTACATTTGGCCTGTAGAGCACTGGCTTGTGGCCCATGCACAGATGACCAGGGAGATGGTTCTCACACTCCTCCTTTACTCCCACCTGCTAACTTGCATTATCATGTAGCTTGAAGTAAATGCTAATGTAAATTTCCCATGTCAGTCATTACTGTAGTTGCCACAGGAAATTCACATGATCCCAAATGGGAGAGGAAGTCGTCCATAGCACTGTGCGTGGGAAGAGAGGCAACTGTGAGTGAGCTCGGACGTGGTTCACTGAATTGTGAATGAAGGAGAGTGTGACATGTCATTCCATAGTCTTTATGAAAATATGCTTATGATATGAATGGCATAACTGAGATACTTTATGCAAGATGGCTCATGTAAGATATCATTGGAAAGGTTATGATTTACTGAATGCAATTATCCAATTTGTATGCCTGGATCATTTCTGTATCTGAAGTTAGGAATATTGACTATGTATCTGTATTTCAACTATGCTACTTTGGGTAATGCCCCTTGCTAACACTCCAGGTACAACAATGGAAAAGCCAGACAGGGCAGATGGCCCATCAGTGAGGACAATGAACTGTGAAAAGCTTGGCCTTCCTGCGGACTCTCCATGCTGCCGCCTGGCTTATGGATGCTGTGACCCTACAGCGTCAGGTGGTCTTGTCGCCTGATACTAAACATTACCTGGGACTTCTTGTAACTTTCCACTGGAAGGGAAGTGGGGTCAAGTTTGGGAAACAAAGGATTCCCCCCTTATGTAAATCCTATTTAAAGGTGGGGAGGAAGGCACACAGGACGACTCCTCTCCATGGCCTGTCTGCCCAAGAAGAAAGACTGCAAAAGGGAAGGCAGAGTCCAGACTGAGACAGGGGTCCAGTCTGAAAAGGAATATGACTGGAACTCTGAACCACAAAAACTTTGCAAAGTGCCCGCAACAATATCTAGGGGGAGAAATACTATTTGTAACTAATTTCTTTAGTGAAACTAGCTTAGTTTGTGTGTTTGATTTCATTTGCTTAGTAATCTGCTTTGTTCTGTTTGCTATCTCTTATAATCACTTAAAATATGCCTTTTATAGTTAATAAAAATTTGTTTGATTATTAAACCCAGTTTCTGTCATTTCTAATGTGTGGCGGGGGAAGAAGTGTGCACACCTCTGTCCACATTCAGGGAGGGGGCGAATTTCATAATATATCTTTGGGTCTGCACTCCCAGGGAGGTGGACATCTGAGTGGTGGAGCAAGTCCCTTAAGCTGAGTCTGCCCAGAGGTGTTAGAGGAGGTTTTAAGAGCCTGGCTCAGCAAGACAGGTTAAAGGGGGCCCATGCTGGCAGAACGGGTAGACTCAGTGCTATCTCAGCATATCAGGTGGCTTCCCAAGGGGTCCAACCCATCACGGAGAGATGTCTGCAAGACAATATCTCTAACATGAGGTTCATCCCGTACCCGATGAAGACATTAATTGCCTCCCATTGCTCTCTCTCTTTCTCTGCTCCCTTCTTCTGACTAACTCTCCCAGAGTGCATTGAAACCCCACACCTCCTGTTTGCCCCATTTCTTCTCCCAGCAGCCAGGCTCTCTTTCTGCTTTTAGTCATCTGCAGTAAGTGCCTTCATCCCCCTACATTTGTCACAGGACCCTCTGCACTAGCTGCGGTGTTGCTTTATGGAGGACACAAAGGGCTGTGAATTGCCAAGGTGCCTACTGCACAGAACGGAGCAGAACCAGAGGGACCAATGGGCAGAAAATTCACAGCCAAGGACTGCTCAGCAAGCGAGTCAAGGGATGATCTTAGTACTGGTCAAGCAGCCTAACATTGTAAGATATAGGACTATGGGCACCTGCTTACATAGCCTCTGCATGAGAGGTAACATGCCTTCCAACATGAATGCAAGACTGGAGCACATCACATGTATTAGTTCCAGGTTAGCATTCATTTTTGTGTAATAATTAACAGCAATTCTGCCCTCGGGCAGACAACAGACACAAAAACAGAGGGGAAAACCCAGTAACTAGAAATCAGTTAAACATTGTGTGTTGTAAAGTGTAAGCGTGAGACTCACCGATCAACACACTCCTTGGTGGTTGGGCGTGACATTGCACGCTCTTCTCCTTTAGCATCCCCTGCTGACAGCCATGCCAGCCCTGCAGTGGTCTGTTTCACCTTGTGAGTTGGCCCTGCGGCCAGGTCACATAGAATCCTGGGGTAAACCAATCGTCCAACAACTATTAGTCCGTTAACTTCATGTTGGACCCTCAAGTTCAAGTCCAGATTCAGTAGGCCCTACTCTGGGTATCGGGGGTGAGGGGGGAGGGGTTCAGTACACCTTACCCCTTGCCAGCGGGTTTCTGTTCCACCTTCCTTGGAGGGCTGGTAGGGGACCCAGGTCCTCACTCTCCACTGGGTTCCGGTCCTGGGGCCTATGCATAGGCAGCCAAGGCCTGACTACACAGGCCTCTTGTTGTCTCCCTGGACCACTTCCTACCTAGCCCTGCCTCGGGCCTTTGCCTCAGGCTATTCCCAGGCCCCCAATGTCTCAGCTCCATGCTCTCTAAGCAGGGGCAGCTCCATCTCCAGCACCAGCGCACCAAGCACATGCTTGGGGTGGCAAGCCGCGGGGGGAGGCCTGCTGGTTGCTGTGAGGGCGGCAGTCAGGCTGCCTTTGGCGGCATGCCAGTGGGAGGTCCGCCGGTCCTGCGGCTTCGGCGGCAATTAGGCGGCGGATACGCTGAAGGCGCAGGACCGACGGACCTCCCACAGGCATGCCACCGAATTCGTGTTACCAGAGGACCTCCCTTAGGCATGCCGCTGAATCTGCGTTACCGGAGGACCTCCCGCAGGCATGCCGCTGAATCTGTGTTACCGGAGGACCTCCCGCAGGCATGCCGCCGAAAGCCTCCTGACTGCCGTGCCTGGGGCAGCAAAATACATAGAGCCGCCCCTGTCTCTAAGCCTCTTTCCCAGGCTCACTGCTTGAAGATCTTGGCCTGTGCCTTCCAGCAGTGCATTAAGTAATGTGACTAACACCTGTGTTTAAGTTCTTGGCTGAATAGTGACCTTTAACTGTCTGCTTCAGTGTATCCAGCCACAAAAGAGAGATTATGATCCTTCCTGGCCTTCCTCCCCAAAGTGTTTTGAAGATTCATGAGTTAATATGTGTGAAGGACTTTGAAGTTGCAATGTACTCATTAGTGCTAAGCATTATTGTGATAGCCAGTCTTTTGGAAAACCTTGGAAGTGTCTAGCAAATCTCCGCAGTCAAACTGTCTGTGTATAGCCAACAGAATCGCAACATCTGACTTTAAATCTCCTCACTTCCACTCAGAGCCCAACCAAGCAGTCCTTATATAGGTAAAACTCCCAGTGAATTCAATGGAAGGTTTGACTGTATGAGACATTTACAGCCTCAATCCTTTGGAAGCAATTCACTAATACTACAATGAAAGTCAAAAGACATACCAGAGATGTATGTGCTTCATGAAAGTGAATTGCAGGGAAGATTGATAAGATATGGAGAGACTGGTTTATGCACTAGTAGCCTGATTTTGCCAGAAAAGAAAGTGAATCACAAGCCCCTCTAAGCTATGAGATACCATAATGATGGGCATGGTATACAAAGACAGACACGGACGCACGGAGGGGCTCAAAGGAGAAGCAGCACAGTCATAAGTATCATTACACAACAAGTAACGTGATTTCATTTATGATGTCAAATCTGCCTGGCCTGCTCAACAGGAAATTGTAAAGTAGAAATGTAATATCCAAAACATATTCGCTGAACCACATGTCTGTGTGAAGGTAAACTACCAAAGTGTTGGCCCCTTTTAAAAAATCTGAGCCATTTATGTCATGGAACAAAGAGCCAAATCCCATGGTGGTGTAAACTCAGCATAGCTCTGTTGAAGTCAATAGAACTATGCTGAGAATCTGGCCTTATATAAGAACATAAGAACTCCCACACCGGGTCAGACCAATGGTCTATCCAGCCCATTATCCTGTCTCTGATGGTGGTGAGTGCCAGAACCTCAGGGGAAGTGTACAGAACAGGGCACTTGGAGTGATTCACCCCATTCTTCCCCTCGCAACTTCTAGCAGTCAGTGGTTTAAGGTCGCACCAAGCATGGGGTTGCATCTTGGCTAATAGCCATTGATGGAATTTATCTAGTTCAGTTTTTAAACTAGATAAACTTTTGGCCATCAGACCATCCTATGGCAATGAGTTCCACAAGTTAAATGAGTGTTGTGTGAAAAGTACTTCCTCTTCTCTGTATTAAACCTGCTGCCTATTTATTTCACCAAGTGACCCTGGGTTTGTGTGAAGGCGTAAATAACACCTCGCTAGTCACTTTTTCTATACCAGTCATGATTTTATAGACCTCTATCATATATCCCCTTAGCTGTCTCTTTTCTAAGACAAACAGCCCTAACTTTTTAGTCTCTCCTCATACTGAAGCCTATCCATACCGTTGATCATCTTTGTTGCCCTTTTCGGATCCTTTTCCCTTTCCATGATACCCTTTTGAAGATGGGGAACCAGAACCGGTCAAGGATTGGGCATATACCATCGATTTATATGGTGACATAACGATATTTTCTAGCCCTTTCCTAATAGTTCCTAACATTCTGTTAGCCTTTTTGACCACTGCTGTATATTGAGCTGAAGTTTTCAAAAAGCTATCCATGGTGAGTCCCAGATCTCTTTCCTGAGTGGCAACAGCTAATTTAGAACCCATCATTATATATGTGTAACTGGGATTTCCACCCCCCAAATGTGCATTACTTTGCACTTATGAATGTTCAGTTTCATCTGCCATTTTGTTGCCCAATCACCCAGTTTTGTGAGATTCCCCCAGTAACTCTTCACAGTCAGCTCCAGACTTAACTATCTTGAATAAATTTTTATCATCTGCAAACTTTGACACTTCAACATTCACTCCCTTTTATAGGTTATTAATGAATATATTGAACAACACTGGTCTCAGTACAGATCCTTGGGAGACCTTGCTGCTGACGTCTCTCCATTGTGAAAGCTGGCCATTTATTCCTGTCCTTTGTTTCCTATCTTTTAACCAGTTATAGATCCATGAGAGGACCTTCCCTGTTGTCCCATGACTACTTAGGTTGCTTAAGAGCCTTTGGTGATGAACCTTGTCAAAAGCTTTCTGAAAATCCATGTAAGTTATATCAGCTGGATCACCCATATGCACATTCTAGTTGACACACAAGTAGATAGACAGGACTGACTAAACCACTCACCTAACTGATGCCAGATGAGCATCAGAGCACAGGAAAGTTACCATAAAGAATATGTTTAGCCATGCTGTTAGTGCCTGTTTCAACAAAAGAACCAGGCATTTTAAGTCTATTTATTACCAAAGCCTACTGAAATGTAGTCAGATTTGATAACGTAAAGTCAAGTGGAGAAATAGCCCATTGCCTTTGTTTTCTAACTATTAAACAAAATCTTGCTTTTCCTAGACAGAACATTGATATGAATCATTGATGCTTGACTCTTTGTAACTTTTTAATCTTTTATAAATGAATCTTGTAATTACTGTGAAATGATAAATATAATGAGAAAGCTATTGAGAAAACATCATGCTGACCATCCATAACCATTTTAACAGACATCAGATTTAGCCAATTACGTCATGCCCTATATTTGGAATGTATCCCATAGTAACCATGTGAACTGTTTCCTCTTAAACATATCATGTAGGTTCATGCTAGCTTAGCAGAAGGCGAGGGAAATGCCAGCATAAGCTGCTGAGGTAATTTATCTCAAACAATTATTTTATAAAACTAACCTCCTTCTCCCCCCCCCAAGGAATCCTATGAATCTGTCATTGCAAGAAACAACTTTTCCTCAAGCTGTTGCTGCGATAGTGATACTGAAGAGGACAAATTCAGCCCTGGTGTAATTCAGCGGGAGTCTGAGAAGTTACACCTTGGCTAAATAGCCCCTGTGTATCTTTGTTTAAGGTTTCCAGGGTGGGATTCCCTTTTTCCCCATTACCTCAACCTCTGGGACCTCCGTTCTGAGTTAGGAATGCAGCACATCAAACCAAAACTGACAGGAACTTTCGGGGTTTCTGCTTTCTAACTGACTTTTCAGCTGATCTTGTATTTTCCTGTGCTCTGTTGCTCATCTGGCGTCTGTTTATGGAGTGGCTTAGTCAGTCCTGCCTATCTACTTATATGGCCCCATTACTGTAGATTCTGAGATCCTCAAAATATTAATGAATTCGTTCTCACAAGACCCCTGTGAGGTAGGGAATTATTATCCTAATGGGGAACTGAGGCACATAGAGATCAAGGACATGATTTTAATCCCATTGGGGTGCAAGGGAGGCATTGCACAGACTTTGAAATCAGGCCCTAACAGATTTGCTTAGGCTCACAGAAAGTCTGTAGTGAGACCAAGAACTGAGCCCTGAACCCCAGGCCAGCTCCTTAACCACCAGTGCATCTTTCCTCCCCATGTTGGTGCCACTGCAGCTCCATAACCAGTGGGTGAGCGAAAAACCTGTTCGCTGTTTTCTCCAGGTGTGTTATTTCTGCAGAGCTCACACTGCCTAATTTTCACACCTAGGCATCTAAACAGCACATCCAAATCCTTCCTTTGGGTGCTCCAGCTCTTATGGACAGAAATGTCCATTGTATACACTGGTGTGCCAGTCTGAGTCAGAGGGGAAACACGGGGTCGGGCCACCCTAGCAAGGCACTGCAAAGTGCTGTCTATGCACTGGATCGTCCCCAAACCTCTGTCTGTTCTCTGGCAATGACCACCTGCATAACTAGCTCAGTGGGACAGTTTTATTTGGAAAGTGGATTATTAACATTGTCCAGGGGCCAGAAAGATATAAAAATAACGACTGACAAATTTAACAGACATGGCATATTGACCATTATTTACCTCTTGGCTGAGAGGTCTGGTCAACGGACAGAGCTACATATTCAATCTCTCAGTGCATCTTTCGAAGTTGATTTGTTTGTGTGTGTGTGTGTGTGTGTGTGTGCAAGAGTCCTTGAGGGCCAGGTGGCCTAGTGGTTAGCACACCTGGTTTTCAGTCTGTTGCCTCCCAAGCAAAGTAAGGGGGAAGGGTGTCTGGCCTCTACTCTAGGACAAAGGCATGGAAGTCTCAGTTTGCATCAGGGCCTTGCTCTGAATCAGGCATGGTAGGGGGACCCGGGCCGTCCTTCTCCACCTGGTCCCAGCCCATGACCCTGTTGAGGAACCATATTGGCAGAGTCCTGCCCACCAAACTCCTAGTCTGCCTCCCTGGCCCACTTCCTGCTTAAACTCTCTTTCCATCTGGGGCATGGTCCTCTCCACTCCAAACACTCAGGAGCTCAGAGCTCAAAATGAGCACGGCCCCGCAGCACCCTGGTCCCATCTCAGACTTACCCTTCCCTCTGGCTTCCAGAAGAAGGGCTTGTCTTCCCTCCAGCCTACGGTGACCAGATGTCCCGATTTTATAGGGACAGTCCCAATTTTGGGGTCTTTTTCTTATATAGGCTCCTATTACCTCCCCGCCCTCATCCTGATTTTTCACACTTGTCTGGTCACCCTACTCCAGCCAGGTAACACCCCAGAGCCGGGGCTTCTGAGCTCCTTTTAACCTCTCCTCCAGCCAGAGCATACACTGCAGGCCTGGAGGGGCAGAGTTACCTGGGCCCTGTATTTCCTTTTACCCCTTTGGGGCCAGTGTGGGGTTTCTACAGCCCATCGTAGGGGGTCCTAAGAACGCATCAGTATTCCACACAAGCTCTAAGCACCCATGTTGTATTGAATTGCCTAGTGAGTATGTGTGTTACTGCCCCCGTCTGGAGTTAAACTCTAACTGCCTGGCCTCTTACCATTGAATGCAGCTTTTCCTCGAGCTCTCCTGGCAGGGGTCCTGCACTTGGCAGTAGGTGGGGCTGATTCCTGTTCCTGCTTCCACTGATTGGTTTGGAGGGACCAAATCAGTATCCAGTAGGTTGACAACAACCACAAAATCCTAGGTGGCTTTGCGTTTTTTCACCTCACTCTATAGCGGTAACAAAGGATTGTCCTATGTCGCGCAGTATATAGAGTAATGATCACTAAGCAAGGAAGTCCAGTGTTTCAGGGAGCAGAGTGCTGATGAGGTGTTTGCTCCATTCCCTCCCTCTGTGTGCTCACCTCAGCCTCACTCCACCTGCCCCCTTCTGCTTCCTCCTTTCCCACCCTGCCCTGTCTCCCTCCACCCTTCCCTTCAATGCCCCTCTCCTTCCCTCCGTGTTTTCATTTAGCTAACTCCCTCCTAACTAAACCCCACTCAAACCATTACATGCCATTTGCTGCCATTGCACTGTTCACTCTGCTTGTATGTTTGGTCCTCCCCCTTCCCTGTATCCAGTGTCTGCAGAGACTGTGAGCATTATGGGGCAGGGATTGTCTCGTGCCCCATGTCTGTACAATGCATAGCACAATGAATAACTCTCTAAGCACCACTGTAATACACGTATTACAGCATAACAAATACAGTATATATTATACCGTGTTCTTGGCTGCTTCATTCTCAGCTAAGGAACAATGCTGCAACTTCCAGGTTTTGGCCTTAATGCTTGCATCTGTATCAGCCACAGCCGAAAGGCGTCGTCACCGATACTCAGAGTGGCAAGCAGCTGGCTGGGTGGGAAGGAAGAAATGCGATTCACTGACTTACCTTTCATTAACAGTGCTGGACCCTAAGCTTTACACCATCTTCGAGGCCATATGTTAATACAGTCTCTTTAACATGCTATGCACACAACAGGGTCCATTCATAAACCTAATTGCATTCTGTCAGCATCACAGGGCTAGCTTCAGATGTGGTATAAGCAGCTGAGGTCAAATCAAGCTGCACTTATTTACACCCGGTCTGAGCTTACCCCACCGATGTGGCAAGTCCTAAAAACCAGAGACTCAATGAAGAAGAGAAATCCCTCCTCCCACTCCTTCCTATTTCAACAAGCTGGGTTTTTTGCCCCACCTATGACCAAATAATCTTTTAATAAAAATGCTGAATGAGGCTGGCTAACCCCAAAGTTTGAATGTAGACCTTATGGTTTACAAGCCCGCATGACAACAGTCAAAACAGAACTCCGCCTGTCAGTACATAAAGTCGTAAGGGTGTCTGCAGTGTTAAGAATCAGACAGCATCAGACAGATGGGTCACTAGAAAGCTTGAAACAAGCAGACCTAAAGTCACCTCGAGCCTATAAAACCACTTCCTGGCTTTAGTCTAAGGTAGAGAGAGTTCCATAAATAAAGCGAAGTGACCGACAAACAGAGGCCTGGTAAGAAAGGAGTAACCCCCCCCTCCTTTTTCATGTGGGAAACAGCCTGCTCCCTAACAGGCCTAGGAGGGCTGGAGTTGAACCAGAGGAAATGTGCATTGCACTGAGGGAATGAAAAGGTAGCCTTCAAAGGTGTGTGTGTGTGGGTGTGGGTGGGGATGTTGCTTTCTTGCTAATTTCTGTTTTATAGAGAAGGCCTGAACGTTTGCTTTTTTCCACGCAACTCCTGGCTCCCCCAAAGTTTTGTTTCTGCATGTTTTTAACCCTAGATATGTCATACTAGGCAGTGTGGGGTTTCCTTGGTTTTGGTGGAGGGTTGGCTGGGAGTCTCAAGTGTGCATTCAGAGCTTTCTGTGCCCTTAACTGAAGGGTCAGGGATATGTTCAGGCTTTAGCATAGACACCTTTCATAGAATATCAGGGTTGGAAGGTCTGGAGGTCATCTAGTCCAGCCCCCTGCTCAAAGCAGGACCAATCCCCAGACAGATTTTTGCCCCAGATCTCTAAATGGCCCCCTCAAGGATTGAACTCCCAACCCTGGGTTTAGCAGGCCCATGTTCAAACCACTGAGCTATCCCTTCCCCAAACCCAGATCAACTGCTTGTAAGGTAGCTATGCTCACCACTATACCCCCCTCACATGCTGTCTTTAAACAGGGGTTAATTAACACAAGCAAAAGACAGAGGGCCTCACTTCTCAGGTCCCACATGGTCCCTTTGAACCTTTCCAGTTGTGTGCCCCAGCACTGGAGAATCCCCAGGTGGGATAGATCTCATGTAGATCGCGCCACACCTCTCCCCTGCCAGTCCCCAGCACAGGAAGCAGGTGTGCGCTGTGCAGAAGAAGGGGGGCGTATACACTCCTGCACTCCGGTGATCCCCCACTGCAAGAATGGCCCTTTGGGGCTCTTGGCAGCTGGGTGCAATTTAAAGCATCTCTGAGCTGTCCTCCCCTTTCCCACTGCTCGGCCAGACCCAAAGAGTCTGAATAAAAATCCCTTTCCCTCGATTTGTCAGGTTTATTTGCATCGCAGCTCTGATGACATAATCTAACGAGGTCTCCAGTCATTCAAAGAGGCTTTTAGGAAAGACAGAGGAGACGTGAACTGAATTTTTAATGTACAAAATAAGCAACAAACAGAAGAGTAAAAAAACCAAACCAAACCCACTTTTCCGGGCTGCATACAAGGCATTAAGGAGCAAAACAGGCACAGACACAGTTTTAGCCCTGGTCACTGTTAGAACCCAATTCAGCACATGTTCTGCTCCCATCTCAGTGGATCTGTCAACTGTGCTCTGTCATTTTCCTCCCCAGGCCTGATCCTAAGCAACGGGCCCACACTGAGCTGCGAGGTCAGATATGGTCAGGGTGGAGCAGCTAGGGCACAGCTCCCAGCTGATGGAAAAACATCTCCTCTAAGCAAATTGGCTTGCTGGTTCTCCAGTGGATCCACACCCACTGGAAAACAGGACTTCCAGGCAACCAAGCACTTGGGGACGGGAGGGGAGTGGAAGTAGTTGCATTTAAAGAAAAGAAACCTGCTTATACCAGAATAGAAACATTTGCCCCAGTGGAGAGGAATGGCGAGGTTAGTGTCAGTTCAGATAGCTTGGGCTGCTGGAGGTTAGGCTGGAGAAAGGCTTGGATTTCAGCACCCTTTCTGCAACGCTGCAGCTATAACAACATTCCTCTGCTCCCAACTTCCTTTCAGCACGACTGGAGTTTAAACCGTCTGCTTTTTCAAAGCTGCCCTTCCCCAGTTTCTCTCACAGCTTCTTTTCCATGAAAAATAAGAAGTGTGTGATGAGGGGGGATGGAAACAAAGAAATCCAAGTGATCGCTCTGCAGGCAGATGAGCCGCTTAGAAAGCTGAAGTACATATTTGGAGGTCTCTCCAGACTGGCACCCATGGCTGAGATTTAAATTTTAACTTTCATAGAGAGTTGCTAGGGTCGGGAACAGGACCTACTGTCCTTAGCTATTAGGTCAACAGGACAGGGAGCATCCTAGAGGTAACAGTGTTAGCCAAAGAGGGACATTGGCTAAGGTCCACCCCATGAGCTGGACACGTGCCAGTTAACAACAGGGGCAAAACAGAACATGGAGAACAGAATGGGAGAAAGGAATTTGTCTCGGCAAGGTATTGTTCTCCATTAATCTCATTAGTGTAAATGAGAGAGATAATAATGAGCTTAGTCAATTACCTGAACCCTGGAAAGACTAAGATCTACTGAAGGAAATGTAAGGAAGAGAAGGGAGAAATGTGATTCAGTGACTTGCCTGTGGCAGTCTTGAACTCTGGGCAGTAAAATGACTGTGTACCATTAGCATAAACATTGGGGACGTTTTAATACATCCCTTTTTCTGCCTGCTGTCCTCAACCAAAACCTCAGATTTGAGCACCACAAGATAAGGGATTTTAGAATCCAAACCTGGATGCAAAGCCACTGCGGTCTAGCGCAGGGAAATGGACTGGAGCCTGCCCACTTAAAATTTAGATCAACACAGCTACTGTCACTTGGGGAGGTGGAATTCCTGTACCAATGGAAACCCCCCTTCCATCATTGTAGGAAGTGTCTACACGGCAGTGCCATAGCTGCACTGCTCTACTGCCATATAGACATGACCTGGGACTCAGCAGATAATGGCTCAGACACAGAGGTCCCAGAGGGTAAGTCATTTAAACTACCATGAATCTTAGTTTTCCCAATTTTAAAATGGGGCACATGCTCCCCGTTTTACAGAGGTGTTGCAGTGAGGGTGAAAAGTCCATTAGTGACAGTGAAGTGGGCCATAGGAGTGAATCTGAATAGCCTACAGGGCAAACCAAATGCCTAGCTCTGACTGCCTGTTAGCCTTGGATCTTCATTCTGTTGGTGCTGTACGTGTACACACACACACACACACACACACACACACACACACACACACACACACACACACACACACACACACACACACACACACACACACACACACACACACACACACACACACACACACACGTTTCCCCCCAGAAGTATCCATTTGACAGATGTCAGCAGTCTTCAAAAGCAAACTGAAGTGAACTCTGCATTGTTCTATACTGGGGCATGCTGACTGGCAATGATTTGATAGGGAGATAGAACTGTCTTGACACAACAAGAAAGAGCACTTATATTTGTCTCAGATTTTAAAAGAATTCTGCCCAAAGAGGTGGCCAGGTTCCAAGCTGTTCCCTGCCTGATATTTCAGCCATGCTCCCATAATAAACTGCAGCTCTCTTAGTGCAATGTATCTCTAACTTTTTCCATTGACACTGTTCATATTTTATAGAAGCAGCAAAGAATCCTGTGGTACCTTATAGACTAACAGACGTTCTGCAGCATGAGCTTTCGTGGGTGAATACCCACTTCTTCGTCAGCCAGTGATGTTTCTGTTACCCTGCATATAACCCTATCTTCAAGGTGTCTCATCACAACCACTAGCCTTCTAGCTAAGGAAGGCAGAACTTCCTTCACGCCTCATTGAGGCTTCTTCTTGATTGGTACGAGAGCTTAATCTTGAATGACTTCTTGCAGAGGGGTAGTGCTCAAGGTCCACATCATTCTTTGGGCCTACCCACCTGGGGAGAGACAGACCAGGCCCAGAAGCTGGGATAAAGGGCCAAAATCAATTTCCTTTGCACACATCTGTAAGAGGTTTCATTTCTTAGGGCTCAGTGGTAGCTTCTTGTCATTGTCCCACCATGCAGGGGGAGCACACGACAGGTTAGACTTCTTCATGGAGCACAGCATGCTCCCCACTCTGAACCACTGCAAACTGGGAGCAGGACCCAGCTCCTCCACCTTTGGGCTATCCGTCTCCCAGGACGCTAATAGTTATATTTAGCATTTATACTGAGCGTTATATGTTCAGAGCACTGTACAGACAGTAGGTAATTTTCACATGGGGTTGTCAATTTTGGTTGGACATATTCCTGGAGGTTTCATAGCATGACATTATCTTTAATTAAAGATTACTCTTTAATTCCTGGAGATTCCAGGACAATCCTGGAGGGCTGGCAAACCTATTTTCACAACACCCCCATCTGGGTACATAGCATTATCCCCATTGTAGAGACAGGGTGTCAGAAAGGCGAAGTGACTGATCCAAGACAACACAGCTAGTCAGTGACGGGCCAAGAACTAGAACCAGCCTTGTGCTCAATTCTCCATTCACTTGGAGAGGGGAGGAGACATTGGCAGGCTAAGGAGTCCAACCCAAACCAGAGAAGAGGGACATGAGGTAACTCTTACGAGGCACCACGGCAGCTTTTTCCCAATAGAAATATTTCCATTTTCAGATGTTCCATTTTTAACAAATAGGCATTTTCCAAGGAAAGAAGAAACTTTTTGCAAAAAATGGTGTTTAGCTGAAAACCTGTTGGAAAACAGTTTTGACAGAAACATTTCAACCAGCCCCACCGGTTCCTGGGCTCTGCAGGGACACAAAAGTGAGAGGATTCCATGTGTCCACCCCATCCTCCAGGCAGCAATGCCAGGGGCCAGCCACAGCCTGTGCCTTATAAATGGTGACCTTTCCAATATTACCTTCTGCGCTCACTTTCTAACAGCCACCTTGGGATGCAAACACCTTGACAGCTGTAATTGTCACAGTCTGGGTGATTTTAAAGGCATTTGCGGTAAAATGGAGCGGAAGACAAGAAGCAGAGGATGTTAACAGAGAGTGTAATTTAAGGGTGGATCGTGGGTGTTATTCAGCCAAATGCTCTTGAGCCAATGGAATTATTCCAGCAAAGAATTTGGCTCCCTGTGCGCCTTTGTCTATTCAATCAGCTATCTCCAAGCTTTGTTCCGTTCCTCATTCTACAGGACTGTGTTTAACTAGTTAAAGACCCTGAGGCCTTTTAAAAATACATACAAAGTAACATCATTAGATTTTAGGAAGTTCACACTCTGGCCCTGGTCCAGCAGAGCATTTAAGCACACACTTGACTTTAAGTTCATTGCCATCATTTTACTTAAAGTTAAGCATGCACTTAGGTGTTTGTCATGATTGGGGCCTGGATGCTCAGTGCCTTGCATGAGTAAGACCTTACATTACTGAAAAATATAGCACGAACATACTGACATAGCAAATCCGGAGTTCATCTGCTCCCAGTTATGAACATAGAATCCATTATTAGTTCCTTCCTTGCTGGCTATTATTCTGTGTGTTTTTAAGACAGTGAATTCCTCTCTTTGTACACTGTCATCAGATGGTTAAATGTGCCTGTTTAACTAGATAATAAGCTACTGGCACATAGTATATATTTAAAACATCTTCAAAGAAACCAACTGTAAACAGGATCAAACCAATATGATTGTCTGAGTAATTTTATTCAATACAAATGCCTATTTAAGGAATTGCAAAGCAAACCTGCAGTTTCATGTGCCCTTCCAGAGATTAAATCTCTGTAGAAAAATAAAGTGCTGATTGCTTAATTATTCCCTCTTTGAACTCCCTGTAAGATAATAACAATGACAAATATCTCAACAGAACTTCCTGGTTAAATATGAAAAGATTGTTTACAGTTGGTGTCTGCCCCGGGATTGGTGAAGATAGACCCTGTTCCCCCATATTGCCCTGCAACATTTCAACTAAGACACAATGATGCATGCAAACATGAACAGACCATTTGTATTTCCAATCTGAGCCAAAATATTTCACATGTGCAAGGCGGGGAGCTAGAGAAAGAACAGCTCAGCCATATAAAGAAGTGGTATCTATTAAAAACAAAACAGCCAGGTTAGGAAAAGTTCAGTCATTTGACCAAATGGTCAAGTTTAACAAGACACAATTAAAGCTAAATTAGCTCCCATCCTATGAGGTTCATAAACCCACACATGGGAGCGCTCAGCTGGGGAGGAGGACAAAGTTAGCTATAAATCCATAGATTTTCATATGTTTTCTATTAACATTTGTATTTACTAGCAAAGATGCCATATTCTGTTGGAACAAGTATTTTTCCGCCCTCGCAGCTCATCAGAACTTCAGACGTGATGCTGGAGCGAAGGAATAATGCTGAATCTGTGAAACCACCTATACTCTTCACATACCTCTTTGATACCAAAACGTTGTAGGTTTTCCCGGATTTTCTTTGTGACTGTGAATAAGGCCCTGAATTCTCATGAGCGCCTTGCTGTTTGCCACTCGGGCTTTGTATTCACCATAGAAGCAGCAATTTCAAATGCAAATTTCAAGAGACCTGCAGGAAGAAATACATCGGCATAAGAATGATACCCCGTGCACCATGAAATTCTACTCTGTATGTGCTACTGATTGGGGGAAGGGGCTGTCTTTTTTTTCTGTATTTGTACAGCAGCTAGCACAACAGGGGCCTGATCCATGATCAGTTATATGCGATGGTAACAGAAATAATAAAATAATAAATGAATGCAGACCTGGTGTTTTTCAAACAGGATTGAGGCCTGATTCCAAGAAATATGAACATCATATGTTTAGGTCCCTTTCTTCCTGTTATCTTCCTTTGGCCAGAGGAACTGATGGCAAGAATTTTAAAGGTGTTTAGGTGCCTACCTCCCATTGGATGTCAGGTGCCTAAATATCTTTAAAAATCTGAGCCTGAGTTACTAGAGTTTATTGCCTTGTGTAATCCCACTCGTTTTCAGCTGGAAAATCTCTTGTGGCTTCTTCTCTGTGTTGCTTAGCTGTGCCATCCATATTTAAATTTTAATCTTTCCTCATGATAAGTCATTCACGTCAGCCCACTAATAATTGTTATTACTTTTCTCTGGAATCCCTATAATTTGTCAATATCTTGCTGGTAATGAGGGGCTCAGAACTGAATGCATGTTGCAAAAAGTCATAAAGGTGAGGGATTGGTACCAACCTGTCCTATGACACAATACCTCAGGGCACACAGCCTGAAATTCCATTGGTGGTTATCGCTGTTATTATGTGTATTACGGTAGCAGCTAGGAAACCCAAGGAAGGATCAGGGTCTGGGCAGACAAATATCAAACAAAGGAACCCTCTCCCCACAGCATTTACTGTACAGGGTTATGTCTGGCTAGAGTCTATGCTCCTGTTTTAACTAACACAGCTATACATGCCATTTGTGATTTACCCTATGCTTCAGCTTTGGCCAAACCACAACTGTTTGTGTTGGGAGCAAACGTTTGTGGAGTGTCCAGACTAATATTTATAATGCAGGTGAGTGAATGCAAGTTAATTGTCCATCAGTCAAAAAGAAGAGCCCAAACTCTAGTCTGGACACATGCTCCATGTCACACAGGACACCGCAGGTGGATAAAACTGAGAACTGTGGAGAACATGGGTGGGAGGATGAAATAACAAAAGGAATGGAGTTTAGCAGAGAAATGGGTGGCTCAGCTTCCCACTTGCTTAACCAAGACTAGTATTTTTTCCCCCACAGACAGTTGTTTTCATTCATCTTCTTTGCTCCCACATCCCGTTATAAACTTGTGTCTAATTTGTGGTTCACTATCATGTTTAAGTCTCTTCCAGCATGAGTGCTCTTCAGCTTTCTGCCTCTCACTGACTGATTATTTTTATGTGCTAGCTTTTTTCCAAGATGCCTCATTGTGTCATTTCTGCCCATCTTGCTGACCTCTCTAGGTCCCTTTGTGCTATTTTTCTGCCATCCCAGGTGTTCTCACCTTCTTCCACTTTAGTAGCACCTGTACATTTCATTATTCCCTCTTCTAGATCAGCATGAAATGAAACCAGCCCTCATGCAGATTCCTGCTTTAAACCACTAGAGACTGCCCCGAATCTCTATTTTACCACATGTCATAATCCTCTGATTACAACCCTTTGGCTAGTTCCCTACGCACAGGACAATGTTCATATCCAAGCTGATTTAATTTACTTTTGAGAGTCTGATTCCATGAGAACCCACATAATCTGACTCCACCGATGAGAGAAAAATAAAGACACGGGAGAGCCACAGGGCTGCAGTCCCCTCATTCCAGTGTCTTGTGTCAGGGCAAATATCTCCACTAGGGAAAAAACATGTTCACAATATTGGCCACAGTTCAGCAAAGCATGTGCTTACATTGGCTTCAAGTTAAGCACATGTTTAACTTGCTGACTCAGAAGATGCTGACAGAACAAGGAGTAATGGTCTCAAGCTGCAGTGGGGGAGGTTTAGGTTGGATATTAGGAAAAACTTTTTCACCAGGAGGTGGTGAAGCACTGGAATGGGTTACCTAGGGAGGTTGTGGAATCTCCTTCCTTAGAGGTTTTTAAGGTCAGGCTTGACAAAGCCCTGGCTGGGATGATTTAGTTGGGGATTGGTCCTGCTTTGAGCAGGGGGTTGGACTAGATGACCTCCTGAGGTCCCTTCCAACCCTGATATTCTATGATTCTATGATCTCAGTGACCCAGCTGATCAGAATGGAGCCTTATCATCAGGCCCTGTTCCTTAAAGCCATGGTGGCAAACACATTGGCAGGAGGCTTGCTCTCCAGCATGGAGAGAGAGAGATGGCTTCTGGAGGATGAGGGGAGTGGCAGGTGTCATCATCTAGAGCTCTGGCAGAGTTTTTCAAAGCACTGAAGGCAGCATATGAACAGCTGTGAAAGAGGGGCCATCCAGCTGCTGATGCTGCTGGCAAAGCTCACTATTTTCACATGCTGTGATTTGTTCAGATATGATCCTGTGACTGCTTGTCTTTTTCACCATACTTTAGTGCCCACAGTGGGCTAAATCCACCTCTGGGGTAAATCCATTATATCCAGTGGAATTACATCAGGCCTATTATCATTAGGTACGAGTTGGAAGTGTTGCTGCTGCTGCTAATTTCTTATTTAGCAGCAGTGTGATGTCCTCCCTCGTAATCCCATGACTGCCTGGGTGCAGGTCCAGCTGGCTAGTGATCTGGCCCACAACTAGTTTAAGGAATGGGCCAGGAGGTCTGTGTAACCCCCTGTTTCTGCTGGTGGCAGAGCTAACGAATTATACAATGGCTCGCTTGTATGGCATTGTATGGCTAGCTGTGTCCAGGGGAAGTAGAGCCTTGCAGACCCCTAAGAGATAGCTGCTGATCAATATCAATATTAATCTGGGGCCCAGAGGCTCTCTCCCCAATCAGATCATTGTGTTGGGTGCTGTTCAAACATCTAGTAAAGGGCAGTCCATGCCTCAAACAGCCATTCCCCACAGAGGCCGACTGCTGCACGCACATGAAGCCCCACCGAAACCAACTGCAGTCAATGAAATTACACTCAGGTAATGGGGTCCACCTACATGGAACAAGTCGCAGGCTTGTGCCTAGAGTAAGTCAGGATATAACAGGCCAGATCCTCTGCTGCTAGCAATCAGCCTACCTCCATTGGAGTGAAAAGCCCCAATGAGAGTAGGCTGCAGACAATGTTCTGGTAGGATTTCTTTCTGTAAAGGTGAGAATTGTCAGGAACCAGGGCCTGCAGCAGAGCCAGTCTCCAGCCACCCTAAGAAGTGCCCCTAGATGCAGCAGTTCTGTGGCTGCTCAAAGCATTTGCCCAAGGCTGTGTTAGCTCCTGAGCCTGTTTGTTCTCAGCCTGGCTCTTGCCTTAGTCCCTCACTCCAGCCAATCTGGTTCAGACCCTGAGCTCTGATTTCTGACTGGTTGTGATCCTTGGCTCTGGCACTGGGCTCCAATTCCTGGCTAACAACACCCTGGACCTGACTGCTGCTCTAACCACTAGCCATGAACTCCCATGGCAGAAACAATGGATATTAAAAATATCTGTAAGCCCTGTTGGACATATGCCCAGACCACAAACTCGTTGAAGCAACGTCACTGGGGAAATAAATACCCCAGAAATCTCACGTCTTCTCCTTTTTATCAAAGTTCCTGAAAAGCTGGAGTCTCCAAAGCGCTTTAAAAATAATATCCATGCACCCAAACATCAAAATGATGCAGTGATTCTCTGGGGTCGGTGTCCAAGATCAGGGGAAATGTCAGCACTCTTCCCATTTAAAAAGCAATTACATAGGTTGTTTTTTAAAAGTTCAACTATTCCTTTGCCAGCGATTACATCACTTTAAATAATTTCATTGTATTTATTTATTTAACAGAGACTGCTTTTTATTAACTGCTCCATAAAATGAGCTGGGAATAAACACCAATTAAAAATCAGATACAGAACCCAATATGAAACAAAACACCCAATAGCTTTCACCCGATAAATTTTCACTTGTATGTTCCTGAACCCTGGAGATCTGCCCCGCAATGCCAATATTGCTACTTTCTTCAAAGTTCTGCCTAAGAATTTCCCTACCCCACCAAAACTGTACTGGGAACATGCCCGGAAATGGATGGGCTAGATCTGCAGCTGATGCTCAATCAATGCCAATTTAGCTGCGGATCTGGCCCACTATTTACTAATTTTCATCTCTTCCTTCTCCTGACTCCCTTGATTGCACTAAGCTTCTTTGAAGGGAGGGTGTCTGATATCAACCAGCACATGGATATTGGAACGAACAACAACAAAACCCTACACAGCACATACAAGTCTCTTACCTTGAATTAAGCTGATAATTTAAAAAGATTGAAAACATTACTTTGTTCTTTGCAAAAGAAAAAATTGTATTTTTACAGAGTCAACAGGAGTGGCTGGGACTCCTTTGAGACATGATCTTGCTCTGAATTTCCCCTGGAACAGAGCAGTTCAGCACCACGCCAACCTAGGCTAGTAATTTCATAGAATATCAGGGGTGGAAGGGATCTCAGGAGGTCATCTAGTCCAATCCTCAGACACATTTTTGCTCCGGATCCCTAAATGGCTCCCTCCAGGATTGAGTTTATAACGCTGGGTTTAGCAGTCTAATGCTCAAGCCACAGAGCTATCCCTCCACAAGGACAGCATGAGAGGTGACACAGTCTAGTGGGTAGGGCACCGGACTATGACTCAGAAGACTGGGAGGCTATTCCTGGCTTTGGCAGTGACCTTCTCTGTGACCTTGGGAGAGTCACTTCAACTCTGTTTCTCCTCTTTGTTTGATTAGACTGTAAATACTACAGATGGAATCCCAGTCTGGTTGAAGCCAAAGCAAAATTCCTCTTGAATTCGAAGGAGATACGCTTCCCCTCTATGTGTTTGTACAGTGCCTTGAACACTGCAATTCTGATCTTAGCTGGGACTTCCAGTTGCTACTGTAATGTTACTACTAACCTGACATTTTATTGTCCCTTACATATTCACTGGCTGTCATTTTTACTGAGCTCATACTATAATATCTAGGCACCGAATATATTTCCAAGAAATGCAATGTATATAATAAGAATTCCCAATTCTCATATTGTAGCCATAGTGTCCATAGTTACGAAATGCATAAAGCCCAGCAAAGCAATATATGTAGCCAGGATACATGCAACTTAATACGAGCAATCTCCATTCTGTTGTATTGTATTGCACATGGGAGTCTGAAAAGGTTAATGTGACGTTTCACTCCATATTCTTTATGAAAATATGCTTATGATACGGATATGACATAACTGAGATATACTTTGTATCATTTCTGTATCTGAAGTTAGGAATATTGACTATGAATCTGTATTTCAAAGGTGTTACTTTGGGTGTCACCCAACTAGCCCTTCAGGTACAACAATGGAAAAGCCAGACAGGGCTAATGGCCCATTAGCAAAGATAATGGACTGTGAAAGAGCTTAGTCTTCCTGTGAACACTCCAGACAGCCTATGAGTAATGGCTGCCACAGCCCTGCAGAGATATGGGTCTGAGTCACCTGGGACTGGACCCACCCCTTGGAATGCCAGCGTTCTTCCACTGGGAAACAAAGAGTTCCCGCCATACACAAGAACTACATAAGGTAGGGGAGTGATACCATCTTGGTTCTCCTCTGCCACCCAAATAGACACTGAAAACCACCTAGAAGCAAGAACAGAACTGGGGGGAGAAGGGAAGGGTGTCTTACTTGTGAACAATAATAACTGAGGTCTCATGCTGGAGACCAGTGCAGCTTCCATTCAAGACTTTCTGTAATCTGTAACAATACCTAGGGTGAGAAATTTACATTTTGTAACCCGTTTCTTTAGTGAATCAAACTTAGTTTGCGTGTTTTGTTTTATTTGCATAGTACTCTGCTTTCTTCTGTTTGCTACCCCTTTAACAACTTAAATTCACCTTTTGTAGTTAATAAACTTATTTCTTGTTTATAGTATAACCGCATTTGTGCAATTCATAATGGGGAGGGGGTGAGAGGCTGTGCGTACCTTCCTCCACACTGAGGGAGGAGATGGGTTTCACAATATACTTTTGGGTCTGCACCCCAAAGGAGGTGGACATCTGAGTGCTGGGGCAAGTCCCTTAAATTGAGTCCCCAGAGCTAATCTCAAGCCTGGTCTACACTAGGCGTTTAAATTGGTTTTAGGAGCGTAAAACCGATTTAACGCCACAACCGTCCACACTAGGAGGCACCTTATATCGATTTTAATGGCTCTTTAAATCGGTTTCTGTACTCCTCCCCGACGAGAGGAGTAGCGCTAATATCGGGATTAACATATCGGAATAGGGTTAGTGTGGCCGCAAATCGATGGTATTGGCCTCCGGGTGGTATCCCACAGTGCACCACTGACCGCTCTGGACAGCATTCTGAACTCGGATGCACTGGCCAGGTAGACAGGAAAAGCCCCGCGAACTTTTGAAATTCATTTCCTGCTTCCCCAGCGTGGAGAGCTCATCAGCACAGGTGACCACGCAGAGCTCATCAGCACAGGTAACAATGCAGTCTCCTGAGAATCGAAAAAGAGCCCCAGCATGGACTGCACGGGAGGTACTGGATCTGATCGCTATATGGGGAGAGGATTCAGTGCTAACAGAACTGCGTTCCAAAAGACGAAATGAAAAAGTATTTGAAAGAATTTCTAAGGCTATGATGGATAAAGGCCACAGCAGGGACTCAGTGCAGTGCAGAGTGAAAGTTAAGGAGCTCAGACAAGCCTACCAGAAAACCAAAGAAGCAAACGGAAGGTCCGGGGCAGGTCGAAAAACATGCCGCTTCTATGCTGAGCTGCATGCAATTTTAGGGGGCTGCGCCACAAGTACCCCACCCCTGATTGTGGATTCCGAGGTGGGGGTTGTAATCTCTGCCATGGCTGAGGATTATGCAGACGGGGAAGATGAAGATGAAGAAGAGGAGGAAGACCTAGCAGAGAGCACACAGCACTCCGTGAGCCCCAGCAGCCAGGAGCTTTTTATCACCCTGACAGAATTACCCTCCTCCCAGCCCTCCCAAGCAAGTATCCCAGACAATGACGCCATGGAAGGGAGCTCTGGTGAGTGTACCTTTGTAAATAGCAAACATTGTTTTTTAAGCAAGCGTTTTTTAATGATTGATTTGCCCTGAGGACTTGGGATGCATTCGCAGACAGTATAGTTACTTAGAAAAGTTTGTTAACATGTCCGGGGATTGAGAGGAAATCCTCCAGGGACATCTCGATGAAGCACTCCTGTAGGTACTCCAGAAGCCTTTGCAGAAGGTTTCTGGGCAAGGCAGCATTGTTCCGCCCACCATGGTAGGACACTTTACCACGCCATGCATGTAGCAAGTAATCAGGTATCATTGCGTGGCAAAGCATAGCAGCGTATGGTCCCGGTGACTGCTGGCATTCAAGAAGCATCCGTTCTTTATCTTGTTGTGTTATCCTCAGCAAAGTGATATCGTTCAGGATAACCTGGTTAAAAATCAGGAATTTAATTAAGGGGGATGGCCATTTTCCTACTGGGTTCGTGGACTGCAGCAGCTTAAAAAAAAATCCTTTCCTCCACGTAGCCAAGCGGGGGGAGGGGAGGAATGAAATGCCGATGATCTTTTTTGTGTTTGGTCAGCGGGGCTTCCCCAAGCTACCAGCCACGCAGTGGGTGGGGGGGTGGGAAGGGTGTTGATTAGCAGGGAGATAGCGTGGTATTAGCCATGCATTGGGGGGAGGGGTAAATCACTGCAGAAGCCGAAAGACAGTGGCTTACCATGGCCGCATGCAAGCTGAATTCTGATGCCTGGACCTGTGTCTGTGAGATCTGTAACTCCAGAGCTGCAGGCACTCACTATTAAGATGAAAAATGCGACCTTGTAGGGAAATCACATGTGCTATGTAAGGTGAATAGAGCTGTTCACTGTGAAAGAGTATAACCATTGTTCTGTAAAATGTATCTTTCTAAATATTTATCTCCCTCATGCAGCTGCAAATTTTTCAACCATCCCTCCTCCATCCCAAAGGCTAGCACAGATAAGGCGGAGGAAAAAGAAGACGCGAGATGAAATGTTCTCAGATATTATGGAAGTTACACGCAATGAAAGAGCTCATCTGAATGAGTGGAAGGACGTGGTATCAAATTACAGGAAAGAGGCCAGTGAACGTGAGGACAGGAGGGACACCCGAGATGAGAGGTGGCGGCAGGAAGATCAGCGGTGGCGGGATGCAACTCTGGGGCTGCTGCGTGATCAAACTGACATGCTCCGGCGTCTGGTGGAGCTTCAGGAACGGCAGCAGGATCACAGAGTGCCGCTGCAGCCCCTGTATAACCACCCTCAACCCTCACCATGTTCCATATCCTCCTCACCCAGACGTGTAAGAACGCGTGGGGGGAGGCTCCGTGCACCCGCCCACTCCACCCCCGTGGACAGCCCAACCAGAAGGCTGTCGTTAATGTGAAATTTTTTTAATGGCCTTCTCCATCCTTCCTATCCTCCTCCCAAACCACACCCTTACTTCTCTCCCTCTTTTTATAATAAATTAATAAAGAATTCATGATTTTTAAACGAGAGTGACTTTATTTGCATAAGTAAGCTGTACTCGAAGGGGGAGGGTCAGTTGCTTACAGGGAATGAGTCAATCAAGGGGGGTTGGGTGTTCATCAACAAACACAGCAGTCACACCCTACCCTGGCCAGTGATGAAGCTCGTTTTCAAAGCTTCTCTGATGCGCACCGCTTCCTGGTGTGCTCTTCTAATCTCCCTGGTGTCTGGCTGCGCGTAATCAGCGGCCAGGTGATTTGCCTCAGCCTCCCACCACGCCATAAAGGTCTCCCCCTTACTCTCACAGAGATTGTGGAGAATACAGCAAGCAGCAATAACATAGGGGACATTGGTTTGGCTGAGGTCTGAGCGAGTCAGTAATGTGCGCCAGCGCGCCTTTAAACGGCCAAATGCACATTCCACCACCATTCTGCATTTGCTCAGCCTGTAATTGAACAGATCCTGACCACTGTCCAGGCTGCCTGTGTATGGCTTCATGAGCCATGGCATCAAGGGGTAGGCTGGGTCCCCCAGGATAACGACAGGCATTTCAACATCCCCAACTGTTATTTTCTGGTCTGGGAAGTAATTCCCTTGCTGCAGCCGTTTAAACAGAGTAGTGCTTCTGAATATGCGAGCGTCATGAACCCTCCCTGGCCATCCCACGTGGATGTTTGTGAAACGTCCCTTGTGATCCACCAGTGCTTGCAGCACCATGGAAAAGTACCCCTTGCGGTTTATGTACTGGGTGCCCTGGAACTGCGGTGACAAGATAGGGATATGGGTTCCATCTATCGCCCCCCCACAGTTAGGGAATCCCAGTGCAGCAAAGCCATCCACTATGGCCTGCACGTTTACCAGAGTCACAACCTTTTGTAACAGCAGCTTAATGATTGCTTTGGCTACTTGCATCACAGCAGCCCCCACAGTAGATTTTCCAACTCCAAATTGATTCCCGACTGACCGGTAGCTGTCTGGCGTTGCAAGCTTCCACAGGGCTATCGCCACTCGCTTCTCTACTGTGAGGGCTGCTCTCATCTTGGTATTATGGCGTTTCAGGGCAGGGGCAAGCAAGTCACAAAGTTCCATGAAAGTGCCCTTATGCATGCAAAAGTTTCGCAGCCACTGGGAATCGTCCCACACCTGCAACACAATGCGGTCCCACCAGTCAGTGCTTGTTTCCCGGGCCCAAAATCGGCGTTCAATGGATAGAATCTGCCCCATTACCATCAGGATCTCCAAAGCGCAGGGGCCCGCGGTTTGAGAGAATTCTGTGTCTACGTCCTCATCACTGTCATCGCCGCGCTGCCGTATCCGCCTCCTCCTCACCTTGGTTTGAAGGTCCTGGTTCAGCATATACTGCACGAGAGTGCGCGAGGTGTTTAAAACATGCACGATTGCGGTATTGAGCTGAGCAGGGTCCATGCTTGCTGTGTTATGGCGTCCGCACAGTTCACCAAGCAAAAAAGGCGCGAAACGCTTGTCTGCTGCTTTCAGGGAGGGAGGGGTGAGGCTGTACCCAGAACCACCCGCGACAATGATTTTTGCCCCATCAGGCACTGGGATCACAACCCGGAAATTCCAAGGGGCGGGGGAGGCTGCGGGAACTATGGGATAGCTACGGGATAGCTACCCACAGTGCAATGCTCCAGAAATCGACGCTAGCCTTGGACCGTGGACGCACACCACCGATTTAATGTGTTTAGTGTGGCCGGGCGCACTCGATTTTATAAAATCTGTTTTACAAAACCGGTTTATGCAAATTCGGAATAGTCCCGTAGTGTAGACGTACCCTCAGAGTCTGTGTCGTTCTGCAGTTGGGTGTGGCCCTGCTTGTGTGTGTGCTGGAGGAGGCTTAATAGCCTGGCTCAGCAAGACAGGTAAAAAGGTGCCTTGGCTGGCAGAACAGGTGAGCTCGGTGGTATCCCAACACATCAGGTGGCACCTTAAGGGGTCCAACCTGCCACAGTTAAATACAATGAATATTATTTTAAATGTATATTTGCAGTTAGCATTAATTATTACATGAAACACATTGTGAACAGAGTATCTGCTACAGAAGGAAAAAGCTTCCTATGAGGAGAGTGCAAACCAGTCATTGCTTCAGGAACCAAGCCCTACAGGATGTGTCACAGCTCTACATAGTTTCCCTTTAGCATTTGCTACAACTAGAGTTCCATTTGATTGGCTTTTCTAGACAGCGACATCCAGGAAGTTAATCCAAATTAACTAAAGGTATGAATTTGAAGTGGATTAGTTAAATTGCATTAAATCTCTGTGTGAACACCCTCATTCAGAATTAGCCCTGGTCTACACTACAGAATTACTTCAGTATAACTACATCACTCAGGGGTGTGAATAATCCACGCCCCTGACCGACACAGGTATACCAACCTAAATGCAGGTGTAGCTTCTCTCGGAAATGGATTAACTAAAACGATAGGAGAAGCTCTCTCCCATGGTTTTACAGCATCTTCATTAAAGCGCTATAGCAGTGCAACTGCACCAATGTAGCATTTCAAGTGCAGCCTGCCCTTAAAAATTGCCTTAATTTGGTTGATCTTAATTCATTTCCAAAGTGAATTAAACTAAACCAAATTAAAGCCACTTTAATTCTGAATAACAGCATCCACACAGGGATTGAATGCACTAATCTGCACCTTTAGTTAATTTCATGGATGTCCCCCTGTAGGCAAGCCCTTAGAGAGCTGTTAGCTATCCATCTGAGAAGTCTCAAGAGTATAAATTATTTCAGCTCAATTCAGCCATAATGTGAGCTCAGTAAATTGGCTCCATACTTGTCTGCAGTGATAACACATGGGAAGAACATAAGGATCTTGATAAACCCACCCCTGTTGACTCAGACTACACACCCCCTTTGGGAGACCAGCCATGGCAAACACAGATCTGGAGAGCTGCCCTCCGAGCAGACATGCAGACCTGGAGAGCCGCTCTCTTTCCAGAATGGCATCGTATTAATGGATCAGCAGCCAAGACAAAGAAGCTGCTGGTGGTCTCTCAAATGCACGATTTATTCCCAGCTCAGCAGATCCAGGGCTACATCCAGCTTTTTATACTACAGCCATATTAATGACAAGCCACAGGCAGCAGGGACAGTGGTGAGTGTGTCAGGGAAGTGGATGGCCGGACAGTAGCTGGTACGCTCGTTGAAAGGATTATGTACTGGAGCCAGCGCAGAACAAGGAAGGGCTATAACGTCATCCATGCTCTGCCCCTTTTGAGAAGCCCAGCACTGCTGATTTTAACCGGGATTATGGGCGAGGAAGGAAAATCCCTTTTGCCTTCTGCCCACACAGGGTAAGCCACATTCTGGCTCTTTCTTAAAAATGCTCCATTGGTGGTTTGCTTCTCTCACTGTGGATCTGGTGGCAGAACTGGAGAGTGATGTGGATTCTTGCCTGGCTCCCCTACACAACTACTCCTTTCACTCGCTGACAAAATTATGTTAAGGCCCCAATCCTGCTTGGTGTAATATGGGAGAGGGGAGCAGCAGGCCCTGTGAAGGCCACACAATGCAGAATCAGGGCCTTGAAGATCAGTGTCAACAATTATAACTTTCCTGTACTCAGGGCTGAGAATCTCTGGCCCCATCTGGCCCCAAAGCTACAACCACACAATTTCTTTTAAAACAAAACGTGTCACTAAAGTATCCGAGGGGTAGCCATGTTAGTCGGTAGCCACAAAAACAACGAGTCATCCGGTGGCACCTTAAAGACTAACAGATTTATTTGGGCATAAGCTTCCTTAAAAACCCACTTCTTCAGATGAGCTTGTGCCCAAATAAATCTGTTAGTCTTTAAAGTGCCATCAGACACCTCGTTGTTCTTGTCACTAAAGTATTTTCAAAGCTAATTTGGAAAGAATCTGAAAAATGGTCTCTGAGTGTAATTGGCTATTTTAGAAACATCATTTTCTTCCTCTAGAATATGGAGACCTGGAGGAAATGGTCAAAAAATAACAGTATTAATATTTATATTGCAACAGTGCATGGAGATGCCAACAGAGATCAGAGCCCCATTGTGCTAGGTGCTGTACATACACAGAGCAATAGACAGCCACTGCCCCAAAGGACTTACAGTAGAGAAGGTCCTGATTCTGTAATGAGCTGCAGGCAGGCAACACCCTGAGGCTGCACGGAGCCCCATTACAGTCAGTGGGATTCCAAGGCCTCTAGTGTAGAATCGGGGCCTGAATAGACAGGACAGATGAAGGATGAAAGACTCTACAAGCCACGGCCAGGAGCAGTTACAAGGGTTATTCTGGCTGAGCACGCCCTATCATGGCAGTGCGGTTCTCATCATTGACAGCACTGTACATAAGGCCGCGTTAACATGTTTTGCATATAAAGTGAAACTGGCAAATGCTGGCAGGTCACCTTCTGTATCTTGCGGAGAAGTGACTTTAAAGGGTTTGACTTTTGCCAAGAACATTTCACCAGATCAGAACTTGGCACTCAGCCAGGCTCTAGCTGTTCCAGCGCTGATGTAAGAAACTTCTGTTTGCAGGGGCTGGATGACTCAGTTGTAAAAATGTGCTCCAGACGGAGACTCAGCACAGAGGGCAGAAGAAACAGGCCCGATCCACCCCACCAAAGTAAATGGGTCTTTAATGGGCATTGGATCAGGCCCTTGGTTCAAAGTTCTGCCCCAGCTCTGCACAGGAAGCCCTGATGATCCTTTTTTCTCCCTCTGCTTCAGCTGAGCCCCAGTAGCAAAGCCCTGTCATTTGGAGATGTGCCATCCCTTCATCACTGTATGTTTTACTGATGAGCATTGTAGGGCACAAGGGGGTAAGCATTCAGGGACAGCTTCTGTCCTCTGCCCCTTGGCACTGCCTGCACAGGTGCCACAAGTTATCCAGAGAGAATTTTCCTGGGACAGCCCTGCACAGGCTTGTGGTAAGCTGCCCTGCACTGCCCTCCTTGCAAGCCCCAGAGTAGAGGGGTTGGACTGGGAGCGGGAGAGGACAGGAAGGGGGTCTGTAGTGCATGGCACTGCCAGAATGAGGGGCTTTGCCATAGCTGCCGAAGATTAGAGCTGCTGAGGACTGCTCTAAATCAGGCTGGGTGCTGTTTTGGCCTCTGATGTAGCTCAGCATTCACAGAGGGCAAAAGTGCTTTTCATTCCTCTTCCCCCGGGTTGTGCTTCATCTGCTGTGTCTTCTGGAGGCCAGCTCCTTGGCCTCGATTGCACTTTCTAGCCATTGGCGGCCATGGAAGTTAGGGCCAGATGCTAATGTCCTGTTGCAGTTTTCACTCAGATATATTTCCACTGGAGTTAGGAGGAGGTTGCCTGAGCAAGAACTTCCGGAGGTGGCCTGGAGGAACGGGAAAGGGAACAAATTCCTGTTTCCAGACCAGAATGTCACAGACTTGTGCTGTGCACCCTCAGGGGCTGCTGGAGTGTTTTTAATGTCTATTAAGGCTGCATCCTGCAACTGACTCAAAGCAATTGGCTCCTGAGGTTCACACAGAGCCTCACCGATTTCAGTAGGGATCTGTGAGGGTGCCAGGGGCGGCTCCAGGCCCCAGCACGCCAAGCGCGTGCTTGGGGCGGCATGCCACGGGGGGCGCTCTGCCGGTCTCCGGGAGGGCAGCAGGCGGCTCCGGAAGATCTCCCGCAGGCGTCCCTGCGGAGGGTCTGCTGGTCCCACGGGTTCGGTGGAGCATTCGCAGACGCGCCTGCGGGAGGTCCACCGGAACCGCGGGACCAGCAGACCTCCACAGGCACATCTGCGGGAGGTCCACCGGAGCCGCAGGACCGGCGACCGGCAGAGCGCCCCCTCGCAGCGTGCCACCGTGCTTGGGGAGGCAAAATGGCTAGAGCCTGGTGGGTGCACAGGATCAGAGACAGGGTGGCACTTACATTGGAACATTTCCTGCATTGCACATATGGAGCATTTTTTTTCTGGAGCCTCACGTCTACATTTCATACCAAGCACAGTAATTATAACCACAAACAATGTTCTAAGACTCCTGCAACAACTAGGCCCAACAGCTCAGGTCTAAGTGGTGCATTTAGCTTAAATCTCCAGTCCTTCATCGCTTTAAGTCAAATCTGTTACCATTATGTCAATAGGCCTTTTTTTTAATTATGCAAAACTAAAATAGGCCCATCCACATTCTTACTCTTCTTTGGTGTCTGATGTCATGAAAAAGTGACATCAGAAAAGGCAACATTAAAAACCTTACAAACTGGAGCTTTTGCAATGTCAAAATGGTGTTCTCGTCTATCCTCCCTGTGGCAGGAAAAGGCCAGGGTAGAGACCGTCGAATCGTGGAAATCAATGAATGGCTACGCAGATGGTGTCGGAGAGAAGGGTTTGGATTCTTTGACCATGGGATGATCTTCCAAGAAGAAGGATTGCTAGGCAGAGACGGGCTCCACCTCACGAAGAGAGGGAAGAGCATCTTTGCAAGCAGGCTGGCTAACCTAGTGAGGAGGGCTTTAAACTAGGTTCACCAGGGGAAGGAGACCAAAGCCCCGAGGTAAGTGGGGAAGTGGGATACCGGGAGGAAGCACAAGCAGGAGACTGCAAGAGGGGAGGACTCCTGTCTCAGACCGAGAAAGCGGGACAATCAGCGAGTTATCTTAAGTGCCTATACACAAATGCAAGAAGCCTGGGGAACAAGCAGGGAGAACTAGAAGTCCTGGCACAGTCAGGGAATTATGATGTAATTGGATTAACAGAGACTTGGTGGGATAACTCACATGATTGGAGTACTGTCATGGGTGGATATAAACTGTTCAGGAAGGACAGGCAGGGCAGAAAAGGTGGGGGAGTTGCGTTGTACGTAAGAGAGCAGTATGACTGCTCAGAGCTCTAGTATGAAACTGCAGAAAAACCTGAGTGTCTCTGGATTAAATTTAGAAGTATGAACAACAAGGGTAATGTCGTGGTGGGAGTCTGCTACAGACCACCGGACCAGGGGGATGAGGTGGACGAGGCTTTCTTCCAGCAACTAACAGAAGTTGCTAGATCACAGGCCCTGGTTCTCATGGGTGACTTTAATCACCCCGATATCTGCTGGGAGAGCAATACAGCAGTGCACAGACAATCTAGGAAGTTTCTGGAAAGTGTAGGGGACAATTTCCTGGTGCAAGTGCTGGAGGAACCAACTAGGGGAAAAGCTCTTCTTGACCTGCTGCTCACAAACAGGGAAGAAATAGTAGAGGAAGCAATAGTGGATGGGAACCTGGGAGCCAGTGACCATGAGATGGTCGAGTTCAGGATCCTGACACAAGGAAAAAGGGAAAGCAGTAGAACAGAGACCCTGGACTTCAGAAAAGCAGACTTCGACTCCCTCAGGGAACTGATGGGCAAGGTCCCCTGGGAGAATAACATGACGGGGAAAGGAGTCAAGGAAAGCTGGCTGTATTTCAAAGAAACCTTATTGAGGTTGCAGGAACAAACCATCCCGATGTGTAGGAAGAAAAGTAAATATGGCAGGCGACCAGCTTGGCTTAACAGTGAAATCCTTGCTCGTCTTAAACACAAAAGAACAGCTTACAAGAAGTGGAAGATTGGACAAACAACCAGGGAGGAGTATAAAAGTATTGTTCAGGCATGCAGGTGTGAAATCAGGAAGGCCAAATCACACTTGGAGTTGCAGCTAGCCGGAGATGTTAGGAGTAACAAGAAGGGTTTCTTTAGGTATGTTAGCAACAGGAAGAAAGTCAAAGAAAGTGTGGGCCCCTTGCTGAATGAGGGAGGGAACCTAGTGACAGAGGATGTGGAGAAAGCTAGTGTACTCAATGCTTTTTTTGCCTCTGTCTTCACAGACAAGGTCAGCTCCCAGACAGCTGCACTCTGCAGCACGGTATGGGGAGGAGGTGACCAGCTCTCTGTGGAGAAAGAAGTAGTTTGGGGCTATTTAGGAAAGCTGGATGAGCACAAGCCCATGGGGCCGGATGCGCTGCATCCGAGGGTGCTAAAGGAGTTGGCCGATGAGATTGCAGAGCCATTGGCCATTTTCTTTGAAAAATCATGGCGATCGGGGGAGGTCCCGGATGACTGGAAAAAAGCTAATGTAGTGCCCATCTTTAAAAAAGGGAAGAAGGAAGATCCAGGGAACTACAGGCCAGTCAGTCTCACCTCAGTCCCTGGAAAAATCATGGAACAGGTCCTCAAGGAATCAATCCTGAACCACTTAAAGGAAGGGAAAGTGATCAGGAACAGTCAGCATGGATTCACCAAGGGCAAGTCATGCCTGACTAACCTAATTGCCTTCTATGACGAGATAACCAGCTCTGTGGATGAGGGGAAAGCAGTGGATGTACTATTTCTGGACTTTAGCAAAGCTTTTGATACAGTCTCCCACAGTATTCTTGCCAGCAAGTTAAAGAAGTATGGGCTGGATGAATGGACAGTAAGGTGGATAGAAAACTGGCTAGATGGTCGGGCTCAACGGGTAGTGATCAATGGTTCCATGTCTAGTTGGCAGCCGGTATCAAGTGGAGTGCCCCAAGGGTCGGTGCTGGGGCCGGTTTTATTCAATATCTTCATTAACGATCTGGAGGATGGTGTGGACTGCACCCTTAGCAAGTTTGCAGATGACACTAAACTGGGAGGAGTGGTTGATACGCTGGAGGGTAGGGCTAGGATACAGAGGGACCTAGACAAATTAGAGGATTGGGCCAAAAGAAATCTGATGAGGTTCAACAAGGACAAGTGCAGAGTCCTGCACTTAGGACGGAAGAATCCCATGCACTGCTACAGACTAGGGACCGAATGGCTGGGCAGCAGTTCTGCAGAAAAGGACCTAGGGGTTACGGTGGACGAAAAGCTGAATATGAGTCAACAGTGTGCCCTTGTTGCCAAGAAGGCTAATGGCATTTTGGGTTGTATAAGTAGGGGCATTTCCAGCAGATCGAGGGATGTGATCATTCCCCTCTACTCAGCACTGGTGAGGCCTCATTTGGAGTACTGTGTCCAGTTTTGGGCCCCACGCTACAAGAAGGGATAGCTCAGTGGGAGGGATGGATAGCTCAGTGGTTTGAGCATTGGCCTGCTAAACCCTGGGTTGTGAGTTCAATCCTTGAGGAGGCCACTTAGCGATCTGGGGCAAAAATTGGTCCTGCTAGTGAAGGCAGGGGGCTGGACTAGATGACTTTTCAAGGTCCCTTCCAGTTCTAGGAGATTGGTATATCTCCAATTATTACCTTTAAGGATGTGGATAAATTGGAGAGAGTCCAGTGGAGGGCAACAAAAATGATTAGGGGGCTGGAGCACATGACTTATGAGGAGAGGCTGAGGGAACTGGGATTGTTTAGTCTGCAGAAGAGAAGAATGAGGGGGGATTTGATAGCTGCTTTCAACTACCTGAAAGGGGGTTCCAAAGAGGATGGATCTAGACTGTTCTCAGTGGTAGAAGATGACAGAACAAGGAGTAATGGTCTCAAGTTGCAGAGGGGGAGGTTTAGGCTGGATATTAGGAAAAACTTTTTCACTAGTAGGGTGGTGAAGAACTGGAATGGGTTACCTAGGGAGGTAGTGGAATCTCCTTCCTTAGAGGTTTTTAAGGTCAGGCTTGACAAAGCCCTGGCTGGGATGATTTAGTTGGGTTTGGTCCTGCTTTGAGCAGGGGGTTGGACTAGATGACCTCCTGAGGTCCCTTCCAACCCTGAGATTCTATGATTCTATGAAGATACTTACAATGTAAAGACCCAATCCTGCACTCCCTCCCAGCCAGAAATCTCCCACTGACTTCAAGTGCAGGACTGAGCCCTAAATCACCATCGTGGTGGCAGGATATGAGAGAAGGAGCCGGGGAACGTAGGCCGGCTTAGGGAAGGAAGATAGAAGACACAAGAAGGAGGATCAGGTACAGAAGGAAAAAGAGAGGGATAAACTGTGATAGAAGCTTTGTTACACCTACGTGGGTGTAAATCAGCATAGCTCCATTGAATTCAACCCTGAGATTGAGGCTGAAGAAGCATCAAAATGGGATTATAAATTGAATGGGCCAGACCCTCAACTGGAGCAAATTAGCATTGAGCCAATTCCAACCTTAGTCTGGTTATCAGTGGAGCTATGCTGATTTATGCCTGCTTTGGTTCTGGCCCGTCCAGGTAGTTCAACGTCAATCTGATCATGGACAATGTCATCACCGGACCTCCTCCGCTCGCCCCTCTCCCTGATTCAAGAGGCACCTTAGGACTTAATCCTGAAGCAGTAAAGCAGGTAAACTCGCATTGAAAGCAGTAGGATTTCTTCTGGTAAAGTATTGCAGGAAGAGTATTTAATTATTATTTACTCTGAAAGTACTTTACTTCCTCTGCTACTAAAGCTCTATTCGGCAGTTTTACAGCAGCTCACACACCAATAAATAAATAAAGCTCTGTTTGTGGTTCTTGGAAGTCTAGTTAAATCCAAACACTTCCTAATAGCATAACATAAAACCAAATGAAAGATTATTCAATGAATCAGCCCATGGCATTTATTAATATTAGCTCACTCATGTTGATTGGCAGCTTTCCTCTTTTGAGACGCCATCAGCAGAGCCATATTTCCTACCAAATGATTTCTCCATCCTTCAGTCAGAAGAGACCTGGGTGACAGAGTCATCATTTGGAAAAAATAATGTTAGGAAAATACACTCTCTCCTCAAATTGCTAAACTGCCCCTTTTCAACACAATTTGAATTACAGTCGCTTTTACCAGAGCACCAGACTAGCTCGACAGACAAGACTTTCTTTCTGTTGCAAAAGAAGGAAAAACAGACCGCTAAAGCTTACTGCTTACATCCTTTACTGGACAGATGGCTGTTTTTCTCCACTAACCAAAATATGTATACCTGGCCCAACCCCAGTGCCCAAGTGGTGGTGTTGTCACGCTCTCCTTTGCTGTGGCTTCCCCAAACATCGCTTTTCCTAACCGATATAACTAGACGCTGTACTTTGCCAAATCCATCGCTTGAACAGACAATGTTTATCCTTACAAAGCTTGACAGATGGAAATGACCAAATCTGAGTACTCATCACAAGCATTTTTACGTCTTTTGATGGGTTGCAATGTGTCTTCGGAAATAAAATTGCTCCAGATGGGGTATTCAAGCAGCTCCAACTCCAAAATCAACAAAGCAGACAGTGTAAATCACCAGTTTTGAAGTTTCCCAATAATATCATGTTTAACTCAAGGCAAAGAACCCCACCGACAAAGGCCTCTAGCCAGCTTGAAGTCAGTGGGAGTCTATCCATTGACTTCAGCAGGAGCTGGAAGAGAGCTAAAATGACTATCATACAATCTTTCTTTGCCTCTAAGGAGATTTGTGGGATTTTGTGCATAGAATTTTGCACTTCTCAATCCAGGCTCATCAGACCTGTGATGTGACTATTTCTGGATGCTTTAAAGAACAAAAAACATTCCAGGGAGTGCCTTTGACTTGTATGCACATATGGTAACTTTACTCCCAATTAGTAAAGAAATAAAGATGAAAAAAATCTAACTGTAATTATGCTGTACTTTTCTAAACTGAGAGACTCCAGGATGGACTTTTACTAGGTTGACTGAGACACTTTCAAAGGATTTCACCTTCCCTGCTGAGTCGTGAATTTTGATGGCACATGTTTTTGCGTGCATTCGCTAACACCATTTTCTTCTCGTTTCTTTCCTTGAAGACAATGGGCCTGATCCAAGCTTACTGATATGAATGGGAGACTTTCCACTGACTGCAATGAGCTTTGGATCAAGCCCCCAAAGTATGTAATAATATTCCATCGGTGACCTATTTAGAGTCTCCCTGGTCCTTAATAGTAATCACACAGAAAATGTCAACTCTACTCATGCCATCTGCAATTTTTAAGTAAGGGGGAAGGAAATTGATGGCTGGATTCTGGGGAAAATTGGAACTAAAAGTCACAAGAAAAGAAAATCAGCTAACATCTATAAACTGGGGGGATGGGATGGGGCGTAAGGAGGAGTGTGCCGCACACTGTTGCCAAGCATGCTGAAAGGAAAGCTGGCAATAGTAGTGTGAGTAGTTGCTTCTCTAGATCTACTGGGGCGGAAGCTAAGCAGTCCGCTGCCCATGCAAAAAATGTTACTGCAAGGTAACATCTGCTACATGAAGCCGTTGTAAAATAACCATGCAAACATGTGAGGAAAACATCTGCTTAACACACATTAGACCACCAGCAGTGCAAACAGGGAGAGGCAAGAGAAGGAGTGGCAAGGAGCCAGTGAGAAAAGGAGTGGGTCTGGGACCTACCCAGATGCCTTGGTGAGTAGTATAACCACCGTTTACATCAGGGTTTCTCAAACAGGGGTTGCCGCTTCTGTAGGGAAAGCCCCTGGCGGGGCGGGCCGGTGTGTTTACCTGCCCCGTCCACAGGTCTGGCCGATCACGGCTCCCACTGGCCGCGGATCACTGCTCCAGGCCAATGGGAGCTGCTGGAAGCAGCGGCCAGTAAGTCCCTCGGCCTGCACCACTTCCAGCAGCTCCCATTGGCCCGGAGCAGCGATCTGCGGCCAGTGGGAGCCGCGATCGGCCGAACCTGTGGACAGGGCAGGTAAACAAACCGGCCTGGCCCACCAGGGGCTTTCCCTACAGAAGCGACAACCCCTGTTTGAGAAACCCTGGATTACATAAAAGATAAAAAGATAGGAAAGCAACCCCCTCTTTATGTGGCCATCATCATCCCTTTCCTTGTGTTTACACCTCACCAACAGGGTAAAGCAGCAAGACTTAGAAGTCAGCTCTGCAGGTGTAAAAATCAACCCCTTTGACTGAGTCATTGGCAGGGATTGAAACTAGTAACTTCTTGATCTCAAAGCTGGACCCTCAGCTGCACGAGCTAAAGGAGCAGCCCCGTTAGGATGGTGACAATAGCAGACATAAATCTAGACATCAGAAGGGGGCACACCACCATGGTAGATTATACCGGCAAGATGGAATGGCCACAAGATACAGTAGAAGCCAGTGACAGGCTTATATTACATGACAAACTGAGGCAAAATGTTAGCTGCTATGTTCAAAGTTGAGAAATAGGGAAGAACAGAAGCTAGTCAAGACCACAGCCTTCCTACTCCCTCCTGGAGGGACTCAGCACCTCGGTGTTTTGGGCCTGAAGATAGTAGCCCCAATTCATTATTATCTGATGGCTTTGCAATGGTCCTAGCTCTTTTCAAGAGATCTAACACAGCTCACCCCACATCTGTGTCAAATATACTGGGGGCCCAAATGTAGGGACTGTCCAACTCACTGTCTCCCAGGATACTTTGTGGGGTTACGTCCCAGGAGGCCCAACACAAGAGACGATCCAGGTGGGGTCTACCAACCTTGTTCACTTCTTTAGAAGCAAGTTGAATGCACATGGGAGGTTCCTAGATTGACAGCACTAACATATCCGCAGAACAATGGACAAAGGAAATGCTTGCTTCTCTGGAATCACTCTGCAGATGCACCGGAACCTTGTTCTGGATGAACTTCCTTTACCAGTGAGAGGGTATTGACTATCTATGCCCATTTAGTCCTTGACTTCTCTGCTTGGACTGCCAGCTACCAAGCTACAGGAACACGTGTCAATGTTTTTTGTTGTTTTGCTTATAGGGTCTACTTAGAATTAGATTTTGAAGACCTGTGGCTGCACAAACAGTTTGCACAGAATCCAGAGCCAACCCCCAACTCAGAGCCACTTTGGCTTCTGTTGTATCCATGAACATCAGCACATCTTCAGAAATGGTTTGCAAGCAGAGAGAACATTTGTATTCCCCTCCTTGCTCCACTGCAACCCCGCCCCCACCCCCAAACATGCATTCTGCTTTTCCTTTCATTGTTTCCAAGGGATGCGAAGTAGCCCACCCTGTCTCCTACTAGGCAGCTGGAACCGGGTGGCTATGTCTCTCCAGGTGATTCTGGGTGGTCACTTTCCCTCAGCAGGGCCTATGAAGGGACTGCTCAGTATGAACCACTGCCTACCCCAATTTCCACAAGGGTGCATGAGAGAAGGGGCTGGATGCATATGTAAAAATCCCTTTATGGGACTTCTGCACAGGTTATGCTCAGGACCTTTGGCTCGTGAGTTCAGAGCATAGCTTGGAGGCAGCAGCAGCCTCATAAACATCTTAATGTGGCCCCAGCTATCAGATGGCGTCAAAGCCTCCCAGATGGGGACAAAGCTGGTTACACACACACACAGACAATCAGTGGACCACAAAATGATGTGCTGCCTTCATGACCAGTTAACAAGGACTCTCTACACTTATTTTTATCTGTTGATTCACAGCCCTGCAGGAAAAGCAGGTCTCCAACTCCATAAAGAGGATATCTTGAAAATCTTGCATGTCATTGATAAGCAGGAGGAAATATTTTCAGGCAATGGTCATAATTCTTTCTTGACTGCTAACATCTGTTTGCTAAAGCCTACAAACTTCCCCAGAGTTTTGAGGTTTGTAAACATTATTTGAAGATGACATACTAAATATTATGAAAATGTGCCTCGTAATCTACACCCAACCTCCGCTCCCCTCCCCTCCCCCAAGAACATTTCATCTTTTCAGACTTTCCCCAACAGAGTTGGTTTGGATGGTTTTTAGTTCCTTAAATTATGGGTTTCAATACATTCTTTATTAAAAATGAGCCCATGCACTAATGCATAGAGGAAACTAGACAGCTGTAAAGCCACAAGGCCAACTTTGAACTAGTCTATGAGGGGAAGATAGTGGTTATTTCAGACATCATCTTCGTCTTGGAATTGGGATCCTTTGTAACATACTCACTTGTGCCACAATGTGCGGGTAAACAGGGATTTCCCTGCCATACATGCTCAAAAGGTTAACATAATTTCTAAAAGGATGTGGCATATTTCATTCAACTATCAATATTTACGAGGCTGCTTAAACCTTCTCTCAACATAACTGAATATATCCTCTCCTGGGCTGGCTTTGAATCAGAAGCTGAGGTGTGAAATTATTGACCCCCTGAACCAGCCAGACCCCTTGCTAGGGGACTGGTTGACAAAGGGTTGTACTGGGTCCTTTCCCCACTCTCAGCTCCTTCTGCACTAGATTCCACAGCTCCATCTTGCTCTTCCAAAGCGCCCAGTGTTCCAACCGTTTGTGCAGCCAGGGAACTCAAAATCCAATTCTAAGAAGACACCGCAGAAAAAACCAAACAATTGTCCAGTTCAGTCATGTGACTCATGAAGCCGTTAGTCCCTTCTCTTTATTTAACCTATTCCTTTTTCTGAACTATCTTGTGACTTGGACTTGTGAGTAAGATGCCCTCTTGAACTACTATGTGGATTACCCAGGCCTTGGGTCTGCGCATGAAGGAATAGATCAGATCAGATGGGCAGGAAGTGGCTGGGGAACAGCTGGAGTCTTGGCAGTAACTCCCTACTCCCTGGGCTGAGTAGCCGAAACACCTCAGGATGAGATGGGTAGAAATTTACTGAGTAATAGGGTTGGCATTTTCAAAGGAGCCTAAGGAAGTTAGGCACTAAAGTCCCATTGAAATGTGATGAATCTTGAAATCCCTTGCCCAAACTACTGTCCCCAAGGAGTGAGGAGGACGCAGGCTTGAAATCCAAGTGGTGTCTCTGAGGCATGACATCTCCTGGGTCTTTTCCTACAGTGGTGCAACTTACATCTCACTGTTTGTTCAGGGCTACACCTAAATTCAGAATCTGGCCCTCTGCATTAACCCGTTTGAATCACTGCAACTGTTACCCAACTTTTTTCCCTAAAGAGCTAAGAGGAATACCATCAAAGCATTCCCAGCTACCGCATCCAGGCCTGGTCTTTCACTCTCCAAGCACAGCTCTTCCAGCCTCTATAGGTGACTGATAGAAAGAATATCAGGACAACCATATCAGTGCCATTTCCTGTTCCACTGTGCACAGCCAACGGACAGAGAGTGGGACTTCACCTTTCAGCCTGTCATTGGGACAATATTGGCTTGGCTGTAAAATATATAGAGAGAAAAAAAGTTTCATTACAAATTTTAAGTGGACATTTTTTAGCCCAGCAGAAGGACATGGATGAGGGGCCTGTTCCTCAGCAAAAATCCAGCTGTGCAAATTTTCAGCAGCTGGAATTCTAATGGGCCCAGTTCTGTTTTAAATGAGCTCATCACTCTTTAATTTATGCCAGTTCCCCCTTCTCTCTCCCCAAAACAACAGCCATAAAATTACGACAAGTTAAGACAGAGAGACAATTCAAATTCAAGTTAACTCTTTCCCAAATTTAACTCTGAGGGTCTGATCCACTTCCCACTTACACCTATTTTTAGGCTGGTGTAACCTTATTGACATCAGTGGAGCCTGGTAAGATTTACGCCAGGATAAGTGATATCAGAATCAGGCCCTCAAGCTAGCCAACTCCCTCTCATTTGGGGCTTAACCCTACATCTATGTAAAATACTTGTATGTCCATTACTGCAGTATCACAGCACCTCACAATCTTTAACACATTTATCCTCCCCAATACTACCAGTACTGCTGTTGCACAGACAGGGAACTGAGGCTCAGAGAGGCTAAGTGACTTGCCCAGGGTCACAAAGGAAGTCTGTGGCAGAGCAGAGAACTGAATGCAGGTCTCCTGAACCCTAGGCAAGCAAATATGCTTTCCCTTGAAGCCAGTGGAAGCGGCGGGTGCTCAGAACCTGATACAAAGGTGGCCTTAGTACCAGATCCTGGAACTATGCAAACAATATAAGAAGGATCATCTTGTGAAGGTATCAGACTGGGAGTCAGGTTCAGCTCCCTGCTCTATGGCAGACATCCTACATGGCTGGGGGTAAATCACAATCTCTCCATGCCTCAGCTCCCCATCTGTGAAATGGGGATAATGCTACTGCATTTTTCCTGCCTTGTGTCCGTCTGTCTATTTAGCTTGTAAATTCTGGGTAAGGATTGTTTCTTTCTCTATATATGTGCAGTGCCTAGAACAGTAGGGCCCCGATCTTGGTCGGAATGCAAATAAATCAATAATTATTACTGTTACTAAATAATAATGTGAAAGCAAAAGACTCACAGCAAAGGAAATTTTAGCACAAATCACACATTTCTTAGCTTCACTGATGAAAAATTAAACACTCTCACATTTTGTAACCACTTTCTTCTCCTCTTGTATACTTTACCAAAGACAGAAGTCCTTATGCTTCTTAAGAGGTGGTGGTGTATGGCCCAGTGGGGAACACAAACAGTATTGGGTCTAATTAGTTTCATCTTTGTCTTTTCTACTTTCTTTCTTGTATCAATATTCCTAGAGGACAAACTCCCCAAAACAGTGAGCTCGTTTCCCTGGAACTGTTAAATCCTGTCCATGCTGAAGACAAGGAGAAATACTGCCATTGATTTCAACGGGATCAGTTCTTGGCCTTTAGAAATGATTCAGGATCAGACAAAATAAAAAGGGTGCTCAGTGGGGGGAGGGGGTCAATTAATTAGTATTTAATGAATCCATGGCGATCCCCTTAGGAAATCCATCCCTTAGCCCAAATGTTCCTGTACAGTAGGGGTCTCAAACCCAATTTACCTTAGGGCCAGTGCCAATCCTCAAATCCTCCCAGCGGGCCAATGATGTCACTGAAGATGGTGTTCAGAAAAGAAAACGTTGATATTGTATTGTTTATTTCAAAATTCTTAGAAATAATAAAAGTGTCATACAACTTTATACAATTCTTCACCTGCCAGGGAGTTTTTAGTGTTTGCCAGACACCTGGCAATGCTTCAGTTCTGTCAGTTTGTTGATGTTTGGCCTCAGTGACTGAGCAGTTGAAACCTTCAGGATTGCAGCAAGGTGTGCATCAGAGAGTTGTGTTCGGTATTTTGACTTGTTTATATTCATTGTGGAAAAAAGTGATGCTGCTGCCATGGCTGACTCTGCCCGGCAACTAATGAGGCTGCCTCCATGGCTGACTCTGCCCGGCGATTAGTGATGGTATCTCTGTCCCTCTCCCCCAGCCAATGGGAGCTGTGGGGGTGGGGGGCGACACCTGCAGCAGACAGAGCCAGCAGCATGGCTGCATGTGTCTCTCCTCTGGGAGGCGCAGTGGGGAGGTTCTTGGGCTGCAGATGGCCTGTGGGCCAGGACTTTGAGACCCCTGCTGTACAGTCATTTTACTCCTCTGATATATGCAGAATCAAAGGCATAAACATGGAGAGAGAATTAAGAGTCACTCCTGCATAGGAACTGAGACAAACGAGTTAAACAATGCCCCAAAAATTCAGTGGTTCCAGTAAGACCAACATGAATAGGTAAATGAAAGCCCTAATTATAATCCGTAAGTCACACATAATTCTAAGGGTCTGATTTGCCTCGTGCTTTTACCCAGTGTAAATCAGAAGTAGCTCCAAAAAATGCAGTGGCGTTACAACTGTGTAAAACCAGAATATGTGAGAAAAGATTCAGTCCCTACTTTATTAACTTATGAAAGCTGTGGCTATTAATCAATCAGCCCATTAGATAATGCTCAGATACCACGGTGATAGGCAGCAATATAAAACACTAAAATAGGTAGACAGTCCATAACCTGATATTTACAGCAAGTATCCATGATCCTTCCCTCATGCCCTATTCAAAAGCTGTGCAACTCCCCACTGGTACAATTAACTGTAAGATTCTAGCATCAGTGTTTTCTACCAGTGCAATATCCCTCCTCAAATGTCATCCCAACCAGTTGTGTGCCTCTGCCCACCGCTAAAGTCTGAAGGCAAGGCCCTGAACTTCTCCGAGCAGCTAGATAAAAGAAGGAAAAAAATCTCAGAGCCCTTTCTCATCCTGGAGGTTTTTTTCTGTAATCCACCAGAATGTGTTGAACTGTTTTTGACACAATTCGCTGGCTCTGTGGACCCAGAGTCAGGAGACACAAAATGATCGGACCAATTGCTGAGTGTGCCCCTTGAAAGATTGCAGAGACAGAGCGAATGCTTTCATTCTTTTCCCCTAGCAGAGAGGGATCACTCTGCAGCCAGAATAGCAGAGAAAGGAGGAAAATAAATAAACCCTTTGACTTGCCTAAGCATGTGTGGACTAAGTGGACAGTTTTCTCATCAGATTCCTGTGCAGAGCCTGAGGCACAGGTTACACAAGTCACACTCTGCTTAAACATGCTATACTATCCCAAAGCCCTCCAAGTCCTCCAGGTACAAATTAATGGTCTTCTCATTTCCCCTTTCTGTCCCCTTTCTAAACCCTGCGTTTGCCCAGGCTTACACCAACAAGTCCATGGGTGCTCAGCCCAAACGGCTCAGGCAATCAGGCCAAGATTTTCAGAAGTGAGTAGTGACCTTGGGTGATTCCATTTGAGACACCTGAAAGGGGCCTAGTTTTCAGACAGTGCTGAGCACCCATCCCCTGAAAAATCAGGCTCCTTTAAGGGGTCCCTAGATGAGCACTCAGCATCTCTCGTCACTTTGGAATGTGTTGGCCTTAATCTCTTTCCCATGGATGGAGGGGGCAGCTCCTATCCACAGACTGAAGAACAGTTTTTTTCTGCAACTCAAAATGTGCCAAAGTTACCGTAAGGCTAATATATTTAATGATAGGATCCAAAGCCCCATTCCTGCGCATGCTGATGGCAATTATAAACCTGCATGAAGACTGAGAAATCAAATACCAAATGTGATCCATATGCACTCCCCCCACCCCTTAAGAAATCTGCAAAATAGGGTGCTTCTAGACAGACAGGGGTGAGTAATTAAATGCACCAGTCACTCAGGCTGCATAGCTTTGTAAGGATACTTGTTATAGCAAACCTTTCTTTTTTCATTGGCAGGATCTTTCTTATACAGACATTGCTATCTCCTCTCCCCTACCCACCTTCTAGCCCCTGCATTTAGATCATGGAGTGGAGAAGAGGCTCTGATAAATGGGCCTGCAGATTTACTCTAATGTCTCAGACTGACCAGGCATCTGAAGAGTCAGATCCCTTCATGTCTAACTAGCAATGCTTCCATGCCTTGTTCAGCCTGTCTAGAGAGTACATAGAGATTTAGGCCCTGATTCAGCAAGGTATTTAAACATGTGCCTAACTTTAAACCCATGAGTCACGTGTTGAAAGTTAGCCGTGTGTTTAAATACTTTGCTGAATTGGGGCCTTGCAGATCATTTTTATTTTAATTTTTAGTCGCCTAACTACCACTTTTCCAATGTAGGGCGCAGACCAGCTGCCAGGATAAATAACCGCCTATGGGGCCTTTCAGCTGTAGGCTCTTGGTTCAACTCCATTTCAGGAGTATAGATCAAAAGGCATTCTCTGGTGAGCTGCCAGTTACATGAAATGTGGTGTCTATTCCACAACACCGAACTCCCACCACATCTAGCACTAATTTCCAAGCAACAGCACAAGGACCATGCTCTGAGCAGACATGGTGAACGAATGAATGAAACTTTTGCCCACAACGGGTATCACTCCAGATCACGACTACAGCATCCTGGCTGGGCAATTCAGGAAAGCTTGCACTGACACTGCCTTTGTGCGAGTCCTGTTCTGTAGATTCAGATTTCAGCTGCCAAGGCTCTCCAGCTGACACCTTTACAAGAACAGGAGAGATAAAGCAGGGGAAACGGAGTCTTAGGGACATTCAGCCAGCCCTAATGTAGGCAGGAGCAATAGCCCTTGTTTTGAAACAGATACATTTGGTTAGTCACTGAATTTCTTGGGCTAAATTCACTTCTGTTGTAAGTCAATGGAATTCCCTCTGACACGAGTGGTGAATTTGTCCCTTGGTTTTACAACTTGCTGACTATGCTGAAGAGTTCCGAAGTGAGATTAGTCAATTTGCCCAGATTAGTGCACTGGTCTCTTCTGGAAGCATTCATTGTTTTCAAAGACTTGCCTCACTCTTGGTAAAAAAAAATTTCAGAACTAAGCCAAAAGCCTCCACAGTGACATGGAAACTCTGACATTCTGCAAGTTGCTTAATTGAAAATGCATCAATTTCTTGTGGGGTATGAGTGATAGTCATGAGTGAGGATGACAATCCTGTCTTATCTTTAGATAACTAACGGGTTGATGTCATTGGGAGGCCAGTGCAATAGCCTTTGAAATCAGCTTTCAGGAGCTACAATTCTCAACATTACTGAAGTTGCTTTGCAGCTTTTGCAGCACAAAACTGCCCTAAAGCCACTGGCAGATTCCCGGTCTTACACCATCCACTGTCTAGCTCCTGCATTGGGACGGCAGAGTGGGGAAGAAGCTCTGTTGTGATAATTGGACCTACAATTTTACACTAATTGTGAGCTCAACTGTAAAATGTGTGTGAACATACATAAACTGGCACAATCACCTAATAATAATAAATGTTGATGGGAAAAGGTATGCAAAAAAGAGATAGAAAAACTGTCTAAATCCAAACAAAAAGGCCTACTAATATAGTTCAAAGACTATGTTAAAATAATGCTTGGTGAAAACAGAAGATGTGGAACCAGAAATTAATGAACCAAAGTTGGTGTGTTGGAAACTAGGCCTAATTGGTCGACAAAATAATGAGAGGATGGACTTTCAACCCGTCACTCCCTTGTTGGTTCCTTAAAGAAAGAGCCTTGGGGGGGCGGGGGAAATACAGAAGAACAGATGGAGACTACTGACCCAAGCTTCACCATCATGGCTGCCACCCCTATCCTTTCCTGGGATCCCAGGCCTTCGTCCCCCGGATCCTGAGAGATGTCCTGGCCAGACGGGGCCAAAGAGATGGATCCAGATGAGGTTGCTAACCTACCAGGTCCAGCTGAATCCCAACCACTACCTGGATGAAATCAGATCAGACTTTGACGACAGCTCCAGTCCATCTCAACTAAATCCTCTTTTCAACAATAGGATCCTTATTACCATCTTTGATACCACCTAAGAGACTGTCAAACAAGGGGGAGTTTTCCTTCTAAATCTCTCCAGCCACAGGGAAGTTGTTACAATGAAAGCCTTATTTAATATTTTACATTTCAAATGCTTTCACTGTTTTTCCTTCTTTTCTGCACCTTGAATAAAAGGTTAACCGGATTTGTAATGCTGTGTTTGCCATAGTGCTAAGCAAGCTGGGCTCTCTGTCTACCAAACCCTGAACCTTGCTTATTACAGTAACACTGGACAGTGATTCGGTTATGTTAACACCTTTGGCCCAAGTATTCCACCTAATACCACACAGCTCCCATCACCCTCCAAAAGCCATGTCACTGGGCTGCTGGCCCCAGTAAACGAAGTTGGCCCAGCCATCCTGTGCCAGGACAGGCACTCCCAGTTTGGCCAGTTCAGAGGGTGGGACAGCAGCTGGGGGCTATAAAAGATCAGGAAGAGAGACCCAGTGAGGGAGGGAGACCCAGATAAACAATTATTTCTTGTTTATAATATAATGCCAGTTGTACAATTCACAATTGGGGGCAGGGGGCTGTGCATATCCTCCTCCACATCGAGGGAGGAGGCAGATTTCATAATATATTGGTGGGTCTGCACCCCAAGGGAGGTGGACTCTTGAGTGCCGGGGCAAGTCCCTTAAGCTGAGTCTTCCCAGAACTGATCTTAGTGTCTGTTTCATTCTGCAGTTGGGTGTGGCCTTGCCTGTATGTGTGCTGGAGGAGGCTTAATAGCTTGGCTCAGCAGGACAAGTAAAAAGGGTGCCCAGGCTGGCAAAATAGACAGGCTCAGTGGTATCTCAGCACATCAGGAGACATCCCAAGGGGGGCAACCCGTCACAAGCAACGTACTGCACAGCACACAAATGCTAAATAATAACACCAATAGTTAACATTCAGCCAGGTGCTCAGCTGGTGTAAATCAGCACAACTCCACCAATGTTAGTGGAACTATGCCGTTTACATGAGCTGTGCGTCTAGCCCTATTGTCAGGTGTTGATGTTGAGAGTATTCAAAGAAAAATGTAATATAGACAAATGCCTTTAGATTCTTTCAATATGCCAGGATTTGTCTCCTAGGATCACAGACCATACAGTCTCTTTACTGGGCTGAAATGCTTATAAAGAGTGGATGACTTGAGCAGTTGGTAACACGTGCTTTTGTAAACTATTTGCTACCAAATGAGGAAGCTACAGCATCTAATTGAAAACCAGCTCTCAACACTTTCTCATGGTGTGCATGCTTCACCACCCATGTCCAATGCAATCACCTTTTATGCTCCTTGTAAATTAAACATTCCCTCCCGTAAATATTTGTATAGCTATTAGTAAAATAAATCATGAACGCAAGAGTGGATATAGGGATGAATAGGTGATTATGTGAGTGGGGAAGTGAAAGAATGAATGTGCATATACGGGATGAGTGATTGGGTGGATGAAGGGGCAGGGGCCAATATTGTCACACGTTACAAATACGAGACCAACATGGTAGAGTCTGAAGACCAGCTGGTGAGGAGGGACAGCAGTAAAATACCCCCAAACATTCCGAATATAAACAATGGTGATATTATTTGAAGAAGAGGCTAGGCTGGGAAGGGAATTATGAAAGGGAAAGAGGGAAGGGGCAGAGCAGACAAATAGGCCCTATTTCCACCCAAGAACTTAATCCACCACTTTCAAAATACTCATTTAAAACAGAGAGGGGTGCCTCCCACCAAGTCAGCTTTGGAACAGGTCAAAGCAGGTTGGACTCAGGGTATTAGCTGGGACTATTAAGAAGAGAGGGGTGATTCCCAAAAGCAGAGCATTGTTCTGAGTTTGGATTTCAAGCCTCCGCAGAGGCTTGGTGTTATTGGTCCAAGACACTCCCTAGCTTAAATATCAAGGGCCTGATTCTCAGTTATACTAAGCCCTCTTTATACCAAACTGCCAGAGTGGTCTGCAGGGGCCTTAACATAACTGACAATCAGGCTCAAAGAGTCTATGGACCTGACATATTTTTGCTACATTCACATAATTAGGAATTGACGCTTTTGCCAAATCTTTATATTTTCCCCGAAATGTATCATGAGAAAACTACAGCTCATCAGACGATCCCTTCACTTCACAGACAGCACCTGGGAAGACAACATCTTCATCTAGAACATATTTAAAGAACATTGGGTCAGATTCACTGTATGCTCTGGCTGCTTTGAACACCTCCAGCAACGCAAACAGGATTTATGGCAGTTCTGCATTACCAGAGGGGCCAAAAGCAGCCAGCCAAAGTACACTAGAAAATCTGTCCCACTGTTTGCTAACGTTATAGCACAGTATATAAAAGCTTATACCAGACCTTGATGACTAATGAAAAATATTAATGACTAATTTCCTTGCTGATTAATGGAAAAACAGTCAAGAATAAAATTTTGCTGATTATATAGTGGAAAAAAATAACTTATTCATCAGCTGGCAGAAATAGAATCGTCAAATAAGATATTCAGGATTAACAGTTGGCCATATCTAGTGTCTATCAATTTGTAGGTCTACAGATGGCTATAGGGAAGTTTTCAAAAACTCTTAAAGCCCAGATTACTAATCATGTTTTAAGAATCTAACTCCACAGGGAGTTAGATGCCCAAATATCTTTGAGAACCATGGCCTAAGTCCTATTTTCAAAGTGACTTCGGCACTTAGGACAATATTTGCAAAGGTATTTAGATACCAAAAGATGCAGAGAGGTACCTAGTGTGATTTACAAAAGCGCCTAAATGAGTTAGGCACATTAACTTTCAATGGGAGTTAGGCACTTGATCTACTGAGAAACTTTTGAAAATCCTTGAGGTGCCTCTCTGGACCTTTAGGGGCCTAAATATCTTTGTTAATATGGCCTTTAGGAGCCTACCTTTCCTTGAAAGTAAATGTGACGTAGGCATTTTAAAAAAGTTTATCCATAATATGGTTATGTACATTGTAATTAATCTATATGTATTTTATACATGTATATTGTACATAATACTTACCATGTATAATATAGTAATACACTTATTTTTACTATTATATCAAATTTCTATTGTGATAGCACCTTGACGCCAACTCAGTCAAGGCCATAGTGCGACAGGTACTGTATACACATATAGTACATGATAGTCCCTACCACAAACAGCTGATAGACATAGCACGCAGAGGAGACAAACAGGCAGGCTAAAGTGGGGTAGGGAAGTTGGGGTAACAAAAATCATGGGAAGTGTGTAATTCTTAGCCAGTCAGAAGCAGTAATCACAACTCACCACATGCCCAGCTGTTATAATATTGCAGTATCCTGCATGCATCCTGGCAGAGGTGAGTTCTGAGCTGGGATAAGGTGTACATGTTAAATATACACATCTAAAGCAAGTAGTACCAGCAAAAACTCAGTTTTAGTGGGCCACACTTCATCTTTACTGTCTTTGTTATGAGTCATATACTAATTTTATTTCAAACTGTATATGGTGGTTACGATTCCTGGATATTTTACAGTTCTTCAATTTTTAGGGTGACCGGATGTCCCGATTTTATAGGGAAAATCCCAATATTCAGGGCTTTTTCTTACATAGGCATCTATTACCTCCAACCCCTGTCCTGATTTTTCTCACTTGCTATCTGGTTGCCCTATTTAATGTGATCCAAAATTGATCGATGATTTGTCAGCTGCTTGGATGACTATCCTTCATTGTTAATTCGGAACTCTACAGATTTTCACTATTCAGTAAAGTGCAGATTCTGGATATAATTTTTGCCAAATCAGACCCTATACTGATACCCTCTTACAGCCAAATTTTCATACCTCAACTCACTTTGAACAGGCTCTCAGTCTATGAGCAGTCCTGTTGATTGCACAGGTATCAGAACTTGGACCTTAATACTTGGAGTGCTCCTTGGCTCTTAAAGCCACTACTGAGTTAATCATGGGAGGAAAAGACCTTTTTTGCAGCACCCTATGTACCTGGACATAAGGAGGATACGGTATTGACCTCAGAATGGCAGCTGGTGTGGAAGGGAGGTTAGCTGCACTGCTTGACCCCCCCGTGCATCCTCCCTCCCCCAGCATGCATCATGTGCGTGGTTTGGGATTCTGGCTGCTCCCTACACAGGAAGGTCAGACAAGAAGTGCGGCGAATGAGTTCTCTACACCCGCTTGTGCCCTCATGACAATGCAGCCTCATTATGGGCTGCAGAGGAGAAGAGGAAATGTCTGGAGCCCTGGGTATTGAGAAACAGAGCATTTCTAATTGTGTAGACATAAGTAGCACACTCATAGGATTCAATTACTCAGCCTGTGTATTTAAAGGCTCAGCAAATAACTGTTCTGCGGGATGGTTTCCCAGACACATTAATGATATTTTGGTCAAAGATCCTTTTTACAGAAATAGACAGAGGAGAAAAAATATTTATTCAGAGTGTATGTCTATGTGAGCCCCGCTGGCTGCTAAATGACAGAGATATTCTAGGGCCAAACTCAGCACTGGCTTACAGCCCAAGGAAATCCTGTTGACTTCAATATACTTTATGGGCCAGATTTATCCCTGCACTACTGCAGGTGCATAGGAGAGACCTCTGGCACCTTCTCCATTCGCAGGCTGCTACCCAGCTTAGAACAGCCCTACACAGAGCCATTGCAAGGTGCAGAAATACTGGGGTACAAGAATGCCTCAGTCATGCCACCAAATGTTCTTCCATCCTCTAGCCTATCCCTACCTTGCCATGGAACATCCCCTGCGCTGGGAGCTCATGCAGTGGAAGCACAGAGGCCCCTTGTATTGCGAGATTCCCAGTGGGAGCTCACTCTGCTGTACAGTGCTTTTGCACTGCCCAAGTTAGCACAGATGCTCTTCTGCTCCAGCTGGAGAACTTGTCCCATCTAACTGGGAAAGTCCTCTGCCATTCGAGGGAGTCACAGTAGGCAGGCCCCTTGTTATGTTCGTGGGACCCTCGATTCCACTGGAAGCAGTTCTCACCTGTGTGGGACCACAGGGAAAAAGTCTTCCAAGAAAAGAAGAGAAGCGGGGCCTCTGAGGGTGGGTTGAGCAATGGTGGGCTATGCACTTCCTGCCAGCCAGTATTTGGATCCACAGATCAGGTTTTCTGTGCTTAATCTGCTTCTTTTTAGATCATTAGTGGGGGACCTCCAGTCCTGGGACCACTGAGGAAATTTGCTCTGCACCAAATCCAGTCCTGAGTTTGATTGTAATTAATCAGTGCATGTGGTGAGCAATGGGAAACAACAAGATGGGGCTGGTCCACAGGGGCTGACACTCAGATTAGCTTTTTGTCCCATGATCTTTCTCACGCCCGTCCAGTTTGTTTGGAAACTAATCATTAGTGACTCAGATCATGGCGTATCATCAGTAAGGCTATGGCCTTTTGTCCAGAGCTGCAAGTCCATGTTGTGTCTTCGTCCAACAGGGAGAGAGATGCCACAGCAACTGCTCTACTTCTGATAAACAAACAAAGATTCCTGCCAAATGCGTTGAAAAGGACAACAACATTTGTCTCTGTTCTGAGGGGAAAACATGCTAGAGCTGTGTGAGATATTTGCAACAGATTCTGAACCCAGCTGGGTTTTGGTTTTGCTACCAACTTGAAATACAGAGTCCAAAATGCTTCCCTAAGGTTCAAGAAACCTTTCAAGCCAATGTTGACCAGTGATGAACCGAGGCTGAGTGGTAGCTTGGTGCTGAAGCCCAGTGAAATTTGAAGCAAAACCTAGTGAAACTTGGTGGTTTTGACTGAGCTTTTGATTTGAATGTTTGGGTCCATTTTAACCTGAGATGGAAGAGGACTGTGACCCCTCATGGAGACTGAAATCAAGGGAAATTGACAAAAACCCTTGCTGAGTCAAACCAGCAAGTCACTCACAGAACTAAAATGGCCATGGCTGCTGGAGAAACAAAATAGACTGTCTCGCTTGTCTAGCATGGGCTTTGACAAAACACAGTTTTCTTTCTTCTCTTTCCCTCCAGGCCTCACTATGAGCAAATTCTTCAAGACGTCATCTGGCAAGCACAGCTCACGAGTAGATAAAAATTAATGTCTGTGCACTTTGAATGTTGGCTGGACCCCACTTACAGCCATCAACAGGCATAGATAGGCAAAGCCACTGTGTCGTGATTTGCACTGGTGTAGCTTACCCCAACTTCAGGCAGAGGCAAGAGGCACTGGGATGCATTGCAGTGAAGACAGACACGCACAGTGTAGATTGGCAAAACTGCAGCGTCAACCCAGGCCCATATTCAGGTGTTGCCCCAAGCCAGCTCCCACCCACACATAAAACCCTCAAACCCAAGTTTAATGGTGCTTTCAACCCAGGCTAGCCGGCAGGGCTGTGGGAGAGGGCTAGAGTCTGGATTCCACTTTCACTTGGGCTGGTAATCCTCCCAGTTTGCAGTGATTACACAGGATAAACCACTCAAGTGTTGATAGTCCTCCGATGCCTTCCTGCAGTTTCTCTCCCCCTCCCCGTGTGCCCAGGAGGACAGATGAGTTCTCCCACAATCGACTGGGAAAGACTCTGAGCCGCTCAGCTTACTTAAACACAAAGAACCAGAAGTCCTAGTTACACACATAGGTAAGTGCAGCACCAGTAAGGACACATGTTGCTGCTTACACCTTTGCAAAGCTAACCTGAGTGCTCAGACCAGGTGCCAATCCCCTGGGCTATCTGTGCAGTGAAGACACCCTAAGTGTTTGCACTGGTGCTCCAGTGTTTGCCACTGATAGCTGGACGCTCCAGAGTAGCACGGCCTCATTCTTCTTTTCCCAAGGTCTGTGCAACACAATGTGTTAGCAGAAACAGCTGGGCCTGCAGGGTACAAGGTGATAATGACACTCAGATAAAGGCTCATCAGCACCTCTGTTTGACTTCAAGTGCTTTGTTAGTTGCATATATTCTCTCTTTGAATACTGAGTCCCATGCTGTCATTATCACTTGCCCTTATCACTTCTCATTAACCCACATTTTATCCTGCAGTGTAAGCCGCTCTCATCTGAACCTCATTATCCAGAAAATACGCCAAACAGGTGCCAGCAGTTTGTTCATAACAAATGGGAAAGTGTTATTTTCCAGAGGGGTATTTTCCAATGTCCTTAATATAATTATACTTTGAAGTCAATTGCACCAGAGATCACAAGAAATACAGAAAGACAGGACCTACTGGGTGTTATAATCCATTCCTCTTCCAATACAGGATTGTCTCTACAAGATATTTGAGTGTTTTGCCTTGTTTATATTAAAATGTTTCATAAGAGAAACTATTTCATAACCAATATATGTTTGTTTCTTACTCTTGTTCATTCTGGGTCTGATCCAAAGCCCACGGAGGTCAATGGGCATCTTTCTACTAGCTTTATGGATTTTGGATCAGGCCCCATATTGAGTAGATTCAGAGATCCCACCACTTGAAGAGACCATTGTGGTCATCTAGTCCAACCTCTTGTGTAACACCCCCGAAATAGTTCCTTTTGAACTAGAGCATATCTTTTAAAAAATCCAATCTTGATTTTAAGATTGCCAGTGATGGAGAATCCACCACAACCCTTGGTAAATTGTTCCAAGAGTTAATTATGCCTCACTGTTAAAAATGCACACCTTATTTCCAGTCTGAATTTGTCTACCTTAAACTTCCACCCATTGGATCTTTGTTATACCTTTGTCTGCTAGACTGAAGAGACCATTATTAAATTTATCAACTTCCTTCTTGAACTGTAGGCATCAGAACTGGTCACAGTATTCCAGCAGCGGTTGCACCAGTGCCAAATACAGAAGTAAAATAACCTCTATACTTCTATTCTAGATTCCCGTATTTATGCATCCAAGTATCACACTGGTCCTTTTGGCCACAGAATCAAACTGGGAGTTTGAGTTCAGCTGATTATCCACCAAGACCCCAAATTTTTCCCAGAGTCACTGCTTCGCAGGATAGAGCCTGCCATCATGTAAGCATAAGCCTACACTCTTTGTTCTTAGATGTGTACATTTAGCCTTATTAACGTGCATATTGTTTGCTAGAGGATTGTATAACTATATTTAAATAGAAGATATCAGAGGATCAAAGACAAATGGATGTGAAACAAATATTCAGCCAAAGAAGTATGGGTTAAAGACCCACAAATGCACTTCATGCTGCACTATGAAATCTGTCTACCAGATTGGGAAATTTGTTGCTCTCTGCTCCCTATTACACCAGACTGTGCGACATTTCCACTTATAAGCAAATTGCCACACTTCAGTTCACAAAGTGAAGTTAGCCCTGCTCCTGGAAATGATGCATGTCTGCTCAGAAGAGCATTTCCAAGAGACCTTGTTCAATAACATTAGAGAAACTATGGGCCAAATTTTTTGCTGGCCTAACTCTACTAAGTCAATAGAGTTGCACCAGGAAAGAATTTAGCCATACAGTCTTACAGCATTACTGCTGGAAAATGTCTCTTGGGGGAAAATAAAAACCAAGGGAAATATTTTGATTGAACAAGTTTCTTTAGTTTGTTGCTAACAGAGCTCTGTAAGTCAATGGCCCTCAAACAACCTCTACCTTTACACACAGCTCCCAAGCGACTAGCGTTCTGAACTCTGAAGCCTCTGACTTTGCTGAACTTTGCTGAACTACATGGAAAGATGAGGGGGGGGGCGGGAGTACAACTTGTTTTGTTCAGTCTCCTCAGACTTAGGCCTGGTTTACACTGGGGGATGGGGGATTGATCTAAGTTACGCAACTTCAGCTATGTGAATAACGTAGCTGGTCGACGTACTTAGACGTCCTCACCGCGGTGTCTTCACTGCGGTGAGTCAACTGCTGCCGCTCCTCCGTCGACTCTGCCTGTGCCTCTCACGGCGGTGGAGTACCGGAGTCAACGGCAGAGCGCTCAGGGATCGATTTATCGCGTCTAGACTAGACGTGATAAATCGACCCCCGCTAGATTGATCGCTGCCCGCCGATGCAGCGGGTAGTGTATACATACCCTTAGTCATTTCTTAGGAGGGCAAATTCATAATTGTTTTACTGAGCTCTAAGCCAGAGTGCAGGATCTACATGGAGGATTTGAAGTGCATAGCAAGTAAAATTCTACCAAGAAACTGTTCACAAGGTCAGATTGAATGTTTGATGCCTTAAAGAAGTATTTAATCCACCCTTTTGAAGCTAAGATCTAGGAGATTTTCTGTAGAGAAGGTCCATGCACGTCACACAGAGTGACATTCCCACACAAGGCCTATGCACTTCTCAAGTCCCACTTACATCCATTGGAGCAATTTTCACTCCAGGGAGCATATAGGGTAAGCAATCCTTCCATATCCCCAAAGCACAGAGAGTGCAGACTCTCAAGTAGGGCATGAAAAGAGGACTAGCTTCTTGTACCCTTCCCCCAACACAGTTTCAAAGGCTTCTTCACTGCCTGGCCCAATGTATTATGCTCTTGTAGAATTTCCGATGGATAGCAAGAATGTCCCATGCTCTGAAAACACACGCCCAGAGAAGGAACACATGAGTTACATCAGCCTACTGCTATGGATGGTCTGGCCAGTAACAGCAAAAATTTCAGAAGAGGATCAATCTGATCATTGTGGATGCATTACTAACTCCTCAGAGGGTTAAGGGCATATTGAGACATATGCTGAATCCTAATCCTTTTTATGCTTGCTGTCTCACCACTTCCTAGAATACTTGCACCCTGGGGCAATCCACCAGATATGCTTAAATGGTTACCAATGACTGTGCAGCATGCTCAGCTTTGATAGCATCACACCTGCAATTTGGTACATTCTTTGCAGAGTGAAATATCTAGCAGTAGATTTAGATGTCCTCAGGCACCCAGGTTTCTTATGTTGCACAATGGTCTCCTGGCTGTAACAAAAGTGTCAGGGATTTTGCCAGTGGAGTCATGGAATATGACACCAAGTTTCTTCACATGAGCTCTTGATATACTTCAAAGGAAAGGTTTCCTATTGCATCTGTGGTTTGAAGCCTAGAGGTAATCACAGCAGAGACATGTAGGCTGAGAATTTCAAAGCCACCTAAAGGATTTAGATTACTGTAGAATTGCTCCCCTCCCCCCTTTTTTTTTAACTAATTGGGGATTGAAGAGTCCATAAAATCAAAAAGTTCCTAAAACTGAAACTCTCAAAATTACAGTACGTTTGGTGCTTAAAGTTAATGTTTTAATTGTTCAATGATCGGATGTATAACAAAGAGCAACAATCTGTCTGGTGTGCCTGATTTTTGTTCGTTTGAGAGAACAGCGTCTCTTCTTTACTGCCAAATCCCTTAGTCTTCTCAAATATGTACAGCCCCTTGAATGTTGGCTGAGGGATTGAAGTCACATTCAGCATCGGAAACTTAACTACCATGGCAACAAAAAAAATGGTTCATATAACCAGTTGTTCATACAGTTGGAGTTCTATTGTAATTTTAATGGGAATTTGGTGTTTAAATCCTCTAGGCACCTTTGAAATGCTCAGTGGTGCAATATAAATACTGGCCTACCTTTTCAAAAGTGACTAGTGATGCGAGGTGCCTCAGTTTTCCTGTGCCCAGGCTTGAATTGCACTGCAGGGGGACTGTCAAAAAGTGCTGAGCTTGAGGCTACTGAAAATCAGCTTCCTATAAAATGTTTCAAGATTGGCACGCAAAAATGGAGGCATCCAAAATCACCGTAGGCCAGTGGCCCAGCTTTAACTATAGTATAGTTCGTCGGGAGATGAGAAAGATACTCAGTGCAAGGTTTTACTTCCCATTGCTCAAGACAACAAATGCTACCCACACTAGACTGTAGAGCGAAGACCTAATGAGACAAAAAGCTTGCGCTTGTTTCCCATGTAGAACACAGACTCACCACCTCTATTAAGGAGCAGATACAAGGGACAGGACATAGAATATTGAACATTTTCCAATAGGGCTCACTTCTCACTCCACTCTTCTGCTCGTAGTTTCTCCTCTGGTTTAATGTGTGTCTGTAATTATGACTGAATCCATTCAAACCTGTAGACAGACATACCATTTTTCACCTTTTTGACATGGAAAAAAAAATCCATCCATCCATCCATCCATCATGTTTCTGTCATAAACATTTTGTGGAATCTCTCTACGTGCATTTCAGGTGAGTCCTAAAGAACCAATGATCTGTAATACTTCCTTACTTGCCAGACATGAGTCACTCATTTTGCCTCAGAAATTCTGTTACGAGCTTGGTGCGTTTGTTTTTCAGTCTGGAGACACAAGTCACTCCGCTGTCAGGTACCCATAATTGGCAAGATGTTGTCTTGTTCTGTTAGAAGTCTGAAGCAAATAGGTTGGTTTGTTGAATTTAAGGGTGGGGAAGGTATCGCAAATAAACCAATGTTCTTATTTGTTAGCATTGGTGCTTCTGAGCATTTTGGCTGGTAGCCAAGCATGGAAAATAACACCTTGTTCCCACTAGTGAGTAGTGAATTTCCAGCAAGGGTAGCCCAAAGAGAAGGATGAATCCAATGTTACTTACCACTTTCACTAACCAGGTTTGACCCACACCTTTTGATTCATTCCAGTGTTCTACAGTAAGCCCTTCTCACCCCAATGTACACCCATCCTATCCTGTCTGAATGCTCTTTCTCCCCTTCCCAGATCTCAGTTATGTTGGTATTTGGATTTGAATAGGTAGAGAGGCTAGGAAATGCTAAATTAGCCCCGAGATTCAAAGTTATTTGATACACATCTGTACTGCTGCAGAAAATTGGACAAACATACACCTTATAAGCTCATCTGTCTGTAACAGCCTTGCTCTGTCCAGGACTGTTGCCTGCTAGATCCCTTGCCAGCAGGGTAAAATTCAGCTCTAACTGATACTCTGTGCAACCTCATTTATTTTCTGGGGTTGCATGGGCTGTAAGACTAGGCTGAATTTAACATTAAATGGAAAATTATGTGTTTTGGTTCAGTCCCAATTTTCATGGAGACCTGGAATCCTTTGCTCTTCCCTCGGCGCCCTCCCCCCCCCTCCGCCCACACCCACGATGTATGAAGCATTGAGTTTTATTTCAGAGCTCCTCCGCCAAAATTTGCATTGCTGAAATGTTCAATGCTAGTATCTGCACTAAAGTCAGCAGTGTTTTCCAAATGCAATTGCATTCTGAATCCTCCATCCTGGAGACTCCAGTGTCTGCTGCTAACGTATGTCTACACACCAATCAGGAAGTGTGAGTGCCACACAGGTAGGCATAGCTGAGCTGAAAAGAGCTCTGCTGTGGCTGCCCGAGCACAAGCCCACCTGAGACCCTTGTTATGAACTTGAGTACATAGCCTGTGCTGCTACCCGTGCTCAGCTACTCTGCTATTTTTAGTGAGCTAGGGCAATCAAAGTGAGCTTGGATATGCTGATATGTGCCGCAGTCACATCTCCCAGTTGCAGTGTAAACAGACGTACCCTCAGTGGCAGTTCCGATTCTCCACCAGTCTGGGTTTTGGAATATGATGGGACAAGGACATGACGTTCAATTGTAGAGCCAAATTAGATATAATCTAACGTTGGATGTTTTAGTCTAATGCTGAATCAGGGCCAGGACTGGGGGTTGCATTCAATGTCACTGAAATCTCACTGACAGAATCTCTGATTCTGAGATTTAGGCCACAGTTGACTACATCTGCAATCAAAACTGGAGGGACAGGTTGGGGTCCCCCATGGAACTGAAATATTCAATAAATATTTCTCTTCTGTATTTTTTGAAAAAATAGAAAATAGTCTCATCATATGGTGAGGCTAACACTCTTTCCTTACCACTAGTATCTCTCGAGGGTGTTAAGAGGAGCTACTAAAATTAGACATTTTTAAATCAACAAGTCCAGATAACTTGCATCCAAGAGTTTTAAAAGAACTGGCTGAGGAACTCACTGGACCATTAATGTTGATTTTAAATAAGTCTTGGAGCACTGGGGAAGTTCCAGAAGACGGGAAAAAAAACTAATGTTGTGCCAATTTTAAAAAAAGGGAAACAGGGTCACCTGGGTAATTATAGGCCTGTCAGCCTGACAAAAAAGCAAAAGAGCGAATGCAATCCTAAAACACATAAACAGGGGAATCGCGAGTAGAAGTAGAGAGGTTATTTTATCTCTTATTTGGCACTGGTGTCACCACTGTTGGAATACTGTGTCCAGTTCTGGTGCCCACAATTCAAGAAGAAAGTTGGTAATTTGGGGAGGGTTCAGAGAAGAGCCGCAAGAATGATTAAAGAGTTAGAAAACATGCCATACAGTGGACACAAGGAGCTCAATCTATTTAACTTAACAAAGAGCAGCTAACGGGTAAATTGATTACAGTCTATAAGTACCTACATGGGAAACAAATATTTAATAATGGGCTCTTCAACCTAGCAGAGGAAGGTATAACAAAATCCAATGGCTGGAAGGTGAACCTAGACAAATGCAGGCTGGAAATAAGGCATACATTTTTGACAGCAATGGTAATTAAGCACTGGAACAATTTACCAAGGGTCGTGGTGGATTCTCCATCACTGACAATTTTTAATTCAGGATTGGATGTTTCTAAATGATCTGCTCTAGGAATTATTTTGGGGAAGTTCTCTGGCCTATGTTCTACGATAGGCTGGACTGGCAGATCACAGTGGTCCCTTCTGGCCTTGAAATCTTTTAAATAGTTTCAGATTTGATTTGGGCTCATCTCTTTTTGTAGTGATTTATTTCCCATCAGTCTCTGCTCTTTTCTCAGAACATGAGGCCAAAACTCTTCCTGCAATGTCCTGCCATTTGATATAAATATTATCCAAATGCTTTCCAAACAGATATGTTTGGGGGAGATTCCCACCTGGGACTCAGATGAGCACATCCAATATCATCTACGTGCTATGGCGCCCCCATTTAAAACAGGCAAGAGGCACTACTAGCTAATGCAGCTCAGTCTTTGAGTGTATTCTGGTATAGTGATGCTACCTTCTCGCAGGAGACACTTCCTCCTAGGGAGCCAGGAATCTGAAGCTCCACTCCTAGCCTGCAGTCAGGCTGTTGAAAAGAGCGAGAGATGACTCGGCTCCAGGAGAGTGGTATGTAGCAGCTGGGCTGTACTGGAAATCCAAGTGCCAGGGTACAGGGTGGGTCTGTGGTCTACTGAAGCCAGGAACACTGAAAACTAGCCCTGTGGAAATCAGAGGTCCCAAAGCAATGACCTGCAGAGAATCATAGAATCATAGAATCTCAGGGTTGGAAGGGACCTCAGGAGGTCATCTAGTCCAACCCCCTGCTCAAAGCAGGACCAAACCCAACTAAGTCATCCCAGCCAGGGCTTTGTCAAGCCTGACCTTAAAAACCTCTAAGGAAGGAGATTCCACCACCTCCCTAGGTAACCCATTCCAGTTCTTCACCACCCTACTAGTGAAAAAGTTTTTCCTAATATCCAGCCTAAACCTCCCCCTCTGCAACTTGAGACCATTACTCCTTGTTCTGTCATCTTCTACCACTGAGAACAGTCTAGATCCATCCTCTTTGGAACCCCCTTTCAGGTAGTTGAAAGCAGCTATCAAATCCCCCCTCATTCTTCTCTTCTGCAGACTAAACAATCCCAGTTCCCTCAGCCTCTCCTCATAAGTCATGTGCTCCAGCCCCCTAATCATTTTTGTTGCCCTCCGCTGGACTCTCTCCAATTTATCCACATCCTTCTTGTAGTGTGGGGCCCAAAACTGGACACAGTACTCCAAATGAGGCCTCACCAGTGCTTAGTAGAGGGGAATGATCACATCCCTTGATCTGCTGGAAATGCCCGTACTTATACAACCCAAAATGCCATTAGCCTTCTTGGCAACAAGGGCACACTGTTGACTCATATTCAGCTTTTCGTCCACCGTAACCCCTAGGTCCTTTTCTGCAGAACTGCTGCCCAGCCATTCGGTCCCTAGTCTGTAGCAGTGCATGGGATTCTTCCGTCCTAAGTGCAGGACTCTGCACTTGTCCTTGTTGAACCTCATCAGATTTCTTTTGGCCCAATCCTCTAATTTGTCTAGGTCCCTCTGTATCCTAGCCCTACCCTCCAGCGTATCAACCACTCCTCCCAGTTTAGTGTCATCTGCAAACTTGCTAAGGGTGCAGTCCACACCATCCTCCAGATCGTTAATGAAGATATTGAATAAAACCGGCCCCAGCACCGACCCTTGGGGCACTCCACTTGATACCGGCTGCCAACTAGACATGGAACCATTGATCACTACCCGTTGAGCCCGACCATCTAGCCAGTTTTCTATCCACCTTACCGTCCATTCATCCAGCCCAGACTTCTTTAACTTGCTGGCAAGAATACTGTGGGAGACTGTATCAAAAGCTTTGCTAAAGTCCAGAAATAGTACATCCACTGCTTTCCCCTCATCCACAGAGCCGGTTATCTCGTCATAGAAGGCAATTAGGTTAGTCAGGCATGACTTGCCCTTGGTGAATCCATGCTGACTCTTCCTGATCACTTTCTCCTCCTTTAAGTGGTTCAGAATTGATTCCTTGAGGACCTGTTCCATGATTTTTCCAGGGACTGAGGTGAGACTGACTGGCCTGTAGTTCCCTGGATCTTCCTTCTTCCCTTTTTTAAAGATGGGCACTACATTAGCTTTTTTCCAGTCATCCGGGACCTCCCCCGATCGCCATGATTTTTCAAAGATAATGGCCAATGGCTCTGCAATCTCATCGGCCAACTCCTTTAGCACCCTCGGATGCAGCGCATCCGGCCCCATGGACTTGTGCTCATCCAGCTTTCCTAAATAGCCCCGAACTACTTCTTTCTCCACAGAGAGCTGGTCACCTCCTCCGCATACCGTGCTGCAGAGTGCAGCTGTCTGGGAGCTGACCTTGTCTGTGAAGACAGAGGCAAAAAAAGCATTGAGTACACTAGCTTTCTCCACATCCTCTGTCACTAGGTTCCCTCCCTCATTCAGCAAGGGGCCCACACTTTCCTTGACTTTCTTCCTGTTGCTAACATACCTAAAGAAACCCTTCTTGTTACTCCTAACATCTCCGGCTAGCTGCAACTCCAAGTGTGATTTGGCCTTCCTGATTTCACACCTGCATGCCTGAACAATACTTTTATACTCCTCCCTGGTTATTTGTCCAATCTTCCACTTCTTGTAAGCTGTTCTTTTGTGTTTAAGACGAGCAAGGATTTCACTGTTAAGCCAAGCTGGTCGCCTGCCATATTTACTTTTCTTCCTACACATTGGGATGGTTTGTTCCTGCAACCTCAATAAGGTTTCTTTGAAATACAGCCAGCTTTCCTCGACTCCTTTCCCCGTCATGTTATTCTCCCAGGGGACCTTGCCCATCAGTTCCCTGAGGGAGTCGAAATCTGCTTTTCTGAAGTCCAGGGTCTCTGTTCTACTGCTTTCCCTTTTTCCTTGTGTCAGGATCCTGAACTCGACCATCTCATGGTCACTGGCTCCCAGGTTCCCATCCACTATTGCTTCCTCTACTATTTCTTCCCTGTTTGTGAGCAGCAGGTCAAGAAGAGCTTTTCCCCTAGTTGGTTCCTCCAGCACTTGCACCAGGAAATTGTCCCCTACACTTTCCAGAAACTTCCTAGATTGTCTGTGCACTGCTGTATTGCTCTCCCAGCAGATATCGGGGTGATTAAAGTCACCCATGAGAACCAGGGCCTGTGATCTAGCAACTTCTGTTAGTTGCTGGAAGAAAGCCTCGTCCACCTCATCCCCCTGGTCCGGTGGTCTGTAGCAGACTCCCACCACGACATTACCCTTGTTGTTCATACTTCTAAATTTAATCCAGAGACACTCAGGTTTTTCTGCAGTTTCATACTGGAGCTCTGAGCAGTCATACTGCTCTCTTACATACAATGCAACTCCCCCACCTTTTCTGCCCTGCCTGTCCTTCCTGAACAGTTTATATCCATCCATGACAGTACTCCAATCATGTGAGTTATCCCACCAAGTCTCTGTTATTCCAATTACATCATAATTCCCTGACTGTGCCAGGACTTCTAGTTCTCCCTGCTTGTTCCCCAGGCTTCTTGCATTTGTGTATAGGCACTTAAGATAACTCGCTGATTGTCCCGCTTTCTCGGTCTGAGACAGGAGTCCTCCCCTCTTGCAGTCTCCTGCTTGTGCTTCCTCCCGGTATCCCACTTCCCCACTTACCTCGGGGCTTTGGTCTTCTTCCCCCGGTGAACCTAGTTTAAAGCCCTCCTCACTAGGTTAGCCAGCCTGCTTGCAAAGATGCTCTTCCCTCTCTTCGTGAGGTGGAGCCCGTCTCTGCCTAGCAATCCTTCTTCTTGGAAGACCATCCCATTGTCAAAGAATCCAAACCCTTCTCTCCGACACCATCTGCGTAGCCATTCGTTGATTTCCACGATTCGACTGTCTCTACCCTGGCCTTTTCCTGCCACAGGGAGGATAGACGAGAACACCACTTGTGCCTCAAACTCCTTTATCCTTCTTCCCAGAGCCACGTAGTCTGCAGTGATACGCTCAAGGTCATTCGTGGCAGTATCATTGGTGCCCACGTGGAGAAGCAGGAAGGGGTAGCGATCCGAGGGCTTGATAAGTCTCGGCAGGCTCTCCGTCACATTGTGAATCCTAGCCCCTGGCAAGCAGCACACCTCTCGGTTTTCCCGGTCAGGGCGGCAGATAGATGACTCAGTCCCCCTGAGGAGAGAGTCCCCGACCACCACAACCCTCCTCCTCCTCCTCTTGGGAGTGGTGGTCGTGGAACCCCCATCCCTAGGACGGTGCATCTCATGCCTTCCAATCATAGAATCATAGAATCATAGAATTCAAGATCAGAAGGGACCATTATGATCATCTAGTCTGACCTCCTGCAAGATGCAGGCCACATTAGCCGATCTACCCACTCTTTTAGCAAGCGACCCCTGCCCCATGCTTCGGAGGAAGGCGAAAAACCTCCAGGGACACTGCCAATCTGCCCTGGAGGAAAATTCCTTCCCGACCCCAAATATGGCGGTCAGCTGAACCCCGAGCATGCGGGCAAGACTCTCCAGCCATACCCTCTGAAAGAGGTTAAGAATATCATATCATTGACCCAATTTGACCCAATTAAGTACCAGTTTGGCACTTAATTGACCTATTGACTAAGCCCGTTATCCTATTATACCATCTCCTCCATAAACTTATCTAGCTTGATCTTAAAGTCATGGAGGTCCTTCGCCCCTACTGTTTCCCTCGGTAGGCTGTTCCAGTATTGCACTCCCCTGATGGTTAGAAACCTTCGTCTAATTTCAAGCCTAAATTTCCTGACTGACAATTTATATCCGTTTGTCCTCGTGTCTACATTAGCACTGAGCTGAAATAATTCCTCTCCTTCCCTGGTATTTATCCCTCTGATATATTTAAAGAGTGCAATCATATCTCCCCTTATCCTTCTTTTGGTTAAGGAAAACAAACCGAGCTCCTCAAGTCTCCTGTCATACGACAGGCCTTCCATTCCTCGGATCATTCTAGTGGCCCTTCTTTGTACCCGTTCCAGTTTTAACTCATCCTTCTTAAACATGGGAGACCAAAACTGCACACAATACTCCAAATGAGGTCTCACCAACGCCTTATATAACGGGACTAGCACTTCCTTATCCCTACTAGAAATACCCCGCCTAATGCAACCCAAGACCGCATTAGCTTTTTTAACGGCCACATCACATTGCCTACTCATAGTCATCCTACGATCAACCAGGACTCCCAGGTCCTTCTCCTCCTCCGTTACTTCCAACTGGTGCGTCCCCAGCTTATAACTAAAATTCTTGTTAGTCATCCCTAAATGCATAACCTTACACTTCTCACTATTGAATTTCATCCTGTTACTAATACTCCAGTTTACAAGGTCATCCAAATCTCCCTGGAGGATATCCCGATCCTTCTCCGAATTGGCAATACCTCCCAACTTGGTGTCGTCCGCAAACTTTATCAGCCCACTCCTACTCTTGGTTCCCAGGTCAGCAATAAATAGATTGAATAAAATAGGACCCAAAACCGAACCTTGAGGAACTCCACTGGTAACCCCCCTCCAACCCGACAGTTCCCCTTTCAGTACTACCCTCTGCAGTCTCCCCTTTAACCAACTCCTTATCCACCTCTGGATTTTCATTTCGATCCCCATCTTTTCCAATTAAAAGATCAGTGGAGTCTCCTTCTGCTCTGTTCCCTCAGGTGTATCATCCACTCCACTCTCTGCACTAGTACCTGTGGAGAGAACATGAAAACGGTTGCAACAGAGAGCAGAGCAAGAGCAACCTTCGGGCTGTCCTCCCAACTCCGGCCCCATCGCCTGCCCTTCTGTCTTTCAGCGGGCTTGGATGTGACTTCTGTTCATGCACTGAGCCCAGCTTTAGAGCAAAGAGGTTGCCTCCAGTGGATAGTGTTGTGTTACTGTATTGTGTCTCTGCAACAGCCTCTTTTCACTGCCCCCAGACAGCATCGGGCAGCAGAGTTGTTTTTGGGGGGCTAAGAGAACATTTTGCCACTTCTGAATACAGCCATGTTACTGCTAAAATTGTCCTTGCAAAAAACATAGCTATAAAGCCACTGGGTGACTAAGTTTGCAATAAAGAGCCTATGGTTTTGCCTCAGGGGGTTATTGTAGAGAGTTGCAAAGAATCAAGTCATTATACACTATGCTTGGGATATGACAAGAGGTATTGCATGTAATCTACCACATGCCAGGTCCTGCTACAAATGAAATGGCTGAGAGTCATGTGACACACTTTGAAGCGGTTACCTTGGCCAATTAAAATAGGATCGGTGGGCAATGCTATGTCAGTGTCACAAGGAATTGTTTGTGGCTTAACAAATAACAAACAACGCTAATGAATATGAATATAATAAAATTAAAAAGGACCCCTAATCCCTTATTTAGTGCCCCATTGGCTCCACTGTTGCTATACTCTGGAAGTATCTAACACACTCACAAAATCTGGGGCCAAGATTCTCAATAGCAACTAGTGATTTTAGGTGCCTTGATTTCTGAGACATCCTGACAGCGTGAGACATGATGAAGCAAGGTGGCTGCTCAGTGTTGGCTGACAGTCGGGCCCCTTTAAGGAGTCTCAGGTTGGTCACCCAAATCATAGTCATTTCTGAACACCTAGACCTCAGTCTCTTGCTGTTTTAAACCCCAGGTATCACAGTCAATCTAGGTATTTATGTGGCGCTTTTTATCACTACAGTATCTGAGACCCAGATCCTCCAAGATATTTAGGTGCCTAACTCCCATTGGAGGATCCGGGCCTAAGTGTCTACAGATCACACATTCATAGAATCATAGGACTGGAAGAGACCTCGAGAGGTCATCTAGTCCAGTCCCCTGCACTCAAGGCAGGACTAAGTATTATCTAGACCATTCCTGACAGGTGTTGTCCAACCTGCTCTTAAAAGTCCCCAATGATGGAGATTCCACAACCTCCCTGGGCAATTTATTCCAGTGCTTAACCACCCTGACAGTTAGGAGGTTTTTCCTACTGTCCAGCATTGTATCACCCTATGTGTATTGAGGATATCCAACTCCACGTTGTATTTAAGTGGATGCCCGGGTACTAGTGACTGGTTACCCAGGATAGTATTGCATATAATAAGCAAGGCTAGGATTTTCAAAGGCGCTAAAGAAATTAGGAGCCCAAATCCCCTTCAGTGTTGGTGGAATTTAGGCACCTAGCCTATCAAATACCAGTGTAGCTGAGATCTGGGTAAAGAAGGGAAAGGAAGTGGGACAGGGTTGAAAGGACATTCTATAGAAGTGGGTATGTGGAGCAAGGCGGCCTTTCTACAGAAAATGAAGTGAATCAGGCGAATGAAACTGAAACAAATCAAAGGGCATCATTGACCAGTGGGAAGCAAAAATGATTCCTGGAAGAGGTGGACTGCACTGGATTCCCTCAGCACTTCGGTACATATATCCCTGCTGGAAATTCACTGCTCGCTTGTGGGAACAAGGGGTTCTTTGACTGTGCTTGGATATGAATGAAAATCTCAGGAGCATAAATTCTAACAAACAAGACCATTTGTTTATTGGAGACGCCTTCTTCCTCCCCACTTTCACTGGCTACATAATATTAGTGTCCAAGCGGGAGACTCTGACCACACTGTACATATGGGCAAGTGGCTTGTTAAAGCAGGGTCTCTTCTTTCAATTTCTAATCTAGAGCAGGGATTCTCAACCTTTCCAGACTACTGTACCCCCTTCAGGAGTCTGATTTGTTTCACCTCACTTAAAAACTACTTACAGAATCAGACATAAAAATACAGAAGTGTCGCAGTACACTATTACTGAAAAAGTGCTGGCTTTCTCGTTTTTGCCATGTAATTATAAAATAAATCGATTGGAATATAAATATTGTACTTACATTTCAGTGTGATACTTGCACCTGTTTTTCACTTGAGAGCCTTGTCTGCTCACCACCCAGAGCTGAAGCATGTAACTTAGCTTTGTGGGACCCTCTGTAGCGTAGGGCCACAGGCCATTGCCCTGCTTGTCACCACTAATGCCAGCCCTGCACTTGTGAGTCCTTAGGTTTAGATGAGCTGAGTACCCACTGGAAGACCTCAGCGTACCCTCAGGGGTACGTGTACCCTGGTTGAGAACTACTGGCGTAGAGCACCAAAAGTATTATGGTGCCAACCAAGGGCATTCCGGATTAGTCCTGCATTGTGCACATCCTAAAGGCATAGGGTGAAGACACTGTGCAAAACATTTCCAACAAAACCCAAAAGCCACGTGCTATTCAGCTAGTTTGGTACAGAGCTACAATTCAGAAACGCAGGCCAGGTTCATCCAAATGTTTATGAACAAGGGAAGATTGGATTGAGTCACACTTAATGGGCTGGATCACCAGATGTGTCATCTTTCCAGGGATATCAGGGTCCAAACTAGCTCCTGGGTGCAAATTAGTGCAGCCTCAGGAACCTCAAGAAGCTGCTCACCACCCAGGACCACCCCTCGCCCTACAATATGACCAGGAACTATGTCAGTGGGGAGGGGGTAGTGGGTGGCCTTCAGCTGGCTGCAGCTGATGAGGATTCACCTCCAACATGAGAATCTTCAGTTCCTACCTTAAACCTTCAGTTCCTACCTCTAAGTACCCTATGCACCACTGCTGCAGGGCAAAGGGCACTCAGGAGGAGCCAAAGATCTGGTCCAGTGGGTGCTATAAACAGTCCTCCATGGGAACAATATGTTTTACTATGTTTGAAAAAAAGTGTGTTGGGAATATATTCCTGTTATTTTCTTATAGAGTTAAAATAACAATAAAAACCTCCATGCACATAGCCCACCAATTCATTAGACTTGCAATTGTCAGTAATGACCATCCAGAAGCAAAACATAATCCTCTACAAATGAGTTAACTCAGCCAATAAGTTATCGTAGCAAAACAGCGCCTTTAGCCACTCCAGGAATGTACCCTCAATCTCTAATACCTTAGTCAAGTTAACGTAGAGAATTAGGAATATTTGAAAAACACTCATTCTAAGCTAGAGGAGTAAGAAATTCCCGTAAGCTCTAAGGTGAATATTCGCAGTTCGATGGAGGGCATTTGGGCATGCCATTGGCATATATGTACAATTAATGACTGGACAGGGAGCATGGACAAATCCAGCTTTGTTCATGTTTGAACTGACAAACTTTCTCAAAACTCCATTTTCTGGCAGGAAATTTCGTATTTTTAGTTAGAATCTGAAGGTGGATTTTTCTGGAAAGTTGGCGAAGAATCCGTATGGCTCGTTTTGGGTTATTCCACTGCAAAAATAGATTTTATATCTGATTTAAATGAAAACTGAATGAAATGTCCAACTTCTAATTTGGCATGCGTTTAGTTGTAAACGTAGGATGTCTAAGGAGGCATGTTTGGAGAGGGAAAGAAGAAACACTTGAGTAACAGATCTTTCATTTTGTGCATGTGCATTATGAAACTTCTGCTAAATGTAATTTGCAACGTTCCCTGTAGTACTGCAGGGATGCTTGAAACTCTGTTGTACAAATACATATTATCTGTGACACTCTAGGACCAGATTCTGCCATGCTTTCTGCTACTGGTTAATACCTTACTCCTGGAGCAGTCCCACTGAAAGCTTATGTACTACTCATTGGAAGGGAAGCATTGTCCAGTTTATGGGAATTGGTGCAGCTCCATTGCACAGACTGGTGTATTTCCTCCATCACCATGCACACACAGACTACAGCTGTTCATTAACCACATTCTGACCTCTGCCTCACATCTGTACACACTGCTAACCTAGACAAACAGTGGCTGCCTCCATATATATGTACATGTGTACTGTCAGGACTGTACATATCGAGTACACCATGGCAACCATGACCTGAGCCACATGTATATGCAGTCTCCTCTGGCTGGAATATATTCACAAAAACACCACAGACACTCAAAATCACACATGCACTGAAGAGAGGTGGTGATAGCATGCCCATATTCTCACTTGCACATACCCTCAAACACAGGGTGAAATCATGGACCCACTGAAGTCAATGGCAAAATTCTCTTGGCTTCAGTGGGGCCAGGATCTCATTCACAAAGTGACACAGTCTCCCTCATGCAGACAACCTGTACAATCCAGCCCTCAGACAGCCTTCATTCAACCCCAGCCCCTACCTCCAGACATATCCTGATTCCATATCAAACCACACACGCACACAGAGGTGCTCACATTCTGCATACATGGAATCAGTGTTATTTGCATACAGATTTACACACAGAGACCGACTTATTACAAATGAGAGGACCACATCATATACACGGAGCCTTTATATAAGCTCACTTTGCTACAAATTCTCAATTTTTTTCCTTTTCAGGTATTGCTTATTTTATATTTTCCTTCCTTTTTCTCTCTGTTCCTTACATTTTTTAAGAAATATTTCAAAACTCAAGGCAATTCTATGCAACCCCCCTCACCCCACACATTGACTGATTGTTAAGATAGACTCATAGACTCATAGACTTTAAGGTCAGAAGGGACTATTATGATCATCTAGTCTGACCTCCTGCACAATGCAGGCCACAGAATCCCACCCATCCACTTCTATAACAAACCCCTAGCCTATGTCTGAGTTATGGAAGTCCCCAAATTGCAGTTTGAAGACCTCAAACTGCAGAGAATCCTCCAGAAAGTGACCCGTGCCCCATGCTGCAGAGGAAGGCGAAAAACCTCCAGGGCCTCTGCCAATCTGCCCTGGAGGAAAATTCCTTCCCGACCCCAAATATGGCGATCAGCTAAACCCTGAGCATGTGGGATCACACAGCTTAGCACACAAAAACCAGATAACACTGTGCTACAGATCATCCAACATTAACTCTGCTCCCTGGGAAACTTTATTTGAAAAAAATGTTTCTAATGCTGTCACTAGAGACATTGTGATGCACAAGCACTAGGAGGAAGAGTTTATATAGTAAATTTCAACTTAAAATTTAAAATGTCTGGTCTTCCACGTATTTCCCACCACACATTTTATAAATGTCATTTTTATGTAGAGAAGTACATTCTATTGCCACATTTGAGAAATCATAGAGGATCAAATAAATACAGTATTGCACTTCAAATACACAAAGAAACAGCCAAGATTGAATGGCTGTTCAGTGGTATCTCATCATTTCCTGAATTGTGTGCAGACCTACACACCCAAAAAACCAAGTGTGCAATCTTAAACACCATCAACTTCAAAAAGTCAGACTCCTGTCTGAAAACTTTACCTACTATTGTACTTAAGATTATTATAAATTAAAGAAATTAGAGAGAAAAAAGTCCAGTTTCATTACTGCATTTTACAGTACTTTATTCAGGGGAAACAGTGAAACTGACTATACACAGACAGTTTGCTTTGTTGTTTGTGTGGGTCTTTTGCATAGCAACAAGCAAGAGAAACACATTTTTGAAAAATAGGAAAACGTAATTGTAAAACCACCAAAACTGGCAGATGCTGTAAGGGGCATTTTAACACTTTTTTTTTTTCAAATTGACAATGTTTCAAGTTGATGGTCCCTTTAACACTGAATTGATGTAGCTTTTGCCTGGGACAGAAATAAATATAACATATTTATATAGAAAACTTTCTTCCCAAAGGGCTGTGCAAATGGAACAGGTGAAAAAGCCTGCAAATACTTGAGTAACTTTATGCATGCAGTAGTCTCAACTCCATGGCATTACTCGTGTAAAGTTACTCTCCTGTCTGTGTTTTCAGGACTAAGGTCTATCTGCAGAGATATTTCCCACACCACTGAAATGATGCCACATCTGAGACAAGATATAGGAGCAGTTTAGGTAAAGAAATGAAAATATCATATTTGATTGAAAGTACAGGGCAAATGTAGGAAGGCAGGATGTAATTAATAAAGTTAAAATTTGATCAGGTCATTTGGCTTAACACTTCCCTTACTAACGATACCATGAGATATTTAATGATATGCCCACAAATCAGCAGGATCCTGATTTTACATGTGACCCGAGAGGCAGACCCCCACCACCATAATGCCACATGCTGGGCCACGTGGTAAGTACTGACCCAGAGGAAAAGGTACTGGAGCATCACCAACACCCCTTCCTGCAAGTCTCCCACTGAAATACTGATCCAGCCTGACCCTTATTAGCACAGAAGAGCTGATGGATTACATGACAAAGTGATACAGCTGCAGCTCCAGTAACCTGCAGAGGGACGTGCTGCATAATTCCATAGCACAGAGGCTATGGAATTTGTACATATTAACAAGTAAATCAGGCCTGTAAGAAACCCTTCCAAAGGGGCAGCATCAGCATACAGGTGATACAACACTTAAGGCAAAAAAATAGCCTGTAGATTTCAGATTGTGTGGCAGCCGCCACTGCTTTCCTGCTTTCCAGCCTCTGCCAGGTATCTCAGCCATGATCTGTAGAGTGCTGAGATTTAACCTATCTATTTCCAACCAATGATCAGACTCTGCCTCTGCCTGTCTCCAAAGAATTCCATTGTGGATTTTCCTTTTTGTTTAAAAAAAACAAACTTACTTCTTACTCTCAATACATTTCTATTCTCCCTGCTGATTTGGAGGTAATGGCATGAGAGCCAGACGCGCACACCCTTCCATTTTGTGGAAGATCTTTACTGGCTTTCCAATGGGCTGTGTAGATCTAAGCAAAGCACAAGCAGTTGTCCAAACAAAGGACTTCCCAGAAAGTTGAACACTAAAGGAAATTCCTTCTCCGTAATCTCAGTCCCTTTATAATTTGCTGCTGTTTGCAGATTCTTCTGCACAAGGAGGAAACAGGCACTTATCAACAGATACAATTCAAGGTCAGCACAAGAGCTAGGTACTGATTAAATCTCACTATTTTCGCCCTTATTTGGTGTATCACCTATATGTTAATGTGGCTCTGAAGTTTGCCCAGGGTTAGAAGCCAGCAAAAAACAACAGGTGCTGCAAGATTATGATCTCAGAACATTATAGGGGAAAACTGAAACCTGTTTATCTGAGTGTTTGTTATGGGACAGCAAGAATCCAGTGGGACTAATCACATGCTTATAGTTAAGGCCGGGATGGCCTCTTTTCTGTGATTGTACAGCACCTGGCACAATGGGACCTCAGTCCTGACTGGGGCTTTTGGGCACCACCAAGACAGAAATATTTACTACTCTTATTAAGTGCTTTGCTGGATCATGGCCTAAAGCCACACTCTATTCCTAGATATTTATCAAGCCCTTTATAAGCCATTGAGTTCACACATCATGTAATTATGTGTGTCTCTGAGTTTCTGTGCAGACAACCAGCTGCACATTCATTTTTCCAGGCCTGAAAATAAGGTGGCTCAAACAGTGCTTAACTTGTGCCAGGGCTTACCAGGATTGAGCCCTGGCACCTCTAGGTTTGCCAGTTCATAGCTCTGGCACTTCTGGGCTTGCTGCATCAGTTACAAATGTAAAAAAATTGCTTGAGCCCTGGCACCTCTTTCATTACAAATTAAGTACTGGGCTCAGATATATACGTGTAACCACTTTCATGCTGCTTAACACATTGTCCCAGAAAAGTAGATGACACACAAGACACAGAGTCCTGGCTTATCATGCTGGTCTTTTCCCATCAAAAGGCCGGCATTCGTATGGGGTGGTGGTGTTCCAGAGAGCAACAGCAAATGCTATTCCCACATAGGGCTTGCAGCAACAGTTAACTATATGAACTATTTTGATGGTCTGTTGGAGCATTTTATCAACGAGTCATGGTTAATTCTGGTTTTTTCCACACCGCCTGCCAGCATTTACAAGTACTGGTGAGCTAACTACATCAGCAATCTTGTTGGCCACAAACGTTATTTTAGGAATATCAGTTTCATTTTGAGAAGCTGAAACTTTTGTCAATTTCAAGATGGAATTGTTCCCTTTCATTCTACTATTTTTCAACTGTGGGCTTTAATAGGTAGGATCTGAGTTATACGTGGTTCGGACTTTTATGGAAAATGGCAGATTTTGAATGACAGGCATTCCTCCAAGATTATGAAACAATTACACTCTTTGACTCACTAGGGCCCTGTTACAGCCACTGGAGTTTCAAACTATTTATTAAGTCTGGCCAGGTTCTGCCCCCCAAAGTGTGCTCATACCATGTTTCGTCAAGTGTGTGTGTGGGGGGGGTGGGGTTATGGACTGCTTAGTGTTAGAGGATTGTTAGAAGACCGGATCAGCCAGTTGAGAGTTTGCCATGTTTACTGATTGTGGGGAGTATTAAACAAAGTCACCCTAATGCTTCCCCTGTTTAAAGAAAATAAGGGCCAGATCTCCCCATCCACTTTAACATACAGCAGCCTGCAACGTGCCCCCTGGGGATTGCTGTGGGATTGCAGCATTATGCTCCAGCCATACCCACTCCCTTCTCTGGCGAGTCACTGACACACTCCCTTCACCACGGAATTCATGACGGGAAGGCGTAGCGCTGGGTATAGTGCCTGTACAGCATCTGTACTTAGACTGTAAGCTCTCCAAGGCACAGAGCATCTTTTTGTTCTGTTTGTACCGCACCTAGCACAAGGGAGCCCTTAGTCCCAGAGTGGGGCTCCCAGGCACCACAATAATAGTAATATTGTCATTATCTGGAGATTTCCCTACATTATGGGAAACCCAGCTGGCCTCAGGAGTCTCTATGCTGCGCCAGAATGATGCAAATTAGCCTCACAGGTGCTGAGGTCCTCACTCAATGAGAGCTCGGTCTGTTTATAGAGTGCAAATCACCTGGATCTACAGGACTAAAATTAAGTGTTAGATCTAGGTGTCAAAATGTTAAAGCGGCAGATTGCTTGATGAAAAGTTCTGGACAGAATGAATTATGTTTGGATATATATCGAGAGAGACTGTTACTGTATGTAATTCTCAGCTCTGACTGGTTAACTCTTCCTTCATGACAGGAATGCAAACTGGCAGCATGTTAAGCAGTGGATACTTGAACCTCTACAAAATACATGTTGGCATAAACAGCTCTAGATATTTGAAACAATTGGCAAGCTGAATCCAAACTGCTTGAAAATGCTTCCCGGATTCACAGTTAGCAAGGCTGCCAGCGGTTCAGTTTCTGGAACAACTGGGCTGTAATCTTTGTGTGTGGGGAAAACAAAAAGCACTGTAAAAACATTTTAAAGAGCAAAGTGTACATGCCGCCCTATGAAGAAGTCACTCTCTTGGACCAGCCATTTTGTGGTGAAACTACTTGGATTGGAAAAGCACTGCCAGAAAGAGCCTGACCCAGCTCCCACTGGAGCCGATTCTGATGCCCTTACTCCCACTGAAGAGTAGCTCGAGGACTGCTTGTGGTGTGAAGTGCTATTCCAGGTAAGGGTTTCAGAATCTCGGCCATCAAGGCCAGTGGCAGTCTTTCTGTTGGCGTCAGTGGGAGTAGGATTAGGCCCAATTATGGCACCTCTTTATTCCTACCGATGTTCCTAGAATCAAGCGCACAATAGAGTGCATGTGCTGGAGACCAGGGGAATAATTCAGTCATTACATGAAGCTATTGTTAACAGACACCAAAGGTATATGTTTATTTTAAGTATTGGCGTCAAATATACTCTGGCAGCATTACCAGAACGAGGCTTTTTTTCTCTTCCCTCCAGTGGCTTGCTAGAAAAATCCTGTGTAAGTACACTTATACAAATAAAAGGCCCAGCGTATGGGTGTTAAGAAATGTGCAGTAGATCTGTAGATCATTCAGATGAGCCCACAGAACTCACGGAAATCAGTGATGACACCGGTTGTTACTTTCTGTATTACTAGGAAGTGAGGGCCAGTAAAACAGTTTTACTATTGCTGGTGAATTCAAACAGGCAACTGATCTATTCATCTATTAGGGAAGAAAAATACAAACCAGCATTACGATGGGATGCATTGACTGTGTGAGAGAAAGACCATTGACGCGAATGGAAAAACACTCCATTTACTCAAATGGGCTTTAGATCAGCCCCTTAACCTGCATTTATAAACAAATCTATACTCAAATTGTGAGCCTTGGGCTCCTGCTGAATGGCCAGTGAGGCCTTTGGTATTGCATCCCTAAAGTACATTATTTCTATCATTTTTAAGCCCTCTTTGTCTGGCATTGATGTTGACTCAAGGAGTCATATTGAAAGCATTCATTTTTTCCCTTCAAGTGCATTGAGTCAGATGAAGAGTCCGAAGCAAAATTTAATGGTGACATACAGTACACTGTAACTAGCTGCCATGTTCCAGCGCCCAAGCAGCTGCATTTAGATGATGGATGAGTGAACCTGGTGGTCGTACAACGGTAATAGATGTTTTTATGAAAATGATGGCTGGCTAGTCTGTAAACTGTTCTGGGTTCCTTAGTGATCAACCATAGAAATATCAGGGTTGGAAGGGACCTCAGCAGATCATCTAGTCCAACCCCCTGCTCAAAGCAGGACCAATCCCCAGACAGATTTTTGCCTCAGATCCCCAAATGGCCCTCTTAAGGATTGAGCTCATAACCCTAGGTTTAGCAAATCAATGCTCAAACCACTGAGCTATCCCTGCCAGTAATGAGAGTAGCTGTTACAAAGTATTGTTCTATTACTAAATAGAAATATAATTTACTTATTATACCTATTATACACCTTCACCCCAAACTTTTAACCATCTCTAGAATAAAACTCGAACCAAGCTTTCTGAGGTTCTGAAATATTCCTCTACATGTTTTTCTATTTACCCTTTCAGGATGAGACTAGGTGCTTTTGGCCAAAATCTTATGAGAAAGTTTCTTTTCAAAGTGTTTCCAGCTGAGACTAGAAGCAAAAAGTACCTTCAGGCCCAAAATAAGGTGTTTCCATGCGATTTACACAGCTACTGTATTTTACACAGGTTCTGATAGTTTGGATCTGAGTATCCCATCTATTGAATGCTAGTACAAGCAGAACCTAAACTCCAACTTTCTAAAGTTGACACATCCCTCACTATGAGGGACGAGAGGAATTATTTGTCTGCCAGGGTATTTTACAGTTTAAATAATAACTGTCTGCACATGCTTGAAAAACAGTCTTGAAAGCGTCAAACATAAAAGACAGTGGGGAAGAAGTGACTTTCACTATATTGACCCAGCAGACTGGCATAAATTGCCTGAATGTTAAGATAATAAACTACCATTACACCATTTAAAAATAATATTTATCTACTGAAGTTCTGTCTGGTGCAACAAAGCCATCAGTTTTGTGCAGTTTGAAGCATATTAAATTATAAAGTGGAAGCCCTCAAACACCACAGCTTTATCTACTAGGAATTCACACGATGAGGTTATTCTTTTACTAAGAATTAGCGAACAAGGGGATAGCATGTTTAGATTACCTTGGCACAAAATGGTTGTGGCAGATGTCTCCATTTATGGCCTGCTCCAGCTCCCACTGAGTTTTCCGATAGGCTTCAGTGGAAGTTAAATCAGGCCCTGATTCATCAACCTTCAGGGTATGTCTATCCTTCAAGTTGGGGGGTGTAATTCCCAGCTCGAGAAGACATACCCATGCTAGCTAGAGTGTAGCTGTGTCAGAGGGAGGGGCTGGCTGCCCCATGTACGAGCCTAGTGTCTCAGACAGGTACATCCTTGGGGCAGCAGCTAGCCCCTCCCATTCTTTGCACTGCCATGGCTACATGGTTAGTTTGAGTGACTAGCTTCTTCAGAACTAGCTCAGGTATATCTCCTCAAACTGGGAATTAACCTTCCCCCCCCTCCCCAACTCAAAGAGTAGACACACCCTTACCCACAGTGGGCAGTACCCCCTCATGTGAGTGGCCCTACTGAGCTCAGCTCCCAAAAGGATGCTTTGTGCTGCGCTGGAGGCACAAAGTAGCCTTAAAACTGGCCTGAACGCCAGGTTACAATTCCACTAGTGTAGCACGATTCCCCAGTAGTGTAGAACTGGCAGAGCTGGTTCTATCTACTCCCTTCTCAGTGCCCAAAGTAGGGGACACACCAGGGACATGTCTGAGAGGGAATGAGGCTGGTGTGGTGCTCCTGTGACCCGTAGCCTCTTAGAGGAGGCCATAGTTCTTATTTTCTTTCCCTAGAAACACAGAGGGCAGTGTGTTCTGGTAGGCAGGACACTGGGCTGGGAGTCAAGAGACCTGGGTTTCATCCCTAGATCTGTGCCTGGGCTGCTGTGTGATCTTGGACAAGTCGCTTCATCTCTCTGTGGGTCTGTTTCCTTTCCCAGCCTTTGTCTGTCGTGTCTCTTTAGGGCAGAGACAGCTTCTTACAGTGTGTCTGAACAGTGCCCAGCATGATGGCGCTCTGATCTCACTTGGGCCTTCTAGGTGCTAATGTAATGACAAGACAGCCCTCACTAGTGCTGGCATCTGAACTGGCCCCTGTAGCCCCAGCTGTCTTTACCCTGCTATCTTGGGTTCAGGCAAGCATCACGTGTGTAAGCATGAGGCCGATAATGGTTTATTTATTAATAACCCAGATAATCACACTTCACCTCGTGAGTTTTTGTTCTGTTCAGATTTTTATCTCTTTCAGATATTAAGTGAATTGTGGTGTCTGTGATGCACCTTGGAAAAGTCAACCTGCATGCACCCCATCTAAGCTGACTTTATCCCACATAAAGGATCACTCACATTACTTAGAGTCTGACCTCTCCGGCTGGTCTCAAACCCTCAGACAACTCCCTCGCCCATCTTAAAACAATGCCCCACAGTACATCAGATAAAGCTGTCTAAGGAAGATGAACTCTTTCCATCAAAGAGAAAGATAAGGGGCAGACAGCTGGTGTAGGAGGCGGCGAAGTCTGCAGAATATTGTTTGAGACAGTCAGGGAATTCTCATTGCTCTGTACTGAGGGGTCTTACCAGTGACTCACAGGGCAGTTCGAGGGGAAGAGAGGGATGTTGCTGCACAAAGCCAGGCTCGCTTTGCTCATTTCATACTTCTGTGATGAGTCAGCACTTGCAGGTTATTCATGGGCAAAGATGAAACATTTCGTTCTTGCTATACCTTTGAAGGGAATGAAAAGTGACTGCTAATGGGTTGGGCCAGCCATCCCTTTTGCCCCAGGGATAGAGAAGAATACCAGCTCTGTGGCATCAAGCCTCTATTTGGGACAATCTTCAACAGGAATAGAGGTCCCTTTCGTTGGTGATTCCGAGCACTGGGTGCCTGCTTGCACCCCTTAATCTTGTGGCCTCTGAAGCCCTCCCCCTTAAGTAGAAAATTTGGAGAAACTTCCCTGAGGTCATCTTCATGGAATTTCCTGGCCTCCTAATGCCATCCATGATAAGTGGAAGGGAACCATCTCAAAAGCTGTGGTCATCTTCAGCCAAACATTGGGCATGATCTTGCCTAACTTACACATTCAAAACTCCTGAATAGAGAGAAGTGGCCACTGGAATCTGTTTTACTGGAACTTCTGTGATTTCAAACTTTGTTCCAATTTGGAATGAAAATAAAGCCAAAAAAATTTGAAGATTCCTGTGAAATGAGATTTCGGGGGGTGGGGGAGAGGGAAATAAATTCATTTCATGTCAATTGAAACATTCTGTTTTAATAAAAAGTGAAAAGTTTTGTTCCAGTTTTGACCATTTTAAAAATGTATCTTATAATTTAACATAATGAAGTTAATACAAAATAAAACACTTTGAAATAAAAAAGTAATTTGGAAACAAACTTCATTTCCCCCTTTTTTTCCCTAAACAGAATTTAGTCAGAATGAACATGTTGCCACAGCAAATATTGATTTTGACAAAATGGCACTCAGGGAAAAAAAACTTTTCCATTAGAAAAGTTTTGACCCGCTCTACGCTGAGTTGACTGCATTCCCACTGGTCAGTTCAGGGAACTTTGGGGCAGCTTCACACTAGAAAGAGCAGTGTGGGGCTGATAGCCAAAGGCATGAGCATTACTCACCAGTATCTCAGTATTGCTACAATAGCATTGTTTACATGTATACAAATATGCAGCAATGCCTGCTTCCTGCTGCCAACCTCTTTCTTGCCGTTTACTCTTCCCACTTTTGCCTACTTCTCCCCCCACCCAACCCCCTCATTTGGCAAATTAATGAGAAAATAACTGGAAGCTTTATAAATAGGGCATTTTAGAGCCTTTAGTCTCTGGTTATGCACATTATACTTTGGGGCAGTCTTTACTCAAACAGAGCCTCCATTGAAACCATTGGCTTGGCTTCAGTGCAAGTGTTGCCTGAGAAAGAATTGCAGAATCTGGTCCTAAATAAACCTTATTTCCACCACGCCATTCAGTGAAAATGTTTAGCACTTGATAAAGGACTTTGCTTTTGAGATTTAGGACCTGATCCTATAAACTTCTATATTCATAAGTAGGGACCTGAGTCCTGGCACTACGAATCTTTGCTCATATAAGAACGCTCGAATTATTTAAGTAGGGATTGCTTAAATGATCAAATATCAGAGGGGTAGCCGTGTTAGTCTGGATCTGTAAAAGCAGCAAAGAGTCTTGTGGCACCTTATAGACTAACAGACGTTTGGGAGCATGAGCTTTCGTGGGAGCATGCATCCGACGAAGTGGGTATTCACCCACGAAAGCTCATGCTCCCAAACATCTGTTAGTCTATAAGGTGCCACAAGACTCTTTGCTGCTTAAATGATCAAAAAAAACCAAACCACATTTTAGGGGAAATTGATAATAAAATTCTTGAACGAGGATAAGGATGTATTACCATTTATATATGACAGGAGTCCATCCCTTCCCCCCAACCCCAAACACACACTATCTCCTTTTTCAAAGGACAAGAGACAGATATTTCTGAGTACTTTTATTGCCAGTTCATTTGCTGGTAACCTCTCTCTCCCTTTTTTCTCACACTTCTCTTGGTCGCTACTTTGTCTCCATTATTTCCATCCCTCTGTTTCGTTAGGTCTCTCTGATCCTTACCTGTTCTTCTACTAGGTACTACTGCAATACAAATACAGATTCAACCCGAGACTGGGGCCCCATTGTGCTAGGGACTGTGTATACACATGAGACAGAGACAGTTCCTGCCCTGAAGAGTTTGCAGTCCAAACAGATCATACAGAGACAAGGGAAGCAGAGGTAGAGAGAGAAGTGACTTGCCCAAGTTCACATAGTACATCAATAACAGAACTGGGAACAGAACCCATGTTTCCTGAGCCCCAGTGCAGTGGCCACTGGATCAGACTCCCTCTCTCCTTCTTTGCTTCTGTGTCCCTTATTTCTCTCTCGCAGCTTTGTAAGAGAGGGTAAAAACAAACAAGGGTAGCTACCTCTACTCCTATCCACCACACTACACAGTATGAAATGTTTCCAAGAACCAGATCTTTCAAGCACAGGAGGATCACAAATGGTCTGAAAGGAGATGAACTGTGTTGGTAACTTTCCAGCGAGCGGAATTTATGATGTTTGTTCTAAAGTACTGATCCTATGGAGAAAATACGACATCGGTGTCTTAATGGGGTACTCAGCAAATGAGCTGTAAAGCCCATCACAATGTAACAACAAAATGCCTGTCAGGATGAAAAATTAAACAAATACAAAGTTATGTTCCAATAATGTTAAGACTCAGATAGTCCGAATTTGAAGGATATTTTGGGCTGGATTTTCCTGTCTGCTCCAGCCACTTTGTGCGGCTCAGAGGGAGTGATGAAGGCAGAGTTCAGTAGTGGCTGGTGAGCAGAGCATTTTCCTGGGGTACAGCTGGTGGGGGCAGTGGCGCTAGTGACAGCCAGTAAAGGGAGGAGGGGACATGGTGGAGTACAGCTCCCCTATTCCTATCCAGTATAAAGTCACTTAGGGTCTGCCTTCGCTGCAGAGTTAAGACAGGCCCTTACTGTGGTGCTGCCCCTAACCAGACAAAAACACACCTGGGTTTAGTGGTGCTTTCAAGCCAGGCTGGCTAGCACAGCGGGGGCTTGGGGATTAGAGTCCAGGTTCCACTTTTGCTCGGGCTGTGCAGTGAGGATGTAGGAGGATAAACCACTCGAGCACTGCTAATCCTCTGATGCATTGCCACAGTGCCCCTGTGTTTGTCCAGAAGGACAAACAAGTTCTTCCAGAATTTTCCAGGAAAGAATCAGAGGGACTCAGCTTACCACAGCACAAAGAGCCATGGGAGATGCCCCGAGAAGCCCTAGCCACAAACACGAGGAACTGCAGCACCAGCAAAGCCATGGCACTGAGGGTGGAGCTTTTCAGTGTGGTTGCTCACCTCTGGGGCAGGCTGGCCTGCGTGCTCAGACCCTGGTGCTGATCACCCAAGTTAGCTTTGCAGTGTCCTTAGGGACTTTATACTGGTGGCATAACTTACATCAGGCCTTGCCTACTCTACCTTCTGAGACATTGCCAGGGTACAATCCAGATTAATGAGTACCTGGCTCACCCATGCCCTCCAGCCTGGGATGCCATTACACGGCTTGGCTGCTGCAGCCTCCAGCCTGGACTGCTCACAAACAGCCTCCAGCATGCAAGTCTCCCTGCTAGGTCTGTGTGGGTGGCTGGCTGCAGCACATACCTTGCCTCTAACTAGGGTGACCAGATAGCAAGTGTGAAAAATCGGGACAGGGGGTGGGGGGTAATAGCAGCCCATATTAAAAAAAAGCCCCAAATATCGGGACTGTCCCTATAAATTTGGGACAAGGTGACCCCACCGCACTCCCAATCCCAGATTTCCCCCCAGAAATGTAGGTCCTGTACTGCCCAGCCCTCTCCTGGACAATACAAATGTGTATTGGTCTGTTATTTCATCAATGGAAATAACATGCTCACACTTTGTTATCCCAAACGGAGTTTCCCCAAACACTTCGATTTAAACACACTGGATTAAATAAAACAATAAGACAAGTTTGTTAACTGCAAAGAGAGATTTTAAGTGAATACAAATCCTGATGCATAAAAGTCAGAAATAGTTACAAGAAAAATAGAGATAAAAATGGAACTAATGCCTAACTTAATCAACTAAGGTAAATTCAAAGCCAAGTTTCTCACCACGTGCTCTCAGTCTTACCAGCCAAATTTTTTTAGGCCAGGACTCCTTCTGTTTAATGGCTGCTTCCTTTGTCCCTTCTCATGCAGCGAATGGGCAGTGAGTGGGCGGGGGGGGGGGGTCTGCCCCTTCTTTTTCTACTCCTGTCCCCCCTTGGAGAAGCATTTCCAGCTGGGAGCAAGGCAGCAGGCAGTCTGTATGGAAGGGAGCTCCATGCTGTTACTTTGCTGAGATGTAGATGTGTCACCCAGGCCTCTTTTCCTCCCAAAGAATGGCCACTTCGCAGGTAATGGCCCACTGGCCTTGTTTACTCCTGGATGAGGTGTCCCTTTGCCCTTGGAAGATTGGTTTGGCCACTCCCCAGACTTGGGACATGTGTTAATAACACCTTACCATGCAATCTTATAACTTTACATACAACATTGCCACACATTTTACCAGGACAATACTGACCAGATTATGAGTTTTCAAATAATACCTCACATGGCATATCTTAGACAAAGACTAGTGCAATAGTGGACACAGGGGTATATTCTGTCACACCTCCCACTTGGGTGGGGGAACACCATTGCAGTTTCCTGCATTCCCCTCTGACCTCGTTCAGACGCAATGGAGAATTGAGGCCTATGAATTTAGGCTCCCATGGCTTCTTTAAAGTGACACCATCAATCATGACAGGCCAAGTAACTGACCTGTGTTGACTGTGGGCCAGTCTTTAACAGATCCTTCCAGGGGGATCTGTTAAGACATGCTCAGGTTTCCATCAGCAGCAGACCAAGGCTGTATCCAACCCTACATGCTCCATAACACTAGCAAACCAGAATACTTTTTAAAGCAAGGATTATGTCCTATGTGGGATAGAAAGTATTCTTACTTCCATTGGGTATAAAATTCCAATAAAGCAGAGAGAGTGGAGCCTATTTTCCCCCAGTGAATTATTTGGGCTGTTATCTTCCTCCTCTATATTTTTAGGAGTATTGACTCCACAAGAGACGATATCAATGTAAGTTTAATGTGAACTGTGATCCTCAGACTCCAAAGAAAGCTTGTTGTTAACAGGCTAGCGAGAAGAGGTGGAATAAAAATGATAAGAAGAATGTGGATACCTAGTTCCAACTATTCTCCAACTGGTGTCTCTCATGTGGGCCAATGGGTGTGGTGAGAGTGGGTGCATGGGTGTGTAAGGGGGGGAATCTAACACTTAACTGCTTACAGCTGCTATCTACACAGCCAGTAAAGATGTATAAACAGGATATTCTTTGTGTCAGGCTGAGGTACTGTAACATGCAAGACAAAGAAGGAAAATCCTGAACTGCGCTGGTAAGCTACCCCTAACTAGAGCGGTGTGGAAAATATTAAGTGTTTTTTGTGAAGTGTCAAACATTTTTCATGGATAGTTTCCAGTTTCTCAATTAAACCTTTTAGTTTTTCAAAAACTTGTTACAGTGATGTTAAGTTTGGGATACTCTGAAAAGAAACAAAGAGAGTGAACATTCTGGGCCAGATTCTCTCATCTGCTCCATTCACTTTGTACTACTCAGCTTTTGAATGTCTATGTTTTGGTAAAAAACCAACAACACAGCATTGTGCTTTTGGTTCAAAATTTTTTAGTTTTTTGATGATTTTTTTTCTTAAAGGCCATTTTTGGTCAAAAGTCAGAAATTTTTCAGCCAGCTCTAAGGCTATCCAGCTGAGTGGTACAGAAAATGAAACCACTGTGAGAATCAGGCTCTGGGGAGCGTAAGAGTCACAGCATCACTGATGTGATATCCCAAGGACAGAGGCCATAAATATCCCGGGTGAGTCAGTGAATTCCCTTTAGGACACAGGAAATGAAGTCAGTGTTTGGTATTTTAGGCAATGCAGCATGTGAGGCTGATTCTGTAAGTACTGAAAACTTCAGTATCAGCCCATTTCTTCATCATCCTGATGGCATTAGTGGAAGCCACTAAGCCTCTGTCTTTTAAATATCTTTGATTTGTTCCTCCAGACAAAACACAGGGGCATTTCAAAATGCCCATCAGTATACACTCCGCTTCCCCTGTTCTATCTGCTTCTCATTGACTCGTTTGTATGTCAGTGCTGGTATTAGTGGCCCTTCCTGTATAACTTTGTGAACTGGAAGAAAAACATGAAGGACCACAGCTACGGTATTACCTGCTGCACACATTTAGACTGTTGTCATCACATATTAAGTCATAGTGCAACAGACAAAACCTCTGCCAGGATAAATAAGTTGTATCATCTGAATAAATCCATTTACCATTAAGACCAAAAATACACAGGCTCAGCGCAACTGCAAAGGGGAATGCAAAAGTGGCTGCGAGCCAGCTCCGTGCTCCCCTTATCTTGGAGCTGTCTGACCTTTGAATCCAACACTGGCATAAGTTAGAAAAGCTACAGGGCTGCTCTAATTTACACTTGCTGTCCATTGCTACAAGGGCCAGTCCAAAAGCCAGAGATCAATAGGAGGCAGGAACACTCCAGCCATGCCTGCTTTCCTCTGGCCACAACACCACTAGAGTTTGGTGTAAGAGCTGCTGCTGTACATCATCTCTGGCTTTCCCTACCCAGAGGGAATCTTCAAGGAGCCAGGTAAGCTGGCTTTAGGGCTGCTTTGTGTTGGAGTAGTGGAAAGCAACTGGAGTAGGGCCAAGGATCTGTCCCAATATATAAACATGACCACATTCATATGTACATGCGGACAAATACTTCAGTAGCTTATTTCTTACCCATTTCTCTTCAGGGAAGGGGAGTCCTGTATGGCCAAATCATACCCTTGCTCCCGTGAGAGGCTGTGAGCAGGCAAAGATGCAGGGACAAACAGAGGTGCTACATGGCATAGGTGGAATGCCCCAAGGCTCACAAGGGAGAGTACTGACCAGCACCCATTAAGCCTGCTGCAGAAAGATGCTGCCTGCATTGCACCCCTTGTCAACATTCAGGTGCAAGCCGGTGCCTAAGAGGTCAGGCTCCTGACCTTATCTCCACCCCACCTTATCTCCACCTCTACCTGGGAAAAGCACTGCCAGGACAGCATCTGGGTCAACCTGAGGGGACACAAGTGGCAGCATCCTGATGGTGCACTGGGGAGAAACCTCTTGTATTCCTTCTCCCATTAGTATGTCTCCAGACAGGCAGCTGGAATCGCTACTCACCTAGTAAGCTCACACTGGACTGGTGCTCATTACAGCTAAGCAATCATAACAGGAAGGGGCTCTCAGTTTGAAATAATACTTCTTTTGGCCAATTCAAGGATTATATTTACCCAACTACCTTGTTATTTCTATCCAACTCTTAAGGAGCACCAGCATTTCTCCTACTCACCCAGCGGCATACCTCAGCATGGGCCTGTTTTGATCTAATTTTAAATGTTTGTCCATGTGCAGGAAGGGCGTGACTAAATTAAATGATTGTTTGGAAACTGAAGTCATTCATTTATAAAGGAGAATAAAAGTCCTGCTGCTGGAGTTTTCATTACAGAGAACATGGATGCATGAGCTCCAGATGAAGCTAGAAGAGGGAATTCCATGGGGAAAAGTATGACCAGGAAATGTCTATTTTGATTAAAAGTATCCAGAAGAACTATTACTCTAAGGGTATGTCTACACTATGAAATTAGGTCGAATTTATAGAAGTTGATTTTTTAGGAAGTGATTTTATACAGTCGATTGTGTGTGTCCCCACTAAGTGCATTAAGTCGGTGGAATGCGTCCACAGTACCGAGGCTAGCGTCGACTTTCGGAGCGTTGGACTGTGGGTAGCTATCCCACAGTTCCCGCAGTCTCCGCCACTCATTGGAATTCTGGGGCAAAAACATTGTCGTGGGTGGTTTTGGGTACCTCAGTCTACCTCCCAGCAGTGCTGGGGCTCTTAGATTATAACACTACAATAGCCTCAGAGGGACATAACATCACAAGGTTCTGCAAGCCTGAAGATATGCTCATTAAATGGCTTACATCAGATCACAGTTAGTTCCTGCCTGTAAGGGTGTACACACAAAGTTGGGCTCTGTTACCAATGACAAAGAATTCAGGCATAAACTTCTGCCCACCTTTTTCACACAGGGTTCCACCGTTGTCTCATTGATATGAGTTTGATAGGAACCCTTGGTGTATATCAATTAAAATTTGTCTTAACGTGTTTCCCTGGAGGATGGGGGCTGTCCAGATTTATACTGTAAATGGGGACATCTACAGGGTACAGCAGATGGTAAGAAGTTAAGGTGGCCCCAAGAGACAGGAAGTGATCTGAACAAGCACAACAATAAATGATTGCATGGATTTCTACTTAGATGTCACAGGGTGATGCTTGCCCTTTAAGAGGGAGAAGGGCCAGTGCACCTGTGCCTCATCTGCTGCTTACAATTTGGGCTTAAAAGAGGCATCTGGACCCTAGAGAAGGGAGAGGCCTGGTGAACGAGAGGCCTGAAGTGAGGAGAAGAGCAGGAGATTAGAACTGTCAATCTGCAGGTGGTTCTTGGGAGAAGGTTGAAGGCAGAAGAGCAGCAAGAGGGGTTTGCTGGCTGACTTCCCCAAACCAGAGAGGGAGGGCTGCAAGGGGCTGCCAGCAAGGGCGCAGCAGAGGGGTCTTACCAGGAGACTGGTAAGAGGGTTGAGGGGTGAGAGATGCTCCCCAGGTAAAGAGGTGTCCAAGGAAGAGGCTGAGCGTGTGATGCTAGAAGGCCAGGTGCCAGCTTATGCCAAGGCCCCAATGTCTCAACTGGAATCTGTCTGGCTCACTTGTGGATTAGTATTGATAAAACTGCAGTTAGAAGAAAGTATTTAGACTATTGAGTACTTGTGAGTTGCTACATGCATTAGTCTCTCTTGTAATATCTGTGTTCTGTGTTGTAATGAAATATTTGAGCAGTTGTATTGGGAGTCTCTCTGATTGTATGAATCGCCATACAGGAGAGGGATGTTAGTGTGAAGAGCTGCTCTTCTCTAGAAATTGGTATGCCCCTCCCAAAGGAGGAAAACCATCAATACCAGATGTAAGATGCAACCCTAGCCCAACTGGAAACTCCCTACATCTGGACTGAAAAACCAAGGGGACTAAACTCTTATTGTTGTTCCGCTCTCCCCATGAAGATGAGTCATGCAAGTGGGCTCCTCCCATCAACTGAGTGTTCAGCTCAGAGCACGTAGCAAGAGGCAGATAAAATCCCAAACCAAAGTAAGGTTTTCCATGTTGGTTGGACTCCGGAAGGGCAAGTTATTTCTAGGCATAAGCAAGAGATTCCTGAGCTGCTTAGCCTGTGTTAGCCCTGAAGGACAACTAGATCTTGCTGATTATAGAAGCCCGTATTACCTTTTGAAACCTAAGACTAACTCATTTGGGTGTCTGTTTGCTTGCTTTAACCTTGTCATTAATTAATTTCTTTTTCCTATTAGATAGTTTACTGTAGGATTGGCTACATGTGTTTTCTTTGGTGTGAGACCTAAAATGCAATTGACCTGGCGTAAGTGACTGGCCTTTCAGGATTAGGAGTAACCTGAATATTGCTGTGATTCTTGGTGAAATGCTCATCTATCACCAAGATTCAGTCACCTGGGTGGCACGACAGACCAGAGTACCCAAGAGGACTGTCTGTGACTGCATGTTAAGGGTGTTAGAGTGCCTGAGGAGTTTGCACTTGGTGCAGTTGGTTGGTAAAATCCAAGTTCAGAATTCACAACCAATTTGGGGCTTGTGCTCTGGCTTTTAACCAACCTCTGCCTTAAGATTGGTACTCACTGTGGAAGTGTCACAGGAGATTCCTGCTGGGAAGAGGAACCCTGAGTTGGAAGGGTTGGGTGGCTGTCTAGGACTAGAAGGACAAAAGAGGACAGAGACCAGGCGTGGAATGTGGGGTGTCAAGCGATATGTCGTCTTGAGATTGTAATGACTACTCACAATGGGGTGAGAAATGGACTACACGTTTGGGATTTTTTGCTATGGGTTATTTTACACAGTTTTGATAATAACCCATCGCCAGTGAGGGGCAGTATTGAGGCAACTTAATTTTAAAAGAAAGATTTCACACCTCGTTCAAAGGCCCTTCTATAAAACCATCTATAAATTATTGCAGTTCTACTGACTTCCAAGGCCTTTATCTTTTTACTTCAGTAGAGCTGTGGTGATTTACACCAGAAGAGGATCTGGCCCAGACAGAGTGAAAGCTAGATAAAAGCACTAGAAAATGCCCTCTGTGGAAGCATTCTGCACTGAGTAGGCCCAGAAAATAGACTTGTAAACCCCAAGGAGTTAATGGGGCCCTTTCATCTCAGAATTGCGAGATTCTGTTAGTATTATAGTGAATTGTGTGCACATGGCCCAGATTTCATTACTCAGACCAATTCTTCAGCTATTGAGTGTTCAATCTTATTTTTGTCCATCTTTCAAACACACTGATGAAAACTAAGAAAAAGAGGACCTTCCATTTTGAAACACATGGCAACTCAAAGCTGTGTTGCCAGCTCTTGCAATTTATCACATCTCATAATTTTGGTGGGGTTTTCCTTAAATCTCCAGCTCCTGGAGTCATGAGGTTGCATGAGAATCTCATCTTTCCTTTTGTTTTTAAAAAATAAAAAAGAAGAAGGAAAGGTGCTAGCCCTCATGGTTGTCAGAAAAGCATCAATGACCTCAGAGCACCCTAAAACATTCAAAGGCCACAAATCAAAAGAACTCAAACCTCATATTTAAGGTCGCATGATTTTTTTAAGCCACTCTCATGATTTCTGAATGCTTTCAGTGGCAGTATTGCTAACCCCAGTCTGGCATTGCTCAAAGCAGGCCAGAGGTTGAGAGCAGATTTCTTCCCAGAGAAGACCTTAATCAGACCGCCTCAAAGATTACATTTATTATGTTTTATAACATTAATAGTGCACCTTTTAAGCCACTAAAATATGGGAGTTGGGGGGGACAAAGAGAACAAGAAAAGAGCTGAAGTAATAAGGAAAATTTAATACATTAAGTACAATGAACACTGAAAAAGCATAATCACTAAATTAAAACAAATATTCCTTGCTTCATGAGCTATAAATTAGATTCCTAATGCTATGAGGATATATTGTATTACGTTTTAAATTAAGGTTCTCTAGTTCACATCTAGTTCAGATTCATGTTTATTTCTTGAGTTCTGAAACGACTTATTGTTCTGTAGCTTTGCAATCTGTCTGGCTGACTCAGAGTTTAAGGCCAGAAAGCACCACCATATCATTTAGTCTGACCTCCTGTCCATCACAGATCACTGATCACCACCCAACCACTGCCACACCAAGCACCAACCAGAATTAGATAAAAGTATTACAGCCTTCAGGAGACTAAACTATTGTGTGCCACAGGGAGAGAACAATAGGAACTGAGGTGCACCAGTACCTGAGGTCCCCTCCAAAGGCAGGGCACAGATTAGTGAGATATACCCTGTCCGTCTTCCTACTCTTTTCCTTCCGTATTCTCTGGGATGTGTCATTACTACCTTCATCTGTGAACATCCCTTCACTGAGAATGATACCCAACTCTACATCGCCCGACATGCTCTCTGAACCATTTATCTCCTGCATACCTGTTTGCATTAACTATCAGTTGTCTAAGCATCTATCTCATGCTATCTGCATGGCACCTGTGCACCTTACAACTTTTTGCACAATACAAGCTCCCTACGGCATCATAAATTCCTTCTAATGGAGGCTTAGAAGACTGAAATCCTCTTAGGTAAATGGTCCTCTTTGTTTTAGGCCTCTAACTTTGCTCTCATTTTCCTTAACCAAGATCTCAACTTCACTCACAGGGTCAGAAATCAGACTTATTCTTCGCCCTGCAATACATTTTTTTTCCCACGATGTGTGTGTCGGCAAGTCTTCCCAGCTCCACCTCTGGAACATGGCCAGATTTTGTCCTTATCTTGACCCTGTCTCTTTTTCAATGCTTACTCTGTTTGTGTCTCGTCTCGTGTGAGATGCTCTTCTATAAGATTCCCGAACCCTTGCTCTCTAAATCTCATGAGGTTTGCAAATCTACAACCAGATGACTCTTACTGGAGGAAGTGGGAACAAATTCCACCCATTCTCAGACACGTTTACTGGCTTCATACTCATGTCTATCACTTAATCCAATTCAGTTACTCTCCTGGTTTTGAAGATCCTCTATCTTACTTCTGCCCTCATTAACCTATGCCCCTAGCCACTGACTTTATTTCTCTGATTCCTTCCTCCCCTCTGCCTGCTATTCACTGCAGTTGGGGGTTGCTGCTTCAGGGGTGTGTGGTGCTCCATGTCTCTGGAATTCTTTCCTTCCCCCTTGCTCTCGAGTCACTTCCTGTTTTCAATACTACAACACCCCTTTTTTGCTTTTAGGGGTTGATTGACTCTTGATAAAAGCATTTTTTAATTTCTTTTTATATAGATCCTTCAATACAGTGTCAATGTCACCGTATTTCAGAATGAGTTAGCCAGAATGAGTTAGCCAGTATCACTGAAGTCACATTTGCAAGTATCACTGAAGTCACATTTAAGCCCTCTTGCAGGGTACCAGAAAAGAGATTCCACCCACTTCCAACACAACGCCCCTTTTCTGAGAGTTTAAGTGAATTTTTGGTGGTGAATACAGGTTGTGCTGGCCCTCTGCATGGGGCGAATTCCATCTCACGGCTACTGCTTACTGCACTGTGTGCTGTGTATATGGTCACCAAACTTACTAAACTACATTTGTATTGCTTCTGCTAAATGTTTGGAAACTTTTCGTGAACTAGGAGGCTCCTAAAGTGTCCACACAAGTGTCTCCCGGGGAAATCCGTAAATAGTTGAGACTTTTCCCCTTTCTAGGAAGGTTTTGATGAATGTGTACTTGCACAAATGTTGGGGGGGGGGAGGGGAGGAGAGAAGAGGGGTCATGAAATTTGTGAAAACAAAGTTCTGCATTTTAGCTGAACAAATGGTCACAAAGTAGAGCAGGTCAAAACTTGCCAGAATTTCCCATAGAACAGAAATGCCATTTCCAGAAAGGTTTTGTTCCAAATACAGTAGGATCAAAACCTAATCATTTAAAAACATTTCCTGCACAAAGGAAATTCCAAAACTTTTGAAACATCAAAATTTTTCACACGATTTTTCAAAAATGAAAGGGAGCAGGCGGCTGCCATGACTGAGGGGTGACCTGGGCTCTAGAGCAGCCTGCCAGCTTTTCAGCAGCAGTTTGTCAAAACTTAAACTTTTCTGGATTTGCGGGTAGCAATCGATCTATCAGGGACCGATGTATCACATCTCGTCTAGACGCGATAAATCAATCCCCGAACGTGCTCCCGGGTGAGAGGCGGAAGCGGAGTCAACGGGGGAGCTGCAGTCATCGATCCCGCGCCGTGAGGATGGGAGGTAAGTTGAAATAAGATACATCGACTTCAGCTATGCTATTCTCGTAGCTGAAGTTGCGTATCTTACATCGATGCACGCCCCCGCCCCCAGTGTAGACCAGGCCTTAGGGGATGTCTACACATGGAGCTGGGGGTCTGGTTCCTAGCTCAAGAAGTTAGCATGCTAAAAATAATAGTGTAGCCCTGGTATCATGGGCAGTAGTGAGCAACAGCACGGCCTAGCCACCCCAGGTACAAACCCACCAGGACCCTGTAGGTTTGCACTTAGGGTAGCTAGCCTGTACCGGCATCACTGCTACCAGAGATATGCTACTATTTTTAGTACACTAGCTCAATGAGAGCTAGTGCTGGTACATCTACAGGAGCTAGCAATCACAGCCCGGGCTCCAAGCATAGATGTAGCTAAAGGTCGAATTCTCCACTACCTTGAACCATCTCTTTCAGCTGTCCCAACTGGATCTAAATCATGACCACATCAGAATTCTCTACTCTTACCCTACGGGAGCATTTCACACTTTTTGCCCTCACTGCACAAGTGTAAATGACCACACGCGGTCAAGGAAAGTCAGGCCCCAAGTCAATACATGACAACTCTGTATGCCCGACACAATGCAGCAATCACACTCCCACATGAACTGATGCAACCTGCTAATGTGAAGATTCAAACATTGCAATGTCATGATAATGTTTTGCAATTGCCTCCACCCCCAACAAACCTTTCTAAACCTGAGCCTGCAAATTTTAAAGCCAACCTTCATGAAGAAGGGGTGAGAAGAGGTCAGGAAAGAGAAAAGGAGCCCCTAGCTGGAAAAAAACAAAACATCACATCAGTGCTCTACTGTCAGTCTACAGTGGTAAATATGGGCCAGACTTCATGTGGGGTAAACCGGTGAATGGAGCTGTGTCAGTTGACACCAGTTGATGATCTAGGCTAGTAAGTACTTAACCTTGAACAGATAGGGAAGTTTAGGGTAATTTTGGTAAGTGCTTGTGGTGAGGTTGGGAAAAAAAGTCTCCCTGTACCTGTACTCAGTGTCCCTGTCCCTCCATAATAACCATGGTTAGCACAGTTATGTCAACATATGACTCAGAAGAGAAGGAGGTGGTGGTGGAAAATAGGTCAAAGAAAGGCAGTGACGCTGGAAAAAAGCAAATAGAAACAGCAGCCAAAATAAGCCATCTGAGTTCTGGAAGGCGGGCGGAGGTGGGGGGAGAAAGAGTGTGTGACTAGGAAATACGTTAAGTTAAAAGGGAATTAGCTTTCCATACTTCCGGATACTTAAAATGAGCCAGCTTTACATTCTGAGTGGGGTAGGGGAATGCAAGATATACCTTGGGATAGTTAAGCACAAACAGGATGACTAAAGTTTCCTTTCCCTAAATCCAACCCATCCCCCTAGCTAACACCACATTCCATCCTTATTTCTCAATCAGTTGCCTAGTGCCCATCTAGCAAGGGAACCTTGTAGGGTTGTTAGTGAGAGTGACACACAACTCCAGCCATGCATAAAATACACAGGCAATGGATGAAGCCAACAGGTTTTTATTCTTAAGGGCTCCAGAAGTGGCTTGCACTATGGTCCCATACACTTCAGCACCTGCTTTACATAGCAGGGCACAGACACCTATAAGCCTCAGTGCTGTAGCTAAGGAATCTGCCAGGGTTCTCTAGAAAACACACACTAGCCGAGACACTCCATAATCCCTAGTGCCCAAGTGGTTCTCTTGTTCCCACAGAACGCTCCATTTTCATAAAGTTGAAGCATTTTGTTTTGGCTTGGACTTTAATATTTTTTATAATATAAAATTTATGCAAGTTTAGAAACAAAAAGTCATTTTGAGACAAAAACCAAAATTGATGACAAAAAACCTCACCACATTCCCTCAGAAAGTTTCTGTATTGCTGGAATGGCTTTTTCCATTGGAAAACATTCAAAATAGCTGTACAACAAACTTTTAACAAAACAAATCACATGGGAGTCAAGTATCAGAGGGGTAGCCGTGTTAGTCTGGTTCTGTAAAAGCAGCAAAGAATCCTGTGGCACCTTATAGACTAACAGACGTTTTGCAGCATGAGCTTTCGTGGGTGAATACCCACTTCTTCGGATGCAAGTGGTGGAAATTTCCTGGGGCAGGTATATATAAGCAAGCAAGAAGCAAGCTAGAGATAACGAGGTTAGATCAATCAGGGAGGATGAGGCCCTGTTCTAGCAGTTGAAGTGTGAAAACCAAGGGAGGAGAAACTGGTTCTGTAGTTGGCAAGCCATTCACAGTCTTTGTTTAGTCCTGAGCTGATGGTGTCAAATTTGCAGATGAACTGGAGCTCAGCAGTTTCTCTTTGAAGTCTGTTCCTAAAGTTTTTTTGCTGTAGGATGGCCACCTTAAGATCTGCTGTTGTGTGGCCAGGGAGGTTGAAGTGTTCTCCTACAGGTTTTTGTATATTGCCATTCCTAATGTCTGATTTGTGTCCATTTATCCTTTTCCTTAGAGACTGTCCAGTTTGGCCGATGTACATAGCAGAGGGGCATTGCTGGCATATGATGGCATATATTACATTGGTGGAAGTGCAGGTGAATGAACCGGTGATGTTGTGGCTGATCTGGTTTGGTCCTGTGATGGTGTTGCTGGTGTAGATATGTGGGCAGAGTTGGCATCGAGGTTTGTTGCATGGATTGGTTCCTGAGCTAGAGTTACTATGGTGCGGTGTGCAGTTGCTGGTGAGAATATGCTTCAGGTTGGCAGGTTGTCTGTGGGCGAGGACTGGTCTGCCACCCAAGGCCTGTGAAAGTGTGGGATCATTGTCCAGGATGGGTTGTAGATCCCTGATGATGCATTGTAGGGGTTTTAGCTGGGGACTGTATGTGATGGCCAGTGGAGTCCTGTTGGTTTCTTTCTTGGGTTTGTCTTCCAGTAGGAGGCTTCTGGGTACATGTCTGGCTCTGTTGATCTGTTTCCTTATTTCCTCGTGTGGGTACTGTAGTCTTGAGAATGCTTGGTGGAGATTTTCTAGGTGTTGGTCTCTGTCTGCGGGGTTAGAGCAGATACGGTTGTACCTCAGTGCTTGGCTGTAGACAATGGATCTTGTGGTGTGTCCGGGATGGAAGCTGGAGGCATGAAGGTAGGCATAGCGGTCGGTAGGTTTTCGGTATAGGGTGGTGTTGATGTGACCATCACTTATTTGCACCGTGGTGTCTAGGAAGTGGACCTCCCGTGTAGATTGGTCCAGGCTGAGGCTGATGGAGGGGTGGAAGCTGTTGAAATCGTGGTGGAATTTTTCCAGAGTCTCCTTCCCATGGGTCCAGATGATGAAGATGTCATCGATGTAGCGTATGTAGAGAAGGGGCGTGAGTGGACGGGAGCTGAGGAAGCGTTGTTCCAGGTCGGCCATAAAAATATTGGCATATTGTGGGGCCATACGGGTGCCCATAGCGGTGCCACTGATCTGGAGATATATATTGTCAGCAAATTTGACAAAAATAGTTGTGTGTGAGGATAAAGCCACAGAGCTCAGCAACCAGGTGTGCTGTGGCATCATCAGGGATACTGTTCCTGACAGCTTGTATTCCATCAGTGTGTGGGATGTTTGTGTAGAGAGCCTCTACATCCATGGTGGCCAGGATGGTGTTTTTTGGAAGGTCACCAATGCATTGTAGTTTCCTCAGGAAATCAGTGGTGTCACGGAGATAGCTGGGAGTGCTGGTAGCATAGGGTCTGAGTAGAGAGTCTACATATCCAGACAGTCCTTCAGTGAGAGTTCCAATGCCCGAGATGATGGGGCGTCCAGGATTTCCGGGTTTGTGGATCTTGGGTAGTAGATAGAATAAATCACATGGGACTTTTCTGATGACTGAAAATAATGAGAAGTCCTCCAGCATACATGACAATAAGTGGCATAGCATAAGGTCAATCGAAAAGATAGAGTGTTAATGAAAGCAGATCCTTCTGCTTTTCAAATAAGCCATCATACTAAAGCCCTGACTGCTTGTGGTCACTAAAGATCCCATTGCACTTGCCACAAATGTAGGAGTGAGAGCCCCAGAGTCCTGGCCCAGTTTCAGCTTGAGTAATTATATTCCTTCTACCTATAATTTCTCTTGTGGTTTTAACTGGAGAAGTTATTCTTCACTTCCACTTGTAAATGCTGTTGTGCAGGGATGCTGGTCAGAATGGCTGCTGCATTCCATCCCAGTCACAGCCACCTTTGCACGGAGCGTGAGTAACTAGAAGCGCTTGCGAATCCTTCAGGATGGAAGGTGCTCTATGGTATATTTTGCTCAGATGCAGCTCCTTCCCAGCTGTGTAACTGATGCAGCAGGGATGCTGGAACAATCTGCATAGTAAGGGTGCTGAGAGCCATTGAACCAAACTGTAAACCCTGTATACAATGGAAACCACTCCAAGTCAGAGGGTGCTGCAGTATCCCCCACACCCTTAGTTCCAGCACCTATGTGCTGCAGTGGTTGTACTTTGAGCCTTCCAACCCAGGCCACTACATTTCTCTCCCTCAGCCTTGATTTTGAGCCTATTATTTTCGTGCAAACAGATTGAGCTTAATGTTTGCTGTCAACAGATCACTTTATAATGAATATTTATAACAGATTCTCAGTGCGAGCACTTCTGACGATTTACACCTGTAGGCCCAGATCTTCAACTGATGGAAACTGGAGTAACTCCACTGACTCAATGGCGCCACACTGAATTACACCACCTGAGAATCTGGCCCACAATAGTCCCTTTCCCAAATGAACCACAAGGAGCTGGCCTCCTTAGAAGCCTTTCATTGTTTCCTCCTGCTTGTCCACACAATGGGTAGGCTGCTGTTTTGTCGCTGGTATTTGCGCTACCAGGAAGTGCTGCTGGCTGAGACAGGAAGTTTTAATTTCCCTTTCAGCATAACAATGACAATAACTTTTCATTAAAACAGCGATTCAGATTATTCACTTTCAAATGTCAGCTGTCAAGAGAATTAACACAGAAACTAGGGGAAGAGCAGCTTGATCATGGAATAACATCCGCGGGTGTGTTTTTGTAGCCAGTGCAGCCCAAGCTGGGACACTTTGTGAACAGGCAGTTTCTTCTTACATTGAAAAGGATCATAAATTTCAGCAGGAAAAACAGAAAACAAAAACAGCTTTTGAATCTGACCTGTCGTATGTATTACAGGCCCAAATCTGTCTAGCTGGCTTCTTACACTGGTGTTTATCACCTACTGAAGTCAATAGGGTTGCACAGGTGTAACTGCAAGAAGTGGACCCCCTAGAGTTTTATAATCAAAAACAGGTTAGACTGCATTCCCTTTATGACCTTTGTTCTCCTGTTGCAAATCTACAACTGGAGGGTTAAGGTGCAAGGTGGGATGATTTATGTACCGGCTTGTCCCTCTGGGGATTGGATTCCATCTTAGTTGGGTTAGCAGAAGAGAGTTGTTACCTTCTGAAAATGCTATAGAGGAGAATCAGCTGTTATATGCCTCGATCCCATAAACACTGTGAGCTTTATTTTAATCTCAGACCAGTTTTACATGGATCTAACTCTGTTGACTTCAGTGGAGTTACTTCTCCTTTACATTGGTGAAAGATCAGAATCAAGTCCAATTGCTTGAGATGCTCTGAAACACCACTTAGACATTTTAACTGAACATTTTTTGCCCTGTAAATCACGTATTGGATCTATCAGGTTACGTATCTTCTTCAAAATACTGTATCAGTCCCCTTAAACTTTTCAAATCCTTCACTGATAGCAGACTAACAGATGTCCTGTTACAGTTTTCCAAAAATGAATATTAACTTTTGGGCATCCTCCAAAAATAAGATCAGGACACAAGATAAAGTTTAAAAGTCAAGATTAGAGGATCTGGATAGCTCGGGAGTACAGTTGTGCAAATAACTGATTTTTCAGATCAGTGGCCACTGAACTAAAATCTGGGGCAGGCGGGGAGAGGGGGATGGGAAGGGAATTCGTTTTGGGTTGACCTGAAATGAAAATGTTTTGAATTTTTTCAGTGAACTTTAAAAAAAATCCAGCTCTCCTAGCCCACTAGACTAGTGTCCTAGCCACTAAATCATCCCTCCGCCCCTTTCATTCTGTGATTTGGAGACACAGCAATAGACAAAATTGCAGGATCTGAGTTTAAGAGGCTGTTCCTGCAAAAGCCACCTCTTTCCTTGGTCTGCTGATTGGGAGCAAACAAGCAGACACTACTAGCCAAAGAATTAACTTTAAAAATAGTGTGACTCATGCAAATCAAAAACAATTTTCTTCTCTATCTGTCTATCAGTAATAAATTTTTCCCATGACAGACTCTGCTATTCTGGGATCTGCTAACAGTATGTGTCTGAGAAGCTATTCCAGTGTGATTCACTTTTCTTCAGTTTGTTTTCAAAACACACACACTTGAAACACGTAACTGCTATCTGGGTTAGGACAGAATTGCTATTTTTAAATTATTTTGCCAGACAGAAAGGATCTTTTATTGATGGCTGTTCCTGCTGCTACTGCTTACACAAGTTTCTACATATTTCTTGGGATGATGAATTCACAGGAAAAAATAATAAAATGGGTTTAAAAACCCTAAACATGTATCCACATCATCAAATATCTACATCTCATCTCCTATCACTGATTATCAACATGCATAACAAAACTGCTGGCAATCTCACAGAGGGACCATGAATAAGCAACTGATTAAGTCTCTTTAATTTAAAAAACAAAGGAAATGTTGGATAAGTCCTGGTTTAAATAAGATGTATTTTTATCATTTAGCACTGTATTCTTTTAAAATGTCCATTTAAAATGGATCTTGATTCCCTGGCATAGAGATCAGGAACAGGATCTAAATTAGGCAGTCTCTGAAAGGGACATTTTAATGGCCTTCAGCAATGGAAACCTTTTGAAATAAAACCAAAGATGTTGGCACTCAGCAGAGTCTATTCAAGTGCATGTATGTACCTCCAGAGGGAGAAGAGACAAAGGCATCTATTGGGTTTGACACAAGGACCACCAGAATTCCAACACCATTTATATGCACTGCTAGCCCTTGGGAAATCTTTTTAATGACCTAGCTGTGAACCCCTTAATCACACGGGTGAGCTGTAACTCCAGAGGCACTATCAAGTAACTGCTCATTTATGTGAGTAAGGGGTTCACCATCTGACTCTAAAATATCAATGAGGTCCAGGCTGCTACTAGTCCCAAGATTCGATAAACCATTTTATAACATGGTTGGACCCCATCTAGATAGAGGTCCCACCTTCACAACAGAAAGCTACCAGGCTGCAGGACCTTCTTACAACACAGTAGTGCCTGACATGTTTAAAGCATGTACACCACAAGACTGATCCAATTTTAGGCCTGTGTCAGAGGGTCCACTCACCACTAGAGCATCTCCTCTTGGCTGCTCTGGGGATTAACTCCTTCCAAGTCCAACACCCCCTTCTACTGCTCATTCACACCCCCTGCCACCGCTCTCTCTGAGACTCAGGGTGGTGCTCTCTCTTTGTGGTTTGGTCCTCCAGGTGACTGCATGTTTTCCCCCTTCCAGGGTATCAAAGTCCTTCCTCAAAGATGTCTGCCTTCCCTTCACGGCCCAAACCGTGCCACTGCCCCAGTGGCTGTAAGGGGAGCCCAGGCCTACCCTCTACTCTGGGTTCCAACTCAGGGACCCTCTGCTCAGCAGCCAAGGCCTGCACCATCTTAAACCTTGCTGCCTTTTCCCATCAGCCTTTCCCTACCCTTTCTCCACTTTGTTTCCCTTTGTTCCCGCTCTGCTCTCCAGAGAATGGTTACAGGCTACCCCACTGCAGCCCCATTGTACTGCCAGCTCCCTGGCTTTACCCTAGCCCTGCCTGTTTCTTCCCACCTGGGTTCTCTCATTATTCAGGGCCAGCTCATTCCCGTCAGCTGTGGCCTATCCAGTTAATTGGCCTCGCCTCAGCCTCATTAACCTGTTCTAGGCTGGTGTGGGGTGAACACCCCATTACATCATGTTGTTAGTGAAGACCTAGGGACTGCTCTGGCAACCTCCAAGTGTTCTGAAAAAAATGTGTAGTGCAACTGAAGCTCTGAAACCTTTGCAGTGCATAAAGTTAAGATCATGTTTAACTCCATATGGGACTGGGGGCTTATACAGTAGCACCTCTGAAATTCATTTAAACTCTTGTTCTCCAGTATCTGTAGGGCTTTATTCTTTTTTTTTTTAAGAAGGGCCACAATCTCACACCTTGTGGTTTAATTGATCCTAATGCCCTTGTCTGCTTTTCCTTCAAGCCCCTCAATCCCTGGGTTTTCCAGGAATAAAACGAAGCATCTCTGAAACTCATTTATATTATTTGCTTCCATTGCCTCCCCATGTATCTTATGCTGTAAATGTAAAGCCCTTCGTGAAATGGTGATGACTTTACATTTTAGAGATGCTCTGATACTGAGCACCAGACCTAGATACAGATGCAGACCCAGTCTATCTCTGTAATAAACCAAAATCAGATAATAGGACAAGTCCCAACCCAATCAATGGGAGTTGTGCCGTAGACTTCAATGAGGCCAGGATTTCACTCAGTGAATCCCAAACCCCTTCAATCTGGACTTCAAATCCCAAATTGAGGCATGTTCATATCTTGGGTTTATGTTCTACCCATTATAGCCCTGATTCAGCAAGGTACTGAGTATGTCTATCCTGCTGAACTTAGCAGGACTACTCCTGTGCTTATGTGCTGTGCTGAATCAGGGCCTAAACAGACATGAAATTCAGCTCTAGATATGGAGTTTAGGCTATGTCTTCACTACCTGCCGTATCGGCGGGTAGCAATCGATTTCTCGGGGATCGATATATCGCGTCTCATCTAGACGCGATATATCGATCCCCAAATGAGCTCCTGTCGACTCCGGAACTCCACCAACCCGAACGGCGGTACGGAGTCGACATGGGGAGCCGCGGACGTCGATCCCGCGCTGTGAGGATGGTAGGTAATTCGATCTAAGGTACAACGACTTCAGCTACGTTATTCACGTAGCTGAAGTTGCGTATCTTAGATCGATTTCCCCCTGTAGTGTAGACCAGCCCTTAGATCCAAGGTTTCATTTAATGTGTCCATTGTTGAAATGCAGCATGTATTTACCTGCGCACAGCTAGACAGATCATGAATGGTACCATGTTCTTTGGAAATAACAGAATGAATTCTTCTGAAGAATCAATTTATTTTTCATGCTTGGTCTCAGGGTAAGCATTTTTCAAATCTAAGTACACCATAGGAACTGACTTGCTTTTATCTCCCACAGCAGTTATAGCCTTGAAGAACACCAGAAAAGAAACTGGATGATATTGTGATAAGCAGATCCTAGAAGCCCCTCCATCTTCACCTTCATATATACCTTGTGTCATTTCCACCAATTAGAGCTGGAACAGACCCCTGGCTTTATGGCTCCTTGATATGCCCTATAGGAAGCAATCATCTCTTCCTGCATTAACATACTTCCTTCCTTAATTCCCTCACTATTGTTTTCCAGATCAGTCTCTGGATAGCTGAAAACTTTCATGTCCATTGTGCTGGTCATTTTTCATTTATTATTACAGATGCTTGATATTTTTTCATTGACTTTTTTTATGCAAAATAGGCTTTTCAACCAACCTGAAAATGTTCACAGAAAATTTTGGTCGAAATGTTCTGATTTTTCCACACACAAAAAAATTGAAATTAAAAAATTATTTTTTTAGTAAACATTTTCAGCTTCAAGCTTTGTTTTTTCACTGAAAAGAAGAAAAAATAACCAGGAAATTTCAGACAAAAACAAAAATACTGAACAACTCCCTAGAAAAAATAAAATGATAATTGGAATTTTCCAACCAGTTCATTTATTTTTCTTCTATTATTATTCAGAACAGAGAGGAGAGGAGAAATATAAACCCACAAAAAGGCACATAATGTACCCACCAGTAACAACATAACATGTAGGGCCTGATTTTCAGGAGCTTTGAACACTTATACCACTAATGGAAGACAATGGAGGATCAGGTCTTTAGTATCCATACAGTGGGTTAGTGAGTAGAGCGAAATCAGATCTAGTGGGCACATCAATGGTAGGACGAAATACTTTGGGGGAAATGCCATCAATGTGCTATTGTCCCAACTTCCCCCAGGCAAGGGATCGGACTCCATGAGTCAGGAGGCAGGGCTGGAGGGACAGCTGGTTTTTTGCAGCATCAGCCCCCAGGAAGCCTGGGACAAATCAGTGATGAATTCAACCAGTCAGCCGAGGAGCACATGAGTACAGGATTGGAAAAGTCCCTGGCCAAAAGTCATAGGCCACAGAGCTGAGGGGGGCCACCTGAGTCATGGTCTGCCACTTTTTGACCCAGCCAAACTTAAGTGGTGCTGCAACCCTATGCGCCAGGTTGGGGACAAGGGGGGCAAATCTGTCCGTCCCCCCACCCACTTTTAATGATTCTCTGCAGCCCTTGCCAAATGTGAACCCCTAGCTAGTCTAGAATGCAGTGGGACCAGTGTGTGGGTTCTCAATTTTAAAAAAGTATGTCACTGATACAGGTAGATTCAGGAAAAAATATGATATAATTGGTGGCACAAGAAACGTGGCCTCGGTAGGAGGGTGATACTAGCAAGGCCTAGTAATCACAGGGCAGTGCCGATGTGGTAAAAGAGGCTATTGCCTCACCAGAAAGAAATACAACCAGTGCTCTGTCAAATTTAGTATATGTGATGTATTTTGTTACGTATCTGTTAAAGTTTTGCTTTCTGGAGAGCACAGCTTTAATTCTCCAAGATCTCTGCTGTCTGCCATGACAAGAAGCCATTTTGAGAGACAGTTTTTGCAGCCTGCTGCAGAGAGACACCCACAATGCTCTCTCATGCAGATCAGTGTTATTGGAAGCGGATATAGATCCACTGCAGATCCCATTTGGATAACAATGGGCAGTGTTAATATAGGATCCAGAGATATTATCTCTGCCACTGCCAGTATTTTCCTTCTAACAACCTTTAGGTATAGTGGTATTGTAACTTCTCAGGTCATTGTAATGTGACACCCAGTATGTTTTTGTTTGTGTGGATATGTCCTACACCTAACCAATTATCTAGTCAGAGAAACTAAGAGTGTGTTTTCACAGCACAATAACAATGAGGAGTCCGGTGTCACTTTAAAGATTAACAGATTTATTTGGGCATAAGCTTTCGTGGGTAAAAAACCCACTTCTTCAAATGCATAGAGTCGACCATAACAGCACAGTTAGTTTGAATTATAACTCAAGTGTTACCCCTAACTCGACTCTCATCAACACACAAAAATCTCTACTCAAGTTAAGTGGTGCTTTAAACTCAAGCTAGCTGGACTTTCAGGGGTGGGGGTGGGGTGGACTGACGCTTAAATGATGCTGAGGCTCAAACTAGTAGTGCAGTGAGGATGCAATAGCCAGAGTTACAACAATTCATCAATTGCTAATCCAATCACCCTGCTAATCCAACCTCTGTGCAGATAATTAAGTCAGTCTGCATAACTTCAGTGTTGCACTGAAGTGTGGTCACTCGAGCTAGCCCCGCTCGAGTGCATTAACTCACATGTACTAACTTGAACTAACGTTTGCAGTGAAGACAAGCCCTCCGGGAGTAAGTAGACTTTACTGGTAGAAGCAGGATCGGCTTCCCCAAAGAACTGCACTACAAATAATAATTTCTCCAAGATCTAGCTGCCTATAAAATCAGTTAAACAGAACTTGTAAGACTACTTGTGATAGCACCATCTAGTGGTTTCCAGTAACATTATGACTATCAGATGAGAATAAACACCCTTTTGCCTTTATTTCTGAAGAAAATGGTTCACCAAAACTACACTTCTACCCTGATATAATGCGACATGAAATCGGATATAATGCGGTAAAGCAGTGCTCCAGGGAGGCGGGGCTGCGCACTCCGGCAGATCAAAGCAAGTTCGATATAACGCGGTTTCACCTATAACACGGTAAGATTTTTTGGCTCCCGGGGACAGCATTAGATCGGGGTAGAGGTGTACTGTTTTCTGCTACTGTTGCAGCATAGCAAGAAGAAGAAGTTGATTAAAATGTCATAAATCTTATTTTAAAATAAAGTTTGCAGCCCAATGCAATTGTCATGTTTTACTGAGAGTCATCTGCCATTTTGTTACGCATGAGCACGACTGGCAAAAGGTTTTGAGGAGAGGAAGATAAAAAGGTGCTCCTTCTGGAATGTTTAACCCCAACATCATCTATCCTGTTCAACATACTCAAGAGTATAACACCATGACTAAGGATGACTGTGCAGTTCACACAAAGCTATTGCTACTGAGCTACACTTTACTGCTAATTTAAAATGGTGACAGAATGTTTCCTTTGTTCTCTTGAGATTCAACAGTCGCCTGCAAGCTCAGTGAGGTTCCTTTGCAGGAAGGAGTAGATTGGAACCCTGATTTCTAAGTAATTTCCATGCAGGATCATATAGGATCTCACCAAGCCCTTTTTCTGAAGAGACTGAGCAGTCACCACCATATGCGACACTCTCATGGTGCTCTGCTTATTCCTCACCCTCTAATAACAGATTAACGTAGTTGAGCCTTATCCAGCAGTTTGTTGAATATGAGATAGTTAGTGCGTTTATGCAGAAATTTTGCAACCCTGATTGTAGCTAGAGATGAGTGTCAGTTAAAAGCCCAGATCCAAACACCTCCAAGCTTTGGGTGTGTTTGAAATACAAAAAAAGTAAATCTGGGCTTGGAAGTGGACCCTCTCTTTGCAATGGGCCAAACCAAAACCCAGACCTGACATTTGGGGTGTTTGAAATCCAGATCTGCACTTTTTAGCTTGGGTCCATCTCTAACATCAGGGTTAAACTTCATAAGATGTTACCTTCACTGGAGATGAGCCTGGCAGGTAGACAAGTTCAGTGTGCCATTACCAGAATTGTACATGAAAATCGGTAGAGTGCATGTACAAGTAGCTATGCAATTATGACTGTTTGTGTGCACAATTTGTGCAGGCAATGACAGTAACTGCATATAGAAGTTGGGTGCCAGATTCTAGCCCTAGTCTCAGCTCATATACATAGCTGCAGTGACATACAGGGACCATCAAAGGGCCACAACAACCCAGTGGAACATTACCCTGCTGCAGAAGGAGTATGGGGTGAGCGTATGCACAGGGCCGGCTCCAGGGGTTTTGCCGCCCCAAGCAGCCAAAAAAAAAAAAAAAAGCCGCGATTGCGATCACAATCTGCGGCAATTCAGCGGGAGGTCCTTCGCTCCAAGCGGGAGTGAGGGACCCTCTGCCGAATTGCCGCCGAATCCCTGAAAGTGCCGCCCCGCTCCGGAGTTGCCGCCCCAAGCACCTGCTTGATAAGCTGGTGCCTGGAGCCGGCCCTGCGTATGCAGCCCTGTGCTAACCCCTCTTGGGGTCCCTGGTATAGCAGGCATCTTGCATCATGACTCACCATCCTGGCATACCCCCTTGTGACGAGTCCTGGCATTGCAGCAGTTGCACCTTAGTTTCCCCATAACAAACTCCAGCCTACTCTCTTGGCCTTCTGAACAAGCCACTTCAAAGCATTCACCTTCCAGGGTAACAGAGTCCCTTATTTCCAGTCCAAAAACAACATCAAGACAAAAGTCTTCAGCCCCCTGGGCTCAGCCTTCCCCCCTCTTCCTTACAGGCAGACGCCCAGCAGCAACAGCCTGTCTTGCTGCCGGCTCCTGGACTCCAATCAACCCAACCATCCGGGTCAAAGCTGCCCTCTTACCCAGGGCCTCTGGCAGGCCACAGCCCTCAGCCAGTTCCAAGTGAGAGCCTGGTTTCTGACCCCACATCAGAGCAGCCTGCCTGCTGTCCCACCCAGTCAGCCTCAACAGCTGGGCTTTCCACCTCCAACACCCGGCACAGATGTCACAGGACAGGGCTAGTTGAACAGGGAGCCCTGGGCTTCCTGGCCCTTAAAGGGGCAGGCTACCCTGTGACAGGGCATGCTGGGCAAGGAAGGTGTACGTTGGGGTGGGAGGGGAGTAACTTAGGACTACAACTATTCTGAGCTGTGCAGCAGCCCACTGGGAATCATAGGCAGGCTGCCATAAGTTAGAGCACATGGCTGCCAGGGGCTCACACAGTTCAGTCTAGACTACGCTACTCCCCCCTTTGAAACTCTGTCCTGGAGACCATTTCTTTTCATGCACAGGGCTTCTTCACGTCCCCCCTCCCCAAACCTCACTTTTCTTAAGACTTCCCTCGTTATCTTTCCATATTCACCATTCAAGGGGCAGACTCACCTGATATGCCCCATCCATCCGCCTCTGAAATACGTAGGCAGGCCCTTCCGGGTTCCTGCCTTCCAGGGTCTGCTTCTTACATGGCCACCTGTGGTGTTTAGATGTGCTTGTAATTATGAGAACGGGGAGCACTGGCTGTTGGGAGTCTGAAAGGACAGGAAACAGGAAGGCGGGGGGGAGGAGTTGAGGAGGCTGAGTGAGAGTTACAGAGGGTGCAGCAGCAGCTTGGTAAAGAGGTTTCCACTGTAAAAATAAAGTCCCATTGAAGCTTGTTAGTACCTTGCCTGCTTGATACAACACCACCCCCGATCATCCTGCTGCCTACTGGGGCACTCAGACATCAGTGACCAGATCTTCTGCACCAGAAATACCAGATCATTTCTCCCTTTGCAGGTGGCAGTGGCCTTCCTGTCACTGTGCCACAAACCACACTGGCTGAATTTCCCACTGAGTGGTGCAGTGCGCCTCTCGCTGCTTCTGCTGACCCTGCAGGAGTTGCTGAAAGAGGGCTTGGATTATGGTGACCAGATGTCCCGATTTTATAGGGACAGTCCCAATTTTTGGGTCTTTTTCTTATATAGGCTCCTATTACCCCTCACCCCGTCCTGATTTTTCACATTTGCTGTCTGGTCACCCTAGCTTGGATCCGTAGCTGCTGCTCTGCCGGTAGACAAACAGCATCCTCCATCTGATAACCTGTGCATCCAAAGTGTCAGTCCTCTCCTATGATTCCAGGGGCGAGTCTCGCCCAAATTCTCCACCATGTGTCACATGGCTCACTGTCCCAGAGCACCCCCACCATGTTCTTCCAGCCACTCCTGCTGTTGAGGTGATCTGGCCCTCGAGCCAAGCCACTCTAAAGCATTCAGCCCCTTCTGGCATAACAGAGTCCCTTAGTCCAGGTCCAACACAACATAAAAACAATCTTCAGCCCTGCTGGGCTCAGCCGACAGCCCCCCTTACAGGCAAGACCCAGGGATAACAGCCCCTCTCATTGTCTTACCACCAGCTCTGGGGCTCAAAACAGCCCCACCATCTGGGTCAGGACTATCCTCCTGCCAAGGGCCTCAGGCAGGCGATAGCCCTCAGTCTTAAAGGGGCAGGCTGCCCAGTGACAGGGCATGTCGGGGAAGGAAAGGGTGTGTTAGGGTGGGAGGGGAGTAGCCATATCGCTCAGGACTACAACCATTCTGGGCTGTGCAGCAGCCCACTGGGAATCATAGGGAGGCCGCCATAAGTTCGAGTAACCCCCACTTGTGGTCTAAAATTACTCCAATGAGGAGTGAAATAAAACCAAATTTCAGTTTCTTGCCAGCGTTCCCGTGTGTGTGATCCATATTACACCCTCCAGACATGTGAAGAGATCACTCTGCAGGCCTTTTCTAGTCCATATCAGACCAACAGTGGGACTAATGGGCAGAAAACATGGCCTACACGCTCTGGCACAGACGTCCCCTGTGTGCAGTAGTCGCTGAGCACAAACAACCAATTTAGACAGCTTCTGGTCATGGATGGACTAATTCATATGAGGAGGGATTCAAATGGGGACAGAGATGGCCAGAGCACCGGGTCACATTCAGGGGCGCTGGAATGGGGAAGGGCCCTCCCACTTTTTACCGGCTGTAAGGACGTGTGATGGGAGGAGGGGTGAGAAATTGGAGGGAAGAGGTGGCACAAAGGCATGGGCTTGGGGAGAAGGTATGGTCCAGGAGGTAGGACCATGGTTTGGGTGCCGGTGGCCCCTACACTGTTAGGAAGCTTCCGCCAACCCTGGTCACATTAAAGCAAATGGCGCAGCACCAGAATTTGACCTAACAAACATAAAGATGCAGTTTGGGTGTAAAGTCTGGACAGTCATTTTCCACTGAAAGCTATTAGTGATCTCCTTTTGCAGCTGTAAAAGAACACGTGCATATGACACTGCAAACAGTATAGACTCATTTTTAATAATAATAAATAATTTTTATTTCTTTATGTAATTTCTGGCCTAAAATGTTTAGATACTGCACCCCTTTTCAAGTGTTCACACCACAAGTTAGGCAATAAAATGTGTCTCCAACACATTGGCATGTTCTTTCACCCTTAAAAGCAATAATGCATGTGGAAATTATAAGTAAGCAGATTTGTGGCTGAATTCAGCTGCAATGAAACCTGCTGAGTGGAATTCAGGGTGACCCTCAAGTTTATAATTTTAAGAATGTCCTAAGGACAGATTAGGTTCATACCATTTCCGAGTCCCTTTACCATTTTAGGCATAAGAAATTTGATTGCAGGGGCATTTTAATTCTAAAATATTATAGTACAAGTCGTGAAAGCCAGCAAAGAATCAACACTTGGGCACAAATATCAGAGGCCATATTCAAATATCAGAGGCATGCAATCAGTGGAGTCCCACCAGGGGTAAATTTGGCACAAAGTGTTAGATTATGGGTGGGATTTTCACAGATGCCTGGCAGGTTAGAATACCGAATTCCTATTCCTGTCTAATGAGAAATTGCCATCATGCAGATACTTTACGTGGCTTTGAAAATTCTACCCTATCTGTTAATTTAAAAGTAATTTGATTGGCTAAACATTCCAGTATGTCTCTTATTTTTTCTTTTAAAAAAGAACTGCAGCTCTTTCTACAACACTCATGGTTTGTTCCATTGTTACTTATGAGGGTGGAGTTTATTTAAGCGTATGCCCAGGCTGACATCAAACCCAACATTCTGGCTTTACTTACTTATTGTTTCTCTTGATTTTTCATTAGTAATGACATTCAGACATGAAATACTCTATTTCCAAAAGGCCAGATGAAAAATCTCATGTGAATTACCTCATCTGATTTCCGATATTTTTCTTACTTATTTGGAAATGTTTGATGGTTTTCTAAATATGCCTTAATGAGACAATGCAAGATTAAAAAAATCATAAACCTATTTTTAAATTTCTATTACCAAAAGCACTTTTGATTACTATCTATGATTAATTTTAAATAAACTAATTTTTGATCATTAATTCTGTTATTTATATTTTGCACTGGCCAATGAATATAGATTAATAAGTATCACTTTCGTTTGCTATGCATTTCTCATCAATTTCCTTTCCAGGGTCTCATGAAGAAGTGCCTCCATGCTGGGGTTGTAAACACTGCAGGAAAATATTTAACCCCCAAGCCTGCAAAGATTTAAGCACGTGCTTAACTTGAAGCATGTGAATAGCCACTATGAAGTCAGTGGGACTATCCACATACTTAAAGGTAAGCCTATATAGTGGGATCAGAGACTAAATTAAAAAAAAAGTTTACACTGAATTTTTTTTAAATAGTGACATATATATTGGTCCCAGAGTTTCAATCCTTCTATGTTAAATAATAAGAAACATAGTAAACAAAACAAATTATGGGCCCAATCCTGCTCCCACTGAAACCAAGGGCAAAACTCCCTTTGGCTTCAATGGGAGCAGAATCCAGTGCTATAACATCCTGCTTCCCTTGTAAATAGAAATATCGCCTCCCCTTTTCATCTGATATTGTCTTCCATATCCCACATTGATCCACTCATCATGGTCTGTTGCCAATATTTGTTGTAATATCTGTCTAATTTAGGACCCCATCCTGCAGCTGTTATTCACATGAGTAGTCCCATTGACTAGAATGGGACTACTCCCATGATTAAGTGCTACTCATAGGAGTACAGTGAGTCCTGCAAAGTGAAAACACAGGCTTAACTTTACTCGCATAGCTATTCCTATTGACATCAAGGGGCTACCCAGGTGAAACAAATTAATAGGATTATTCCTGCATAAGTACTTGCTGGATTGAGACCTAATGCTCGAAACTGCTAACGGGAAAGGAATTTGTCTTCTTCTTATATATCTGCACAGCTTTATGCACACTCACAGATCTCTGTGCTGTGGATTATGCAATAATAACAACAAATATTGATAATTAATAGTAACTAATATACTATCTTTATTGTAATCTGATGCTTTACTCCTCCCACCTTGCTGATCTTCAATATAGCTCTTCCCCCAGTGGTCTTTAAGGCTCAGACTTATGTTTATATGATGTAAAAAATGTAAAGAGGTTGACTGTGAGTAAAATTTTCAAAAACACCTAAGAGACTTAGAAGCCTAAGACCCATTTTCAAAAGTGACTTAGGCACTTTGGTCTAGCTCCTCAAAGGTATTGAGGTGCCTAATCCCCACTGAAATTCCAATGAGCTTAAGACACTCTTTAAGTGAGACTTAGGCTTCTAAGGCACTTCGGCATTTTTGTTTTTTAAAAGTCCATTCTGGAAAACCATAAATAAATTCTACCAAACGTATTAACCGTAGTAGAGCAATGCTGAAGTACTACTGAGTTCTTTACACTCCTTTGCATTTCTGTGACTTGAATGTTTCCTCTTTACAATGCACAGATGTTCCAGTGTTTATATGCAGTGTTGTTGTAGCTGGGTTGGTCCCAGGATAGAAGAAGAGCTCTGTAAACTCAAAAGTTTGTCTCTCTCACAGGCAGAAATTGGTCCAATAAAAGATATTGCCTCACCCTCCGTCTCTCCAATTTATAATAAAAGTTTTGATCAAAATAGGATTTTTCTTCCTTTTTATTGGCCCTTTCTAGGATTTCCATGTAAGAGAATATGATGTCTCACTATGTTATTTTAGCCAGGGGAAAAGGAGTAAATTTTAGAAGCCATGCTTAGGAAAACAGCACACAAAATATCTTCTAACAAAATTATGGGAATTATACATTTCCTTTCCAGCACCCAATTTTCATCCACCTGCACCTTTCTGAAATGGTACCTGCAAGTGGTGATTCAGGAGGTAAATACCACTGCCTTGTGTAGTATTAATTTTTATTTTCAATACTATATAATAATGTTTTTAATTATAAACAGAGAGAAGAGTCATGTCGCTACAGGAACTTTGCCTTTATGTAATGTGGACACAATATATATTGTACAGTAGTACACCAGATGGAAAATATGAGTGCTTGGACTGGAAAGTAAGTCATGCTGCCTTTCCATGTTGTGTATAAATCTACAGAGCATAATTAAAAGCAGAAGCATTGAATATCTCCAGACTCTAAAGCCTTTACCTGGCCCTATAAATCCTTCAGCCATATAACAGACAGCGAGCTGGGTTTAAGCTAATCTAGGCAGATGGATACCCTGAGCTGATTATTTGTATTTGGTAACGTTTGTTTCACTGCTGCATGACTGGGTGAAGGAAAAACGTGTCCTGAAGTAAATATATATGGCTCAGGATATGTACAGTGAGCACAAATGCTAGACTAGACATCAGGTGCTTTCTTTGCGGGCAGGAAGGGGGGAAGGGAGGGAAGAAAGAAGGGTTAGTGATTGATCATAACATCATCTTTTCAAAGCTTCCTACCTAACTAGTAAACTGTCCAGCTTTTCTGGCATGGCCAGTATGACAGTTTTGTACAGTGTTCTGAGAAGCCCCCTGTTCCAAAGTGATTCTCATTGGTTAGAGGTTTCTTCCCTATTAAACCTTGCCCCTCTCTGTGTCCATATCCATGAAATGGGGGGATAATATTGATCTACCTCAAAGGGTCTTGGGTGGATTCATTAGTTACTGGGCCCAATTCTGTTCATTTTGGAATCTTGGAATGTTGCCCTTCAGTTTAATAGGTTAGATGGCAACTAATTGAGTTGTATAGGGGAGAGAATTCCTACCCTCCAGCCCATGCATTAAGGCTGCTGGCTACCAGGATCTCCCAGGCCAGAAGTGTGCCTGCATGGTTGTTGTTGCTCCCATTACCACAACAAAGTGGATAGGGAGGGGATGGAGACAAGGAGAGAATTAGTGGAACTATGACTCTGCCCACTCCCAGGCACTGGTCAGAGAAGCTGGCTGGACATGAGGGTGGAGAATGGGGGTGGGGGGTGCAGCATACTGCCCTTCCCACAGAGGAAAAGGGGAGCATTGGAGGATTAGTACCCAGGGTCCAGCCTAGGCATCATCCCTCACACAGGCCTATGCCTGAGGGCACCATCTGGTCCAATGGGAACAGAGATGGGCTGAATGCTTGAGAAGTGCTTAGAAACTGTAAAGCAGTGTATCAGCACTAGGAGTTACGGGATCAGACTCCCCCTTGAAGTTAATGGCGCTGCACCCAACTGGAGCTCCAGTCCACTGCTTTTATCGATCATCATTTCATATGCAAAAATTTATGCAGTATATTTAGCTCTTTGTACACCAAGGCCTGCAAATACCGATGGATGGGTGAGTACAACTTCTACACAAAACAAAGACAAAAAAGCCATTGTTTTTTGCATGAGAATGTGCACTCCAAATGGGCTGGAGAATTAATTAAGTACAATGAATGTGTTCTTTAAAAACTGCATTTCAAATATTTATTGTCACTATAATTCTTCATTCCAACCATGGAATGCTGCAAATACCATAAACACTGTAAAAAAGGTAAAAGCAACAAATGGCAAGTTTTTGGAGGGTAGCTACTCTAAATGTGCATGGCTGTCTGGTCATTTAGTTCCTCACATGGTGCCTAACTCTGAGTCAATCCAATCTGAAAGCAGAGAGCTACAACTATGACCAGAAAACATGTGCAAACTATTATCAGCTTTGAATGCCAGCAAAAGAAAGGTCTAACACACCATAATCATCATTTGGATGTAAGGAATTAATTCAAAACATTAATGACAGAGCAGAACTACATGGGTTAGCCCAGAAAATCCTTTGCTGCTGAGAATCAGTTTGGAATGAAAGGAAATGTCTGAAATAAATTGGGTTTAAGGGTCTTTCTTGCAGCCCTAGCAAACAGAGATCCTTACCACAAAATTCAACCTTGATCTGGCATAATGATAAGCCTGCTCAGAAAAAGCCAAAGAAAAGGTTTAGTGTGGAGATTGGATTGTCACACAGTCCTAGACAAGATGGTGCAGGGATTGATGAAGTCTTTGGCTCACAGAGCTCAGCACGGTGCTCACTTGACTGTCCCTGGCAGCTGCTACAACACATTGGATAATTACAGCTCCGAGTCTGTTCCAACGCTCATCCAGAATGCAAGCTCTGCAGACAAACAAACAAGTTAAAAAAGAATAGGGAAAGAAATCATTTTTATTGGAGGGGATTCTGTTTTAACTCAAGGCTAGCTGAGAAATGGCTGAGAAGCTAGAAGAAGTAGGGCTGGAAAAATTGTTTCCCAAACTGACTCTATTGCTGATAGTTTGTAGTGCAAACTGTTTGCTGAAATGGGGGGTGAGGGGAACCCATTGGACCAGATCCTTTACTACAGGACTGGAAGGGTTTAAAGTAGCCAGGTAGGCCTATTAAAGCCACAGGCTGCACCTGGAGGAAGAGCCAGGGAGCAGGGAATTGATTGAAAGCAGGTTCAGCTGGGCAGGAAGAGGTGGGGCCTATAAAGCCAGGAAGCTGGCACCAACCAAAGACAGTAATCCCTCCTTTCCTAGAAAGATGGAGGGGGTATTTGGAGGCTGCAGGGTCCTGTAGACTGCAGTCACTCTCTGGGATGAGGGAAGGGGTTTGGAGCTGGTGCACCCAGAAAAAGGGGGAGAGGGAAGGAGTGGTGAGGGCTGGAAGAGGAAAGCTCTGAGCTGCTGGATAGAGGGTCCCTGGACTGGAACCTGGAGTACAGGGTGGGTTTGGGTTCCCTACCTGCCACTGGGGAAGGGACACTAGTGGGCAGTGACCTGGAAGATTGCCAGGGTTGCTGTGGGAGTGATTGGGGGGTTGAAGGACTGTACCCTGGCAGTGGGGGGGATGCAGAGTGACCTGGCTGGAGGGCTGAGTCATGAGGAGGATGATGCAGTTCCGGGCATGAGAAAGGGGCTGCAGACTAGAGAGGAAGTTGGAGTGATGGTATGCAACTAGGGTGACCAGATGTCCCGATTTTAGGGTCTTTTTCTTATATAGGCTCCTATTACCCTCCACCCCCTGTCCTGAGTGTTCACATTTGCTATCTGGTCACCTTATGTGTAGCCCCTGGAGGGGGCGTTGACCTTGTGAGCTCATCCAGAGAGTGGCCAGGAGGAGGTGCCCAGCTAGGGGTGAGTGGAGCACCCCCCAACACTAAGCTCCACCAGAGACAACTGACTGTCATGGGGTTGACTCCAATGGAATGACATACCGAATGACACTAGCTGGGGATCTGGCCTCTACCTGGAACAGGGGCCCCCAAACTGTAGGGTGAGGAACATTGGGGGGGGGCACAGTGGGGCCTGGGCCAGCCCCCATGGAGTGGGACGGGAGCACCAACCAGCCCTACTCTGCCCCTGGTTCTGCTCTGGCCCCACCCCTAGCTGCAGCCTCTGGCTCTGCCTGACCATGGCTCTGGCCTGGCTCCCAGCCCAGCAGCGGCTCAGGCCCCAGCCTCCTTACCGCTGTCTGTGCCCTCCCAACCCTGGGAGCTTCAGTCCTGGTTCTGACTGTGGCTCTGGGGGGTGGGGAGTGCAGATAGGGGTGAGTGGGATGTAAAAAGCTTAGGGACCACTGCTCTAGAAATATAATGGTCTTTTCTAGAGAGGTTATTTTTTTGCCTATTGTTTTGATACTGGGGCTCCCCAGGGATGCTACGTGGGGCTGTTCCTCTCTCCTCTTTCAGGGGATAAGTCGCCTGTGTGCAGACAGTGATTCATGGAATTCCTATCACTGGCTCAGCATAGTGAAGAGGGACATTTGCTGAAAGTGTCTCCCATAGACTCCTCACAATAGGGCTTAAGTGGTGCACAGGCCTGGTTCTGGCCTTCTGAATAGGGGTAAATAGCATCCTTGGCTAGTAAGGATCCACAAAAGAAAGGATATCCTGTCTGCAGGATGAAAAAGCTTGGCGTTAAAAGCTAGTGTTTAAGCAGTGATGTGGACTTGGGGCTGAACTCTGTCCTTGTCCTACGCAGCTGAGCGGGTGAGTAAGGCCCACCTGATAGAGGGGAAGAGGGTTTGGCCAACCCATTGCAGCAGCCTTGTTCGGCTGTTCTTCCCCAGGAGGACTGGAAATCAAGTGAAGGCTGGAGCTGCCCTCCTCATAGTGAGACTGGCTCCAGTAAGGGCCCCAAATCCAGTTACTGGCGAAGAACTCTCAAGCGTTAGCAATACTGCACCCCTCCACCCTCACTGGCCGGACTATCGGGCCAGGGTGAGGTAGGAAATTAGCTGCATGCTCTCAAGAGGTGAGACAGGAGTAGGGGATGAACTGTAAATGTCACAATTTCCTCCCAGGGCTGCTGTTGCCAGCCAAGGCTAGCTATGCAATCCCCCGTTTCAGTTCCAGTTCCAGTTACGTACTCTTCTGTATCATCATCCTAAATAGCTGTTTGCAACAGACAAATCTTCTTTAGTGCATTCCACTTCCTACAGAAAGGTAAGCACAACTGCTTGCTAGGCTTTGTTTCTGTATGATACCCAATCTGCCTAAGCCAAACCAATGTTGGTGTGATCTGAAAATGCTCTCTGCAAATCTGTGCTCATAAACACTATGGTTTATTGCTGAGTTCACTTAATGCTGCTATGGGAAACAGCACTGTAATTGAACAAGTAAGTTCACTTTTTATATTTTTAAGATCTTTGGTGAAGAGGAGTCATAACTTACTTCAGTAACACGAAGCTGCTGTGTTGCTTTCTGCATTAAAGAAATGGGGGATTGTGGTAACAGCTGAGCTATTTTCATTTAAAAATTACACAGTCCTAATACAAGAGCATCTAGACTATGGTTCCAAGCACTGCCCTCCAAAATGGAGGCTACCCTATGGTCTCTGTAGCCACAGCCTCACCACAATGATACTGACAAAGACCTTGTTGCTTTGGAATTCTTAATGCATTTCAAGCATTGCTTTGAAGTAGTCTGAATGAACATCTTGGAACATCCCACTAGGAAGCTCAGGCTGGGCTTTTCAAAGAAGTGTAAGAGATGTAGGTAACTCCAGTGGGATATGGGCTCCATGCTCAGTATTGCCAACCGCCAAGCTTCAAAACCATGGGGTACACTGCCAAAAATCATGAGATTGGCCTCAAAATCATGACTTTCTTTTTTTAATAGATCGCTGGTTTTCAACCTGTGGTCTGTGGGGGTCTGCAGACTGTCTAAGGGTAGGTCTATACTCACCATCCAGGTCGACGCGGTGAGTTCGACTTCTCGGAGTTCGAACTATCGCATCTAATCAAGACGCGATAGTTTGAACTCCCTGCGCGCTCCAGTCGACTCCGGAACTCCACCACTGCGAACAGCGGCGGCGGAGTCGACCTTGGAGCCGCGGAGTTCGACCCCGCCGCGTCTGGACGGGTAAGTCAGTCGAACTAGGGTACTTTGAGTTCTGAACTTGCGTACCCTAGTTCGACCCCCCCCCCTTAGTGTAGACCAGGCCTAAGATTTCCAAAGGGGCCTTTTTTTTTTTTAAATTTTTAGCAGTCTGCAATAGAAAAGGCTGAAAATCACAGGAATAGATATGGTGCTTTGTGGTGGGTCTTTTGATTTTTGAACTCCCCTTGCCCAGTGTGTGTGTTTCAATTAGTGTTGCCAGGGCTCCAACATTTACAAAGGTGATTTAGCCTCCTCACATCTGTCAATCCCCCTGCCCAGAAATTATTACTGCCCTCCATTAGTGCTACCCTCAACTCCCCATCCCTTCTGCCCCCTCCAGCCTCACCTCTGGTCCCCCTTCTTCAACTGCTATCCCAGGTCTGGTGGGGAGGAGGGCGCTACATCAGGGTACCTCGAGCTGCCCTCTTCATAGGGGAGAGGAAAGGATGCCTCACCCTCTCCACACGCAGGTGCTGCATGGTGGGAAAGGGGAGAGAGATGCAGATGGGCAGTGCTGGGCTCTTTAGCTCTTATCAGAACACATGGGCTCCCAGAGAGCTCTGTCTGCTTCCTGCGGCAGCCCTGATTGGCTGCTCTTCCCCAGGGGGGCAGCAGCCAATCAGAGGGGATTTCCCACCAGGCAGGGCTCTCATGTGTGAGAGGGCTGCTGGTGTTTCCTATTGCATTGCCAGACATGCTGTGGTGTGGGGGGAGCCAATGAGAGCTCCTGACTCTAACTCCCGGGGACATCCCTGAAGTGGAAGTTCCATGGCCATGTGCTCAGCTGGTGCACGCTCACGCATTGCTGCCAGCTCTTGTCCTGTGTTTGCAGTGATGGGACTTTGGCCAGGGCAGGAGCCAGTAGGGTGATGACACGAAGCTCCTGCCCTCTAGCCAATTTCAACCATGCCTGTGGGGGAAACCCCACTCTCATTGTCTGCCTGCGCCACCCGCTCACCTCCTGAAGCACTGCAACCATTCCGAGTTGCTGCAGGCAGAGCTTCCCATGCCCTCGGCTTGGACAGGGGCGGAGAGGGATGGAGCTGCCGAGCCTGGAAGGGGGACCCTGCTGCAGCCCCCCCAGGCCCAGGGGAGGGCGGTGAAGAACCCCATAAGCAGCAGATGTGAGCTGGGGTCGGGGGTGGGAGATGGGCAGAAGTGATGTAGGGTTTGGGGGGGACAGGATTTATGTGGGGATGGGGGATAGGGTAATTGCTGAGCAGGGGACGGGCAAGTGTAGGGGTGAGAACCAAAATCACCTGTCCCAATAAATGGGAGTGTTGGCAACACTCTCTTTCTCACATACATACTCTGGATGGGGAGGAGGAATTCATCAGTCAAAAGACAGACCAAAAAAACACACTAATATCTAATGATTTGAGGGGGAGGCCTCACTCGTGGTTTTTGATCTCGAGGTTGGCACTGAAATTGGCATTACAAAAATCAATGAGGTTTCACTTGGGAACCAGGGCCTACCACATGGATTCAGTGATGCGATCTCTCTCAACTTTGATTGTAAGTCTTGTGATATTTGGTGGGGGGTTTTTAAAGCCCCAACTTAAAAATGTAAGTTTCTAACCCTTGTGGTTGCAGAGAAAAGCTTGAAAATGTGACGAGTGCACCTTAATGTTTTGGGTTTTTTTAAAGGCACATAAAAAGAACCCTCACGTTTCAACTTGGAAAAATGTCATGATTTTCAAGCCAATTGTGATTTTGGAAGGGCCTCCAGACTGATTCATGTATTTTGAATGGCTCAGGTTGCTCCAGCTGCAGAACAAGAGCCACAGTTATAGAGTTCCTCATTGGTAGGAAGCCTCATGAATCTCTCCAAGTCGTGAACCAAGGTAAATAATTGAATCCACAAAGGAGCAGAGAGTGGATTTTCTGTGTTGCTGTCAGTGAACATTTAGAGCCAGGAACCGATAGTTTGAGAGGTGGGAGGGATTTCCTTGTCTTATTACTTCAAAGTTATTGACACTACATTCGTGACCATTTGCATAGGCAGAAATGTCCCAGAATCCTGGCTGGATGAATGTGTCAGAACTGTTGCGCTTGGAGTGAATGAAGTACTGTGCATGCCACAGAAGAGCCTTGATTCTGTTGTAATGAATTAAGCTTTGACTGGACCTAATGGAACCACCACATGCTTGAAATTCTGATCATGAGGAGAGTTCCAGCTCACAGCAGGAGCCCTTGTAAAATATTTGAGCCGCAGGCAAGGTTCCCAGGTATCCCTGTGTCATGGGAAAGGAATCCAGGTTTGCTGTGATTATCACCTGTGCAGGACAGAGAGATAAGGAAGAAAAAGGCAATTAAAGCTGCATTGCATTTCCTCTGTACCTCCTAAAAGACCAATGTATAATTTGGCATGTTGGTTGCTATCCTGCTTGATGGGTGCTCTGTATTGTCTGGAATTAGCATGAGCTTAGCCAGTCGAGCAAATTTTGCTCTCTCACATGCACTCAATAGGTGTGTGATGGAGAGCAGAATTTGGCCCAGTGTGCACAATTTATTGGTGGGTGATTTGATTGGGCCAGGAAAGTCAGGAGAACTCCTTAGGCATGTCTAGAGTAAACAAGGAATCAAAGGGATAAAGATGTTTTCAGGAGAAAAAAAGTGTCAGTATGAATGAAAATATCTGCAACTAAGTGCAAGATTTAGGACACTGTGTCCTATTAAAGATCAGGAAATGCCACTGAAAGGTGCTTACAAATTCAGACTAAGCACATCATTATGAGCACATCAAGAATGCAGGTTGTTGTTTCTTTAATTCCCATTGGATCAACAACTAAATTAATCCTATGCACTTGCAGCATCCTGAAGAAAGCCAGAGGAGACACCAGAACCTCCATGAAACGAGCAGGAGGAAAATTTGAAGTTTAACTGGAGGCAGTATTGTTATAATTACTACATGTTGTGTTATGATTAATGGGGTAGATTCCTTTGGGAGAGGCAGCTTCTGGAACAACAGGCAGCCAAATGATGCTGAGCTATTTCCTTGAGTGAACCTTGTGGAAATGAGATGCTTATGTATGACTAAATATCAGCCCAGATTGGGAATAATGTGATGGCTAAATAAACAGCTAATTTAAGCACCGTGGCAAATTACCAGTTGATTTCATTCTGTGAACTTCCAGCTGATGGTTCTGTATGAGACAACTGTACATTTTTCTCTCTATTTGTAAATGCAATATTGTGGCAAGGCATTAGTCATGAAGACACCCACTTGCTAGCACTGTATTTCCAGTTCTGTTTTCAGATGCTGGGTTGGTTTCAGGCCACATCTGTGGCTGGTCCAAATCAACATCACTCTCTTGACTTCAAGGGGTCTAAGTTGATTTACAGTGGCTGAGGAGCTTGCCTCCATGTAGTCTACTCACATTTTTCAAACTAATCTTAAGCACCCACTCCTGACATGCTCTTGACAGTGATTCTAGATGGCCTGGACCACCTTAGATTGCGAGCCCGTTGGAGCAAGGGTCATTTTTGAGTGTTTGGAAAGTGCCTAGCCCATTGTAAGTGCTACCACAGGGAAATTATTGTCCTTTACTGAGATTGAGCTCTCTGGGCAGGGACTACCTTCTTGTTCTGTCTTTGTTCAGCTCCTCACACAATGAAGTCCTGGTCTGTGACTAGGGCTCCTAGGTTCTATCACAATACAAATACACCTCTACCCTGATATAACGCCACCCAATATAACACGAATTCGGATATAACGCGGTAAAGCAGCACTCCAGGGGGGCGGGGCTGTGCGCTCCGGAGGATCAAAGCAAGTTCGATATAACACGGTTTCACCTATCATGCGGTACGTTTTTTTGGCTCCTGAGGACAGCGTTATATCGAGGTAGAGGTGTAGTTGTTAATAACAATACACCCGTTCATTGTCCCCTACCAATAATGGAGACACATTTTTTTAAAATCAATTCCTGTTTTCACCATAAAAGAATTGGGTGTTAACCAGTTTATGATGATTTGTGCCTCTTAAAGGAGACTATTCCTATCCCTTGATATGTCTACACCAGTTTGACGAGTGTACTGTGTAGAAGTATATCCTTAATCGCTTAAAATAGTTTAGATCTAAACCATTAAAACTGGGGAGGATTACAATTTACTGTTTCAGGACTGAGCTCCCCCCGTTTTATCCACCTACCTTGCTTGAAAGGTCCAGTTTCTGCCTCCTGTAACTTACAAGCAAGACATCATGGTAATGGTTGAGTAGAGTGTCCCTGTGCAGAAGAATGCACATATATTTTTAAATGCCAGAGTCAGGAGATTTACAAATGAGCTGATTTCCCAGTGCAGTAAGTTTCTCAACAGTTTATGATGTGTCTATCCAGTGCCTAGTATGGTGTTCAGTGATCATTCAGTGCTTAATGTGCTTGCAAGAGCTCTGCTTTATTCTGTGTCTGGTTCCAACTTGCTGTGCATGACCACAAGAGCTTCACAGCACCTGGCCCAGACATTCTGTCTGGGAAGCTCATCCCTTAATGATGCTGTTTCCGGTACCATACTTAGTACAATTGGGCCCTGATCCTGACTGAGGCCTGGACACATTCCTGCAAATAGCATAATAAAACTGCAGGCATCCAATGAGTGGGTTTTAGCCCATGAAAGCTTATGTTCAAATAAAGGTGTTAGTCTCTAAGATGCCACAAGTACTCCTGTTCTTTTACAAATAACTCAGTAAGGAGTTGTTGTACATGGAATTTGACCTCTACTTTGCATTACACTTGATCTTCCTGCAGAAATCTCACTGGGAATTTAGCAAACGAAATGAGGGCGGCACGTGGCATTTAGCATCCATGCATGTCAGATGAACTGACCTAATAGATCAGGAACCAATCCAGCCTGTTGAGTTAATTATTTCTCTGCTAAGAATGCTCACGACATGCAGCAGTTGCTCCCAAGGCATTTGGGCCCAGATCCTCAAGGATATTTAGGCACCTAACTGCGATTGATTTCAATGGGAGTTAGGCACCTAAATATGTTTGTGCATCTGGGCCTTGGTAATTAAGAAATAATGGCAAAACTCTTATTGGAAGCCTTGCTGATCATCATGGCTGACATTTATCCTAGCATGATGGGCTCCTGCAGAAAAACCTCAGCACCATCTTTGCAGCACACTGGGGCTGCAAGTGGACTGGCCACACACGAGGGCCTCTATATATAGAGTTGATGGGGGAGCCGCGGCCGTCAATCCTCCGCCGTGAGGACGGGAGGTAAGTCGAAATAAGATACGTCGACTTCAGCTACGCTATTCCTGTAGCTGAAGTTGCGTATCTTACATCGACACCCACCCCCCAGTGTAGACCAGGCGTAGGTACCATTACAATGGTGGCTATGTGACCTTCCCACTACCATGCAGGAGATCCACGTGTGACTGCTGGCTCCTGGACCTTGCTCACCAGGAGCTGTTAAGAAGCACTCTGGGGAAGAAGGCATGGAGTGATTTAATCTGCAGTAACTTCCCCAGCTGTTTGAGGAGTGGCACAAGTGAAGTTCTGTCTAGTTCCCATTGGTGAAGAGAATCATGGCCACAAAGCAAGATTTTTAGGTTGGAGGATGGCTGTGAAGCAAAAGAAAAGAAGGGATCCTCAAGGTCCAGACAAGGATATAGAGGACTGGGGAATTTAAAATAATTCTAACATCTGGCAACCAAACTCAAGTTCAGCAATTAAGATTCACATCTCTGACAAACTCATCTATCTAAGAGGCTCAGCCCTTTTGTTAGCAAAATATTTATTGTTCCAGAGAATTTTATTTCATTGTTTCATTTATTTCAAGGGAGTTAAAAGATGTGTCTTTATTGTTTCTCTCCTCCCCGCCCCCCACAGCTCTCCAATGTTGCCAGGTTTGAGATTTGGATGTTATAAAACTATATAAAAATAGTTCTTGTCCAGTAGTCAAAAGTGAGTCTCAACACTTGGGTCAGAGATAAATAAAGATGGGATGAAAAAAATAGGCAAGCGTTTTAGAATCCCCTCTCCCAAAACCCCACCAAAATATGGATTGTCAGATTTGCTTGTGAACAAAGGGTTTAAAAGGCCAACACAGTTTCCAAGGGAAGTGATGAAAGACCTGTGCCTTGAGTCATTAACACTTGACATAAGGAATCAGAAACTACATTTAGGGTTTCTAATTTGGTGTTGTTTTTTTCCCCTGATTTTTTTTGTTATTTATATTTATGGCTAGTTTCTAGTGATGTGCAAAGTAATGTTTCCCTTGTACTAAATCAGGGGTTCTCAAACTGGGGGTCAGGACCCCTCAGGAGGTTCTGAGGTTATTACATGGGGGGTTGAGAGCTGTCAGCCTCCACCCCAAACCCCACTTTTCCTCCAGCATTTATAATGGTGTTAAATATATACAAATATATTTTTAATTTATGAGGGGGGGTCGCACTCAGAGGCTTGCTGTGTGAAAGGGGTCACCAGTACAAAAGTTTGAGAACCACTGTACTAAATGTTTAATGTCTCAGTTCCCCTATGGATAAGCTTGCAGGGAGTATGAGAAGGTTGGTTTTTTTTTGGGGGGGGTGTTTCTAGTGCCTTTTGTGAACAAGTTTCAAGGCTGCCAAAAATGATGTGGGTGCTTTCAGTGTATACAGTATTTTTTTTTTTTACTAAAGACTGATTTTCACTAGAACTCCCAATACACCGAAGGGAAGGAATAGCCCTGCACTTGCCCCTGGGGAGGGGGACCTCTGATTTGACTTTCCAGCTGTTCCCCACCTCTCATTTCTCAGCATCCTCTGCTTTGCAAAGCTGAGGGAGTGGGAAGGGAGGAGCCAGGATCCGTGCCCCGCCCCCCTCCGCCCCCGGGCTTAGCAAAGTTTCGGGGGAAGTTAGAGAAACCCCCGCCCGTCCCCTGCGCTGAAGCGGCTGCTCCTGCAAGCAGCATCTTTTGTTCGCGGCTGGATGCACACCCCCATGACGTCAGCCAGGAGCCTGGACCAATCAGAGCGGCAAAGGGGTGTCCCGGTGGGGATCCTCCCCCCCCCCCCCGCTGTAGTTATCCCTGCCGGGGGTCCCCGCAGCAGGGGCCTATATAAACCCCCTGGAGCCAGCCGTCCGCCGCTCCTCGCAGGCTGGAGGCGGAGGACGAGCCAGGCAGCAGTGCAGCGGGCTCAGCCAGGTCCTTGTCCCCGTCCCCGAGCAGCGCCCCATGAAAGTTGTTCGCCTTGGGCTTGCAGCGTGAGGAGCCACAAGCCCGCGCCGCTCCCTAGGGCCATTGTTTTTCTCTCGCCAGCCTGTGACGATGCCCAGCAGCCCGGGATGGCTGCAGCTGCTGCTGCTGGTCGCCTTGTGCCTGGGGACAGGGGTGCAAAGCTCGCAACCCAAGACGAGCAAAACCAGGAGGCAAAGTCAACAGATAGTCCAGCCGCAGCCAGGCAGCCAGAACAAACGTGAGTATCTGGGGGCACAGATCCACCGCACAGGGGGGCAGGGACACTGTCACAGACGTTGGGGAGGCTGGGAGCGGGTCCAGGAGTGGACTTTAGAAACCCAGCCAAAATCTCCCGCTGCAGCCCTGGGTGTGTAGGTGCTTTTTGTGCATAGCGAATTCTGTGATAAAAGGGGGTCCAAAGTGATCCCAGTTGTTCCAGCAGCTGGGTCAGATTTTAGCTCCACGCTGCAACAAGCACTAACTAGAGAGAGCGAGGGGCTTGCGGGCGATGCACTGAGTGGCTTGGGGAAAGTTTTCTGTTTGCCTTTGAATGTTTGTGAGTTACACTCTCATGCACCACGGTTCCAGCCCAAGCGGGGTAAATTCTGCCACCCTTCCTTATGCAGTTGATTCTGAGTAGCCCCAGTGGTACTACTCGAGTAAGAATAGCATAATCTGTCCCTGTGTTTTTTGTCATTAAGGCAGAAGTATAGTGTAATGGGATCTGGTTTAGTTGATGAAATGTAGATGCCAGACTTTTATTTGAACTAAACAGCTGCTATTTTCATGTTTCAGTTCTGGGTACATGGTTTTCATTAGAGCCCTTAGTTAAGAAAACCAATAGTTTTATTATTACATGTAATTAAAAATAACCTTAAACACAAAAACACAATTTGGGAGATGTTTGCTGGAACAATTGCAGTTGTCACCTTTGAAAGCGTCTGGGGAACTTGAGGCAGCATCAGGGAAAAACTTCCTGGCACTGAGATCTATCAGGCTGTGAAATGATCTCTCAAGGGATGTGGTGGAAGCCCTGCTGCTTGGCACACTTAGAACTGACCTGGACAAAACACTTGTAAATGTAAACCTGGGAAACAATCCTACAGTGGCTGGAACCTATCCAAAGCCCACTGAAGTCAGTGGCAGTCTTTCCATTGAACTGAATGGAGCTTTGGATCAGGCCCTAGATGAGATTCTGAGTCTGTTAACTCTTTGTTTCAAAGTCTCTCTAAACTCCTGTGCATGTACTGCAGTATTTAATGTGGTGTAGATTGACATTCAGGTGCCTGATCTCACTTTCTCTGTGTGTCCCAAACTCCCATTGTCTCAGTGGGAGTTTTGCATGTGCAAAGAATGCAAGATCAGGACCTAATGGATAGTCCACACATGATTTAACTCTCCTTTTTGACTTTTGTTTGGAGCTCTGTGGTTGAAGGAGGCTAATGTAACCCGAGACTTCCGTTTCTTTTTCAGAGGGCTGTTATGATAATGGGAGATATTATCAGATAAACCAACAATGGGAACGCATATATCTGGGGAACATGCTCATCTGTACCTGCTATGGGGGAAGCAGAGGCTTTAACTGTGAAAGCAAGCCTGAAGGTAAGTTGGTGGGAGTCATGATGAATGACAAATGGGTTGTGAGGCCAATTAAAATAAACAAAAATTATAGACCACAGATCAGATTCTCAGCTCATGTTAATGGGCGTGAAAGTCAATAATGGATTTATGCTCATTTACACTGAGGATCTGGTCTGAGATTTTAAGAGGTGTTCTTCATTAGACATGGGCCTGCAATCAGAACCCTGGGTCCAAATAACAGTCAGCCTGAACTTTGGATCTGAATCTGAACTTTGCAGTCAGCCTCAACTCTATAATGATCTGACCTGGCCCTAGATTTGAAATCCCTAATAATTGCAGAGTACACAACAAATCTGGAGCCAGACTTTTCAGCTCTGACTTCTCTAAACTTTTTATTTGATTGTATGGTCTGTAACTGTTAATATGCATTTCATAGCCTCATGTTGTCAGACTGTTTTTAAAAACATTTTAAAAGTTGACTTTCATTTGCAACTTGTTTCATAGTCCTTCTAAGTTGGATATGAGCGTCCCATAGTTGGGTGTAAGGTTGGAGTAATTATTCTTATACCGATTTATGATTATTTTGATCTCAACTATCTAAGTGTCATAGGGAGACATGGAATAAATTTGGATAAAATTGAGGTTTTGGACAACGGGGATTTTTAAATGTAACAGATATTGGGGGATGTGACCCTGTTTGGGGTAACAGGGACATTTGGATAATCAAACTGAACTTTATTTACTGGGCTGTATTCACTGGTTTGCTCTGGCTGCATTGGGCTGCTCTGGTGATGCAAAGCAGCCATAAACCTATCTTAACTGATGAGATGGTTTATGGCTGTCTTTTGTAGCTGGTGCAGCACAAATCAGCTGATTTGCAGTTGGGTAGGGGGCCTTGTGTGAGCCCTCAGTGCTTGCATGAATTCCACTCTGCCGACTTGCATGCTGCCACACTAATATGTGGCTGTTACTCTTCAGAGAAAACTAGACACATCTGAATTTTCCTGCACAAGGAAAAACAGTGGTGAGGGAGGGAGGGGAATAGGAATGTATGTGGTTTGTATTCTTGCAGTTTGAATGCTACAGCCTGCACCTTAATTCATCCTCACATGGACTTTATTTTCCCCTCAGCTGAAGAAACTTGCTTTGACAAATACACTGGATCTACCTATCGGGTGGGGGAGACTTATGAGCGCCCCAAAGACTCCATGATCTGGGATTGTACCTGCATCGGGGCTGGACGTGGGCGAATTAGCTGCACCATTGCAAGTATGTAACAAAGATATTGAGTGAGCCATTGTTCTTCAGTGTTGTGCATTTTCCAGAGAGGTTGACCTGACAACCCCAAGTGCAGTGTGGATTTGCTTATTACTTAGGAGTATGCGGACTGATGCAAAGCCCACTGAAGTCAATTGGAGGCTTTCCATTGAAAAAGCTCATCCTCTTCCCATGAGTGGTCCCATGGAAGTCAATGGAATTATTTGTGTGAGCAAGGCTGGCAGGATAGGGCCTTTATGAGCAAATGTTCCGATCTACGACATGTTAAAAATAGTGCGATAAGTGTGTTAGTGCCCTGCTAATAGGACCATTATAAAATATTTCAGCTGCTGCATGCTTGTTACAGCTATAAGAAATGCATTGTTGGCAACTCTAGTGGAACAGTGTTTACTCACTGCAGAGAATGAAGGCCAAGTCCTCAGCTGGTGAAAACCAGTATAGCTTCAGTGACATTAGAATCATAGAACTTAAGATCAGAAGGGACCATTATGATCATCTAGTCTGACCTCCCGCAAAATGCAGGCCACAAAAGCTGACCCACCCCCTCTTGAAATAATTCTCTCCCTTGACTCAGCTGTTGCAGTCCCCAAATCCTGGTTTAAAGACTTCAAGTAGCAGGTAATCGTCCAGCAAGCGACCCCTGCCCCATGCTGCGGAGAAAGGCGAAAAACCTCCGGGGCCACTGCCAATCTACCCTGGAGGAAAATTCCTTCCCGACCCCAAATATGGCGATCAGCTGAACCCCGAGCATGCGGGCAAGACTCTCCAGCCAGACACTCGGGAAAAAGACTTTCAATATCCCAACATTGACCCTCGGTACTAATTACCAGTGGCAGCACGTTATTGACCTATTGACTAAATAGTGTTATCCTATCAAACCATTCCCTCCATAAACTTATCAAGCTTAAACTTAAAGCCAGAGAGGTCCTTCGCCCCCACTGTTTCCCTCGGTAGGCTGTTCCAGAATTTCACTCCCCTGATGGTTAGAAACCTTTGTCTAATTTCAAGCCTAAACTTCCCGACTGCCAATTTATATCCATTTGTTCTCATGTCCACATTAGTACTGAGCTGAAATAATTCCTCTCCCTCCCTGGTATTTATCCCTCTGATATATTTAAAGAGAGAAATCATATCTCCTCTCAACCTTCTTTTGGTTAAGGAAAACAAACCGAGCTCCTCAAGTCTCTTTTCATACGACAGGCTTTCCATTCCTCGGATCATTCTAGTGGCCCTTCTTTGTACCCGTTCCAGTTTGAATTCATCCTTCTTAAACATGGGAGACCAAAACTGCACACAGTACTCCAAATGAGGTCTTACCAACGCCTTGTATAACGGGACTAGCACCTCCTTATCTCTACTAGAAATACCTCGCCTAATGCATCCCAAGACCGCATTAGCTTTTTTAACGGCCACATCACATTGCCGACTCATAGTCATCCTGCGATCAACCAGGACTCCGAGGTCCTTCTCCTCTTCCGTTACTTCCAACTGGTGCGTCCCCAGCTTATAACTAAAATTCCTGTTAGTCATCCCTAAATGCATAACCTTACACTTCTCACTATTGAATTTCATCCTATTACTAATACTCCAGTTTACAAGGTCATCCAAATCTCCCTGGAGGATATCCCGATCCTTCTCCGAATTGGCAATACCTCCCAACTTCGTGTCATCCGCAAACTTTATCAGCCCACTCCTACTTTTGGTTCCGAGGTCAGTGATAAATAGATTGAATAAGATCGGACCCAAAACTGAACCTTGAGGAACTCCACTGGTAACCCCCCTCCAACCTGACAGATCACCTCTTCAATACGACCCTCTGCAGTCTCCCCTTTAACCAGTTCCTTATCCACCTCTGGATTTTCATTTCAATCCCCATCTTTTCCAATTTAACCAGTAATTCTTCATGCGGTACCGTATCAAACGCCTTACTGAAATCAAGATATATTAGATCCACCGCATTTCCCTGTGCTGATTTACACCAGCTGAGGATCTGTCCCTTAACGTGGCCTCTGTAGTGACACCCACTCTGAGGGTACATCCACACTACTCGCCAGATTGGCGGGTAGTGATCGATCTATCGGGGATCGATTTATCGTGCCTCGTCTAGACGCGATAAATCGATCCCTGAACGCGCTCCCCGTCGACTCTGGAACTCCACCCGGGCGAGAGACGGAAGTGGAGTCGATGGGGGAGCCGCGGCCTTTGATCCCGCGCCGTGAGGATGGGAGGTAAGTCGATCTAAGATACCTCAACTTCAGCTACGCTATTCTCATAGCTGAAGTTGTGCATCTTAGATTGATTTCCCCTCCCCCCCCCCCAATGTAGACCAGGCCTTAGAGTCTATGTGCTGGAGATTTGGCCGGCCAGGTTGTGATCTCTCAGACCATTCACAACGTGCTTCTTACCCATTCTGCTTCTCCTGTCTTGGCTTCCTCACCATCCCCTCCCCTCTGTTCTCTTCTCACCCTTTCATTTTGTTGCCTCTCCATCTGGAGCGCCTTTCCTTTGAGTTGTTGGGTCACTCTTTAAGTCACCTGCTAACCACTTCTCTTTAGCTCCTGGTTTAGACTCTGTCTGCAAAACAGTTTCTGCTACTGCAGATGAAGAGCACTTGGTACATTTGGGCTTAGATTTCCCAGTCCCTATGCTGTCTTTGCGAAGCACAGCTTTATTGCGTCTTTAACACAACAGCTGGTTTGGTTTGATTTGCAATTTATTTGCAACATGCAGCGCTGCATTTTTCCCACAGGACACCAGACATGAACTCTCAGTAGTGGATGGAAGGAAATCCTGCGAAGGTTGAGGGGCTAGTTCTGCCCTGCATTCAGTGGAGTTGCATTGGGCATGGCTGAGTTTGGCCCAGAATCAGAAATGGGAGATTTCCAGTTCAAGATGTTAAATGATTGTTAAGCTCTGGCTTCCATTTCCTCATCATGGATTTGATCCAAAGCCCACTGAAGGCAGTGGAAAGATTCCTCTGATTGCAGTTGGCTTTGAATCAGTTGTCATATCACTGCTACTGCTCAGATTGTTTGGTCATTTTAGGAATTAGACCAAGGTCATGCTCCTCTTAATCTTGATCAGTGCTATGATCCTTATCCATTCAGACTCAGCCCTTGCAATACTCCACTTGCTGTTCTGTCGGCAAATGGATCTGTGCTAACTAGTGGATCCAAAATGTATTTATTACAAATCCATCTGATCATAACACTGCCATGCAGGTCTTTGAATCGGCCTACAGTATGTCAGCGCATTGAATTTTAGATTTAGCTGGATTAATATCATATTATCAACTATAAGGTCCGTCCCCTTCAGATCTCTTTGTTCTGTAAATTCTGGCTAGTGCTTTTGGGTCTCCTGGTTCTAGGCAATTCAACAGGCCTAAGTTGAGCTAGTTGAAAAACCAGTTTCTTTAAAAGTTGTGAACAACAATTTATTTGAAAATTTTAAACTTTTGTGGGAATGTCTAAATGAAATAAAAGTTCGTTTTGATTTGGCTCCAAAGTTTTCATTTCAATTAAACTCGAAGAAAAAGTTTTGGTTTGGTTTTTAAAAACTGAAATAGAACAAAAAATTGTAAACTTAAACAAAATGAAAAATGCGATTTGAAATTGAAAAAAAATTGAATTTCTTTTCTTTAGCAATTTCCCACCACAAAGCCTAATGAATTCATTAAAAGAAGATGTTTTTCTGCAAAAAAATAATAATTTTTTTTTGATGAAACACCAAAGTCTCACCTGAGTGCTGTGGGTGACTGAGGAACTTCAGAAAGCATTAATGACTCTTCTGTTTGGAACTCTCTTTCTTTGACATTCAAGGAATCGCCTCCCTTTGACAATAATTGTCAGCCAGCTGGAATGAGGGTGGTCTAGCTTAGTGGGTAGAGCAGAGATCGGGCCCCAAGGACTGGGATTGGAGCTGGAGTCAGCAGCTAAAGCCAAGGGTCAAACTGGAGGGCGGGAACCAGATACCAGAGCCGAGTGTCAAGTGAGAGTCAGTAGTCAAGAGCCAAGGGCCAGGTCAAACCAGACGGCAGGAATTGGAGCAAGCAGGGTAGAAGGCAAGGAGGGGTTCAAGGCAGATAAGGCAGGCGTAGGGATGGTGGTGGGCATGCACATCAAATAGCCAGTAAATTGCTGCTGCTGGTTTAAGAGCCGGCCTGCTGGTGCCTGCAGCCAATCAGGCAGCCTGCTGCAGGCCAGCTATACTGATGAGGCTGCCTGGAGATTAGCTCTGCTGCAGGCCCTGATTCCCTGACAATAAATCTTTTCCTCTTAGAATTTATCTTCACTAAAAGTTCATCTCACATTGACTTGGGATGCCTGAAAAGGATGCTGTTTAAACGACAGGGGATTGGATTGTTTGCTATTCTACAGTGAATATACACAGGCCTAATTCTCAACTAGGTGATGACTAACCCATTTTCTGTTTCCCACAGATCGGTGCCATGAAGGGGGTCAGTCCTATAAGATTGGCGATACCTGGCGCAGACCACACGAGACGGGTGGCTACATGTTAGAATGTGTGTGTCTGGGCAACGGGAAAGGGGAATGGACCTGCAAGCCTCTAGGTATGTAGTGGTTTGGCACATTTCTTTGAGAGATCAGGCCTCAGAAGTATTTAACAGATGTCATTAAAGAATCCTATATTAAAACAAAGGTTGCTAATTTGTGCTGATTCAGGCCTTTAGCCTGCTCTAACTTAGCCTGCTGCAGTGGCAGTGTCTACTTTTTTTTCTGGCAGCCTCCTCCCATCTACCAATATGGGAAGGCAAAGGTGGTCATGACCCCCTGACACCTGTTTGTGACTCCCAGGGGGTTGCCATCCCCAGGATGAGAGCCCCTGGTTTTTAGAAATATTTAAAACAAACCCTGTCATCCTCCATTCCCACAGCTGAGAGATGCTACGATAACACTGCCGGGACATCCTATGTTGTCGGTGAGACCTGGGAGAAGCCCTACCAAGGCTGGATGATGGTGGACTGCACTTGCTTAGGCGAAGGCAATGGACATATCACCTGTACCTCCAGGAGTACGTATCGATTTCTCTTGCCAACGTATTAACGCCACGCAGAATGGCAGGTGCACTTCATTCTGCTGAAGCTCAGGTTCTAAAATGATGCCTTTTCCTATCCTTTCTTTGGGGCCCAGAATGCATAAGCTAAGACACTTAAAGTAAGACAGAGAAAAAGGAAGACAACTTCAAGTATGTGGTGTGCTTGATATTACATAGAGAAGTAGGTGGCGTATTGGATTTCACCAAAACAAATTGTATGGGGTGACCAGATCAAACTGTAACATAAGAATGGGTCACAAGCAAAAATTTGCAAATGGCATTTGCCATATCCTGTTCTGGAATCCCATACCTCCTTGTGGATACATTGTGGAGTTAGCTCTCTGTGCAGGTGATAAGTGGTTATGTTGTTGGGGCCATGCTGTGCTTTATACAGCCTTTTTTGGGGAAATATTCCTATAGGCTAAATGGCTCTAGTGGGTCAAATTATGCACTGATTTATACTCCACATATCCCACAGGAAGTCCATGGAATTGTGCAGAGTTACAGACCTTACACAGTTTGGCCCAGAATTGCCCCCATGGAGAGAGAAGGTGCTTTTAAAGGGAAATTGTTCCCTGGTTTATCTTTCTTGAGGTTCTGGTATTATTAACAAATCCAAAAATTCCTGCAGAGCTCTAAAAATGCAGGGTTTGCCGTTTTTTAACATAATCTAGTCCATCTGAAAGCCAAAACAATGATTATTTAGTCTAATGCTTTGTCTGCGCTGAGGATTTGGTAATGGTGTGAACCTTGAGTGTAAATACTTTGCAATTGTGCAAAGATCTTTTAACACCAGCACATCACTTTTCCACTCCAACTTTGTACCAGTGCAACTATATTGTTGCAAAATATCCCAATGGGTTGGCCTATAAAATGTAGATGGGGCCTTTACAAGTGACTTCTGCTTATTACCTTCTCTTTTAGTATGACTGTTCTATAAAACAAGCTCCACTATGCAGCTATGACAATATGTACCAGCTGTACATCTGCCCCAAGGTAATTTGACCTGGTCTCTTGTACCTTTGTTATACAGGTTTTGAGATCTTTCTCTGTAGCCTTTAAATGGCCTCATGCCCAGTTGCCTTGAGATATAAAGCTAATAGCTTTTTGCTAATATAAACAATAGAAATGTAAAGAACTAAAACTCAGAGGTTTGGGATTAAAGTCGAAGTTCTGGAGAGAGGTAGTCAAGAAATAAGCTATGAAACAAAACCAGCCGGGACCATTTCAGCTCTGTTTGAAAACACGGGGGGGTGGGAATAATTAACTGTCAAATGGGAAAGGACAAAGCAGAAAGAGAACATGTTATGTGCAAGCTTCAAAGTTACTATAATCAATAAAAACAATTAGGCAGTGTCTTTCATCTCACCGTTCTGGAGTCTGCTGGTGGACCTTAGAGGAAATTGCAACCTATTCATTTTTTTTCCAATAATGGGTTTTGCTTCCAGAATGGAATCACATAGATAAATACATTGTCTAAATATAAAATGATAGTTGTGGCCCACGTAGTAGTGTAAGTACTGATGTGTGGATAAAATATAAGTATTATGGGCAAGATTTTCCAAAGTAACTAGTGATTTGGGTGCCTACATTCTTGGGTGCCCATCCTGAGACACCTGCTCTTCTGAGGGCAAGTGTCCACATTTTCATATACATATAAATACATTATCAGCCCTGTAGCCACTTACCACTTTCTTGGTATAGACACAGCCCTGTGTCATTTTATCTACTGTGGTTTCTTAATGTGTTTGCCACATGTTAGTTTTTGACCCAAGGTACCCTAGCTCAATGGCAATCTGAAGTGATGCGTACCTCATTCCACAGTTGTTCATAGAGTAGATGAAAGCGTTTTTGACCCATGATTAAATGTGAGTCATTGTATCGAGTTGCTGTTGCATGTGAGGGTAAAATGCTGTAATGAAAGAAGAATGAGTTAATCCATGTGGCTCTGCGTGCAGCTAGAAGTAGTTTATTATGCTATCATTTGAACCTATTTGCTCAGTTCATCATGGGTGGTAGATTATTTAAAGACAGGATTCCCAGACACACATGTGAAACTTCCATTAACTATAATGGCAGTTGCTTGCATATTTCTTGGTGAAGAATTTGACCCAAAGATATTGCCTATCAAACAGGATTTAGATCCTTCCATGTGAAATAGGCCCATGAGGTTCAACTGGGCCCTGTCTACAGCATGCAATGACCATGCTAAGAAACTGTTTAGAATTAAGCAACATTAAAACTGGTTTCAGCTTAGCAGGATTTTCCCCACAATATGGACAAGGAACAAGGTGCTTAAAACAGTTTTGAAAACTATTAGCAAGAGTGGGCAGTAACCCAGGAGTTGGTTTCACATTCTGCCTTGTCCACACTGGGAGCAAAAAGGTGCTATCCGAAAGAATGTTTAAAATCACTGGGTGAAATCCTTTACCATTGAAATCAATGGGAGTTTTGCCATTGACTTCCATGGGACCAGGATTTCATCCAATGTTTTAGAATCGCTTCCCAGCACGTGCCTTTCTGCAATAGAGTCAGGGCTTGAAAGCATGTGGATACCTTGGTAGGGGTGATGGAGCTTGGTAGTGGAAGACGAACTGTACTGTGGAAGGTTAGTCATGGAATATCAACAAAGGACCTTTGCTTTTGTGATGGGCATGCTGCTAAATATAGGAAAAACTAAGCCTTGCTTCCTTTGTTATAAATGTTTCCTTTCCTCTGCAGATCGGTGCAATGATCAGGACACCAAGACTTCGTACAGAATTGGTGATACCTGGAGCAAGAAGGATAACCGAGGAAACCTGCTTCAGTGCATCTGCACTGGTAATGGCAGAGGCGAGTGGAAATGTGAAAGGCATTCGGCTGTGCAAACTGGCATTGGTAAGTGGTAAATCTTATTGGTAAGTGGGGGCATTGAACAGTACAAATCACACACAAAAGGTTTTGTGCTAAATCACACAACACTGATTTAGGCAAAAATCTTGTCAAAGTTAACAAGAGTTTTGCGAGAGGAAGATCTGACATATATAAGGTCAAAATTTGACAGGAGATTATCGTCTTTTGTGCATGTGGAAATGACTGAATTCATTTACACAGTTTGCATGCACAAAAGAGGTTTGCACATGCAGATTAGAACATGTGCATGTTCAAAGGTGCCAAAAAATAGCATGCACAGATTTATGGACCTAAAAATATAGGCTATATCTTGAAAATGTGCCACTTTGGGTTAATATTTTTGAAATAGAATATCAGGTTTGGAAGGGACCCTCAGAAGGTCATCTAGTCCAAGCCCTGGCTCAAAGCAGGACCATCCCTATCTAAATCCCCAAATGGCCTCCTCAAGGATTGAGCTCACAACCCTGGGTTTAGCAGGCCAATGTGCAAGCCACTGAGCTATAGGCTTTCTACAGGGTAACTTGCTTTAAATGTCCTGAATTTAAACTTTAATATCTTGTATCTGTCAGAAGTTAAATATTCTTCTGGCAAGATAAACACATCCACTTATGCTCAAACTTTAATATGTAGAAATGTCAACAAGGCACTTGTGTATTAAATAAATTGTATTTTGTATATCAGATCCTTTGTGATTTTCGGTATGGTGTTTATTTAGTTTCATGGTATTCACTGTCCTCTGTCCTAGGTTTATAGCAAAATATTCAGCTTCTAAAGCCCTTCTTAATATAGGTTCTTTGTCCTTTTAACGACCTAGTTCTACTTTTAATGTGTAAATCTAGCTTTTCCCCTGGGGTGGGTATACTAGGTTTTGTGCTAATAATTTCCTACTCTTGCTACCACCAGTTCCACTCTGTGGTGGGAATGCTGGTATAGACAGACCCCAGGAAACCTCTAGCACTCAAAGAGCGGAGTTCTGAGCAGGTCTAAACCACACTGTGCTTTTAAAACTCCAGTGGTTGTCAAAGCCTTGCCTATACTTTTGCTCCCATATTGGCTGTTGCAGGCGGAGCTAAATTGGTGGTAGGATAAGTGGGAAATTTTAGCCAAATTTCCAAGTGCAGAAGAGGCCTCTGAGTCTCTTCCCATCTTACTCTTAACTAAAGCTGGTTGAAAATTTTCCTTTGAGAATATTTTTTGTCGGAAAACGGCGTTTTCATAAATAGACGTTTCATGAAAAAACTGGTTTCTTTTGAGATTTTTCAGTTTTTTGGTGGAAAAACTGGGAAAAAGAAACCAATCCACCCAGTTTTTCAGTTTGGGTTTTTTTCCTCCTCCTTTTCTTTCTTCATTGGTTTCAGTTTTTGATTTCAGTTTGTCATCCAGAACAGCAAAACATTTTCATAGGAAACTTTAATTATTTTTTTTTACAATTTTGTGGGTTTTTTCCCCCCCCAACATTTCCTGTGGAAAAACAACTCATATTTTTTGACCTCCTCTAGTCACAGTTGTTGGCTGTGCAGTCGCTCTTGTTGGGGAGGGTCATTAGCGTGGCAAGAGATTTTTTTTTTTTAAATGTTGAAATTTACTAATTGAAGTGCAAACAAATGTTATGAAAATGGAAAGCGATTAATAAAAATAGCTGCAGATAATTATGCCTAAGAAAGTTAAATGTTAACATCATAGCACTTAACCTAGATTTTCTGTTCCTTACTTTTGGATTTAAAGCCTGCTGCTTATTCCCTCCTTTCTAACATTTTCTGCCTTAGGATCTGGATCCTCAACCTTCACAGATGTACGAACTGCGCTTTACCAGCCCCAGCCTCAGCCGCAGCCGCAGCCGTATGGTCACTGTGTTACTGACAGTGGGGTGGTGTATTCTCTTGGGATGCAGTGGCTCAAGACACAGGGCAGCCAACAGATGCTTTGTACTTGCCTTGGCAATGGTGTCAGCTGCCAGGAGACAGGTATGAGCTTTTCTTTTAATGCTCACACCTAGACAAATCAGGGCCCCAGTGCAGCAAAGCACTGAGCCAGAGCGTAGCTTTAACTATGTGAATGGTCCCATGGAAGTCAGTGTTTCAGCGCTTTGCGGGATTGGGACCAACATGCAAAAGGAGCTTAACTACATAATTGATCCTGATACAAAGCCCACTGAAGTCACTGGAAAGAGTCGCACTGACTTCAGTGCATCAGGCGCTAAGAGAATTTCAGCTGTTGTTTTCACTTGTAGTGAAGCCCAGTTTCTAAAGACCTAACGTGTCTGAATGTTCATGGCTCCTATGTGTATTGAGGGGAGAGAAAACCCCATGGGGGTTTTTGTCCTTCACTAGAAAGTAGGATCCTGGGGAATGTATAAGAAGGGTGCTCTGAAGAGCAGGCAAAATGAGGAACAGCAAGGGGCTTGGAGAAGGCAAAGGAAAGAATCAGAATTTCTTCCTGGTTTTGATTATTTGGGGCCTGGTTCTATAGGACAGAAGTGACTCCCATTTTGTTACATACATACGGCAGTGGGAGAATAAAGCCATGGGATGCAGAATTACCGTAGCCACTTTATTCAAACTAAGTTGCAGCAGTGTGTTTTGGGGGGAGGATGTAGGTTGAATGAGGATGTTACAGGGCTAGAGCCTCAGCTGGTATAAAATTGGCCTGGGACAATTGAAGTCAGTGCCATTTATACCAGCTGAGGATCTGGTCCAGAGAAGCTAGAGTTATTTTGGGGCACAAAGAACTGGAGTGGGGACATTGAGTCGTAATGTAACGTTGTGCATTGCTTGGTTTAAAGCTGTGACCCAAACCTATGGTGGCAATTCTAATGGGGAACCATGTGTTCTGCCATTCACCTATGGTGGGAGGACTTTCTATTCTTGCACCACGGAAGGTCGTTCGGATGGTCACTTCTGGTGCAGCACAACCTCCAACTTCGAACAGGACAACCGATACTCCTTTTGTACTGGACAAAATGGTAAGCTTGTCTAGAGAAATATATTGGGGAAAAATAGGTTGAATTTCCAGTATCTGGGTATGGTGAATATATCTGGGCCAGATTTAGCTGGTCTAAACGGACACAGCTCCACTGAAGCTGCTGATTGCACCATCTGAAGATAAGATGAAAATGACAGCTCTGCAGATTACAGTTAGAGCGTGAATAGTTCTTGTGAACATGTTCCCCATCTTCCCTGCATCTTGCAAACATTAAACTCCCAACCCTGGGATGTGGAGAAGGTGTCAATTACCCTGGTGAAGTAGGAGCAGCCAGGGAAAAAGGAGGAGATGATGAGACGACATGTTTATCCTTTTGCCCTGGAGGGTTTTCTTTAACTGGCTAGCGAGGGCCTCCTCCTGTATTATTGTATGGGAAAGGGCCCAGATCAGCATTTTTATTTAAGAAACTCTGTGTTCTATCGCTCTCCCTGCTTGACCTTAAAAATGAAGCTGTTAACCAGAGTATAGCTCACTGTCTGTGACCCAAGGGACCTTTAGACCTCTCTTGGCTGGTTGAATTTCAATCAATCAGACAAGAGCCCTGGTCCATATTAGGCCATGAGGGTAGGACACTGCTTGGAGACTCGTCTGTGCAATCCTCTGATGTCACTCCCTCAATCCTGACTCCCCAGTCAGGTTGCCTTATATAGCAGCAATCCTAATCTGCCACTGGGAAGGGGTGTTGTGTATTGGTAGATTTAGTAAAGTGGTAAAATACTACTTCTCAGATCTGTCGTTTTTGAGCAGCGTTTCACTCGCATGGGTTTGTTTGTTTTTTAAATATCTTCTGGTTCCTTCAAGATGAGACTCTAGATCCCTTTCCATCATGTCACATTTGTTCTATTTTAAGAGAATTCGTGGAATTCAGCTGCTGTGAATTGCATTGGTGATAGGTGTCTAAGAGATCCCTATTGCTCCACTATGGGCTGGGAAAATCTCAATATAGGAGGACGCAAGCAAAGGCTTCATTCTTCCTGGCTATTTGTACATCATTGAGTTACAACTGTTTCCTAAGGGCTGAGGTTTTATTTAAAGTCCTTGGTCACAGCCCAGCTCTCACTTAAATCCATCCAGCCCCATTTACTTTTGTGGGGTTGTACAGCTGTCATAGAACGGAGAGAATATTTGACTCACTGGATCAGCTCCCTCATCCTACTCCTCTTTGTTCCTGACGACTCGGTTGGTTGCAATGAAACTCTAAAGCAGACCTCAGATGATCCTCTCTGCCAGGGGAATCTGTGGGCATTGTGGAGCTGCTGTTACGATTCCAGTGCCAATGCCTTCCCTGGCACATCAGGCTTATGTCGGATTTCCCTACTCCTCTATGATTCCCGTGGCCAGGCCCACTCTTTCCACATCTGTGCATGGGGGATGGTGGGTGCTTTCTGGTTTTGCAAATTCCTTGAATGTGGACCAACTTTTCACAAGGTTTACATTTACATGATTAAATTAGTCTCCGTCAGAAAAGAGGGTTAAGGGTACTCTGGTGAGGGGGCACATGCGAACTGAGGGTCCGTGCTATGTTCTGAAACACCTCCTGGATCCTCTGAGGAGAATGCCGGCTCAGATACTTCTCTTTCTTTTACTCCTCCTGCTTTCTGTAGTTCTGGTCCAAACCCGGGGTGGCAACTCCAATGGTGCCTTGTGCCACTTCCCCTTCCTGTACAACAACCGCAATTACACTGATTGTACTTCTGAGGGACGGAAAGACAACATGAAGTGGTGTGGAACCACCCAGAACTACGATGCCGACCAGAAGTTTGGTTTCTGCCCTATGGCTGGTAAGTTGTGGATGGTGGTGCTGGATGGGAAGATCTCTGGCTGGTCTCTGTTCAAGACCAGTCATTGAGGTTTCTGTTTAAGACCAGTGGTTCTCAGACTGTGGCCCATGAAATGCAATTGGGATGTGGAGCCCTTCCAGGTGTCCACTGAGCTGCATCCGTCACTGTGGTGAACTTTCAGTCATTAGTGGCTTCCAGGTAGCTGTAGTCCAATCCAGGTTTCTCCTAGGGCTTCTAAAGGTGTTTTTTGACCAGTGACTTTGGTATTGCAAATAGAAAGAGAATTTTGGGCCAGATCCTCAGCCGGTGTAAATTGGCATAGCTTCATTGACGTCAGTGGCACTATAGAGGTTTACCGTTACGGATGACCCCGTGCTTCTAACATCAGTCTGTTACCGTGGCAATTATGCAGGTCTCAGTTTATGCCAGTCTCAGTGATGTCAAAAGGAGTTGTGTGTGTTTAGATCTAAGGCAGTGGAAAACGCTAGCACTTCCTGCAAGATCAGAACACAAGGCAGCTATCAGAACCCATTTTAAACAGCAAACCTTTTATAACTCAATAGCTCCCATGCTATGTTTGCCCATGTGCATACAATTCAGTATGGAGCAAATAGAACTAGGAATACTTTACACTTATAGCAGTGCCTTTTATGTGAGAATCTCAATATCGTAACAAACATTAACTGAACACCACCGCACCCCTGTGACGTAGGTGGCAGATACAAGGATCATTCCACCCGCCACTGAAATGCAGCCACCTCTGGGATGGAACCCAGCACGTGTTAAACAGCACAGGAATGAGATGTGACACTTTAAGACATGAAGTGGCAAAAAAGAGTACCACATCTAATTGAAAATGTGAAGGCAATTTTATGTCAGCAATTTTATGTCCAAACTGTGTTGGAATTCGGCCAGGACATAAAATCCTTTAGAAAAGGTCATTTAGGTGAAAGTATAGGACTAGGTCCTCGGCTGATGTATGTTGCCATACCTCCAAAGACTTCAGCAGAGCTACAGCAGCTGAGGGTCTGGCCCATGATTTTCCTTTGGACGGTGATGAACGTATATTTTGGTAGGAGGCTTGTAACAAAAGACATTTTCCTCCACTCCTGTCTACCAAAAAGTAAAGTGACAATTAGGTGATAGTTTCCTCTTTCTTGTGGTCCTTTAAAGGCAACATGGCTGGGTCTTCACTCCCTTTGTGCCTTGCACAGATATTTACATCTGTGTAAAGTGAGTAGCCAGAAGTGGTGGGTTTTACACCCACTTTGCACAGCCATCCATAACTACACAGTCTGCAAAGCAGCGGGGCATTACACCCAGTCTCTGTAGTTAGAGTCTAACAGGTTTGGAGGTAGAAAGACCTGATTTAGAGTGAATAAACTAATGTCAGGGACTTGCATTTAGAGAACATCAGCACCTAGTGAAAGTGGGATTTGGAAACCTAGTGAGGTCGTAAACCCCCCACATCAGCGTATGGAGCCTGGAGCACTGTGGGAATGTGTATAGCGGATTATATGAATGTTTGTGCTCATTGTAACTCTAACTAAAACCCCTCACACTTCTTGAACAGCCCATGAGGAAATCTGCACAACCAATGAAGGTGTCATGTACCGTGTTGGAGACCAGTGGGACAAACAGCACGACATGGGCCATATGATGAGATGCACTTGCGCCGGAAATGGCCGTGGCGAATGGACCTGCATTGCGTACTCCCAGCTTAGAGGTATGTGTCTTAATTTATGCAGCAAGGTCCTGATCCAATTCTTGTTGAAGTCAAAGGGATTCTTTCCACGGACTTCATTGGGAATTAGAGCAGCCCCCCAAAACGATTCTTCTTCAGCAGGTCTCACTTGTGGAGGCCAGGAGGGATATTTGTACAAAGATCCAGATGTTGTTTACATTCAGGAATAGCGCCAATTCAGCACTCACTAAACCTCGATTAGCTTGATCAACGCACAGCCCTGCATTCTCTTGCTTACATTTAAGGGTCCGAACCATTGCAGCTACTCTGGTTGCTGAATTGAAGCTATTCTGTGCAAAGCCCCAGGCCAGTCTGGAGCTTGAAGGCAGGGTTAAAGGGCAGTGCAGTCTTGTTTTGCTATTTTGCAGTGCGTTTTTTAATTCCTCTGTGTAGGATGAATTACCTTTGCAGGCTAATCTGTATGAAAAGTTGGCAGGACAGTACTGAGATTTCTTCTAAGCAGCCCAAGTGGGGAAGTGCTTAGACAGCACCAAAAAAGAGGACTTCAAAGGGGAGAGCGTAGACATTTGATCATCCTAAAGCTACTGACAGCGTTGGATTCATGTCTGGAAAAAGCAGAGTGGGTGCTGTCAGGGATATAATTTATACGGAAAGACTCTCTCAAGGGCTTTGAGGTTTTCCATGCGTCTTGTGCAGAACGGTGAGAGATGCACAGCTGAAGGACCTGCTGTTCAGTAAAGCTGCCTTCTAACTCTGCCTAACCGGCCAGCGCTTGGCATTCTGATCTCTGAAGGTTGGGTCTTGTGGGGAGAGTGAAAGGAAACTGTCAGGTTAAAGCAACTTCTGCTGAAAAGAGCAAAGTAACCTAGTTAGGGAAATAATTTCCTTTTTTTTTTTTTTAAAGGGTGTGGGTTCTCTCAACCCCCCTGATAGATCACAGCTGTCAGGAAACCTCTGTGGGCCTTCTTGTAATATCTCAGCATTTACAAAGCACCAGGGGGGTTAGTCTCACAACACACCCGTGAGGCAGGGAAGTGCTAGTCTCATTTTACAGATGGGTAACAGGGGCAGCACAGATTAAATGACTTGCCTAAGGGCAGGAAGGCTGTGGCTGACCAGGAATCGAACACAGGTCTTTGGAGACTGATTCCATGCCCTGTCCACTAGCAGTGCAGCTAAATCCTGCCACAAATAACAAGCCATATTTATGATGGTTGATTGCTTCACAAAGCAACTCGCTTCTACAGGGGTTTTCAGGTTTGCTTGTTTTCTTAAACTAGCTGTTATTGACCAGATTGCTTTAAGGCTAAAGGGTTAGGGCCCAGTCCTCAAATGATTTAGCTGGGGATTGGTCCTGCTTTGAGCAGGGGGTTGGACTAGATACCCCCTGAGGTCCCTTCCAACCCTGATATTCTATGAAATGGTATAAATTGCCATAGCTCTGTTGATTGGGGGATCTGACCCTGTATCGTGCTTCAGTGGGTACGGGGAATAACTTTAATACATCAGTTCTTCTCTTGGGGTTACAACAAAGTGTCGTCAAGATACCAAGCAAAATAAAGTGCGTAGAACCTTTGGGGCTGGATTGTGATACCTTTGCCCACACTGAGTAGTATTTTACTTTCACCAAAGTCAGTAAGGAGTAAAGTGCTGCTCAGCACATGTAAGAATATCACAATCCAGCCCTTTAAACGCAAACCCAGTGATTTTTTTAATATGTCATTTTAATTGCTGTTTCACGTGCTGTAATGAACATACCATGGGAACCTGATTTAAATAAGACTAAATACTGTGGGCCCGGATCCTGCAAACTTCCTTCCTACAAGCGTCCCTTATTCACACAAGTAGTCCCATTGACATCAGTGCTGACAAGTGGACACAGGGGATCATAGTGTATAATCCTATCCTGGGAAGATCACACTTATCTCTGACAGATACCTGCAATCCTGTCTCTCTTTTCTATAGCTTTTCATGGCAATAAGTCTCATTGCACTGATGGGGAGGGGGAAGAATATGTTCAGCAGAAGAAGTATTCTGTAATATTTAAAGCAATCATTGAGGGATGTATCATGTTCTCTCTCAATCAGACCAGTGTATTGTTGATGACATCACCTATGATGTTAACCAGACATTCCACAAGCGTCATGAAGAAGGACACATGCTGAACTGCACATGCTTTGGCCAGGGTCGTGGGAGATGGAAATGCGATCCTGTCGGTAGGTTAATTCCCAGCTGCTCCTGCTTGTTGTAGCTACGCAGTAACGCAATAACAAGGATATGTGTGATAGGGCGGATGGGTGAATTTGGGCCAGATCTTTGGACAGAATCTGCCCTCGATCACACTAGGAGAAAACTGGAGTGACTGTGACTTCAGAGGAGTTGCAGCACAGTGAGTGAGAGCAGAGTTTGACTTAACTCAGGCTATCTGACATGTCATGGGAGAAGCTGATAATATCTGCAATAACCCTCGGTAGTGGCAACTTTACTCCTTACTGATCCCTCCCTTGGAGTGTTCCTACACTATAACACACTCTAGCTTCAGTAGCTGCCAATGTTACGGGCTAACTGGTCATTTTAGCTGTACATTGGACGGAACTCTGACAAATAAGGCATTCAGCAGGAATGCCATCAGCTGTTGTGTGGAGCAAGCCAGTAATGCTAGACTCTACCTTGTAAATTGTTTTTTCCTCCGCTTTGCGGAAATCTTCTGGTCTCTTGACTGAACTGAAAAGCATGGAAGATTGCACTAACAAATACTATCTTACCATGGACTAAATTTATTTTATTTGGCTGCTTATTATACTGGGCAGCCAAAAAAAAGAGAGCAGGCCAATGCTAAGAGTGCATATGTTAATAGCATGCCAGAGTTTAGCTAAAGCCATCATAGTGCTGTGCTTTTCTGACCAAAAAAACGAACTCTGATCTGATGATAAGACTTAGTTGTTTGATCTGCGATTACCAATCCCAAGAGAACTTTAATATGTTTTCTTTGGCAACAGTTCAGAAAGCACTAGTGGTTAAATTCTGCTTTATTTACCGTATATCTGCCCAGATTTACTGGAGATCAGATCATAAAGTTCTTGAAAATTGCTCCTTTTGAAAGAAGGAAAGAAATTTGTTTTAAAATGAGTTGGAAAATATCGTTAAAGGTGCTGTCTGTTGAATTTTGTCATTCATTTCTCCAAACCTAGTCCCTATTCTTTCAAAGGGAGTGTACAGTTGATGCTCATTGCAGTCCATCAGTAAGACTTCTATGGAGCCGGTTTCAGATGTGAGTTACGCTCACCTATGTCTGGAATCAGTGTGTGGAAGCGAAAGGTGTAAACTCTAGAGTGACACCAGAGTTTTGCTGTTGACTTCATGGGAACAAGACTGAGCTTTAAATGAGAGAAGAACAGGTGCAGTAGCTGAAGCAGTACCAAGCTCCAAAATAGTATCTGTTGGCCAGCTCCTTGTGGAAGAGAAACTCCCATTGACTTTAGAGGGAGGAAGGACTGCAGGATCAGAGCCTGTCCTTGGACTGTTGTCATTGTCCAAAACATACCACAGCTGAATTAACACCCAAACATCTGACTTGCCATTGCAGTAGTAAATCTAGGGTCTGGATGAGTTTCCATGTACCCTAGTTTTGAAGTTAGATTTCTAGTGCCCCTTTGAGTAATGCTTGCAGTAACACTGTTTGCAGTGTGTTTTCCCTCTTCGTCATTCTCCTGTGTGTTGACCCAAAGTTTTGGTTTTGGTTTTTTGGTCATTTAAATCAACATTTGACACTTACTTGTACCTGTTTCATGCCTTCAGACCAGTGCCAGGATTCGGAATCCCGGACCTTTTATCAAATTGGGGATTCGTGGGAGAAGTATGTTCATGGTGTTAGATACCAGTGCTATTGCTACGGCCGGGGTATTGGAGAGTGGCACTGTCAACCTCTGCAGACCTATCCAGGTAAGAATCCTAATGATTAAACACATTCTCCTGACTAGCTCTGGTTTAGTGTGATAGGGGTTGGCTGCATGAGCGGAGCACAGGGTGAACACCCAGCCTGCTTCCTCTGCTGATCTTAGCAATCTGCATGTCCTTTCATATCCTTATTCAATATCTTCATTAACGATCTGGAGGATGGTGTGGACTGCACCCTTAGCAAGTTTGCAGATGACACTAAACTGGGAGGAGTGGTTGATACGCTGGAGGGTAGGGATAGGATACAGAGGGACCTAGACAAATTAGAGGATTGGGCCAAAAGAAATATGATGAGGTTCAACAAGGACAAGTGCAGAGTCTTGCACTTAGGACGGAAGAATCCCATGCACTGCTACAGACTAGGGACCGAATGGCTGGGCAGCAGTTCTGCAGAAAAGGACCTAGGGGTTACGGTGGACGAAAAGCTGAATATGAGTCAACAGTGTGCCCTTGTTGCCAAGAAGGCTAATGGCATTTTGGGTTGTATAAGTAGGGGCATTTCCAGCAGATCGAGGGATGTGATCATTCTCCTCTATTCAGCACTGGTGAGGCCTCATCTGGAGTACTGTGTCCAGTTTTGGGCCCCACACTACAAGAAGGATGTGGATAAATTGGAGAGAGTCCAGCGGAGAGCAACAAAAATGATTAGGGGGCTGGAACACATGTTTAGTCTGCAGAAGAGAAGAATGAGGGGGGATTTGATAGCTGCTTTCAACTACCTGAAAGGGGGTTCCAAAGAGGATGGATCTAGACTGTTCTCAGTGGTAGAAGATGACAGAACAAGGAGTAATGGTCTCAAGTTGCAGAGGGGGAGGTTTAGGTTGGATATTAGGAAAAACTTTTTCACTAGTAGGGTGGTGAAGAACTGGAATGGGTTACCTAGGGAGGTGGTAGAATCTCCTTCCTTAGAGGTTTTTAAGGTCAGGCTTGACAAAGCCCTGGCTGGGATGATTTAGTTGGGTTTGGTCCTGCTTTGAGCAGGGGGTTGGACTAGATGACCTCCTGAGGTCCCTTCCAACCCTGAGATTCTATGATTCTATGATTCTTGTCAACGTCAAATAAGGTTAGGTGGTTTTCCCTATATACAACGAGCAAGTAAGGGTTTGAATTCTCTAGGTTCCTTTGCCCGTGGATGGTTTGCAATTGTTCAGCTCCCAGCATGGTAGGAAATTCCTGTTGGTTTTCTTTTAGAGCAGAACCGTTTCCACCTGAAGGTGGACACAAGAAAGTGTCAAGCTTACAAGTAAAGGGCCAGAGACTGATCACAATGACAATCTGGAGTTATTCATTTGGCTTCACTGGGGTTACTCTAGATTCACACTAGAATCTGACCCATTGTGGTTTTATTTCCACTTTGGTGTTTCACTGACATTATAGCTCTGCAGTCTATCTATATATTGCTTGAGGCTGTTATACCACGTATGGCCAGACCTTTCTTACCCAACCCACCTGCTGAAGCGAAATGCACCATGGCAGGAAATGCCTTCCATGGTCAGTGCCCTGAACAAAACTTTTGACCTCTCCTTTGCCCAACCAATTCTAGGAAATATTCAGAGGCAGGTCAATGTCTCTGTTTGCTGGTTTGTTCTTTTGTAGTTCCATGAACAGAACATGATAAGAGCAGCAGTTGCACCAACTTTTCTGTTTAAAGGTTGCTTCTCCCACTGGGCCTTAGTTTAAATATTAAAACTTTGCAGTCAAACACCCTGACTAAAGGATTTATAGAAAACCAGTTCCACTCTCAGTGTATTGTTTGGTTCACTGGCCCAGACCTTGCTTCCATGTTGGCATAAATATTGAGTAGCTCCATTAAAATTGACAAAGTAATTTTAGTGCTTAACTTCTTCTACATCAACAAGATGCTCCCCATTTTGATTATTGGCAGAAAAATTACTAATAAAGCAAGACTCAGAAAAAGATAAGTACTCAGTTAACCATTGGACCACTTTGGTATTTTTACAGACCTGTGTACTTACTGTTTTATCATGCAAATTTCTCTAATATCACGCATGTTCTAATAACAAAAGTATGTTGCAGTGAAGATGTAACTGTGCATGAGTTGTGTTTTTAAGAACATAAGAATGGCCGTACCAGGTCAGACCAAAGGTCCATCTAGCCCAGTATCTGTCTACCGACAGTGGCCAATGCCAGGTGCCCCAGAGGGAGTGAACCTAACAGGCAATGATCAAGTGATATCTCTCCTGCCATCCATCTCCATCCTCTGACGAACAGAGGCTAGGGACACCAATATTACCCATCCTGGCTAATAGCCATTTATGGACTTAGCCACCATGAATTTATCCAGTTCCCTTTTAAACATTGTTATAGTCCTAGCCTTCACAACCTCCTCAGGTAAGGAGTTCCACAAGTTGACTGTGCGCTGCGTGAAGAAGAACTTCCTTTTATTTGTTTTAAACCTGCTGCCTATTAATTTCATTTGGTGACCCCTAGTTCTTGTATTATGGGAATACGTAAATAACTTTTCCTTATCCACTTTCTCCACATCACTCATGATTTTATATACCTCTATCACATCCCCCTTTAGTCTTCTCTTTTCCAAGCTGAAGAGTCCTAGCCTCTTTAATCTTTCCTCGTATGGAAAGATTAAAGAGGCTAAGACTCTTCAGCTTGGAAAAGAGAAGACTAAGGGAGGATATGATAGAGGTATATAAAATCATGAGTGATGTTTAGTTTATATAAATGGAATCCTTGTGAAAACACAGATAAAGCAAAACAATAGGTTTGTGATTTACATACATACATACATTGTCTTGAGGAGAATAAAATGATCTGTGAGTAGTTGGCAAGTTAGTACTCAGAAGTAGAGCTGGTCAGGAGGGGTTTTTTTCCTTAAATGTTTTTCCATCAGAAAATGCCGATTCATCCAAACTGAAGTTTTTCGAGAGAACTGTTAGCTTCTGACCAATTTTTCACTTCAAAAATTTGGGGGGAGGGAAATAAGCCACTTAAAATTGTTAGCATTTGACATTTTTGGAATGAAAAATTTTCCAGGTTTCTAGTTTGAAATCAGGTTTTGGTTTGAAATGTAAGCTAATTAGAGTAAACAAAAAAACCCAAGACATTTTTAAAATTATGTATTGAAATGATCAAAACACCATGATTTGACTGAAGAAACGGAAATATTTTGTAGCTCGTGAACATATCTCAGATTTTTGAATTTTCATCTCAGCTGTGGGGGTGTGGGGAAGAGGTCATCACCTGCCTTTCTGCCCACTTATTCCAGCCCCCTGGTGAATCAGTGGTTCTGCACGGCCTGCTCATTCTCCAGCCAGGTACATGAAAGGGGCGTGACAACTCAGCAGCAGCTTTGGCCCCACCCCTCCAGGCTCTGGCCATGCTGGTGGCCAAAGTGGGTTCTTTAGATCCACTTGCATCTTGTATGGCCCCCATTACCCTAGAACGTGAGCACCTCACAATCTTTAATGTTTTAGCTTCATGGCAGCCCTGTGAGGTAGGAAAGGATGTGAGGCTCATCCTCAAGAGACTAAGAGTGTGTCTACAATACAAACCCCCCACCCCAGCAGTGAGTCTCAGAGCTTGGGTCAGTGAGCCCTACGATCCCATCTAGATGTTTGCCTCTGGGCTCTGAGAAATACACCCCATGCCCGGTTTCAGAACCCAGGCTCCACCCCAAACTGGAATGTCTACGCGGCTATTTTCAGCCCCATAACGGGAGACCTCTCTGCCTGAGTCAGTTGACCCAGGCTCCGAGAATCTGCGCTGCGTGATGGTGGTGGTGGTTTTTTTGCAGAGTAGACGTACCTGAAGTGATTTGCCCAAGGTCAGACAGGAAATCTGTGGCACAGCAGGGGACTGAACCAATGTCGCTCCCAAATCCCAAACTAGTGCCCTAATCCGTGTGACCTTGGCCAAATTACATAGTCTCTTTGGGTCAGATCAACAAAGGTATTTAAGTTCCTAACGTCTGTTGATTTCAGTGGAAGATAGGAATCTAAATTCCTTTGTGGATCAGGGCCTTTGTACCTCAGGCCCTACCCATCCTTCCTCTCTCTCTCTGGACGCAGAATCAGGCTCACAGCTGAGCTCTATCTGAGAGACAAAACAGGAATTGGAGGGTAGAACTAAGGACTGCCAATGAAGGGAAGACTGGGACTCAGCCCTCTGGATTTCTTTGCTGAGTTTCTTACTGAGCCTTATTGACTCCTCAGACTTCTAAAACAAACATCTCGCTGAGTTATGTGAAATATGCGCTCTGTTAGAGTGGAAACCAAGGCTTTGGGCTTTCTTTAGACATGAGAGTGCCTGGAAATGTGCACATAAATCAGATATGAAGTTCCTGCATGTAGATTTGGGGTTAGACAAGCTTTGAAATATTCTCTGTGTGGTTATGGATTTGTTTGGCTGGAAGTCTTTTTAAGTATATGCAGGTATGTATGTTACACTCTTATCCAAACAAACTATAAAAGGAAACCTTTAAAAAAAAGGGGTGTGTGTGGACGGGGGATTTAATGGCTAAAATAACAGATCATCCTGCAGAGTCAGACGGCTCAATGCTGGAGTTCCCTGGGAACTTACACCCACTAGTGTAGTACCAGATGAGGGTTCAATAGTCAGACCTTTTCCACATTTATTTGAAAGCTTTTCACAGCGTAGTTCAGGGGAAGGGATGAGGAGTCAGAGAAAGGAGCTTAAACAAGGCCAAAAGGTGCTGTGAATTATGAGCTTGATCCAGTACCCAGTGGAATTGTGGGTGCCTTTCCATCGGTCTCCAGTGGGCATGGAGCAAGCCATTAGCATCTTTGGTCCTGACTCAACTAAGTAAGTCAGTGGGACATGCGCATGTGCTTCAGCGCTTTGCTGAATAGGGATGCACTTAAAATACATGCTTAAGTGCTCTTCTGAATCTGGGTTTACAAAAGTGCTGTGTTGCAAGCCTACAACTAAACCTCCAGGCTCTCGATTGGCTTGTGGGCGTGTGTGTGCAAGGCCTGCTTTTCCTCCACTCAGGTGCTTACGGCAGTCATTTCAAACCCAGGTTTTAAAATGAGTTGATTCAGAGATGTTGTAAAATGCATAGTGTCTTTTAACTGATAATCTTCAATCATTAGCAGAAAAACTGCCTCTTCCTACAAGATGGAAGAATGTATCATTTGAATAAATGTAATGGAGATTGTTAGAGATCCCCTCTTTTTTTTTTTTTTTTTGAAGCCGAAGGCTGGGGTCCTTATCCACACAATAGTATGATGATATGGGGCTAGTCCCACTGAGAGATGGAGGTGCTACTTCCTGAATAAGAAGTTTACAGCCTATCCATAAACATCCTCAAAAATGTGGCTCTTTTATATGGAAATTTATTCTGCCCCTGCTTTTGTTCCAGTATGCGTAAGAGACTTCTGAACCTTTTGCTGGTGGTGGCCGTATTGTTGACCTTCTCTCCAGATGGTCAGCATCTAAGATTCTCCAGCATTCTGAAGCACCCTGATTTTACTGTGTTGCCTTGTGCAGCTCTCAGGACATTGATCCTGCCGTGGGACAGACTCTGATTAGCTGTGGAGATCCATTTTAATTCTGGGAAAGCATTCCATGGACACAGTCTAGCAAGGTGCCGGTACCCAACTCCCATTAGCTTAAGCATTGAGGATCCTCAGCACCTTTCCAGAGGTTCTTAGCATGACACAGGATGAGGCTTTAAGTTAGCAGAGTTTTTTTTGCTTTTAAAAATTAACCCAAATTGCAGCGAATAGTAACTGATAAAACTTCATTTATAATAAGCTCATGTTGAAAAAGTTCTCTTATTCCCCGTGCTCTGCCAAACTATCTGACTCTGTTTCGCAAGTCTCTTTCCATACCACTTATGACACAAGTCTTCCATCACAGACACAATTCTTCCATCATAAGCTTATCCCAACAGCACATGCTGATGCTTCTAGAGCAAGAGGCGATAGGTGTACCAGAGCCTTTGCTATAATGAGTGTTGGAGCCTGGGGGATAGAGTGAAAAACTATTTCTTTCAAACCTTCATAATAATATTAACAAGCAAATGCATTTTGATTAATAAATCTTGGATGCACTGAATAGCAAACTAGAGGGGAAAACTCCTTAATTAAGTTAAAATGGGGAACTTCCCTTTCAGGTGCTACTGGTCCTGTGCAAGTGATTATCACTGAGAGTGCAAGTCATCCCAATTCCCATCCTATCCAGTGGAATGCACCTGAATCCTCTCATATTTCCAAGTATATTCTCCGATGGAAACCGGTAAGTATGTCCTTCAGTCATTATATAAATCATCTGTGTTTGTAGCTCCTGATATCCATGCAAGGCTCTCAAAAGCCAAAAATCAAAACATTTTTGGTTTTGGAATTTTAATTTTTTCCCCAATGAAAACCTGAAAAACGCTAACGAAAACAAAAATTTCCTGATAAAAATTCACGTTTTGTTAAAATTTAAAAAAGGGGGGGGGCTTTTTTTGAGGGGAGAGATGATGTTTTCATCCAGCTCTAGTTGCTAATTCAGTGATCCTGCCCTACTGTAGAGGACACTTGCACTGAGGATTAAAAGTGACAGATATTATCTAAGCATGTACAGTGATCATGGATATTTGTGAATGAGCATTACTGATCAGTGTGCTTATGAATTTATGATTTCATTTGGAGTTAGGTGCCTAAATATCTTTGAGGATCTGGGCCTACAGAGTTAGCAAATATTCTAGGAAATTAGGCCGGTGGAGATTATGTGTGGGATGAATAGTGTAAATCCTTGTGAAAGTTTCCTTATTTGGAGGGAACATTGGCTTTGTACCATGGACATATTACTGGAACAACTGGGATAGATTGTATCACCTTAACGAGGAGGTAAAAATGAGCAGGATACAAAGATGTAAACAGCCAGCAGAAGATTAAATAAACTTAAGTCATTGCCTTTCTTCTGTAAAGTCTGAGCCAAAACTGGTTAGCCACAGCGTGCTGGCTTATTCATATTTAAGAGTGATTCATTTTAACCAATGCAAATGAGTTGTCTGACAGTGCCCCAGACAACACTCTCTACAGATGTCTACTCATCCATTAAGCACGTTGGTGCATACCCACCGCCTGGCATTACAAGAACAATCAGGGCCTGGGCCAAAGTCCCTTGAAGTCAGTCGGAATCTTTCCACTGATTTCGATGGACTTTGGATCAGGTCCTTAATGAAATGGGCTTTAAACACCAGGGGGCCTGACCTTAGAAAGGTGGGGATTCAGTTTAGCATTTCCCATAGAAATCAAGTGTGGGTCAGAGGGGGAGAATCTTGCTGAGCATTGTTTTCAGAGGGTAGCTCAAGTGTGTTACTGGATGATCTCCAAATATTGCATCTGCTGTAGAATTGCTGGCTGACTTTTCTAGCTTGTTGAATGATCGCTGGGTATATATTGCTGCTTAAACCTTTGCAAAGGAGAACTATTCAAACCTCAGGGCACACCCCTAATTTTAACAGGATCGTTACCCAGTATAAATTAACCACAGCAAAATGCCTCTGGAGGGCCACCCTGCCCGCCCCTCCTCCTTCCGAGGACTTTTGTTCATCTGGATATGAGTTCTGCCAGAGATATAGGCGTCCAGATGCCACAGTGATGGGCTGCCATATAAAAGCGTAATGGGCTTTGGGGGTCTCTTTCATGGTATTGGATGTCTTTGTTCTTTTAGAAAAACCAGAGAGTGGCATGGAAAGAAGCCACCATCCCAGGTCACTTGAACTCCCACACTATCTCCGGCCTGAAACCTGGGGTGTTGTATGAAGGGCAGCTCATCAGCGTGCAGCAATATGGACATAGGGAGGTCACCCGCTTTGATTTTACCACCACTAGTACTACACCTATTTCGAGTAAGTAACAGTATGAAACTGTATTTCCATACAGCCGCCTTCCTACACTTTACTTCCTTGTAGGATCATTCCCTAAGTTATTTGTTTCCTGTTAAAAATTCAGCTGCATCCTCTGTGGATATTATAATAGACTGGTTTTTTTGTTGTTGCTTATTTGCCACACTGTGTACTTATCTTTTTATAAAGGTAATAGGTACGCCTAGATCCTAGCTGGCGTAAATCGGCAGAGCTCCACTGAAGACAATGGAGCCATGTCAGTTAACACCAGCTGAGGATCTGTCTCTTCATTTCTTTTGGGTTGGCATTTGTTAATTCAGATAAAACCTTCTGATCTCTCCCCATCTTTTTTTCCTCTGCAGGCAACACCCTTTCTGGAGAGACAACTCCCCTTTCTCCTGTGGTTGCTACCTCTGAATCGGTCACAGAAATTACAGCAAGTAGTTTTGTAGTCTCCTGGGTTTCCGCCTCTGACACTGTCTCGGGATTCCGCGTTGAGTACGAACTTAGCGAGGAGGGGGATGAGCCACAGTATCTTGGTAAGGCAGATGTTTGAACCTGTTCGGCTGGGGTAGATTCGTGTAGCTCTGTGATGGGGAGTTGGTTCTCCTACTCTTGTATCCGGGTGAATTCTTAGAACCATCCTTTTTTTCAAGAGCTGACTAACTCTTGTTTAATATTTTTTTCCGTTGAGATCTCCACGTTCTATAATATCAGCATATTAGACTGGCTGGGAAGGATGGTCTGGTGGTTAACGCCCAGGGGCTGGGATTCAGATCTGGGTTTCATCCCTCTCTCTACCGTAGAGACTCTGTGTGACTATGGTCAGGTCAACTTTAGTGTCTCCATTTCTCAGTTCTCTCTGTGTAAAATGGGGGTGGTAATATTTCACAGGGGGCATTATGAGGATAATGCTTAAACACTCCCAGGAGTTGTGCTCCGGAAAAGAATACGAGGGGAAAGAACGACATTCTTTGATTTCCATTCAGCTGCTGCCCCCTCTGAATTTTGCATGGACCACCCAGATAATTCTTCAAAACCTCCCTGACAGAACTAGAAAATCAGGGTGTGAGTTGGTGTGAAATTAGTGCTGGACTCATAGCAGTGGCTAAAGTCAGGCAGAGTGCAGTTGGTTGCTATGCAAATCTGCCACTGCACCTTACTGCTGACCTGCTCTCCCCTGGCTAGTCTGTGCCCCAACCCTCTTCTAAGTAGCCTGCCAGTGGTAGAGAACTGTCCGAGGCTTTGTGGGGCTTTCTGATGGGACTAGAGAGCAGGCTCAGACCAAACAAATGTTATCACAAGAAAATTGTAACTCGACAGAACCAGCCCAGAGTTTTTGCTTGGTTTGTTTGGTGAGAAAAAAAGAACCGTTGCTAAGTCTTTTCTATTTTCTTTTTTGCAAAGATCTCCCGAGCACAGCCACCTCCGTTAACATCCCAGACTTGCTACCTGGACGCAAGTACATCGTCAATGTCTATCAGATCTCAGAAGAAGGAGAACAGAATCTGATCCTGTCTACTTCCCAGACAACAGGTACATGTTGGGATGTGCTGCTTGGCTTTGGAAATCTCTATTCTGTGGATTGTTCTCAGATGTTCTGACATGTCTTGGCCACACTTGTTTTTCTCATCTGTTATTCACTTCATCTCTTTTAAACAGCACCTGATGCACCTCCCAAACATAACGTGGATAAAGTTGATGACACTTCAATTGTCGTTAGCTGGAGCAGACCACAAGCTCCCATCACAGGTCTGCCTCATTTATATGCAACTATTTTAAACTGTTGAGGGAATGTTTGCAAAACCTGACATTCAGAAGAGAGGAACATACAAAGCATAACAGAGCGGATGAGCAATTCTGTCCACCCTGGACGCCACATGGAAAGTGTCTTTCAGACAAATGGGGAGTACAAGATGCACCTTGCAGGCTGCAAGGTGCCTGTTTGATTCCTGGTGGGTTTTACAGTGGGTTGGGTGCAAACTGATTCTGTGGGTTCACTTGACTAATCACAAACCCGCTATCCTCTGCATCCACGGCCTCTGTCTGCCCCCACGTCATGCCCATAACAAACCTGGGAAGCATGTTCTTAAAAGTTATGGGGTGTTTTTTGGATCAGTGGGGGGAAATGTGTTCATTTCTTATTTTTACAGTTCCTTGTGCTGGTGGTAGCAATTGCGTCTGGTGATCATGTCTGTTTTGTCACATTAGGTTACCGAATTGTCTATACCCCATCAGAGGAAGGTGGCAGCACAGAGCTCAACTTGCCTGACACAGCTACCTCTGTGACTCTCAGTGACTTAATGCCTGGGGTTCAGTATAACATCACCATTTATGCAGTGGAAGAAAATCAAGAGAGTGCTCCCGTCTTTATCCAGCAGGAAACCACGGGCATCCCATCCAAAGGTAACAGACAGCATGCTTCCTGGGACATTGTTCATTCCAAAGCAATTTGTCAGATGCAGCAGGGCCAAATGAAAAGAAAACTGCAGCCTCTAGAGTCCAGTTTTAGCTGTAAGTGGACCACCAGCAAGGCTCTGAATGGACATACAATCAAGAATGGCCTTTACCGAAAACCTCACCAGTGTTTAGCTCATGTACAAGCTGATCTCTGTTGTAAGACCATGTCTAGGCAAAGGGAAAATCTCAACAGATTTTTCTAAGTCGTCATAAAGATTCTCTTGCGAGATCATGTTACCAGCATTGAAAGGGTATCTGGTTGCCATGATACTTCAGATTTCAGGTGTCTAGGGTTTGTTACCCTGATCCATATTTAAACACCTGAATAATTAAGCAGATTTTTTTTTCAGGTACTGAGCCCCTGCTGAAGTCATTAGGAGTACTCAGTACTTATGGATTTGGGAGCTTAACTGTAGGCACCCAAGTTTTTAAAAAATTGCCCTTAATTTTAAAAAAGGAATCAATTAGGCTGTATAACTGAACCAAAAAGAAATGTTCTGAAAGAATCAGATGTTCTTGCGATGAGAACAATGCCAGGAATGAACGAGGCTCAATTATTTTATGATTTGTCATCCATATAGTCTGTGAATTACCGATGTTTGTATTGGTTAACCATAGGCGGCATGTGGAACTCATTTGCACAAGTAATCCGAAACCTCTGTTGAATATAAGACTCCACAATGACTCTGATACTGCACCATTGAAGCCAGAGGGAGTTTTACCACTGACTTCAGTGAGGCTGGGGTCACGCCCTGTAGTTGTTTAATTATAAAGGGATTGGGTTTAAAATTAATGTATAGATTCTCCAGTTGTTCTGCTGGTTTTAAAAGCCTTTTCTTCTTAATTAGCAAAATAGCGTCTTGTTTATCATTGGATAATTTGGGGTTTGTTTTGTTTTGTTTTTTCAAACTTGTGGCTCTGTACGAAGTTGACATTCTGCTGCTTCATGCATTTGATTTTTTTAGTTTTTCTTTTGTGCCAACAAAACAATCCATATGCAAATCTTAGACTAAAATCTTCTCAGCCACCTAGTGTAATTTCAGATGTACAGTAGACTCAGGTATTTTCTTTAAATCATTTGTTAAGATAGGGCTTTTTTGACATTTTCTGTTGTGTAAATGGTCTCAGTCAAACATGTCATAGTTTAGTTATTCAGTTAGAACTCACTTCTTCCTTTTTCCGCACTTATTCCTGGAGTCCCCTTTACCATTCTGTAAGGAATCCCTCTGTCTTACTGGAGGTTTCTCTTCTGTCAGATGATGTTCCTTCACCCAAGGAGCTACAGTTTGTGGAGGTCACCGATGTCAAAATCACCATCATATGGACCCCCCCATCGAGCACGGTGTCTGGCTATCGGGTGGAAGTCACCCCAGTTAACCGCCCTGGTGTACATGGACAGAAACTGCCTACTACCAGGAATTACTTTGCTGAGGTCACTGACCTTTTACCTGGAACGACCTATCTCTTCAAGGTCTTTGCAGTGCTCCAGGGCCGGGAGAGCAAGCCATTGACTGGAGAGCAAACGACTAGTAAGTGTCTTTCCTTGATGCTTTTTTCATGGACTTGGAAGTGACTCTTTTCCCTTCCTTTAGAGTAACATGTAAATACATCACTAAAGTGGAATAGTTCATTCCAACCATGTGGCACCCAATAAGCAAAACGATGGGGCTGAGAATTCAGCTGATCATGCAATGATCTCCTTAGCAGAGGTATTCTTTTCCAGTGCTTTCCAATAGGGGTTTAACTCTCATGGTGTTTGAAAACAATTTAATGTGGCTGGAGTTCTCTTTTCTTTTTTAATTGATTGAGAAGGTGTGTGCCCTTCTGGCTCATTGCTAGCCATGGTCTGTGAGGCAGTGACTTTGCAAAGGCACCTAAGGGTGAATTTCAATGGGATTTGAGTGCCTAACTTGCTTAGACTGCCTTTGTACATCCCAATCTAAACGCTGATTGCTGACATGCACGGTTGGCTTTCATTGACCGCCATAGGAGCTCTGTGTGTGCCTCTAAGAACAGGAATTGGCGCATAGTTAAAATACATCCCAATGTTACCATGTCAGTCCTGGTTCGTCATATGATATCCTGCTATTCTTTTCAGGAGGCAGCAATTGCCTCCTCAATCAAAACGTTGGGGGTACAAAATGTTTGTTCAAGACCTCTAGCTACCCTGCTATAAGGTGTTTTTACAGCCCTGTTTCACTGTTGTCACACACAGCTTTGTTCAAAGTTCACTGAAGTCTGTGGAAGTTTTTTTTGCATTGATTTCAATGGGACTTTGGATCAGGCTCGTAGGGAGTGCCTGTTTCCCACTAATCATTGTTCAAGGGCAAAGCCTCTCACAATTTTGTTAGTGGTGACAGTACAGTATCAGTGGCGCAGTCAGTTCCTTGCAAAACCCCTCCTCTGGCTCCTTGGTGTGAGGAGAAGGAGACTTCCTGTCAGTCCCTCTGTCCCTTGCTTCCCACAACCGTAGAGAGGCTGGAAGCAAGGGATGAGGGATGCAAAGGACAGAGGTGAAGCTCAGCATCTCTTTGATTTCCCCAGCTGTAAAATGGATATAATGACCTTTGTAAAGTGCTTTGAGATCTACTGATGACAAGTGCTGTGTAACAACAGCTGGGTATGGCTATGATTTGATCCACTCCTTGAAGTGTTTTCCCAACCCAAGAGAAGCAGATCAAAGAAAGTCAGAATGTGGATCTTGTGAGTATTTCACAACCCTGAAAGAGTGGCCACAAAAGTGTCCCAGTTTTTGATTCTGAAGTTACACACAGGGCCAGGCTTTCAAAAGTGCCCAACTCTCATTGATCGCATATTCTGAACGGTTGTTCTCACTGTTGAAAGTCTGGCCCAGAGTGTCTAAAAGAGAGAGAAGCAGAAGACATGTTGATCTTATTTCATTTCCTCAGAATAAGTAAGTTTAGGTGCGTGGACATTTTCAAAAGTATCTACATGACTTAGGAGCACAAGTCCCATTGAAAACACTTCTTTGAAAATCCCACCCTGAATTTCCTTCATGTTTACAAAAAACAAACAAACAAAAAAACTCCACATCAATTGGCCAGATTTTTCCCAAGAGCTCAGCTCCCATTGAGACCTAAAAGTTCTGGTGTTTGTTCTTGTTGGGGTTTGCCAGGTGCAGAGCACGTCTGAAAATCTGCCCACTTCATTTAGATGCCTAAATGGGAGTGGAGCTCTTTTGCAAAACTGGCCCCAAATGTTCATTTGGAATATGAAGCAGAGCATAGTCATTTGAATAGGCCTGCATAGAATATCAGGGTTGGAAGGGACCTCAAGAGGTCATCTAGTCCAATCCCCTGCTCAAAACAGGACCAATCCCTAGACAGATTTTTGCCCCAGAGCCCTAAGTGGCCCCCTTAAGGATTGAACTCATAATCCTGGGTTTAGCAGGCCAATGCTCAAACCACTGAGCTATCCTTCCCCCTAGTAACATACATAAGGAATTGTTTTCCATAGGCTGCGATCATCCACTTAACTGCTTTGTCTGAACCACATTGCTAAAAGTAATCTGATACGTTGTGTCCTGTAATTGACAGTCCTGGGGAAAAGAAATCAGTCAGGTTTCCCAAGAAAAACTCTCCAGCAAAAGTCTTCTGATGGTGCAAACTTGCTTCTCCTTTTGTCTTTCCATTAAACAGTGGCCTACAAATAAGCTATGATTACATACGAGAGAGAGATACAATGCTATCATTTTCTGTGTGGAACAAGCCCGAGTGGCAGTAGAGTTTCATATCCTCTAAACAACTGGTTTTCAACATGGGGATCATTAACAGGCTTGAGGAGGGTCACAATAACTCTCCCTTTCTTTATGACCATCCTCCTTTTCATTATAGATGGGGGCGGGGAAGGGAGTTATTTTTTCCCTCCCCAAAAAATGTTGATAAAAATTAAAACACTGAGAACCCCAAAACTGGAGGGGTATGTTCCATTAACAGTTGTTGTTTTTTCATAAATTTCCATTTAGTCAAACTATTTTCTGTTTTTAAAAAATATTTAGATGGAACTATTTTTTGACTGATGCTAGTTACAACATGTGATTGCGGCATGGAAAAGTTGAAAACTACTGCACTAAGCAACATAGGGCCAGATTTGTAAAGGTATTCAGATGCCTAACTCCCATTGGGCGTTCTTTTTCCCAGGACCTTTTCTGGACTTTAATTCCTATAAGTAAGCATTTTGTCAGGGGGTAACATCTCTGCTGCATTCGTTTTGTTCTGGATCCAGCACATCACTTATGTGCTTAAAGTTACGTACAGATTACTTAGGGCAGGTCTACACTAAGGGCGGGGGTCGAACTAGGGTACGCAAGTTCAGCTACGTGAATAGCGTAGCTGAACTCGAAGTACCCTAGTTCGAACTACTTACCCGTCCAGACGCCGCGGGATCGAAGTCCGCGGCTCCAAGGTCGACTCCGCCACCGCCTTTTGCAGTGGTGGAGTACCGGAGTCGACCGCGGCGCTTCCGGAGTTCGAACTATCGCGTCTAGATCAGACGCGATAGTTCAAACTCCGAGAAGTCGAACTCACCGCGTCGACCCCGCAGGTAAGTGTAGACTAGCCCTTAGATGCTTTGCTGTGTCAGGGCCTTTAAGGATGAAAATGCCAGTATGGAGACATATGAAAGACCTTGTATAATTCCAAAGACCTTGTATAATTCATATAGGAGAGACAAGCATGCATAGGGTTATTTGACAGCATAGTCCTCCTCTTGACTATTTTAGGTTAACGCGTTCCTCCCCAGAAATGTGATGGTGTTTTTTAATTAAAGTTGGTGCACATGTTTTGGTATTTTTAAAAAACGACTACCAAGATTTTTCAAAAGAAAGCCATGCTAAACCCATGGAAGGACTGTTAATACACACTTTGCTTTTCCTTCTAGAACTTGATGCTCCCACCAACCTAAGGTTTGACAATGTTACTGAGTCTGCAGTGTTAGTGGCCTGGACTCCACCACGCGCTCCGATCACAGGATACCAACTGACTGCAGGTCCCACAAGAGGCGGCCAACAAAAGGAGTACAAGGTGGGGCCATCTGTCACCAAATACGCCCTGAGGAACCTGCAGCCTGGGTCCGAGTACACTGTCTACCTTGTGGCGGTGAAAGGCAACCAGCAAAGCAGCAGAGAAACTGCAGTCTTCACTACTTGTAAGCATGATGGGTGCTTATTCATTTACCAATGACACTGTCATCTTCAAAAGCATAGGCTGCGTTTGAAACCGGCCGTTCTAACTCGTCTTTCAAAATATTCCTTTGAAATAATATTTGAATGAAGCTACTCGGGAAATGGCTTTCCCACCATACTTCATAAGAAATTTAGACAAAAACCAAAAATATTACATTTCCATTAGAAATTGCTGATGAAATGTTTCAGCTTTTTGTTGAAAAACAAATCTAAAACTGAAAATTTCCAAAAATGTCAGTTGTCGACAACCCAAACACCAACACATTTCAGGCAAGCATATGTTTTCAGTTTCACCCAACGTATTTTGATTGTTAGGTGGGTTTTCCAATTTTGCAGCAAAAACCCAGGGGGGAAAAATGATTAAAAGCTGACATTTCCCATGGAAATGTGCATTGTGATGAAAAAAACATTTTCCCTCAAAAAAACGTTTTCGGACAGTTCTATGTTTGAGCCTTTCTGGTGTGTTAGCTAGTTGTTTAAGAGAATGAGTAGTGGCTAAAAGGGCCGTTTCTTCCCAAAGATTATAGTGTTATGTTGAGTTAGTTAAGAACCACTGCATACTTGTAGAAAGAATAGATAGATTTTGCTATTCAAATAATGATGAAGCTGTGATGTAAACCAACAAGAATCAAACCTCTCATCGATAAGGCTGATAACCACATCCTTTGTTCAATGGAGTGCGTGGATTTTATATCAGTGTGAAGTTAAAACTAAGCATCCACATTTATCCCTGGTGTAATATTATTGACTTCAGTAAAGTTACACCAGAGATGCACTTGGCCCCCAGTGTCTGCCTTAGATGTGGTCATTTCTGGCGAGGACACTGCGTGGCTGAGATAAAGAAAGCTATTGCCTTTCACAACTACCCGATTGGACTGAGTCCATTCCAGGTTCGGAATATGTTGTATAATTGTATAATTTTTTAATTGATAGTATTTTAAAGAATAAAATGCAAAATCTCAGCCAAGGCTTTTTGTATGCTAAGTCTGCGAATATATCCCAGGATCAGCCAAATTATGAACCAAAAAAAAAATACTGTAAATGGTATTTACATTGACACCCCTCCCTTCTTCCCCTCCTCTGCCCCTAAACATCACAAACGGCTACCCAGAGAGTTACAGATTTCGGTAACTCTCTGGGTAGCGCTGAGTCTGAACTCCGTTTATCGGTTCCTTTCACAGTGCAACCCATGGGCTCCATCCCTCCCTATAACACAGAAGTGACAGAAACTTCTATTGTTGTTACCTGGACGCCTGCGCCAAGGATTGGTTTCAAGGTATTTTCCCACTGAAGCCTTTGGATCTGTTTTGCTCTCTATTGCTCAATTCCATTAGCTGTCACCCAGCTAGGACCAGTTCAGAACGAATGGCTATAGACGATGGTTTGGGGAAAGAAGGGTGGTCACAAATATGGAAGCACTGAGTAGAGCGGGGCAGTGTCTTGTGTTCTTAAGCTGAAGTGACTATTCAGGGGTTAAAATATTTATGCAAAGGAGGTGATGCGCTCACACGCCTGATCCAAGGCCCACTGAAGTCAATGGGAGTCTTTTGCCTGACTTCTGTAGGCTTTGGATCAGGCTCATATTTGGGGCATCGAGTTGATAGTCCGTCACACAGCACCATGAGGTTGCACTGTCCCGTTCTGCCGCGTGATGCTGTGCTCCCTGAGGCTTACCCAGCTGCAGGGTTATCCATGCCCTCAGTGCTCCAGCATAGGCTAACTTCCCCATGACAAGTCAGCTGATCACTTTGGAGGATGTGTCCAGTATGCTTATAGGCACCTAGATGGTTCATGTGTAAGGCTGGAATGCAACCTTCCCCCTTTCTTCTCCTCTGCAGCTGGGTGTGCGACCAAGTCAAGGTGGAGAAGCCCCACGGGAGGTGATTTCTGAATCTGGTAGCATTGTTATCTCTGGCCTGACTCCTGGAGTGGAGTATGTCTACAGCATTTCAGTCCTGATGGACAGTCAGGACAGAGACATGCCGATCATCAAGAGAGTAACTACACGTACGACACATCTGAATATCCCTTACTAATTTATGTAATGCTCTGACTACTTCGCTAGGTTGTTGCGTGGCTGAGTGGGTAGGGTACTAGCGGAGGGCTCAGGAGAGCTGGATTCTATGTGCAGCTCTGCCACTGCAGGATAGCCTTGGGCAAGTCTCTTTGCCTCAGTTCTTCTCTATATTTAATGAGAATAATGCTAATAATTTTCCTTTATAAAGCATCTTAAGATCTCTTGGCCTGAATTCAACTGAGCGCTAAAAGAATTATTATTAATCGTAGTAGTATTGCTAAACCCCTAAAACAGTGCATTTGTGTGCCATTTTCTCTCTTCTCAGTCTCAAAGGAGTCTGCTCTCCCTTTGATTCTCAGATGACATTAATATTACTGCATCAGAGTACAGCTCTGAAAGAAGCTATTTTAGTTGGTTAATTTTAAGGGTCTGGGTTGTTTTGTTTTTCAAATGACTCTTGGGATTGTCAGCTGATCATGCATTTGGTTTCTTCTAGCATTATCCCCACCGACTAACCTGCATCTGGAGCCTAACTCTGACACTGGAATCTTGACAGTCTCCTGGGATAGAAGCACAAGTCCAGGTAATTAAATAGCATCAGAAACGGCTCCACATTACAAACATGTAGATCAAGAATAACTCCTGTGATTTACTCCAGAATTACACTAGTGCAACTGATGGCACAGCAAGTGTTGCTAACCGGGCACCGATTAAATGTTTAGCTTCCATGTCATCTTTTGGCATATGTTATTTTCAGTTACATTCAAATATCATCTGCTAGAATACAAATGTTCTGCATTCCTGTATGAAAACGGTCGGCAACAGGACCCTTAAAGCTGTACCTTCCATGTCAAACAGTGATAGTCCAAAGGATGATCGAGATTGCCTTTCAAGTCAGGTAGGACCGGGGGAGTGAGGAGTCTGCTCCAGTATCCTCGGTAGCTAACATAGAGTCTGAAATAAAGAAAGCAAAAAAAACCAAGAGGGTTTCTGGCCGGAAGGGAAAATGTGGGGTTAGTTCATTGAAAGTGAGTGTGGCATTTTCCAAAACACCCAACCTTGGCCTAACTCTTCTCCCACTGATGTGGATGGGAGCATTTCCCGTGACTTCAATGGGAACTGGTAGGCCAGTACCGAGTGCCTTTGAAAACCCCCACCCTGAGCTGAGAGATGCAACGTTTCCTGTTTCCTGTCATTAGAATTTTGGCTTTGGGCAACTCCTAAGAGTGCATTTTCAAAGCGCTGCAGAGACTAGCTGTGTCTCCCGTTAATGCTCATGGGAGCTGCGCAGCTAAGCCCCCCCGGGCACTTCTTTGGAAATGTATCTCAGTGTGTCAATGCGAAATGGACCGATCCTACGTCGAGCAAGCACTTGCGTGCCCAGCTGAGGTTGATGGGGAGCATCTGTTTAATATCATTTGCGCTTTCTCTGAGCGATTGTGTCCAAGCCTGGTGTAAATAAATCCGCCACATTGATTCCTGTGATCTATGTATTTCAGGCATCACTGGGTACAGAGTTACCACCGTTCCTACCAGTGGGCAGCAGGGTTACACCCTGGAAGAAGTGGTCAATGCAGAGCAGAATTCCTGCATCTTTGAAAATCTGAGCCCTGGCCTGGAGTACAACGTCAGTGTTTATTCTGTCAAGGACAACAAGGAAAGCGTCCCCATCTCCAAAACCATCACGCAAGGTAATGGAAAAATGAGCAGCCACCTCGGTCATTGTAACAGACCAACCTTGTAAACAGTCTGCACATGGACCTCCCGCTGACTCTGATGGTGGAGGATTTGCAGGCTTAGACCCTACCAGCAAGGTAGTCACTTGCCCTACGTGCCAGTGCAGGGAGTAAAGGGGCCCTTATACCCCCTTACGCATTGGCAGCCCATCCGCAGGGGAAGAGCTGTCTCTGTGAAACCGGTACACTGCCTCGCTTGCACAGGTGGGCTGGGGAATGGGTAGTGCCTTGACTCCACCCCGTGGTGCCCCAGCCAGCAGATCTGAGCCGTCGCAGAAGGGGGAGCCAGGACGTAATGTAGTACTGGTAGGAGCTAGCGGCAGATTACTTTGTGGTCCCAGGACTCACAGCAGTACGATAAAACATCTGAATTCCTGAATGATTGGGTGTTAGTTTTGCTTTGTGAAGGTTTTGTTTGGCTTTGTTTCCGTTAAGCCATGAAACAATGCCAGCTCGTGTGTTTGGCAAATGCTTGCTGTTAACCCGGCTTTTAAAATGTCTGTGCTTCACTGAGTTGCTGTGCGCTCCAGTGGGTATCTCATGCAGCAGTGTTGTATCATTAAAGCAACAATGGCTTTAACCCTGTACCATGCTCTAATGGGGGGAAAAAGCACTAAAATGGCATCCTTTGTGTCTTTTGATACTCTTGAAAGGTGATATGGTAAATGCATCCCATGAGGATCAATCGTTATTTTACAGAAAATGGACATTTTGCTACACTTAATCTGTAAAATACTTGTTTTTCATGACAGAACAAGAAATATTTGCTCAGTTATTAAGCAAACCAGCCTATTGCACCATTTCTATCTGATATTTCCCTTTTCCAGCTAATTCCTAATGATCCTATCACAAGTGTAATAAGCCATAGGTCCTTTCTTACTGAGGGGAGCAGCATCCTCAGCTCCCACTGACTTCAGGATTCGATCCTTAAAGTGACAGGGCCAGACTCTGAGCTGGTGCAGTTCTGCTGACTTCAAAGGAACTGTGTCAGTTTGTGCCAGCTGAAGAGTTAAAGGCAAAGCAGAATCCCTGATTTCTGTTGGGTCTAACATTTGGGAAAGAACAGCTCTGCTAAAGTTGTACTGTCCATCGGGAAAATCCCATAACCTTGTTAACTATGCAAACATCTAGGATGCATGTAGAAGGTTATTCAAATGAATCCTAATTCAATGGCTTGGTTTGAAGATTGTAAAGTTTGGTTAAGAAACCAAGTCAGTTTCTCTCAGCCACACACTGCTCCTAGCATAACATTAAGAGCTGGGTGATGCTGTGCGTTTCATATGGAAAACCCATATCCTAGAAAAGCTCATTTGTAACCACTTACAGTTTTTCTAAGCAAGCTTTATATTGCTTCCAAGTTTGGGGTTTTTGTTTTAGCACCTGTGCTGCAGCTATAGCAGTAGGACTTTAAGAATACCGGGCCAGAAAATCATCATAATTTCTTTTAGCTCAATAAAGATACACTGATTTGCACCAGATGCCTTCATTGACTTAAATAGAACTACAGCAGTTTTTGCCAGCTCAGGATTGGGCCCTCTCCAGTTATTTCAGCATTCCCAGTGTGTTGATAATTTTATGCTCTGAACAGTTGAAGCTGGGCATAGTATTCTGACTATTTTTTTTTAAAAATCTCGAGGGTCAGTTATCACTAATCCAGTTTTCTCTTGCTTAAAGATTAACAGGCAAGAGAATTTTTTTAAAAATGCTAAAATTGGGTATGTGTCTTTAAGAGAATCTTTTAAAAAACCACCTCAGGGCCCAACTGTCTCATCCGTACAGTGAGCTCAATGGGGTTAGGTGCCTAACCTACTTAGGCTGTTGTACATCCCACCAGGCAGAGTCCAGAACTTCAAAGGTATTTAGGCACCTAACTCCCACTGAAATCCTGCGTTCCTGCCTGCTTCTTTCCCTGTGTCAATATGGCCCTCCGTGTGTTGCAAGGTGCTATTTCATGTGAGGAAGAGTGGCGCAATTGGGCCCTCAGTGGGAAAATGTTGCATATCACCGTCATCGCTTGACCGTTTCCTCACCGTTAAGACGTGTAACCTGATGCACACTGCCTTATTTTTCCCCCTCCTCTTTTCTTTTGCCTCTGTGTGTGTTTGCTGTTCCCCCCGGCACTCAGTAGAGGTGCCCCAGCTCACTGACCTAAGCTTTGCTGACATAACTGATACAAGCATCGGCCTGAGGTGGACCCCGCTAAATGCCTCCACCATTATTGGTTACCGCGTCACGGTAGTTGCGGCAGGAGAAAGTGTCCCTATTTTTGAAGATTTTGTGGACTCCTCAGTAGGATACTACACAGTCACAGGCCTGGAGCCGGGCATTGATTACGACATCAGCGTAATCACACTCATTAATGGCGGAGAGAGCGCCCCTACCACTCTGACACAGCAAACGGGTGAATTTTGAAAACTTCTGTGTTTGTGATCTGGATGGTGTTTCATGCTGTCACTAGCTGCTAGGGTAATGGGCTTTCTCTGAGAAGAATTGAGCCACTCACTGTGATGGGGGGAGGGAGGGACAAGGACTGGCTTCTCTTTTAAATATAGGATGGGAAGGGCTATGCCGTTTGCATGTTTTAGCCCTGTGCATGAACTGCATTTTTATATTGTGGATAACTGCAAAGGCAGGATCTCACTCATGCTGGCTTTTCAGCTTTTCAGGTTTCATTGTTAAACTTCAGTTATGTGATCCCCAAAGTATAAGATCCTCAATCACAATCCCCAAAGGGAGATGGGATCCCCCAAAGGGTGGATACAATTCTAGAGACACTCTTCGGTTTAGCCCCCGACGCTCTCACTGGTCAACTCATTTGAGCGCTTCGTATTTTTTTGGTGGTGGCCCAACTTTTCAAATCTTGCCTTAAAAGATGGACAAGAAACATTGCTCCCTGAGCCCACGCTAGTGACAGGCATGTCACACTGTCAAGGTTCTCTGTAGTGCATGGGTAGAAGATGAACTGAGAACTAGTTTGTGCATGTAACCCTGTGTCGTGTGAATAAGCTGCTGAGGTTCTAAACCCTTAAACACACAAGTAGACATAGAGGCGAAGGGACTTAATGGATCTACCCTCTCCTCCCCTATGTATGCATGTATCAGTTTTGGATGAAAGGACCTTTTCATATGTAAACTGCTGTATGGCAACTTAAGCCTCTCTTGGCCACATCTCTGTAACCCAAGATGCAGCTGCAAGGCCAATATTACAGAAACCTGCCATCTTGTTTTCAAATTATCTCAACAGAATACATTTAAGTATCAGCAATTGCCAAGAGGTTAAAGGAGCCTGACAGTAGTATGAGTGTTTTTAACTGTAGTGGAACCAAAGGTAGCTTAGGAGTATGTTTGCATGGATCTGACACCGTAGCCTCTTTTTTGCATGAGATACACTGTAGATTCCCTGAACATCCACCTTGGTAAACTCTCACCTTCCAGAAAATGTTAACAAAAAAAACCCAAAAAAAACAATATTCTTTGCATGTAGCTGTTCCTGCTCCAACTGATCTGCGCTTCACCAACGTGGGGCCAGATGCTATGCGTGTGACCTGGAGTCCTCCAGTATCCATTGAACTGACCAGTTTCCTGGTGCGTTACTCACCTGTGAAGAAAGAGGAGGATGTTGCTGAGCTGACCATTTCACCCTCCGACAACATGGTGTTTTTAACAAGTAAGAGGTTACCTGCATAGGTCAGCGGAACGTAAGGGACTTCTCAAGCTGAAGTCCACTGATGGTTGGTGGGTCTGCAGAACACTTGCTGGGCTGTAGGTGGTCAGATGGTATTAGCTCCCTTCCCATGGTTTACAGCAGCTAAATTACATTAAAATAGATACAAATACGTAAAGTACTTTCTTAATATTACTCTCCTATGTGTTAATGGGTATAGCTGCCACATGGACATTGAGCAGTCATGAATTGGGGAGATACGGTTTTCCTGATTGTGAATTGGAGGTGAGTTGGTCCATGAGATTATTTCCCGAAAGATGTGGTCCATCCTCTGAACACATTAAGAACCCCAGCTCTCCAGTGAATTTCTTGTTGGAGACCCAGCATAAAGGAAAGGAAAAGCAAGAAATTGATTGGAATAAGTATAATGGATCAGATTCCCTGCTGGTGTAAATTGGCATAGCTTCATTGACTTCCATAGAGATATGCTAATTTACACCAGCGAAGGACTTGGTTCATTGTTTTAACGAAGTTAAAGTCAAACTGTGTAAACCTTTTCCCGCTGAGACAAGGAGGATGATTTATCATACTGGGGGGCATTTGAACCTGGTTAGGTATTAAGAGTAGGTACACATTGCCTATCTTGTTTGACAAAAAGTCAGTGACTTGCAGTGCAGCGGTCTAGATGAAGACACAAAGGTTTAAAATCAGCAAAAGGTCCCCTTTGAGTCTTTTTAGATTTTGGAAAGGAAAATAAATGCTCTATCTGAAATTTCAGCAGTACAGTGCAACTGATCTCTTGCATTTCTCACAAGCATATAATTAATTTGCTCATCTTGATAGAAAAGTTGTGTTTTGTTGGGAGGATTTTCCCTAGAAACTGGACAAGTTGGTTGAGTGAGAGACAGTACCTGCTTTAAAAATAAAGGACCACATTCTTAGCTGACGTAAAATAGAAGCTCTTCACTGAAAGTCAGTGGTGCTACTTCAGTTTACATCAGCTGAAGATCTGGCCCTGTTTATCAGTAAATGCTCAGAGCTGGGAGGCCTGTATGGAAAACTAATCCCTGCTGACAAACCCATCTAAATAATGTCCTTGCCAAATAGCAATAAAAAAAGAAACCACCAACACTTGTTGCAGGCTAAAACTTCCATGAAACCAAAGGCCATTCCCATGCTTAAAACCAAGCTTCAGCTGGACTCAAATGTCTTGACTATCCATTAGGCTCAGGTTTTGCACAGGCTAAGCAAAAATCGGTCGCTCCACATCATGAGCTGTGTCAGTTAGAATTGCTGAGGTTTTTCATTTGCTCCGAGAGCCTGAAAATTGTGAGGGTCTAAATCGGTGTGGTTTAATCCTTCAGGTCTCCTGCCTGGCACTGAATATCTGGTGAGAGTCTACAGCGTCTATGAGCAGCATGAGAGCACCCCTCTGACAGGCGTGCAGAAAACAGGTATGTGGAAACCTGCTTGGAAAACTTCCGTTTGCTTCTATCTCTCCCGTTAACCGCTCCTTGATAGGACAACTCTAATCACTGGGGGAACTTAGGGCATAAAAGCCTTTACGATTTTGCTCTCCTTGACATGTATTGTTGGAGAGTTGCATAAAAGATTTTATGGGAGTGCTGCAGAGAGACAGCTTGGGAAGTGCTGAGCAAAATGGCCAAGGGGCCAGATCTTCAGCTGGTTTTAATTAAAAGGTGTATAATTGACTTCAGTGGGACTATGCTAACTTACATCCACCGAGGATTTGGCCCAATAAAAGACCAGTGTCCAGTCCCCCCAAGAGGCGTCCAGACACGTCAGGATCAGGTCCCTCCGCTGTATCCCTCTGACATTGTACAGCCAAGTCTCAGAAGTATTTGGATGTTTTTGTACTTTGGCTTTTTCTGTTCTCTGAAACCAGGGCTGGGTGTTTTTGTTTGGGCAAACATTTAAAATTGTCAGATACCTCAAGTTCAGAGGACTCCAGATGTGGGCTGACCTTGCGAGGAGATTCCATTTTTGCAATTACTTTCCTGTGGTTTTTTAACGCCACTGTATGATCTGGATCGTTACATATTTATAGGTTCAGTGTTGAACAGTGTTTGGCAGGAGTGCAAGCAGGATTCTGAAATCCCACCATGGGGTGGGGCTGGGGAAATCCCTCATCATTTCAAAATAAATGTATCTGTTGTTCAAATAAGCTGAATGTCCCTTTTCTTGGGTATCCTCCTGCCCCAACCAGGCCTTGATTCTCCATCTGGCATTGACTTTTCGGATATAACTGCCAACTCTTTCACTGTGCACTGGATTGCTCCTCGTGCCACTATCACCGGCTACAAAATTCGCCACCATCTGGAACACAGCAGCACCAGGCCCAGGGAAGACCGTGTCCCACCTTCTCGGAATTCCATCACCCTCACTAACCTGGCCCCAGGCTCAGAGTACGTGGTCAGCATTATTGCTGTCAACGGCAGAGAGGAGAGCTTGCCCTTGGTTGGCCAGCAAACTACAGGTCAGTTCGGAAACAAGCCAGACAAAATGTACATTGAAATTCTCCTGCCCCATCTCGACAAGTTGTTAAACTGAATCCTTCCGGCTGGCTGGCGAGTAACTGAACTACTGACAGCAGAGCAGAAAGTTGGCTAGAGGAGAAAGGGCCTGATTCAAAGGCCTCTGAGTTCAATGGACAGACTCCCACTGATTCCCATGAGCTTAGGATCAGGCAGAAAGCACATCTATCTGCTAAGGAGACAAGGCATTTTATCATACAAAGGAGTTTCTGAAGAGGCTAAGTGTTAATTCAGATAGCTCAAGCCAATGTCCATTGTGCACATTCTTTTGTTTTAAATGACCTTGTGGTGAGTCTGCCTCAGGGCGTTGTGCTACCAAAGCAAAGGAAAAAACCCAGGGAGTTCCGGTTAACTCCTGGGCTGGTAGATCCATGAGATTTGAGGCCTTTCTTCTTGCCCTCCAATGGGAGGCATCAAAGCCCTCCCACCGAGGGGAGTAGTCTTCAGAAACGAGTTCTCTGGGCAATTTCCCACTCCCCTAGGTTTTTCTGCAGGAGGGACACATTTAGGGCTCAATTTAGTGGCCACAGAAGTCAATAGCAATCTTTCCATAGCCCCTGGATTCAGGCTCTTGAGCCAGATGTCACCTAGAGACCTGACGGTAAACTGTGGGCTACTGGAAAGACTTGTTAGTAGCAACAGCCTCCAGTGTAAGTAGAGTAACAGGAGTCTGGGGAGTGTCAAATGTTTTTTAATTTTCTTTTTTAACCCTGACTTCTTTTCTAGTTTCCGACGTTCCAAGGGACCTGGAAGTTACTGCCACTAGCCCCACCAGCCTGGTGATTTCCTGGGATGCTCCTGCAGTTACAGTTAGATACTATAGGATAACCTACGGCGAAACAGGTCAGTGTGATCTAATATTACCACTTCTACAAGAGCTCCCCGTTGACACCAAGTGTGAAGCTTTAAGCTTGGGCCATTTAAACACTGCAGCAAATAGTGAGGGCAAATCTGATCGATGATTGTAGCATGCAGCATGCTCTGAGAACTCAGACGGAGGCAGTGTGCTGATGGATATGCACTGAGAGAAGCAAATATCATGACTGAACTTTAAAGGTGGGGCAAATCATCTTTGCTACCACATCCAGAAACTCCATTCATTGCACTGGAAGGTCCATGGGCCTCTCATTTGCCTCTTGGTTTGGGGTGAAAAAGGTCTTTCCAACTTATTATGGGTTGACCCAAATCTCATTGAAATCAATGGGAGTCTTCCATTGACTTCAGCTCATCCCTTGCTTTTTGTTTAAAACGTGAGTAATTATCAGCATTTTCTTTCTTACCCGCCGTCCCAGGTGGCAATAGCCCTGTCCAGGAGTTTACCGTGCCTGGCACCATGTCCACTGCCACCATCAACGACCTTAAGCCCGCAGCAGATTATACCATCACGGTGTACGCAGTGACGGGCCGTGGAGACAGCCCCGCCAGCAGCAAGCCAGTCACGGTCACATACAAAACAGGTGAGACACATGGACAACGCTACCAGCTTCTGGTTTATCTCATAATTGTCCTCTGTTTCAGGTGGGAGTTATGGGCCTGTTGGCTTTGGTGGAGTTACACTCCAGATGGATTTGGCCCATCGTGTTCATAATGTTACAAAATGGGATGGTGGCTTTTGGAGAGGGGAGTTTAGACGAAGACTAAACAAACTTACCGGAGTTGTGGACTTCTTGTTTGGGGGGAACCACTTAACATCCATCTTTGTTGGAGTGAGCGTACTGAGGAAAGGCTGGCTCCTCGCACATGGGGTGTCAAACCACTTGGCTGTTTGATGTAGGATCACTATTCTGTCTGCATCTTACCTCTGGCATTTTTAATGCACTGTAGCATGTAGGGACTCTCTGACCCTAATAGGACCTACCCTTGATGAGCTCTCTGGGGCAGAGATGGTCTTTTGATAGTTGTTTGCATAAGGTTTGAGCCAACTCCCATTGAAACTCATGGAAAATCTCTTTAATGGCCCTTTTAAAAGACTTCCACTGCCCTTAATGGGTATTGGATGTAGTGAACAAAGCACTATGGGCCTGAAATATGATTCTTCATTGGGACCCCTAGTCAGATTGTAAAGTGCTTGGAACAGGGGCTGTCGAGTGCTCTGTCTGTACTATGGGGTTCCATTCACAGGCACCACTGTGATCAATAATAATATGTGCTATTATGGTACAAATAATAAGTCAGAGCAGCATGGGTTTTTCCATTAAAAAACCAGTAACAGTCTAAAAGAAGAAAAGCAGAAGAAGTTGCAGGTGGGAGGTCACAGGGGGCCCTATGGACATGGGATACCATGAGGAAAGGAGACTTTCTGCATTGCAGATGCTCACAGGGCTTATTTTTCAATGTGCAGAGATTGACACGCCATCCCAGATGCAAGTGACCGATGTTCAGGATAGCAGCATCAGTGTCAGATGGCTACCTTCAACTTCTCCGGTCACGGGTTACCGAGTGACAAGCGTCCCCAAGGATGGCCATGGGCCCATGAAAACAAAAACTGTCCCTGCAGGTGAGTATGTCTTTACATCCCTAGGGATCTCGCCCCAATTGCCTGGAGTCCTTCGGCACCACTTCTTAAACCCCCGAGTGAGTCACTTGAGAGTGCCTGGGGAAGATTTCCCTCTCGGCCTGAGCATGTTGGCTTAATTGCTCTTCTGATAACTTTGCATTTTGCCCTCTGGGACATTTCAGTGTGTTTTACCAGCTGTACTGAGATTAGCTCTCAAGGCTGTTCCCTGCTCTGGCCAGGTTAATGTTCAATTCCATTCCAAAAAGTGGTGAAGATCTGGCTGCATTTGTTTTGTTTCTCTAACGTGGAGAGACTGATCACAGGGCTCCAGCAGCCTCAAGGGGCCTTCGAGTGGGTATGAATGACAGTAACACTCACTTGAAGGGCTCTGGAGCAGGCTGTGAAGGAGCCTTGGTATACATGAGTCAGGCCAGGTTCGGCCAATCTAGTCTGACTCTGCCGACGTTTGGCATCGCAGTGGGTCTTAGGCTACAGTTCAGTACCTTTGCTCAGTACCGCAGCAAGGCAAATTGACCAAAGTTTGGTCCAGCTTTAAAAATAAGGCCCACGACTCGAAGCATGCAGTCAGAATTCCCCATGGGAATGAATGTGTAGCTGCTTGGCTGTGTTACCCCCCTGCTTCCTCCCACCTCCCCAAGCTCTGCAGTGAGCTGTGCCCATTCCATGCAAGGGACTAGGCCAGGAAGCTGGAAAAAGCTGAAAAGGTTGGCGAGCCAGAGAAAACCCTGTCCCAGATCTGCGGGTTCCCAGCAGCCACCCAGCAAAGGCAGCAGGTCTGCCATGTGACCACTGGTGACTGAATCTCTCTGCCCTCTCCAGTAGAATTCCCAGACAGAGCCACGCTGACCAGTCCCTGGTTTTTACGTAGCGAGTAGCGTGGGGCATGTGAGTCCTTCAGTGAAATTGCTTTGGTTCCTTTTCCTGGCCCCTCCTGCTTTCCCCAAGCAACCCACACAGACTTTCTGCGGCGATGGGCAGGAGACAATCTGCATAGCCACTTTTACCTCCACCCGGCCACCACGCACAGCTTCGACTATGACTTTGCTCCCTTGTCTGCCACGTGGCCTCAAGGGGACTGATTTCAATGGGAGTCTGGCACCTAAATACCTTTGAAGATCTAGGCTTAAGACACAAAATCATCTCTCTATTCCAAATTATCCTGGTGTTGTCTTTTCCTTGCAGATCAAACCCAAACTACCATCGAGGGCCTGCAGCCCACAGTCGAGTATGTGGTTAGTGTCTATGCTCAGAGTCAAAACGGAGAGAGCCTCCCTCTGGTTGAGACCGCCGTTACCAGTATGTATTTAATTTCACAGAAGAAACAAAACAACCACCAAACCCACCTCTAGTATCTTCTGCTGTGTGCACCTTTTACTGTGGGAACTCTGGGGACATCTAGATTCCAGAAAAGGACGAGCACCCCTCTTATTAAGAAATAGCTAGCTGGATCAGATGCCAAAATACGCAGTCCCCCAAAATGCTGCCAAAATATGCAATCCCACACAATGCCATGCTTTTGTTTTCTTTCACTAAAAATGGCCTAAGCAGAATCATTTTTTTTCTTTGTTTGTTTGCCTTTAGCGAATCTTTGAAAAATGTTTTGCATAGACCTCATTTCTAGAGCTGGAGGGCAAAGGTGGTTTTAGAGGGCTAGATTTTAACGTAGAGCATTTGCCTGAGCGAGCGAGTAAGAACCCGCTTTACACCCTTTTGTAGGCCACTAGACCTTGGGACCAGGTATGCAAAAGTAAGCATGGCTTACACAGCCGATTGCTCACTCCCGAGAGCAGCTGGGTGGGCAATGGGTGGAGTCTTGGTCCATTCTTCTGCGTGCTGGCCTGCTGGTGTAGGACAGTGACAAAGTACTATTTGGGGAGCAAGGAGAAAGCAAGGAAGAACCTGTCACTTAGAGGGGTATTTCTAATGCACAGTATCTCCCAGGGCTACTCCTGGTGCGTCATGGTGTAGGAACCTGTCCTTGCTCAGGCTCGCCTGTAAAGCCACAATCTAACCCAAATAACTATAAAACTATGGTAAGCAGAACAGGAATTTTCTTGAAGTGTTGCATAGGCGTATTGCACAAGCTGCATCAGTCTTAAGCCAAAAGTTTCCTATAAAATCACCTTTGCTAACCCTAAAGCATAAGGAATGCAGGTCTACAGGGCTAACATCACATTGCAAAACAGTGACTCTGTGAATCGTTATGAAGAGTAATTCATATCTGATGATTACGGGCCCAGTCCTCAGCAGGTGTAAATGTGGATAGCTCCACAAAAGTCCTCACCGGAGCTGTGCGTATTTACCCGGCTTACGATTTTATGCTCAAGTGTAATCTAATGAGATGACGATAATGAGTGGCTCTAATTTGTGGGTATATCTGTGAGATAATTGTGTGTATATGGGCATCCCATGCATGCTCGTTATAAAGCCAAAGGTTTTTATTGATTTATAATATAATCTCCATAGTAATTTGCTATCGTTACAAATGATGTAATTGGATGTTAATTTATGAAAGAAAATTGTGGGACTGATGCTCCTCGGCCTCGTACGGTTACTTACACTAGTGAAGAGTGAGTGCAACGGGGGTGTGAAAGGCTACGAAATCAGAATGGTGGGGCCTGATTTCAATGCACATCAAGGCTCCTTACCTCACTGGGCCACTGTAAAGGAGACTCATGGTGTGTGTAAATTACATTTCTGGCATTTTAAGGCCTTTCTATCGGAGCCGAGTGGCGTAAAGGGGCCTTAGTGTAAACGAGAATCAGACACATGGTGGGGTGAAATCTTGGCCTCATTCAAGTCAATGGCAAAACTCCTATGGACCTCAGTGGGGCTGGGATTTCACCCATTGCGTTTTACACTCACTAAGCAGAGGTGTAAAGACCTGTGCAAGGCAGGGGAGAATTGGGCACCTGCAAACTTGAAGACTGCTTTGCATGTAATCAGAATGCTTCTTTTCCCCCTCCCCACAACCTGCTTTGATCGCATAACCTCTTACCGTTAATTTGCCTAACAGACATTGACCGCCCTAAAGGACTGACATTCACTGAGGTGGATGTCGATTCCATCAAAATTGCTTGGGAAAGCCCCCAGGGGCAAGTCACCAGCTATAGGGTGACCTACTCAAGCCCTGAGGATGGAATCCATGAGCTAGTGCCCGCCCCCGACGGTGAAGACGACACTGCCGAGCTGCATGGCCTCAGGCCCGGTTCTGAGTACACTGTCAGCATCGTTGCCTTGCACAATGACCTGGAGAGCCAGCCCCTGATCGGGACCCAGTCCACAGGTACACCTCTGTCTACACCGCCCAGCGGGCCATAGCAACCATGGCTTAAGCCCTGGTGGGTCCCGTGTCCTTCTGTGTGCAGTTGGTGCCCGGCTGCGGGAGAACCTCCATAGGAGCCTGGGAGATATTTGCTATTGAGAGGGGGCTTAGTTTTGTTGGAGAGGTGGATGATGCTTGAAGATTACTAAGTATTTATTAAGTGAACCTCTGGAAGGCGAGAGTTACAATAATGGTTGGCTGCTGAGGATAGCATAGTTAGGGCCACATCACAGATACCTCAGAGCAGGCGTCTTCCATCACCTTTTAGCCCCTGTCCCTACCGATCCTAGTGCAATTCAGGGGGTGATCTGGTCCCCAGCACACGTTAGAGCAGCCTGGCCTGAGCAGACAGTAACAGTCCTCAAGGAGCCATCCCAGGAGCATATCACACACTAGCCACACACCCTCCTCTCTTTGGATGCCCAGGGTGGCAGTGGCAGGACTAGGGACAGATGATCTCAAGGGCAAAGGGCGGTTTCCTGTCCCTTTTGTGCTGCCAGGGATGAAATGAATCGGAGGCCAGGACCCATCCTTTAAACCTATATATTCTTTCAGGACAGTCCCTGCTACACCTATAGGCCACTTAGCCCTTTTGTACCCCAAGTGCTTCCCAATCCCTCTGTTGGCATTGCTCTGCTGCAAAGCGCAGCCCTCTGTATGTCACAGCCTGCCCCCAGCTGGTTATTTACACCTTTCCCGCAACAGGGTAAAGGTAGGCTCCCTTCAGAAGAGTGCCTCCAGTACGTAACCATCAGGTCCTCGTTTCAAGGGTACAACAGGAGAGATACGATTGTTCAAGCATCCGATGCCTGGCATGAGGCCTAGACATGTTCTGGCTCTGGATATTGCAAGTTACCTTGTTTGCTGTCTCACAGCTACAACTGTGCTTCATGGCCAACACGCATGTTGGTATGATACGCTCTTTCACAGGAGCATGGCCGTCCTGCTAGAGACCACATCAGAGCCAGATCCTGCTAGTTCCATTGATTAAACTTTTTATTAACCAATCTCCTCTATGAAATAAGAGAAACACGTGCACACACAGAAAATAATTACCGTTTCCTCCTATATTGATTTAGAATTTCCCTCTTGTGAAATAATTCCCAATTCACACCAGTGGTTGTATAAATTTCAACTGGGTCTTTGCTCAAGAACTAGGGACCGGAACTATTATGGGAGCTCTGTCTGCTGCTAGCAATCTGAAATCTACTGCAGCGTTCCGCGTTACCAGCAAAGTCCTGATAGCACTTTACAAGCGACACCTCCATTAATTTGCAAATGAAAAGCTGACATGAGTGCAGGGAAGATTATGGATCTTAATTTACAGATTAATATAAAAAAGAAATTTAAACTATCCTAAGTGCTAGAATGATTGAAACTGGACAGGCTGTTTGTACCTGTCATAAATGCAAACAATGGTTCTTAAACCACTGTCTGGGTTTCCCCTTAGGGACCCTTTTAGAAAGCTATTGGAGTTCTGTTGATTTTCATGGGCTTTGAATGAGGCCCTATTTCAGTAAGCAAGGGAGAATTGCATTGTATCTCCATGCTGTAAAATCAGAGTGCTTTGCAGCATCCTGGTAATCGTGGGCATGATGGTGGTAAGCTATATATTTGTTCTGTTATAAACCAAGAATGACAACTAATAAGATAATCAATATGTCCCATGGTGCTTCTGTTTCTTTAGTTTATAGGAACCAAGTGATTTCTTCTAAAAAGTTCTTTATTCAAGCATTGAGTATATTAGCTCGGGAAGATATCATATGTAAACAGCATTATGGCTTTCACAGCCCTGATCCTCCACTGCCTTATGTAGTCATCTACACCTGTGTAGGTGGCTGTTAAATGCTCTCATTTGGGCTTGGCAGTATTTTTACATCCTCTCTATACTCACTGGGCCTTCTTCTCCACTCTTGTGCCCTTGTACATCCGGAGTAACTCTGTAGAGGTCAGTGGAGTTAGACAAGCTGCAAGGCCGTGGTGAAACTGTTCTAAAATATTTTGAGGGCATGAAGAGTAGAGAAAGGTAGAAGAGGAACGGACGGACGTAGAGACTCACCTACTGAATGTAAGCACCACCAAAGGCAGCTTTTCTGGAGAGAAGTAGCATCACAGATTTGGGCATCCAAGTCTGATCCTTGAACACTCTAGCTCCTACATAGTACGGTGACGGGATCCAATAGCTACCCAAGATAGATCATTACCCTAGGCCCTCGCTTGTGTATTTCACACCTAGGACTATTTCATGCTCACGATTGATATCGTGAGCTATCTTGACTGGTGGCATGTTCTTCCAAACTAACGGTCGTCTAATTACAATTTTCACAGCGATTCCTCCTCCAACAAACCTGCAGTTTGTTCAAGTAACTCCAACCAGCCTGAAAGTCAACTGGAACGCGCCCAACGTTCGTCTCACTGGCTACAGAGTGCGAGTGAATCCCAAGGAAAAGACAGGGCCGATGAAAGAAATCAACCTCTCCCCAGACAGCACATTTGCTGTCGTGTCGGGATTAATGGTGACATTTTGATCTTTCATTTTAATGGGTGCGGCGTGGGAATGGGGGATGTTGGATTTCTTAAGCAATTTAAAAATGCTTTGGGCCAGAACTGCAGCGGGGGTAAATCAGCATAGCTCCTGCCAGTCTGGCCTTTGTTTTAAGTCTGGTTAGCTGTGGAGCATAGATCCCTTGGATCCCAATAGTTAAAAGACAGTGGATCTGTCTGCTTAAACTGCAGTCTCCCTGTCCCCTCTTCACTCCGCCCCTACCAGTACAGCCTGAGGGCTTCTCAGGCAAATATGCGTCTGTCATACACAAGCTACTGGGCTCGTTACCAGAGGATTGGTGAAATTCTCTGGCCGGTGTTATGCAGGAGGTCAGACTAGAGGATCTAACGGTCCCTTCTGGCCTTAGACTCAGTGAATCTATCAATCATTTTTTTGGAAGCTTCTGAATAATTTGCAAAAATTAAAATTTTTCATTAAATTCATTTTCAAACCTGAATTGGGCCAGCTCCAGCTGCTCTAAACTGAATTAGTTCCAGTGGACTCAAGAGCTGCTGATCTGACCCCATTAAACGACGATCTGGAACTTCCATTGAAATTTTTCTCAAAGCAGAGCACCCTTTGGTAGTACAATGTTTCTGTTAGCGTTATGTAGCTCAGTGCATATATTACCTTCTTCTCAGGAATCCTAAGCTTCTGCAGCCCAGAGACAGCTTTCTGCCCCCAAAACCTCAAAGCCATCCAGGTTTCCACTGTAATTTCTTCTGCTTCCCTGTGTGTGGGGGGGAGGGATAGCTCAGTGGTTTGAGCATTAGCCTGCTAAACTCAGGGTTGTGAGTTCAATCCTTGAGGAGAGATTTATTTGGGGATTGGTCCTGCTTTGAGCAAGAGGGTTAGACTAGATGACCCCCTGAGGTCCCTTCCTATCCTATGATTCTACTACTGTTATAGATCCAGAAATGCTGCAAGCGGATAATCACACAAATATTATGGTTGTACTCCAATATACACTTAGCACTGCTGGCCAACATTCATGAAGGATCTTGGGTTCCTAGTACTGGCTGCCCTTGCTCTACCAGGCTACCCACTTCAATTTTTTTCATGTATTTATTTCAAATACATTTTCAAAGTTAAGGTTTCAAGTAGTCGCTAATAACAGTTTCAGCCTAAATGTGGTTTGCTTGAGGGTGTGTGTGGGGGGAAACAGGAGCCTGATTCAATTCTGACTTGTGTCTGTTTTATACCAGAGTAACACCACTGACTTGAACTGAGTTATGCCAGTTTAACTGAGATGAAAATCAGATCTCACTTTTTTTATTTTTGCATTTTAACTGGAAGTAAATCTAACCCTCCTGGTGATCGTGAGCTCACTTGATCTCTATTTTTTTAAGAGTTTCATGTTTAAATAGGTTTCAGAGTAGCAGCCGTGTTAGTCTGTATCCGCAAAAAGAACAGGAGTACTTGTGGCACCTTAGAGACTAACAAATTTATTTCAGTATGAGCTTTCGTGAGCTACAGCTCACTTCTTCGGATGCATTGAATGGAACACACAGACAGGAGATATTTATACATACAGAGAACATGAAAAGGTGGAAGTATGCATACCAACAGGAAGAGTCTAATCAATTGAGATGAGCTATCATCAGCAGGAGGAAAAAAAAAACTTTTGAAATGATAATTAAGATGACCCATAGAAGGTGTGAGGAGAACTTAACAGAGGGAAATAGATTCAATTAGTGTAATGACCCAACCATTCCCAGTCTCTGCTTAAATAGGACATCCATGGTGACTAACCAATGTGAATCTACTAACTTCTGGATTAGCTCATGCTTGTTTCCTTGTGTCCCAGCTTTACCTGCTTTTCTGAAGATCAGACATTCCATGTAGCTCCCTGATCATTGTATAACTTTGTTATTTCTAGGTGGCAACCAAGTATGAAGTCAGTGTGTATGCTCTGAAGGACTCTCTGACTAGCCGGCCAGCCCATGGTGTGGTCACCACCCTGGAGAGTAAGCAATCCTACTTTACATATAGCAGCAGGTGCTGTGCATCGAGTCAATGGGCTGAGTCCTCTGTAAGGACCTAGTAGAAGCAACTGAGTGAAGACATCAGCCTGTGGCCCTTTAAAAATAGTTGATGAATTTCAAAGATTCTGTTTGTGGATTTTTTCTTGTAGACATCCCCTACCCTCTGCCAAATCATTGCTTCTGCCCGTTATACTGATCTCAGATCCTTCTGTGCAGATATCAGCCCTCCCCGCAGGGCCCGTGTGACAGATGTTACCGAGACAACCGTCACAATCATCTGGCGCACCAAGACAGAAACTATCACCGGTTTCCAGGTTGAAGCCATCCCAGCAGATAGCCAGAGCCCCATTCAACGGACCATTAGCCCTGATGTTAGATCTTACACCATCACTGGTAAATGAGATTCTTCATCAGACCATCTCTTCTGCATTGTAATATCTTTCAGTGACCACACTCATTGGAGATACATCTGGTTGCTAATCTGTACTGGGGATACCTTGGTGGGAGCTCAAGTGGAATTTAGGTGCCCCTTCATGCTGAGCTTCTAACACACATACACATTAACCTTGAGAACCCTCATTAAAGCCTTTGATCCTACCAAGTCCTCTGAGAGCAGATTGAAAATAACATTCCTTGCATGGAGGGGTTATAGAATCTGGCCCTGATTTGATGGGAGTGCAGGAAAATAGTCATGTGAGTGTTCACATTTTGTCTGAGGATGGAAGTGTTTTCCAGAGCAGCTGCTAAGGAAGTGCACTTTTTCAGACCATTAATACTCTTGAGTACTGGATTTCTCACTTGCACTTTGCAGATCTTGTTTCACATCATGATCAGAGCCTTGTTAGTTGGTCCAGAGGTCCAGCTGCCTGATTTCATGCGGGACTAATATTTCTAGACCATTTCCATTAGGAACCTTCTAAGATCTGAATAGATCTCCAGTGACTATCATTCCACGACCCTCTTGGTTCCATTCCCTAGATCATCTTTGCATTCACGTTTTCTGCTGGTTCCACTGGTACATTGTTTCGCTTTTCCATTCATTATTCCTACCTTGATCATTGGGAACTAATGAGAGCAATGTCCCCATCTCCTTGTAGCAACCCTTTATGCACTGATTGGTCATAGTTTTGTGCCCTGTATCTGAAGCTAAGGGAGAGCAGTGATGGTAGGAGGCTGAATACCCTGTTAGAAGATGTGTATTTCTTGGATAAAGGTAACCACCATCTCGGATTTATGAATGGGATTTTCAAAAGCACTCGGCATGGACCTAACTCTGCTCCCATTGACTTAAGCGGGAGCAAAGCTAAGCCAACGAGGTGCTTTGGAAAAACCTCACCCCTAATTCCTTGCAGGTCTGCAGCCAACACACCCAGCCTGGGCATTAAGAGCTAGTTAGATTCTACCTGTAGCAGTGATTGCAGCAGCTTTCTGGATCACTTTTTAACCAGGCAAGGCTGAACCTGTAATATTTCTACTCTAATTCCAGGCTTGCAACCAGGCACGGACTATAAGATCTACCTTTACACGGTGAACGAGAATGCCCGCAGTTCCCCTGTAGTGATTGATGCTTCCACCGGTAATGGCTCTTCTTGTTTCTTTTACATCTGAACAGAAATTATACTTGTCTTTCCTTGACTTTGATCATATATGTAGTTTACTGCATTTTACAGCCTTATGTTTCCCTCTTTGAGCATGAAGTGGATTATCGTCAGAGGGTGACTGCAGCCTATGGAAACCCGTTATTTGTCTTCAGCCCTCAGGGCAGGGGAGATGAAGTCATGTTTGCTTTTACCACATTCATTAACTGATTTTGTTTGCCCTTAGCCATCGATGCTCCTTCCAATCTGCGCTTCCTCACAACCACAAGCAACTCCCTGCTGATTGCTTGGCAGCCACCCCGTGCCCGGATCACAGGCTACATCCTCAAATATGAGAGACCCGGCGCACAGCCCAAGGAGCTGATCCCTCGCCCCCATGCCGGCACCACGGAGGCCACTCTTACCGGTACGTCTGATGGTGGCATTCCCCATGTGATCCAGCAGGAGGTCCAGGAGGTGTACACTTGCCAGCACCACGGGTCTTAGCCCAGGTGGGGATCAGACACTGTGGAGCTGTGCATGTGGGCAGAGCCTGGGATCAACTCCATCCCCCCCACGTGCCAGCCAGTGCCACTGAGCAGGCACAGAAGGACAAATAATCTGTACCAGGTAAAGGGCTGGTGCAGATTACACCCTGCTAGAGCAAGGAGAAGCCAAAGATGACGATGTGGTCTCAAGTGGGGGAGGTTTAGGTTGGATATTAGGAAAAACTTTTTCACTAGGAGGGTGGTGAAGCACTGGAATGGGGTTACCTAAGGAAGTGATGGAATCTCCTTCCTTAGAGGTTTTTAAGGTCAGGCTTGACAAAGCCCTGGCTGAGATGATTTAGTTGGGGATTGGTCCTGCTTTGAGCAGGGGGTTGGACTAGATGACCTCCTGAGGTCTCTTCCAGCCCTGATATTCTATGATTCTATGATAACACAAGGAAACCTAAATAGATTATTTTGCTTAGTACAACTCTGATTGGAAAATGCATTGTATTTGTGCAGAAAGCTCTAGTATTAGAAACCATAGAAGGGAGTGAAACCTTGAGGAGACTCTGTTTAGCTATCCCGGACTCATTTTGTAATTAGGGGTTTCCTCAAGCATGAGGTCATTCTGTTCCTCCCCAGGTCTGGAGCCAGGAATCGAATACACCATCTACATAATTGCTGTGAAGAACAATCAGAGGAGCGAGCCATTGGTTGGCAGGAAAAAGACAGGTAAAATAATGTTCCGGTCCACGTTGAGGGGAGAAGTTGACCTCTCCTCACTGGGGAGTCTCAGGGCTGGGGGTAATGTCTTCTCCAGAGGGCTAATTTTATAACATTGCTTAAAATATCCTTTTCACTGGTATATGTTGTTAATCAAATACAAGGTTTCCCTAAGTGACAGGCTGCTTGTAGAAAGTAGCATTTTTCCTTCATTTTCTTTTTCTTCCCTTAAAAAGAGGGATACATTTTCATAAGCAGCGGTTCTGCAACGGACGAGGTGATCTGCTGAACAGTGCAAAGCACAGTTCAGTGGGCTCAGACACTGAGGACCTGAGATTGCATTCAGTTTGTTTCTTCCTTTCAGCCATAATGAAATGAAGAAACAAACTGAATGCAATCTCAGGTCCTTAGTGTCTAACACTCACTTTCCTTCTAGCCTGTGATGGGCTCAGTGGGAAGCCCACATGGACTGAAGCTGTTCATTTGATGCACACTTTTGATACATTTGAATTTGTCTGACTTCGTGTCCCGTCTGTGAGGCGCTGCAAGGAGAAGGTAGCCAGTAAAATCTCTGTCATCCAGCTGGAGACCTCAATAGCATAAGAGGGAATCCCTTAGCACATGCCCAAGGTTTTCTTCAATTGGTGGACTATGAATGTCTATTGCAATCATCTCTTGTTTTCTTAATTTGCGCATTGGTGGCTTCTCTGGGTGCAGTGACTATAGCTTTGCCTCAATAGTATGAAAATTAATAACAGATTTTTTCTCTTACCCTTCCCACACTTCAAAAAATAGCCTCTGTAGAGTAATCCCAGAGAGGTTAAAAAAAGTGTGCTGTACTCGTGGGAGAGTTGCTAACATTTAATTGCTTTGAGCGCTTTACAGCATTCACTGTAGTTGCCTAGTTTATCATAACTAATGCTGGGGCTTAAGGTGCTTTGCTTTATGGCTTCTAACCTTTCTTTGGCTAGACAAGCTCCCGCAGCTGGTAACCCTGCCGCACCCCAACCAAGGCGGACCAGAGATTCTGGACGTACCTTCCACGGTGGAGAGGATTCCTGACACAAACAGGTTTGACAATGGAAATGGTATCCAACTTCCAGGCACCAGTGGCCAGCAAACACTAGTGAACCAGGGACAGCAAGTCTTCTTTGAGGAACATGGTTTTAGAAGGACCACCGCTCCCACCACAGCAACTCCCATTAGGCACCGGCCAAGACCGCAGGCACCAAATGTGGACGAAGAAATCAACCATGGTAACAGATACCCAGGCCCAAGAGTGGACTTTCCGCACAATGACACCACGGTCCAGGAAGCTCTTTCTCAGACAACCATCTCTTGGAGGCCCCTGCTGGAGAGCTCTGAATACGTCATCTCATGCCAACCAGTCGGCACCGACGAACAGCCTTTACAGGTAATTGATTGTTGTTTCTCAGATGCACTGTGAATGCTGCCACCCTATTGGACTTGACTACAGCAGTCCTCAGACATTTAAGGAGACAGGACCTTGGGATTCTAGCTTCCTGTGGTTGCATTGTAGAGTTGATATAAGCAAGTTCTGGCTCTAAGATTCCATCTGCATCCATCCTAGGTAACTTCTGCTTGCCACTTCACCGTGTAGTATTAGCAGCCCTGTCAGGTTAACGCTGTTTTAGCCTCTGGCTGAGGGCAGGGCCCTGAGGGTGGCACTGTGCCTGGGGGAGAACAGAGGGTATATTGGCTAAAACAGAAAGACCCTGGGGCTCTGTTTGCACTTTTCCATAAGAAAGTGCTAATACAGCGAAGGATACTTGGGGATTTTATCCTATAAAAGTGCTTAAGAAGAGACCTATATAAGGTTGTGGAATCCCTATCACCCGAGGGCTTTAAGAACAGGTTGGACAAACAGCTGTCAGGGATGGTCTAGATAATACATAAACCTGCCTCAGTGCAGGGGGCTGAACTAACTTACTGAGGTCCCTTCCAGTCCTACACTTCTATGATACTATGAAATTCAGTAGTGGAATGAGGCAGCCAAGTTAATATTGCTGGTCGAAAGATGGTCTTGTGGCTAAAGTAAAACACTGGGGATTTGGGTTCTGTTCCTGTTCTACTAATGACTTCCTGGGTGATATGGGGCAAGTCACTTCACCTTTGTCTAAACTGAGATCGTAGTAGATCCCTACTTCACCATGGGACATGGAGGCTGAATTCATTGATATTTGTTAGGCACGGGACTGGGCCCCATTTTGCAAGACATGGTACAATCACGTATGAAGACACCAGCCTTACCCTCAGCAGCATACTCTTGCTAAAGCCAATTTTGTGGTGATGTACTTGCAGTTCAGAGTTCCTGGAACTTCCTCTTCTGCTACCCTGACCGGCCTTACTAGAGGTGCCACCTACAACATCATCGTGGAGGCACTGAAAGATCGTAGGAAACACAAAGTTATGGAAGAGGTTGTCACAGTGGGCAATGCTGGTAGGTTTAAGCTAAACAGTCTGGGCAAAACTCTGCCTTGCACCTCTTACCCACAGGCCGGATCTTACCAGGCACTCGCTAGGCTGCAGTGCAATAGGTTAGGAGCACCCTGTTTCCTTGTTTCACATCTTATTTACAACATACACTAAAGAAACAGTTCTTTCTGGTTCTGTGGTGCAGATGACTATGCAGTATACTGACTCGATGATAAGAGCTGAGGCTAGTCTACTGCCTGAATGTGCATTGAGAGCGAGGTGGGTGCCAACCAACTTTTGTTGGTTCTGTTCTTTTATTGGACCAACGTCTGGTGGTGAGAGAGACTGTCCTAGCGGAAGTCAGAGATGCTAGGCCTGTGATAATGCCAACATTCCCACCCAACATCGAATTACTGGAACCAAAATAATGTACGTACCATGACAAAGGGGTTACTTTGAGTCCTTCTACTCCTCCTCCCTGTCTCTCCAGTGACCAATGGATGGCAATTGGCCAGATGAATTGCTGGTTAACCATCTCCCTGGTTAATAGAGTTGCCTGCTGGGAGGCTGTCTTTGGGCCATAGGGTCCAGCTCTCCCTGCCTGAGAGCTGTGGTGTAACCAACACCTCTGCTGGCTGTAAATCGCCTGGCAAGTTCGCTGTATATGGGCAGACTGGCTGGGTGGAGTCCGACTCCACGCATGGGCAGACAGTGGGACCTTACATGAGCAAGATCCCTCCCTGAGGTATTCCTTCTCCTCTGTCACTTGAGGTTTTGTTCTGTGCCAGAGTTCAGCTCGGGCCCCAGTAGACCCAGCACGCCTGAAAAGTATCACTCCCCCATTGTGCATCACAGAATCCAAACGCCTGCTGCTCCGTGCGAGTCCAGCACGTTTCTCTGTAAAGGTGGGTTAGTTAGATCACTGCTTTCCAGTAGCGAATGCAAAATGTGTGCGCGCTTGAAACCTGGCAGGTCAAAATGAAAATAACTTTCACCTATGAGGTTTTTATCATCACTCTACTGCTCTACCAAACGCACCTGTAAAATAAATCCTAGGGAGGCTGTTATGCTGACAGCACAGCCAAGCGAATGCTCCATCACTACTGGGAATGTGCATTCAGTTATGACCGTTCTTCTCTTTCTAGGTTTGTATCCCTGTGTATAACGCCTCTTTGTTCTCTTCTTTCCAGTGTCTGAAGGAGTGAACCAGCCAACCGACGACACGTGTTACGATACTTACACTGGCTCCTTCTACTCCATTGGAGAGGAATGGGAGCGATTGTCTGAAACGGGCTTTAAACTCTGGTGCCAGTGCTTGGGCTTTGGCAGTGGTCATTTCCGATGCGATTCATCTAGTGAGTAGCTTGCTTTTGTCCATCCCCGCAGACCACTAAACTCCATGCCGAATTAGCACTAAACGGCATGTTTGGCAGATGCAAGCTGACCCAAACATGAAGCAAATAAATGCACACTCTAGTACATGTGTTGTATCATCAAATGATGGAAAACTGGTTAGCTGTGGTTGGACTTTGCAGCTTATCCAGTACTGCTGTTTACTGCATAAACAACGGTCATGTTTGTATTTATCGGTAAAGCTTCTGTGAGGAAATGAACATTTTCCCTTCCATTGCTAGGGGAGTCCAGTTAATGCTTGAAAAGGAGAGACTGCGTGTCTAAAGTAGATCAGAACAGTCATTTAAGAAAATAACCCTGCATAATTAAATATATTGGATTTCTAAGTCCTAACTTTATCCATCAGCACAATGGATTTGATACAACTCTCATTAAGTTGACTTGGGAGCAAAGTTTGGGTTGGTTTGAACGTACCGTCCTAACACCTTCAGGCTGGCAGTGCGTGTTGCCAAACAAACAGCACCATTGCAGTCGCATCTAGTTTGAGCCTTCGCAGGACTTGGGCTTAAGTAGACAATATTCAGCTGAAGGATCAGGGATGAAACAAAGTAAACGTGATTAAGTGGTTCCATAGGGCGCATGTCTTACTGATTTAAATTGTGCTTTATATTACAAAGTAAGCAAAGCAAAAAGGGAATTTCTATGTTGTATGTAGCTTTGAGAGTAATTGCTACAAGGCAGACCTTTTTTCATAGGTCTAATTGTTCTATTACATCATTTGGTACACAAGGTTTCACTGTTTTCACATTATCGGTGTGAAATGATTATACTGTCTATTTACTTCTTTAAAAGACAAGTACATTTCCTCCCCTGCTTAAGTTCCTGTTTAATTAAGCTTCCTTTTTATGTAGTTCCAGGGATTCCCTACGAATGACATTTTTAAATTCTTTCCCACCTCTTCCTTCCTGGAGAGGCTCCTCCACCTTTACCCAATCTAAAATGGCCCCTCTCCCACTTAAAGTCCTAATCTCAGATTGACAGCTGGGAAAAGGAGGGGCAACTCTGCTAACATCCAGAGAGTTGTGCCCATTTACACAAGCCGTGGATTTCTCCTTGGACCTTGGATTTCTCTCTCCTCCCCTTTGGTTGGCGCATGAGGCTTCACAGATCAATTTTCCGCTCCTTAAGCAACAGGCCTGTGTAGAGTAACCACCTGACGGTTGTTCCTCTGGTTCATTCAGAATGGTGCCACGACAACGGGGTGAACTACAAGATCGGGGAGAAGTGGGACCGCCAGGGTGAGGGCGGCCAGATGATGAGCTGCACGTGTCTCGGCAACGGAAAGGGAGAATTCAAGTGTGACCCGCGTACGTCCCTTCATATTGACATTAACTCTCAGTTTCAGGCTTTCATCTTATCTGTGCTCTTAGACTCTCGCCATTGTGGCACAGAGTGGGTGGAACCTAAGTACGGTTAAAATGGGCCTGTTTTACTCTGTGTAACACGGCACTCCATGATGGGTGAACGGTACAGGGGACTGTAGCTCGGATCTCTGGATTTTAAAGCATGAACTAAAAGACCCTTCTCTGTTAGACAAGGCTGTAGCAGGCTCATCAACCTCCAGGCCTGCCGACAGAGGCGGGCAAAGGGGACAATTGCCATGGGGCTGGGCGGATTTAAAAGGGCCCAGGGGCCCCTGGCCACTGCTGCGGTAGCTGCAACGGCAGCCAGGAGCCCCGGGCCCTTTTAAATCACCTGGGTGGGCCGCAGGGCTCCTACGGATGCGCATGACACTCTGGGCCCTGTACTTTGGGGGGCCCCACTGACAGGTGCAGTTGGTCCCGGAAGTGACGGCATACAATCACTTCCACTGCAGGCCCTGCCCCCACGCCCCAGGGACGCCCTGGCCCTGGGGCCCGGAATTGCTCTCGGCTGGCCAGGACAGAGCACTGCATTGCCTTACAGATGATGAGTAAATGGAGTGTTTTAAATCAATTGACCCCACCAGAGCCAATCAATGAGTCATTGGCAGAACTGGAGACAGGAGCTTTGCCTCCTGGGTTCTTGCTCTAGCCGCCCCACCGCCCTACCCCCAAAGTCTTAATCCTTAAAAGCAAATATAGACCATGTGACGGAATCTTGCTTCTTCCTCTGATTCTCCACAGACGAGGCAACATGCTATGACGATGGTAAGATGTACCACGTAGGAGAACAGTGGCAGAAAGAGTACCTTGGTGCCATCTGCTCCTGTACTTGTTACGGAGGACAGCAGGTAGGCAGAACTAGTCTGGCATGTTAATCCTGATGTGATGATGCATATTACTGGGCAACCAGTGTGGGAAATGTGACATTTTATTAATAGCTTGCTAAAACCTTAGAAGTTTAGGTTTGAGTCAGCAATTACATGACCAGGGAATGCTGTCACCTCTCAAATAAACACTTGGAAAGGCCCTTCCCCCACAAAATCAGAGATGACTGTCAAGAAAGGTCAAAGTTGGTTCCCTTTGTGCCTCTCCCAGCTTTGCAAACACGTCCGGTACACCAACTAGAGATTCTCAAACTCTGGCCACAAGCCCTTAGTGGTCTCTGAAGATAGGGGCTCGCTCAATCCTCCTTTCCAGCTGCTGAATTATACATATTTTCCTAACACTTTTCCAGCTAAGCAGTTGCTCCGTGGACAGTTACATGCTCACACAGTGGTTGGGGAGAGGGGAGTGGGACATGTAAGTGGGGAGGTATTCATGAAACAGTCTCACTGTTGAAATGCAGCCCACTCTGGAAAAGTCTGAGAGTCCCACTGCAGACTTACTTAAACCAACCCCCTACGCTACTCTCACCTGTCAATCACAGGGTGTCCACGTTAGTGTCACACACAGCCAGAAGAGAGGCCGGTAGCAAGAAAAGCAACAAATGGGAATGCATAAGGAGGAAGGTAAAGCGGAGACCAGTCCCTACTTTAACTTCACACCATCTTCTGCTTCCTTGCGGTGTGAAAATCATCACTGTTACACTGGTTTCAAACCGGAGTAGCTTCATCGATGTCAGTGCAGTTTCCCCAGGGATGAAATCTGATTTGTGTATAAAGTATTAACTTCATCTGTCATGAGGATCCTTAGAAACAGTATCTAATTGAGGTGTGTTTCTCAAGGGCTGGCGCTGTGACAACTGTCGCAGACCTGGTGCTGAGACGGCCCCCGAAGGCGCTGCTGGCCACTCCTACACGCAGTTTTCACAGAGATACCACCAGAGCACAAATACTGTACGTATAGAGACCCCATGTCCATTCGTTATGAATCTTGCCTGGGGGGGAGTGTGTATTACCCACAACTCTTGTTAATAATAATCATGGATTAGAACCGCTTGCAGATTTCCATTTGTTCTGCAGTTGACACAAAATCTTTAAAGCCTTGTTCAGCAAAGAACTTAAGCACGTGCTTAAATTTTAAGCATGCACTTAAGGTTGTTGATTATAATGGGACTTAATCACGGGTTTAAGTCTTACTACATGCTTTAGTACTTTGCTGGATTGAGGCCCTAAATAATAGGAGTTCTTCTCCATTCCAAACCTTCACATACTAAGGCAGATCAATAGAATGGTTTGTAGTAAGAAATCTAAACAGCTGCAAATGCAAGGAGTTTGGCTGCAGTTCTCAGCTGAGATTACTACGTTACAGCACTTGTCTTTTACAGTATTGAGCACTAACTGGTTTCCTTTCCTCCCGACAGAATGTCAATTGCCCAATTGAGTGCTTCATGCCCTTAGATGTACAGGCAGACACACAACATGGAACAGGAAAGTAACATCCAGCAAGTCTTAGACCACCACCAACAAAAATCTATCCACCAAAATGGCCAGCCAAACGAGTGATGCTAGCAAATCCAGATCTTTAAGAATGGCCTTCTGCTCCGGAGTCACTTTCCCAGCTTAAGCTCAACTCACAGCTTCTCCAAGAATCATTCTTGGCACGTTTCAGACTTTTCTCATGATTGATAGCAGTGTGTATTGTTTTGTTTTTCTCAGTGTTTCATACCGTTCAGTATTTTCAAATGAAAAAATGATACTAAATTGTGAATTGGTTGGGGATCAAAATGGGATGGAAGGCTCCCTTGCCATGCAAACAAAAATGACACTACTAACGTTTAGAGGAAGGAAAGTCCACCGAACTCTTCTGCTTTCACCTAAGCGTGCAGCCAGCAATAACCTAAGTGACTGCATACCCCATCACTGTGATATTTAAAATATGCACAGTCCTAATTCTTTCTAAATGATCCTATTATTTTTCTAGCTGTATCTTTGTATCTCATACTGTTATTTATCAGTTTTGTTCCCCGTCCCTCAAGTGTTTTTATATGGGAAAAAATGTATTGAAGAAACTTAGTATGCAGTTGATAAAGAGGAATTTGGTGTAATTATGATCGGTAATTATTTTTTATACTGTAAGTGCCAAAGCTTTACTACTGTGGAAAGACAACTCTTTTAATAAAAAGATTTACAAACCAAATGTGTGGCTAGTGATTTTTTTATTTTTATTGTTGCAAGGGGGTTCAGGGAAAGAAGGTGTACACTGAACTGAAATAGCTTTGCCTTTGGAAAGAAGACGGGACAGCCATCTTCCTGCAATATGAAGTTGAAAATAGGAGAATATTTGTTGATCATTTGCTTAAAGAAAGCAGCAAAGAATCCTGTGGCACCTTCTAGACTAACAGACGTTTTGCAGCATGAGCTTTCGTGGGTGAATACCCACTTCTTCGGATGCAAGAAGAACCCTTTGGTTTGTACTGTCTGCATTGCAAAAACCTTTCAGAAGTGGTGTGCCGAGTCTTCATTTATTCACCCTAATTTAAGGTTTTGCGTGCCAGTCATACATTTTAATGTATTTAGAAGATCTCTTTCTATAAATCTATCATATATAACTAAACTATTGTTGTAAGTAAAGTAAATAAGGTTTTTAAAATGTTTAAGAAGCTTCATTTAAAATTAAAATGCAGAGCCCCCCGAACCGGTGGCCAGGACCTGGGCAGTGTGAGTGCCACTGAAAATCAGCTCACGTGCTGCCTTCGGCACCCGTGCCATAGGTTGCCTGCCCCTGCCCTAGAGACACCCGTGGAGATCAAAGCACCACTGAGTTAGTACAAAGCCCATAATGCTAGCACACAGTAAGAAAGTGATTGAGAGACCTTCAGGGCAGGGACTAATTAGATGAGCCAGACAAAGAACGGGAGAAAGGAAGTATTATCTCCATTTTAAAGATGGGAAGCTGCAGGACAGCACGTAAGGCCTCATCCAACAAGTTACTTAAGCATGTGACTAACTTTAAGCACAATTGTTGTCTCATCAGTTTGAATGGGATTACTGACATGCTTAAAGTTAGCCCTGTGCTTAAATATTTACTGAACTGGGGTCCAAGTGACTCGCCCAGCATCCCAAAGGAAGTGGCCAAGCCAGGAATTAAACCTACGTCTCTTGAGATCAGGCCTATGCCATAGCTACACTATCACCCAGACAGAGTAAGCACTGGGGAAAAAAGATTATAAATGATCTTAACTCATCTCTCCTTGTAACTGTTGATGGAGGATAATTTAATCTCTCATTTCTAAGCAAGGGATGGAAATGTATAAAAGATACCGGTCTCAATTTTACAAGAATTTACAGATTCATACTACTTCACTTGTCTTCCGAAAATGAGCTGCTACATCTACATTCCTGACACGGCAAATTAAAAAATCAAACTGCAGAATACAGTTTGTTCAGACATTCTTGCTAGTAAAAGTGATCTCAGCTGTAACCTCTAGGTGCTACTGTAATACATATAAGGGAAGGAATTAATTTTATGGCACCTCAGCAGAAATTCCCCACAGTAAGGGAAGACAGATATATTACAGATATATATATATAAATAAAATATGGGAACAGGGCAAAGAAATGGACAACTATGGAATATTTGGAAGAATGTTTTGCTGTGATCTTGTTAAGGGAATGAAAATGTTACAGTCTGATCACAGTTATTCACAAACTTCCTAGTTTATGATTTCTATTTACTGCTGAAAAGATGCATCCCTACTCCACCCTGTTGAGAGACTTTCTGGTGTTTACTGAAAGAGCAGTTTTACATTCAGATATTCAATTTTACATTCATCCAGCAGACTACCACAACTCTAAAAATATTATCCCTGTAGAACTTTTTCTTTTTTTTTCTTTTTTTTTTTTAAAGCAAAGTCCGTTGGATTGCAATGAATTAAACTAGGAATAAGACCCTTTGGTTTGTACTGTCTGCATTGCAAAAACCTCAAGCTCAACAATTACAAGGAAATACCAAATGTGAAAGCTTCCCTCATGATTCCTGGAGCCAAATTTTGCTCTTAGTTATACAGGAGTTGCATTATTCAAGTCAATAGAATTACTCTAGATTTACTTAAATATAGAATGAGAATGGAATTTGGCTTCTTGACATGAGAAGTATGGCAATAGACAGCAATTGTTTTAACATTTCTATCAGGCAGCTGAATTGTTTGCAACCAGTAAAATTGTTGCAGTAAGAATGAGCAGTATCTCAATGTTGCTCCAATAGATGAGCTAAATAAGTACCTAAAAATACCAGAGTTAGATCTACGGAGAGAAAATTAATTTTCTTGTAAACTAGATTTCCATTATTGTATCTTTCCCAAGCTGTGTTATTTATGTCCATCCAGACCTCACTAGAGGAATCTATGCCTTTATGACCTCTGCTCCAGATAACTAGCTCGCTCTAGATAACTTAGACCCTATAAATCCTGCATCTTGGCAGGGGGTTAGACTAGATGAGCCTTGCAGTCTCTTCTAATCCCACAACATAGGAATTGCAAAGACTGGGGTCAGTCTTTGCCAGTAGCCAGTACCAGATGCACCTGAAGAATCAGCAAGAAACCCCTATAGGAGCTATTTGTGGGATAAGATGCCCCCAGAGAACACTTCCACCTCACTGAGCCCAGTTAGTCAGATGTTGGTTTACAACCTGGAACATGAAAGTTTATATCCCTTCTAAAGCTCCCATTTATTCTTTTAATATTCTAACTCTGGATAGTCTTGTCATGGGGCTAAATGATGTATTTGGGGGTGCCCTTGATAACCATTAGCCAAGGGCAGCATAGAGGTCATAGAAAGAACTGTGAAATGCAAGCAATATTTTCTTGTCAATTTTTTTTTCAAAAGGGGAGGATGTTTGTGTGATGATTCCATCCAGCTCAATTGCAGAATGGGACAACAAAACTGCTCGAGGACTTCGAAGAGAATGATTGGCAAGTAGAGCTGGCCAGAAAATGATTTCCCCAGATGATGAGAATTTTTGAGATTTCAAAAGATTTTTCCCATCTGTAGTGGGGTGGTCACCCCACTCCAGCCCTGAAGGGGTTAAAAGCAGGGTGGAGAGGGCTGCAGCAGGGAATGTGAGTGAGGACAGCTGTGAAAAGCTGAGTCGCTGACCACAGCTGTAGCCAGCTTAATCAGGCCCAGCTGGCCCTGATAAGAGGGCTGGGGCCAGAAGCTAAAGACAGACTCTCTATAGCTATGAGAGGGAAGGACTTGGCTGCGCAGAGCAGAGCAGAGCAGAGCAAGCCAAGCCAAGCCAAGCCAGCTGGGGAGCTCTGGCCTGGAAACCCCCCAGGCTGCGGCCTAGTGGAAGGCCAATTAGGTACTGGGATTGCAGGGTAGGCAGAGGCAGCAGGTCCAAAACCCCCTCACCTATGATGAGTGGCTTTCACACTGCAGTCTGCCCCAGGGAGCAGGGGTTAGATGGTGACTGGCAGTAGCCCATGACTGAGGCAAGGTGGGGATAGAGGGTGGGGGGTTCCCCAGGGAAGGGAGACCCAGATCTGTGGGGTATTGCCAAGGGGCAGCACCCCAAACACAAGGAGGCACTGGGTCCTGGGAGGGACATGGGGCCCAGCGGCAGTGGGACACTGGCCTGCAGAGGGCACTCTGGAGGCTGGAAGAGCTAATTCCTGAGATGACCAGCAGGAGGCACTGCAGAGGTGAGTTCTGCCCCGTTACACCATCCCAAATTGGGACAAACTGTCAAAATTCTCTACAATTTTCACAAACTGGCCACTTTTGTTGCTTTTCGTTTGGGTCAATTGAAATGTTTTGTTTGGATATCTTAAACATGTTCTATTTCAAATCTGAGCTGTCTTTAAAAAAATTATTCTAAATCCAGTTAAATTGCTCAACAAAAAGTCATTTTGAAATGAAAACCAAAACTTTTAGCTGGGGGACGGTGAGGGGACAAGGAGCAGGCTGGGTCGGGGATTCTGAGGGGGGGTGGGCAGTTGGGGGACAGGAAGTGGGTGGGGGTCAGATAGGGGGCGGGGACAGGGGCAGGCTGTTTGGGGAGGCACAGCCTTCCCTACCCTAAAGCTCATTCAGCAGTTTGAGGCTTGCAGAAGAGCCAAGCTGTTAGCTTTTCCATTAGGGCTCCCATCCCTTTCACTTCTCAAATGCCAAGTTATAGTCTACATGTAATTTCAGTGCCATAGGGAGATTCATGTCAGGGGAGGGTAGCTTCATTTAAAATTAGCCACTGGGGGAGGGATCACATGAGAAGAGCAATATCCTTCCCAACCCTACCAAGGGAGACCCCCCCTCCCCTGCATTCCCTGAGGCTTCAGAGGGGTTAATTCAGTGGTTCTCAAACTTTTGTACTGGAGACCCCTTTCACATAGCAAACCTCTGAGTGTGACACCCCCCCCCTTTATAAATTAAAAACACTCTTTTATATATTTAACACTATTATAAATGCTGGAGGCAAAGTGGGGTTTGAGGTGGAGGCTGACAGCTCGCGACTCCCAGTAATAACCTCATGACCCCCTCAGGGGTCCCGACCCCCAGTGTGAGAACTCCTGGGTTAATTTAATTTTAGCACCCTGTGTCCATTCACCTGCATGTGCTATTTTGAGCATTTCAGTTTTCACAACATAGGCTCATCCCAGATTCTGGAACAAGCTCAAATGCTCAGTTCATGGAGTATGTACATAAGCTATACTAAAGACAAACCCACAGTAACCGTCTCCAGTTTGTGAGGGACCCCATGGAGCCAGTCTCTAGGAAACAGATAAATGCATGGTGGTTAAGTCCATTAATGGCTATTGGCCAGGACGGGTAAGGAATGGTGTCCCTAGCCTCTGTTTGTCAGAGGGTAGAGATGGATGGCAGGAGAGAGATCACTTGACCATTACCTGTTAGGGTCACTCCCTCTGGGGCACTTGGCATTGGCCATTGTCAGTAGACAGGATACTGGGCTGGATGGACCTTTGGTTTGACCCAGTATGGCTGTTCTTATGTTCTAACCTAAATGAACCCAAAGTTATGGAGACAGATACGAGTCAAGGAAGCCAGTGAGTCAAAACTGGGTTTGTGCCATGAGGCAAAAGGTTTATTTTTCCCAGGGCCGCCTGCGGGGGGGGGGAGTAAGTGGGGCAATTTGCACTGGGTCCCACAGGGGCCCCCATGAGAATATAGTATTGTCTAGTATTGCAATTTTTTTTATGGAAGGGGCCCCCAAAATTGCTTTGCCCCAGGCCCCCTGAATCCTCTAGGCGGCCCTGGACAAATGGGCATTTTTTGGCACAAAATGTTTGGTCAAAATATTCCCGATCTGCTCTTGTGGCAACATACAATTCAAAGTCAACAAACCTTAGCAACCCCAAACTACATTTAATGATAGTGTGAAGAATGCATCTGGACACATGAACTTGCAATCCGATGCTTATGCAGTGGTCGGCCCTGAGTTTCAGCCTAATGCAGTATCTGCACTCTCTTGCGTGTAGGGACGGGCTAGTCCCAGTGGATATGGAGGAGGAAAAGCACTGCTCTGCACTCCACTTCACACCAGCTCATAGGAGGGACAGCATGCTCCTCCCTCCCTCCCATGCACTTCCCCATATGCTCAGCAGCTCCCAGAGGCAGTGTGCTGTCAAGTGTCCCCAGTGGCACACTGCAGTTCTGTGCCAAGCTCAATGCATCTGACAGGCAGTGTTATCCCTTAGCTTGCAACATTCTTTTCCTACCGTTTGGGAGGCAAGTGGACCATACCAGCACACCATGCCGCTGAGCGAGCATCAGACACATCGGTACTCAAGTGCCTTAGCTAAAACTACGCAGTGCTCAACAAGAGTGAAAAGCCTGCACTCTCTAAGCACAAATCCCTTGGTGACTGAAAGAATAAATCCCCCATCACTTAAGCTACAGAGCCACAGCAGCAGTCGCCCTCTGTGAAACACGCTGATGGCTGAGCATGAGTCTACACTGTCTACCGTTCCACTCCAAAATGGCTACACTGCAGATATCAAATGGAACCGCCTGTATTCATTCATCTCATAGTGAAACAATGGGATGCACATTATAAAAACAATACATTGTCCTTGCCAGGCTCAGTGGGGAGGGGCACGAAGGACACAAGTGTGGTTCTGTGCCCATCTCAGCCCAGCATAGTTCAGAGCAGACTCGGGGCTGTGCTAATCTATGCCGGTTGGCGATGTTGTCTCCAAGAGGGGATTATGGGAACCTTGTGCTCCATGGCCACGTTCCCCTGCCTCCCAATAGCTCTTATGCCTGCCCCACGCTGGGGGTCTGCAGTGGGGAGGGGTGAGTGGTTTATGGCTCCCTTGTGCTGGAATCAGGCCCCTAATGAATTCAGCCTCTACACAAGGCCCCCAAGCAGGTAGTAGCCCTCTAATGTGGCTTTGCAGCAGAGGTACTGACTATCCTGTCCACTGCTATAGGCACCTTCATACTGACAAACTGGAGATCTGTCAGAGCAGAGTAACAGCACTCAGGATGCTGGGGTTCACGCTACTGCTGTCTGACCATAAAACGTGGGCACATGGTAACTCGGGGAACACAACACCCTGCTCCACGTAACTGATGGGTGTGAGCTGTGAGCAGGGTGATAGGGTGACCCGATAGCAAGTGTGAAAAATCAGGACAGGGGGTAGGGGGTAATAGGAGCCTATACAGGAAAAAACCTCAAATATCAGGACTGTCCCTACAAAATCAGGACATCTGGTCACCCTACAGGGTGATGTAAGGGGCTACATAACTAGGTGCATGCTGGTATGTAATGCAGTGAAGGAAAGCACAGACTGATTAGGGTCTCTTATTAGACTCAACTAGTTTCTCCGCAGGAAGTGCTTGAAGCCTCATTGCTTCGCTCATTTCAGACTCGCCTGGATAAAGCACTCATGAATACAGGGCAAAGAATGATCCCTCCTGCCCTGGTAGGGAGATGGACAGGGCAGATAGCCCAGGATTTATCTTTCATCTGTAACAACCATCACTCTGCAAACTGCTGCCAAGATACAGGACAAGCGCACCCCGCCTGGAACCTCCCATCCACTGGGGGTGCTGCAATCAGCCCATCTCACACCCACAGCGGGAGGATACTGGCCAGGAAGGGCACAGTTAAGGCAACATGGGGGATGCACTGATCTAGCATCACCCCTTCGCTGCCAGGGCAGCCTTTGAGGTTGTGCCGATTAAAGCTGCCCCTTCAAGCTGAAAGCCAGAAAGGCGGCAAGCAACAGTACTGGAGTCCAGCCCTAACTCCCATTTGTCACACTATTCCTCGCCTCGTGTGGAGCATCACAGCATGGCACTATGATTTCACTGAAGCCAGGTCACAGGCTGGGACCCGACACTCTCTCTCCGGGTCCAGGCCATGGAGTTTAAGTTCCACAGTACAATGCAGACTTAAAACCACATCTGTGAGCTCCTCGGACTCGGATCTGTGGGGATAACAAACCCTGCAGGCCCAAGAGCAGCTGCTATTTATCCACTTTACTGCTCTGCATAGAGTCTGTCGCCACCAAATTCAACCTACTGAGGCCAGGACCACTTTGGAATTTATAAGCTCTGTAGGGGAGGAAAGAGGAATTGGCTGAACAGGTCTGAGGTTTCCCCTTGCATGTATAACGCACAATGTAGAGACAGCTATTGCAAAACTCTGAGCTGTGCCAGTGACAAAAACAAACAGGTTTTATAAGTGCAATCAAAAGATATCCCTTGGAATGTGCTGGCAGTAGCAAATAACCAGTATGTTACTTTGTTCACACTGCTAAACTCCAGATTTGCACTAGTTTTTTTAATCGGAGTTCAGCACAATGTAAAGTGAACTGTACACATCTGAGAACAGAAATAGCTCTAGGCAAGACGCCTATGTATGAACTCTGAATTGAATTCACTTGGTACGAGAACCAAGCATGTAAGATTTACAGGAACTGGTATTTCCCCTTTCACCTCTAAGAAAGCAATTCAAGCCCACCCTTTGGCAGAACCACTCCCCAGGTGCGGCTCCAGGCACCAGCACTCCAAGCGCGTGCCTGGGGCAGCAAGCCGAGGGGGGCGCTCTGCCGGTCGCCGCGAGGGCAGCAGGCAGGTTGCCTTCGGCGGCATGCCTGCGGAGGGTCCGCTGGTCCCACGGCTTCGGCAGACCTCCCGCAGGTGTGCCGCCGAATCCGCAGGACCGGGGATCTCCCGCAGGCAAGCCGCCGAAGGCAGCCTGCCTGCTGTGCTTGGGGCGGCAAAATACCTAGAGCCGCCCCTGTCACTCCCAGAGCAGGATTTGGTGTATTGAACCTGAAACTGCCTCAGAGACAGGGCCAATTACATACTCTCAGCAGAAATGAGGATAATGGATGGGACACGTTGGGAGAAAGCTGCTAACTCAAGAGCAATCTGTGTAGTTTCAGTTTATAACAGATTTTTGTCAATCCATTACAAATGTGGCTGCAAGGCAGGACTTTCACAGTGTTCCATCAGCTTTTTAATTAATTGGTAAAATCTGGGCTATAAAATGTAACTCATAAAATGAAGCCTCTTTTCCCGAACACACAAAGAATGTGGAAGACATAAGACTGCACACTCAACACAGCCAAGAACCGCGTATTTATTTTCAAAAGAAATTAATTCCTTTGCAAGTAACAAGCTTCTTTTTCCTTTAATTTGCAGCCAGCAGCAGGGGCTTTGTTTACTGACTACACAAGGACACTCTACCGCATGTGCAGACTGGGTTTCCAGACATAACGGGTGAAGTTACGGTCACTGCATATGCCGAGCCCGGGGCTGAGCGAGTGACAGCAACTGGCTGCGACAGCCCGTGGTGGAATCAGTGATGGAACAGCCGAAGATTGGTGTGAATGAGAGTTATTCCCAGCTCATTGCATGCTTCGATCACAACCTGGTCGGCAGCTGAGCCGGACGGGGCAGCAATAAACTGTACTCCGCTCTGAACAAAGATTTGGAGAAGCTCAAGGTTAGTGATGAAAAACAAAAACAACTGGACTAATTGTGCAGTGAAACTGGGAAATATGGTACAACCAGCACAGACTTGTGCTCTTCTCCAGCCCGGATGGTCAGCCCCCAGCTCACTGTATTCCTGCACTGCAATTAAAAACCCGTGGCTGGACCCGTGCCAGCTGACTTGGGCTCCGGGGCTGTTTAGCTGCAGTGGAGACTCCCGGGCTTGAGTTCTGGGACCCTCCCTCCCACCCTGCAGGGTCCTAGAACCTGGGTTCCAGCCTGAGCCCGGAAGTCTACTCTGGAATTTAACAGCCTCTTGGCCCGAGTTGGGGCCTGGGCCAGCTGTAGACATACCCTAGGAGTCCTAGACATGAACCAGGACCCCACTGCTCTAGGTGCTGTACAGCCACACAACAAAAAGATGGTCCCTGCCCCAAAGGGCTTACAGGCCAGTGAGTAAGTTACTCACAGGACTAGTCCTGGATTACTCCTCACGTAAGTAACTGCTTGCCAATGAGAGTAAAAGGTTCACAATCTGCTCCTCTGAACTTAACAGCATTATCTGGATATTTTTTGGCTACATTTGTCATACTTTTACACTCCTTGAATTCTAGAGCCAACATCCATGGTAGTTATCGAACGTCTCTTCATGGAGAACCACTGTGCTCCAGAAAAACCTCTCCTAGAATGCAGCAGTGCTAGTTGGCACATTTCAAGCACCACGTGTATAAAATGCAGACACGTTCCACAGTGCACGAAATAAAGCAAAAAACCACCCGAGTGTTTCCCTTACGTCACCCTGACATCCAGGCCTCACGGTGACCTTACCCGTTTAGCTCTGTCCACGTTATCCCTAAAAGGGAAGAATGCGTCTGAGCTGAGGGAGACTGCATCCAGCTGGCCAATCCATTCCTTCTTCTCGGCCTCAGAGAGCTGCGCTGGGACCTCCTCAAACAGCGCCTTCCATTTAACCAGATCGTCCCCCTGCAGGAACAGAGTCAGCTTAGCCTGATGGCGTTGCTCCTTTTACTGCTCTCTGGCTATCACCATCCCAGAAATGGCTTCTGGGCCTCCTCCCAGTCACCTATTCATATGAGCGATGTCACATCCCTTTTACATCCAAGTTCACATCTATTCTACAGTCCTGATCTTACGTGGTGCTCTGCTGCTGTGCACTTCACACCAGGAGTTTACTAGATCTGAAGTGACTGTGGAAAGAGATCACCAACCACCGCTCCTGCTACCCTCCCTGCTCCTCGCTCGTTTCTGGCCCATATGCTTTCTTTGGCCTGTTTGTGCTTTGCCACTCGGTGTAAACACAGGACACACACACAAACAGGATTTGGTATAAGGAGCTTCACACATGTCTGATGAACAGGAGCTTGCCTTATGAATCACCGTCCTAAACTGCACTAATCCACCTCCCATGCCATCCCGTTAAACAAGCAGTTGCTGATGTATGGATGATTCACAAGGTTCCCATTCCAGCTGTTGGGTTTATACTTTAAAAGGGCATATATGCTTTACTGAGACAGTCTCTCACTGCCTGCAACAGCCTGACCCAGTTTGATTCTGGGAATCCAAGCAGCCATAGAAATGAGCTGCAAAAAGCAGAGTGAAAATATAGTAGGAAAAGTTTAAGTGCTGGCAATACTTTGAACCTTTTATTCTTTGTTTTCTAAGATTCAGAATTAATTTAGTGCCCGTTGGAGGCTGCCAGATAAAACAGCCCTGGAGACGGACATCCTCTGAACAGGTGGAAAGTCAATGCTCCCTTACACTGCAGCACACAGTGGATGGGGAAAATCAGGAGACACGGTTGTATCCCCTGGCTCTCTGCCACTGACCTGCCATGTGACCATGGGCAAGTCACTTCCCATCTTTGTGCCTCTCCAGCCACCCCCTTTTGTCTATTTATAGTGGAAGCTCTTCAGGGCAAAGCCTATCTCTGTGTATTTGTCCAGCACCTGGCACAAAGAGGCCCCATGCTCAGCTGGGTCCTGGAAGTGCTGCTGCCCAGTAGTAACAGCCCTCCAGCTACCTCTGGCTGCGAAAGACTATTACAGCTTCGCTGCCCACTTGTGTACCTAGGACTGCAGGGATTATGATTGTGGGGGCAGCGCCTGGGGTGTGGACAATGTGTCTCCCCTAGGAACTGAGCAGAGATTATTTTCACACAGGCCAAATAGTTCTCAAACTCGAACGACCTCTGGCCATTAACAAGCTGGATCTCATTTGACCTGTCCCCAAAAGTGAATGACTGAATCCCATTCCCCATCCAGCCCTCCAATACGCTCAACTTTCCCCCTATACAAATTGACTGCAGGAGACAGATGGGTGGCTTCGCTAACCAAAAGACCCAAATCTGGCCCTAGTTATTACCTCTGGTTTTTGAGGGGCAAAGAGTGCAACCCAGGAAGCATGCCCAGTGAGGCGGGAACAAGGAGAGGCTCCTCTCTCTCAACAACAATTAAAGAGTGTGATCTGAAAGGATACAGCCCTCTCGGGACGGTGATGCAAGACTGGGATGAGAGATGGAAGGGGGAAAAAAGGGGCAAAGGAAGACACCACCCACACGATTCAGGAATCTCTGCCTTGGTCCATTCATCAACACTGATCCCACAAGAAAATTTGCAGAACCTCCTGGACGGTCTTTAGGGAAAATCCTGGCGCGTTACCTCGCCGATGGTTCCGGTGACATACTGATCGATGGCGTTGGAGATCTCCGCCCTCTTCACTCCAGCTTTGAACTTCATGGCGAGCACTTGGGGGTGGTGTCTCAGCCACCAGTGGTTCGCCTTGTCGCCGGCAAGACGTGTGCAGTGGATTCGGGACTGCTGGCCTGCCCCTATACCGATAACCTGCAGCACATGCAGAACTCTGTAATGAGCAGCCAACGCACGTCCCCGCGCACTGTGATCTTTATCAGAGCAGCCCCAACCCCAGAGCCATTATTCACAGACATGAAGGCAGAGAAAAGCCTTCCAGTCCCTCCCCTGCTGGTGATGAGTGTTCTAGAGATACCTAAGCCCTTCAGCCTGCAACTTGCATCTGGGACAGATCCCAGCACTTGTGACTTCACTGGGGCTCCATAACTGGGTTCTGTGTGGACACTGGGGTCTACCTGTGTGCAACAAGAAGCAGGATCAGGACCCAAATAACCAGGACCGGCACTGTGTTGAGAACAGGCTCTGTCCATATTGTCTTTACGTGGCTCCCAGGTTCAACTACTTCAATTCCCCACCCCACGCTTACTAGTATCTCTCTCAATTTTCTTAAATCAACATTTTCTAGCCTAGGCACAAAATTTACTCGACCCTGCCCTCACCACGAGGATGTTTGTTTCTCTCACCGATTCAGTACGTGCCCTGTCACTATTTATTATTATTTGTGCTACCACAGCACGCGAGTGATGGACCAGATCTCTATTGTTCTAACAGCTGGAGAAACGGACTAGCTAAATTTTGCTTCCTGAATTCGACAAGTACCAGCACGCACCTTCTGCCAAGGGAGTTAAACTGTCACACCCAAAAAAGATTTCATGCAGTTCTGGCTTTCAGTTAAAAAGCGCTCTGTCTGCTCTAAGAATGACATGGGCTGGTGAGAGATTCTAGCCATCCTACCTGTTCCTGGAAAAAGGTATTGGAAAGAGAATTCAGGTCTGTGCCCAGACCACCCCTGTGGGTGTAATCTCTCTAGGCGCCGTGGTCGCCACGGTATAAAACCACTATATGGGTTAGATGCAACTTCTGGCATATTACAAATAAGCCCCAGTCACGCCTGATAAGGAGGAAAAGCAAGTATTCGATCTGGACAACTGGCCTGTCAAATCAGGGCATAACTTGAAACATCAAAGCTTTGCAGCTGCCAATACATTTCCTATTCTGCCATCTGCCAGAAAGAGGAGGATTTTAAAATAGCTGCACACTAAACCGAGCCCTTACTTAGTGGGTTTGGAGTTTAATATAAAACCGGGCCCCTGGGGGGGGAGCAATGTTTGAAGTGGGACCTTTTCAAGCCACCTAGAATGAAAGAGGCAGTGTATCTGCTTTGCCTCCTCAAGCCCTGCTCTTGTCAGACAGATTCTTCACTCAGCATATAGCTTTTCCTTCTCTCCCTTCAACTGGGGCACATCCTGGAGTTCCTATTTCTGGAGAATCTTCTGCTCTCCTGCACTGTAAGTCCTGACAGCAGTTTGCACTGTTTAACTAAGTGCGCCATTAACTGCACACCTACGCATGCCAGTCTATATGGCCGACTGCAAACCACAACCATTAAAGGAGAGGGGACAATATTAAAATAAAATCATTTATTTTAAAAATTAATTAAAATAAATTAATCATGTTAAAAAAATAAATAAATACCACTCCCACCCCCCCTGGACTACACTGCTGAATCCCCCCCCAACCTAGAGGGCCAGTCGCACTTTTGTGACACGTCTTTTGTCACAAGTCCTGCAGTCTCCAGCCCCGCTGGCTCCTCCTGCTTATAAAGCCCTGGCATGCTTTGGGCTGGGTATATCATTCGCACACCCTGGAGCCACCCCCCTCCCCCGCCCCGAGGATGAGGTACACTCCTCATTCTACAGTATTGCCTGGTTCATGGTGTTGAAACATCAGTGTGATGTTTTTATACCTCGGTGAATTTAAAATAGGTGTCCCTGGGGTTTGTGTTATGCATCCCGTTGCCCCCCTCTGCAGCAGAGAGCATGCTGGGAAGCCACGCAGAGCAAAAGCCAGTGAGCCACATGACATCTGGACACGGCGCAAAATGACAAGTTAGGTTTTAATGTATACGTGCGCTGGCTGAACCGCGTAGCCTTGTTCTTTGAAGGCATTCACACGCAGGGCCAGACTCAGCACACAATTACTACCGGGCATAGTGCTTACTACTGCTAGTCCCACAGCCTTCAGTATCACGTTTACAGTCATGTGCCTGTCTGTATGAGGTATTAATGTGGCCTCCATCATTGTAGCATCTGAGCATCTCACAATCTCCAATGAAAGATCCTCACCACACTCCTGGCAGTGCTATTAGTCCCATTTTATAGATGGGCACTGAGGTACAGAAGCTACAGGTCTTGAGGTGCCTAATGTCCACTGATTTTAGGTGCCTTATGGATGGTCTGCCTACCCACACTGGAGGGGAACAGGTTAATGTAGGCCTAAGAGGCCAATTAACCCACCTGGAGAGCAAGCCAGGCCTACTGAAAGATGAAGCCCAGCTGGGGAGAAGCTGGGTGAGGGGAAAAGAGAGGCCGTCTGGAGCAGAAAGAGGCTGCAGAGGAGCAGCCAATCACGGCCTAGCAGACCCATATACGAATGGCCGCAGGCAGAGCAGAGTTCAGAAGCTGACTGGAACTTGAGGGGAGGGGACCAGGCTCCTAGTAGGGTGAAGAAGCCCCAGCACCTGGGACAATTCAGTGCTGCAAGTGTACAACCCTGCAGTCACTCTTGGTAGCTGAGAGCCCTGAGGAGAACAGGAAGGAGACTGGAGGACCAGGACGAAGCCCGGCCCGGTGGAGGTTGAGATCGTGGGAAGACACAGGATTGGAGCAAGCTGTCAGGGAGGGGAAAAAGCCTGAAGAAAGGCTACTGGTGGGAAAGAGTCCAGGGAAGCAACAGCAAGGTATCTGACAGAGCAGAACATGGCTGCTCAGCCTAGGGTCCCCAGAGTGGAACCCAGTGTAGCAAATGGGTCTGGGTTCCCCTTCAGGAGCTGGGAAGGTGGCATGAAGCCCCCTGACAAAAGGGGAATGAGGACAATTTAAAGCCCTGAGCGAAGGGATGCAGGGACCTTGGGTCCAGAGCTGGGGACCGAAAACCAGATGTAAGGATTAGGGTGACTGATTGTTGGACTGTGTTGTGGGGCTAAATGTGACCTGGCTGGAGGGCCAAGCCATGAGAAGTGAGACCACCACAGGACTGGAGTGACTGCGGCCGTGGATGCTAGAGAGGAAAGAGCTGCTGTGCCCAAGCCCAGCCATGAGGGGCCGAACCAGTGGTGAGTCCACTCTTCTACGTGCTAAATACCGTGGATCTGAGCCTAGGCGACTTGCCCAAGGTCAAACAAAGCCTGTGGCCAAGCAGGGAGGTGAATTGGGGTCTTGAGTCCCACCAGCCCAGCCCGCTAATGGCTGGAAGCTGAAGTCAGACAAGTTCAGACTGGAAATAAGGGGTACATTGTTAGCAGTGAGTAATTACCACCAGAACAACTTCCCAAGGGTCATGTTTTTCCTAAGAGAAACACTAATTCAGCAAGGAATTATTTCAGGGACATTGTAGGACCGTGTTATGCAAGAGGTTGGCTAGATCATAGAATCACAGAATCTCAGGGTTGGAAGGGACCTCAGGAGGTCATCTAGTCCAACCCCCTGCTCAAAGCAGGACCAAACCCAACTAAATCATCCCAGCCAGGGCTTTGTCAAGCCTGACCTTAAAAACCTCTAAGGAAGGAGATTCCACTACCTCCCTAGGTAACCCATTCCAGTTCTTCACCACCCTACTAGTGAAAAAGTTTTTCCTAATATCCAACCTAAACCTCCCCCTCTGCAACTTGAGACCATTACTCCTTGTTCTGTCATCTTCTACCACTGAGAACAGTCTAGATCCATCCTCTTTGGAACCCCCTTTCAGGTAGTTGAAAGCAGCTATCAAATCCCCCCTCATTCTTCTCTTCTGCAGACTAAATGATTAGAGGGGCCCCAGAATCTATGATCATCCTGCTCCTCTAGTTCTGTCTCTTCAATGGGGCTGACTACCCGAGACTGGGCACACAGCATAATGCGCATGCGCGCGCACACCCCCACCCTTTGAAAATTCATTAACACCACCCCCTCTCCCCCCACCCACCCACCCTTTGAAAAGTTCATTAACACCCCCCCCCCCACATACACACACACACCCTTTGAAAAGTCTCATTAGCTCCCTGGCCCAGGGTGAGTACATTTTGTTTTGATGTACCGGTAAAGCACTAATCCCCCCTCTCATTTTCATTGCTATAGCAGGGGAGTGGAATGGATTGTGCTTGGGCTGGTTGCTTTTCAGGGCAGCTTTGCAAGGCTGGGCTGGGCATACATCCCCAGCTATTTCAAAACCAAAACTCGCAGGAAAGTAGAAACCCCCTTTCATAGTTTCTTCCTGCATCCATTAAGCCGAGACTGAAGAGTTAACCAGACAGGCTAGCGTGGAGATGCTGTGCTGAGGCCAGCAGCCCTGGCCAATGCCTCAGACTTTCCGACGCAGCTAGAGTGCAACAGATGTTAAAGCTATAAGTCAAAGGCTGAGTAGAAAGAAATGAATCATTTGCCTTTTCATTCATCAAGATGTAATGAGTTCACCTTTTACCAGAGCTGTAAAACACACCTCCCCCAAAGAGTAAATGAAGGACTCATGCTGGGGTCTTTCTTGGGCTGACACTTTCTATCATTTGCTCATAATTAATTTATTGCTACTGTGTTTAATAAATCCACAGAGTTGAATATGAGCAATGTTATTAATTATCAGAGGGGTAGCCGTGTTAGTCTGGTTCTGTAGAAGCAGCAAAGAATCCTGTGGCACCTTATAGACTAACAGACGTTTTGCAGCATGAGCTTTCGTGGGTGAATACCCACTTCTTCGGATGCAAGCAGTGGAAATTTCCAGGGGCAGGTGTGTATATATAAGCAAGCAAGAAGCAAGCTAGAGATAACGAGGTTAGATCAATCAGGGAGGATGAGGCCCTGTTCCAGCAGCTGAGGTGTGAAAACCAAGGGAGGAGAAACTGGTTCTGTAATTGGCAAGCCATTCACAGTCTTTGTTTAGTCCTAAACTGATGGTGTTAAATTTGCAGATGAACTGGAGCTCAGCAGTTTCTCTTTGAAGTCTGGTCCTAAAGTTTTTTTGCTGTAGGATGTCCACCTTAAAATCTGCTATTGTGTGGCCAGGGAGGTTGAAGTGTTCTCCTACAATGTTATTAATGTCATGATATAAAATAAAAAAAGTGCTCGGCTTTTTTTGATGGTGCTTTTCATCAGTGTATCTCAAAAGCACTTTATAAAGTATGATCATTTTTACAGATGGGGAAACTGAGTGACTGGCTATGATGAGGCAGCTGCCCCTCACTGGCAGAAAGGGGGTTAAAAGCAGCCCTAGGGAACCTGTGCTGGAGGCAGCCAATTAGAAAGGGGCTGAGAGGAGTAGCCAGTCATGGCCTACCAGGCCCATATAAGAATGGGCGCAGGCAGAGCAGAGTTCAGAAGCTGACTGGAACCTGAGGGGAAGGGACCAGGCTCCTAGTAGGGTGAAGAAGTCCCAGGACCTCGGACAATTCAGTGCTGCAAGCAGGGACCGGGGGAGATAGAGAGCGCTCCTGGCTGGCTGCTAGGGCCTGCAGGCTGAGGCCCTGAGGTAAGGACAGAAGAGGGAAGCCGCCCCAGAACAATGGACTGCAGTTGCTGGGCGGAGATTGCAGGTCCCCCGGAAGAAGCCCTGTACCTACACAGAACCCCGATGAAGTCAGTGGGGTTCTACCTGGCCACAGAAAACTACCTCCGCTGATGCAGTTTCAGCATCAGAGCTTTATCTTTTTTATTTCCCTGGCAACCTATGTCATCTGGCTAAATTAAGAGATCTATTTTCATGCCTTGGATTCATTCTGAGTAACGAGCGAAGTTTAATACCCTCTTAAAGTTTATATTATAAAGAATATTGCAGTATATATTCCGGAGTGGACAAAATGCAGCGTGATAGCTGAAAAATGTCTACAATATTTAAAATAAAAGATAAGTGGGCCTCTTTTATCTTTAAGATACTCTGAATGGAAAGGGGGTTTGCGATTTTTAATTTAGTAATACTGATAATACCCAACTCTCATATCATGCTTTTTCATCAGTAGATCTCTGAGCGCTTTACAATCTTAATGTCTTAATCCTCACAGTGATCCTGTGAGGTAGTGCTATTAACCCCCACTGTACAGACGGGGGAGCTGAGGCTAAATGACTTGCCCAGGGTCACACAGAAAGTCTGTGGCGGAGTAGGGAAATGAACCTAGGTCTCCCAGTGCTCTAACCACTGAGTCATCCTCTCTTTCCTATGTCATTAAGGAGTGCGAACTAACATGCTGCCCAGCATTATAATGGTTGGTTTTGCCATTGTAGGAAAGCAGACCAAAGTAAGGGAGAAGGGCCTTCCTGCAATTCTTGGTGACGGTTGGTTTACTGAAAATTAAGTGACAGTTCCACAAATGCTTCTTCCCACCCCAATCCTCCCCAAACCTAATTAGCAACCTGCCCTGCTTGCAGCATCTGTTCCACATACAATCCCAAAGAAACCAATCTGATTGAAAGAAATCATGGGTCACTGAGACACAAAAGCTCCTCTGAAAGAGGTGGGTTGTAGGTAAGGCAACCCCATGGGAATCAAAGGAATGGAAGTTGGGAGCACTCAGCACTGTGTAGGATTGAGCCAGTAGTCCAGAGACTGCACACATCAGATGCCTAGACTATGTCTTAAGACAGTTTGTCATGAATTATCAATCAAGTTTCCCTTCTCAGCTTCTACTTGGGGAGGTGAACACTGAATATTCCAGGGAAGAAAGCTGATCTTAAAGCCATGGTGAGTGATCAGCAAGTCAGTTATCTCCAGACAGCACTGCATACAGGAAATCGCTTGAGCTAGGTGACTTCTTAATTGAAATGCCATATGCAGGGACATAAGATCTCCTTTACGTGTACCTCAAAAATAAGGGAGGGTGATGTCAACTCCTAGGGTACGTCTACACTACCCGCTGGATCGGTGGGTAGTGATCGATCTATCAGGGATCGATTTATCGCGTGTAGTATAGATGCAATAAATCGATCCCTGATCGCTCTCCCGTCGACTGCTGAGCTCCAGCTCGGCGAGAGGCAGAAGCAAAGTCGACGGGGGAGCCGCGGCATGCTGCGAGGATACGAAGTAGTAATTTTAATTCGATCTAAGATATGTCAACTTCAGCTACGCTATTCTCGTAGCTGAAGTTGCGTATCTTAGATCGATTCCCCCTGCCCCCGCAGTGTAGACCGGGCCTTAGAATCCCCGAGGGCATTTCATAGACCTCCTGAATAACATGGGCACAGAACTTTACCAGGTGATTCCCGCATCAAGCCCATGAAATAGTGTATTTTAGAAAGTCACTCAATTTTGATTTAAAGCCCGCAAGTGTTAGAGAACCCACTGGTTACCCTCACTGGTAAAAAGAATTGTATCTTATTTCTAGTCTGAAATTGTGTAGCTTCTGCTTCCAACCATCAGATCTTAGTCGTTCCATTAAAATAAAGGCAGAATGTATAACAAAAATCAAGACGAGAAACATGTACATTTGGCTAAGAGATTTCCCCATGAATGTGCATAAGCATATTATCAAGCAAACCTAAGGCAATGACCCAGCTGGAATTCTGCTTATACAGACATGATTCTAGCCCACTTCTCATCCATCACAAGGGCCTTTTCACATACAGATGGGACATGCATTACTCCAACCACTGCAGAAACATCTGCAGTAGCACATTAAGCTCATCACTAAAAAGGCAACAGGGGTTGATGGGGCTGCTGTTGTACTGCGTGCGCAGAAGAGGAACAGGAACTCAGGCTAATCAGACCTTTGTCCTGGGGCAACCAGAATGAATGCTTTCAGAGATAGAGACCTCAGGAAGAGAAAATGCCAACTTTCCAGCCAAATGCCTTGTCAGAGCTATGTAGCACATGACACCAGAAAATACAGTGAAGTAACGCAGGAGTGCATTTTAACTCTAGACAATGACAATCTGGTGCATTCAGATGAATAACAATGAGGATGGATTAAACAAGGTATCTTTAAAGGTGACATGCAAAGGAAATAAATTGGGATTGTGCCTGATTTTGCTTCTACACCTCTACCCAGATAGAATGCTGTCCTCAGGAGCCAAAAAAATCTTACCGCATTACTTGCTTTGATCCACCGAAGTGCGCAGCCCTGTGCCCCACCCCCGCGAAGCGCTGCTTTGCCGCGTTATATTGGGTCGCGTTATTTATATCGGGGTAGAGGTGTATATGTTGGGGGTGGGGGAGAGAATGTGAGAAATTCTGGTTTTGTCTCACAGGGTTAGTGGAACGATGACATCACAACAGCAAGCAATTGAGAGGGGAAATGAATTTCAGTCAGTCTGTTTAAAAGCCTTTGGTAACATTTAAATACAATGCCTAAAGAACACCAGGGAGCAAATAGAACGAGGAGTACTTGTGGCATCTTAGAGACTAACAAATTTATTTGGGCATCAGCTTTCGTGGCCTAAAACCCACTCTGAAAGCTTATGCCCAAATAAATTTGTTAGTCTCTAAGGTGCCACATGGACTCCTCATTGTTTTTGCTAATACAGACTAACATGGCTACCACTCTGAAACCTGGGAACAAATGTTTCTGTTAAAAATTCACACCCCATCTGTTCATTTATGGTGTAACTTTTGACAACACACATGAAAGCCCACCCCCCAAGGTAAGTCTTCCATCAAAATCAAGGAATACTTGACATTCCTGATACTCCACAGTTAAAAGACAAACAGAATAAAAACCTCATCTACTTGCAAAAAGCCCTTCTTTATACATCACAAAGCAGCAAAATAAGGCAATTAAAATATATCCTTTGTGGGTTGCCTTTAAATTAAACAGTCAGACACCAGGTGTGAAACCCATTCTCACATGCTAATGCTTTAAAAGGCCTTTATCAAATGAATGCCCACCAACAAAAAGACCCCTGATAAAAACCTGGACAGAAGATTTCGAAAAAAAAAAGAATGATTCAGGCCCTGATCCTGCAAACATTTAACAACACAAACAAAATTATTCAAGTGTTTAATTCTTTGCAAGCTTGATCCCTTAGTCTCTAAATCACCATCCATTCCCTGGTTGTGAAAAGATGCCATGATTTTGCTTTCACAGGCGGCCACTTGAGAGCTACAGAACTTGAACTACTATTCCACGTAACAGTGTCTAAGGGCAGGTCTTCAATACCCGCCGGATCGGCGGGTAGTGATCAATCTATCGGGGGTTGATTTATCGCGTCTAGTGTAGACATGATAAAATCGATCCCCGATCGCGCTCCCCGTCGATTCCAGAACTCCAGCTCGCGAGAGGCGGAAGCAGAGTCGACGGGGAAGCGGCAGCAGTCGACTCGCTGCCATCCTCACGGCCAGGTAAGTCGACCTAAGATACGCCGACTTCAGCTATGCTATTCGCGTAGCTGAAGTTGCGTATCTTAGGTTGAACCCCCGCACACACACCCCGCTAGTGTAGACCTGGGCTAAGCCAGCTTGCCTATACTTGTTTAATAGCTTCCAGTACACTAAATGATTTTAAAGCTGGTGCCTGACAAAACGTACTATAGGCCAGTTTGGCTGATACTAGTATACTCCCCCATAAGCAGCCCTGTTTGGTTACCTGCCCATTCTTAGCATAGCAAACTGAATTGGACTGGGTGTACTTGACAGCGATGGTGGCCACAGTCAAATTTTGGATAGCAGACTCGGGCAGCTGAAACAACAGAAAGCGATAATGAATGTATCACTTCAATAACTGAGATTTAAAATGTTCTGCAATGGGCTATAAATCTGCAAACCAAAAACCACTGCATGTGCTATATAATACCAGAACAAAATGACTAAAAATGACCAACAATCTGATTATCTACTAATGTCATCAGTTCTTGTAGCCCAAACCAACCCTAAACTCAGGTCTTGACAGCTAAGTGACTGACAGTCAAAGACTGGCCCTAATTCTGAAAACATTCACGCACTTGCTTAACTTTACACTGGTAAACAGTCCAGTTGAATTCGCTACTCACATGTACAAAGCTAAGCTTGTGCCAACATATTTGCCAGATCAAGGCCATAGTTTGAAATCAGGCTGACCAGATGTCCTGATTTTATAGGGACAGTCCCGATTTTTGGGTCTTTTCCTTACACAGGCTCCCATTACCTCCCCACCCCTCATCCCAATTTTTCACTTGCTGTCTGGTCACCCTATTTGAAATGCTGTTGACAATTTTATTTTACACTCATTCTGCTACTAATTTGTTAAACTGTTTCCCCGTTTATGACGTTTCTCAGCTCCCCATGATATATTTGTCTATTTCTACATTCATATAGGTCTGCTACTTCAGTGAAAAATTAGGACAAATGTAAAACACATGTAACTAACTGCCCACTGGTGATGTGTAAACCATCTGTGGATGGAACAGACAGATCTAGGAATTTATACAACACAATGCAAACAAATGAGACTATTAAACAGTGACTCCGAATAAGACCACAATGGTTTCTTACCATATTGGTGTAGAACTGTGGAAATTAAAAGAGGAACGTCCTATTTATAATCTTGATAATCAGCAATAGAGCTAGATCCTTCTCATCTTACTCAGGCAAGTAGCTAAAACGAAGGCAATGGCTCTACTTGCATGAGTAGATTTGGCCCAGTGCATCATTTTGCTGAAAACACAAGTCTGCCTGAACATTTTAGGGTCTCTTATGATAGAATTTCACTTCCTTTCCTGATTGGAGCCCACCAATTCACTCAAACAGTCCTCTCATTTCTCACCAATTCTCTTACACTTACATTTTTGTTTTTGCTAACAATGTTCTTGAACAGGGACCGGTCAATAACGCCGTTGTTCCTCTTCTGCGTGAGATGCAACCCAAAAAGGGTTCGAATCTCGTTTTCATCTGGCTCGTAATCAAGCTCCATCTAAAAGCAGACAAATAGAAAGTAGTGCTTCACGCTCTTTGAACCCTTCGGATCCAACGTCCAGCAATGACCCTTTCAAATCTGACTTCCAGCAACAGTTTACCTTAAAAAACAATGTAAATCTTTTACATAATCCAAAACAGATGAGTGGAATGGGGCTGGGATGCCAAAACAGAGGTAGTACCAGCAAACTGGAGCACCAACTTCTCAGCACCAAAACAAAGTGTCATTTTAAGGGAGAACATATGTGATAGGAGTGTGCACACTTGATGTTTAGACACATAGGGCCAGACTATGACCCACAAAGATCCACAAGCAGAAAAGACCTTCCCTGCACAGAACTGCCCCCTCCCAAGTGGCAGTGGAAGAGGGCAACCATCTTTGCAGACTTCCCCCACCTTTACAGGGGGCATAGATGGCGGAGCAGAAGCAGGACTTGGGGAATGTGTGCTGTCTCTTCACTCTCACATTAAGCCAAACACCAAGCATAAGGTCCCTTTATAGGGAATCTGTTGACAAGCAGTGATAGTCTCTCTCAAGCATTAAAGATTTACTGGTTACTACTGCATCCTTGCAAAACTGATGTAACTTGGGAGGAATCAGCCTTCAAGACTGCCTGTAATTTCTTTCCTGCTTGCCTGAAGCACCTGAGCCACCTTCTAGAGCTCCTCTGACAGTAATGCTTGAATCCGCCCCTCATCTAAAGTTGGAATTTTTTTATGTGCTGCTACTTAAGTTCTTGTCTTTCCTGTGTGCGTCAGCCTCTCAGAGAGGGACTGGGATAAGAGCTACATGGATCCTTTGGCTATAGTATAAAATCTCCTATGGAATCTACAATGAAACCAGAAGAATTTAAAGTCATGTGTACACTCCTCAGCACTTGTGAGCAGGGGGCATGGGGATGGTAATTTGAATGATCTGGCAGTGTCTTGTTAAATATTTGACAAGTACTGCTATCAACATAATATGGAATCATGCATTACCACGGCGTCTAAACTGTGCTGCAACGTGATTATTCTTCATCACATGCGATTCAAATATGGTGTTTTTTAAAAAAAGAGCTTGCTGTTGTCTTTGGTTGTACCCACAGATTGATCCTGAGATCATACAGAATCTGTTTTGTTGTTTTAAAAGGCTGTGCGCGCTGATGTAACAAATTGCTCCAAATGGGTGTCTCAATTATAAGATTAATGACAAAGCTGGAGAATTTCATAGATGGCAGGGGAGGTATCTATAAATGTTAGGAACAGATAGGGAGGTTGGAGCGAAGGGGAGAGCAGTCCAGAAATTGTATTTCTGTAAAGTACTGTTGCTAATGTGTGTATCATTACAACAACAACAACAAAATCAATGAAGACATTATGAAAAATGACCTGTTTAATATAAGCCTTTACTGTATCTTCATGGACATGCCACTCTGTGAAATTCTAGATCCTTTAGAAATCTAATCCCAAACTGAATCAAAGCCCAATTAGCTGAATGGGAACGTTCACATGCTCTTCAATGGGCTTTGGCTCAGGCCTTATGTGTGTGTAGTTCTAGCGCTGTGAACTCTGATTGGTAGAAACAATATTTCCAAGTAGTATGGAGAGAAGGCCACAGAAAAGCAGCTTATAATGAAGATGGAGCTTTGGGTGGGCAGAGAAGTCTACACTTAGACCACAAATAACATGAAACATGTAGCACACCCACCTGGAGGATACAGTAACTCCCATTTTTCTTTCTGGAGAGGATTTTGAGAGCTTCCTCCTCATAGCCTGGGGCCACTATACCATCAGACACCTGCAACACACACATACACACAGCATTAGCCCCTGAGGGGAAAGAACAACACTAATATGCCATTTTAGATACTGTCATTAGAAACGTATTAGAGGCCTGGTCTGAAGCCAACAAGAGACTATGGACTTCAATAGAATTTGGATGAGGGCTCCACCCTGCAAACACGCACAAGTGCAAGTAGCATTACAAATGAGCATAATCCATTTAAGGACAACAGGATACTCACATGCTATGTGTTTGCAGGTTTCAACCATATGGATGGGTGCCACAATGCCTACAGGAGCATGTGTTTTTCCGCAGTGAAGTCAATGGAAACACACCTCCTACACATTTCCTATGGGTGAATTCATTCCTGTATCTATTCGAGACAGGTTTCTTGTAATGGCATACTGGAAATACATTACCTACTATATAGAAGGCAGGTTTGTATTACGTTCTCTTTACTTTGAGCATCTCTGAAATTCAGGGTGATCAATAAAAGTCCTGGTACCTTTGTGAATGTATTTGTCTAACTGGGTTCAGAAGAGACGCTTTTTTGATGATGGCAGGTTTTCTTTTCTAAAAACAACTAACACTTGCCTACACAACAGAAGTGGTATGCGTATATGGAGCAGCACCTTTTGGACCCAAGCTCTGACTGGTCAGAGACAGACAAAGAAACTCCTCTTTCAAACCCATTCATTATTTCAAACTCTTGGATACTTTGAGGACACAAATAGTGACAGAATGGAACCGCATAGGCCCAAACAGAATTAAAAACTGACAGAAGTGGTTTATTTTAGGGCCATAAAGTGATACGTTTCCTTTTCATTCATACGCTGCTTTCTTCCCTTCTTAAATAGCGCTCAGTGATATGAAGCTCAGCCTACAACAAACATGAACACTGTATGGTTAAGTATTAATGTTGTCTGATTTAATTTTGCATTCAGGATTGTCATCTATTCTAGTGACTTAGGCGATATGCTCAGTTACACGGGCAAAGGGGAACCCAGCAGAATTAGGAGTGCTATAGGTTCGTAGGCTCAGTCTACTGGGTAGGCAGCAATCTACAAATGCACTCCTTTTTCCCCAGGAAGAAGTAGGCAGGCACTTGTAGGGACTACTAGGAATTCCCTACTGTTCCACCAGAGCTGCTGAATCACCTATTACTACAATACAATCAGGGGTTTAGAGACTTGCTTAAGTGGCCAATGAAGGTTATGATCCATCTTGGAAGTTAGTGGTTTGATTGTTCAGTTTTCACATTTGCTGCCACTTATGAGTCACAGCTTGAAAAAATAATCAAGACTGGTTTAAATTCTGCACCCTGGATATTAAATGATTGGAATGGACCAATAAATACAAATGAATAAAATGGACAGAAACAAAAATGGACCAATTAAAAAAAAAAAAAGTATGAATGGAATTGCCATTACAACCAATGAGTTCACCAAGAGCTCTTCACCTCTGCAGAATAACTTGCTGTTCTTTTACTAACCTCTCTGGAAATGATTTTAGCAGTCGGGACGTCACAGATATCAGAGAGAGCGATGAAGTCACCAAATGAAGACATCCGATCAGCACCTGCAAAATAATGTTTAAAAAGTGATTCAACCGCAGCACATAAGCAAACCCACACCTACACCCCACCAAACCATTCATGACTCAGTTTCTTTCCTCAGAGTTTGCTAATTTCATCACAAAGCAGAAGAAAGGGACACTTAAGAATCACAAGGAAGGAAAAAAAAAAATCTAAGGCAGCCTCCCTGCCACAAAACCCATCTTAAAATATTTCTGAAGGTACCTATTTTCCTTCTCCACATTCTCACTTACAAAGCTTCTGTAATGAACGTTTTATATAATACTGACTTTTCTAAGCAAAACCAGAGTCAGAAATGTACATCATAGCCATTTTGTATTTCATATTTAATGAATTGGTGCTCATTTAAAACCAGAGACAAATCGCAGCAGATGACACTGTGGAGGTTTCCTATTCAGTCAGGTCAATGGTCTTCAGTGTTACCCCGCAACAACCTAGCCATTCGAATTGTGACAGAGAATGCCAATCGAGTAGTAGTGCTTTTACATGAACAATGGCCATCAGAGGTGACCTACAAATTGGTGGAGCAAAACTGGGTGTGTGTCAATTATTCCCTTTTGAAACTGAGATTTTATCTACCTGCTTTTCCTGGAACATGATAGACAACGGGAGAATGAGCAGAATGACATCAAAATATCAAGAGTAAAATCTGAGCCACTGAGAAGGGGCAAACATTTTTTTTAGCCTTCCTTTTTTTGTTTCTGTCAATACTTTAAACTTAAATATAAACGAACGGTTGGGAGAAAAGATTTATTTGTGAACGATTCAACAGTACCCCACCCACAGTTGAGGGCTGAGAGCTTCCAATCCAGTTCTCTGGTTGTCCAGATTTTGCCAGCAAAAGCAGGAAAGAGATTTCTGAAGTGAAAACAAGCAGGAGTTGGTTGAACTAGCTAAACTCACTTTGACTGAGAGCCAATCCTGATTTGAATCTAGGTCCCTCAAGAGGAGAATGGATTGCGCATTAATCAACAGAGTTATTTAGACACTTCTGGAGAAAAAACAAAAACACAAGAGCTATTCGGATCTTCTAAATATCACCATAAACTTGCAAAGAGAAGAACCTGTGAACAACACAGCACGTTGCTCAGGAACAAGTACTATTGGTCTTCTCAGTTCTTTGCACAGATTATTTTCTCACTTGCCATCCCACCTCTTGCTCGTGCATATGCAGTTGCCAAAGGCGTCAGGGTGGCGTGTAAATCATGCACCATGCAGGCCTGAGCTTCTTCCACCGTGAGTGGCAGTCCAACAGCAGCACCTGGTGGATAAAATGAGCAAAGACGGTGGAAGAAGAAAATGAGAACTATATTCTGGTCCAACTCCTTCATATCAGCAAAGCTGCTGGGGCATTTTAAGAGGCAAGAGGACGGACACTGCAGTGGCATTCAAAGAACAGAGTGCCGGTATTTCTTCCATAAGACGAATATCAATAAGATCCCCCTCTTACCTGCAGGACTGACGTGTTTGAACGAGGCTGCTGCAGGAATATCTAAAGCCTGCTTGAGTTCTTTCACCAGCTGCCAGGCATTCAGAGCGTCGCACAGGTTGATGAACCCAGGGGATCCATTGAGAACTGCACACAGATCATAAATGCACATTAAAGGGCGAAGGCCCCTCTCTCTAAGGAGCCTGAACACTGAGTATAAGTTATTTTAAATTTAAACTGCTACTGCTTAGAACCAAAAATTATACAAGCTGTTTTCTTTTAAACACACCGAGCACGTAGGGAAAGAATGAGCTGTTTTCTGCCCAGCTGCTTTGGACATTGTATAGCATGGAGTGCACAGAGTGGAGCCCAAACACAAGGCCAAGATTCTACAGGACACCCACAGAGGAAGGACAGTCTTGCAGTTTACTCACTGCACTGTGACTCGGGAAAACCAGGTGCAGTTTCTGTCTCTGCCACAGGCTACCTGTGTGACTTTGGACAAGCCACTTAGGCCCTGATCCTCAAAGGCACTTCGGCATCCAACTCCCACTGATTTCAAACTCCCATTCCAATGGGAGTTAGGAGCCAGATCTTCAGGCATTTAGGAACTGAGTAGCCCTGTGCCTCAGTTTCCCCACCTGTAAAATAGGAATAATAGCACTTTCTTCTCCCACCCATTAGTCTCCCGTGTCTACTTTGGGCACAAACTGTCTCTTCCTGTCTATATACAGTCTAGCAGTGTGGAGCCCTAATCTCTAAAGAGGACATTGTAATAGAAGTAGTTAAAGAACATGGGAATACTTTATTCAAATATGTACAGTTTTGCTCTCTCTGTGGTGAGTCTTCTCAGAAACCCAAGGTGTTTTTTTTTTTTTTTAAACTAAGTGGATATGGCCCTGATTCAGCAAGATACTTAACCACGTGCCTAACTTTAAACACATGTGCTGTCCAATTGACTTCAGCAGGACTACACACAGGGATGAAGTTAAGCAAATGCTTTTCAGCAAAGCACTTAATCCGGACCTTTAATCAGAAATGCTAAACCAGAAGAAGAGCACAATCTCTCACAGCACCCCAAATGTGAAATAATCCCTACGTATTTTAATACTACCATGGCATCTGCACACACAGAACTATAAACACAGAGAACCACCTGCATTTGTGTGTCTGGACACTGGACGGGGGGTGGGGGGGGGGTGGGGGGAGATGACGAGGGGGGGGGAATTGTTCTTGTATTCCTGAAGGAGACTGGGACACCTGAAACCAATATCGTTCTGCTGACATGCAATGTAGACTTGCTAACAAATCAGCTTCCAACTCCTGTCTGAGTCTCTTATGAGGTTCTTTAATTAAAACTACAAGGAAATCTGAATCATTTAGACCATTTCTTACTAGCATACTGCCTACATGTGAGGCATGAAAGCCAGAACTTCTGAACAGTGACATGGCAAACACTATTATGAGACCAGAAAAAGGAGCTATCCCCACCATATTTGAGAGTCATTTTGATATCATGAGGATAAGAAAAGGGAAAACAGCAGAAAACTATCTGGAGAAGCATGAAACAGAAGCCCTGTCTATATTAAAGTATCAGCTAGAAAAACAAGTGAAAGTAACCGATTGGTGAAATTTTAGAGCCACAGATGTCGAAAGGATGCTAAATAAGGAGAAGAAGATGAAGGAGAACGTTTTAAGAAACAGTAAAAGATTTTTCTTCCTGGATTTTAGTAATAAATTAGGACAAAATAAGCTGTTGCAACTCAGTCCTTATACACTGGCTTAAAAGGAACTGCATAGATTTACACCAGTTAAGGATCTACCCTTTAATATGAAATTACAGTAAATCTCGCAGAAATAGACTGTAGATACCGATTTTCCTCATGACAGCTACTGTCTCTCACTCTGTTCATTCGTTTAATTGCAAAGTGCTTCCTACTCAACAACCAACTCTTTACTAGAGACTTTTGCTGTGTGGCATTCGAACTAAGCAACTGCAAGACACTTCAATCCCAGGCAAACATCATGCCACAAAACAAGCCTGCTACTGTAAGGGAAACAAATCTTTCTAGAACCGAGGTGCCAGGCTGGAAAGTACTTTGTCATCCTCATAGGATACCAGCACATCATCCTGCTTCTTTTAAAAAAAACAGAACAGAAATATTTATCAAACACTTTTGCCTTTGTTGCAGCATTAACAATTTTGCCATCTCCACCTAGTAACAGGCCTAGCAATCCATTGCTGGATTTATTTTGTTCCTAATTGTGTTATGTATGTTCCACTATCATGGGGATAGGGAAAGGAAACTGCTGCAGGAAACTAGCTGGAAAAGCATAAAACAGAAACCCTTAGTTAGGAAAGTAAAGGAACAAAAAATTCTAAAGAACAAGTTAGGCACTTGACTGGTTCTGCCTGACCCTAGGGAAATACATATATTGCCCTAGGATCAGGCAAGACTAATCAAGCACCAATCTTACTCTCCCTGGGCTTCCTATAGCCTTGCAGGGGAGCAAGCAACCAGAACTGCGTTCGGCCTACTCCCCCGCAATACAGCAGGCTGGGGGAGCTACTGACCAAGGGATAACAGCTGCACAGCACATTCCAGCCTCATACTGTTGCACAACTTGTCCTGGGGCTGCATAGGGTGTGCTGGGAGGTGGCGCCCCCTCTTGGCAGAAGAAGGGCTGATCCAAACCCTTCCCTTTTAAAGTCACAGAGCACGGCTCAGGGAGGCATTCCCGAATTCAGAATCAAATATGCATTTTCCCAGCAGTCACCCTGGAGGGCCACAGGGTGGACTCTGCTGCAGTAGCTCAGGCAATCCTGCTGTCTTACCAGTCAGAGGAAGCTTAGGCCTCAGTGTATAGAGCTGCGCAGGGGTCTGGTGGGGGTTCATGCCATAACGCAGCGGAAGCTGGGCTACCCCCTTGCTATACTCCTTCCTGAAGTAATCGGAGATCGCGCCATCATACTGAGCAGTGTGAGTGAAAGCCTGAGGACAAAACAGGCAAGACCGTTTGGTTTCTAGGACACGCTCTCCAAAGGGAGCACAATTTTGTTCTAAAGAAGAGGACGGACCTTCAGGGCCAGCTGACATCTGGTTTCCAAGGAGGTGTCTTGACTACTCGATGCCTTCATCTCTTCAGCCACAGAGGTATAATCTGCAGGGTCACACACGATTGTCACACGAGCATGGTTCTTCGCAGCAGCACGTAGCAGGGCTACTCCTCCTTCAAAAAAAGAAACCCAGAAGTGTGTAACATTTCTCTTCCATATCCAAAATACTTGGAAACTCACATCTCAGCATAAGGTTGATGCCCTCTGACCTAGAGCTAAGGTATCACGGTTCCCTTCTTTATTAATATTCTATGGTGCCTGACATCTGAGGATCTCAAAGCCCTTTGCAAATATTAATGGTCCTGTATGTAAGCTCTCAGATCACCTTTCCCTCTTAAACCCAATCACACACAGCTATTAAAATATCTTTGATCGCATAAGATGCCTGGTCCTTGCAAGAGACCTGGTGAGCAGATACCAGAGACAGGACATCATTCAGAAGCTTTCTCTTCATGACACGCTGAACAGGGATGCTGTCCTGTTAGGTTAGTAACTGACATGAGGAGCAAAGCTACGTATCAGAGAGAAATCCACATTTGCAAGCCCTCCCTAGATGGCACCAAATCAAGGGTCCTACCCAATTTCACAAGGGAGTAAATGGCGCACAAAGACAAGCCCCTGCATTTGTAACTGCTCCTTACAATGGTGATCCTCCTGATGCTTTTAATTGTTTAGCTTTTCTTCCCCAAAGCATCTATTTCTCATTGCATTGCCATGTGCTGCAGGAAGACACTTAACCTGCTCTCCACACTGCAAGAGAGTCTGCCCAACTTGCCTCTTCTAAACAAAGCCCCTGCATGTACACACGGTGCTTCTGTAAGACAGACTGCACTATTCCACCAGCTGAGCAGTGCAGCTCTCCAGTCAGTTAGAATGAATCTGTTACTGTAACTTTCATTATTCTATTCCTGAAGGGCATCCTCATTTCACTCTGCCACCCAAGCTTGGTCTACACTCACCCTTCCTCGACTGGAAATTGCCATAAATGTTTTGCCAAGTGGTCACAACCACCTGAACGAACTGTGTTAACACGGTAGTACAGATCAACCAAAAAAGGGCTCAGAGTGACAATATCATTATCAGCACTGCAGACTTTTATGGATGCATGAAGTCTCCCAGGAAGAGGGACAGAGGTCGCTAACAGACCAGAGATCAATGCCTTTCATCAGCTATCACTTTTCCCCTAGCTATCACGTCAGCCCTCAGTGAAAGGTTTGTTCTCTCAGTTTCCCATGGACTTACCGATGTCTATGTTTTCAACCGCCTCCTGCACAGTGACGTTTGGGGAAGACACAGTCTTCACAAAGGGGTACAGGTTACAAACCACAACTCTGGAAAGTGATGCAGAAAAGCCTGGGTTACTCGTCAAGAAGTAGGGTAATCAAGTCAGGCTTAGCTATTCCCACAGTAGTCACTGTTCTTTCCTCATGTCCTCATTTCTGACGTGAGACCAGCGCAAAATCCTAAACTCAGATCTGTGCCTCTCCTAAGGAAGTGGGGATTGCTAAAACTCATTGATTCATACATTCTAAGGCCAGAAGGGACCATTGTGATCATCTAGTTGGACCTCTCGCATAACCCAGCCAATAAGACCTCCCTGTATTAATTCCCGGTTCAAGCTCTGCTTGAACTACAGCATCTTTTTTAGGACAACCATCCATTCTGGATTTAAAAATTTCCAGTGAGGGAGAATCCACTTGCTAAACTGTTCCGATGATTAACTACCCTGGGCTAAACATTTTCGATATGGCCTTCACAAGCCTTTCATCTTACAGACAGTCCTATTTTGCCATGTCCCATTCATTTGGGCCTCACCATATTTCTAATCACCTTTACTACCCATCACTGCATTTTTTCAGGTCTTCGTGAAGAGCCGCACCCTCACCCAGTGACTTTGTGGCTGCTAACACCTGTATCTATGCAAGTCAAAACGGTAAGCCATTGCATTCACCATCCTGACTTCAATGGAGCCATGCAAATCACACCAGCCGAGGATGAAGTCCCATATCTTTTAAGTCAGTTAATCAAAATTAAATATAGTGAAGGTAAATCATTTTCTACTGGAATACAGAGCAATGAGGACACTTTATTCCCTTCTGAATTTAGCCAGGCCTTTTCTAACATCCTGTGTGCCTTGAGCTGGGATCTTCACTGAACTATCTATGTTGATTCCTACATTTTTACACCCTAGGCCGGGGTAGTCAATAGATGGACTGCAAGCCAAGACTGGACCACCAGACACGTTTGAACAGACTGCGAGATCTTTTTATTTACTTATTATAATTACTGCGGTGTGAAAATGTTTCTCTGGATTCTGAACCTGGACTATAGCTTGACAGAAAAAAATAATTGACTACCCCTGTCCTAGGCTTTCAAATCCAGCCCAAGACGGATCTGTGCAGACTATTTATCACAGCTCAATTCCACCTCCTTTCATGCGGATCAATCTCTCAATAATATATAATTCAGCCACTCGTTTTTAAACTGAATGCACTACAAGAGACGTAGCGGTTACTTATGTCTGCCAGTGAAAGTTGATCATTACTCTGAGGTAACCAATCCCCCAGGCGAGTATGCTGATAAACTAATGCAGATACAGAGCAAGATGAATAGAAGGGATCTATGTTGCTTAGTGTTTTGACCTCTTGGGATCCCATCTGCTCTTTCATGTTGACTCTGGAAAAGAGCTATTTGCTGTCTATAATCTAGCCCAACAATCTTTGTAGGGGCCCATCCCAATTCTTATGTTTAATCCATCTATCTGTGTGTTGAAATTCAAACAGCTCTGTGCAAATCTCAAAGTGTATGTTTATTAAGCAAACATTTCAAAATCAAAAATAAAATGGTCAGATCAACCCCCTTGAGCCCTTTTTGCTATAGTTCTAGCCAGAAAGACAGATCTGCAACAAACTAACCAATAAAATCCACGTACCCAGTGATTCCAACAGGGAAAAGGAACAAGAACACAGATGTGCCTTTTCCTCTTTGGGGATGGAGCTGCGATCCCTTCCATTCCCACTCACTGGCATTCCCTGATTGGTCTCTAAACTTTTTCTCATGATTACTGGTTAGCTGCGCCGCGTATTCAGACATTTACCTTACAAGGCTGAACCCCTGTTTGTCCATATCAGCTCCATCTTCTGGAATATTACGAGCCAAGATTCCTAATTACAAAAACAGTAGGTTTTTTAACAAAGGATAATTAAAACTTTCTCAGCCTCTTTCTTCAGAGTACATGCTCTCTCTGAGATTTTATTCCATAAACACATTCTTATTATGTTTAAGTTACAACAGCAGCAGCAAAAATCCCATTGTATTGGCTTTCTGGCTGCTCAACTTTCACTCTAATAGATTTTCTAATAGATTTTCCAGCACTAAATCCCGGGGGAACTCCAAGTGCTGAACACAAAGCCCCAAAACAACTGCACTTAATGAGCAGCCAGCTGCTTATCTTAAAACGTGGGAACGGTAACCGAAGGCTTTGGGGCATAGGTAAGGAGGAAAAAGCCACCTGTGACCTGCCACCCAACAATACATAAACCCCATGAAACAAAACAAAGTGGAGCCTTGAGCAGAATGAGAGACCCGACAGGCTGGCGTACAGTAAATGAGAGAGGAATCCAGAGCTGAATGTCCCCTGAAGAGACCCTACTTTTCCAGTCCTCTCAAGAGTATGAAATGAGATGGCCAATAGGTCCAACCCTATGGATCTCAAGTGCTGCAACAGGAGATGAAGCACGAGATGGCTCATTGGGTGGACTGGCCAAATAACTGCAGTTCTTCCAAAAGTAAGAGCTTGAATCACCTCAATGAAAAGGGAGCCAGTGAAGCTTACAAAGTGCAGGTATCACCCACCAAAGCCGAAGCTGCCATGGGGCCCCATTCTGCAGGCCAAATTCATCTACAGGCCAAGTTCAGTGGAGCTGCACCTGCTGGAACAGGTTTAAATTTCAGTCTGCCAGGAGTTTGCAAGGGAAGCCCAAGGCAGGCCACATTGCATTGCAGTAAGATCGCTGCATGTCACAACTCTCGAGTACTGTCAGAGCTGAGCCGCTCTGCTCGCAGCTGAAACCAGGCTGAAGTATTCTTCCTGTAGATACGTGCTACACCCAGGATGACGAGCCGTTCATTGTGGTCAAACATCAACAGAGAGGGCGGCCACTGCACATGCAAGAGCCTCCTGGCATGTCTCCTACTGAGTGAACAATGCCTCCTACCTTGTTGCTAGAGTGATGAGAGGTGACGACTCAGTCTCCAGCATCCTGGAGGGAAGGCACTAGTCTGACGAAAGGGTGCTGGTCAGTGTGCCACACATTTTAACAGCCAGAGAACGATGCACTCCTGTTGATTGCGTGTGGGTTACAACTGCGTGACCTGCAGCTTCATTGGTCCTCATTCCCCAATTCTTTCACCCAAACCCCTGAAGGGCCATCCAGCAAGCCCCCTTGATTTCCATTTCAAAATGGTAGGACACTGGCAATAACTTACCAGCATGGACTGCGGGGTGCAGGGTTTTCACACGTCCCCCTAACATTTCAGGAAATCCGGTCAGATCGGACACATCTCTGCTCAAGGGGGAAACAAAACATTGAAATGACTGCTCAGCACTTGACAGACTGAGTGGTTCCGCAGGCTCCATATTCTCATTCATGGCCCAATCGGGTGCTATTTAAGTCAATGTGAATTTTAACACTGGCTGCAATGGGAAGAGGTTCAGACCCTAAAAACCTCCAAACTTTCAAGGGACGCCCAAGATTAGGAAGGCCAAAAATAAGACTTTGCAGCTTTGCGTGGATGAAAATCACGACTTCTCTGTCTCCAATCACTACTGAAGAGAGAGCACGATTCTCGGAAGTGGCAGGGCCCTGTATGTTCACAAGGCTGGAGCATATGGAAGGCATGATAAATGGGTTGTTAGTGTATCACACAACTCAGTTTCTTCCAGTATTGCATCCTTGTTGTGAAGGGCTGGTAGACGTTTCAGGACAGGGAGTCACGGAAACTATTCTCCGTTAAGGTTGGTATGGTTTATGGTTCCATTAAGTCTGGCATCTCTCTGACACTAGCTAGCAAAATGGCCCTGCGAGTAACCGTTGTTAGCAGAAACATGCTAGGAATGCTTAACTCTCTTCCACAATTTAACTGATTTCCTACACTTAACAAGGCATAGAGCTGTTTTTTATGTAAAACCTACATCCAACACAGCATAAAAGAAGGACACTGGTTTCCATATCTGCCCTGAACAGCACAGCAGGAGTTCCCAAAATAAATAAATGTATCTAATGGGCATCAGCTGCTTTTCCCATGAATGGAAACAAAGCATGTATTTTTTAATCAAATTAACCTGACCTGCACAGTTATTTTGTGAATGGGCTTTTATACTGAAATAACCAGCCAAGTCAACGTGACCTACAAAAAAACCCAACATTACCTCTGTCTTAAACTATTTTATCCTGGAAGATATGGACTAGATAACTCAATAAGAACTTGTACAAATGAGCTGTGAGATCAATCTTAGAAGGAACATTATATGGGAAAGCTGGCACAATCATTTTAAAGATCCAGCATTTCAGATACAGTATAATTATTCCGCTCTCAGGCAGACGTTCAAGGTATCAGCACCATTCCTCCTGGAAAATGTGGCTTTAATCCCACTGCTGTTATATTGTTCACTGTTCTTCATAGTTAGCCATAGCTAATACATTAAGAAATTATGGATTTGCTTTTCATTTCCTTCATCTTGTGACTGTTTATAATGAGAAGGAAGTGTAAATTGGGGAGGGAATGAGACTAACGTGACCATCCCTAAGTGCTGTCACCTCTAGAGAGAGGGACCAGAAACACAACCTCAGCGGAATTTTGGAGGAAGCATAAATTAATGGAGACCCCACCACAGCTTCTCTTGCCACGTTCACCCTCTTCGCAAATGACCAACAGCCAGTCAAGCCGAGCGCTTTAACGGATTTGCCATCAATACACTGGAAACTATTTATATTTGACTGAAACTGCTTTTGAACGGTAGAGTGCGGAGACCCAGAATCAAAACGTTTCCTCAACTCACAGGCTGAACTGGCTACAGACTCTGCGTGCCTCCCTTTTCAGTGGAGGAGTGCGCACGCTTTCCTGCCTGTCACACACTGAGGACACCCCAAATCATTTGCCACTTTTGAAAAGCCGGGCCATCATTTTCAGACAGACAATTTGTGGTTTTGAACAGAAATAATCTCCAAATGCCCATAAAACCCTGTAACATTTCCTACTCTCCAAGAAGGGGCAAAGACCAGTTTTCAGCTGCCAGCAGAGACTAGCATTAAGGCCTGATTTTTTAAGACAACATATTGCCTCACAGGAGAGGAACTGGGTCAGGGCAAACACCTGGATTGCAGGAACCCTCACTTCCCCATCAGTCACCACACACACTCCCTCATCAACAGTCTTTGGACTCAATCTGTTTCCAGCCAAGGAGCCAGACCTTGAATTCTGTTGCACTTCAATGGTATAGTTCCCTCCCCATCTTCGCCTCAAATCACAGCAAACTAATCAAATGATTTAACATTTTCAGATGGTTTGATATATTTTTTGTTGTGAATAACGTTGACACAGAGAGGGAGAGCTCTTACCTGACGTTCAGGCCAGCATCCCTAAGACAGTTTGCCGTTCCTCCAGAGGCAACCAAACCCAACCCAAGAGAGTTGAGGCATTTTGCAAATTCTACCAGGCCAGTCTTGTCTGAGACGCTGAATAAAGCTAGGAGAAGAGAAGAGAAGAGAGGGAACATTCTGGTAACACACAGGTGGATTTCCCCCCCCTTTACCACATTGCATAAAGTAACAGATTTGAGGCCAAATATGCAACTAACCTCACTAAACAATTTTTAAATCAAAACTAGAAATTACTCCTGTAGACAATCTGCGTGTTCAAATGCCAACAGGGTCTGCTGCCTTGCTGAGTAACTGCACAATCTAACAGTATCATTAAACATTTGCCCATACTCCTGGAAGGCTGTGAGGCTTAGTAGAAAGAGAACTGAACTGGCACTAGGTTCTACACTTCTAGCTCTGCCACTGGCCTGCTGGATGACCTTGGGCAACTCATTTTGCCTGTCTGTGCCTCAGTTTCCCCATCTGTAAAACAGGAATAATGACACTGACCCCCTTCGTAAAGCACTTTGAGATCTATGGATGAAAAGACAGGAGCTGGGTATTGTTTATTATAATAGTGTTTAGGTGAGGTTTTGGGGGTGAGATTTGAATTCATTTTAAAACTAATGATAATTATGGGGGGGAGGAACGCAAATTATGTTGACGGCTTTGAAGAGCTCAGTCAGAATATTTTTGCTAAAACACATGCTTAGCTCTAGTCATAAGGTGTTCGCCTACACAGGAAGGAAGAATAATTCCCGGCTGAAGTTTTCTGGCCTGTGTAATGCAGGAGGTAGCTGAAATAACCACAATAGTTGCCTCCTGGCATTTCAAATTAGTCTAATTTCACCTGCAAGACCAACATACAACTGCAAATTTTTTTTGTGCTCAAACTGAGTGTCCACAACTCTGAAAAATAAGGCCCTGGATATTTGCAAAAATAGCAGCTTGCTTATTTCACTTGGCTTGGGAGTAGCTAATGGAAACTTTACAAGGGAAGAAGAACAGTGTCTACGAATGGCTTTATCAAAAGGTGGCACAAGGTATCTGTAAATTCCTATCTATTATCTTAGCAGTGCAGATTAATGGCACCAACAGCCCACAGATCCAGCAGATTGATATCATTAAGCCCTGAACTTGCAAACATTTACCTCTGAGTAACTTCGTGCATAAAAAGTTACTCAGAGGTGTTTACAGGGTCAGAGACTCTCTGGACCGAGCAGGAATGGATGCAGTTGCTATTGTCCTGAGCTGTTCCGAGTTAACCAGATTTTATATTTCAAAGTGCTTTACAAGCATTAAACACGCACACTTGTCAGTATATCTTCATTTTATAATGGGTAAACTGAGGAAAAGAAAGTTTACTTGCCTAAACAAGTGCCACAGCAAATGGGTGTCAGGAATAGAAAACGCAGGCCCAGTACAAGATCTTAACCAAGGCCCTGACCAAGGGTTTGGATCAGCCCATGCAGACCCCCAGAGCACCAAAGAACTGATTGCAAAGCTGGGGCTCTTAACATTTCTAAGTCAGGACACTGGTCCCAGAAGATCAATGTGCAAGTAATGAGCGGGGAGGCAGTTTTTTATTCACTATTTTGAAGGAGCTTCTGTGTATTCATAGCTGCATCTGCTCATACTTCCAGCCAAGTAACTTCTTAAAAAACTCTTGTTCATTCTATCAGCCCTGCTGAGCCAGCGCAGCTACGGAGCGAGCTGGATTCTACTCAGCTCCAGACGTCACCCCAACTAATAACTAAGCCCATGTCCACACTTACAAGCTCACAGCAGCCCTGCTGAAAGAGCACTTGTGTAGCCATGTTACGCTGCCTTTGTGTTGCTCAGGGGTGTGAAAAAGCCCCTGAGCAACAAAAGTTTTGCCGACATAAGTGCTAGTGTGGACACGGCCTAAATGCCGTGTTAACAGTCATGGCATGGGGCTAATTCATGGTCCTGCCTTGCACTTTGTGCAGTTATTTATATCTGTGCATCTTACTAGATGACCTCCTGAGGGCTCTTCCAACCCTAATCGTCTATGATGCTATGAAATGTCACGCTCCCAAATCTAAAATGCTATTTAGAAACATTTTGCACATGCTTTACAGTCATGTGACACTGATGCAAATGACTGTGATTTGGAAACCCTGGACAATTGCAAAGGGAACCCAACCAAACCCAAACCCAAACCCAAACCCAAACCCCTGTGCTGGTCGTTTCTTACATTTCAAACAGGATTTCACTGCACCCTTGCTGGGTGAGGGGGATTTTGAGGTGGGAGAATCCAACTAATATTTTTAACGCCCAACATAAAAAATGCTCACAGGCCCCATTTCAACCTGCCCAGGGATGTTCTGAGAGCCTGTTCCAAACACCTGCTCAGAAGCGTCATGGGCTCTTCTCCCCCTCCCCCCTTTTTCCATGGCCTAGGGCACCAGCATCTCAAAGCCCTTTTGGCTGGATCGAGCGTCAGCTCCGGGTCCGAGCACTGCAACGTCCGGCCCATGCAATACAGCCCCGGATTTAACCCCCACACAGAGCCCAGTCACGCTGCGCCCCACGCAGATCACTAAGGGTTAAAGCTCCCCCCCCCTCCCCCCCAGGCCGGAGGCTGCTGCAGGAAAGGCTCAGACACTGCAGCTGCAACCGGGGGGTGGCGCTGCAAAACCCCGGGGGGTGGCGCTGCAAAACCCCGGGGCGCGCGGCGCGGGGCATTACCCAGCTGCTGCCCCGTAGCCATGCTCTGCGGCGGGCCCGATCCCGGCGGCGGCGGCTGCTGCACTTGGGGGGCGAGAGAGAGAAATGCACGTGGGGCGGCCCTAGGAAGCGCCGCGCAGGAAGTGGGGTTGCAGCTGCATGCTGGGAGCGGCTGAGCCGTCTGCAGAGACCCAGCTACGTCCCCCAAGGGCGGGGACCAGCCGACTACCACAGTCGGTGCAGTGACTGCAGAGCCACGCGCCGCCCTATGCCTGCTGCGAGCCCCCACGTGCTTCTGCATCACACAGGCAAGGCCGCTCGCCCCCCCCCGGAAAGCTGCTGCGGGGCCCCAGGCTGAGTTTGGAGCCAATTTAAGAGCCAGAATGTTGGCCGGACTGGCACTGCCTGCGTGCAAAGCAGACTTCGGATCCTAATGCCTAGTCTCAGCTAGGCAGGTTTTACCAGCAAATTGTAGATGCAAATTTTACTAGCAAAAAAACCCCAAACCAACCCACCACCGCAACAAACAGGTCTAACGTCTTACACCACTCGCTAAGGCTTTGGCAGGCAACGCTATGTTGTGTGGCAAACTCCCACCTGACAACTATGCTGGCAAAACTTCCTAGCATAGACCTGCCCTAACACAAATCCTGGGTCTTTCTCAAAAGGTCCAAAGCTGGTAGAAATTTTCCCAATTTCAATTAAAAATGTCAAAAATATTTTGAATTTCAATTAAAGGACCTGGTATAAAATAACAACATTTGTGCAAAACCTGGTTCTTGAGTAAAAGGATCTTTGCAGTTTAGTCTCAAAACAAGCATCCCTTCCCCACCCCTGCAATGTACCAGTGAGCCATGAGCAGATGTGGTTCTGGACCAGGGGTGCAGGTACTCCTGGGGGTACACAGAGGTCTTTAAGGGGGTACATCAACTCGTGCAGCTATTTGCCTAGGCCTGGTCTACACTAGGACTTTAATTCGAATTTATCAGCGTTAATTCGAACTAACCGCTCAACCGTCCACACCAGGAAGCCATTTAATTCGAACTAGAGGGCTCTTTAGTTCGAATTTGGTACTCCACCCCGGCAGGTGGAGTAACGCTAAATTCGACACGGCTAGCTCGAATTAGGCTAGGTGTGGATGCAAATCGAACTTAGTAGCTCCGGGAGCTATCCCACACTGCACCACTCTGTTGACGCTCTGGACAGCAGTCCGAGCTTGGATTCTCTGCCCAGCCACACAGGAAATGACCCGCGAAAATTTGAATTCATTTTCCTGTCTGGGCACTTTGAATCTGACGTTCTGGTTGCACATCGGGGCGAGCTCTGCAGCACCTGCAACGATGCAGAGCTCTCCAGCAGAGGAGTCCGGGCAATCTCAGAATAGAAAGAGGTCCCCAGCATGGACTGACCGGGAAGTCATGGATCTGATCGCTGTGTGGGGCGAGGAGTCTGTGCTCTCGGAGCTGCGCTCCAGCAAGCGGAACGCGAAGACCTTCGAGAAGGTCTCGAAAGCCATGAAAGAGAAAGGATACAGCCGGGATGCGATGCAGTGCCGCGTGAAAGTCAAGGACCTAAGACAAGGGTATCAAAAAGTCAGAGCGGCAAACGGACGCTCCGGAGCACAGCCCCAGACATGCCGCTTCTACGAGGCACTGCATGCCATTCTAGGTGGGTCTGCCACAACTGCCCCACCAGTGACGGTGGACTCCGAGGACGGAATAGTGTACCGGGACAGTTCCTCCTCGATGTTCGCCGATGGGGAAGCTGAGGAAGGGTCTTTTGAGGACGGCGCAGGCGACAGCGAACACACTCCCGCTTTCCCTGACAGCCAGGATCTCTTCATCACCCTCACAGAGATCCCCTACCAACCCTCCTCTGCCGTTAACCCGGACTCGGAATCAGGGGAAGGATCAGGCGGTAAGTGCTACACACGTATAAACATTTTTTTTTGTAACATTGTTATAGAAAAAATAGAAACTGTATTTACAAAATTCTAAATATTAAACTATATGAAGAGAAGGTCCACACAAATGGGGATAGAAAAATAATCCTCTAGCGACATTTCCACGAAGGTGTCACTCAGTTCCTCGCAAAGCCTCCGCATGAGGTTCGTCGGAAGAGGTGCCTTGTTGGGCGCTCCGTGGAAGCAGACTCTTCCACGCCAGGACATCCGAATATAGAGTGGAACCATTGCCTCGACTAGCATTGCTGCATATGGTCCTGGTCTGTGCAGTGCGTCCCGTAACATCCTGTCTTTCTGGGCACGAGTGACCCGCCTCAGGGTGATCTCGTTCTGCAAATACTGCATCTAAGTAGGGCAATTAGTGTAGTGTTACTATTTTTAATGGTTTACAATTAGGTTGCATAACAATGACCCTCGCCTAACAGCCACGTGCGAGAGGCCACAGAGAACAAGCATCCATTGATCGTTCCCGTGCACTGGCGGGAGGGGCTGCAAAAGGCTCATCCTTTCTGCTTTGCACATTTCCTTTAGCAGGAGAGCACAGCTAACCACTAACTGATAAGCAGTATGTACTGTAAGGCTTACCAGGACTTTGTGCAAGAGGGATGCAGCTGTCTCCTCGCTTGTGCGCTGTCCAGTGCAATGGCGCCGCCAATGAGAGCGTATTCCGAAATCTCGGACTAGTTCTGAGATCTCCTGAGACTTGGTTCCCTCTTTGGTCTTGTTAACTGAAACTGACTAGACTGTGTTTACTGTTGGCAAACATGTATGTGTTCAAGGAAATCACCTACTTTTTCACATCACACAGCTTCGGCTCTTTCCCGGACTGCCCCGGCACCCCCCTCGCAGAGGCTGGCTCAGATTAGACGCCGAAAGAAAAAGACTAGGGACGACATGTTCCAGGAACTGATGGCCTGCTCCAGAGCGGAGGCGGCAGAGCAGAGACAGTGGAGGGACACCCTGTGTCAGCAGCATCGCACACACATGGAACGGGAGGATAGGTGGCGGCAGGAAGACCAGCAGGCGACTCAAACGCTGCTTGGTCTAATGAGGGAGCAAACGGACACGCTCCGGCGCCTTGTAGATGTTCTGCAAGACCGCAGGCAGGAGGAGAGAGCCCCCTGCAGTGCATCTGCAACCGCCCTCCAACGCCAAGAAGTCCTGTCCCCCCCTCACCCAAAGTTACAAGAAGGAGGGGCGGTAGGGGCCGTGAGAACTGTCCCTGCACCGCAGCAGACCGCTAATGTTCGAGACACCTCTCGCGCTGTAAATTTGTACAAGTTCTTTCCTTACAGCATCAACCAGTCCCAACTCCAAGTTTAAACCCCCCACTGTGTACTACATTATTAAAAGCGGTTTGGTGTTACTCACTGTTTCCGTCACGTTTCTCGTGTCAGAAGACTTTATGTTGGTGTGTGTGTGTGGGGGGGATTGTAATTGCAGTGCATAGCCCACAGTACCATGGTACAGACTTGGGTGCAGGGTCAACTGCAGGGCACACACAGACTGCAGTCACTAGGCACCAGGGTCAGTCTGTGTGGTGTATGCTGCCCCGGGTCTTTCGTTGATGTGTATGCTTGTCCAGGGTCCTGGTGCCTGCCATCCCCGAATGTAAAGGCAGGCTTCCCTTCACATGCACTTCGACCGTAGCCACGATCCTCCCCGGTGCCCTGAGCCCCAAAAAGAGCCCTCATCCAGGGGCAGATACTCACCCTTCCCCCACACCCCTCACCCCTTCCAACGCCCAAACCCACAGCCCACAGCCGTCATGTAAACCCCTATCCAAAGACGGCACCCCTCGCCCCTTCCTGCAAACCCACCCATTCCTGCAACCCTCCCCCTACATGCACAACCACCGTAAACCGTCCCCCACCCCACAGACCTATGTAGGAGCAGGAGGCTGTCCGTCCTGTTTTGGACAAGCGGTCTGTACATCAGTGCACACCTTACCCAGCACAGAATGCTTACATGTTTCAACCAAGAAACAGAAATGCAACGTCAACGAAAGATTTATTATTAATTACTGTAACATTTCATTAGTTTTAAACCGTGCTTTGGAAGTGGGGGAAACTTGGAGAACCGGGTTTGTGAGCTCAGATCTAACTGGACACATACAGACACAGGCCCATGATCAGGCTCTCTTAAAATCAAGTGGACAGTCACAGGTTACCCTGCTCTGCGAGGAAACTCGCTTTCAAAGCCTCCCTGATGCACAGCGCTTCCCGCTGGGATATTCTCTCGGCACGGGTGTCTGGCTGATCGTAAACAGCAGCCAGGCGATTTGCCTCAACCTCCCAAGCGGCCAAAAAGGTCTCGCCCTTGCTCTCACATAGATTGTGGAGCACACAGCAAGCAGCAATAACTACTGGGATATTCTTTTCGCTGATGTCCGAGCGAGTCAGTAAGCTCCGCCATCTCCCCTTGAGACGTCCGAAAGCACACTCCACCACCATTCTGCACTTGCTCAGCCGGTAGTTGAAGAGTTCCTTCGCACTGTCCAAGGCGCCTGTATAGGGCTTCATGAGCCAGGGCATTAGCGGGTAGGCCGGGTCCCCGAGGATCACTGTAGGCATCTGCACATCCCCAACCGTTATTTTGTGGTCCGGGAAGAAAGTACCTGCCTGGAGTCGTCTAAACAGACCAGAGTTCCTGAACACACGCGCGTCATGAACCTTGCCCGCCCACCCGACGTTGATGTTGGTAAAACGTCCCCTATGGTCCACCACAGCTTGCAGCACCATTGAAAAGTAGCCCTTTCGGTTAATGTACTCGCTGGCCTGGTGGGCTGGTGCCAGGATAGGGATGTGAGTCCCATCTATAGCCCCACCGCAGTTTGGGAATCCCATCGCGGAGAAGCCATCTATGATGACCTGGACATTTCCGAGAGTCACTACCTTTGAGAGCAGTTGCTCAATGATTGCGTGGGCTACTTGAATGACAGCAATCCCCACGGTAGATTTGCCCACGCCAAAGTGGTTCGCTACTGACCGGTAGCTGTCTGGCGTTGCTAGTTTCCAGAGAGCAATGGCTACTCGCTTATGCACACTCAGGGCTGCTCGCATGCATGTGTCCTGGCGCTTCAGGGCAGGGGCCAGCAAGTCACACAGTTCAAGGAAAGTGCCCTTACGCATCCTGAAGTTTCGCAGCCACTCTGTGTCATCCCAGACCTGCAGCACTATGCGGTCCCACCAGTCTGTGCTTGTTTCCTGGGCCCAGAATCGCCGTTCCACACCATGAACGTGACCCATTGCCACCATGATCTCCACTGCCCGGCGTACCCTGCTTTCTGAGAGGTCTGCGCCACTCTCCTCACCGCGCTGCCGGAGCCTCCTCGCCCGGTTTCTCAGCAGCTGACTGTTGCAGAGGTGGACGATAAGGTGCGAGGAGTTGACAACGGCCATAAGTGCAGCGATGATCGCAGCGGGCTCCATGCTCGCAGTGATGTGGCGTCCGCGCTGTAACCGACCAGACAAGGGCGCGAACAGATTTCCCGCCGGCGCTTTCATGGAGGGAGGTTGTGATTGACGGTTCAATGATGACAGTTACCCAAAACCACCCTCGACACATTTTTTCACCCAGCAGGCATTGCGAGCTCTACCCAGCATTCCAATGGGCAGCGGGGACTGCGGGAACTGTGGGATAGCTTCCCACAGTGCACCGCTTCCAAAGTCGACGCTGGCCCCGTGAATGTGGACTCAGAAGTTCGAGTTTGTGTATTTAGTATGGATACACAAATTCGACTTCATAAGGTCGAATCCACAAATTCGACTTAAGTAGATTTGAAATAGTCCTGTAGTGTAGACAAGGCCCTAGTTTAACAGCAGGCTACATAGAAAGCACTACCGAAGTCAGTACAAATTAAAATTTCATACAGGCAATGACTTATACAGCTCCGAGTACTGTACACTGAAATGTAAGTACAATATTTCTATTCCAATTTATTTATTTTATAATTATATGGTAAAAATGAGAAAGTCAGCAATTTTTCAGTAACAGTGTGCTGGGACACTTTTATTTATGTTTGATTTTGTAAGCAAGTAGTTTTTAAGTGAGGTGAAACTTGGGGGTACGCAGGACAAATCAGACTCCTGAAAGGGGTACAGTAGTCTGGAAAGGTTGAGAGCAACTGAAAAATTAAACCTGTAGGAAAGATGAGGCATTTCCTCATTTTGTCCTATAGGGGACGCCAGAGAGCTTCGGTTCCTTGCAGACCACCTCAGTCTGAAGCTTAACATCCGAATATAAAATTCTGGGCATGCTGACCGAAAATGGATTAAAAAAAAATAGCCAGTTTAAAAAAAATAAGTTGACAGCTTAAATATAGCTAAAGTACAACAGCAGAGCTACAGTGAAAAATATTGTGTGCTGATGCTGGCCTATATAATAATACCGATCTCTTATATTGCACTTCTCATCAGCGGATCTCAAAGTACTTTTCAAACAGGAAGTCAGTATCATTATCATTATCTGGCTTGCGGGACAGGGGCCTGATTTAAAGGTCTGGAGGGCCTGGGATGAGAGGATAGCACCCTCTCACAGGACCCTCTCAAAGAAAACCCGAGAGGTGAGTGACAAGGCTGCCCCCACATCCTGGAGTACGTGCAGGGGGGTCTGAAGGGTGGAGAGCTGTAGGAACTTTACACTTCTCAAGCACTAAGGGGGTTGGAAAACCGCCCCCGAATTTAGAGCGGCTGAAGTGGTTCCCACCCCCCCACACTCGATCAGGAGACACACAGATTAAGCGCCGACCAGGTGTGTACCACTGGAACACGCAATGCATAGAGCACCAATCAGGGGAGGGGGCGAGGAGTTGGATTGAGGTTGCACATGCGCATAATAGAATGATTTATGTAACCATTATAATAAAAGGACGTGGAAAACCCCCGCTTGGGGCGCTCCACTGGAACAGACTGACGGACTTGGCTTCATTTATTGCAACAGAGAGCCCCTTGCGCTGACCGAGCGCTCGTGAATTCACCTACTACCCGTGCCAGCTGCCTAGGGCTCATGGGGCTCGGGCTGCAGGGCTGTGTCATTGCTGTGTAGACTTCTGGGCTTGGGCTATCAGACCCTGTGAGGTGGGAGTGTCACAGAGTTTGGGCTCCAGCCCAAACCCAGATGTCTGCACATCAATGAAACAGCCCCGCAGCCTGAGTCGACTAGCATAGGCCAGCCCTGGGTTTTTCTTTGCTGTGCAGAGAGACCCAAAATGGCCAAGATCCAGCTGTGCTGGGCCTTTGGAACAAATCATGTATGAAAAATGAAAAATTGTAGGATGCTATGCGGTTATCCAAGGACATAATTTAAATTGTATGATATTATAGTGCATTGTCTGAGAAATCATTGAGAGAGATCGCACATGTTGTTTGAGCAATAAGTTATTGTATTATTACAGAATTCGATTGTGATCATACAATTCATTCCTTTAGGCATTTGAAGAGTACCTTTGGCTTCACGGACTACTTGTACATTAGGTTAAGTGTGTACTTTGTTTGAGGGATCAAGGCCTAAGAAGCTATCAGTTGTGCGCTACAAATACACATATCGCTGTAAATATACTGTACCTATTTAATACGGTTATCTCCATAGCACTATGAAACACACAGGGCCTGATTCTCCATTGTCCGTACTTTGTGCAGTCATTTACACCAGTGCAAAGTCACTTCTGGTTTGGTAGCATTTGACATCCATATAGCAGACATTTTGCAGTAGAGTGATTGGTTGCACAAGTTAGAAGGCAAGAAACAAGACAGGCCCAACATTTATGGTGGAGAAAAACCTGTTTTCAGCTTTCCTGTACAATTACAAATACAGAATTTTCAAATCAGTAGTGAACAGTGCTGTGTACACAAATTCTTTTCTGAAATTAAAGAAACGGTTTGACAGTGTGCAGAACGCACATACAATATACTGAAAAGTAATATTTGCACTTTATGAAGGCAGTTTGAGGAGAGGTCACATAAAAAAACCACAAGTTCATAGAGTCCAAGGTCAGAATGGACCATTGCAATCATCCAGTCTAACCTTCTGTATAACACAGCCCATAGGACTGTCCCAAAATAATTGCTAGAGACAATATTTTAGAAAAGTATCCAAATCTTGATATTAAAATGGTCAGTTGTGACGGAGAATCCACCACAATCCTTGGTAAATTGTTCCAGTGGTCAACTCCCCTCACTGTTAAAATTGTATGCCTTATTTCCTGTCTCAATTTGTCTAGCTTCAACTTCCAGCCACTGGATCGTGTTATGCCTTTCTAGATTAAAGAGCCCATTATTAAATATTTGTTCCCCATGTAGATACCTAGGCCACGTTTACACTTACCTGCTGGGTCGACGCGGCGAGTTCGACTGCTCGTAGTTCGAACTATCGCGTCTGATCTAGACGCGATAGTTCGAACCCCGGAAGCGCTAGTTCGAACTCCGGTACTCCACCGCGGCAGGAGGAGTTGCCGGAGTCGACCTTCGAGCCGCGGAGTTCGCTTCCGCGGCATCTGGACGGGTAAGTAAGTCGAACTAGGGTAGTTCGAATTCAGCTACGTTATTCACGTAGCTGAATTCGCGTACCCTAGTTCGACCCCCGACCTTAGTGTAGACCAGGGCTTAGACACAATATTGCCAACCCATGATTTTATCACAAGTCTTACAACAGTTGGAATTTATTTTAAAACCCGACCTGCTAGAATCAAGAGACTGCATGAAAATTTCAGCTTTTCATTTAAAAAAAAACAAGTTTCTAGGCATCATGGTTGCCAAGAAAAGCTGGAGAACATGAAGTGAGTACAACCTAAAGGCTCAGACACTGGAAAGCAAATAAAAACAACCCCAAATTTGGGGGGGCTTCTCTCTTGATATTTGAACTCTTAGGTTACTACTGTGAGAGACAAACAGGAAATAGTAAATAGACAAAACTTTGTACGTGTATTCTCTTAGAAGCAGCTTGTGACATACAGTAATAAATCTGTTCCAAAGGGTATCTGTGGCCAAATGAAAAATACTGTTAAATAGTGCCATCATTATTATAATTTACACCTCAGAGAGAATAAACCTTCCATAAAGAGTACAAATTTAGAAAGTTGTGCTGGGCCTTTGGGACAATTAATGTATGAAAAATGAAAAACTGTGAGGTGTTATGCACGGCTTGTGACAGATATGGGAATTTCCTGCAATAATCCTGGACAAACCTTATTGAATTAAGTTAAACCAGACTGAATTAAATTTAAGTATCTTAGGAGTTCATTGTATTAAAAATGCAAATACTTATGTATTATTGTGGGGTTGTATGTAACTTCTTTAAGGAGGAGACATGGCTAATATAGACCCTAGAAAACTTCATGAGCTCCAACAAACTCTTTGAAACAATGTGCTAGACACAAAAATTAAATTACATTCCTAGGAAATACTGGGGAAGAAGGGAAGGCAATGTCTTCTTTCTGGACCCATACTTTTGAAGCTGCGTCCTGAGGAGAACCCCACTGTCACCTGGTACATGAGCACAAGAGCAGAGGCTCCAAAAGGGGTTTGAAGATTGACCTGCCAGAGCCCTTGTTGGAATTGGGGTGATTCTTGGTAAGCTTTTTAGCATGCGTGTAAATTCTTTGATTGTTTTCAGTGTTTTCTCTGTAATGCTTTTAGCCTTAGAATAAATAGGCTTGCTGAGAAAGAGCAGTATAGTAAATTAATTGTGAGTAATTACACAGTTGGTAGCCTCTCAGGAGAAAAGCAAAGCAGGCCTGCTTAGGCAGTTGGATTTGCTCATGAATTCACAGTATAGGTAGGGAACTGTTTAGCTTGGAAATACCCTGGTCCAGAGGGAGAGAGATGCATGTCTCTGACCAAGAGAAGTGATGGCTGGGAGCCAAAAGCCTATGGGTCAGGGCCTTTAGTTGGAGTATAAGAGGAAAATACAGTTGCAGTTGCCCTGAACTGCGACGTAGTTATCCAAGGATGTAAAATAAATTGTAGGATATTGTAGTGCACTATCTGAGAAACAATAAAGAGCGAGACTGTGTGTGTTGTTTGAGAAATAGGGTATATTGTACTATTACTGAACAAGTATTTGATCATGCAGCCATTCCTGTGCCATAATGCTTACGCACACAAAAGCGCAGAGGAGACACAGCATCCAAAAAAATAGTTCAAGGGACACTGTCAAAGTAAATGATGGAATTTGCTTTCCCAGCTGATCCAGCAGTTTGTTGTCTTTCAGAGCACGTTGCAAGGGCTCTGTCATTTCAGGGTTTGCCTGGTGGGGTAGCTGGAGCCGGGGCTGAGTTTGCTTCTTGTGAATTGACATTTTAGTTGATTTTATTGAGCTGACAGTTTAGCTGTGCTTTAGTCACCCATGTGGGTTTATATGGGACATGCATGTTCCGCAATTCACGACAGACATTTAAAAAATAGAAAACAAAGAAATAAGAGCAACGCCTTCCTGGGTTTTAGTTTGCTTTTTAAAATGATTAAGTACTAATTTGCTTTTTAAAATGAATACACCTCTACTCCGATATAACTCGTCCTGATATAACATGAATTCGGCTATAACGTGGTAAAGCAGTGCTCTGGGGCTGCGGAGCTGCGCACTCTGGTGGATCAAAGCAAGTTCGATATAAAGCGGTTTCACCTATAATGCGGTAAGATTTTTTGGCTCCTGAGGACAGCGTTATATCGAGGTAGAGGTGTAATTATTACTAATGGCTGCTAATACATTTTTTGGTGATGATCACAAGCTTAGGGAAAGCTGAAGTACCCCACACTCCCGCCCCTTCAGCAGGGAGAAAGGAGCTCACTACAGTTTTGCCTTGTGCTTTGAGCCACCACCAGGGGCTCATTTGGTCCAAGAATGCAAGAGAATCGTACTGAAAATTATAAGGAGAGACTAGGGTAACACAGACAGTAACAACAGGATCACAGACATCATATAAACGTGTTACTTTGTTCGTACCAAGCTCTACATCCGTGCACAGACAATCAGGCTTAATTAACTGTGCATTCTGCCGCTTTAATGAAGGAAAGTGAAGAGCAGGTCAACACTGAATAGGGATATACAAAGAACACAGTTCCAGTGTTTGCAGTTGTCAAGGCAATACCCCAGATTTCCCCTCTCAGGAGAGGGTGGAAACTAATGGCAATGCTCTTTATCTACCTTGGCTTCAAATCGCTATTGTAATGCTCAGTTTTTGTATGCAGCGCACTAACAGGATTATAGGAAAAAAAGAGGTTGATTTAATCACTTATTAATTTTGGTATGTTAAAAGGACCTCTGGGTGACCTAAATATTTTTTTTAGGTCCTTCTCAATATCTAATTGTTTTGCTAATTGTTCATGCAAATCAAAAGCAATTCAGAGACTATACCCTTTGAGTCAATTATGTTCAAAAACTCTTTTGTCTTCCTTTATTCTCTTTATGTGACTCCACTAAAAACATCACGATTCTAATAGCATCCAGACACAGATATTTTGTATAATTTAAGGAGAGCCAATATGCAACATCTGTTCCATATGAACTGTTTTTCATACTAATGGTCATTTAATCCATCAGAAAATGAGAATCCAACGTACAATTCAGGAAGAGAACTACATTTTAAAAGGTGATTGCTATTATTTGCATTACAGTAGCACCTAATGTCCTCATTCTGATATAAAGACCCCATTGTACTAACCACACACAAAAAATGGTCACTGCCCCAAACATCTTACAAGGTAAGATACCAATTCTGCAAACACTTATGCACTATCCACCGAGAAGATAGTAGTGTTATAAGGAGAAGAGCCAAGAACAAATCATGTCAAACCAACCTAATTTCCTTCTTGGACAGGGTTTTTGGCCTTGTGGGTGTGGGCGAAGCTGTAGAAGTGATGTATCTTGAATTTAGGAAGGCTTTTGAAAGGGTCCCACATGACATTCTCATGTGCTAATTAGGGAAATATGGTCTAGATTAAAGTACTATAAAGTGTGTGCAAAATTGATTGAAAGACCTCAGTCAAAGAGTAGATCTCAATGGTTCGCTGTCCAACAGGTAGGCTGAATCTAGTGGGGTCCCATAGGGGTCTGGTACTAATCAATGTTTTCATTAATGACTTGGATAATGGAGTGGAGAGTATACTGAGAAAGCCCAAGGATGACTCTAAACTGAGAGGGGTCGCTAACATTTGGCGGACAGGATTAGAATTCAAAATGGCCTTGATAAATTGGAAAACTGGTCCGAAAACAACATGATGAAATGCAATAAAGAAAAGTGCAAAGTGCTACACTTAGGAAGGAAACATCAAATGCACAACTACAAAATGAAGAACAACTGGCTAGGCAGTAATACTGCTCAAAAGGATCTGGGGGTTAGAGTGGGTAAAAAACAGAATATGAGCCAACAATGTGATGCAGTTGCAAAAAAGGCGAATATCATTCTGGGGTGTATTAACAGGAGTGTTGTTTGTAAGATCTGGGAGGTAATTGTCCCACTGATGAGGCTTCAGCTGGAGTGGTGTGTCCAGTTTTCAGCATCACACTTTAGGAAAGATGTGGATAAGCTGGAGAGAGTCCAGAGGAGAGCAACAAAAATGATGATAGGTTTAGAAAACCTGAACTATGAGGAAAGATTAAAAAGCTGGGTATGTTTAGTCTTGAGAAAAGAAGACTGAGTGAGGACCTGATAGCAGTGATCAAATATGTTAAGGGCAGTTATAAAGATGACTGTTCAGTTGTTCTCCAGGTCCATTGAAGGTAGGACAAATACTAATGGGCTTAATCTGCTGCAAGGGAGATTTAGGTTAGATATTAGGAAAAGCTTTCTAATTGTAAGGAGTTAAACTCTGGAATGAGCTTGCAAGGGAGGCTGTGGAATCTCCACTGTTGGAGGTTTTTAAGAACAGGTTGGACAAACGCCTGTCAGGGATGGTCTAGAAGGTGTACTTGGTCCTGCTTCAGTGCAGGCGGCTGTACGAGATGACCTATCGGGGTCCCTTCCAGCCCTACGTTTCTATGATTAGGGGATGGCTCACAAAAGTGAAGATAAGCATATGCTTATGTGTTTATAGGGGGAGGGCTTAAAATAGACAAGTTAGAGGCACCGAGAAATGATGTGATTTACCCCGCATCACACGGAAGTTCAGAAGATTAGAACCCAGCTTTCCTGAGTCTCAATCCAGCATCCTACCCATGGGATCAACTGTCTCTCAGATTTATGGTGACTTCAGAAAGGATCATTACTACTGCAGGATGAAGCATCACCTGTTGGGTTATAACAGGGAGTGCTAGAGTTAAGCTACATTGCTCTACTGTATGTTGTTCAAAAGCTGCGCCACACTAAACAGGCCACCAGCTTTCGGTAGCTAATTAACAGAGGTTTATTTAGCAGCTTTGCTGAGGAAAAGACTAGCTAAGCGTAGTCCATAGTAACCAGAGAGACCGAGAGCTGTAATTATTTTACAGTTCCCCTATCCATTGTCTATCCCTGCACAAGCAATTCTTGTGATTCTACATTCAGTTTATCCTTAGCAGGTGTTAACTGATTCAACTCCTTTTCATACAACAGCACAGGCTGACGGTTCTGCTGGCTGTCCTTGGCACGTCTGGCAGCAGGATCACAAATACAACTATGGTGACTTGCTTGTCAACAGCTGAGTGTTGTTCTTCAAAGCAATTTAGGGCTGAATTTTCAAAAGCGCTCAGAACCCACAACTGGGACCAGATTTCCCCAAGTTCAGCTTTTGTTTATGCACCAAAATAAGCACAGAGGAGCTGAGCATCCAAAGTGTGGAGCTGTTTGGAAAATATGGCGCATACTTTTGTAGAAAACAGTACAGACTAGGCAACATCTACACTCGCTATTGGAGGAACTGCTACTCACAAGACAGGCAAAGCATGTAAAGAAGGGGTTCTCAAACTGGGGGTCAGGACCCCTCGGGGTCGTGAGCTGTCAACCTCCACCCCAAATCCCGCTTTGCCTCCAGCATTTATAATGGTGCTAAATATATAAAAAAGTGTTTTTAATTTATAAGGGGGATCGCACGCAGAGGCTTGCTATGTGAAAGGGGTTCCCAGTAAAATAGTTTGAGAACCACTGATGTAAAGGACAAGATCATGTGCTAAGCAACGGTGCCACCTGTGGGCATACGGTTATCCAGTATTTTTTATGACACGTTCATCTTTGGTGCAGTTTGATTTCTGGGTCTGCTTCCGAGAAGAAAGCCACTTCTATTTTCAATTGTGCTAGTGCACTCTTATGCTCAGCAGTGCATTCCTTACCGCATAGTCCTATAACATCCAGTCCCCTAAAGAGATGGTGGTGGGGAGAATGGGACAAGGCAGGATGTACTAAACCAAACTTGTGGTCTTTTTTTTTCCCCACCCAAACATGGACTAAAAAATTGTATTAGAAAAACAACAATTCAGTCATCGGAAGCACCAGCAGGTTAGTTATAAAAACCAGCCACATTAGAAAAGGGTAGGTGGTTTAAATGGCCAGATTGAAAAAGGCACAGTTGAAAGTAATTTGGTTCCACGACCTTTAGTTTTGCAACAAAGAAAAAGCACCTTCCCCAGAATTCTTTTTTGGGAGTTCAAAAACAGACAAAAAGGCAGTTTTGTGATTATATTTGTCCACTAAGTGCGGGGACCTCAAACACCACCCCTCATTAAACAGAGCTCAGGCAGGTGCTAATTATTTCCAAGCTGCAGAGTTTTGATGCTTATGGTTCTTGTCAGCACCCGAGCTGTGTCGTAACTTGTTTTTTGCATCCCACAGATTAGCAAAGTAGAAGAATTGTACCTCAAATCCCTCCAGGGTGATTTGTTAGCTTGGCTTTCGCGTTACCTTCCTACGCACTACTTTATTTTATTTTAAATTCCATGAGCAGGAATCATGGCTGTACACCAGTTTGTGTGCAGTGGTTGGGAGGGTTCTTGTTCTGAAGTCATTTGATGCTAACGATAAAGCTGGCTATAATTTGGGGGTGGGGGTGTATTTTTTTTCTTTTAAAGATAAATAATTGCAAACAATTACATTACAGATTATTTGTTAGGATTCAACCTTTACTGTTCTAATGCCCTCTCTCTATAGGGGCCTTCACTCAGTGCAAATAATCGCTGATGTAATTCTGAATGCAAATTGTAAGCACAAAAAGGAAAGCGCTAAGCGGGGTTTAAAAATAAGAGCAATTATCTCTTGTTTTCCTTCAAAATGGAGCAAATGGCCATGGCTGAATAACCAGGCCACAAGTATCTTCTCTCAGCCTGCATCACAGGACAGCTATGGAGCTACTCGGCAGAAGCTGGAGGAGTCTCCATGAGCAATGATGTGCCCCACATGGAATGACTGTCCCCTCGGTGCGGTGACTGATGTTTTCTAGGGCCAGAGAGCCATAAGCAGCGGTAGGGAACAGGAAATAAAGTGAGGCCAAACTACAGGGTCTGATGAGCTATGGTTGTTTTCCAGAATGAAATTAATACATTCAAGGGGTAAAATTCTGGCTCCTTTGAAGTTAATGGCAAACCTTCCATTGAGTTCACTGGGGCCAGGAATTCACCCATAGAGGTTCAGACCAGAAGAGATCATTGGGATGATCTAGCACAGAGGTTGGCAACCTTTCAGAAGTGCTGTGCCGTGTCTTCATTTATTCACTCTGATTTAAGGTTTCGCGTACCAGTTATACATTTTAACGTTTTTAGAAGGTCTCTTTCTATAAGTCTATAATATATAACTAAACTATTGTTATATGTAAAGTAAATAAGGTTTTTAAAATGTTTAAGAAGCTTCATTTAAAATTAAATTAATATGCAGAGGCCCCCGGACCGGTGGCCAGGACCCGGGCAGTGTGAGTGCCACTGAAAATCAGTTCGTGTGCTGTCTTTGGCACGCGTGCTATAGGTTGCCTACTCCTGATGTAGTCTGACCTCCTGTATACCACAGGCCATAGAATTTCACCCAGACTATTCAGTGTATTGTAGTATTGATTATTTTCTTCTCATTTTTTTTTGTACTAAAGAAATGAAGGAAGTTGTTGGATATTAGCCACCAAATTGTGCCCTTGGATAAATGTCCAATGTCTTGCTAGAGCAGAGTGGACTTATCAAAGGGCAGAATGTGGCTATATTCCATTGACTAGATTAATGGAATTTAAATTTGACATTCTAAGGACAGAATCCTGTACATTTTTATTGATGGTATGTAGCGTTTAGCTAGGGAGTTTGATAGCCAAAGGATTTTTTCACCCAATGCTTATAAGCAAAGTAAACTTTGGCAGAATCTGAAAAATGATGGTTTGGTTCCGGCCATAGTTAGCTGACGCAGGCTGAGCACCCTGGTACAGAAAAACACAATTAAAGAAGACATTGGAAAAAATAGGCCTTAACCCAGCTAAGAGCAGATTAATCACAATAAGTCCGATAAGCATCTTTTAAAGGTAACCTGGGGAGTTTCTCTATGCCAAGTCTATTCCTAAAGTGCTAAAATCCTGCAGCCAAGCACCAGCACCAACTATTGGACGCACAGGATTAGGTGACTACTTGTTGCCTATAGTCTTAGATTGTAAGCCCTTCACGACGGGGACCGCCTTTTTTATAGTATCGTACGGTGCCCAGCACAACGGGGATTGGGCGTTAGGTGCCACCTGTATACAGTAACAATGATAATAGCCACGGCTGGAAGTTAGGAGTCCTGGGTTCTGTTTCCAGATTAGGCACAGACCTCCTGTGTGAATCCTGGGCTAAATTCTACCTTGTGCAAGTGCACTGAAATTGCTGGTGTTCCAGCCGGGATAAGCTTAACCTTCTGCATTTTTTGTTGTAGTCCTAGTTTAGATTTTCTCCTCATTTTTCCAGAGCGTCACCCAAAAGCTTCTCTGTTTTATCCATGTTTTTCTAAACAGGGCTCAGTCTCATTACAAAAAAAAACCCCATACCAATTGCCCATCTTCTTACAGACAGGTAAGTGCTTCTGTTCTCTGCAGAGATTTGCATAGGCTTTCCAGGGAAGCCTCTCCTTTCCTTCCTAAAACACTCACATGCATAGTTCCTATGTGCTGGGTTTTCAAATACAGCCTCAGCTACAACCCATTGAAATCAATGGAAAGACTCCTATTAACTTCAGTGGGGTTTGGATCAGCTCATAGAGCGCCTCCATCAACCCCATATCTGGATGACGGGGAATCACGTTTAGCCAGACAGTCCCTAAGGGTATGCTAATATAGGCAGACCATGGAAGCAAGCAATACTGGTCATGCTTTGCCTCTAGTTCCCAGAGCAAAGGGGAATCCCCAAGGGAAGCTACCAGACAAGAAGTGGCAGCAGCAACTTACAAAACCAGTAGCAGCAATGGGAGGTGATAAGGAAAATATAACCTGCAATAAAAGGGGAAGAACCTGCTCTACCTGCTGTCACTCAGCAGCATGTGCATGCACCCTGCTCTTGCTGGAGTTTTCCCTATTGGGAGTAGTTGTCTAAGCAATTGCCTATGAAATTACCAGATGCTGAAAGGGATGTCAATGGCTTCAACAGTTTCCAAACTCTGCTAGACCAGTTTTCTTACCCGCTGGCGTTTAGAGTGAATCACAGCCCTGAAATTCACATTGTTACAAGGCTGAAAGGAGACCGAACTAAACAGGATTCCAGTGACTCAACAGAATGCCTGATGTCATCTGATACAGCAGCTACAGGATAGAGGAGAAATTATCTTCTCTCTGCCCACTCTCTCCAATCCTCTCCTTGCCTTTCCAACTAACAGCATGATCAGTTTTCTTACCTCCACTGCCAGAAATCTAGCTGTCATTTTTGATCAGCAACTCTTTTTTTTTTAATCCACTCCCAGTGTTGCCAAATCTTGTGGTTCTACGGCAAGTCTCATGATAATTGGTGTGTTTTTCTCTTAAAGTCTCAGCTTTTAGAGTGATATGAATACATGAGAATTTTAGGTTCCCTTTTTAGAAGAGTATATTTCTAGCCTTTATGGCTGCAAAAAGAAGTTTGAAAACATAACCTCAAAAGGTTCAAAAACCAGTAGACAAATACAAAGAATGTAACATTATTTGAAAACCCATCTCGTGATTTTCAAGGCCCGACTCTTGATTTTTGAAGCATGCCAATACCACTCCTCCCATGCACATATCTCAAGCTTCTTATTCTTGACAGTGCTGAAAGGTTTAGTATTCTGCCCTCAGCTTTTGCAGCGCTATCCGTGCTAGTCAATTCCATGCACCAGCTTTCTCTGAATTATGCAGCACACCTAACTTTGTGATCTGCCTTCCTACTCACTGACTTACCGCTCTGTATTGTTGCTTTCAGGTTTGTACCTTTATTTTCACTTGGTCCTACTTCTCAAACGGACACATACTGTACTTCCCTCCTTATCCTCTTCCTTCCTTCAGCTTTTCAGAACCTGATCAGAGTTCAGACACAGAGGACTGTCCCTAAACCTCATGCTCCCACTCTGCTTATTGTTTGTCTCATTTTCAGTTGAAATCCCTTCTTAACCCCTCACTCCTTCGCATTTGATATTCTGCGTTTTATTTCTGTCATTTCCACCTAACGATACTGACTTTCCACCTCTTCCCATTTCCGTAGGCTGGGATGGAATTTCATAGAATCATAGAATCTCAGGGTTGGAAGGGACCTCAGGAGGTCATCTAGTCCAACCCCCTGCTCAAAGCAGGATCAAACCCAACTAAATCATCCCAGCCAGGGCTTTGTCAAGCCTGACCTTAAAAACCTCTAAGGAAGGAGATTCCACCACCTCCCTAGGTAACCCATTCCAGTTCTTCACCACCCTACTAGTGAAAAAGTTTTTCCTAATATCCAACCTAAACCTCCCCCTCTGCAACTTGAGACCATTACTCCTTGTTCTGTCATCTTCTACCACTGAGAACAGTCTAGATCCATCCTCTTTGGAACCCCCTTTCAGGTAGTTGAAAGCAGCTATCAAATCCCTCCTCATTCTTCTCTTCTGCAGGCTAAACAATCTCAGTTCCCTCAGCCTCTCCTCGTAAGTCATGTGCTCCAGCCCCCTAATCATTTTGTTGCCCTCCGCTGGACTCTCTCCAATTTATCCACATCCTTCTTGTAGTGTGGGGCCCAAAACTGGACACAGTACTCCAAATGAGGCCTCACCAGTGCTGAATAGAGGGGAATGATCACATCCCTCGATCTGCTGGAAATGCCCCTACTTATACAACCCAAAATGCCATTAGCCTTCTTGGCAACAAGGGCACACTGTTGACTCATATTCAGCTTTTCGTCCACTGTAACCCCTAGGTCCCTTTCTGCAGAACTGCTGCCCAGCCATTCAGTCCCTAGTCTATAGCAGTGCATGGGATTCTTCCGTCCTAAATACAGGACTCTGCACTTGTCCTTGTTGAACCTCATCATATTTCTTTTGGCCCAGTCCTCTAATTTGTCTAGGTCCCTCTGTATCCTATCCCTACCCTCCAGCGTATCAACCACTCCTCCCAGTTTAGTGTCATCTGCAAACTTGCTAAGGGTGCAGTCCACACCATCCTCCAGATCGTTAATGAAGATATTGAACAAAACCGGCCCCAGCACCGACCCTTGGGGCACTCCACTTGATACCGGCTGCCAACTAGACATGGAACCATTGATCACTACCCGTTGAGCCCGACCATCTAGCCAGTTTTCTATCCACCTTACCGTCCATTCATCCAGCCCAGACTTCTTTAACTTGCTGGCAAGAATACTGTAGGAGACTGTATCAAAAGCTTTGCTAACGTCCAGAAATAGCACATCCACTGCTTTCCCCTCATCCACAGAGCCGGTTATCTCATCATAGAAGGCAGTTAGGTTAGTCAGGCATGACTTGCCCTTGGTGAATCCATGCTGACTGTTCCTGATCACTTTCCCCTCCTTTAAGTGGTTCAGAATTGATTCCTTGAGGACCTGTTCCATGATTTTTCCAGGGACTGAGGTGAGACTGACTGGCCTGTAGTTCCCTGGATCTTCCTTCTTCCCTTTTTTAAAGATGGGCATTACATTAGCTTTTTTCCAGTCATCCGGGACCTCCCCCGATCGCCATGATTTTTCAAAGATAATGGCCAATGGCTCTGCAATCTCATCGGCCAACTCCTTTAGCACCCTCGGATGCAGTGCATCCGTCCCCATGGACTTGTGCTCGTCCAGCTTTTCTAAATAGTCCCGAACTACTACTTTCTCCACAGAGAGCTGGTCACCTCCTCCCCATACCGTGCTGCAGAGTGCAGCTGTCTGGGAGCTGACCTTGTCTGTGAAGACAGAGGCAAAAAAAGCATTGAGTACACTAGCTTTCTCCACATCCTCTGTCACTAGGTTCCCTCCCTCATTCAGCAAGGGGCCCACACTTTCCTTGACTTTCTTCTTGGCAAATTTGGATGGGGCGCTACCAGTTTGTTGGTTTTGACTATTCTTTTAATTCCGTTATTCATTGTATACGTCATTGTTTCCTCTGCAGTCCCTGCCCAGCGAGGTGGTAGTAAAGGCGTTACACAGATAAATATAAGGTAAGGCAATGCAGTGCTAACTATTAGAAATGGACAAAACCGAGACGGTTTTGCGAAAGTCTTGTCAGTCAGGTTTTGGTTTAGTTTCAGGCTTCATTATTATTTGTTTATGGTAGCACCCACTATATGCTAGGAGCTTTCTAAGTGTTCAGTTCTCCCACTCCAAGACTGGGCCCTGGGCTACAGTATCCTGTGTACCAGGGCTTGTCACACTTACAGCACTGCACTGCGGTAGTGCTTAGTGAAGATAGTATCTATGCTGAAGGGAGAGCTTCTCCCGTCAGCGTAGGTACTCCATCTCCACAAGAGGCAGTAGCTATGTCCATGGGAGAAGCTCTCCTGTCAACATCGTGCTAGGAGTTCAGTCAGTATACCAGGATTGTTGATTTTCACACCTCGAGCAACATAGCTATACTGACATAAGTTTGCAGTGTAGATCAGGGCTTAGTCATTCTTATCCTGGACTTCTTCCCTTTGGTAGTCTTAAAACAATGGTGAATTGAGTGACCAAACAGCCTTCTTAAAACCAGAGTATTGTTTATATTAATAGTAGAAGCAAAGCTTTAAAGGGGTTTTGTTAAAGCACAGTGTACATGCATGTCTATTTTACCTAGTCTTTCTTACCATCCCTTCATGGTAACCTCAGCCAGCCTAATTTCTTCAGACACCTCTAACAGATGTCATCTGTCTCAGTCTGGTTCCTTCAACAACTCCCTTCCCGTCCACCGCTTGAGACAGAGTCCTTTCAAAGGCCATTATAGTTATTTTGATCTGTTGTGTTCCTGTCCAGACTTTGGCTCTTAACAACTTTCAAATAGTTGCTCCTTTCCTACTCGTGTTTCCTGATCACCCCCATTAAACTAAATCAATATATTCAAACAGTAACCATCCCAGGAACCAATCAACCTACCGTATTCATAAATTATTACAGAGCAGCTCCAAACCCATCACAGGTAGTCCCTGCCCTGAGTGGCTCACAATTTAAGGCAGACAAACAACAGACAGGTAGGCTGAGGTTATGGGGAAGAGAACAGGGAATGATGGATGTAATTTGCCTAAGTCAAAAAAATTGTTCAAGAAATGCAGGAAATGCAACTATTCTTATAGCGGGTTAAGCAAAATAATGAAAAAATTCAAAATATTTGAGGCAGCTCTTGAAGGGAAGAGGATTCCCTGTAAACAGCATGGAGAAAGTGAGCTTGTCAGAGGGCTCTACCTGCAGAGAGGGCAGGGGCTTTTGGGATGAGCTCAGGGAAGTCTTACCATGCACATGGGACTGTGTCTAAGAAGGCACAGAGGTGATGGTGGGAGAAGCTAGCATATAGGCAGAGAAGGCTGGGGAGCAACACAATGCAACAAGGTCAAAAATAAGGTGACGTATACGATGGATGGACAGTACTGTGTAGTAACTACTTACAAGGAATTTATATGTGGAAGCCTCACATGTAAGGTCACTACTCCAAATCTCTGTTTTACTCCTCATGTCCGTAGCACCGTGGGATGCACTGTAAGAAGGCCTATCCCAGTTTTTCAAAATAAATCTATCATCCAAAGTGAGCTCCACTATCAGGATGAAGTTGAAACTTACCTACCAGGTTTTAACATGCATATTAATCCACCCACTTTAAATTTAAAAACAGTACTAGACAGAAAAGACACAGACATTATTCAAATTAGCAATGACATGCACAAGGTAAAACAAGATGTGAGTAACCTTATCCATGATGAGGTTTGAAATACTGATTTCCCACACTTGGATAGAAGTTGCTCTTAAGGCTTTGCTTGTGTTACAAGGTGTATTCGTTTTGGCTGCGTTAATTATGTATTGCCACTTACACAGTTTGTTAAAACTCTTTAAATCACATATAAAGGCTCTCACCACTGCTCCATATGTTAATTTGGCAAAGGTGTCTCCTTGACTATTACAATCATCAAGGCGACAAGCAGGGGCCTGTTAACCAATATCTGCTGGCAAGCATATATATAATTATATTAATAATGTGTAATATCTGCACCATATATGTATTAGTTTGTATTAAGAACAAATAGCAAGCACAAATATTATAGCAGTTATATAGCTTAAATTGGCCTATACATGTCCTATAATCCTATTCACTTATGCTAAGTATCCTATAACACTTTGCATTAGCTGAAGTAAGCTTTGGCTTAGGTAGATAGGAAAGTCAGGATCAGGATATATGAGTATTTTACTATGGCAGCAGGTAGGGAGTTATTCTCACAGGCCTGTCCTGGAATGTCCCAAAAGAAGAGGACAAGACATATGAATGTCTTTGCCAAGATGATCAGGGATGCAACCCTATGCTCTGGGTGTTCCTAAACCTCTGACTGCTAGAGGCAAGGACGGAATGGATTACTTGATAAATTGGGGGACTGGGGATGGATTACTTGATAAATTGCCCTGTTCTGTTCACTCCCTCTGAAGCATCTGGCACTGTCCACTGTTGGAAGACAGGCTACTTGGGTAGATAGCCATTGGTCTGACCCAGTATGTCCCTTCTTATGTTCTTATAAACCCCGATTTTACCCTAGTACAAACCTAGGAGGTGCCTTTATGCCCACTGGTACCTAGAATGGATGTGTTCAGAAAAACAAGGTAGAAAGTTGATTGGTGAAATCTAGTTTCTGATGATGTACATGATACCTTTTACTTCTAAACAGTAGGTTATAAAAAGATGACTTAAAGAAGTGTAACTTTGGGAGCGCACTGTGTAAGGTGAACGTAGCAACACTGCACAAGACGGCATCCCGGAGACTGGTATCATATAGAACCATTTTCCTGAACTATATTATTATTATTACTGTCTAACTGAGGTTGGTTATTTGGTCTCTTTAGTATATTTCATAATGAACCAAAATGTGGTCAGGCAATTGACTATACAATTTATCAACAAGTTTGATAGAGCTTTGGAGCTGGTGAAAATATGCTTTAAGCCAATGTGATAGTGCATGAGGGGTTCAAAGAGGGGAGTTACATGGTCAGACTGATGCACAATCCACATCCACAAAGTGCAGGGTGGTTTTTGTTGTTGCTGTTGTTTTTATTAAGGAACTGTGTTTTGTCCATCTGTATTATTTAAAGTAGGGCCTGATGTTGTTCCACTTAGAGTCAATGACAAAACACCCACTGACTCACTGAGCCCTGGCCTACTCGGGGGGGGGGGGGGGGTTCGATCTAAGTCATGCAATGTCAGCTATGTGAATAATGTAGCTGAAGTCGACGTACTTAAATCGACTTACCGTGGTGTCTTCACCACAATGAGTTGGCTGCTGCCACTCCCCCGTCGACTCTGCCTGCACCTCTTGTGGCGCTGGAGTACAGGAGTCGACGGGCGAGTGCTCGGGGGTCGACTTACTGCATCTAGATCGATTGCTGCCCACCAATCTGGTGGATAGTATAGACATACCCTGAGGTGGGATCCAGTCCTTGGAGTTCTCAGAAATCAAGGAAAATTTGATACCACTATCAAGTGCATTGATTTCCCGTTAGGCAATTAAGAACATGAAATGCTGTGTTGCTAATTTCTTTCTTAAAATTAATTTTACAAATGATTGTTGACGCAAATTAAAGGAAAAGTACTGCTCAAAAGAAAAAGGCTGTATTTGGTAAAAATGCTTCAAAATTTGAGAATATATTCTTGCAGTCTGCAGATACTGGTTAGTTTAATTCCAGAGCAAATAATTAAATTCTGTTTCTCTACCTATTTTTCACACCATCCCAGAATAATACATTCTGCATGGGGAAGATATTAAGGGGGATTATGACAATTTGGGATGTTTCCTAGTAACTTTTATAATTCTTAATAACTATTAAGAGTAGCTCCATCAGATTCATATCCCAGCCATCAACAGCCTGCACCTGTGGATGGAACTAATGTGTCTTTGCATATGATTAACTGTACAACAAAAGCTAGAGTCAAACACATCCTCCTCATAGAGGCTTGGTTTCTCAACCATTTATACACCCACCTTCTAGTGTTTTCATCTAGACCACGTTTCACTAGTTTGCTGATGAGAATGTCATGTGAGACTGTGTGTAAAACCTTACTAAAATCAAGATATATCACATCTAATGTTTGTCCCAATTCACTAGGCCAGTAACCCGGTCATAATTTGTTCTTCACAAGCCCATGTTGGCCATTACTTATTATCCTACCTTCCTCAAGGTGTTTACAAATTGATTGTTTATTTATTTGTTCTGGTAGTTTACCAGGTATTGAAATTAGGCTGACTGGTTTATAATCCTCTAAATTCTCTTTGATCCACTTTTTAAAGCTAGGTCCTGTGTTTGCCCTTCTCTAGTTAACAGGAACCTCACCCCTTCTCCATGGGTTCTCAAAGAAAATCGCTAGCTGCTTCAGCTTGTTCCTTAAATACCCTAGGAGGAATTTCGTTAGGCCCTGCTGACTTGAATACAGCTATCTTATTGAAAAATTCTTTAATTTGTTCGTTCCGTATTCTGGATTGTATTCCTTTCCCCTGGTTGATAATTGTGTTAAGTATCTGGTCTGCATGCTGTCTCACAGCACCACGGACCAACAACTGGTCTCCCCTCACTTCCTCTGTTTCCTTAATATTCTTCCATGGTGCAAAACGTACTGTGACTTAGGTCGCCTTCCACTCTGAAGGATCCCAGAATGCTTTACACACTTGGTTCTGATCTGGCAGTGGGCCTCTGCCCCGCCAGTTCTTGCTGAAGGAGAATGGCTTAACACAAAGCATCCCTGAAAAGTATCTGCCCTTTGGTTGGCAAGCTACAGCTGAGTGGAAAAGCAGCAAGCACCATAGTGAAGAACAGTGGTGAGAGGATGACTTTGGTCACAGTCACCAGGATAAAAGCTGAGCTGATTAAAAACATGACCTGATACAAAGAGGCTGTGAAGAAAGTGAGCTTTCTAAAAGAGCAGCTATGGACTCACATTGTGCATTGACACATGTAGAGGGTTGGGTGAGTCAGACATAAATAATTTCTTGGTTCTTTATGCCTATTTTTTGATCATGAATAGACCATTATAAGTAGGCTTTGAAGGACTAGATTTTTATTGGTAAATGTCAGTAAGCATCGGCTTCACCCCACATACACAAACTGAAAACAAATATTTCCATCAACAATTGAAATGTACAAATAGGCAAAGTAAGAAAAATGCTGCTTCAGAACTTCTTAGGGTTTGTTTTAAGGATATTTACTTTGTATAATTTGATGTGATGCTGGCAATTTGTGTAGGGCTTTTACTTTTTGAATCTCAACATCTAATGTCATTAAATAATTGTCTGCCCCCCCCATTTCCCACAACGATGAAAATGTAAATAGATAAAAATAGAAAAAAATGCTTAAAATAAACATTGTATTAGCCATCAAAATTATAGAAATAAAAATCAAATTCCACTAAGCCTAATGATAAGACCATGATTTTTGCAAATTGACTTTGTTCAAAATTATTGGTTAAATTATTCCTACAAGTAATTCTGGGTCTGCAACTTCTTTGAGAGCAGTTCATTACAAGTGTCTGATAGTCAGCATTGTGCACATAGGTCACAGGATATGTTTCTGCTCCCTATTGTGTAAGGGTTAGAATCAAGTTTCTGTGGCAAATGTTGGTGATCATGAGTTCAGAATTTCCAGCTCCAGACATTCAAAGAGCAGGCCACCAAAACCATGAGATTGGTCTAAATATTATGAGATTTTAAAAATATCTTATTTTCATTTGCTTTCTGGTATCTGAGACTTTAAGGTTCACATTTTCAAACTTTTCTCTCCAAACCATTAGGGCTAGAACAGGGGTGGGCAAACTTTTTGGCCTGAAGGCCACATCTGGGTGGGGAAATTGCATGCAGGGCCATGAATGTAGGGCTGGGGAGAGGGTTGGGGTGTGGGAGGGAATGCGGGGTGTGGAAGGGGGTGTGGTGTGCAGGAAGGGGCTCAGGGCAGGGGGTAGGGGTGCAGGAGGGGTGCAGCAGGGGGCTGGGGCTCCCTGCCTGCCCTGGCCCCACGCTGCTCCCAGAAGCAGCTGGCACCATGTCCGTGTGGCCCTTGGGGGAGGGTTGGGGGGGCAGAGGGCTCCACATGCTGCCCTCACCTCTGGGTAACTCCCCCAAAGCCCCCATTGACCACAGTTCCCCATTCCCAGCCAATGGGAGCTGCGGGGGAGTTACCCACAGGCGAGGGCAGCTCGTGGAGCCCTCTGCGCCCCGCCTCCCAGGGGCTGCAGGGACTTGGTGCTGGCAGCTTCCTGGAGTGGCGCAGGGCCCACGGTGCCATGGGGGTGGCAATCCCGCAGGCCAGATCCAAAGCCCTGACCGGCCAGATCTAGCCCGTGGGCCATAGTTTGCCCACCCCTAGGCTAGAAACTTGCTTTTTCTTTTAATGAAAGCTGAGGTTCTCACTTAATTAAATGACTCCAGGAGTTGGGGCTTTAAGAAGAACATCAAATATTGCGAGAGTGGACAACAGTTGTAGTTGGGTTGTATAAGTAGGGGCATTTCCAGCAGATCGAGGGAAGTGATCATCCCCCTCTACTCAGCACTGGTGAGGCCTCATTTGGAGTACTGTGTCCAGTTTTGGGCCCCACACTACAAGAAGGATGTGGATAAATTGGAGAGAGTCCAGCGGAGGGCAACAAAAATGATTAGGGGGCTGGAGCACATGATTTATGAGGAGAGGCTGAGGGAACTGGGATTGTTTAGCCTGCAGAAGAGAAGAATGAGGGGGGATTTGATAGCTGCTTTCAACTACCTGAAAGGGGGTTCCAAAGAGGATGGATCTAGACTGTCCTCAGTGGTAGAAGATGACAGAACAAGGAGTAATGGTCTCAAGTTGCAGAGGGGGAGGTTTAGGTTGGATATTAGGAAAAACTTTTTCACTAATAGGGTGGTGAAGAACTGGAATGGGTTACCTAGGGAGGTGGTGGAATCTCCTTCCTTAGAGGTTTTTAAGGTCAGGCTTGACAAAGCCCTGGCTGGGATGATTTAGTTGGGTTTGGTCCTGCTTTGAGCAGGGGGTTGGACTAGATGACCTCCTGAGGTCCCTTCCAACCCTGAGATTCTATGATTCTATGATTCTATGAACAGTGCAAATTCAGAATTTGTTTTATCTGAATATTGTGCACTAGTCACTTGATGTTCCCCTTTTCAGTGAGCTTTTCTGCCAATACGCTCATTGGAAGTGCGTTTTCTGACAGGGAACACTTCAAGAAGTGCAAAGTAAACTTGGTTAAAAATTCAGATGCATACTTGGAGCTATTTTGTTTTCAATATTCACCCTTCTTTAGCTGCTAGAATATTCCTGATGCTCTCTACAAATCTGGCAACTCACAGCTTCCTTACTAAGAGTTATTTTTCTTAAAAGGAACAGTACTGCACTTAACAGAGCTTTAAAACTGGATACTCTGTGATGAAGTGGGACTGTTCTTAATGTTTCCTCTGAATACTGTGTGGGTGCCTCAGTTTCCCCTATGCATTTCTTACGTCTCTAGGTGGTGGGATAAAGGCCAGTGTGCATAAATCATGGACACTCTGTCTCCTGGCAACAAATGGCCGGGGCCCTTCTCCCCTGCAAGGGGATGGCTAAAGGTGAACAAAGAGATCAGGTGACCTCCTGGTCCGGGAAACAGACAAAGGCCGGAAAGGAGGGGCTGCAGGGGGTTTCAGTTTGGAGCTGGCTGGGGACGGGAAGTGAGTGCAGATGGGGTTGTCTGGCTCGCTGGGCCCCAGAATGGACCCAGCTGAGGGGTCCTGTTCTCTCTAACTACAAGCTCCGTTTTAGACTGTGTTCCTGTCATCTAATAAACCTCTGTTTTACTGGCTGGTTAAGAGTCACATCTGACTGCGAAGTGGGTGTATGTGCAGGACCCTGTGGCTTCCCCAGGACTCCACCTGGGTGGACTCGCTGTGGGAAGCGCAGAGGATGCTGAATGCTCCAAGGTCAGACCCAGGGAGGTGAAAGCTGTGTGAGCTTCTTGCCCTGAAGACAGTCTGCTCCAAGGGAGAGGAGGCTCCCCAAAGTCCTGACTGGCTTTGTGGGGAGCAGTTCCAGAGCATCGCCCGGGGACTCCATGACATACTCAAAATCACTTTTTCCACTCCCTCTCAGAACATCCCAGGTCCTCCTGGTTTTGCGGGTATTCTATCTGATGGAATAATTTCTGCTGGCATAGAACAGTCCCATAGACAGCCCTGATACTCTTTTTTGGCTTTTTCCATAATATCTTCCACAGGCACCTGCACTGAGCAGCTGGAACGAGATGTCACCAGCAGTATTTTCTCCATATTGATTTTGATAATTGACAATAGAGTCCAGGACAATGGAAATAGGATGAATAGGATGCTGTTTTTACAAGACTTGCCTAGTCCCACTCTCCTATATCGGATCTCTCTATCTATCATAGAGTAGCAGACTCAGCTGATGGCAAGATATCTGCAGCTCCCTGCCAGTAATAATTAACTTGGGTGGCGTGTGAAGGTACTCAAGAAACAACTTGAATCTGCAAAGGAAAAGCTTAGAGGTAGGATTGCATTTTTTTTTTAAGCAGATGCTGAATGCAATACTTTTAACTGAATCTCCACTACATTCACAGTGGGCATTGAAATGTAGGTACTTTAAATCCACATACTACTCATTAGCCATGCCTGGTTTGGAATGACATCTGGCATCAAAAGAGAACACGAAAAGAAATCTGTCACTTCAGCAATAAAACAAAGGGCGTGCCCTGCCGAAGATCACTAGGCCAGGTAGATCATTTAGGTACAAAGCTGTAGGCTGATTTATGCAATCATTTGAAGGTGGTGCTGTCCTGTGACACACTCCCTGTCATAGATAATTGCCTTTGAAGATATTTTTGAACAGCAAACATATTATTACATACAAAAATACAATTCCATAACCCAAGACAAATTAAATTAATTTATGTACATAGTAAGAATTAAGCCTTTTAAAACTAAGTTTTCTTGCGCTACACAGAAGCTGGCCTTAGAACTGATTTTCTTTTTCGTTTGTTGTTTATTTATTTGATATCTGTAGGTTTTCCAGTCTGGAATAGAAATGAGCAACACACACAAAGGAGTGAAGACAAGAATACAAGATGGCCCAAGCAGCCCAGTGCACATCACATGGCCAGGTGACCTCTGGCTTTCAAGGTCTTGTATGAGATTCTTTTACTCTGGACTGTAGTGTATGGGGCCAGAGAGACTTTTGAATATGATCAGTGTTTTAAAAGTAAAGGAAGCTAGATTCTGTGGTTTTACAAGGAACCTTCCCTAGCTGGAACTACAGCTTTTAAAGATGTTTTATGCTGCGCCAACCTTTTTACATCATGTATAGGGGCTGCAGCATGGGCAAAGGTCTCACTCCAGAAATTTAAGGCTTGGTTCATCACTGTGTTACTCCAAATAACTAGCTATTGCTAGGGGGCTTGAATCCACAGGGTGATTTGAAACTATTCGAGCAGAAGAGAGCCACTGGGAATATCCCAACCCCAGAGCATTTTTTTCACTATGTCCAGATCTATCATGATTTAACTGAACTTAGGGCAAGATTAAGACAAACTGATCATTACTGCTCTAGAAAAGATACGCTGGATAGGACAGTCCTTATGCAAGCCCATTTCTAAAATTTTCCAATTACATCTTAATATCAGGGGTTCTTAAATTTGGAAGAACTAAACCTTAATTATAGGGGAGATGATTGATTTGTTGCATTCAAACAGGTTTCATCTATTTCATGTTATTTATAACACTTATGTACGTCTAGATTTCTTCATACTGTATATCTCATGCCAGTGCAATGGCCTTCTTTCGTAAGAAGTAACTCTACTTGCTGTCAGATGACTGTAGAGAAGAAATATCTCCATAGCGTATGCTCTGGTTATGCAATAACTTCTGGGAAGAAGCCGTTTCCCAGATCTGGGGCATAAAAAATTTGGGATCCCCGTTTCCCCTGAAATATCTTCACTTTAAGTATCTTGTCAGTCTCAGGGCAGCACAAATTGAAGTTGCTGCTTTTACGGTCTATTTGGTAATATGCTTGCACATAGCACACGGGCACATGGTGAAAGGACAGGCATGAGGACCCCATCCTGAAACCGGTTAAACATATGAGTAACTTCATTCCCACAGATTGTTCCATTGACTTCCATGGCACTAGTCACATGAGTCACATTACTCATGTGCTTAAGCATTTTCAGCACCAGGCCCCACAATTGGAATTCCTGCAGGAGGCAGGAAGCCGCGGCCAGAACATCCCTCGGCTCGTGCCGCTTCCTGCCTCCCGCATTGGCCTGGGACCGCGAACCGCGGCCAGTGGGAGCCGCGATCGGCCGAACTTGCCAACGCAGGAAATAAACAAACCGGGCCGGCCCGCCAGGGTTCTTACCCTGGCGAGCCGCGAGCCACCGGTTGCCGACCCCTGCCCTAAACCAAAATATTTCTATTTGGAAATGCTACAGTGCTTCATGGAAACTGTAGTTCAATTGCCTGATATCTCCATTCTCCCTATGAGCTGGGCTTCCTAGCTGGCCTACCTCTCCCATTGTGCACCATGGCCAGTGATTCCCATGATGCATTGCCTCTGCTCTCTAAGAGGGGGGAGACCATGGTGCATCATGGAAGATGTTGTCCAACCAAGGAACCCTGGCCCCAGTCTCTAGAGAAGAATGGGAGTTTAAGGTATCCACACTACAACTCCCATGAGGCACTAGTGTGGCATTTCCAAATCAAAATATTTTGGTTTTCAAATATCCACTGAAAATCGAAATTTCAGTGGAGAAAGTAAATGAAAATGAAATTTTTTAACTGAAAATTTTTGTGGCACCCCTCCAGGAGATGCTTCTGGGGAGGTGCAGTTTATGTACCACTTCTTGCTCAGCATTGTGCCTAAAGAATAATCTATCCTTTAAATGGCACTGTCTGTGGCTGAATTCCAATTCCAATTCCACTTAGAGTCAATGACAAAACACCCACTGACTCACTGAGCCCTGGTCTACTTGGGGGGGGGGGCGGTTTCGATCTAAGTCATGCAATGTCAGCTATGTGAATAATGTAGCTGAAGTCGACGTACTTAAATCGACTTACCGTGGTGTCTTCACCACAATGAGTTGGCTGCTGCCACTCCCCCGTCGACTCTGCCTGCACCTCTGCCGCGAGCCACCGGTTGCCGACCCCTGGTTTAGGGGCATTCCATTTTTGACCCCTCAAAAAGTCAAAATTTTCCAGAGAAAGCAGATGATTTCACAGAAAATTTTACTGTGTCAAACTCCCAATTTTCTATTGAAAAAGGTTCTATCCAGAAGTCATTGTTCCTCAAAGGCACGATTCCTCCCAGCTTCCCGTTTGTACTGGGAAGGGGGACTGGGCTGTAATTTGCTGTTGGCCATTACCAGGAGCAAAACACCCCCATCCATCCTGGCTGGTTCACTGGGGAGGTGAGGAGATTGAAGTCAAGGGTCCTGCCACTCCCTGGCTACCTGTCCTTGGAGTGTGGAGGAAACAGTGAGTGCCCTGTGCTCACCCCTGCATGCTCTGATGCAAAGTCCAGGTGTCTCACAGAGGTGCTCAACTGGGATTCTTACTCCCCTGCACAAGTGCATACTCCTAGTTACAATGTAGGCCTTAATCCGAGGAGTAATCTTTCCAGGGATCAAGAAGATTACACTGGTGTTAGCTTTAGAAATTTGGACCTCAGCTAACTCCTGCCAAGGGATCCAATATCCTGGATGAATCCTCCTCTTGCATCGATTCCGACACCAGAAGTTGCCTCTGATTGCTTGTGGATCATGACACAGACTTTGAATGTTTGGCTTAATATAAAATAAAAAAGTGGCATTAGTAAGGCCTGCATGTGGCAAAAAACTGGGACATTGGTCTCATGCTGGGCCCTCTGCTGAGGGATGAATTTTATCCATGGTAATAATCAGTGATTGTCTCAGGCCATACAGCTGGTCAGAGACAGGGCTAGAACAGAATCTGGGTCATCTGCTGACTCCAAGGGCGTGTCTACACTGCAACTGCAGCACATGTAAACAGACTGATCTAGCTAGCTCAGGTAACCATAGCAGTGTAGCCATGGCAGCATGGGGAACAGCCAGGGCTAGCCACTAGAGTCGATCCCCAGGATCCCGGCTAGGACTGCATTCAGGAGCCTAGCCACGCTGCTGTTGTGACTCATATATATCTACATATGCTGCAGCCACACCTCCCGAGTGCAGTGTAGGCATACTGCTTTCTCCCAACACACTGCGTTCCCAACCCTTTCAGGGGGGAACATGCTTCTCTCTGGGAAGGATCGGGTTAGTCCCTGGAGAAGTATCTTATCTGATTTCACCAGACTAGGCGCTCTTTCCTGTGCCAGTAAACCGACCCCCAGATTTACCCTTGTAACTCCCACTTCGAAACCTTCCCTTCACACCACACCACAGACCTCTATGACCTGGGTCAGAAGATGGATTCCAGTCTCTTGTTGGAGTGGTAGCAGGCAGCTCTCCTTTGTAGAAGAATGAAACAGGGGAGATGCATACCACTTAATGAATAGTGGATGACATTAGCATTGCTTATCTATAGCTTAGAGACCTGCTTGAAACACCCTCTGAATGGGAGCAACCCTTCCAACCACAAGCATTTATATTCATGCTCCCCATTCACCTACAGGCCTTTGTGAAATGATCTGCATACACACATCCTCTTGCAGTGGGTGAGTTCAAGCTCTGGGAAGTTGTCATGCAGCTTAAACTTGTGCAATTTGCACTTACTCATCAATACGCCCCATTGCAGCTTGCAAATAAGGGTGTGTTTTTAGATAGCTAATTTTGTAATAACACCCAGCTACCATGGTGATGGACACCTAAGGGTAGGTCCACACTAAGAAGGGGGGTCGAATTAGGGTACGCAAATTCAGCTACGTGAATAGCGTAGCTGAATTCGAAGTACCCTAGTTCGAACTACTCACCCGTCCAGACGCCGCGGAATCGAAGTCCGCGGCTCCAAGGTTGACTCCGCCACCGCCGTTTGCAGTGGTGGAGTACCGGAGTCGACCGGAGCGCGCGGGGAGTTCGAACTATCACGTCCAGATTAGACGCGATAGTTCGAACTCCGAGAAGTCGAACTCACCGCGTCGACCCAGCAGGTAAGTGTAGACTAGCCCTAAGAAATCATTCTAATAACAACTTATAAATGCCACATATCTGCACGCCGTGTTGTTGTAGCCATGTGGATCATTACAACAATCTGTAACCCACTAACAGCCCTCTCCAGCTGCTTCTCCCCCAACCCTTTTCCTCCCTATAACTGGAGGGGTGTTAACGGGCCACTTCACTATGAACGGTCCCTTGAAATGTGTTACCTACTTATGCTAAACAATCCGTTCCACCTTGTATTTATCAGTGACGCTCCTGACTTAGGGTGACCAGATAGCAAATGTGAAAAATCGGGACGGGGGTGAGGGTAATAGGAGCCTATATAAGAAAAAGCCCTGAATATTGGGACTGTCCCTATAAAATCGGGACATCTGGTCACCCTATCCTAACTTAGTTTCCCAGACCTGCAGAAGAGCTCCATGTAAGCTGGAAAGCTCGTCTCTGTCACCACCAGAGGTTGGTCCAATAAAAGATTACCTCACCCACCTTGTTTCTCTACATATTTGCACCACATTTTGACAGATCACTTTTTTGAAATACAGTTTGATCTGTAACAGGGTCAAATGACTTCATGAGCAATATCACGTTCACTAGTTCTTATGGTAATTATTTTCATATCTGGGAGTTTTTTCCACAGATCCCAGTCCTTCACTCTAGGAAAATAGCTTCTAGAAAGTTCCACCTCCAAGCAAACTAGAAGATAAAAAGAGGTTTTATTATCCAGTAACAAGGGAAATGTGTCCATATATATATATAAAATGTATTCACTTTGATCTACACAAATCCATATTTTGTTTGGCTTTATTACAGTAACCACACTCTTAACCTAATCAGATGGTTTCTCTGTTAGCTCCATAACATCTCATTTTACCGTCCATTCAATTCTGCTTTTACTTGTGCGAGACCCTTGGGATCAAGAAATGAGCTTTGTGGTGATTTTTCTATTCTAGCAGCTTGGACATAACGTAACAATCTTCTGATCACTTTTCCTCTCTGCTTCTGTGCTTGATTAAGCCACATGGGCTTTTCCAGTAATTTGATTGTAGCAGCAGTATACCAGAAATACCAATATGGTTGGTTACAGATGCCATTAAGTTACTCTTTGTTATATCAACATCCTGCTGAATGGAATTGGCTTCTAATTCACTGGACCATGGTAACAAGACAGTAAAGTTCTTTTCATTTTAAAAAGTTCTTAGAGAAAAAAACATTTTTACTCTGGCTGGTAATTTGATTTGCCTGATGTATGTATTTTTGGTGGCACGCTGGGATCAATAGTAATGTGCTGTATTCTATCACTAATGCAGTCACATCCATCGAATACCTAATCAATTTCTTTAAGAATACTTTTCTGGAGGCAAGTTACGCTTGCTGACCCGTTTGATCATCAATAAGGCGTAAGTTTTGACAATGAGAGTAATTAACTCTTGGAACAATTTGCTAAGGGTTGTGGTGGATTCTCCATCACTGACCATTTTTAAATCAAGAATGGACATTTTCTAAAAGATCTGCCCTAGGAATTATTTTGGGGCAATTCTCTGGTGTGTTGTATACTGGAAGTCAGATGAGATGATCACAATGGTCCCTTCAAGCCTTGGAATTTATGAATCTGCAACTCACACCCCTCTGCTACCCAGCTACATACACCTCTATCCTGATATAACGTGACCCGATATAACACGAATTCAGATATAACTCAGTAAAGCAGCACTCTGGGGGCGGGGGAGGGCAGGGCTGTGCACTCCGGTGGATCAAAGCAAGTCTGATATAACGCGGTTTCACCTATAATGTGGTAAGATTTTTTGGCTCCCGAGTACAGGGTTATATCGGGGTAGAGGTGTACATTGGACTTCCTAAACCACTATCTCAAGCTCTGTTGATGGGTTTCTGCCCTTATGTAGATGTGTGCGCTACCTGGCCTGATTTTGTGCCCAGTATATGAAGCAAGGTTAAGTTTCTGTTTAACAGTAGGTCATCCCTAATTATTTTGTACTGAATACACTTTCTGTGATTACATTACACTTAGCTCCAGTATCTATTGTGGAATACACTCTTTATTCATTTATTTCCAATGCCCCAAACCCATCTCTTGCAGAGTCTTGCCTAGCACATTCGTTAAAAGACCCCTAAAGAACTCCATCTCTCAAGCAACACTATCAGATCTTTGTCCTCCACCCCTATCTCGCCGGATGTATTTTATATGTGTGTATTTGTGCTGAGGGGAACACACTTTTATAAGAGGCTTTTAGTGTAGGCATGACACCACTCACCTGACAGGGATGAAGACCTTCAGGTGATGTTGGAAACACCTCCACATTTCTCACAGTCAAATCTGGCTTTTGCCACTTACGCCATGTACTAAGGGTTGTGGTGAAATCTCCATGACTGGCAACTTTTAAATAAAGATTGGGTGTTTCCCTAAAAGATATATGCTCTAATTCAAACAGGAATTATTTGGGGGAAGTCCTATGGCTTGTGTTACCCAGTGGTCCCCTCTGGCTTTAGAGTAGATGCAACTATGAATTTCTTTACCCTTGTAGTCTGTCTGAATGCTTTTTCATTAAACGTAGTTCAGTTTTTTGATTGCTTACTGACACTTTTATTTGGGAAGTATCATTCTATGCAATGAGGAGAAAGATAGTCCAGAAGAGGATCTTGATAAATGGAGAGATGGGTTGGAGAGACATGGCCTCAAAATCAGCAGAGAAAAAAATAGAGTATATGGTATATAATTTGAATAATGTGGAAACTGAAGAATTAGCCCCGAAACTAGATAGGTAGACAGTACCAAAAAATGCAAAGTTTCAAGTGTCTGGGTTCCAGAATCTGGGGCAATGTGGAAACTGAGGATGAAATTAGAGCTAGGATATGAAGTGCCTGGCACAAATGGAGAGAGAGAAATGGTGTAGTATGTGATTGGAAGATGCCAGTAAGATTAAAAGGGAAAGTCTATAACCACTGGTCCATCCCATTTTAATATATATTTGGGCAAAAAAAGAAGAAACATGAGCAAATCCACAGAGATGCAAATGTTGAGATGGATTAGGGGTGTCAGCAAGAAAGACCATGTGAGGAATGTGCATGTTAGAGACATGCTCAAAATAGGACCCCTACATGAAAACATAGGGGAGTGCAGGCTCTGATGGTTTGGTCCTGATAACGGTGTGGGTAAGACAGTCCAACAGATCAAGACTGAAGGAAAAAGACAGAGGCCGACCCAAGAAGTAGTGTTGGGATGTCATAAAGGAAGACATGTTCCATGTCTTGTGATAGAGGATACAGCACTGAACTGAGCACTTTGGAGGTCGAAGAGTCTTAGGGTGAACCCTGTTTGCTGGGATTTAAACAAGGAAAATGACAACTTTAATGTGAGAAGCACAGTTTTCACCAGTCCTGCAAATATCACCTGGACCCTTCCTGAACACAGCTGTTGCCTGGGACACACCTAGTCTTGTTTTTGCAAGGTTTTACAACACAGACACTTTACCATGGCAAAGCCTCAGGCCATTTCTTTGTATTTAAAAGGGACCCTCTGGGACTGTAGAAGTCTCAACCTCCCCAAAATGACCACAATATCTGGGCAAACAGCCAACTGCCAGGGGAACACCTGCTGACACAGCCCCCACCTGGTGTGTCCTCCCCTGCCAGGCCGCCGAGTGCGGGTTCGAGCCCCAGTGAAAAAATTTTTCTGGCCCCCCAGCAAGGGCGGACCAGCTAAACAGGGCTGACAAAGCCAGGGAAGCCGGGTCCCAGGCCCCCTTCCAGACCACCTGGCCCCAGTAATTTGTACCGGCTTTCCCACCCCCCTCGTCAGCCCTGCTCCCCTCCCCTCATCCCAGCATATCCCCCATTTCAGTAAAAACTGGAACACTCTAAAAAGGCTTTTAAAGAGCTGGTTCTGCCTTCTCATCTGACTTCTTCATCCTTGCTATTGCTTCACAAGCTTCCCTTCCAACCAGCCCTCTGCTGATGGCACTGAACCCAGACTGGAATCACCTCTGGGTAAGACCCTGTTGGTTACTCAGAACCAGCTGCATCCTTTACAGATAAAAATGCAAATTCAAGGCCCTAAAAAAGACACCTCTGGGTGTCTCATCCCAAGCCTCTGTGTTCCACCTCTCGACAGACCAAAGACCTCTTAATGAATGGATACATCTTCCATCCTCACAACAAGAGAAAATACAACCCCATCAGGTTCCCCTTTCACTGTGCTGAGGGTGGCATGTACACTCTGACCAAGTGAAGGAAGAGCAGAAGCAGGCACTGATGTATCATTCACACTCTATAGACTATGGAGGGTCCATGCCAGCTCCTCCATCGTTCCATCACCCACTCCCCCGCTCCAGGGCCCTCTTCCAATTCTGTCTCGCAATTGCTCCTTCCAAGCAGAACTCTGCCCCCCACCTTCCTGGTGTCTACAGCCCTTCCAAAGGGGGGAATGCTGGACCATTGCCACCCCGTCCCACTCATCCCCCGACCATAATGCCTTATTCTTTGTCAAATTAACATGGCCCCTGACAGTTGCTCAGACCACTGGAGGTAAGTCCTCAGCCCGTCATTCTCCTCAAGGTTTGTGACCGTGACTGATATCATCCACAAAAGCTACAACCCGAGGGAAACTGACATGGCCCTGGCCTCCCTTCCCGCCCTCCCCCCAACTTCACCATCTGATGCCAAGAGTCTAACAAGGGGATCCACCGAGAACACACGGGCTCAAAGAACAGCCCAGACCTCAGTGGGATTGCCTTCTGCCCTGGCCAGCCACCGCCCCCTTGCACGGTGTCTGCAGCCAGGAGATAAAGGACTCGGGATCCCATAGTGCTGTAGTTCATCGCAGAGATACTCATGCCACACTCGATCAAAGGCCTTGTTCTGACCCAGGGAATACACGTACCCTCACCATGCACCTGCTGCCCCTGCCTCAAACACCTGCCGAAGATTACACACTGCGTCTGCTAGCAGCCTGCTCTTGTCTGCACTGGCCTGGGCTAATGGATCAGGGTCCAAACCACCTGGCCAAGCCTCTTCTGGAGCACCTTTGCTGAGATTTTATAATCTGCATTCAAGAGGGTGAGAGGTTTTCCAGTTTTCTAACAACCACCTGTCTCCCCCTTTGGCCAGCAGGATCAACGAGCCCTCATTAAATGATATCTCCAACTCCTTCTTACTCAGTGCCTGATTAAACACAGCCATCAACACCCAGCAAAAACCTCTGGGAAAGTCTGGTACAATTCACTTGTCAGCCCATCTGTGCTGAGCAGGAAGAGGGTGTGGTCAAAGCTGGGTCTGTGAGGGGATCCTTCCCATAAAGCATGATGCTGCAGCCTCTCTTGATGATATAACACAACACTTCTTTGAACACCACCATTTCTCTACCCAGTGCCTCCTCCCACGCCTTCCTGCCCTGCCTGTGCCAAACAGTCAGTATCTCTCCATTTTCTGAATTTGCCTGTTGTTGGCAAAACTCCTGAAAAACTGCTTCATTTCCTCCTTCCTATTCACCCACCGGCTCTCCAAGGAGGGGTATGCCTCAGTTACTCTCTCTGAATTCTTAAACTGAGCAAGGAAATGAAAAACCCAGTCCTCTTCCCCCTGCTCCACCCAGTCACTGCCACTCATTACTTCCAAGAGCCTCGGATTCAACTTCCAAATTCCCTTCCCAAAGCGAATGAACTGTATCCAAATGCCGAGTGACCTGCACCAATAAATGATCTGAAACCTCCAATGCAATGGTCCTAAACCCTACACACTTTACTCCCTTCTGTATGTACAGTCTATCAGTTCTAGTCCTCCTTGCCCCTCTAAAAAAATGGGTATCCACAAACATACAGAATTGCCTAACATCTGTTTCCCTGATATGTTGATGCCCCTTCCAATCCACCTCACTGCCAACTCTTCTGTACCTGAACACGAGAGTTAATGTCACCTCCAGAAATAACAGTCCGAGACATGAAAAAATAAGGAGCAACGTCTTCCAACAATAACGCTCTTGCCTCTCTCCCCCTGTCCAAGCTAGGGTGCACAGAAATAGTGCTGCCAAAAACTCTCCATCAGAGAGCTATTATGAAAGCAGAGGTTGACCTCTCTTGACCCTGGCAACTGAATTGCTGCTATGATGTCTGAAGGCACAAACCCCTGCCTTTCAATAACAGTCTCTGTTAAGAGATCTCTTTCTGGCATTGGCGTTATTAGGGAGATGTATTGGAAACGGACTGTGCACCTCCTTGTACATCTCCATTTAGTTGTCTCTGTACCCCTACTTCCCTTTCCCCACAACCCACCTTCCAAACGCAGCCTCCTGTCCTCACTGTTGGCCACCCTCCCTTCCTCCCAGTCACTTCAAGGTCTTTGCATAAGAGACCACTGACCCCACAGCACCCCGCTTGGTAGCAGCAAACGCAGTGTCCGATTGTGACCCCTTAGTTGTCATTGTTCTTTTCTGGGCTAGGGGCCCCAGCTCCGGAGCAGACCCAGGCAGTTCCTTGCTCTGCTGCTGCTGTGTCCTCTGCAGCAGTCCCACTATCCCACAGACCCCTAGCAGGAGAATTGCCTCTGTTAGCCCTGTCTTCCTGAGTCCTCGATTTTCTAGTAATCCTCCCGTTTCGTTTGGGAGACTCTCATTCCCCAATCAGGGAGATTATCCTGTTTGTCCAGTTGATCCACCTTCTCGAATCCCACTCCTTCCTCCTTCTCCACTTCTACAGCCACCCTGGTTTGTCCCAATCCGCTCTCTTACCTCTGCTCCATATCCACACCCACATCTCTCTTCGGTGCAGCCCTCAATCCAAGCTCTGGGCGAGTAGTTCCTGCCTCCACCACCAGCCGCATAGCTGGTTCTCCCTAGTCACTGGGCACCTGGGGTGCTGCTTGCTGCACCCCAGGCCTCTGCCGTTCCATCGCCATGCCTGCTGCTTCCTCTGTCATCCACCTGAGCAGCTACTGCCAGACCCTGTGACTCAAACTCCACCACCGGGGCTGACAGAGAGAGGGGCCTAGCTCATGCCCCTCTCCTCCTTCCACACTCCCTAGCTTTGCCTGGTTCTGTTGCTTTTCCTACTCCATCATGTCCACTGATGCCTGCCTGCGGCTGTTACTGCTGTACAGCTCTTTGCCTTCTCCTGGGTCTTTTCCCCCCAACCTTTCCAAACTACCTGCCCTCCTGAACCCCAACATCCTCCCCTGTCCCCTAATCTGCTCACTGCTCTTGGAAGTCGTCTGGTCTATTAGCTGCAAGAACTCTTCCTGATGGGGCAGGCTCCCTAGAGAAGCCCTTCTCCCCACCCCCAGACTTGGGAGACAGGCCCCTTCTCTCCTGTCCCAGCCCAGCCCTGGCCCAAACTACTTTTCATGCCCTCTGCTTTATGCCCTTGCCCTTCTGCAATGCCTCCTTCTGTCCTCCTCCCTTTTTCTTTCTCCTCTTCTTCCTTTTTCTCCGCTGCTCCTAAATGAGAGCCTCGCAGGAGAGATTCAGGCCTTCCTTGCAACCCCCCTGGGTGTCCTCCCTGGAGCTGCCAAGCAGATGCAGGCTCCCTGACTCAGCAGCCATCTTGTTCCTCTCACCCAAGTTCACAGCTAGTTCTCTGAAGGGGTCAGGGGCCCAGTGTACCTCTGACAGGCTCTGCAAGGCTGGGGGAATGAGGCAACTCCAGCTTCACCTGGGCCTAGTTAACACCTTGTGTTACCGTGCGCAGGTAATTAGGCAGGAAAGCACCTGGGCAAGATAAAAGAAAGCTGCTCCCCAGGGCACAGAAAGCGAACGCTCACAAAGAGAAGTCTGCTCAGGAGGAAGCTGGTGAGGGGGACTCCCCAGCAAAGGAGAACGCTCCTCAGTAGGGGAGTTTCAGGAAGGAAGGGACTATGGATGGTATGTCTCAAAGAAACCTGGCTCCTATGAAAGACTTCACCTGGCAACATCAGATGTCCTAGATTAGAGGAATTAGCTGCTGTCCTCAGGAAGGGTCCTTGTGGCTTGGCTTTCATGCAGAAATTTGGCTCTTCCCTAGCTAGTGCCAAGAGGCCCCTAACTCCAGAGAAGGGTTCTGGGTCATGAAGGCCTCACTATTAAGGGACCACCTTGTCTGTAACTGGGGTGGAGAGACTAAGGTTAACTCAGACCCTTCAGCTAGAGCTGCTGAAGGGGAAGCCTAATTGTGAGATGTTCTGCCATTGGACTCGACTAAACTAGAGCGCTGAAGGGGTGCTGTTTGGGAAAAGTGAGGCAGAGCTGCAAAGGTGGTGCTGCACTGGGCAGCCAGGATGCGCTCCAGGAGTGAGGGGCCCCATTACAGGGGGTAGATAAAGGGATTACCCTCCTTGCAAACAGAGGGCCTTAGCTGCTAGTCGTAGAAGTAGCTGTGGCTTGTTGAAGAGCAAACGTAGATGAAGGTGGATTTGACTTGGGAGCCGGCTTCCAGTGATAAAGAGCTGACCAGCCACGACTGGTGACTGTCTGTGCGCTGGAGCCAAGTGATCAAGCGTATTATTTATTTTGCTTGGCCCCGCTGGAATAAGCTTCTGAAGCTTTTAAAGGGTGGGCTTTTCATCAGTGCTCTGCTTTGGTCTCATTCTGCATTGGTGTTCCCATTAACTTCAGAGGAATAGCCAATAACGAGCACATGTGGAAATCCCACCCCAGGTTTTCAATCATGGGTGCCTGAAATGGAGGCTTGGCTAATCAGCACGTTTGAAAATATCGCCACTGTGTTTTAGATGCCCATGTTTAGGCACTCGCGTTTCAAAGTGTTGGCCTAAAACTCTCACTCAGACCGAGTGCTGCTTCTCTAAGGAAGGGTTGATCGGAACCACTCTAAAAAAAGAGCAGCTATCCAAGCGCTTGACCCCACAACCAATGGTACAGCTCCCATTGACTCAACGGGGCTATGTACCTGTATTTCTTTAGGGTTGTGTAGCTGCCTAAATGGATGGCACCAGCTCTCCTGTGTGATGGCTGCTTAATGGGGGAACTCTTACAACTTCCTTTTTACAGAGAGAATTAAAAGGAACCCATTATTTTGCCCCTAAAACATAGAAAAACACCTGGTCCAGTGGCAATGTGCTGCCATTGTGGGCCAAGCTGTTCCAAAGTGACTGGTGATTTTGGTGGCCTCTGTTCATAGGTGCCTAAGGTGAGACATTTTTAAGGGGCCTGACTTCAGAAAGTGCTGAGCCACCTGCCCTCAGATAACCAGGTTCCCTTGCAGCTGTCTCAGTTGGACACCTAAGGTCCCAAAGCCACTAGTCAGTGTGGGGAAAATCTCAGCCCCTGATTCCCATCGGGGAGACTTACATCGCCAGACACTTGCTGTCTGCTCACAAGGAGCTTGGAGTGGCGCATCAAGCCCCTTTAATCGCTCTCAGCGGGTTCTCTGCCTTGGGTTGCCCCACAACGCCTTTTATGCAGCATTCCTGCTCGGGTAGCATAAAACTCACATGCCTCTTCAGCATCAACTAAGTGATAGTGTATCACATTGTCCAGAGAGATCAAATACTCCTGCAGAAACCTACTCTGTGTAGGAGGAAGATAGCAGACTGAAGGTGGCTGTGGGTCCCTTAACTTTGATTTTCCTCATTGCTGCAAGGGCATTTAATACTAATGAATTAACTCTTTCATTGCTGTGCTCTGTTCCAGCCTCTCTGCTGGGGTAGAAATGATGTTGGTGCTGTGCTGTCTGGCACATGGGATACCTTATGAGTGCAGTCCTGCAGGCACTCCTGCCCCAAGACGGCGCAGCACTTAAGCACATGCTTAACTTTAAGAATGTGAGTTGACCCAGAGCGTTCAGCACCTTGTAGCGTCGAGCCCTACCTGAATCTTTCCCTAAGTCACTGGTAGATTATGCAGCAGTCAGAGGGTTAATGCTTTTCCAAAGAATGTAAGAATGCAGAGAGATTTTTATTGTGCAAATAAGATGTCTGCCATTGTATCATGCTGCAATCTGATCGAAGATGGTGTCAAATCCAAGTGACACTCTCAACAATGGAATATAAATGAGGGCTCCAGAATGTGGCCTGTTTGCCAATTAGACCATTACACAATGCACCCATGCAGATATCTTGCAAATCCGTCTGCATTCGGTGTGGTTTTTTGAAATGGTGGCTAATCTGATTATGTTCCAATGACTGCCTTCAGAGCTCACCCCTCTCCTCCTCCAGGCCTCTGCTGGCACCTAACCACTGCTCACCTTCTGCCTCTTAAGTTTTTTCATGGTGTAGTCTCTGCATGCATACAGCAGCGCTACATGCCTTTCCATGGTAAGTGGAGGGCAGCTCTTTAGATGCTGGTTCCCTTGCCGGCTGGCTGAAGTCTTTGCATGCGCAGGGCTGTTCTACCTTCCTTCTGCAAGGGAAAGCGAACGGTGGCACCAGCCAGTTTAGTGCCTTTGCACACCTGGTAGAACATCACTCACCAGGCCCGACAGCTTCTCGAAGATTATAGCCCTGATTCAGCCATGGATTTAAGCTTGTGCTTAATTTTAAGCACACAAGGAGGCCCACTTGGTGTTGCTATGCATGTGCATATATTTGTGACTCAAGAGTTTTTCCTTGCTTATAGTGCCATTTCCTCCTTGCTGCTTCTGGAGGTTTCAATTCCCTATCAAACTGGCTCTCAGAACTGCTCTGTCTGGGCAACCCCCCTGCAGAGGCCATGCTGCAAAGGGGCTCGGAGAGCTGAAGTAGCAGCTGGACTCACTGCATTGGAAGTGGGGAAAATAGACCAGAGAGCATTTAAAAAGCCTAGTATCTTCACACCAGTGATGTACACACCCGTTATAGGTGGGGCTTGGCCTCACCAGCCCATAATAACCAGCCGCTATTGCAATTTCTTTTCTCACATTCATATTGGGTAATATCTCTGGCTATTCTCATGACACTGGATCCCCTCCCTCAGTCTCTTTCTCTCTGCTTGGCTCTGCTGTGCTCTGCTTCCTAGCTCCCCTATGGTGGCAGGGCTGACATCACCTCTTTGATGTGATCCTCAAGGGTGATTATGGGGCCTTTGGGTCATATGTGCAGCCCCTGGGTAGTGTAAAGAGGTGGTTCTAGAGAGCAGTTGTCTCCAGGCACTGATTCCCTTGCTTCAGTAGTTGACCATTGTCACAGGGTTTGGGGTGGAATCCAGACTAGTGAGAGACTGAGTCACTCCTGTCCTGTAATCCTGGTTGCCTCATATGCTTTACTACTGTAACTCCCTGCCTGGAATGTTCAGTCAGAAGCAAGCATGCATGCCATCACCTGAGTGTCTGTATATAGCTGCAACCCTGATCCAGCAACTTTCACCCCAGCAGCCTGTCAGCCACATACCAGTCACGCTCGCTGGTCTCGACCAGCCTGGGTTACTACTTGTAGGGTGACCCCAACACACTCCCAGTCCTGAATTTTCCCCAAACCATGTGCTCTGCAAGGTCCAGCCCTCTCCTGGACAGTTCAGAAATAAGTTTTATTTGTTCCTCTACAGGCACAAAAGCACGCCACAGTTTATTAATTTAAGTGAGGGGTAAATATACCCTTTTATTTAAACATAGCACTGAGTTGGTTTATAGTGAAACTAAAACAAATTTAACAATTGGACATAGGTTAAGTGATGCCAAGTAAAGAATAAAAGTAAAAGTGGTTGCAAGCAAATCAAAGTGAAAACAGGTATCTAAAAGTCTAGAACTTAATCTAGCAAGGTACTGGTTTTGCTCAAGATGGTTTCTCTCACCAGTCATTCTTCTTCCCAGCCATGGAGGACTTTCTCTCAGTCAGGCCCTTCCACAGAAGGTGCTGGATTCCCTTGTCTTCCTAGGTGAAAGATCTTTGCCTAAGCAGGTTTCTCACCTATATTCAGTTTCCAGACACTTCAACCCCCCCTTGGCAGAAGGACTCATCTTTCTCAGCTTCCAAGAGCTCTGGCCCCTTGTGTCTGTCTAATGATGGGTGCCAAAGATGGTTTCTGTCTTCGCTTATATCTTCCAAAGTTCAGTGCCTTTGTTTCAAGAGGCAGGGTGCTGTTTTCCCCTTCCTGTGTGCTTCCATTCACCTATATGTAAATGGGCCTTCTGTTGTTTTGATTCAGCCGTGCTTAATTTACATAGGAGACAGGTAAATAGCTGCCGTCTCTCCTGTTCGGCCATAGACTTCAAAGTATATATCAAGTATCGATATTTGCTAATATAGGCATTGTACAATGGTGCCAGTAGCTTTCAGAAAAGACCTCATTCTGTACACTTTTATAATATTGTATACAGTCAGTGAATTCTATTGCTTATCACGTGTGGTTCCACCCACACTCTGCATCTTTATAGACCAGTAAACCTTTGCAATGTATTCTTTGAAGAGTAAAACCCCGAGACCCAGCTTCTCTCTCCTGCTGGGCATAGATGCCATGCTGTCTCCTCTCCTGCTTGATCGCTTTGTTTACCAGATATGTAATTGGACCTTCATTGTCTCTGCCTGATAACTAGTCAGAGAAGCAAATACACATTCCTTTGGCTAGGGCAGATCTGTTTACCAATGCCCCCTGACATACTTGGCTTACACACATTTTTGTCGTCATTCCAGCATGTATCCATAACTCTTAATACACACTACATACGTGCATCATGCCAGTATATTAACCATCACTGAGTTATTAATTTTCCGATGATACCTCACAAGACATATTTTGTACAAAGAATATTACAGTAGTGTGTAGGCTGTGAATTTAGGGAGAGTTAGGGTCACTACCACACAACGGGCACCTTACTACATGCTCTCATGCTGTGACACGTGTAGTGTTGGCTCAGTGCTGAGCACTCTGCTGCTGCTCTAATCGAGAGCTTCAGAACATGCTCGGCCTTTGGCATGAACACCAGTGAAACCCACTCAGTAGTTTGTTTCATTCTCTACTGTATGCGCTTGCTAGCTCTCTAGGGTCTTCCTACCGTGCAAGTGGCGGTGTGATTGTAGCACAGGTAGGCAACCAGTGCTGGATTTAATCTAGTTAGCACAGGCAACGCTAGCAGTGTAGATGTGGCAGCATGGGTTAGCAACCTGGGTACACGCAACCTGGGAATCTTGGGGACCCTTAGTTTCTCACTCCTTTCCAGTGCTCTCAGTCCCAAACACATAAAGCTACATTATATAGGGCGAGTATATGGAGTATATGAAGGTGCTCATTTGCATTCACTAGTTTATGCACAGACACCCGTATTTGCATGAATAAAAACTTCCCAAACAAAATCCAGATGTGTGAATGTTTGTGGGAAAGCAAACTAAGATAATCAACTGTTTGGGGGAGGAACTTTCTTTTTGTTCTGTTTCTACAGCGCCTTGCACAATGGGGTCCCGGACCATGACTGGGGCTCCTAGGTGTTACTATTATTTATATTACATAATACTGAAAAAAACGGCACACCTGGATTATACCGAATCATGCTTCAGAACTCACAGATGTGTTTGCAAATCACTTTTCCCCACTCCTTGCGCATCTCCACGTTGACAGGAACAGATTCTGCTTTTCACTCCTGTGATCAGAACTGGCAACTTGCACCTGACTGCAGAATGGTGGAAACGTCATTCTCTTCTGCTCTTCAACGAGTTACCCTCTGGCTACCTCCCACAGGGAGTGTTTGCTGACTCAGTTCAAAAAAGGAAGTAAGGATATAAATTTGCTTGAGACAATTGTTATCCCAATCACAATGTTCTTTTTAAATAAGTGTTTGAGCGAATACCAAAAGGGAGCAATTAGACCTTGCCTCATAAGACCTTGGCAAAGCGCTGAATGGTGAAGCCAGAAACCCATTCCCTTTCTACCTTGCCCCCCACCAGAGCAAATGTATCTATTTCTGCAATTTATTCAGCTCAAGAGAGTACTGGGGTCAGATTTGTAAATGGCAATCGGACAAGAAGTTGTTTGCCATGCTGGAGCCTCATTCGCATAGTTAAAATTAGAGTTGTGTTCCCAGCATTAGAAAATGCTGTTGACACAGACACAAATGACACTTTTCTACTCACAGCATAGAGTAGTGGGCAGCTGTGCACAGCTTTGGGAAGTGGGGACTAGAGCTGGCTGGGTCACATCTTTTGGACAAAACGTTGTTTTTTGGTGTGAAAAATGTGGATTCTCATTGTCCAGAACATTTCACGAATTTGTGTTGAATTCGTCAGATTGTTTGTCAGGGAAAAAAAATCCCCCAAAATCTAACAGTTTCATTTTGACATTTTCGTTTGGATTTTTGTATTTGAAATGACATTTGGTTTTGAATTTTGTTTTAATTTAATTTAAAAAGGTTTTAAAAAAATCTCAATGAGGGAAACAAAATGTTTCATATCTGTTCAAACCAAATATTTTGTTTGCTCCGAAACAATTTTTTTTTAACTTTTTCAGATGGTCGCAAAATTTTCATTTTAGGTTGACCCAAAATAAATGTTTCCCACAATTTTTCAGTTTGATTTTTTTGGTTCTCTGCTCAGTTATTTGCCTGGCTCTAATGGGAACTTTTGATCCTCTTTCTAGTTGCTATATGAGTGGCCAGAATATGTTCTTTAAGCTGTCTGTGCCTCTGTTTCCCCTTTCCATCCTTTGCCCTGTCTGTTTACATTGTGAGCTCTTCTGGGCTGTGGTCCCTTCAAAGTCTTTGGAGTATTTCCTTCACAGTTCCTGAACCCACACACTCCCCCTCACAGCCTTCCGAACCTATGCAGGGAAGAGCCATCTCTTCTGCAGGCAACAGCTCCGTCTTTGTTATTTCAATGCCATTGGCTTGTAGTTGCTCTGCTATCTCTTCAAGTTGTTTCTGGCCATTAGGACTGGCTCCAAGGTACGGAGAGGGGAGGGCCTTTTTAATTGTCATTTTGGCTTTGCAAGTCACACAGCTGGCTCAAGTGTGGCAGAAATATCTTGCTATTGGCACAGGAATCGTTGAGTCTTTTTCACCTCACGTGAGTTCTCAAATTTTCTAGCGAGAGGAGAAAAGACCCATTGGCCCAATGATAAAATAAAAGGCGGGGGACAGGAAATGAGGATCAAGGTAAGCTTTGCTTGTTGAATTCACCTCTTCTCTTCTCTTCCACCCCGTTCCACCACATTATTACAAAGTTCCCTTTTATTTCAGCAAGCGTGAAATTCGGGTGGCTCAGCAATGATTAAACCAGCTAATTAAGCAATGCTAATAACTCGTGGGCCAGGCTAATTTGTCCCTTCTGTTGCCTGATCCCATCCTAAAAAGATCCTTCCATTTTGCCAGCTAGCCCAGAAGAGGTTGGTCAGACTGTCTGAGTTAGGTAGGGGGTGACTCATGGTGAAAGAGATTCGAGGAGAGAAGTAGTAGCCAAAATTGCATGCACGTTGCCTTGGAACAGGCAGTCAAGATTGTATTGTGATTACTGTTAGAGGGAAAAAAGAAAGAAAATAAAAATCCTGAAGCTTATTCCGCGGTGTTTAACTCTGCTTCCTTCCCCAGACCTGAAGAAGAGCTCTGTGTAGCACGAAAGCTTGGACCTTCCACCAACAGAAGTTGGTCCAATAAAAGCTATTGCCCCACCTACCTGGTGTCTGTCATATCCTGGGACCTGCATAGCTCAACAACACTCAAACGAAGTGGGTATTTACCCACGAAAGCTCGTGCTCCAAAACGTCTGTTAGTCTATAAGGTGCCACAGGACTCTTTGCTGCTTTTACAGATCCAGACTAACACGGCTACTCCTCTGATACTTAACGCTCAAACTGTGTTTGACTTCTCCACTGAGTAGCTGGGGTTCTCTCTGCATTTATATGCCAAAGTTCATAGAGGCCAAGTCCACAATAGTGTTGGTATGTGTTGGTGTTATGTATTATATGTGTAGAGTTGGATGTAGGCGGTTGGAGGTTACGTTCGCTTTTTAGGGTGTGTTTGACAGTGTTGCCTGGTCTGATCAAATCCAGTTTCATTTATTGTTTTGTTAAGGTCACCACAGAGCTTCGTGCTTGGACCCCCAGGAGTTTAGATCCTCAGCGGGTGTTACCCAGCTGAGCATCTGGCCTGTTATTTTGAATATTCTTCTGCAGGAGGATTAAACGGAACACTGCAAAGTGCTAGGCTACGACTCAACGGGACAGAAAAATGGGTCAGACTTTTTGTCAGCCACTTTCCTTTAAGGGCAATGAAAACACTGGGGAGCTGCTAATGCATTCAGACACTGATCAAGGACAATCAGGCTATTTCTAATCACACCTATGGCCAGGCTCTCATCCCTGCAGTGATGGTGTTTCATTCAACCCTGAACAGGAGAGAAATGAGATATTATACACAGGATCTCAGAGTTGGCCTGGTAATCCAGTGCCATCGCAATGCAGAGGACATGTCCTAGCTCGGCTGGGGAATGTACAGTGGCAGCCCATTCAGCCCTTGAAGGAGGGGAATAATAATACTTTGCACTTACATAGCATCTTCCACCCCAGCACCTCAGCTCTCTTCACAAGCATGAATTAGCTAAGCAACACAGGACAGGGATGCAGGCATTACTACTCCCGATTTATAAATGGGGAAATGGAGGTACAGACGGAGTAAATTACTTCCCTAAGGTCAGACGGGAAGTGTTGTGACAGAGACAGGATTAGACGTCTGTATCTTCTGACTCTTAGGGTGGGGTGGGGGAATGGAGAGCCTAATAATCATAGTGGGTTTATAACCATATTTGGTAAATCAGCGGAGCTGGTTGGAAAATGTTTTTTTTTCTCCCATGGAAAATTATGATTTTTTTTAAATAAACAGGAAGAGTACCCAAAACTGAGGGAAAAAAAAGTCTAAAAACTGTTGGGAAAAAAAATCCCCAAACGACTGAATACTGGGGGAAAGTTGACAATTTTTTTTTTCAGTTTTTGGCTGCAAACTTTCTGGGTTGGGGTTTTCCAGTAACAGGCTGAAAATTTTCAAGGAAAGCTGTTACTTTCTGCAAAACGTCTCATCTAGTCAAACGTAATTTTTCAACAACAAAAAAGTTTCAGGAGAAAATTGTCAGCCAGCTCTATGGAAGATCTAAAGAGGAGGCTCTCCCCTCCGAATGTGATGAACGTGGGCCCGCTGACTGGTTAGAGAATGCTGATTGACATCAGCACAGAGCCTGGGGAAGGCTAAGCTTATGAAGAGTGATAATTTTACATTGAAAATTCCCTAGGGGAAAGATCGCAAGCTGGTTTATGCATTTGCCCTCATCTGGGAACCATTCTTGCAGCTCCATGTGGAGTAGAACAAAAGGCACGTCTGCACTGCGAAAAAACAACCACCCTGGGGCAGAAAATCTCAGCGCCTCTGAGTGTGGCTGGCATGTATTTTTTTGTTTTTGTTTTTGGCAGACATAACCTTACGCACCAGGCATCCTGCACTAGTGACACAACACACCAGTTTATAGGAGGGGAAATGGAAAAAAACCCATTGATTTTCCAAGGGGCGCAGCCAGTTGAATTAGGAGACTTCTCTTGGAGTATGGCTACTGCAGCTATTATTATTGCTACTTATTATAGCCACAGTGTAGCATAAAGCTTTGATAAGCGCAGTGCTCTGCTGCCCTGGGAGAGCACTCCATGCTTAAATGCAGTAAAGGCAGGAATTTAGACAATTGCTGTCACATTGTTGCACCTGCTATGGAGGCTGTAGTACTCATTATGTGAGGAGAAGAGTCCTCTTGGAAGTGGAAGGACTTGGCTGAGCTCTTGAGCTGCAAATTGTCTTCCTCTTGGGAAGGGGCAGGTCCAGATTAGCCACAGCATGGAGGTAGTTTTGATTGGCACCAAGACCAGCGAGGGGAGGGCGGGGGGCCGTGAGTGATACCGAATGACACCTGCATATAACAGGGAATAAACAAGCAGAATCTTGAAGCAACTAGACACACAAGCCATCTGACTGGAAGTCTGCATTATAAAATATGCTTTTATAATATCTAAAATTTATCACCAGAAGTGTACACATTTTAAAGCAATACAGATTAGGATTAAATGTCCAGTGTCACCTCATTTCTCTCTTGGCAAGGAAACAGCCCACTCCTGGAGCCAAATACAGTCTAATCTACCTATTTACCAATCCATTTCTACTGCACTCATCACCGTGATGAATGACAGTGGAAGTAATTAACCATTGGAACAATTTACCAGGGGTCATGGTGGATTCTCCATCAATGACAATTTTAAAATCAAGATTGGATGTTTTTCTAACAGATCTGCTCTAGAAATTATTTTGGGGCTGTTCCCTGGCCTGTGCTATACAAGAGAACAGACTAGATGATCACAATGGTCCTTTCTGGCCTTAGAATCTGTGAATTTATGAAACTTCCTGACTGCTTAGAAGCTCAGATAATACAGTATCACAGCTCTGAGCGTGTATCAGTTTGGAACTGTGCAGCTGTTTAGTGGCTGACTAGAAAGAGAGATAGATGTCATACTTTAATGTGCTTGCAGTGTTCTTTTCGCCATGTTGGTCCCAGGATATGAGAGAGACAAGGTGGATTAGGTATCAGAGGGGTAGCTGTGTTAGTCTGGATCTGTAAAAGCAGCAGAGTCTTGTGGCACCTTGTAGACTAACAAACGTATTGGAGAATGAGCTTTCGTGGGTGAATACCCACTTTGTTGGATGCATGTGGGTTAGGTAATATCTTTTATTGAACTGGTGAAAGAAACAAGCTTTTGAACTCTTGGAAACTTGAAATCTTGTGTCTTCCACCACCAAAAGAGTCAAACTCTCTCATACTTTAAACCTAACAGATATGGAAGACTATCTTTTAATTCAAGATCATGTGGTGATCGGTGTAGTATAAAAATGTCAATAGATAGGTGGGTCCTATTCCCAAATCCACATTTATTTAGGTCACTAACAATCGTAGTGACTTATATGTAAGTGAGGAGATGAGCAAAAAGATGAGATGTGGTCTTGGTTTACATAGACTTCCTGTTGACATATAGACATCCTGTTGGTATTTCAAATCCAGCTCCCATGGTATTCCAAGCCCCAGACTTTAGGAGAATTCAGATAACTGATTCTGATTATGTCCCAACTTTATTTCCAAACCTCACTGACTAGGTTATGGTTTTGATTGAGTTGGAGGGTACGTGTGTGTCCCATTTTACCTGAATCCTCAAAATTTTGTAGTAAGAGATTTTAGGTCAAAGATTTTACTCTCAACTTTTCTCTAGTAGTGGCCTTAGACTATAATAGATAAATCCCACTCACTGTTTAACTGCACTGCTGTTCTCCCAACTCTTGACTATGGGATTGAGTCACAGCTGAGTTAAATTGAATTTGAAAATGAACTCAGTCTTACCAGGCAAGGTACCCATGTACGTGTGTATGCAGCTGTCCTCTTCTACATAGAATCAGCTGCTCAGATCCTCCCACCTGGCTGAGCTGTTGAGCTATTCCATAGCGAATTGCATATCAGTTCCATAATTCATAGTTGTTCATACATGCTAGATGTCTTGTATGAGGTGATGCTGTCCACTGTGCAGTCTATCTTTACTCCTCCATCTATCCAGCTATCTAGCTATCTTTCTAATTTTCCTAGTTAGCTGGTTACTAGCAAGAAAATTCACCAACCAGTGATCTGAATTAACCTCACAAAAGGCTCAATCCTGCAGCAAAATTCCCATTACATTGCATCTGTCACATGGAGTTCAATGAGAGTTTTGCCTCAGTAAAGATTGCAGGATTGAGCCTACAGGAAGGAAGCCCAAGTTAGAAATTTGGGCCTTTGGATCAGCCCATGGTGGTTGAATTTTACATGCAATGAATACATTTTTCCATCCTTAACATTCTTATAATAATTTCCCGTAAATTTAGATTTAATAGAGAACCTCCATGTAGATACAGCTAATTTGACTTTAGCTAAGCAGAGAATGCACATGTTGCTGCTGCTGTTTTTGACTCCCAGTCATTGTGTGTGTGTTAAAGGAGGGCAGAGAAATATGACCGGTCATACAGGCCTGGCAAGCTGCCTACTGACGAATTTTTTATGACACCTCTTCCTCAGGTGCAATGTGTGGGCAGATACGTAGTTTCATCAAGGCGTGTAGCAACTTCAGCAGACGCATCTTGGAATGCCACCCATTTTATCACTCTGGGATTGAACAAAGCACAGTTAAGAGAGACTGGATATTATAATTAACACAAGCCACTACAGGCTGCTGCGTCTGTCTCCTCACCATTAGAAGAATAACCTGTTGAATTTGCTAGGAGCTATTGCAGTAGAGAAGGGAGCTAGATTTACTGGGAATACGGCAGCTACGAGTGGCTCAGGTAGCTGCTCCAAAGCTATGCTGTGGGGAGGAGGAAGGAGCTCGTATGCTGGACGCAGCAAATCTGGTTGGGTCAGAGCATAAATTTTTGCTTTCTGAGGCTGAGGGGAGAGAGGGGAAGCTGCTCGTCTGCTTTTGCTTGGGCTCTCCCAAGGATGGCTTCACTTTTTCAGCACTTGCGGATCCTGCTGTGGAAGAACTGGCTGAGCATCAAGAGGCAGCCTGTGAGTATGAAAATGAAGCTGCTGGAGGGGTGAGAAGAGAGACTGATGCAACAGAATGGAGGGAAGGGGAGTCCCGTGGTTTTTAAAGCCTTTGGGAGCAAGTGACAGGTGTAGAGAGAGGAGGAGAGGCTGGAAGTGAAAACTTGTATTTTTGCATCAGCTGAAGTCAGGGTGGGATAGCTCAGTGGTTTGAGCATTGGCCCGCTAAACCCAGGGTTGTGAGTTTAATCCTTGAAGGGGCCATTTAGGGATCTGGGGCGAAAATCTGTCTGGGGATTGGTCCTGCTTTGAGCAGGGGGTTGGACTAGATGACCTCCTGAGGTCCCTTCCAACCCTGAGATTCTATGATTCTATGAAAGGCTTTGATCCTGCACTGGGATCCACCAGTATGGACCCTGGGCACCCAGGTGAAGTTCCATGGAAGTCAGTGGGGCTGTACAGGGGTCCAGAGGTCCATGCTGGCGGGACCCGATGCAGGAACATGGCCATATCTGGTATGTTCATTGTCTGAACTAAGGACCTGATCCTGCTGCTAGCTCCAGGTGGGCAGAGTGCAAGGTACAGAAAAGGGCAACAAAATTATTAGGGGTCTGGAACAGCTTCCATATGAGGTGAGATTAATACTGGGACTTTTCAGCTTGGAAAAGAGACACCTAAGGGGGGATATGATTGAGGTCTCTAAAATCATGACTAGTGTGGAGAAAGTAAATAAGAAAGTATTATTTATTCCTTCTCAGAACACAAGAACTATGGGTCACCAAACAAGATTAATAGGCAGCAGGTCTAAAACAAACAAAAGGAAGTATTTCTTCACACAATGTACAGTCAACCGGTGGAACTCCTTGCCAGAGGATATTGTGAAGGCCAAGACTATAACAGGGTTCAAAAAAGAACTCGATAAATTCATGGAGGATAGGTCCATCAGTGACTATTAGCAAGGATAGGCAGGGATGATGTCTCTAGTCTCTGTTTGCCAGAAGCAGGGAATGGGCGACCATAGATGGATCACTTGATGATTACCTGTTCTGTTCATTCCCTCTGGGGCACCTGGCACAGGCCATTGTTATTAGCGAGGATACTGGTCTAGATGCACCGTTGGTCTGACCCAGTGTGGTTGTTCTTATGTTCTTATGTCTACAGCTAAATCTAATTCTGTCAAGAGAGTGCTGCTAAGGGGAGACTTCTCGAAGATGGTGAACCTGGGGCCATTTTGGCCCCAAACTGTAAGGAACAAGGACTTGTCTATAGAGAGAAACTCAAAATGCATTTCCTCCCATGGTGCACCCAGCAGCCCTGCAGATCTTCCTAGCCTCCTCATAAGCAGCAGTGTCTATTTGTCAATCATTGATTCTTGTGCTGCTCCCAACACCTTGGCCTGCAATTACATTGCAGGAATTTACATTAGTAATAATGTGTGTGTCTGTGTGTATGTGCACAAGGTAAACTTAATTAAACAACGTGCATCAGAGATTTGATTGCAGGGGAGGAGGAGAAAGTGGGTAATAATGTAAAAGAATGATAAAGGTACTATTTTCAGTGGCATACTGGTATTCTAAATAGCACAGAGAAGAAAAGGCATGTAAATCAGTTGTTTGTAAAGGCTAAAATGTTGTTAAATGCTGAAACTGTGCAAATAGCCGCTGAATGGGAAGGAGCATTTTCCTGTGTCTGATTTGGTGGAGTTGTTTCCCTCGTTGGACAATGCAAAGACTCTCTATCGACTCCTAGAAATCAGCTCTGCTGTCAGTTACACGGGCGTAAGTCCACATGAGGCCCATGGGCCTTGCTGGCATTCCTCTCATCCCTCCTCCCTCTGATGGTGTATCTCAGAGATGAATCAGGCTCCTAGGCAATGGGCCTAACTCTGGGTTTTCAGTAAAGAGAACATTTCATCGCCTTTTGGAAAACTCTGTGGATAATATCTTTTTTTTAAAATTGTGAATATTGTTGAAAAATATGTTTAAAATGGGTCGGCTTTGGGCACAGTAAAACAATCCTCTCACGCTTTGACTTCTGGCATAATAACCACCATCACAGGAACTTTCACATGCCTGCCATTACTATTATCTAGCACTATCTCAATGTGCATAGCATTATGTCCATCTAAGAGATGAACCTTCCTGTGTTTCGGTATTTCCAAGTGAATCACCTTAATGTCATTTTGCAATTTTATTGCCCTTATAAATACTACCTGGTTTTTAATAGTGTACATATAATAGTAATACCCAGTTTTTATCATCAGTAGATGTCAAAGCGCTTGGAGGTCACTATCCTCATCTCCACTTTACAAGTGATTTGCCGAAGCTCACCCAGCAGCAAAGACGGGAGTAGAACCCTACTTTTCCATATCCCTGTTCTAGCCACTAAGGGGTAACTGTCTTCGCTACAGTTGCTGGTTAATCTAAGCTACGCAATTTGAGTTGCGTTAGTAGTGTAACACAAGTCGACGTAGCTTAGATCTACTTACAGAGGGGGCCGCACTATGTTATGTCGACGGGAGACGCTCTCCCGCCAACGTTGCTTCCGCCTCTCGTTGAGGTGGAGCACAGAAATCGATTGGCGAGCACTCGCTCATCGATTGAGCATGTCTTCACTAGACCCGCTGAATTGATGCCACTGCATCGATTGCAGCAGCGCCAGTTTAGCTCCATAGTGAAGACAAACCCAAAGCGACACTGCCTCTCAAAACAAGACAACCACTATTTACAGCATACTAATTATTATACACACATATTGGTACTTGTACTTTCTAACCAAGTTCCGGTGCTCACCAATACAACCAATATAACAAATGTGCCTTTATTATTGTTTTATAGCTTTGGTCGTTCACCTTAATTTCCTGGCCTTTGATTGTTTTTATAATCCTGGCTATCGTCCGAATCAAATTCCCTCCAGAACCACAACCAAACTGTAAGTAACTGGAACATTTCTATATCTTTGGGATTTAGTTCCCATTTCAGTGACTGACGTATTACTTTGAAGTATTTGGTTCCTTTACATGTACAATTTTCTATCGTTTCCAGCTGAAATTTCCATAGGTACAATATGCTGCATACAAAACGTCTCTGCTCTTCGGAGGTTATTTTTATTTACAGGTCTTTCATATTACCTGCATAGTTAGAAAGGGGGTTTACACCTATCTCACATTGAGATCTGCTCAGATACTACTGTAATGGGGGGGCAATAGAAACCCCTAGATAAATGAGAGGGAGGGCAGTATGAGACACTCCTATTCAGCAAAGAGAGTAAGTACAAAGCTAACGGCCCACGCCCAGATCCACGAGGGTATTTAGGCTTCTAACTTCCATTGTATTCAGAAGTTAGGAGCCCAAATACTTCTATGGATCTGGGCCCATATCCTTAGCTGGTGTAAATCATAGAATCATAGAATATCAGGGTTGGAAGGGACCTCAGGAGATCATCTAGTCCAACCCCCTGCTCAAAGCAGGGCCAATCCCCAACTAAATCATCCCAGCCAGGGCTTCGTCAAGCCTGACCTTAAAAACCTCTAAGAAAGGAGATTCAACCACCTCCCTAGGTAACCCATTCCAGTGCTTCACCAATGGATGAAAGAGATCTGCCTCTTTATGTCAGCTGAAGATCTGGTGCTAAATGCATTCCATTTTGTTTGCACATAACCAGTGTTGCCAACTCTTGGGATTTTATCATAAGATGAGCAATATTTGCTGTTTTATTGTAAAGCCTCACCTCTGGGAGTCATGTGACTACATGCTCGGCTTTCATTTTTGTAAAAAAGTAGTTTTTTAGCTCTCGTAGTTGCAGAGGAACACTTGGAAATGTGGGGTGAAATCCTCCTCCCTGCTGTGGCCCTGTTACAGCATGGAAAAGGACTGTAGCACTGTAAGGCCCTGTATCTGGCCAAAGCAGGATTCCCCTGGTGCAGCCACAAGAGAAACAGCCATAAATCTGTCTTCTAAGGACCTCCTTGCAAGTGCTGATGTAGGGTGCGTGGTGGGAGTGGGACAGGGGATAGGAGAGAAGTGTCGGGGCAGGGCTATAGCACCTGGTGCTTCCTGACCGGCTCTAGTGCATATTTTTAAGGATGCAATCACTGAGCATAGGTAAGGAATTGTTTACCATCACATAGCAATGGACAGATTATTACATGTCGCTAGCACAGGCAGGAAAGGGAATAAGCTACAGAGAGATAGAACGAGCTTCTCAGACACCGACTTTTGTATGCTTAAAGATTCTCACTGAACACCTCATTCTAAGAGCTAATCTCATCTAACCAGGGAACCTAAAAGTACCATGAGATCTGCAACTATGTCCAGTCAAGACTAACACAGCTCAAATCTTAATATCAAATTCTCCATAGGACAGGCTCCTAGGCAATTGACCGATCTGGAATAATTCAGTGACTAATGTTCAGTAATGAATAAATAGATTGGGAGGTTTTAGGGTAGGGAGTATCTTTTTATTGCACACTCATACAGCACTTAGCACAGACTGATGCCTCTAGATGCAACAACAGTACAGATAATAATAATAATATGCTGTTCGCAGATAATTCAGGAACAGAAAAAGAGCTGAAATGGGTCAGGTACATTATTTGCTATGCCTAGTAAAATAATTCACTCTTGGAGTGGAAAAATTAACTAGTCTGCACAGTAACTGTGGAAAAAACATCACCCCGCACCATGCAGGCAACCTAGATGGTCTTACAATCATGGGAATGTGCACAAGATAGAATCAATCCCTAAGGGCTCAACCCACTCAGTCTGCCGAGGAACATAAATTAAACTCCTCGCCCTGACTGGCACTTGCCCTACCCCGCCACACCTTCCTATCCCTCTCCGCCACCTTTTTATTCTACTCCTTTGCTTCCCTTTCTGTTGCCGCCTCACATCTTTCTGTTCTCGGTATATGCTCTCCTTAGGAGACTGATCCCCACCTTCTTCTATTCATTGCATGATGTCTTGAAAACAACCACCAGATTCGGACAACTGGTTTGATATTCTTACTTAGCTGCCCAGTCACAATGCACCCATCGCTGTAATGCCAAGTACAAGTACATCATTCTCCAGTTAGACCATAATCTCTGCTCTTCCAATGACATGGACTTTCTGAGGAATCGTGCTCGACGCAGTTTACAAAGGAGATGTCACTGGGTTGATTCACAGCCTGCTTTGCATAGGAAAGGCCTGTGCACAGGGCAGAACTATGCATTGTGTGCTCTTAATGTGACAGGAGTGTACCTCATTCCTGCTCTGAAAGGGTTCCTCATCTGAGGGCCTTCCATGAAGAATGCTCTCCTCCATGCTCATGAAGTCTTTGCCCCACTTTCCATCATCCAGCATGTCCCTGTTTTCGACACTAGTAATCTTGGGGGTAGGGTGTAGTGCAGAGAGAAAGGTGATCCTTGTGCTGAAAGCCAGTCTTGAGTTTAACCTCGGCCCTGACATATTTTTATTGTAACGTACAAAGTGGGAGGGATGTTCTGTCATGAGCAAGGGCCGGGGTCGATGGTGAAAGCCCGCTGAGTGTGGAACTCCCATTGGCCTCAGAGAGGAGTTCTTCTTGCAGGATAGGGCTCTAAGTTAGTAACTCAAGAGGGAGATAATGAGGCATAGATAATGAGGCATGAGATAATCATTATTGAGATTAATACTGGAAAATGCCCACGCCTTGTTTAAAAGTAGAGGTTATACAATTTGCCTGTGGCATGTGAGCCAGGACTTACATAGGGTCCTACTTGTGTAGCAGAAACAGATAGATTACATTTTTTTTAATAATAGAAATTTAAAAAACCCTGAACAGTTTCACTTTGGGGCTAGGGAGAGAGAAAGAAAGACCCCCAGGTGACAGATGCGAGTCACAAAGGCGCATGTGGAAAGCGCTCAGGTACTACAGAAAGGATAATCGTAGCTGAACATGAATAGAACGGATCCTGCATGGTGCTGAGCCTCCTCAACTCCCATTGACTTCATGGGTGGTACAGGGGAAACCTGCACTCCCAATTCAGCATCATTCATGGGGTGAAATCCTGGTTCCACTGAAGTCAATGGAAGTTTTGCTGCTGATTTCAATGAGCGAGGATTTCACGCATGATCCCTAAATTAGCTCGTAAAATCAGCTTCCAGACACTAAGGGGGGCATGACCTTGTGTTCAACGTTAAGCTCATTGAAGGCAATAGGACTAAACGTGTTTAAAATTAAACATGTGCCTGAATTTTCCTGGGTCGGGGCCTTACTATCAAGAGCTGCAGTGCTTCATGTTCTCTTCCATATTGGAAAGCTTTGATAAAAGGTGACATTTTTGATCATTTTGAAGTTTTTCTTTTAACAAACGATACTTTAAAAAAACTTGTTGTGACACAGGAGGGAAGAAGAACCTTTGCCCCTGGGCAAAGCAGATCACAAGCACCCTGAAGGAAGCTGGCTAGATTGGTTCTTTAAGGCCATCTTTGCTCCCCGCCCTGGTTCCTTGCCAAGGCACAGTTCAGCCGAACCTGGGAATTGGAATCTGTATAGTTTAGAAAACTTGTTTCGAGTTTTCAGACTATTATACTTTGTTCTCCCTCTAAAGAGTGTGGCAACCCCCGTCACACATTTTTAGAGAGCAAGTTCAGAGCTCATTGATGTTGCAGGTTTCCTTCTCTTCTTGCTGATCCAAACCTGTCATGCAGGGACAGCCAATGGAGCTGAGCCCTGGCCTCTCTGTGGGACAGACTGCCAGTTAGTATCAGTTGTGATGGTGATTGTTGTTATGTGGAGACCTGCCCATTAGGCACTGGATTGAGATCACCACAGAGAATGGTTTGTATGAGGCTACCAGCAGACTGTATGCTCAGTCAGAAGACTGAGTGGGAGCCAGCTGGCCATAGAGGGCACTGGTATCATGGCTGTGAAAATGAAGGGGGGAAAGCCTTAGAGTGGGATTACCAAAAGCAGTTGGCACCAACCTCACTCTGCTTCCATTGAAGTCAGCGGTAAAACTCTTATCAGTAGTTGATGCCTGCTCCTTTCTCCTGGGCCAAGTTCAGTCTTGACTTTTGGAGAGATGCCAACAACTCTATTGTCAGTATGTCACAATAGACCATACTGCTGACAGCAGAGACGAGCTGCTAACCATTTTTGATTAGATCCTTTTCCCTGTATTCATGTGTAATAACTTACTACCAGATTCATAAAGCTAGGGATGGACCAGCCAGTTATTGGATCAGTCAGCAGATAATTGTGAAGTTGTTTGATTTTTTAATATGTATATTTGGTGTCATAGAATATAGAATAGAATATCAGGGATGGAAGGGACCTCAGGAGATCATCCCCCTGCGTCAGAGCTATGTTTTGAAGGGATGCCAATGGCTCTTATGTCAGTAGTCCTTAAAGGCCACATAGTTGTTGCTAGGGCAGAACTGGTCAATATTTTAACAAGACTCTACCCCATGTTGATAGTGTGGTGTAATGCCTCATCACTCAGTGTAAAGAAAGGAGGGATAAGCAAATGAGTTTTGGTAAAATAGGAACAACCTCAGTCTTCTATCCAGAGTGAGATTCAGATATTTTCTAAGGATTGAAGGAGTTCATTTAACTTCCTTCCCGTTTTTGTGCACTTCAATGTTTTTTCATTCAGCCTGCGAGAGGTCTGCTCCCAGGCCCTGGATATGAAACCCCCAAACTTTAGGGAATTCTGGATCTGGACCTTATTTAGTGTCTGGCCCTCATGCTTATAATGGAGCAAATCAAAACCTCATATTCATACAGGTGCTTTTAGCTGAATAGTTGCCTTTCATTTGGGAAGGTTCAGATCTTGACTCATCTGGATCAGTTGATGCTTCCTGGTTGATACCAGAAATGGGTGTATAGGTTCAGAGAAAATAAGGGGATTTTGATCCCATTCAACTACCATTGAAAACCTCACACCAAATCTTTTTATGAATATTCTACTTTTCTTTCATTATATTTCACTTCCCCCACTGCTGGGGTTTCACCTGGAGGTGGAAGTGCCAAAATAAAATGAGAGAGGCTGTTCTTGTACAACATCCAGTCCAGCTGGAAGTAGAAGAATCTTGTTTCTGTAGATCCAACATGTCAGGATTCCCTGGATAAGATTGGGAGAAGCATCCACATTGATGGGCAAATATTTTCACAAAACTTTCAATTTTTTCTTTAGCTTTGCCAATCGCAGTCTAATAAACAATCGGATGCCAGGCCTGGAGGTTAATAGTTCCATTCTGTACAGAGTTCTATCAAATTATTCTTCACAGTAAAGTTTTAGTCACCAATTAAAGAGATAAACGTGGAGTTGGGGAAAGACTGGGAAGTTCTGAGCAGCTTTCAGGTAACACAATGAAATCTTCTAAGGAAGATGGCAGAAGTTCCACTGGAACTATATATCCTTTGAAAAGTAATCAGACAGTAACTACAGCCCTGGTAGGGGGAAGGAAGAAGTTGAACAAGGAGCAATAATTCAGTAGCATAAGATGAAGCACATAATGCAGCAGTCTGAATTAAAAGCTACACGATCTCATATAGCCCATGAGAAGGCAAATAAGCAAAAATGGACTAGCTGGAACACTGGTATTAGGATAGCGGTTTCTAACCTCTCATCACTCCATAGCCCCCTTTTATCACCTCATGACATGCCCTGGGGCAAATTCTGAATAAGACCTGAATATAATTGGTAATTTTAAAAGAGGGTGAGATGGCTTAACACAATTCCTGGTTATAAATTAAATAGAAGAGATGGTTTAGGTTGCAGAGCCAAGAGAGCAACTGTATACCTAGAAGTAACCACAGCCTGTATCAAATGAATATTTTTTGGTGGAGGAACACGAGGTAGAATCTGTGCTTGTGTAAATATGGTGGAGTGCGTACTACCAGCGCCCTGATCCGAACACGGATGGTGCGTATGAAACTCCGAGAGAGCTTAGAGAGGCTACAACAGCAAAATAGGTGACGTGACTGTAACTGACTGAATGTCAGATTGGTGTGTGGCTTATGGGAACAGTGCAATGAACATCTGAAGCTGGGAACAACGAATTCTGGCGCTTCACCCAGCAGCATTGGGCTGGAGGCAGGGAGTTGATGTTTTTCACAACGGGTGTAACAGTAGCCACTGGAGTCATGTGTCATGAGACGAGGGTTTTGATCTTTATCTTTATCTTCTTGACCATGGTCGTATGACTGGGCCAGGAAATAAAGTCACAGTTCCTTGCCAACATAAGAGAGGGACATGACGGGGATGGGAGCAGAGAATGAGAGAGGGAACTGTGTATGGGGGAAGGGAGAAGATCTCATGCACAGCAGATTTAAACATTTTGTGTGGAAAATCCAACAAGGTAAATTTTCATGTAAATATTTTTACTATACATTTTGTAAATTTTTGGTAAATATAAATGGCAATAGACATCTAATGAGTTCCAAATGACAAAACACCATTCGGATTAAACACAGTGCTTTTTAATGAACAAATTTGCCCACAAATACGTTCAATGCACTATTTGACAGGTTGAGTGTTCTATGGAGTCCATGTGTCTTATGTATGGCACATGGGATGACTTGATAAGGTTTATAATATGATGGCATGGTATGGCAAATTTGAGAGTAAGAGAAGTTTCTTACCCCAAGAAACTGGTAGTTCTGTGAGGAAAGGAGGGAGGGAGGATGGACGAAAAGATCATAAAAGTTGCCTGAAACAAATAAAGAATGAACAGGGAGGGAGGAAAAATATTCTTAAATGTCAAGGAACAAATATTTTTAAGGCCCGAGAAGTAACCATTCAGACCCCATCCATCCTGTAGGACAGAATATTAACTTTGGCAGGTGCTGCAAGGCAGAAGATGAATACAGAGAATGTGAAGAGGAAAAGTGAATCACTAAGAGCCAGAAATACAGGATGTGGACACATAAGAAGAAATGAATTAAGGACAGCAGTAGTAGGAAGCCAATGAGTGAGTCAGCAGAGCAGATTCAGTCCTGATATAAATTGGTGTAACTTCCAAATGGGAGTTGCATATTCTTATGCCAAGACTGCATTTTAACCAGGGTTGGAGAGTGGCCGATCAAAGAGAATAAGGAAAAGGTAGAGAAGTGTATTGGTCAATAGATTACATGCCAGATCCTCAGCTGGTGTAAATCAGCTTCTCTCTGCGGGTTTACAACCAACTGAGCATCTGGCTCTATGTTTGTCATTAGCATTTACCATTATCTCATGCTCCTGTGCTGGTTTAATTGATAAGTAAAAGAGACAAACCTCTAGAAGTTTAAAGTAGAAAATGCAAGACATGTAAATTTGATTTCCTTTTCCTGGTGTTGGTCCTACAAACACTTAAGTGCTTGCTTACGTTCCCTCACATGAGCAGTCTCATTGACTTCAATGAACATTCTTGCATGAATATAGTTAAGCATGTCATGTTTGCATGTGAGGGATCATGATTGTATTCCTCTGGGCCCCAATCCTGCAAGAGGACCCCTGTGCTCATGGGAAGTGCCAATGAAATCAGCAGACCAAATCCTCCTCTGGTGCAAATCCGTGTAGCTTTAGTGGCTTCAGTTGAGTAGAATGGGTTGAAAAATTTTCAATGGAACAGTTTTCCATCAGAAAATGCAGTTTTGTCAAAACTGAAACATTTCATGGGAACATATTGATTTTGACGGAATTTAAGGTGGAAAAGTGTCATAATGAACCATTTTGACTTTACTGTTTTAATAACGTCAAAACATTTCATTTTGATACAGTAGAAAAGTTTCTTTTTAGACTTTGTTGTTTCAAGATATTTTGATTAAACTTTTATACCCTATTCAAATATTAATGCTAATGTTTTATACATAATCAATAATAATTTATAATGTTTCAGCATAATCAAAGCAAAGTGTTTTTATTCTATCAAAATGAAACATTTTGATGGTTTCAAATCAATTTTTTCTTTTGGAATTTCCATTCTGCAGGACATTTCACATTTTTTGACTTTTTGTTCCAGTTTGGAACTAAAACAACTGTCAAAATGTTGGAATTTCCTGGGGAACAGGCATTCCGGTGCCCAATCTGCGCTATAATCAAGCTATGCTGATTTACAGCAGCTGCAGATGTGGGCTAATATGTCTCTCCATGGGTGCGGACACCTACCAGATGGATCCAGGTGTAGGTCTGCAGTTCATTGTGGTGTGAGTTTTGTTTGGTTGGGAGTTTATACTTTTCTTTAAGAGTTAGTAAAGAATTAGGAAACCTAAAGTGTTTTTAGAGAGAAAACATGATTTTGACCGAGAGGGGTATGAATGCAGCGTGTTTCATTGCTAGCAAAGGCAGAGTTCCATTGGACGTCTTATTAAAGAGATAAAACACTGGGTTCTGAATCATATTGTCATGGTGGATGAAACCACTTTGACAAAAAGATGCTGCTGTGAACTGTCATCATCGCTGCTGCAGGGGAAAATCTAGGGCAGGCATTTCCTTGAATGTGTTGCCACATGCTTTTAGTGACAGAAGACATACTATGCACAGGGGAGAATTATAGAATCATAGAATCCCACAGTTGGAAGGGACCTCAGGAGGTCATCTAGTCCAACCCCCTGCTCAAAGCAGGACCAAACCCAACTAAATCATCCCAGCCAGGGCTTTGTCAAGCCTGACCTTAAAAACCTCTAAGGAAGGAGATTCCACTACCTCCCTAGGTAACCCATTCCAGTTCTTCACCACCCTACTAGTGAAAAAGTTTTTCCTAATATCCAACCTAAACCTCCCCCTCTGCAACTTGAGACCATTACTCCTTGTTCTGTCATCTTCTACCACTGAGAACAGTCTAGATCCATCCTCTTTGGAACCCCCTTTCAGGTAGTTGAAAGCAGCTATCAAATCCCCCCTCATTCTTCTCTTCTGCAGACTAAACAATCCCAGTTCCCTCAGCCTCTCCTCATAAGTCATGTGCTCCAGCCCCCTAATCATTTTTGTTGCCCTCCACTGGACTCTCTCCAATTTATCCACATCCTTCTTGTAGTGTGGGGCCCAAAACTGGACACAGTACTCCAAATGAGGCCTCACCAGTGCTGAGTAGAGGGGAATGATCACATCCCTCGATCTGCTGGAAATGCCCCTACTTATACAACCCAAAATGCCATTAGCCTTCTTGGCAACAAGGGCACACTGTTGACTCATATTCAGCTTTTCGTCCACCTTATATGACTTACAAGGCTTTGAGTGCTTCTGGGATCCCCTCCCCCCCAAGGTCTGCTGAGCTATTGCATAGCAGTAGAAATAATGCAAAATTCAGTGTTGATGATGATAATGAATGTTACATTTAAAGGTTGCAAAGCAGTTCCAATTTCTCCGCCCTGGATGGGCCAGTGCAGCTGAGCTGATGTGAGTGGGGGAGTTAGCTGCACTCAGTAAAGGGCTGCCGCTGCTGTAAATTGTTTCCTCCACAAAGCAAGGGATTCTCTGAGTTACAACTCCTGGGCTGGGGCTTACCAAAGGCCGTGTAGCCAGCCAGAGGCAGAGTTGAGGTGAAAGCTCAGAACTTCCTGGTTTCTGCTCTGTGATGGATGTGGTGATGCCTTGTAATCACCTAAGAATACTGATAGGGAGCCTGGTTACTAAGGGCATGCCTACACTATAAAATTAAGTCTACCTATGTTAGGTTGATTTACAGCCACCACAGTAATTACTGTGGTGATTCATGTCCACACTGCCCTTCTTCTGTCGGTGATTTGTTTCCTCAGCAGAACCGCTTCCACTGACTTAAGAGGGGCAGTGTGGGGGGCTGAGAGCCTGGGCTCTCAGCTCTGTGAGCAGCTCCCTGCCAGTAGCCCAGCTTCCTGTTCCCCACCGGGAGCCTGGCTGCTCCTCTTCGGCTCCCTGCGCCCCATGTATCGTCTGTTGGTGGTTTTAAGATCTGTTTTCTCTGAAATAAAAAAGAACAGGAGTACTTGTGACAACTTAGAGACTAACACATTTATTTGAGCATGAGCTTTCATGGTCTAAAACCCACTTCATTGGATGAATGCAGTGGAAAATACAATAGGAAGATATATATACACAGAGAACATGAAACAATGGGTGTTGCCATGCCAACTGTAATGGTTTGTACAGTACATGGCAGTACATGTACATTGGCCAAACTGGACAGTCTCTATGCAAGAAAATAAATGGACACAAATCAGATGTTAAGAATTATAACATTCAAAAACCAGTCGGAGAACACTTCCATTTCTCTGGTCACTCAATTACAGACCTCAAAGTCTCAATACTACAACAAAAAAACCTTCAAAAACAGACTTCAACGAGAAACTGCAGATTGGAATTAATTTGCAAACTGGACACCATTAAACTGGGGGGAGGGATAGCTCGGTGGTTTGAGCATTGGCCTGCTCAACCCAGGGTTGTGAGTTCAATCTTTGAGGGGACCATTTAGGGAATTGGGGTAAAAATCTGTCTGGGGATTGGTCCTGCTCTGAGCAAGGGGTTGGCCTAGATGACCTTCTAACCCTGATATATTTTATGATTCTGTGAAATTAGGCTGGAATAAAGACTGGGAGTGGATGGGTCATTACACAAAGTAAAATCTATGTTCCCATGCTAATTTTTTCCCTACTGTTACTCACACCTTCTTGTCAACTGTTGGAAACGGGCCATCCTGATTATCACTACAAACGTTTTTTCCACCTGCTGATAATTGCTCATCTTAATTGATTACTCTCATTAGAGTTGGTATGACAACACCCATTTTTTCATGTTCTCTGTGTATATATATCTTCCTACTGTATTTTCCACTGCATGCATCTGATGAAGTGGGTTTTAGAATGCAAGGAAAACATTCTCTTTAGATTCCCTAGATTTCAATGTATTTATCCCATTGACTCAGAGCCATATGTTCCGAGTGTTCGGTATGTTGCTAACACCGATGTTACCACTGGGACCGTTCAGGCTGTCGTTTCAGCTTTGCAGGCATTGCTGAGCGCTAATACACTGAATAGGCCTAATGCTGGGGCCCATGAAAGAGATGGAGAGAAAGTGGTGACCAGATCAGGGAAAGGCGAGACTGGTCGTCTGTTGTGGTTAAAGGGCAAGCTAATCAATTGCCACTACAGGCCGCACAGAGTTTTCAAGCGAATAAGAAACAAGAGCAGCCGCCTTTGCCAGGTGTTTTTTATTATTTGTTCATCTCTCCTTACATGCTGTGATTAAGTGAAAGAGCTCCAGGATTTACTAGAGGTGCTGTCACTGAAAATAAGGGCCTTTAATGAGCCATGTTGGCTGGCAAAGGGCAGGGCAGGGCAAATTGTATTTAAAATGCTGGCCTCTCTAATCATGTAGACCCCATCGAAATCAACCCGAGTTAGGTACCTAAATACCATTGAGGGTCTGGGTCTTTGGATATGCCTACAGTGCAATAAAACAACCGCGGCTGCCCTGGGTCAGCTGACTTGGGCATGTGGGGCTATAAAATGTCGATGTAGATGTTCAGGCTTGGGCTGGAGCCCGGCTCTGGGACCCTCCTGCCTCACGGGGTCCCAGGGCCCGGACCGACCCCAAATGTCTACATGGCGGATTTACAGCCCTGCAGCCCGAGCCCTGTGAGCCTCAGTCAGCTGACATGGGCCAGCGCCAGCCACAGATGTTTTGTTGCAATACCCTTAGGCTCAATTCTGGCCCTGGCTATGGGCTTGCAAAGGGGAGGAAGGGGACATAAAGGCACCCACTTACTGCCCTGGGCTGGCTACATGGATCACTGAACACGGGATGTGGGGGAGCAGGGGGAATGCAGCCATTGTGAGGTTGATACTGCCTTTCCCACGCATGCTGAGGCCGGAGGACAGGCACTGGTAGCTCCATCCCCCTTTGTGCACAGCTCAGCACAGTCGAGCCAGCACACTAGGGGAAGCCATCTGGTTCCAGATCTGCTCCTGCTCTGCCCCATCTATGAAGCTTGTGGCAAAAGCCACAATGGAGCCATTACTTCAGTGGGGACTGGATACGGGAGCCAGTGGTCCTGCAAAGAGGCTGTCCCAAGCAAACCCTGGAGATCCACCCTGTCATTATGGATGTTTAGCCGTTATGCTGGAGCTAAGTCCTGCCTTTCAAAAGCAGGAACTAGCCATTGCAATTCTAAGGCTTTTCTCATCTTTTATATATTCATGTTTTTTTCCCACTTCTCAAAATCTTGTACTGTGTGTGTATTGACAAAAACCTTAGTAAAAATAAGGAACACCGGTTCCCGTTTACACAAAGCCCCTTGCCATGGTTGTGGCAGGCTAAAGGAGCTTTAACATAGGCAGGGCTGCCCAGAGGGGGGGCAAGTGGGGCAATTTGCCCCAGGCCCCGCAGGGGCCCCCACAAGAGTTTTTGGGGCCCCTGGAGCGGGGTCCTTCATTTGCTCCGGGGGCCCTGGAAACCTCTCATGGGGCCCCGGCCCCGGGAGCTTCTTCCGCTCTGGGTCTTCGGCAATGCCGCCGAAGACCCCAGGCCCCCTGAATCCTCTGGGCAGCCCTGAACATAGGCAGAAATGTCCTTCACAAGTACCATACATCCCCTTTGCATTGCCAGAGTGGTGTGAAGGGGCCTTAGCATAAATGAGACTCAAGCCAAAGCTCTTGAACTTAGAAAATTATTATAGATTCAAATGAAGAAAACACCACGTCACAGGAATTAGATTTTTTTTTAATTTGTTTTTTCCAGGTTACCTAGCTCCTCGGAACCTCCCCAGTGCCGGTTTCTTCCCATTTCTACAAACCGTGCTTTGTGATTCAGACGCCAAGTGCAAGGACACACCATACACACCAGAAGATCTGTTACCAAGACTTCCTGGCAACTCCCCTCTCAGACGGTAAGGGAATACGAAACTGCTTTGTTGTTATCGGCTAGGGAGCCAGCCATTCAATGACGTATGGGGGCCGTCGTGCACGCCATTTCTGGGCATCACCCTCAGTGAGTGGTAGACCAGTCCCAGGCACTACAGTGCTTTAGAAACGTGTGCAATGGGCAAATTCCCCACTGGGCACTTTAAAAATGTTGGTATTAAAATAGTTATAGAAGGAGCTGGCACCAACATTATAATTCCCCGATGCGTTCCACTATGAGAAAATCTTCTGACACTCAATGCGCGCGCACACACACACACACACACACACACACACACACACACACACACAGAGGCTGAAGTTAGATTGCCAGAGAAATACAGGGGTGGCGTAGATCCCCACTGCACGGGTTAATGTTTTTTACTAGCATGACCTCTGTGCACTCATCTTTTGTCAATATTCCCTAAAGCAGCGGTTCTCAACCGGGGGCCGGGGGCCCCCTGGGGAGCCGCAGGTGGGATTCAGGGGATCCACCAAGCATGGCTGGCATTAGACCCACTAGGGCCCAGGGCAGAAAGCCAGAGCCCCACCGTGCAGGACTGCAGCCCAGGGCCCCAAGCCCCAGAGCTGAAGCCGGAGCTTGAGCAACTTAGTTTTGCGGGTGCCCCTGTGCCGTGGGGCCCTGGACAATTGCCCTGTTTGCTACCCCCTGCTGGTCCTGGCTTTTATATGCAGAAAGACAGTTGTTGTGGCACAGCTGGGCCGTGGAGTTTTTATAGCATTTTGGGGGGGCCTCAGAAAGAAAAGGGTTGAGAACCCTGGCCCTACTTTGAGCCCTAAAAGATACTCTTGGTAAATCAGCTCTCCCAGCTTGGGACGATGACCTCTCACCCGAGGTGGGTGGGCCAGATGCTCAGCTGGTGTAGATGATCTGTCATTCCATTGAAATCAGCAGAACTTTGCTGACTTACACACACGATGATCTGGCCCAGTACCTCTGGGGTGACACTGGGAAACTTGTGTTAGAGTGACTGCTATAATTTCTATTGGACTAGTGCCTAGAGGCCCCAACCAAGAGCAGGGAACCATTGTGGTCAGCATTATATGAACACAGCGTAAGGGTGTGTCTACACTGCAGGGTAAGCCTGGGTCTGTGGGACTCAAGTCGGCAGGCTTGGTGGTTCTAAGCCTGCGCTTGAGTGTTCACACCGATTAGCAACCCTGGGTTTAGAATTTCTGACTCCTGATCTCCCACCCGCGATCACACATCCTCATTGCCCTACACAGACTAGAGCCAGACCAGCCTATCCCAGGCTTCCTAGTGCACTCCCCAGCTGTAGCCCTTTCTTTGTGGTGCACTGTGGGAAAACTTGACTGTCCATTCCGTGGCACTGTACCAGAAACTGTCTCAACCTGTCAACACATCCAGCTGTGTCATCTTTTGGCTCTGCACACTCCCGTCAACTGGAGCCTGCAACGTGGATGAGGCACCATTTGAAGAACTTGTCCTGCTGGCGCTTGCACTCTTGTTTCAGGAAAAGGGCAGAGCACTGCAGACGTACCCTAAGTGACAGTTCTTGCACTAAAGGGTTGGCTAGCTAGATAGTAGAGCTGGTTGGAAAAGCTCTGATGGAACATTTCATGGAGACGGTTTCATTTTGTTGAAGTTGTGACGGAACCCAGGCAGGGCTCTAGTGGAATCCTGCCTGCCAGGTTTCTGAAACCTGCCTGGTTTCTTTGCCTGCCCAGCTCTTTGGCAGCTGAGAACCTGGAAGCACTAGGAACCTCAGCTCCTGAGCTCCTTGACTTCTCAATTCCTCTGCAGTTTTCTTGGCGGGCAGCTGTGGAGTGGGGTTCTCAGGGCTCCCAGCTCTCTGTGAGGTGATCAGGTGGCCCAATAGGGAGCCAAAACCCAGGAAATATTGGGAGCTGCAATTCCCAGGGGAGCTCTGGAGCAGCCCACCAGGGGAACTGTCCCAGAACCCGAGCTCCATCCCCTTTCACCGAGAAGTTCAAAATGTTGGGGTTTCGTTCCAAATGGGAATTGACACCAAATCTGAAAATATTGAAATCCTGCATGAAACAGAATTCCCTTTCTTCTTACAGCTCTATTAAATAGACCAAGGGCTGAACTTGCCCAAGGTCACATAGCAGCTGAGTAGCAGAGCAATGAATCTCTCGATTCCCAGCCCACTGCTCTACCCAGTAGACCAGGCTGGCCCTGCTGTTTTGGCAGTCGTCATTTTCTTTATGCTTCTTAAAGAAGGTGGTTAATTAGGGATCAAGAAATGATAACTCTCAGGCCCAAAGTTATTTCAAATGTTGCCATTCCTCCTGATTTGTCTTTTATTGCTTTGTGTAAAGAGGGCCAGATAAGGTTTTATTTTCCCAGCAGAAAATTTGGTCAAATGTGGAAAAAAACCTGAAAATGCAAAAGCCGATTAAAAAAAATAATTTGGCAACTGAAAAACAAAATATTTTGGCTAAATTGTAGCCCCCTCCCCTCCCTTCCCAGGTCATTTGGATTGTTAATCAGCTATCCTGTCACTGGTAATATTTATACGCTGCTTTATACAATATAAAACAAATCTATCTGTGTGTGTGCACATGCGTGTGTGTATACACGCCCACATGCTCATTGATTAGATGCTTCATTTATCCGATTTTACAGGCTGCGAAAGCCTAGCTGAAAACTGTAGGGTCTGTGATATCAGCAAAAGGGTTACTTGGAGCAAAACAACACCTGGAGGTCTCTGATTTCAGTCATGTCTCTGGGGTAGGATCAGCCAATGGGAATTTGTTTTGATTACGTAACGCTTCTATCTTGGTGTTTCATTGGCTGGGTGTGTTGCCGCTAGACATTTTTCCGGAGGATTTTAGGGGAGACACACTGAGAAAACTAAGAATTTGTCTCCTATTATGCAGCTTGGTTAAACTTATCATTTTGCTAACTTACCTCTGAACTGTTCATTTCTATTGCTCCAAACACAGTAAATAAGCCAGTTTCTCAGCTTCAGTTCCATCTCACTTCCCGAGCAATGGAAGTCTGGCTGCAGCTAGCCAGCTGAGATTTCCCTCAGTGAAGTGAAACTGTTTCCCATGCCAACATCCTCACTCCCACCCCCAGTTTAGGAGATGATACACAGGATGGAGGTAGTGCTCTGGTACCCTGTGGTGATTCTCAAGAGGAGTACAGACCGTTAAGGAGCAGAGCCTGTTGTCTTAATTTAGAGTAACCCCTAGGTTGCTTTAACTTGCAGTAAAGCCTGGGCAACTGTAAAATCAGGGAAACGTAATCAACAACTTGGTGTACCACCCCAGTCTTGTGCCGAGCATGTCTTGGCAAAGGACAGAATCTGGCCTGATTATGTTTAGCCCTTCATTCAAATACAGGAAATTAAATAGAGATTGAACCAAATTAATGCCAGGTGTAATTCAGATGTAGTCAGTGGGGCCACATAAGGGGTGAATTTGGCCTTCTTATATTCAGTACCTGGGCCTCCCCCTGGAGTCAATGGTACTGAACCAGAACTTCAGTGCAGAGGGAGCATGAATCAAAACCCCTCATCCAACCAGCCCTGAAAGTCAGCTCAAGCTCTAACCTGAGCCCATCTCTAGTTTAGAGTAAATTCAGTTTTAAGCAACCGTATGTGGAGTTACAGGTCTCATCTCTTCCTTTATATCAGAAAGCAGAAAAGGTCACCTAACCTGGGGAAGACCATCCATCCATCACTGCAGAGTGCTGAGGTTCCAAAAAGCAGGAACGCTTCACTGGGTATGTTATTCAATTCTATTAGTGTTTAGAGAGTTCTCGGTGTGCGGCAGGGAAAGGTCTAATCTTTTAAAGGTTCATCTTTTAAAGCTCTCCTGACAGAGATGCAATTCCTAGAAGAGTGCTGTTGAAATGATTGATATGTTCTCTATGGCTGCTTGAGTGTAGTAGTGCTATTATTTTAAACTCGTGGGAATAATCACAAATACATTTCTTTACAAAGCTCAAAAATTTATTAACCCCTTAGGGATCAGAGCTTAGGCCCTCCTAGAGCTGAATCCAATGTTGGAATGTGGCCAGAACACTAGGGTTTTCTTCTAAGGAGTTTCATAAGATCTTTGATGCCCACTAGGGCCATCCAAGTATTTCATAAATAAAAATGCATGTAACTAATATTGCCTTTTCCCCTGATCATAACTCATCTACAAACTATGATCTTTGCAAATTTCTTATTCAAAATTCTTCAGCAGATAATTTCTGTGAAAAATCCTTTCCCTGTAGCTCATTTGTGGCAATGTGAATATATAATCTTTGAGATGTTTTCATTGGTCACAAGTTTCTCTTTCACTGAAGGAGTACTGCATATCTTTTGGACTTAGGTTTCAAGTATAAATAGTCATAATTATTATTATACAGTATGTGCTAGGAGTTTCCCAAACATTCAAGATGGACATCTCTGATCCAAGGAGCACTCCATTAAATTATGAATTCACAATTCACATTCTGTAATATCTATTAAGTATTCATAATGACCGGAGGTGGTCAGGAACTCTTGAATTTTACATCTCATTCAAAAGATTACAGGTCAGATGTAAAGCTGCGTAACTGCATTGATTTCAATGAACTATATAGTTGCGAACATGTGAATGTATACAAATTAGGGCTGTCAAGCGACTAGAAAATTAATTGCGATTAATCGCACTGTTAAACAATAACAGACTATCATTTATTTATATATTTTTGGATGTTTTCTACATTTTCAAATATATTGATTTCAATTACAATGCAGAATAGAATGTATACAGTGTTCACTTCATATTTATTTTTGATTACAAGTATTTGCACTGTAAAAAAACAAAAGAAATAGTATTTTTCAATTCACTTAATATAAGTACTGTAGTGCAATCTCTTTATCATGAAAGTTGAACTTGCAAATGTAGAATTATGTACAAAAATTAACTGCGTTCAAAAATAAAACTATATAAAACTTCAGAGCCTATAAGTCCACTCAGTCCTACTTCTTGTTCAGCCAATCGCTCAGACAAACAAGTTTGTTTACATTTGCAGGAGATAATGCTCTCTGCTTCTTGTTTACAATGTCACCTGAAAGTGAGAACAGGCATTCTCAGGGCACTGTTGTAGCCAGCGTCGCAAGATATTTACGTGCCAAGTACGCTAAAGATTCATATGTCCCTTCATGTTCAACCACCCTTCCAGGGGACATGCGTCCATGCTGATGATGGGTTCTGCTCGATAACAATCCAAAGCAGGGCAGACCGACGCATGTTCATTTTCATTATCTGAGTCAGATACCACCAGCAGATGACGGTTGATTTTCTTTTCTAGTGGTTCGGGTTTTGTAGTTTCCACATTGGAGTGTTGCTCTTTTAAGACTTCTGAACGCATGCTTCATACCTCATCCCTCTCAGATTTTGGATGGCACTTCAGATACTTAAACCTTGGGTCGAGTGCTGGAGCTATCTTTAGAAATCTCACATTGGTACCTTCTTTGCGTTTTGTCAAATCTCCAGTGAAAAGTGTTCTTAAAATGAACAACATGTACTGGATCATCATTCGAGACTGCTATAACATGAAATATATGGCAGAATGTGGGTAAAACAGAACAGGGGACATACAGTTCTCCTCCAAGGAGTTCAGTCACAAATTTAGTCGACGCATTTTTTAACGAGCGTCATCAGCATGGAAACATGTCCTCTGGAATGGTGGCCGAAGCATGAAGGGGCATATGAATGTTTAGCATATCTGGCACGTAAATACCTTACAATGCCGGCTTCAAAAGTGCCATGCAAATGCCTGTTCTCACTTTCTGGTGACATTGTAAATAAGAAGAGGGCAGCATTATCTCCTGTAAATGTAAACAAACTTGTTTGTCTTAGTGATTTGCTGAAGAAGAAGTAGGACTGAGTGGACTTGTAGGCTCTGAAGTTTTACATTGTTTTGTTTTTGAATGCAGTTATGTAACAAAAAATCGACATTTGTAAGTTGCACTTTCACGACAAAGAGATTGCACTACCGTACTTGTATGAGGTGAATTGAAAAATACTATTTCTTTTGTACAGTGCAAATAATTGTAATAAAAAAGAATATACACTTCAATTTCAATTACAACATAGAATACAATATATATGAAAATAGAAAAACATCCAAAATGTTTAATAAATTTTAATTGATATTCTATTCTTTAACAGTGTGATTAAAACTGCAATTATTTTTTTTAATCATGAGTAATTTTTTTAAGTTAATCACGTGATTAACTGCAATTAATCGATAGCCCTAATACAAATAGTTCTAAGAATGTTGACTTCAGTGCTGCCATGCCGATTTACATCAGTTGAGGATGTGCAATATACCTAAAGTAGGATAATAAACAGTGCCACCTGGTGAATCACTAAAATCACTTCTTGCAGTGCTTTGATGTTCCTTAGAGATGTCCCATCCAACCACAGACCCAGGTCATTACCTTGTAAGACCTTGTAAGATGACTCCACCAAGTCTGAAGACTGAAGACCCAGCATTAAAGTAAATGTGAAGACCCAATGAAACATTCAAATAGATGAGTTTTAAAAGGTTACAAAAGGAAAATGTGACCTTTAGGATTTCATTAGATCAGATAAATCCCTTAAATATTTGATATTGACATACATCTTTGAAGATGGAGTAGTGACTAGAACTTCTTGGGAAACAGTTTTCATGAGAAAATGCCAATGTTGAAACCAAAGGTTTTGACGGAAATGGGTTGGTTTTGACCAGTTTTTCAAGTTGAATTTTTTTTGCGGGGGGCGGGGAAGGAATGAGACTGTCAACATGTTTTGTTTCGACATTTTTTAAACAAAAAATTCTGCTTTTTTGGTTTGAAATTAATTTTTGTTTTAAAATTTGAGCTAATTATTGTAAAAATGGTTTGTAAAGGTCAAAATCAAAACAAAACATTCTGAAATGATCAAAATGAACTGTTTTGAGAGTGACCAAACCCGAGTTTTTAAAAAAATGTTGGTTCACAACAAATGTCGGGATTATTACTTTTTGTCCCAATTTGAGAGGAGAAATGTTTTGATATCTCTACAATTTTTGTACAATGGGAAAACTGTTTTCCACCTTGCACTAGTACTAAACACACAAACAAAGGTGTAGCGTTGCTAGCTGTGCTATTGCCTGAGGTGGTTTATTCAAGAGGTTCTGGGTTTATTTGTGTCAGAACATTATATTAAGTATAATGTTTGAAAATTCTCATTATTACAGCGTTATCAGATTCAACAGCTAACCTGAAAAGCACCTTGGAGGATATTTCATCACCATACAACTTGACTTCCAGAATAAACATGCTCAACAAAATTCTAAGTTTGGGGAAGGTAATTTTTGCATCCGTGGTGCAGTGACATGGACTGAATTTGTTTTTGTTTAAATAACAGAGTTTTAAGCAGAAGGGGCCGACTCCCAGCTGGTGTGAATTCATTTCAATGGGGTTACGACAATTGCGACGCCAGCTGACAAGCTGCTCCCATGCATTTTATTTTAGGAAAGGGAAGATAGTTGCGGAGGGTGGGTTGTTAAGTGACTATTGTAAATTTCGTTTTCCTCTTAGCATAACCCGCAAGTGTTATGTTATTAATCCAAATTACTTTGCCACTTCACAGATAACCAAATACCAACAGACCATACCTCTGATATTCGAGCACAGGATTTCTCTAGTTCATTCAAAGCCAGGGCACTCCATGAGGCAAAATGTATATCCTCTTTCACATTCAACTAAAATACTATGTCATAGTCATTGCTATCCTAGCCAGCATTTGCCAATGGCTACCACACGGTGGTTTCGGAGATGCCACACTATCTGTCTGTGATAAGAATTGTTTAGGGTTGTGAGCTTTTTGTCAGTTAATGTACAATACTATGCCCTGGACTTTGAATATATTAATGTTTTTATGTTATGGCCCCAATCATGCAAACACCTACCCATGTGCTTAACTACATGCATGTGAATAGACTCAGAGAAGTCAGTGGCACCATTCACATGCATAAAATTAAGTATGTGCTGTCATGAATAGTTAGTAAAGGGTTAAAGCATAGTACCTGGTGGGCACCTGACCTGAGGACCAATCAGGGAAGAGAATTTGAAATTCCTAGGAGGGAACTTTTTCCCTCTGTGTGTGTGTGTATTGTTCTTAGCCGTCTGGAGTTACAAGAGTCCAGATGTTTTAATCAAGTCTACAAGTTTCTACCTTTCTGAACTAATTTCTTCTAGTCAAGATAGTGAGTATTAGAAAGATACTTGGTGTCCTCACCTAATAATCCTATGCTTGCAATTCTGTGTGTTTGTTATTGATTATTCTTAATTCTGCTTGTACTGGTTGTACTGAGAAGGAGAGGGGATTCTCTCCAGAACTTAGCAAGGTTATACCCTATGAGTGTCCAGCTTGGACTCATAGAGATTCTGTATTTTCTTGTTTTCTTTTAATAAATTCTTCCTATAAAGATTTGATTAAAGTCCTTCCACTGTGGATAGCGGAAGGGGCTAAGACGCTCTCTCTCGGTGATTCACAGAGTGGCTAGCAGAGAAGGAGGGGGGAAGTGGGCTGCTTCCCTGTGTGTGGGAGATTCAAGGAGTTTGAATCAAGGTATCTCTCTCTCCGGAGCAGGCTGGAGAGAGGGCAGAGAGGGGAGGGGTAAGGTTCCTCCTCTGTGAATGATCTGTGTTCCCAGGGAGTGTCTTTGAAGGGAGACGGGGGGAAAACAGGGGTGTCCCGGCCCACGTATTGACCGTGGTGGTGGCAGCAAAGGGGACCTACCCTAGGATTTTGGGGTGGGGGAAGACATGCGGGTCCTCACTTTGAAACCCCCCAGTTTCAAGTGAGGGTGCAGACTCTGACATGTGCATAAATGTTTGTGGGCTCAGGGCTAAATTGTTTAATGTAATTACCGCCAGTCACAATTCCATACTGCTTTGATTAAAGTGACTGTCAGGAAAACCCTGTTTTAGCACCACTAATGTTAAATTTTCCTTTTAGGCGCAGACGCAGGAGTCATCTGCGGCGAACCTCAGAATTGTTATCTGTGAGATCATGTCACCATATATACCCTCTTCCAATCTCCCTTGGGAAAGCATGGGAGCTAACGTTCACAGGACGTTTTGTTTTACCAACTCGTCTCTTTTAGAATCATTTTTCCAAGCATTCCGAAGTCAGATATCTCAGGTGAATAGCCACCTCCTCTTGTCTCCATTGAGAAGATTAAGAATGGCTGTTATTATTCTGACTGTTGTATAGGGTAGTGCCTGGGAGCCCTACTAATGGACTAGGATCCCATGTGCAAGGTGCTGTACAAACACACAACCAAAAGATGGCCCTTGCCCTAAAGAATTTGCATTCCAATTCCTTAGGAGCAAGGATAATGTAATTGTTTAGGGGTGGCATTTTTTCAAAGCATCTACTGTAATGAAGCACTCAATGCCCATTGAAAAGCAATGAGACTTAGGGCTAGTCTACACTTACCAGCCGGGTCGACCCGGTGAGTTCGACTTCTCGGAGTTCGAACTATCGCGTCTAATCTGGACGCGATAGTTCGAACTCCGGAAGCGCCGCGGTCGACTTCGGTACTCCACCACTGCAAATGGCGGTGGCGGAGTCGACCTTGGAGCCGCGGACTTCGATTCTGCGGCATCTGGACGGGTGAGTAGTTCGAACTAGGGTACTTCGAATTCAGCTACGCTATTCACGTAGCTGAATTTGCGTACCCTAGTTCGACCCCACTTCTTAGTGTGGACCAGCCCTTAGGCAGCTAACTTACTCCGATTGGTGTTTTGAAAATTCCCATAATAAAGATGGTTTGTTTCCTCCCATTACTAATCTGTCTGCTTTAGTAAATATAGGGATCTGCTGAGAATATTAGTAGGTTTTTAGAGATCATCGTGACCATCTAACCTGACCTCTTTCATAGGAGCCATATAATTTCACACAGTAATTCCTGTGTCAATCCCAATAACCTGGGAAAGAGCATATCTGTCAAACGGCTATATAATTTATCACTCAAAACAATTTTATCTTAAATAAGGTGTATGCTCCCTTTTTATCAGGATGAGGGCTGTTTTGCGTTCTCATACAGAATATTCTCAGACTCAGACAGAAAGCTAGATTAGGTGGCACCCATGAGCAGGGTTCTCCGAAAGTATCGCCTGATGGAGTCACAGCCAGCGCTGCACAGATGCAAAGTCTTTAAAACTAGTTAGACTGCAGGGATCTTATGCTCTGACGCATTCATACTCCAGCGCTGAGATGAGGCTAATAAAGGAATCCTGGTCATGGCACTCTGCCACTTAGAGCCAAATGCTCGGCTGATGTAAAGGTGCTGCTTCATTGACTTACATGAATTTCTCCCTGTTTGCACCAGCAGAGAATTGGGCCCATGTTCTTTTCTCACCCCTCCCCTTGGTTCTAGTTTTACCACCTGTCATCTCCCGTACAGCTGTTGCTTTATGATCTCTGCTGTTGAATCTTCTTGTTCTGGGTCCACGAGTGGGAATCTGTGGAGGGGATTTCATGAAGGAGAACAAGTTATTCCACCTCGCCGTGCTCATCAGTTACTCACCATGAAAAGACTAGCTAGAGCTGGACTCATCCCAAATCCTGTATCAGCTGAAACAATCGCTTGAAATGGAATTTAGATGGGCTGGCCAAATTCATCCCTGGTGTAAACACTTGGGAGGAATATGATCCATTGACACAACCATAGGCACAATGTGCAGAATCACCCAGATATGAGCCCTGCTGAATGCCTGCACTGGGGAATAAGAAGGTGTGTGGAGCCTCCTTGCCTGAATTGCCAGGTCCTAAGTAGAGGGAAATCAGTTGCCAAAGGGCTGCTACCTCTTTCCCCCGGCCTCAGCCCCGCACAGGTTGGTGAGGAGTGGCTTGTCGGGGGTGTGGAATAAGCAGAACCCCATAAAGCACCAAGCAGCACAACTAAGCTGGCTTAGAGGAGGTCATAAGCTGTGTTAGAAAAAGAGCGGGGATTGAATTGTGTCTCCAAGAGACCCCAGTTTGGTTCCTTCTCGTGCTCTTGGGTCATTGCAGTTGTGTGTTATCCTTTGCTGAGGCTGGATTGAAAGAGTGCAGCCTCGCTCAAAATAAATAGCGTACTCAGCCCACAATTGTATTGCATTCAAAAAATATTGTCCAATTTTAATTTTCACACAACTGGTAAATACCTTCTAAAAGTGTCCTGGGGTTACCAGAGTTTAAAATGCTCTGGTACGAATTCCAGATAGCTGTACCCGTTTGAATGCGCAATGTGAATATTTTTGTTATGTGGTGCAGCTAGTTAACAAATATTAAATGTCCTCTTAGTCCGTAAATAATTTTATCTCATTTTTATGGTTTAAGTTGCAGCAGGACCCTCAGTACCAGGTGACATTTGTCAAAGAAACCGTCTCATTCCTGTCACTCATCTCACGAGTGCAGAATGAAACCTCTCTGTGGCATTTCCTCTTGATGGTCCCCGATGTGGTCCAGGGCAGTCTGAGAATGAAGGATATATTTGCTTTTCTTCAGAACGCAAGCAGGTAGGACAACAGAAAGGATGGGAAGGGCGCTGATGGTATGGTGGTTATGCCTGTTATTGAGCAGGCAGTCGTGATGTGGCAACTCAAAGGAACAGAAAGGGAGTTAGTTTTGGTGGTGCAGGGCTATCTTACTGTATGTCTGAAGGTCTCTAAGGATGGTGGGTAACACACTGACTTTCAGTGAGACTCAAGCCCCTCTGGGTATGTCTGCACAGCCCGCAGAAGGGAGCCTTTCAGCCTGGGGTTAACAGACTTGTGTTAGTGGGGCTCGCACGAGTGTACTAAAAACATCACTGCAGATATTCCAGACTGGGCTGGAGCTCGCACTCTGAAGCCCACCCTGACCCGCAACTTCAAAGCTAATTTTAGAGCTCTAGCACAAGCCCTGCTAGCCCAAGTCTGTCAACCTGGGTTGGAGGGCTTGCTCCTATGGGCCGTGTAGACATACCCTGTGTTGCTGAGTCACTTGTGAAAGTAACTCCTGGATCACTCAAGTACTTTTGCAAATGTTACCCAGTGTCTGCTGGCTGTAAACCTGTTCTGAGGCATAGTCGGTGTGCAGCTATCATTACCACGTGGAAGTTGAAAGGCTAGGTAAGTGACCGTCCAAAATGTCAGATGAAGACAAATCCTTTCTTCTGTGCTCCTCGATAGGTTTTTGATGATGGTATTAGCTAACCAGCTCCTTTCAGAAGATCTCAGGGCCAATGCACTGGTATATTCCAGCTGCTTTGTACCACTCTATGAATTTGACTTAGAAGAAATATTAAACTAGGTTTACGGTTACTTTGCATTGCTACATTGGCATCAAGCAGCCAGACCAGAGTGGTGAATCTGGCTTTTAGAGTTTTGTGGCTTTGAAACTATATCTCTAGGTAGGAAGAAGTATCTTTGGCATGATATTTGTTGCTCAACAGTTACAGGGAAAATGGAGGGGACGAACCAGAGACTCATACATAGTCTTTGTTGCCCTGATTGAAACCTTTGACACTCTCTCCAGCTAGGATTGTGAAAACATTCCTCAGTGGGCTCAGTCCTGAAGTCCTTTCCCAATTCTTACTCAGACAAAACTCCCCTCTAAAGCAAAAGGACTTCAGGATTGTGCCCCAAATTGGGGTATCGGGAGAAATTTGTGCAACTCATCCACTGGCTGCGTGACTGAAAGCTGGAGAGTGTATCCGTGGAGATCACTGTGTCTGGTCCACTTTATAATATCCAATGGAGTCAAACCAAGTGTCTCTCTGTCAAGTCTCTTTCCAACAATGATTGATGGAGATGATGCTGGCAAGCTGTATTTAATAAACACCTGGTAAGCTCCTTAACTTGAGCAGTTTGAAGACCCTTACAGAGGGTTGGTTGTGACCTTTTTTATGGAGTTGATTGTGATCTTGGCAGACTTGGGACTCACTTTTGCTCATCATTAACAAGAAGCAGAGGAAACTAAAAACAATCAATGTGCCATTAGTCTGGAGAAAACTGAGATAATGTCCTAACCTGCACTTGGGGAAGCACATGTAAGATCTAGTATCACGATCCTCAGTGGAGCCTTTCTCAACGTGATAACAGATTTCACTTTCTTCGAAGGAGTTTTGTCAATGCTACTCTTAATCGAGGAGCTACCTGTGAGTGTCCACATTCATTAGATTGCTGCTTCCAGATCTGTAACCAGGACTGTATCACACAAGAAGACATAACATTCACTGTGCTTATTCCATCTCACAGGGACGTGTTATCACCTGTACATCAAAGAGCTGTGCAGGATTTTGTCAGTGGCACCTTGGAGCTGGTATACCTAGAAAGTGGCATGATAAATGCAACAATAAAGGGTTTGTGCAAAGAGCTTGCACAAATACAATTGGAAATTATTATTATGACAGTACATCTTAGCCAGACTGGGCATGCCCTCTACAGGAAAGAACAGGTTCTCAAGAAAATATTGCACAGTGATTTTTTTATAGGTGAGTGATCAAGAGGCACACAAAGAACCTCCACCCACGGTGACATTGATATTAATATATGGGAAGCTGCTGCACCAGAGCAGAGCAGTGAAGTACCATCTTGTGCAGAAAGTTTTGGAGCAAATTTAGTACCCTGTAGGAGAAACTGAGGCCTTGCAAGCAAAGAAAACAGGAATTCTGGATAGGGTGGTCAGTTTTGATTGGACATATTCCTGAAGGTTTCATCACATGACATAATAATCAATTAAAGATTAATCTTTAATTCCAGAAGACTCCGGGACAATCCTGGGGGTTTGGCAACCCTTATTATGAACACCCCTAGTAAACATTCCTGGTTTTTAAATTTTCCTGCCCAGCCAGGGAATTAATAATTGGACTCTTCAGCTACCTTCAAGACCACAAAAGTTCTTGAAAAACTATTCAACTTTGACAGAAAGGACAAACAGCAACACCAGCTTCTATTTCTACTACCTGCTCCTTTACATAATTTGTGCTCACTTTTGGCAATCCATGGCATCTAGTGCCCTCACTATTCCTTTCCTGATGCTTTTGGCATAGTGAGACAGGTGCAATTTTTATGCATATCCCAGCAGCAACTTCCCCTTTTTAGGCTCTTGCTGCTTACCCTTCCTAATGTGCACCTGGGCAGAATGAAAATATTCAGGTTAACACCGAGGGGAGAAACCCTATCCAAGAACATTACAATAAATATGGAGTCGCAATAAGCACCATACTTTGTCCTTGCTCTGGGCCCATTCTTGCAAGGCAGTGTGTGTTCATCCACACAGGACGAATCAGCTCCACTATGCTGTTTGCATATCTCTTGCAGTATGTAAACATGGCAGCAGTTGTAACTCCACATGCAATGCTGAATTGTACAATGACTCCGCACCTACCATAAATTTTATACATGCAGAACATAGAGCAGCTGATCCAATGCCCATTGAAGTCAATGGAAAGAGTCCTAAAGATTTCAATAGTCTTTGATATATGCAGTGTTGTTGTAACCATGATGGTCCCAGCTTATTAGTGAGACAAGGTGGGTGGGATGCTATCTTTTATTGGATCAACTTCTGTTGGTAAGAGAGAAACAAGCATTTGAGCTTATGCAGAGCTCTTCTTCAGGTCAGGTTCTTCAGGTTTTTCAGGCCTGTGTAAGCTTATCTCTCTCACCAACAGAAATTGGCCCAGTAAAAGATATTACCTCATCCAACTTGTCTCTCTAATGGTCTTTGATTCATATCCATAACACTGTGAATATTGAATAGATATTTTAACGGATACCACTGCAATACAATCAACCTGACAGCTTTTTCTTTTCCAAAAGATCCCTTGTTTCCCTTCAGTCTGAATGTTTTAGAGAGAAAATGAATCCTTTGAAATGGCCACACATTTCCCATCCATTTATCTTGTCTTCTGTGGATTCCCACTTTATCTTGATCCTTACCTGCTCTATTTCTTAGTTTCTTTCAAGATAAAATTCACCCGGCACAGTGCACCACCAGGATGGTGTGTCACTTTCATCCTAAGTATGCCCTATTTTGCAAATTTAAGTAGAGTACAGGCTTTGCTTGAGCTTCTTGATAGGAGAGATTTAATGAGTGTAAGGTGTGTGACAAAGCTCTGAGCCAGTATTGGTGAGTCCCGTGCTTCCAGGGGGATTCAGTGCCCTCAGAAGCTCGCTAAGGCCCTCAGTGTGACCTCCCTTTCTCAGTATAGCGGCAAAGGTCACAGCTTTTTGAGCTACTTTTGTCACAGGCCAGTTTGGGAGGTGGGAAGGTAGAATATCCACAGTCTCTGTTGCTCCTTAGAGCTCAGTAGGTTCAGTTCGGCCTCCTGCCTGGACCTACGTCTGCTTCCCCTCTCAAGGGGATCTCTGTAGAGCATGGTGGGGGGAGGGAGGGAACCCGGGCCCACCCTCTACTCTACTCCGGGTTCCAGCCCAAGGACCGTAATGGTAGCAGCTGTTGGCAGCTTCCCCTTCACCACTGATGCTGCTTTGATTCCCTGGGCCTCTTCCCTGTGATCCCCTTTTCCCAGCTTCACCCTTACCTCAGGTTTCAGCAACCCTTCTTCTCCTCCAGCTCCTTTCACCTGGGCTTTCTTGAGGAACTGGAAGGAGAGCTTTTAAGCAGTATGAGTAGGACCTTGATTAGTTCCAGCTGTCTCCATTAGCCTAACAGCCTTAACTGACCCTTTTCTGGTTAATTGGAATCAGATGCCTGCATTAGCCTTAACTGGAATCAGATGCCTCCATAAACCTTAACTGGTTTAATTGGCATCAGGTGACTTGATTGGCCTGGAGTAATCTTTGTTTGGCTACCAAGGGAACAGGGACCTGCTCATCCTGAGGCTGATATATTTGCCTTCCTCTACTCTTTTATAGCCTGCTGGTCTGAGTTTGTCACAGGTGTTATACATTTCTGCTAATATACTGCTATGGCTTTCCTTCAAAGCCCTTTGTTAGCATTTTGTGCATGATCCAACACATAATTAAACATAAGGGCAGCATCTTTTTTGCCATGTATTTTAAGAATGGTATGCTGGACTCCATCTATTTCCCACGCTCTTTTGTTTCTCCCGGTAATCCTTGAGCCACAATTTGTTTTCATTGTTTTCCCCCCTTAGTGTTCTGATGGCATCTCAACAGGTTTCTCCTCCAGTCATGAGTAATGATGGAATCAAAACTATCCACAACAGGGTTTTGCGTCTTTTGTATTCCCTGAACTGTTCAGAACAAGGTAAGAGCCTTCAAACTAGCTGTATCTTTGTTGAAAAACTGCAGCACCAAGGAGAAACATACTGTGAGCTTGTAGGCAACCAGACCAGTCCTATGCCATTCCGGGCTTGGAATAATGAATTGTCCCTTCAACTTTTAACAAATCTAAATAAATAAATAAAATGTCTCATCACCAATGGAAACTTAAAACTCTTCCTCAATTAATCTGCTGCTACCAAAAAAGATCTGTTTTTACAGCATGATAATTAACATGAAGTAGCTTTCTTAGTGTAATATCTTAGTGGAGGCAAAGTGTCATAGTTTTTACCTCAGTGTAACTAGGCACGGTCAACCCCAGGTGGAGAGTGTGGTATTGAACTCAGGTAACTAAGTAGAGGTGAAAACTGCAGTGCCGTGTCTCCAGTTGGACTTTACAGTGAGATAGCTATCTCAAGGTAGTTGTCTTGCTGTAAAAACACACTTATTGGCAGTGAAGGCATAGCCTTTGAAACTTGTAGGGTATACCTGGGGGGTCAGGAGAGAGATAAAGCATATTTTATATATACATATACAAAATAGGCTATTCTCCGTATGTTCCTTTACCTAGTCATAATCAGTTTTCTGTTGTCTTGTTCAGTATGATTCATGGATGGTAGACATTGACATTGATAAGGAGGTTGTGGGATTAGTAAAGGGTGGAATTCCATGCCTAAGGTGTGGTCTGGAAAAAAGCATGAAGTCAACTGGTGGGAGAAACAGAGAGTGGAAGAGGTTCGAGGTGGCAATGTTTGCAGAGCAGAGGATATGGAGGGGGGTTCCAAACAGAGATAAGAACAGATAATTGAGGGAATTGTGAAGGGCCTTGAAGATGAGCACAGAAAACTGAAGAAGCAGGTAACATCAAGTTGTGTTACTGGCAGCAAGATGCTGGTAGTGCTAATGGAGTACCTCTGCTAGCAGCCCAGATGTTCATGATTCCAAGGTGTTCCTCAGATGGGGAAAACATAGATGGGGAAACCAGGTCACTTATTTAGCTGCCTAAATATAGATTTAGGTGCCTAACTTTAGACATCCAAATTTGCAAATATAACCATAATTTTCAGTTCAGTTTCCAAACTAACATATGCATCTTCTTTATGCTTCCACTGTAGGCAAAAATAACAGTTCAACAGTGGCTGATATTTGCAATCTTTCCATTAACTGGAAAGACAACCGAAGCTCGGTATCTCAGATGGAAGAAGTTTGGAGGTAAAAAAGGACTTATAGAACCATGGACAATGACAAAAATATCATTGAAATTTGTGCTCTTTTCTCCAAACTGCTTTTATGTTTTCACTTAAACTAATTTCATATTTTCTAAAACACTTTTCTTTCTTTTTAGAAAAATCAAATTACCAGAGTTTGATGGAGAAGACTTCAGAAGAGTTATTTTCTCAAAGGATTTAGAAACCGTACAAAAGTCCCTATATCTTCTAAAGGGCTTCCAACAATATTTGAATAGAAACAAATCAGAAAACTTAAATCCATTCACAGAATCTATTGGGAATGAAACCATTCAGCGACTGTATGAAATTCTGAAGTTGGGAATGAATATTCTCTATGACTATAAATTAAGGAAACCATTAAGTAAAGAAACAATTGATGAAGTCTATAACTTCACATCTCCTCTACTTCAGAATGACTTTAATGGGACTTCTATTTTCAATACAGCAGCCCACTGGAAAGAAATTCAAAGTGCTTTTAAATTAGCTACAGTGATTTGGGATCTAGCATTTTTAAATAAGACTAATTTTAATACAGTGAAGACATGGGATATTATCAAAATGAAGATATCTCATAGGATTTCATCATTCCTTGCAGACGTTAAAAACTATCTCTATGCAATGCAAGAAATCCCATCTTTGTATTCAGATTCTCTTCTTAAACCTAATATCAATGAAGTCTTTCAAAAGGAGCTCTTTACTTTCCAGAAAATCCTTGCTCGTGTGATGCATGTGAATATGATGAGTCAGTACTATCTATTGAGAAACGTGTTTGAACTTATGGAGACAATCCAAAATTCCACTGATGAAGATCTGTGGAAGGAGCTGAATGCCAATTGGCATACTGATGAAAAACTAAGGTCTGCAAAATGGAACAACACTGACATCATTGCATATCAGCAGTTTTTAGATATATTGCACAACCGTTTATACACATTGAATAATGGTTCAGATGTTCTTTTCGATAAAGAATTGGAACAACTGATGGAATTTGCTACCCGCATGTTACGAGAGTATGGTGGAGAAGCCTCCAGAGTGGCCAATATCTCAATGACCATAGAAGCCATACAAAAAACCCTGGACATATTAAAAGAGTTGCAGAAAAAAATTAATATTAATACATTAGAAACTATTGATCTAGTCTTTAATTTTGACAATAAAAACACTGGTAGATTGTTGGAAATATTGAGGGTAGGAAGGAAAATCCTTTATGACAACAGATTGGGCGAAGCATCCGACAAAGAAAAAATTGATGCTGTCTATAATTTCTCGCATCTGCTACTTCAAAAAGAGTTTAACAAGACTTTCTTACAGCACAATACTTCACTGGAAACAAAAGTGTTGGATCTCTTGCATTTAGTCTTGAGTCCCTTCCTCATGGAAAATAACAATCGTAATGAAAAGCCACAGAATTGCTCCGTCCAAGACATTCTTCACATAATTCTTCAGATGTTGCTTAAAAATATCACACTAAGTGAGTCCTTACCAGGAAGCCATTGCAAATTCCTGTTTACTTCCATGGACATTCAGACCAGAACAATGGAAAATCAAACATTTACTGAATTGTTTCAGCTTGCAATAAGAAACCTAGAGCAGACTCCGGAATTTGCTAGCATCTTCAAGAACAATAGTGAATATTTTTCAAGGGAGCTGTCGTGTATCATCCAGTCATTACAATTTTCTTCTAGTTTTCTTTCAAACTTAAATGCTGTCTCTAACTTTAAAAATCTTTGGATAGAAGAAAAGTATCAAACTCTGACAGCCATCTCTAAGGATCTTCTCCAGAGTAATGCAATGTGCCCAATACCAGTCTTTCAGAATATGGATAGTGTATTTAAATCTTATCCTTTAAACATTTTGATTCCTATTATTTTGAATGAAACAGACTTGAAGTCACAAAATTTCTCTGGCAGTTCATTGGACTGGAATAGGTGGCCTTTGTCTACTGCCAGTCTACTGCCAACTGTTCCCCAGTGGAATGCCAGTATATATGAATTGGTACAGATGGTCCAAAATGCCTCCAACCAGCCTGAATCGAGACATTTCTCAAGAGTCTGGAAGAGCATTGGCAATCTGATGATTACCAAATGGAACCTGACAGAAGTGGATTCCAGTGTGAAACTATTGGAAATGTTGAAAAAAACTCTCAATGTTGTTGACATTGGATTAGTGCCCAGAAAAGCAAAAGCAGATCAGTTCCTTCATAACTCTAGCCTGGGAATGAAACCCTCAGATTTGGAAGGTATATTTAATTTGTTAAAACTCTTCCTGAACTCAACGTCTGCCACAAACAACAAACCTGACTTGGAGAGGATATTTAAAAGATTTGCCCCACCAAATGAGTTCCCCACTGAAAGACTTTTTTATACTAATCCCTATTCAGAGGAAACACAACGTTTTTTAAACTTAACTAGAGTAATTTGGTATAAACTCATTTTAAATAAAGAGTTTTTATCCCTCCAAAACATCCTTGCTACCATGGCAAAGGTGAACATAACTCAGCATTATCTATTGATCTCTTCCCTGCCTAAACTAATGCAGCGTATTCAAAATTCCACTGATGGAGCTCAGTGGAATGATCTCAACAGCTACTGGCACATTGCTGAAATACTGCAGTCCATGAAATGGAGCAGCACCGGTGTGATTGCCTACAAGTCACTTTTAGATGCATTGCAAAAACATTTACATACAGTGAAAAATGGCTCAGGTCTCCTTTTTAGTAATGAATTGGAGCAGTTGATAAAACTTGCATCCCAAGAGTATGGTGGAGAAGACGCCAGAGAAGCCAATGTCTCAAAATATTTGCAAGCAGTACAAAGGAGTATATTCATTATAAACGACTTGCAACAAAAGTTTAATATCAGTGAATTGGAAACTATTAATCGGTGGATGAATTTTGACAATTACTCCACCCAGAGATTGCTTGAAATATTGAGGGTGGGAATGAAAATCCTTTCTGATGCCAGATTGAGCGAAGCATCCAATAAAGAAAAAATTGATGCTGTCTATAATTTCTCACACCTGCTACTTCAAAAGGAATTTAACAAGACATCCTTACAGCACAGTACTTCATTAGAAGTAAAAGTGTTGGATCTCTTGCATTTAGCCTTGAGTCCCTTCCTGAAGGAAGGTAACAATGACAAAGAAAAGCCACAGAACTGCTCTGTCCATGACATTTTTTACATAACACTTCAGATGCTGTTTAAAAATGCCACTCTAAGCGAGTCCTTATCAGGAAGCCATTGCAAATTCCTGTTTGCTTCCATGGACATTCAGACCAGAACACTGGAAAACCAAACATTTACTGAATTGTTTCAGCTTGCAATAAAAAACCTAGAGCAGACTCCGGAATTTGCTAGCATCTTCAAGAACAATAGTGAATATTTTTCAAGGGCACTGTCGTGTATCATCCAGTCATTACAGTTTTCTTCTAGTTTTCTTTCAAACTTAAATACTGTCTCTCACTTTAAGAATCCTTGGATAGAAGGAAAGTATCAAACCCTGACAGCTGTCTCTAAGGAGCTGCCCCAGAGTAATACAACATGCCTACCACCAGCTTTTCAGAGTATGGAGAGAGTATTTAATTCTCATCCTTTAAGCAGTTTGATTGTTTTTATTTTGAATGAGATGGCCATGAATTCACAAAATTTCTCTAGCAGCTCAGTGGATTGGAAGAACTTGTTCATTCTCTTCAGTGACGTGCAGGCTGATGTCCTGCGGAACTCCAGAGTGTATGAACTGCTACAGATGGTGCAAAGTGCCTCCCGCCTCTCTGAAGAGAATAATTTCTCCAGAGTCTGGGGAGCAGTTGACAACTTGCTAAGCACCAAATGGAACCTGACCGAAGCGGCAGGATATGTGAAGCTGCTGGAAGTGATGAAGAGGGATCTGGCTGACCATGAATTAGCTTCAGGAATAATAGAAGCTGATCATTATGGTCCTAAGAAACTGAACTCTTCTGATCTACCAATCTTATTGAAAATGGACCTCAACCCAGAGTCTGGCCCTACCAGAGCTGGCTTTGATACTGTATTGGACAATGTTGCTCATCCTTTCAGTGTTATGGCAGAAACTCTTTTCAATAAGATCCTGACTTGGAATGAAGGAGAACAAACCCTGTCTCCTAACAGTTTGGTTGCACAGTAAGTTCATTTATTTCCAATTTCATAACTAACTCTCAGTTTTTTGTAGAATCTACAATGACTTCTGGCTTCCAGTTTATTTTACTTGTATATTAAAGGAGCAACATTACACTGTAGTTACATGGGCTACACCTAGCTAGGGACATGAGATACAATAAGAAAAGGTTCTATGAATACATTAGGAGCAAGAGACATAGGAAGAAAAATGTAGGTCTCCTACTTTGTAGGGAAGGATAGCTAATAATGGATGACATCAAGAAGGCTGTTGTGTTTAATGGGCCTGTTTTGCTTCAGTTTTCATAAAGAGGTAAGTTGTGATCAGATACTCAACACAGTTAATATTAACAAGGGGGAAGGAATGCAAGCCAAAATAGGGGAAGAACCAGTTAAATAATATTTAGATAAGTTAGGTGTATTCACGTTGGCTGAAGCTAATAAAGTAGCTGAAGCAGTGTCAGAATGATTAGTAATTATCTTTGAGAACTCCTGGAGGACAGATGGGGTCCCAGGGGACTGGAGAAGGATAAATGTAACACCTATCTTTAAAAACGGGACCAAAGAGGACCTGGGGAATTATAGACCACTCAGCCTAACTTTGATACCTGGAAAGATACTGGAACAAATTGTATTAAACTGTCTGTAAACCCAAAGAGTATAATAGGGTTATAAATAATAGCCTACAGAGATTTGCAAGAACAAATCATGCCAAACCAACCTAATTTGCTTCTTTGCCCCTGGTGGATAGTAAACACAATATATCTTTTTGTCACAGTTCCACATGACATTCTCATGAGAAAACTAGGGAAGCGTAGTCTAGATTAAATTGCTACAAGGTGGGTGCACAATTGTCAGAAAGACTGGACACAAAGAGAAGTTATCAATGGTTTGCTGTCAGACTTGAGGTATGTGTCTAGCGGAGTCCATCAGGGGGCTGTTCTGGGTCTAGTACTATTCAATATTTTCATTTATGACTTGGATAATGGAACTGAAAGTATGCTTATACAATTTGTGGATGACCACAGGTTTGGAGGGATTGTTAGTGCTTTGAAGGAGAGGATTAGAATTCAATACAATCTTGACAAATTGGAGAATTTGTCTGGAAACAACAAGATGGAATTCAATAAAAACAAGTGCAAAGTACTACAGTTAAGAAGGAAAAATCCAATGCACAAAAACAAAATGGGGAATAACTGGCTAGGCAGTAGTGCTGCTGGAAAGGATGTGGGGATTACAATAGGTAAGTAATTGAATATGAGCCAGCAATGTGATACAGTTTCAAAAAAGGCTACCATCATTCTGGGTGTATTAACAGGAGTGGCGTATGCTAGAAATGTGAGGTAACTGTCCCTCTCTACTGGGTACTGGTGAGGCCTCAGCTGCAGAAAAGTGTCCATTTTGGGGTGGCGGATGTGGAGAAATTGGAGAGAATCCAGTGGAAATCTACAAAAATGAGAAAAGGTTTAGAAACCCTGACCTATAAGGAAGGGTTTAAAAAAATGGGCAAGTTTAGTGTTGAAAAAAGAAGACCGAGAGGAGGACCTGGTAACAGTCTTCAAGTATGTTAAGGGCTGTTATAAAGAGGATGATGATCTATTTTTCTTCATTTCCACTGAAGGTACAACATGAAATAATCAGTTAAATCTGCAGCAGGGGATATTTAAGTCAGATATTAAGAAAAATGTTCCAACTATAAGGGTAGTTAAGCTCTGGAATAGGCTTCTAAGGGTGCTTGTAGAATCCCTGTCATTGGTGGTTTTTAAGAACAAGTTGGACAAACACCTGTGGGGTTGGTAAAAGGTTATTTGACCCTTCCTCAGCACAGGGGGCTGGACTAGATGGCCTCTAGAGGTTCCTTCCAACCCTCCATTTCTCTGATTCTGTGTCTCAGACCTACCACCCTTATTTATGGGTCCAAACCACACAGACATTGAGAAGACGGGTAAGGAAGATTTCATAGTCACTAAACCATACAAACACTGGGAGAGTTTTTCAAAAGTGCTCAGTGTTGGCCTATCTCTCTTCCCATTGAAGGTCAATGGGAGTTTTAACCATTGGCTGTGGAGGGAGGACAATGCTAAATGCTTCTGAAAAATCTCACCCTAGGAAAACTAAGCTCTTTAGCCTCTTCCCTCTGTTTAAATGACTTCCACCTGCTTCTCAGTTTTCCTCACTGTGCCTTTAAGATCAGCCACTTTCATTCAAATGAGTGACCATTTAATATACATTTTCTTTTGCTCATTGTCTCAGGGTGAATTTCCACAGAGGACTTTTCCTATTGTGTGTGAGATAATAGCAAAAGAGATTAATGCAATAAAAATCAGGAACATCTTCAATGTTTAAATATCACAAACTAGATCCTCAGATGATGGAAATCAATTGACTTCCATGAAGTGATGCTGATTTACACCATCTGAGAATCTAGCGCTAATGCTGGTGACAGGTTACTCACTAATGCTCCTTGTTTCTTTTAAGCAGAAAAGGACTTATTCCAGTCTTATTTTCCAGGTTTCTGTTTTTAGAATTGGAAAACGCCATCTTACAGGTGTCAGCTGATAACATTTACAAACCTTACTTGATCTGTTTAATGAATGTGAGTGGAAGTCAAGACAATGAGTTGACAGGTAATAATTATTTCATTAACTCTGTGGGAGTTATCTGGTAATGTCTTAAGCCTATCTTTTGAAAATGCTACGTGTAATGACATGGAGAAATGGTGCTGTGTGTTTTCAGTGTCCTTGAAAGTCCATTGGAGCTGTGGGTATGTCTACACTATGGGATTATTCCGATTTGACAGAAACTGGTTTTTTAAAACATATTGTATAAAGTTGAGTGCATGCGGCCACACTAAGCACATTAATTCGTCGGTGTGTGTCCATGTACCGAGGCTAGCGTCGATTTCCGGAGCGTTGCACTGTGGGTAGCTATCCCATAGCTATCCCATAGTTCCCGCAGTCTCCCCCGCCCATTGGAATTCTGGGTTAAGATCCCAATGCATGATGGGGCAAAATCAGTGTCGCGGGCGATTCTGGGTAAACGTCGTCACTCAATCCTTCCTCCATGAAAGCAACGGCAGACAATCATTTAGCGACCTTTTTCCCTGGATTGCCCTGGCAGACGCCATAGCATGGCAACCATGGAGCCCGTTTAGCCTTTTGTCACTGTCACCGTATGTGTACTGGATGCTGCTGACAGACATGGTACGGCAGTGCTACACAGCAGCATTCATTTGCCTTTGCAAGGTAGCAGAGACGGTTACCAGCCCTATTGCACCGTCTGCTTCTTTGGAAATTGGCGATGACAGTTACCAGTCCTTTTGTACCGTCTGCTGCTTTGGAAATTGGCAATGACGGTTACCAGTCCTTTTGTACCATCTGCTGCTGTCATGGGTGCTCCTGGCTGGCCTCGCTGAGGGCCGGGGCGCATGGACAAAAATGGGAATGACTCCCCAGGTCATTCCCTTCTTTATGTTTTGTCTAAAAATAGAGTCAGTCCTGCCTAGAATATGGGGCAAGTCTACTAGAGAACCAGAGAGCACAGCCGCTCCGGGTCAGAGCCCCAGATATCCCGCAGAAATGATGAGCTGCATGCCATTCTAGGGGGTGCCCCTGCAACAACCCCACCCGTTGCTTCCCTCCTCCCACACCCCTCCTGGGCTACCATGGCAGTGTCCCATTTGTGTGATGAAGTAATAAAGAATGCAGAAATAAGAAACACTGACTTTTTAGTGAGATAAAATGAGGGGGAGGCAGCCTCCAGCTGCTATGATAGTCCAGGCAGGACAGAATCTCCATTACTCATTAAAGGGTGGGGGAGGAGAGGAGCGCAGCCTCCCGTTGCTATGATAGTCCAAGCAATACAGAATCTTCATTAGACATGAAAGGGGTGGTGGGGAGAGGAGCTCAGCCTTCAGCTGCTATGATGAGGACAGTTACCAAGCCTGTTGCACCGTCTGCCTCTCCAGGAGACAAAGCTTAAAGAAGGGAATGACCGGGAGTCATTCCCATTTTTGCCCAGGCGCCCCCGGCCGACCTCACCGAGGCCAGCCAGGAGCACTCACGGGATGATGAGGATGGTTTTCAACCCTTTTGTACCGTCTGCCATCAGGAAAGGAAGGGGAGGGGATGCTGCTGTTCAGTGCCGCAGCACTGCGTCTATCAGCAGCATGCAGTAGACATATGGTGACATTGAAAAAAGGCGAGAAACGATTTTTTTCCCTTTTCTTTCATGGGGGGGGGACGTAAATTGACAACATATACCCTGAACCACCCAGGACAATGTTTTTGACCCTTCAGGCATTGGGAGCTCAGCCAAGAATGCAAATGCTTTTCGGAGACTGCGGGGACTGTGGGATAGCTGGAGTCCTCAGTCCCCCCTCCCTCCCTCCATGAGCGTCCATTTGATTCTTTGGCTTTCCGTTACGCTTGTCATGCAGCACTGTGTTGAGTCCCTGCTGTGACCTCTGTCTATCATAGCCTGGAGATTTTTTCAAATGCTTTGGCATTTCGTCTTCTGGAACGGAGCTCTGATAGAACAGATTTGTCTCCCCATAAAGCGATCATAGATTCATAGACTCTAGGACTGGAAGGGACCTCAAGAGGTCATCGAGTCCAGTCCCCTGCCCTCATGGCAGGACCAAATACTGTCTAGACCATCCCTGATAGACATTTATCTAACCTACTCTTAAATATCTCCAGAGATGGAGATTCCACAACCTCCTTAGGCAATTTATTCCAGTGTTTAACCACCCTGACAGTTAGGAACTTTTTCCTAATGTCCAACCTAAACCTCCCTTGCTGCAGTTTAAGCCCATTGCTTCTTGTTCTATCATTAGAGGCTAAGGTGAACAAGTTTTCTCCCTCCTCCTGATGGCACCCTTTTAGATACCTGAAAACTGCTATCGTGTCCCCTCTCAGTCATTCTTGTTGCTCTTCTCTGGACCCTGTCCAATTTCTCCACATCTTTCTTGAAATGCGGTGCCCAGAACTGGACATAATACTCCAGTTGAGGCCTAACCAGCGCAGAGTAGAGCAGAAGAATGACTTCTCGTGTCTTGCTCACAACACACCTGTTAATGCATCCCAGAATCACGTTTGCTTTTTTTGCAACAGCATCACACTGTTGACTCATATTTAGCTTGTGGCCCACTATAACCCCTAGATCCCTTTCTGCCGTACTCCTTCCTAGACAGTCTCTTCCCATTCTGTATGTGTGAAACTGATTGTTCCTTCCTAAGTGGAGCACTTTGCATTTGTCTCTATTAAACTTCATCCGGTTTACCTCAGACCATTTCTCCAATTTGTCCAGATCATTTTGAATTATGACCCTGTCCTCCAAAGCAGTTACAATCCCTCCCAGTTTGGTATCATCTGCAAACTTAATAAGCGTACTTTCTATGCCAACATCTAAGTCGTTGATGAAGATACTGAACAGAGCCGGTCCCAAAACAGACCCCTGCGGAACCCCACTTGTTATACCTTTCCAGCAGGATTGGGAACCATTAATAACTACTCTCTGAGTACGGTTATCCAGCCAGTTATGCACCCATCTTATAGTAGCCCCATCTAAATTGTATTTGCCTAGTTTATCAATAAGAATATCATGCGAGACCATATCAAATGCCTTACTAAAGTCTAGGTATACCACATCCACCGCTTCTCCCTTATCCACAAGACTCGTTATCCTATCAAAGAAAGCTATCAGATTGGTTTGACACAATTTGTTCTTTACAAATCCATGCTGGCTATTCCCTATCACCTTACCACCTTCCAAGTGTTTGCAGATGATTTCCTTAATTACTTGCTCCATTATCTTCCCTGGCACAGAAGGTAAACTAACTGGTCTGTAGTTTCCTGGGTTGTTTTTATTTCCCTTTTTATAGATGGGCACTATATTTGCCCTTTTCCAGTCTTCTGGAATCTCTCCCGTCTCCCATGATTTTCCAAAGATAATAGCTAGAGGCTCACATACCTCCTCTATTAGCTCCTTGAGTATTCTAGGATGCATTTCATCAGGCCTCGGTGACTTGCAGGCATCTAACTTTTCTAAGTGATTTTTAACTTGTTCTTTTTTTATTTTATCTTCTAAACCTTTCCCCTTCCCATAAGCATTCACTATGTTAGGCATTCCTTCAGACTGTGAAGACTGAAACAAAGAAGTCATTAAGCATTTCTGCCGTTTCCAAGTTTCCTGTTACTGTTTCTCCCTCCTCACTGAGCAGTGGGCCTACCCTGTCCTTGGTCTTCCTCTTGCCCTTGGTCTTCCAGTACAGATCCAGTATCTCCCGTACAATCCATGCTGATCAGCGCTCCACGCTGTGCAAACAGGAAATGAAATTCAAAAGTTTGCAGGGTTTTTCCTGTCTACCTGGCCAGTGCATTAGAAACTCTGGCCAGTGCATCCGAGTTCAGATTGCTGTCCAGAGTGGTCACAATGGTGCACTGTGGGATAGCGCCCGGAGGCCAATACCGTCGAATTGTGGCCACACTAACCCTAATCCGACATGGCAATACCGATTTCAGCGCTACTCCCCTCGTCGGGGAGGAGTACAGATATCGGTATTAAGAGCCCTTTATATTGAAATAAAGGGCTTCGTTGTGTGGATGAGTGCAGGGTTAATTCAGTTTAACGCTGCTAAATTCGATATAAACGCGTAGTGTAGACGAGGCCTGTGAGAGCTCAGAACCTCTGAAAATGAGGCCCCTTTTGATTTGTCTCATGTATTTTTATTTTCTTGGTGTTTAGATGCATCACATTATCAGTGTAATTTGTCCACTCCAGTAACCATAAAAACACGGAACACTTTCCTTTGTGGTTGCATGGCTAGTAAACTGTATGCTGCTGACTCCTAAATAGTGAGTCCTTAGTAAAATGAATCTTGTATTTCCTCCTCTGCTGTGTACTGCTGCAACGTCTATGTTCCTTTAAAGTGGCAGCCATTATTCCGAGAGAGAAGTTCCGTTGGTATAATGGTGTTTCATATGGACAGGCTCGGTACATACTTACAGCAGCACCGGAGTTGCTTATTTGCCTCACATACGAGGTGTTACCGACTCACTAGGTCTCGTATGCTTTTGTGAGTGTTGTTTCCCTGATGGGGTGGGTTTCAGGAGCAGGGGGTTGTTATCTTGAAGGGTTGGCATACTCATTAAGGATTTTAGTAAAAGGGCTGATGCCAGTTACTTCCCCCAGAGCAAGAAGGAAGCAAGGACCAGACTGTGACTCTTGGTTCCTGCCCTGCTCCTGGGCAATGCTGCTATGTGAGGGCTTCTCGGGAGGTAGCTTCTCCTGACAAGCCTGTCCTGGGGGAACGCTCTGGCTGCAACAGGGGCTCCGAGAGACCCTTTATACCACTCCGGCCCTTTAATGCCATGTCATAAAGGGGCCCGAGTGGGGGTGAGGCGCTCACAGGCTGGATCATAGGGGTACAATCCAGGCCTGAGAGCATGACTGCAGAGGTGCTAAGCACCATTTGAACTCAATGGGAACTGCGTGCACTCAGCACCTGCGGAAGAGGAAGTTCAGTTTTCCAATGCGCAGGGTTTCTGTAAGTAACTTATTTTCCCTTGCAGAAAACATTACACTTCTTCTGAACCACGCTCAGCTAAAAGAAACTCCTTTCACTCAAAACAACACCTATGAGAAACATGCATCTATTCCAGAGATCTTACGATTCAAAGTAAGTCTGCTTACTCGGAGGAACCCTGCACTGATACATTAGTGTGCAATGGAGCGTTCAGGAAACCAGCATGTGGAAAACAGGTTTAAAAACACCTCATGTGAGCTAGAACTGGACTGGATGTTGCTGGTGCTGCCTGTGCTTTGGGGTTGCCGTTACCCGGGGCAGAGAACACTCTTTTCCACATGGTCAGTGCAAATGCACATACATGTTTGGGAGAAAAGGGAGGTGCTCAGAGTCTGCCTGGACTGACTCCAAACTACAGTGGTTTTCATTACCCCTCTGGAAGTGGCAATCAGTGCTATGTGGCTTGTGACTGGCAGTTCATTTCTTTGTTGAACGGATTGAAGGTTTATCCCTATTTTTAAGGCTCAAGCCACTTGTGAGACTTTCATACGTGCTTAGTGGAGTTAGGGGCACCATTCCCATGAGACTTGTGCTCCTAACTCCCACAGGGTGCATTGGAAAAAAACATGTACAGGGAGATTTTTCAAAGGCACAAATGACAGCTCTGCACCTAAGTCCCACTGAAAGTCAATGGGAGTTTGGCATCTCTAACTGCCACTGGAAAATCTTCCCTGTAACTAACAAGACATGCACCTTTGACAGTCTGCTGGCATATTCCTGTCTATGACTGCTTCTCTCATTAGATTGGAGGCTCTTCTGGGTAGAGACTCTCTCTAAATATGTTTACACAGTACTAGCAAGGCAAGTCCTTATGCTGATTGGGGTCCCTCGGCATGGCTGGAATAATAATAACCACCATAGTCATCATAATTAATAAATAAGAGTTTTCATTGCTGGAGATCCTGTCCCAGGAATTAGCTAGTGCCAGGGTTGGCTTTGTAATGCCAGTGTATCATCTTTTATTGTGCTAATATGTCTTTCATGAAAATAAAAATAGTCAGTTTTTCCCCAAACCGCAGCGGAAACAGGGGTTTCAGAGCCTGAGCTCCAGCCCGAGTGGGGATGTCTATGCTGCTATTTTTAGCCTTGTACTGCTAGCCACGCGAGCCGGAGGCCGTTGACCCAGGCTCTGAAACCTGCTGCCACAGGGTGGTGGGGGGTTGGGTTTTTTTGCAGAGTAGATTGACCCAGAACTTGCAGACCCAGAGGAGAGCGGGCTAGAGTAGCTGTCTACCACCATGCCTACAACAGGGAAGTCCTCCATGGCTGCAACCAGGGCCCCTTGATGCCACTCTAGCTCTTTAAAACAGCACCAAGGAACCAGAGCAGGTGTGGGGCTTTCACCATAGGTACCTGCAGTTCATGTCCTATATTTACGTTTAAGCACCTAAATAATATTGAAGGGTCAAAGAGGGCACACTGGCAATTGTTTACAATGCTTAACTTTTATTAAAAATAGATGCGAGACGTCAAACATCACTGTGCAAAATCACAGAAGTGGTGCAATGGACGTCGTGATGTAATGTTGTTAATTGCTTGAATTACAACAGCCCCAGTGAGCTGGGCACTGTACAAACACATAATAAAAGATAACCCCTCCCCTAAGGACTTTACAATCGAAATAGACAAGGCAGACAAAGGGTGGAGGGGAAGCAAAGGCATGAAGAGAAGCAGGGCCGGCTCCAGGCACCAGCCCAGCAAGCTCGTGCTTGGGGCGGCAGATTCTACGGGGCAGCATTCTGGCCAATCCTAGGGCGGCACAGCTGCTTTTTTTTGTTGTTGTTCGCTGATCCGGCCGCCCTGTAGGGGGCGGCAGCGCAGAGGAGAGGAGCGCCCTGCTGGGAGCAGGCTGCGCTCTCCGTCTGCCCCAGCCGGTGTCAGGTCTGCAGCACCCAGCACGGCCCACGTCCTTCCCTCTCCGCCGACAGGAGCGGCACAGAGCCATCCTGGCAGGCAGCACAGCGAGCGCCCCGCTGAAGCCCTGGCTGCCCCCCTTTTCTCTCTCCCCCTGCTCCCTGCCCCTCCCGCCCCCCCCCCGCTAGCCGGGGCACGTCTGCAGCGCAGGGAGTCCCCCTGCACCCCGGCTCTGGCCGCCCCGCAGGTTTTGGTTTTTTTCCTGCTTTGCCGCTCTGGCCGCGCCGCAGGTATTTTTTATTTTTTTTGCTTTGCAGTTCTGGCCGCTCTGATTTTTTTTTTTTTTTTGCTTGGGGCAGCAAAAAAGCCAGAGCCCTCCCTAAAGAGAACTTGCTCAAGGTCACATAACACAGCAGCAGAGCAAGGAGCTGAGAATTCCAGGCCAGGTCCCTGGACCTTTCTGCCTCTCCAGGGCTGGGAAAAGTCACTGTGAATTTTAAATATCAGAGGGGTAGCCATGTTAGTCTGGATCTGTAAAAGCAGCAAAGAGTCCTGTGGCACCTTATAGACTAACAGACGTATTGGAGCATGAGCTTTCGTGGGGCATCCGACGAAGTGGGTATTCACCCATGAAAACTCATGCTCCAATACGTCTGTTAGTCTATAAGGTGCCACAGGACTCTGTTAATTTTAGTTCATTTTAAGACCTTTTGAACTAAAGGGCTTGAACACTGAATCCTGAATAAAAGCAAAGCAATGTCGGTATCCTTTAGCCCACTATTGATAATCCTTTTCTTTAACTTGTGTGTCTCTCTCTCTCTTTTTAATTTAAAGACATCCCGCTTCCAAAGCATGATAAAACTTCTTTGTGACTACAAGAGCTTTAAATCACTGCAGCGTATCTGTCAGCTCCCTACTGTTAGCTTTGAAGCACTGTGTGAACAAAGTCAATTTCATGAGCAGCTCCTTCGCAGCACCGAGTTAAGCAATCCCCTTGTGACAGATGTAGTTAATCACAACAGAGTCCTTCGAGAACTTCGGGATGTAGTGATTGGGGATCCCGCCAAAATCCAGTCACAAATTAATTGGTAAGGACTTGTCTAAGCTCTTCTACACCAGTGTTTCTTCCTGAAATTATTAATGTGGACCCTTTATTTTCTTTTAATATTGTCCATTTTTTAAAATTTAAGGATTCAAGAAAATGTGCCGCAAATTGATTATTTTCAAGATATCCCTCGGTATATGGCTATAATGAGTTCCATGATGAATACCACTGAGAATGCAACAGTTTCAAAAAAGAAAGGTAGTTTTACCTGTTTACTTTAAAACGTTGGTTTATAAGAATGGTCACTAATTTACTCATTGCTGTTGGCCTTTCCGAGGCAAATTTCACTGATTGTCTTATGTAAGCTATATGATGACTAAAGTAAGCATGTGCTATGTCCATTAGCTTCTTTTCTAGGACAGGTCGTAGGCCTATTGAAGTCAGTTACAAAACTCCTATTGAATCAGAGTTGCTGGCTCAAGCCATCAGAGGTCCGAAACTTATGTACAGGCAAACTGCGCTCGGTGCAGGACCCAAAAGGCCTGGCTTCAACAATTCTCAGGTCTGCCAGAGGCTTATAGATTGTCAAATGGTCCATCCAAATTCAGACATGTTTGAGCATGACACATGGTAGTGCTCCTCTCAGCCAACATGCACAACATCTTCAGTCTGGGCAAAAATGTTTCCATTCCGCTGTCTTAACATAGGTGCTCTGTGCATAGATATATAATAGCTCTGTAAGTATGGAGAAAACTATTATATCATTTTTTGTTTTTTTTATTTTAAAGAAATGTTAATGGCTGTGTTTAAAAATGTCGACCAGCTGAAAGAGGAGCTCAGAAATGAAGCAGGAATGTCCACAGCAAGTATCAAAGCCCTGATGGAAATGCCTCTCCCAGAAAACATAACTCAGGTAAGTTTACCGTAATTCTAGCTGAAGGTCCTTTTAAATTCGGCACTCAGATAATTAAATCTAGGAGCTATTAGTGAAAGCAGCTCAGCGGATCTCTGCTCCTGTGGGGACGCAGAGAGAGATACATGATGTTTAAGGGACACAAGCTCTATAGTGCTTTATAGATCAAAATAGACACCCTGAATTGCAACTGAAAGAACTTTGTAAGCCGGAGCAGCCTCTGGAGACCAAGAGCGCCATGTTCTTTGACTGACACCACTAGCAGGTGGGTAGCCACATAGTGGGTGATGGCTGAAATATTTAGCTAGTGCATCATGCATTGCAGTAATCCAGTCCAGTGGTCACAAATGCATGGGTATTTTTGGTGAGGTCCACACTACAGGGAAACAGTCGCAATGCAGATGGAAAAGGGCATTTCTGGCCACTGCTGCCACCAATAATTACAAGAGCTACCCCTGGGATCCAAAATATCCTTGCAGACAGTGAATCTCAGCCAAGGATGGACCCGCTGTCCTCAATGGTTCGGCTCCAAAGACTTCTTCCCCCAGCCCTGCTTCAGAGCCTCACCATCATCTTGTCTGGATTCAGTCTCAAACAGCTCATTTTTACCCACCCCCCAGCTCTGTCAATCACCGGGAAAGTTAAACTGCTGGATCATTTCAGCCTGTGCAAAGTGTGCTAAAGCACTACCATTCTGCTTTGGTTCTCCATGCAGGAATAATGGGGAGGAGAAAGTATGTTTCTTAGTCTACAGCATTGGAAGATGATGTTGGAGAAGCATTTAGAAGTGGTAGTTTAAAACACGCATGTTGGAGTAACCTAATAATGTACAAATCTCCTGCTTTTTTTGCAAATACAGCTCGTTTCTCAGATTCTCCAGCTGGAGTCGTGTGACGTCCATTCCATCGACCCAAAGCTAGACACAGTAGTAAAGGAGTTCTGCCACCTGTCACTCCCAGAAAGGACCCACCAATCTTACATCCTGGGGGTCATATTCTTACGTCACTTAGATGTTTACAACTTTCTGTACAAGGTTTGTGTTGGATTTTTAGAGCACTTTTGTGGCTTTTGTTAGCTACTGTGGCTAAGATCCTCACCTGGTATACCAGTACTGGAATGGAGCTAGGATGCTTCCCACCAGCTGATGATCTGGCCTTGTGCGTGAAATAATGAATAATGTTATATTGCATACCCATGCTGACATATACATTAAGACGATTGTCCATTATAGAGCCAGCTGGTGTAAACTGGCATGCCTCAGTTATAACCATTGGGACTACACTGATTTACGGCAATTTAGGATGTGGCTCACTCTGGCCTGGTAGACCAGCCAACCATCCTAGCCTAGGTCAGGTTCCAGTGGATACAAGTCACTGAGCTAGGGCTCACTGTACCAATTAGCTATCCCACCAAATCCCAAACTGTAAAAGGTGCTGTGACATTTATTTGCCCAATCCATAATAATGTTGCAATTGCTGTTATGACCAATCAAATATTCAATATGTGTCATTACGGTTGGTGAAAACCACATGCTAAAATAGGTATGATTCATCAACAAGTATGTTTTCGATACACCTTTAACAATGCTGAAATAATTGTCCTGCCGAACAATACAATCAAATGAACTTGGCTCTGTAGTGATGGACATAAGAACGGTCATACTGGGTCAGACCAATGGTCTATCTAGGCCAATATCCTGTCTCCATTTGTGGCCAGTACCTGAGCTTCAGAGGGAGCGTACAAAATAGGGCAATTTTGGAGAGATCCCCCTCTTCTTCCCCTCCCAGCTTCTGGCAATCAGGGTTGCCCTGAGCATGGGGTTGCATCCCTGTCCATCTTGACTAATAGCCATTGGTGGATCTGTGCTCCATGAATGCATCTAGTTCCTTTTTGAACCTGTTATACTTGTGGCCGTCACAACACCCCATGGCAATGAGTTCCACAGGTTAATTGTGCACTGTATGAGAAAGAACTTACTCTTGTTTGTATTAAATCTGCTGCCTAGTCTTTTCATTGGGTGGCCCCTGGTTTTTGCATCAATGGTGCTGAAGGACCTGTACTGTATTCCAGCCATCCTCCAAACAAACTTTCCCACATTTTAACTGTTTAGAGCCAGGTTCTTTAGAGCTATACCTAAAGTTCCAGGGTGGAATTTTCAACAAGTGGGTAAGTGACTTGGGAGTACAAGTCTCATTGATTTCCTATGGGATTTGTGCTCCTAAGTCACTTAACCACTTTTGTAAATCCCACCGCTGACCTCAAAGAATTAGTACCAGATATGTGTGTCTGTAGATGCTTACAGTTATTTTCTTCCTTCCTCTCTCTTCTAGATGTTTTTCCCCAAAGAACTGCAGAAATCAATGGACAAGATGTTAGGCCTCCTCAAGGAGATGGAACATTTCAGGAACCAAGTGGCGTCTGGCATGCGTCCACTGCTAGAAGCAATTAATTCATTCAAAAAGCTACGGCAGTCTAGAAATGTGCCCCTCTCCAAGGTGTGTATTAGTGTGGGAATGGTCCTGAGCTAAAATGCCTTTGGAGTAGTTACACAGTGTTGTCCGTAGAATCTCTAAGTGCATGAAGGGAAGTAGCCAGTGGTCAGCAAGTCTCTGTCGGGATACTGAGAAGGTTCTTGTTTGGAATGACGTAGGTAGCAGAGGGACAGTCACATGTTCGGTCGGGGCGAGGAGAGGAATGAAAACACAGAAGACTTACAGCTGTGTTGAAGTAGGGTAACTAGGCAGGAGATTAAAGGAGACCTACAGGCACATTGAAAAGACCCAGCAAGAGGATAGTAAAAACAGCATGAGAGCAGGGGGGGCTGGAACAATTCGTATGAGGTGGGGGTGCTGAGAGCCCTTGAACCAAACCGTAAACCCTGACTATGATAGAAACCGCTTTAAGCCAGGGGGTGCGGCAGCCCCCCTAGTTCCAGCACCTATGCATGAGAGTGACACAGCAAGGGCCTGATCTGGGCCCCTTCCCCGAGACCCCCACTCCTTCCTCCATTCCATACCCCAGATCCCCGCTGCTCGCCGCGTCCCTCCTCCTCAGGATGGGCGGCGGCTCGGCCCGATGTGGCTGGGGTGGGCGAGCAGGAGCTCCTCTGGTCGCAGGGGGCCCTCAGGTCTTCTCCTTTTATTGGGGGGGTTGGGGTGCTGGCGTGTCGGGGGGCAGGGCCTTGGGCAGAAGAGGCAGGGCTGGCGGGCTAGCCTCCTTTCACCAGCTGCTCATCAGCCTGATCCAAAGCCAACAGAAGTCAATAGAAAGTCTCTCATCAACTTCAGTGAGCTTTGGCTCAGGCGATCATCACACTTACCATGGTGATTGCACTTATCAGCCAACTGGCTGGTCATGGTGCCTTACGCTATCCCTAGGGCCGAGTACCATCCTTCTGCAGCTCATCTCTTGCCCTGTCATTACGATTCTTTTGCATTATGGGAGTAAATCTTGCTCTACATACTCCAGGGAATAAATCACCTTGAAATCAATGAGAGCTGAGGATGTTCTTCACCTTACAGGAGACATCCAGCATGTCTCATGATTGGATTCTCAACACCTTTATATAAATTTGCCAACTGCTAACACATATCAGCACAAATTATCCTTTGATACTGATGCTTTTCATTCGTATTTATAAATAAGCATGCAAAGGACCAAGCCAGATATTTTCAGGTTTTCCAAGGAAAGTCCCTTGTTTTGTACACGGATAAACTCTTCTCCAAAAGCCTGCATAAATGCGGTTTACTTCTCCCACTGAAATAAGGCGCTTTAAACATGCAGGTGTTTTTGTTTGCTTTTGTTTTTTGTCCCATAGGCATTGTTGAAAACAACTAACATAACAGTAACTCATGGATCATTTAAGTCCATTTCGAAAGCTCTCTGCAATGAGGAAATCACACCCTTGTTTTTTGAATCTTTGCTGCCCGATTTTGGAGCTCCAAAAAGACCTAGTTCTTCTACCCAGGATGAAAATGTACAGAAAATGATGAGGAAATATGGCATTCCCCAGGATCCCAGTGAGTTTGCTGCAAAAGACGCGCCACAAGAGAAAACACTGAAACTATTCGCTTTCTCAGAGAATGTAGTTAGACTTAAATAGAAGGTTAAAAAGTTGCGTGGGCTAGATTCTGTTCTCTTTTGCCCTAATTATAAACTGGTGTAACTCAGTTAACTTCAATGGAGCTTCCCTGATTCATGAGAATCTTCCCCCTCGCCCCGAGCCAGTTGAAATTTTTCAGACAAAACTTTCCATTTGAACAATTGCTTTTATTTTCAATGAAAATGCTGTGAAAAACTGTGTTGACGTTTTAAAAATTGTTCATTACTTTTTTCCCTTGCATCTTTCTGATGCCATTATCTAACTGGGGTGACAATTTTTTGGTCATTGAAAACTCTGGGTTTTGGTCAAGCAAATGTTCTTTCCATGGCTTCATTTCTAACCTTGAGAAACAATCGGAAAAAAATCTTGACATTTTTTGCAATTTTTTAAAAAAAAGTTTGGAACAGCTCTGGTCCCTTGCAGGTTTAGCGGCACACAAACGCATCAGACCAAACGCTCAGCTGGTTTAAACTGGCAAAGCTGCATTGAAATCAACGGCGCTATGCCAACTTCCACCAGCTGGTTATTGTATCAGCTCTTTGAGGACCACAGATTGATTGATGATGGAACTTTAATGTTTCCGGATGTAGCAGTTTATGTGGAAGGTGATGTGTTATTTTGTGCAAGATGCTGTGTTATATGACAGCTTGAGTCAGGGTATCCCTGCCGCTTCCACAAGTGGAGACGACTTGGAGCTGGCAGATCCTGGTGGAGAAGTGGGGAATGCAGTCTTCACGGCATTGTCCCTCTCTTCCCTCAAACCTGCAGTAGCCCATCTGTGGGAATCGGGCTCCAGAGGCCAGGGGGGAGTCAATGTGGCTGGGGGACACAGCTGCCTTCCACAGCTCTATGGGAACTCATGAAGTCCCTTTTCTCGACATAGGACTTTCTCCCCTAGGCATCTGTCTCTTCCATTTTATGTAACAAAAAAGAGCCGTGCATTTGTTTTGAACACTGGGGACAGAAACATTTTGGAGCTGACCCAAGCGTTTCTGATTAGGTCTAGCACTCAAGCTGTTCTGGACCAAACCCTCAAGTGGTGCAAATCTGCATAGCTCTGTTCAGTAGAACTGTGCTGATTTACACCCGCTGAGGATCTGGCTCATTATGCTTATGGGTGACTTATTTTCGTAAAGCTTAAAAAGGAAAACTCAGGCTTCTGAGAGGAGTAGGGCAGCGGCTTAATGCTTCCTCATCTCCCAATTCCCACGGTGGTCTGGTTTTAGGACTTGACAGGTCAGTGCTTTTATCCTGATGTGTCAGTTTTCCAGCTGCACTGACATTATTAGCTCCTCCTAGTTCACAAAACTCCATTTAACCTTAAAGCAGAAAAAGCTCTGCTAGAACAATGAGAATCTTGCTGTCTTGATTTCAGCAACAGGACAGCTTGGGGTGGATTAGTTCTGTCAAGAGGTATTACATCAGTCAGCGCAGAGAGAGTTATGCAGACATTAATCGGACACAACAACAAAAATACTCGTGGGAACTGTCATGCGTCTATTTTATTTGTGCTATTTGTTGTTTTTTTTGCCTTGCAGCGCCATTTTGCTTATCATTTTATCTGGATTTGGTTAGTACCTCTACTGGAGCTTTAATATGGTCTTTCCTCAAGCCTATGCTGTTTGGGAAGATTCTGTATACACCAGACACCCCAGAAACTCGAGCAATCATGGAAAAGGTATGATGATGTGAATACTAAGAGGAGCTCTGGTCAAGCTAATCCCAATGGCGGGGCTTCTTGTTGGGTCTGCAGTGCAGGCGGTTTTTTGGAGAAGCAGCAGAATTCTGCTTTCTGCCTGCACTGGAAGTGTTAGACTTGGTTGATAACCCCCTGGGGGAAAATTGAATCTTGAAGCATTACTATAGAACATAGCTGATGTGGTCTCAAACTGGGAGTAATCTAAGGCTTCTAAGACGCTCTGAGACAAAAGAAGAATGAAGATCAGTCATCAGCAAAGAATTGTTTAATGCATTTAAATTCAAAATGGGAGTGAGGTACCGACTGTGGGGTGTTGGTTGGGACCAACTGAAATCACGGCAGCTGGATCATAATTTTGCGAGTATTCAGAGCTGGGGGTTTGCTATGGACCCATCGCTGATTGGGTCATCCCTAAAAATAATGAGGTTAGATAAGCTTGCAAATCCTTTGGAACTTGTTTCCAGTGCACCGTAGCTTTGTATTTCTGTTTGTGGGAAGGCACTGCAGAAAGAATCCCGATCTGCAAGAAATGAAAATACAAATGAAAGTGAAAGGCAGCAAATTTAAACTGAGGAAAGAGAAGCATGACTTCACGCAATGCACAGCCTCTGGGGCTCTTCGAGACAAGCTGTCACTGAGGCCAAGAGCTTAGCAAGATTACAAAAGGGACTGGACATTTAGACAGATAGCAAGAATATCCAGAATTATAATAGAAAGAATGTAAAAAAAAACAATGGTGAAACCCTGTGTCTATTGAAATCAATGACATAACTTCCATCGACTTCAATGGGGCCAGGCTTTAACCCCAAGAGTTTTGGAAGTGATGTAGACACTCACTCTTCAAGATATAAACCAACCTGTAATGAATGGGGGAAAAATATTTCCCTGTGCTCAGGTTATCCCATAACTATCTACTTCATGGGGTTTCTTGCCCCTTAATCTGAAGCAGTTGATGGTGGCCACAGTCAGAGACAGAATGTGGGACTGGGCGGACCCGAGGTCTCATACAGTCTGGCGATTCCTATGGTTTACCGGTCCATTGAAAAAGAAGATTGTTAAAGAGGCAGCGACAATTTGAAATCTACCACTTTGTGAATGTGGCAGGCAAATAGTTTCATTTGCATGAAACATCCAAGCAGCACTGGAAATGTATGGGGCATTACAGGGTTTGGAAGGATTTCTCTGCAAAAGGCCTTAGACCCTAATCACTCCTGCCATAAGCAAAGGAATATCTTCCATTAATGTCAATGGCAGTTGCTCTCCCTTCATCAGGACTGACTTAGGTCCTTCATCACAGCAAAGCGCTGTATAACTCAACAAGAAAACAGAGTTTTGTGACTGCACCACATTACTGCTCTGTGCTAACTAGGTAAGGAGCTGAGGTCAATAGCCTTTAATAGTTTCTGAAGGAGTTTTCGGGGAGGAAAATGGTTGATTCTTCATTAATACAACTGGACTTTTATTCTTAGTCATAGAGCAAGTCTACGCTTAAAACGCTTTAAGCTTCTCCCGCCAAAAAAGCACTGTCTATGCAGGGGGTTAGGTTGGTATAAACGACGTCGTTCAGGAGTGGGGACTTTTCAGACCTCTGAGTGACGTAGTTATACTGATATAGGTCTGTAGTTTAGACCAGACCTCAGTCATAATACTTAAGGCCCCAACCCAGCAAAGCATTTAAGCAGGTGCTGAAGTCCAGCCCTGTTTAGGAAAGCACTGAAACATAGGCTAAACGTTAAGCACCTACATGTGACGGAGGCATGTGTTGAAGTTAAAGACATGTTAAAGTTAAGCATGTGCTTAAGCAGTCAGCAGAATAGGGACGGACTGCTGAATCGGGGCCTAAAGAAGGAAAAACTTGTTCAACGTCACGGTCAAGCATCATGGAAATATTAATTTAGCTTTTTGTAAACAGGTCAAATGGATTTATTTTGTGTGTTTGTTTTATTTGTTTTTTTAAGTCTAATGCAACCCTGAAGCAAATGGCTGATCTAATGCAGAAGTCCCAGGAATGGCTGGACAAGTCACCATTGATCATGAATTCACTGACTACGTTAAACCAAACAATTCCAGTTGTCAAGGTATTATCTCACAGCTAACAGGGTCCCTTTGTCGCTCAAGTAAACAAAAGGCTGGGGGCAGATCCTAGCTGATATAAATTGTTATAGCTCCATTAACGTCCACCAACAATACAAGCACCAAGAGATTTTAAAGGGGCACCTTTTCAGAGCTAATCCCGCCTTCTGAAATGCTTACAGTACGTCCTCTAAAACTTCCAACACTGAGGAGAGATCATTGGCTATACAAAGGGGAGAATTCTCTGAGGTTTGTAAATGCAATTGCCTTCTGCTTGACATAGCAATCAAAGCTGGGTGACTCGTTACAAGGCCCATGGCAGCCTGAGATACCAAAGAAGTGGTTCTCCTCAGGAAGCAGAAAAGCTGGGATAATACCTAGTTCTCCTCATTAGAAAAGTGCCTGAGAGCCTAGAGGATGAACAGATGCCATTCTGCCTTTGTAGCTCAACGAGGAAAAATATTTAAATATCAAGGTAAAACTTCAGACTCTCTCCATGAGGGAAAAGTCACTGCTCAAATCTGGAAAGCTGTAATGTGCTTCCTCTTTCTACTCACTCTCCATGCTCAAGTTCCTTTGAGGCCTTAGCAGCAACGATTGGCTTCTTTTTGGTTAAGAAACAGAACACAGCCTGCTATAGAAATGATACCTTGGGAACACAGAGTAATTATTAACTGGTCCCGGTGGCAGAAATTCACCACAGTGTAAAGGCCATAGCTAGACTCCTGGAAAATCCAGGATGGTGCGTGTGAGAGTCAGAGGTGAAACGTTCTCCACTGAGTGGACTCATTTGTGGAATGAGCTATTAGAGATTCAGCTAAACTAAAACCTGAAGGCCTGAGGCTCATTTACACTCAGGCCCCTGTGCGCTGTGCTCTGTGTAAGGTTCCCTTACAGGGTATGTCTACACAGCCTTTTGGAGCCCGCGAGTACGAGCCTTCCAGGAGGGTCGAAAGACTCAGGCTAGCACGGCTCATGCTAATGTTCTAAAAACAGCTGTATAGACGAGCCTAGGGAGAGGGGTGGGTTGGAGATCTCAAGCCACAACATCAAAGCATTGGCTGTGCAGCTATTTTTAGAGTGCTGGGGCAAACCTCACCAACCCCAGCCGGCTGATCTGGGCTGGGAAGCTTGCTCCTGCAGGCTCCAAAACCGTAGATACACCAAAAGTGGGTAGAAATTACCTACTTTAACATCTCCGTGTCACTAAGGATTCAGGCCTAAGTACTGTCCAGAACCAATCCGATGCCCGGTGACATCAGTGTGAGTGTTTTCCATTGGATCAGGCCCTTAGAGGGCTGTAAGACACCGTCATTGGCTAAAGTTTTCTCACCGTAACTGAAACCAAGTTAAGAGAGGAGGCTGAAGAAGGGCGTAAGGAACATGGAGGGGCTCCAAAGGGGTTGAATGTCACTCTCGCTCTCTCTCTCGTTTGACAGAATACCCTGCAGAATCCATTCGTGCAAGTTTTTATCAAACTCATGGTGAAGCTGGATGCTATCGAACTGCTGAGCCAAATAAATGAACTGGGTAAGTCGCTATTCATACACCTCCTATTTATATAACAGCACTTGGACCATCACAACTGCTGCACTGCCTTAGCCCATTGGTGTAATGATTCCTGCTGGCCAGTAGCTGATGCTTTAGTGCCAATCAAACTCATCCATAGTGTATATTTGCAATGCTTCATGCTTTGTGGGGCTGGAAAGATTCCTCCTTCACCCTCTTGAAATATCAGCATATGTCCTGAGCAATGTGGTTTGAGCGCCCACATTATGGATGGATAACACAGATGTGGGGAGAAAGGGAGCATTATGATCCTTGTTTTACAGATGGGAAACTGAGGCATAGAGAGATTAAGTATCCACCGTACACAGGAATTCTGTGGCAGATTTTGCCTTGAAGTGCAGTCTCCTCCGTCCCAATCTTGTACCTTAGCTCAGTGCCACTCATCCTCTCCATAAATGTGTCTTATGTGGCATAGAATCATAGAATATCAGGGTTGGAAGGGACCTCAGGAGGTCATCTAATCCAACCCCCTGCTCAAAGCAGGACCAATCCCCAACTAAATCAAGCCTCACCTTAAAAACCTCTAAGGAAGGAGATTCCACCACCTCCCTAGGTAACCCATTCCAGTTCTTCACCACCCTCCTAGTGAAATTTTTTTCCCTAATATCCAAACCTCCCCCTCTGCAACTTGAGACCATTACTCCTTGTTCTGTCATCGGGTACCAGTGAGAACAGTCTATGACCTGGGCTACGCAGGGGGTCAGACTAGATGATGATAATGGTCATGTTCCAGTACCAGATAAGGCCTGGCTCCAGAGCTTGCATATACACATCTGACGTGTTCATCATAAGATCCTTTAATGCTCTGCCAGGTCTGGCTGCGGTTCCTTTAAATCAATGGTCACTAACTCGTCGATCGCGATCGACCGGTCAGTCCTGGAGCCTTAGCCATTCGATCGCGATCTCCAGGCCGCTAAATGTCCAGCACTGCAGGGGCTCAGGAAGGCTGCCTGCCTGCCACGACCCCATGCTGCTCTCACAAGCGGCTGGCTGCTGACTTGTCTCTGTGGCCCCTGGGGGAAAGAGTGGGGTGAGGCGGCTCCGTGTACTGCCCGGAAACCGACCAATGGGAGCTACGGGGGTGGAGCTTGCAGGTGCGGGCAGCGCACGGAGACCCACTTCCGCCCTCCCTCCAGGGGCCGCATGCAGAGATGTGCAGCAGCCAGTCGCTTCCAGGAGCGGCGTGGAGCCACAGCAGGCAGGCAGCCTGCCTAAGCCCTGCTGCGCTGACCGGGAGCCACCTGTGCTAAGCACCTCCCGGCTGGAGCCTACACCTCGCACCCCCTTCTGGACCCTCACCCCCAACCCAGAGCTCCCTCCCGGACCCCGCACCCCCTCCCACACCCCAACCCCCTGCCCCAGCCCAGAGCCCCCTCCTGCACACAAAGTCCCTCCCAGAGCCTGCACCCCTCACCTTCTTCTGCACCCCAACACTCTGCACCAGGCTGGAGCCCCCTCTGCACCAAACTCCCCCCCAGAGCCCACACCCCTCACCCCCTCCTGCCACCCAATCCCCTGCATCAGCCTCAGCCAATGCACACCCCACAGTTGAGAATGTTACACTGATTTGTGACCATCCCTGAAAGATTTTGGATCTATAAACCACAAACGACACTAATAAAAAATGAAACTCATGAACTGTCCAGTGGATTCTGTGAGATTAGATGCAGTGTGACCATATGACCCCTGCACCCGAACTCCCTCCCAGAGCTTGCACCCCTGCCCCAAGCTCAGCCTGCATCCCCCTCCCCCGCTCTGAACCCCTCAGCCCCAGCCCAGAGCCTGCACCTCCTCCTGCCCCAGCCTGGTCAAAGTGAGTGAGGATGGGGGAGAGTGAGCGACAGAGGGAGGGGGGAATTGAGTGAGCGAGGTGGGAAGGGGCAAGGCCTTGGGGAAAGGGCAGGGCCTCAGGGAAGGGGCAGGGTAGATCCTGGGTTGATCTTAAGTTCAAAATATGATCTTGTGCGTAAAAAGGTTGGAGACCGCTGCTTTAAATGAACACCGTGCCACCTAATGGCTGAACAGTGTAATAGGGTTTAACATCCCGTTATAATAATAGTCCCTTCTGGCCTCAAAATCTATGAAAAATAGTCTTAAAAATCAAAGGACCTAGTTTAAATGACTCAGATCCTGAATGTTAGTCAAATAGACATTGCAAGAGAATCTCTGCAGTAAATTGTATTAATCCCCTCTGGCCACCAGAGGACACTGTTCAGACATAATTATCCATCCAAATAGTGAATTGGAAGTCTGATGGGAAGTGGTTTTAATAGTTCACTCACATCAGAACTGGAGTTTTGCTTTAAAGTTTTCAAGTCTCTCAGTCCCCCGTCCCCCCCGCCTCCCTACTCCCTCAGAGAACATAAGAACGGCCATACCGGGTCAGACCAAAGGTCCATCTAGCCCAGCATCCTGTCTTCCAACAGTGGCCAATGCCAGGTGCCCCAGAGGGAATGAACAGAACAGGGAATCATCAAGTGATCCATCCCTTGTCACCCATTCTCAGCTTCTGGCAAACAGAGGCTAGAGACACCATCCCTGCCCATCCTGGCTAATAACCATTGATGGACCTATCCTCCATGAACTTATCTAGTTCTTTTTTGAACCCTGTTATAGTCTTGGCCTTCACAACATCCTCTGGCAAGGAGTTCCACAGCTTGACTATGCGTTGTATGAAAAAATTCTTCCTTTTGTTAGTTTTAAACCCGCTGCTTATTAATTTTATTTGGTGACCTCTAGTTCTTGTGTTATGAGAAGAAGTAAATAACATTTTCTTATTTACTTTCTCCACACCGGTCATGATTTTATACATCTCTATCATATCCCTCTCCTCCCGCCCAGGTCATCTCTTTTTTCAAGCTGAAAAGTCCCAGTCTTACTAATCTCTCCTCATATGGAAGCTGTTCCATACCCCTAATCATTTTTGTTGCCCTTTTTTGAACCTTTTCCAATTCCAATATATCTTTTTTGAGGTGGAGCGACCACATCTGCACACAGTATTCAAGATGTGGGTGTACCATGGATTTATATAGAGGCAACATGATATTTTCTGTCTTATTTCCTATCCCTTTCTTAATGATTCCCAACATTGTGTTCGTTTTTTTGACTGCCACTGCACATTGAGTGGATGTTTTCAAAGAACTATCCACAATAACTCCAACACAGCCCTTGTTTATGCCAGTGGAAGCTGATGTAGATCAGGAGTCAGTCTAGTTCATTGCAACCCATATCAGCATGCTGTGTAGAATGAAATCTGTGAACATAGTCACCTACTGAGTGCAATCACCTGTCCTAACTGCAGCATACCCATCATCCTCGTGGCCGTTGTCCCACATTAGTTACACTGCATTGTATAGTCACCATGTACAACAGCCAGAAGACGGCAGTACCTTTATTGGCTGCATTAACAGGTCTAATACACACAGCACCATGGCAGTCCTACCTCTTACCTGACGGGCTTGGATAAAATAGATTGCGTTCTCTACTGAGCTAAAACAGATCAGCAGACATGGCAATTACACTGAAAATCACTGGACGTGGAAGGAATGGAGAACATCATACACAGTTTAAAAAAACAGCAGATTAGCAGTAACCTCTGGTTTGAAATGGCCATCACATTCCATAGTTGGCATTCTCCCAAAGACAAACTGATGAGCGTGTTAAGAATGATTAACCTAAAAATTGGGTCAACCACATGCATTCACTGCCCTGATAAATGCAGAATAATATTTTACGATGAATGTTTAGTGTGATTGTTTATTCCATCGTTATTAGCATTAACGGCATAATGAAGTGATGGTTCTTTTGCTTCATTCTCTTCCACTTCCCCCAGATGATATAAGGTTGGAATTGCAGAACAACGCCGACATCATCAATCAACTGAACACATTATCTACCCTGGCAGTAAATGTATCCTCCTGTGTGTCGTTTGATCGCATTCAGGTGGCAAAAACCAGAGAGGAGCTGGAAATGGTAGCTAAAGACCTTTTTTTGAGGAACGAACTTTTTGGAAGTAAGTGCCGTGTTCAGTTACAGAAATGTCCATGTAATTAATGATTTAACCCTTTTTTACTATGCTATCATGTGCAGTAGCCAAAGTGCAGTTCATGAGTCAAGTGTTATACGTAGAGTTCTATATTAGGAAGACAATAGGTCCCAGCAAACAATGCTCAACCTGCAATCTTCAGCCAGTCAGCCATGACATATTGCCTGGCCATGCCTCCTTATCACAGATGAGAGTGTGCTACAATCTGCTCCTTTTCATGCAGACTAGGTGTAGGTAGCCCTTGGTATCCTGGCAAGGTGCCAATATGGTCTTTTGTTGAGCACCTTGGGAACCCTTGGTGAATCTCCAGGATACAGAGCTGTCCTTCAGATAGGCCTGTAGAGGAAAAGGGATATGTAAATCAAGTAATATGAAGAGACCACACCTTTCTTTAGCAGATCATAATGTTCTTGAAATGCTTTAATGAAACCAAATAGCCCATTATTGTAGGAGACGTATATTGGCAGATGAGAACTACATTCATAAAAGTCAGATGAATTTGGCCCATTAACTTTTGGCTATCATATCAAATAGGGAAAAAGAAAGGACCTTATGTGTGTCCTTGGTTTAGTTTTTAAAGGTATTGGAATCAGGGGCGGCTCTAGCTTTTTTGCTGCCCCAAGCACGGCAGTCAGGCAGCCTTCGGCGGCTTGCCTGCGGGAGGTCCCCGGTCCCGCGGATTTGGCGGCTTGCCTGCAGGAGGGCCACCGTTCCCGTGTCTTCGGCGTACCTGCCGCCGAATTGCCGCCGAATCCGTGGGACCAGCGGATCTCCCACAGGCAAGCCACCGAATCTGCTGGACCGGGGACCTCCCGCAGGCAAGCCGCCGAAGGCTGCCTGGTTGCTGCCCTCGCATGGACCGGCAGGGTGCCCCCCACGGCTTGCCACCCCAGGCACTTGCTTGGAGCGCCGGTGCCTGGAGCTGCCGCTGATGAGAATGTGAGCTCAGGACTTTCTTGAAAGTCTCATAAACTGTTATTTTTTAATATCCCAGCCACCATTAAAAACATCTCCCTTATCAACAGAAACTTTACTAACCTTGATAATGTGATGTATCAGTAGTTATCAAAAATGATTTCCTGTAAATCTATCATACATGTGATTTGATACTCTGTATATGGAATATTTATATTTTTTCTAGTCGGGTTAGATCAAGGCCAAGGTTTTCCAAAAGTGACTAGTGATTTGGGGTACCTCCAATACTGAGTGCTGACGTAGGGACAACTTGAAAGGGTCTGCTTTTCAGAGGGTGGGTTCTCAGCACCCAGAATCACCAGTCGGTTTTGGAAATGTCAGCTAACTGTTGAGCAACAACAGCTAACTCTACTTTGACATGCTTGATAGTGACAACAAACTGCATAACCACCTGAGCAGTAGACTCTTTAGTTAAAAGACAGTTGGGTTTTAATATGCAAAAGGGTTATAAAATGAGAAGTTCAGATTTGATACTTATACGTGGCACTATCCTACTGCAACCATTGTTGACTGAAAAATAAACTTCACTTTGTTTTCTCAAGGTGTCATTTTCAAGCTACCATCAAGCAGTAGCAGACAGAGGAGAGCAACTCCCGGCAGTCCCTCCCTTCCTCCACTGGTCAATTATACCATCCGAATGAGCAGCAGGATTTCCCAAACGACAAATAGGATCAGGGAGAGGATCTGGACCGTGGGCCCACATAATTCAGCCTCGCAGAGCCAGATCTACAGCCGAGCCTTTATCTATATCCAGGACAGTATCGAGAGAGCAATCATTGAGCTGCAGACGGGGAAGAGTCCAGAGGAAATCGCTGTTCAAGTCCAGGCCACTCCCTACCCCTGCTACAATAAGGATATGTAAGTCCGTGAGCTTTTAGTTGTTTAAAATGAAACAATCATAGAATCATAGAGCTGTAGGGCTGGGCGGGACCTCAGGAAGTCAGCAAGTCCATACCCTTGCACTGAGGCAGGACCAAGTATACCTATACCATCACTGAGAGGTGTTTGTCTACAGCGTTCAACAAATCATCCGGTGACGGGGATTTCACAGCCTTCCTTGGAAGCCTGTTCCAGAGCTTAACTACCCTTATAGCTAGAATTTTTTTCCTAATATCTAACCTAAATCTCCCTTGCTGCGGATTAAGCCCATTACTTCTTCTCAACGACAATGACTTGCAGAACATGGTATACATTAGCAGGATAATCACAATGGTTGGGACTTACCGGCTTCCTCGAAGCCATGCTCCTATGAAAAGAAAATCATAATAGAAAAAGAAAATCTTTAAGAAGATTTAAAGAAATATTTTTTTGTTGTTTTAAAGGATCCAGGATGAGACTCTGGCCCTTCCGAAATCAATGGCAAAATGCTCAATGACTCCAGAGGGGCGAGGATTTCACCAGAGTGCTTTGTCTCTTCGTAACACTATAAATATGTGAATCGTCATAATTCCCGTAGGTAGTACTGTAGGTGAAAATTACTATCCCCATTTTATAGACAGGGAAACTGAGGCATAACGAGTCACTGGCAGAGCTAGGATTAGACTTCAGGAGTCTTGGCCTATTCCAGTAGGTGTATAAATGCAGATAGTAGGTTAGAGCTGGGAAACTCATCTATTGAGAAAAAAAAAGTCCCTAAATTTATGAGCCTAAATATGAGCTTTAAGTTACTTGATATTACTTCAAGTTTCAGTATTTGTTATTTGTTCCAGCAATTCCAGTTTAGACACAGTTCAGAGTGTGCAGTTCTGCTATATATGCCTCCTTCCCAGGTGCTGCAAGAGCTATAGAGGAGATGAGGTTGTAACCCTCCTCTCACTGTGACATTCCCCCTGGTGTTATCCAGACCAGTGATCTGCTAGATCACTCCAATCCTTGACTCAGGGAGCCAGCCTTACCCTGCTCTGCTCTGAGAATCCCCACTCCTGGGCTCTTCACGCACAGCCGCTGGCATGTAAACTGTTCTTTGGATTGTGCAACCAAATGACACTAGCCAGTATCTTCAGTCCCAGACACAACCCTAGGAACCTCCATCTTGCAGTGTCCAGTTATGCCCGCCGGACACTGGAAGCTTATATGAGTTCATCAATTTAACAAAGAAATTGATATGTACTAGGCTTGTTATCCCATGGGGAGTCTCTGACACGCTTCAAACCAAACACACTGCTTCAGGCAGAATAAACAAACGGATTTATTAACTACAAAGATAGATTTTAAGTGATTATTAGTCAAAGCATAACAAGTCAGATTTGGTCAAATGAAATAAAGGCAAAACGCATTCTAAGCCGATCTTAATACTTTCAGTGTCCTTACAAACTTAGATGCTTCTCACCACAGGCTGGCTGGTTGCCCTTCAGTCGCTTGGTGGTGATGTCTGTAGATGGAGGTGGAAGAGAGAGGAAGAGCATGGCAAATGTCTCTCCCTTTTATCATGTCCTTTCTTCCCTCTTGGCTTTGCCCCCTCCTCCCCCCGCCCCGAGTCAGGTCAGCATTACCTCATCGCAGTCCAAAACTGACTCACTCGAGAGTCCAGCAAATCCTTCCTTGTTGCCTAGGCCAATGTCCTTTGTTCCTGTGAGGCTGGGCTGAGTTTGTCTCATATATGCCCTGATGAGGTGTGAACTGCCCTTCTGCTTCTGGAGAGTTTTTGCCTGTGCTTGCTTTAATCCATGAGGACACATTTTCAACCTCATAACTATATACATGAAATTACAACCTATAACATTATTATAACAACGATTACTATAACATTACCATAACAACAATGGTCAGTGAATCATGAGCCTTCTGAAGACACCCGAAATGAGAAATTTTGCATTGGATATCACATAATCATTTTACAAGGATGAACATGGGGGTTCTGGGGGTTCCCCCGAGGTACAGAATGTCACAGCCTAAATATGAGCTTTAAGTTACTTAATATTACTTCAAGTTTCAGTATTTGTTATTTGTTCCAGCAATTCCAGTTTAGACACAGTTCACAGTGTGCAGTTCTGCTATATATGCCTCTCTCCCAGGTGCCGCAAGAGCTATAGAGGAGATGAGGTTGTAACTCTCCTCTCAGCAATGATGGGGAAAGACAGATGAGATTCCAGTGCACTGAGCTGTCATGGTTAACTGCCTGTTACACCAAGTGGTGCAGTATGAATGGTGTATGAACCAGAATGAGTCTTGATAAACAGACTGGCACAGGAGTAAGGAGTTTTGGATTCTGATCACCTTGAGCCAGATCTCAGCTGGTGTAAATCAGCATAACTCAGCTGACTTCAATACAGCCAAACCATTTTATACCAGCTGAGGATCTGGCCCCTGGGTGTGACAGTTATGATAAGAAATGGAATCCTGGGATTGTGAGGTCTCAGAAATTATTGCAGGCACCAGAGGCAGCAGCCAAGCTGGGTAAAAGCATGTGTGAAAAGCCATTTTCATTGTATTTTAAAGCAGTGAGGGATGTTCAGTGCGGGATGTTGGCTTGGACTATCATTCTACAGAGGACAGTATAACTGACTCCACTCAGGCCAACCGAAAGGATTGAATGGAGTTAGGCAGGGGTGGTGTCCCTAGCCTCCGTTTGTCAGAAGCTGGGAATGGGTGACCGGGGATGATGGATCACTTGATGATTACCTGTTCTGTTCATTCCCTCTGGAGCACTTGGAATTGGCCACTGTCAGAAGACAGGATACTGGGCTAGATGGACCGTTGGTCTGACCGAGTATGGCCGTTCTTAATGCAGAACATTTCATACTAAAAGCCTGAGTTTGTACCACCTGAGCTAAAAAACAAGCTGCAACCTGTAGGACATTTGTTAACCTTATATGTTGATCAGAGAGAGAGTTGTATTCTAAATGTAGGTTACAATAAGATAATTCACATGCAAATGGTCTGCCACCTTATTGTGACTGTGAAGTGGTCAGGAATAGCTCAGACAAAATGTCAATTATTTACAGCAAAAATATGGATTTTTATTGTTAAATCATTATGTACTCTGATGAACTATTTCCTGGAGCACTTAGTATTGAGTTGTACGCTGCTTTTCTCGCAATCTTGCTGCCAAGAAAACAACTCACCTTCACAATTCTCTTTCCCCCACCTGGAAAGTTCAGGAGATGCCATTTCATTCAATTATTAAAATACTCAGGAGCTGTGGAATGACGCTGCAATAGAAGCTGTTATAAAGTCAACATTCATCAACTGCTACCACTCAGTTACCATTTTACAGGCAAAGTTGTGGCAATCTCATATGTCATTGTACCGTAACATTTGGAAACTGTTGAAATTTGGAGACCTGGTTGACATTCTTTTTAGTTGAAAAACACAGTTTTATCGAAATCAAAGCATTTCATAAAAATGGGTTGATTTTTATGACATCTTTGAGTTTTCAACTAAAACAATTCAGAACAAAACGAATTTTTTATTTTGTTTGAAATAGTTTCATTTGAGACTTCTTGCAGAAATAGTATTGGCTTTTTTCATCAGAAAGGGAACATGCTATATGTTCATTAAAGTTAATCTACTGTAGAAAAACAATCTGTTAATAATCTTGTTTTCAAATACAGTAGGTTCAATTTACTACCACTACTACTTCCTTTTGACTGGAAGGAAAGTCTGCTGGCTAAAGTATATGGCTGGGGGTCATGAAACATGGATTCTAATGCCGGTTCTCTCACAGTCTGACACTGGGCAAGACACTCAGGCCACAATTTTCAAATGTGGATGTCAGGTTAGGCAGCTGAATCCATAAGTAGACAGGGAAATAAGCAGCCTGATTTTCAGAAATGGTAACCATCTGCTGACTGTATTGACTAACTTCATTCGGAGTCATGAATTCCCAGCACTTTGGATTTAGATGACTAACTTTAGACACACAGTTTTGAAAATATTGGCCTTAATCTCTCTGTGTGGCAGTTTCCCCAGCTGTAAAATCCAACTAATAATACTTACATGACAGCAGGGTAAAAAGGGTTAATTCATTAATATTTTTAAACTGTTTGGAGGTTCTTGGCTGGAAGATCCTATGTAAGTGCAAAATACCCTTTTTCTAATATTAATTATACTCTACATTTAAAAACATGAGCATGGTTTTCCTCTGCAAAGAGTATTAGTTTGAAAAGTATATTCAGCAGAAATCCCTAATCTAGCACATTTTCTATTCAGCTAAATCCTGCATTTGCCTTTTACAGGTTCTTAAGCAGTGTGACCTACTCTCTTCCATTTGCTCTGATGGCTGCCTGGTCGCTGTTTATAGCTGCTTTTGTGAAAAAGCTTGTTCAAGAGAAAGATCTAAGGCTTTATGAGGTACATTAATGAAATTATGACTAGATTTTCTATCAAGAATGTAGCAGATAGATGATGTGACATTGACTGGAGTGGCACAAGTGTTAAAAGCCCTGTTGTCACTGTATAAAATGCACATGCTAAACATGTAAATGTATGGACTCAATGACATGAATTAATCATAGTTGAAGGGAAATCACTTACTTACTTTGTTAAAATGAGAGCTGGGGGCTGACTAGCGTTTCGGCAAATAAACCAACTCTTCTGCTGTGTGTTTCCATTTGGGTGGGTGGGGATGGCAAGTTGTCAATGTGTTGTTAGTGGTTATATGCAGTGAGGGATGGGGGACAGCGATGTGAAATGTTCAACTCCAACCTAAAACCAACTGACACACAGCCGGGGTTCAGGTTTCACCTGTGTTTCTGAACTTGCTGCAATGGTTTGCTGGAGCTGCTCTGTTTCTGTAAACTGTCTTGCAAAGCTTTTGTCATCTTGATTTTTCAGGAAAAGTCGCTCCGGGCAATCTAGTCATATAAATCTCATGGCTTGTCTCTTGTGTCCCTGATTGGACCCATAGCCCATGTGATGAGGAGGGTTTGGCAAACTCAGCAGACTCCCCGGGTATCTAAAAGAGAGGCTGAAACTGGGGCAGGCCCCCAGACAGTAGAACGCCCTGGGCGTCGTATTTTACCTCCTCTCTAGCGAAAGGGAGCTCTTCGCTCATTGCCCCTACCAGAGGGAAAATAATGCACTGAAAGCAAAGCGACGCTCTTTTCCCTACCATAATTTAATTGCATTTTCAAAGTGAACATGTACGACAGCCTTGAGAGCAAAAGGGCTTTTGCAAGCCTCACCCTCAGTAATCAACAAGAACTCAGACAGATCTGTTCCTGTTACCATTCCCATGGAAACAGCTGCTGGATCACCAAAAAATGTCTTAAACTAATGGATACTTACAAACATTGAAGGAAATTTAATGAGCTTTTTTTTTAAAAAAAAAAACCAAACCAATTAATTGATTAATCTAATTGATCGCAGCTTTTTCTGATGCTATTTTCCACAGGAACCAAAGTAGCAGCAGGCTACATTAGAAATGTAACCAATCGCATCAGTTCTAGAAGAGAGCTGTGAATGTGGTTTCTCTTGCAGCACATAATATTCTTAGTCTCCCAAAGCCGAGAGGGCCAGATTCACAGCTTATGTAAATGAGCCTTTGTTGCAGCTGTGTCTATTTACACCAGGAGGCTCGAGATTTCTAGTGTTAGGTAAGTGGGAAATGGAGAAATTGACTTTTTCTTTTACAATGAGATCATTGGTTGAGATTTTAAAAGTGTCTTTGCAGTGAAACCACTCACTGGTCTTTTAAAATATACCCAAAATGTTTTAGAAAAGCAACAAATACGGTTATACTAGAGGCAAATGTTAGTATTTGCGTTCGATTTTGGGGGCCATATACACCTTCCGGGACATGGCACTCTTGTACTGGACTGTTCTGCAAACACAGGATGGTCCGAAGATGCAAATTTGCTAGGCTACCCTGGTTTATAAGTAGAGCCTATGCCAAAATCAGAGCGGACATGCTCTAATTCCATGCACTATCCGGAGTGTGAGACGAGAATGTTGAAGTATTTCAGTGCCAAGTATATAATCAGAAATATCTCGTAATAAACAGCTGTCCGTTTTCTGCCTTCCTTTCCATAGTACATGAAGATGATGGGTGTTAACTCCAGCAGCCATTTCATTGCCTGGTTCATTGAAAGCGCCACCTTCCTTCTAATCACAGTCACGTTTCTCATCATTATACTGAAAGCTGGCAACATCCTGCCCAAAATCAATGTGGTGATCCTGTTCCTGTACCTCATGGACTACAGCCTCTCCATCATAGCCATGTGCTACCTCATCAGTGTCTTCTTCAACAACACCAACATTGCCGCCTTGGTTGGCAGCCTTATCTACAGCCTCACCTTTTCTCCCTTCATTGTGCTGCTGGTAATTGAGAATCATTTGAGCTTCTCAGTGAAGAGTCTGCTGGTAAGTTTTTTTTTCTCATTAAAATAAAGGGGCAGAAGTGTTTGGGAGCAGACATTTGCTTCTGGGGCTCCCGAGGGTCGCAAATGAATGTGAGCCAGGTGGCTTCATTCTACACGCTGTTTATGGACATCACCGAACCACTGCAAAAAGTGACACAAAGTAGACTTCTCCATGGCTGGCAGGTTCTGATCAAGAGCTACCCACGGCTAGAATAGAAAGGCTGTTATGGATAGAAATGAGGGGCTCTGGTAGAGCTTTAAGGGAAAGTTGCTGACTTCATTACACCTGGTGCTGCCAATTCTTTAATTGCACAAACCTCCAATTCTCCTTGACGTAGTAATGAAAACAGAACTCAAGAATTATAATGTAATGCTTGCGCCAAAAGAGAAAAAAACAGGATGATCAGATATCAGTTCCTTTCTTAACTGAGATATGGAATGAAAGGACGTAGCAGGAGGGGCAAAACATCTCACTGACTAACCCATCTCTGTCCTGCAATGGAAACCTCAGATCCTGCACTCCATTCGGATCCTACAAAGTAAAGCAGTTACACCCAAATCTTCAAATGCATTTAGACTCCCAACATCCACTGATTTCAATTCAAATTGGGAGCCTAAATACCTCTGAGGATCTGGGCCTTAGTGTCATTGTGGCATTCAGGAGTACCTTTCTCATTGCCTGGACTGTATAAATTATAAGGCATTAGTCTCATAAGTAAAAACCTCCTGCTGGAGAAAAACATTTCTCTGGAATCATAGATGTTTAGGTTCCAAAAGCCAATTTCATTGCTTGCATAAGCAAACATAAATCCACAGAATTCAATGGATTAATTTTGCCTTGTGCGTCAAGTAATTCTGACTGCCTGATTAACTTGCAAAGTTGCAATTTTTCAAAAAAATGTATCAGCCAAAATCCTCTATTTGTGAATACTGCTTGCTTAAGATACCTAACTATCTGATTTTTGTGTACAAATGCATGTTTTTGCACAAAGAAGCAACTGCATGTGCAAAATCATAGAGGCAAGTTTTGAGATCACCACTGAAAATTTTGTCAATGATGTGTTTGATCCAGTGCTCACTGAAGTCAGGGGAAAGATTTGCATCCACATCTCTGGCCACTGGATCAGGCCCAATGAATGGTTTTTTGTGAATTCTTCAGTAATTTTGTTTTCCAATTTGTTCCTCAGAGCCTGTTGTCCCCAACTGCATTCAGTTATGCAAGTCAGTACATTGCTCGTTATGAGGAACAGGGCATAGGTATGTAGGGCACATATGAAACTAAGTTTTGCTCCTTCATGACTGTGATACTTCATCAACATATTTCACAATATATTCTTTATCTTGACTTCAGGCCTGCAATGGGACAATATGTATAGCTCACCAATGACTGGCGACAATACTTCTTTTGGCTGGATGTGCTGGCTAATTCTGATAGACTCTTTCATCTATTTCATCCTGGGCTGGTACATTAGGAATGTTTTCCCAGGTAAGAATGCAAAGTATTACAAGCGACTGCCACACAGTCCCTCAGGAAAATTATAAATCAGCCCTGGCGGATTCCAGAGTGCATTGGAGTGGGTAGATCTATACTCGGAGGCACCCTCCACTTGTGGATCACAGAGGTGTGATTTGCTTTTTAATTTTGTGCGACACAAAGTAATAACTTTGGGGGTGTCCCTGGGTTCCAGGTGTGACTGGGGATCTGAGAGGAGTAATGAAACTGTGACAGGGTGACTCAGCAGCCTAGAAAGGGTTAGGGGGGTCCCTGCCAGTCACATGGCTAGGTGGGCTATATAGGAAGCTGGGCTGGGGAAGGCTGCGTACTCTTTCCCCCTGGCTGATGGAAGCAAGGGAAAAGCCTTTGGGGACGTCGCCAGCATTTGTCAGTGGAGTTGTTTTATTTTGTGCCCTACGTCTCCTTTCATTTCACACAATAACTCATGCCCTGAGGCAAGGGGCTTTAAAGGACTTGGGTGTGGTGTTTGTTTTCCTTCCCTGGCTGGTGAAATGGTCTATCAGTGCACAGACACCTACAGTGGGCCTGGGCAGAAAAGTAAAGGGCTCCTTCCATCTGACTATGAAATTATTCAGGATAATATATTACCCAATACTTCCTACTATGCAATCAGAGAAAAATCCTCTATAGGAGTTACCAATAGTACACGGGGCATCAGGGCAAAAATAAACTCCTTCAGACTTTATCTTTGCTATTTGTCAGTGCGCAGTCGCAGCTAGTACTTTCTGTAAGATGCCCACGAGTAAATACTTTAATATGTTTCTTTCCTTCTTTTGTCTTTTGTTTATAATTGCAGGAAAATATGGCATGGCTGCCCCGTGGTATTTCCCATTGCTCCCATCCTACTGGGCCGAACGCTACGGTTACATACCGTTATGGAATGAGAAAAGATGCAGTCTCCTCTTCACCAAACTCTTGCTAAGGAAAGAGGCTGCATTCACCAATAAGATGTGTACGTGCATCCTAGAATTGTTAATGATGGTAATCCAGCAAGAGCTATATGAAGCTAAGTTTACAAAGGGGGGCGCCATGTTGTATGTAGGCCATGTTTGTCCAGAGGACACTCTTAACAAGTCCATTCCTGTACTAGAGATAGTGCTGGTTGGCAGACTGGTAGCCCAGTTTTTAAATGTAAGGGATATCTCTGAAACCCAGCGGCGGCTCCAGGCACCAACGCTCCAAGCACATGCCTGGGGCAGCAAGCCGTGCGGGGCGGCAGTCAGGATGCCTTCGGCGGCTTGCCTGCGGGAGGTCCGCCGGTCCCGCGGATTCAGTGGCAATTCAGCGGCGGGTACGCCGAAGCTGTGGGGCCGGCGGATCTCCCGTAGGCAAGCCGCCGAAGGCTGCCTGACTGCCATGCTTGGGGCGGCAAAAAAACTTGTGCCGCCCCTGCAGAAACCTTTCCCTCTCTAGGACCAGAATGACCTTGTTAAGTACACCTGCTCTACCATGTCTATGTGCAGACTTAACACGGGCACATGCAATCTTAGAAGTGTGCAGTTACCTAGTTTGAGCATGCAAATGCAGGTTTGCCTTTGGCAAAAGGGATGCATGTATTTAAAAGCTTGCTAGGTTTACCTAAGATACAGAAATAGGGGTTGCTTGGTATCTTTAGCATGCCCTATGCTTGTTTTAGGGAATACCTTACATTCTGCAAAGTTGAGCTAATATTATTTAGTTAACTACAGACCTAACGAAAAACCACTTCCCTTGACTTCAGTGGGTGATGGATCCAATCCCACAACTGCTCTCAAGCCATAGTGCTTACTGCCTTGAGAAATCGTATGAAAACCATTGGGACTCTTCTCACTCTGCTTTGTAGCAAGTGTTTTCAGGATCAGGACCTAAGGCGTTAGGTCAGACAAGGGATTAAGGGTGGCAGGACATAATTCCACATCTGTTTCTTTTAATCAGTTTGTAACATAAACTCCTTTAGTTTGTCTTCTTCAGAAGCATCTGAGCTCAGAGCCAGGATCTGCTGAGTTTTAGTCCTCGCTCTTACTCCCCCTGGGGCCTAGGGCAAGTCACTTCACCTCTTTGTAGGGCTGCGTCTACACTAGAGACCTTACAACAGCACAGCTGTATCACTGCAGCCTCCCATGTAGCTGCTCTATGCCCACGGGAGAGAGCTTCATTAATGTAATGTATAATTGAATTAAACCACCCCCAATGAGCGGCGGTAGCTATATTGGTGAGAAAGCGTCTCCCACCGACACAGCTCTGTGCACATCGGTGCTCCTGTCGGTGAAACTTACGTTGGCCGGGGGTGTTTTTTTCACACCCTGACCGAGAAAAGTTTTACCAACCGAAGTGTTAGTGTAAACACAGCCTCAGTTTCCTTGTGTGTAAAATGTGGTTAACACTGTAACCCTTCCGTACCTTCCTGACAGGGGTGTTGAACAAACCGATTGATTAGTGAAGATGGGTTAAACACTTCGTTCTTATATAATGCTTCTCGTGTTCATAGGGTGCTTATTATTTCAAATAATGGCTTTTTAAAAGAGGAACAGGAATAGCAGCAGCTAAAATAATGAGAGTACAATGCAGACAGTTAAATTAGCATCATTATTACTGCTAATGATAATAATTAATTTTTACAAAGAAGTGCCTAGAGGCCCCAATCATGATTGCGCCCCAACCCCCAGCGAGGCCGAATGAGAGACAGGCCTTGTCCTAAGGAGCTCACCCATCAAACAGACAAGAAAACAAAGGGGGTGGGGGGAAGCAGAGGCACAGGAAGTGGAAGTGTCTTGAGCAAGGTCATGCCCAGGTCGGTCATCAAACCGTGAATAGAGCCCAGGTGTCTTGTCTCCCGGTTAAGTGCCCTACCCACTCGACACACCCTCCCTCCTCAGACTGAGCATTATTTGCGTTAGGTGGCATGGGAGGCATGGGCAGGGGGCCACTTATGACCGGATTCATTTGTACTGGTATGTGTTGCTATAAGCTGTAGAGAGGCAAGGTGGGTGAGGTAATATCTTTTGTTGGAACAACTTCTGGTGGTGAGAAAGAGAATCTTTCGAGCCTCACAGAGCTCTTTTTTGGGTCTGGGAACTGTAGTCCGAGTGTCACAGCTAAACACAAGGTGGAACAGATTGTTTAACATAAGTAGTTAACACACATTTCCAGGGACCATTCAAGGTGAAATGGCCCATTGGCAACCCTCCAGTCATAGGGAGGAAAGGAAAGGGTGTGAGGGAAAGGCAGCTTGCTGGGAGGTGTGGGGGTGCGTGGATTATAGATTGTTGTAATAAGCCATAAATCCACTAGTGGCTCTGTTCAGCCCGTGGATTTTAATGTCTAGCAAAGTTACGAATGTAGACACCCAGGCTTGTCCTTTGAAGGTGCTGTGCAGGTTTCCTTTGAGGATGAGGACTGAGAGGTCCGATATGGAGTGATCATTTTGTGAGAAATGTTCAGCACAGGTGACAGGGTGCTTTTGTCTTTTATCATTTTCCTGTGAGAGTTCATTGGAGAGTGCAGTGATTGTCTGGTTTCACCCACATCATTGGTGTTGGGGCATTTAGTGCACTGGATGAGGTACACCACACACTGTGATAGGCACGTGTAGGACCCATGGACCTTGAAAGGTGAGTTGCGGGAGGGTATTGATCATTGTAGCAGTGGAGCTGTGTCTGCAGGTTTTGCATCTGTTGTTCTGGCAGGGTCTGGTGCCGCTTTGAGTTGCTGTGTCCTGGTCTGTGGGGAGCTTGCTTCTGATGATGAGTTTGGAGAGGCTGGGGGTCGTTTGAAGGCCAGAAGAGGGGGTTCAGGAAAGATGTCTTTTAAGATGTGGTCTCCATCCAGGGGCCAAGCGCGTGCTTGGGGCGGCATGCCGCGGGGGGCGCTCTGCCGGTCGCCGGGAGGGCGGCAGGCAGGTGGCCTTCGGCAGCATGCCTGCGGAGGGTCCACCGGAGCCACGGGACCGGCGACCGGCAGAGCGCCCCCCGCGGCATGCCGCCGTGCTTGGGGCGGCGAAATGTCTAGAGCCGCCCCTGTCTCCATCGAGTAGGGATTGTCTGGGTTCCAGTGTGGGGTGATAGGACCAAACGTGGCTACAACACCGCACACTATAATGGATGTTTTAAGCTGTAGGAAGTTAGAAGGAGAAATATTGGAAAGTTCAAAAACAATGCAAATACCAGGAAATGTTCCCAAGTTTTCAGCTGACAAGAATATACTTTTCTTTATTGTTCTTTATAAAAAGCCCTATACCTTTTCTCAATAAAAAGGTCCATAGCCTCATATATAAAGTCATCAATTATCTCTTCTGATTCTTTTTTTAGATGTCAAAAGTGCCCTTCCTCCTAACCTCGAGCCTGAACCCCCCAACCTCACCGTGGGAGTTTCTCTTCATGGAATAACAAAGACCTATGGCTCCAAAGCTGCAGTTGAGAACCTCAGCCTGAACTTCTATGAAGAAAACATCACCTCCTTGCTGGGGCACAATGGAGCTGGAAAAACAACGACAATGTATGTCTCTTTTGTAGGGTGGTTATTTGATACTGCATCAAATGGGTCTGTTCACTAGTGGGGGTGAGTGAAAGAACAAATGGGAGTTCTCAGTGTTATAAGGGCTGGATAAGATGTCTTCTTTGATTTGGTCTTTTTGTAATTATCTTATATTGGTGTATCTTGTTCTTTGTCCATCCCCTCTGTTATAGATAAGGGTGTCTTTCTACCTTGGAGTCTGACACTACTGGTTAAGAACATTTTAACAGGGGAAAGTGATCTCTCCTGACACTGAGAAAACAGAATGAAAAGCCATAATAGTCATTGGATGCTTCCTAATCTAATGGAATTCCTATAATATTATACAGCACCGCAGTGGCTGCAAGTTCAATGGCATTTTGGTGCCCATGGCAACTTGCTCCCGAAAGCAGTGGTTGATTGGCTCGTATCCCAAGCTGCAGCAGTATTGGGAAGAAGCTTAATGGCTGCATATTCAAATGAAAAGCAAATGAGTCTGCTGGGCTGGGAAGAGCAATGGGATGATCTGTTGGCCTTTCAGTTCTGCCAGGGTTGCATGTTTTCATTATTAGGATTTTTAAATAACGATTCTGAAAACAGACCTGTAGGACTGGATTCCCCCTGTGTCCAAGCTGTGCTCAGCACTGTGATGGGATGATGTGCCCCACAGGGAACTGTTTACACCTCTGGAGCTGGGAGCTGGTCTATGCAGAATCCAGGCATGAATAAAAGCAGCAGGGGTTAGAGCAGCCTGGGGAACCATACATCACAACAAGAGCAATGTAGCACAATGGAACTCCACCCCACAATTGATATTCATCTGGCTCCCCAAACATGCCCCCTATGCTGGACTAGGATGGAGTCTGACTGTTCCAGGAGCAGCTCCATCAGTCACACAGGTGTCTGGGGTAGAGTGTATGAAACCCAGAGTTCTCCACTGTAAGCCCACCTCTCTGGAGTCCTATGCTGCAGCCTTAACACAAGGGCCTACTTCCTCCCTTCCACAGCACCCCAGCAATAGGCTGAAACCAAAGCACAGCATAACAAACTGTGCAACAACTGAAAGGCCCAGGAATGACTAACATGTAGGCATTACCCAGGCAGTACATTAAGCTGATAAGTAAAGTTATCCCAAGGAGGACTGAACCCACAAAGGCAGACACACGTTATGATTCAGCAGATTACAAATTCATCCTGTATCCTCTGAGAAGCTCACCAGAGAGAGATGGTGTGAGAGTAATCGTAGTGACTTCCTGGAACCTGACAGCTGGGGCAAATTCTGACGGGGGCGAGTTGGGGGTCACAGGTTCCTTTCTTTTCCTTTTTTAAATGCAATTAAGGGAGGGTTTGGAGTCCCAAGGGAATGAAGAGCTCTTGTGCAGGGCTGAGCAGCAGCTGGGATGGCCAAGGGGCAGCTTGAGAAATAGCTTCTCCTTTTAAACCCTATAGGAAGTCTCTGAAAGCAACCAATATTGTCTAAGTAGTCATTCTGGGGAGAAAGTACTTGCCTCAGTTCCATTGGGTATTGCTGGATAGGTAATTATTTGCCTGAACTAACCTACTGGATAGAGACCTGCACTACATGAGGTGCTCATTGTAGATGTATTGTCTGGAAGTCTACAATTTGCTCTTTTTCTAGCTAAGAATGGCAGTAAACTCAGTGAACTCTCTCACTTTCAAAGCCGGTGTGGTTACCAGCAATTTGGAGGTCACTAGGTAGTGCAGCTAAAACTCTTTAAACTTCAGAGTGATCTTCACAATATGTTTTTTCAGTAACTAAACAGCAGCTTGGGGTCCATATTTATCTAGGTGTGGGGTAAGCCCGGCGGCCTGATGGCAGAGTGATGTGCTTCCACAAAGAGGATCTGAGTTCAGAACCTGAACTTTGGCCCCTCGACTCTGGGCCAGCAGACCCTGAGTATGTTGCCGGTATAAAATAATCCTTTTATGGGCTCCCCAGCAATCTCGGAGACAAAGAAGCAGAGTCGACAGGCTCTGAAGGGAGCTGTCTTGTCCTCCTTGGCTGAAAGGAGCGTTGCCATGACGTGGAGTCTTTGTGAATAGCAACAGGGGAGGGATAAAAAGGCGAAATGGGGATACCTATTGCTCCCTTTCTCTTTACCTGGCTGCACAGGTCAGTCCAGCCTTTCCTCACGCTGTAGGCCCCCAGAGGCATCTGGAACTTCCCCTTGGCAGCTGGAATGCGTCTGCCTTGCACTAAATCAAGGAGAGTTAAATTAGGGGTCCCGCTAGGGGAATTCTGCTAGGCACTCAGCGAAGCCCCTGGGGAACAGAATCTCCGCATTTGTTTACACCATTTTCTTTTTTCTCCCAGATCTATTTTGACAGGGCTGTTTCCTGCCTCATCAGGCACGATATTTGTTTATGGCAAAGATATCAGGACCGATCAGGACCGCATCAGGAAGAACATGGGTGTCTGTATGCAGCACAACGTGCTATTTAGTTACCTCACTGCCAAGGAACATTTGCTGCTCTACGGCTACATCAAAGTCCCGCACTGGAGTGAGCAGGAGCTGGATGAGGAAGTGAAAAGGTCTGATAATGGGGATGTCACATTCCCTCAGCATATATCACCTACGGTGTCCTTGCATGTTAATGCAGAGTGTTGCTATAAGAGTCACCACAAGCTGTTGGACTCAATGCAGGAATCACTGGGTAAAATTCTACAGCCTGTGTTAAGCAGGAGGTCAGGCTAGTTATTATAGTAGTCCCTTTTGGCCTAAAATCTTTGGATCTAGGAACACATGGTCCCTATCCCAAGGAACTTATAATCAACTGCAGATATTCTTCTTGAGGAGATTCCCCAGTATGGTTCCAGCTACTTTGCACCACTCCAGAGACAGGGCTCCAAGGAGCCAACTACAATGGGTTTATAGCTGCTTTGTGTCACCAAACCATGCAAAGCAGCAGGAACGTACCAGTGAATCTGGCGCTTTGTGTTCTCCAGCCGCAGGATCGTGCCCTTAACCGTGACATGTCAGATGGAATTTTTTAAGCATCCTAAAAAAAAACCCCAACCCTGTGTCTGCGTTACATGATGTTGAACTATCATTCTGCATTATGACAATTCTGCATATCAGTCCATGCCTGAGCAGTTTTTCATTTGCGTTAATGTTGCTTGATGCATTCAGATTCCTTTCCTTTTGCTAAATAACTGAACTGCAGCCTTTGGGGGCTTTTTTTGTTGTTTTTTGAAGGACTTTGAAGGATACTGGCTTGTACAACCATCGTCACAAACTAACTGGCTCCCTGTCAGGAGGGATGAAAAGAAAGCTGTCTATAGCTATAGCTTTCCTTGGTGGATCAAGGGTCGTGATCTTGGATGAACCAACCACTGGTGTGGATCCATGCTCTCGGAGGAGTATTTGGGAGATTATATCAAAAAATAAAAAAGGTACTGTAAAGACACTCAGGGTAGCGTTTTTCAAAAGCACCCAAGTGATTTAAGCTCCTAAGTGGCTACATCACTTTTGAAAATGGGACTTAGAGACCTTAGTTACTTTTGAAAACATTACCCAAGATTCTTACGCTTGAAAATCCAGCAGCAGTAGCCACATTTAGAAACGGGGGCACTGGCAGTAAAAGTTACCCTTGATGCTAATGGCGAGATTAGGGTTGGTTGGAAAATGGTTGGATGTTCAAGGGTGTGGCAGGCTTGGCCGAGCAATTGTGTCCTTCATCCAGGCTCTGATCCAAAGCTTATTTAAGTGAATTAGAGTCTTCAATGGGCTTTGGTTAAATTCCACAGTCCTTGCAAAGTATTTCCAGAAGAATTATAATCCATTTAACAATGAGGGAGCAGTTTTCTCAAAGTCTTAATTAATTTAACAACTTCATGAAAGGGGCCTGATTGACAATCCGCATGATTCATGCCTGATCTTGTACTAGCACCTAAGTAACTGGTCTGAGGGCTGAATGGTTCAGCCAGGCCAGCAGGGGCGGCTCTAGACATTTCGCCGCCCCAAGCAGGGCGGCATGCTGCGGGGGGCTCTCTGCCGGTCGCCGGTCCCGCGGCTCCGGTGGACCTCCTGCAGGCGTGCCTGCGGAGGGTCCACTGGTCCCATGGCTCCACCGAAGCTGCGGGACCAGCGGACCCTCCGCAGGCACACCTGCGGGAGGTCCACCAGAGCCGCGGGACCAGCGGACCCTCCGCAGGCACGCCTGCGGGAGGTCCACCGGAGCCGCGGGACCAGCGGACCCTCTGCAGGCATGCTGCAGGAGGTGGCCTGCCTGCCGCCCTCCGGTGACCGGCAGAGCGCCCCCCGCGGCATGCCGCCCCAAGCACGCGCTTGGCGTGCTGGGGTCTGGAGCCGCCCCTGCAGGCCAGGCTCCTTCTCCCTGGGCTAGGAAGTAGCAGCAGGACTGCTCCAGGGGCACTGTTCCAGCCACAGGAATGGATGATGCTCCACAGCCCAAGCACCTCTGTGTCTATAGCTAGCAGAAGGTCCATTGGTACCACCTTTCTCTGCCTCTCCAAAAACCTCCTTGGACTATGGGATATGGAGGCCACAAAGAGCTGGGCTTTGTGGGGAACAGGGTCTTTTCAGACCCTTGATTGGATCCTGTTCTCTTCCACTAGTGCTAAGGGGAGCTTTCAGTTTCTTCCTAATGCTACCTCTTCATCAACTCCACTATTAATTCTAGACGTATACATACGATACTCTATGCACTGTCTTTAGCCCTCATTTGACTGTGTCTTTTGCCTGTACCACATATTTCAAAATCTCCATTTATTCTATCATGTGTCTTTGCTTTGTTTTCATATGCATTTTCTAGGCCGAACAATTATTCTTTCTACCCATCACTTGGATGAAGCAGAAGTTTTGAGTGACCGAATCGCATTCCTGGAACATGGAGGACTCAAATGCTGTGGGTCTCCATTCTACCTCAAAGAAACGTTCGGTGATGGATACCACCTGACTCTCACTAAGAAGAAGGTTTGTAACTGTGTTAGGCACTGAAGAGGTTTAGACTGAAATTTTCAAAAATAACTGGTGGTTTTGGTGCCCAATTTGAAATACCTTCAAGGGGCCTGAGTTCCATAGTATAACAGGATTGAGAAGAGAGAGGCAAATAATGGCATCCCATAAAAATCAAGCTGACTGTAGAAAGGTTGGTAGAAGTCTTATCTACAAGGTGGAAATTGACCAGAATAGCTATTCCGGAATACAGTAACTCCTCACTTAACGTTGTAGTTATGTTCCTGAAAAATGTGACTTTAAACGAAATGATGTTAAGCAAATCCAATTTCCCCATAAGAATTAATGTAAATGAGGGGGTTAGGTTCCAGGGAAATTTTTTTCACCAGACAAAAGACTATATATATATATATATATATATATATACACACACACAGTATAAGTTTTAAACAGACAATTTAATACTGGTACACAGTGATGATGATTGCGAAGCTTGGTTGAGGTGGAGGAGTGAGAGGGTGGGATATTTCCCTTACTGCTAAATGATGAACTAGCAATTGGCTGACCCCTCAAGGATTAACACTCTCACTCTACAAGGCAGCAGGAATGGAGGGAAATCTGTGCATTTCCCTTTTCAGTACACTGCCTTGTTAATTAGATCAGCTTGCTGAGACCCCCAACTACTGCAAGCTCCCTCCGTCCTGAGCCCTGGTGTGTCCCCCCTGCTCTATGGAAGATGTGGTAGGTGGGGTGCAGGGGCAGGGAGGAGGGGGACACCCTGACATTATCCCCCCTTTTCCTTCCCTCCCCCCCGCACAGCAAGCAGGAGTCTCAGGGAGCAGCTCCAAGGCAGAGGGCAAGAACAGCACATGGCAGTGGGGGTGGGACAGCTGAACTGCAGGCAGCTGCTGCACAGGGAACTTAGGGGAGCGGGGAGCTGATAGGGAGGCTGCCGGTCCACCCTGGTTCCTAGCTGCAGTGGGCTGCTCTTCCTGCAAGCAGTAGACAAAGCAGGTGGCTGCCAAACGACGTTAGAAGGGAGCATTACACAACTTTAAATGAGCATGTCCCCTAAGTGATCAGCAATATAACAATGAAACAACGTTAACTGGGACGACTTTAAGTGAGGAGTTACTGTACCTTCTCATGTCTGGACCCTTTATTCCAGATTAAATATGATATTATTCCAGAGTAAAGTCACTTTTATTTCAGAAGAGTTCCCACTCGGGGAATTTTTCTGGAATAGCTACAGTGGAATGGTTATTCCAGAGTAGCTTTGCCAGTCTGTGTTTCCCCAGACAAGCCATAAGTGGTGGAGTGACTCAAAATGAAATCTTGACTCCTGATTCAGCCCCTAGCCACAGTGGGAAAAGAGAGAGGGTTTATGGGTGCCTTCCAGTCAGGTGGGGAAGCTGAGTCAAAGGGGAATTTAGGGAAGGGTGAGTCTTCCCTCCTCCTGGCTGTCTAAAGCAGGGAAAGCCTCTGGGAATCTGGGCCCAGTGGTCCCCAGCTTTCTTAGCTTGCACTCATGCTTATCCGTGAAGTAAGCTGGAAGGAGGGATTTCCCAAAGCAGATGAAGGTCCCACATTTAAAATCAATGGGAGTTGTGGCCCTGACCCTCCTCGGTGCTTTTGAAAATCTCAGCCTAGGCCAATGGGGCTTAAGTACTTGCTTAAAGTTAGGCACGTGCTGAAGTGCTTTTCTGTAAGGGGGCCTTTGTGAGCAAGGTTTTATTCTGGTGTGCTGGGGACAAGAAAGAAAATAGTGGGATGTAGCTAGAAAATAGAGAAATTCCCAGGGGGTGGAGGATTTCCTTCGCCATGGCATCCCCACTTCTGATTACCAAGTAGCTGATCTGATTACTCCTGAGGACATTCCATGCCAAAAAAAAAAAGGCATGGGAAGTTAAAGGCAAAGCCGCCTGTCGAATGTAAATTCAGTAGTTCGGAGAAACAGGCAGTGGGGAGAGTCCATGGGAAATGTCTTCCCTGGAGCAGAGTGTTGTGCTCTGGAGGAAGAAATCTGCTATTGATATTAGGTAGCAGCAAAAGCCCTGCCAGGCAGGGTACTTTGCAGACACGTAGTGAGAGCCAGTTCATGCCCCAAAGAGCTCACAGTCTAAATAAATAAGAGAGACAAAGTGAATATTATTAGCTCCATTTTACAGGTGGGGAAGTGAGCTAAGGCCCAGCTCCTCAGAGGGACATAGGTGCCAAACTCCAATTGAAATCAATGGGAATTAAGTGCCTACCTACTTTTCAAGATCTGGGCCTAAGGGTATGTCTACACTGTAGCTGGGAGTGAGCCACCCAGTCTGGGTGCACAGACTGGCACGAGCATGCTGAAAATAGCTGTGTGGACATTGCAGCTTTGGCAGAGACACAAGGGGTCAGGTGGGTTAGAGCTCAGGTGGCTATCCTGAGTCTCTGCTGGAGCTGTATCGTACACACAGCTATTTTCAACACATGAGTGCTTGTCTGTCTACCCAGGCTGGGCAGCTCACTCTCAGCTGCCATGGAGACATACTCTACGTGACTTGCCCAAGGTCACCCACGTCTGGCAGAGCTGGGCCTTGAACCCACATCTCCTGCCTCCCAGTCCAGTGCCTCAGCTGTAAGACCATTTCATCTGCCTTTGATAAAATTGGAATCTCATGTCTTGAAAATGAAAGGTTCACAAAGCACTTGCAGATAAAGTCATGGGTTAAGAGGCTGGCACCCCTGACTGATATTTGATCATCGAGTAATATCTTCTTTTCTTAGTGTCCAAACCAGGCCCTGACAGAGGAGTATGACACCTCAGCAGTGACCTCCCTGATCCAGTCACACCTCCCAGAAGCTTATCTCAAGGAAGATGTTGGTGGAGAGCTTGTGTATGTGCTTCCGCCATTCAACTCCAGAGTCTCTGGAGCGTATCAATCTCTCCTGAGGGCTCTAGATTCCGGCTTGAATGGTCTCCACATTGGTTGCTATGGGATTTCCGACACCACCGTGGAAGAGGTATGAGTTCAAAATCTTTTAGTTTTAATTAAATGATATGGAGTGTTGATGACTAACTTCCCCAAAAATCTATAATTCTGCTTTGGGGCCAACCAGTGACATGACTGGGTGGGAATGGTGGGTTGTTGGTTTTTGGTAGGTTAGTCAGCTGGCTTCCCCCCCATCCCACTGGGTTTTGTGTTTTGTTGTAGTTCTATTTTTTTTAAAGTCCAACAATGAGAATGTTCTGGCTCACCAAAAATTCCCACCTCGCTCAGCGTTTTTTAATATCTTCCCAGGAAAAAGAGATGATGGGGGTAGGGGAATGGGAGTGGTGATGTCCTACTTAACTTCTTTTGGCAATCCCAATGAATCAGGGTGTTTCGGCTGAAACAATCAGAGTGAGGGAGTTCATAATATTGACATTTTGGTATGTTGTCCATTATGCTTCAGGGTGAACACCATATAGGCCACTCAGAATGACTATCTCCGTCTGTCTGTCTGCAAACTCACAGAGACAGTGCTGCATCGTTTCCCATTCAGAAGCTTTAGTTCACTAAAATAAATGTTTTCAGATGAAAGAGTAAATTCTTCAGAAACTGATGGGGGCTGCTGGAGATGCATTGGTCCAGGTGCCCAGTCTGACCCGTTGGACTCTACAGAGGCAAAAATAATTGAAACCCCCAGAAAGTGTTTTCTCTATCCCAGCCAAAGTCACTGTGAGGCTAGTGTTGAGAATCTGCTGACGTTTCTTGCGAAGAAGATTTATTTCCCACTGCTGAATCATTAACTCCCAACAAACACGGGCATTCAGCTAAACATAAAGTAATTTAAAAAAATTAAGGGCTAGGTTATCACAGCCCTTTCCTGGCAGTGCAGTAAGGCGGCAAAAGGCTCCCATTCACCCCTTGAACAGACCTCCCTGGACTTGTCTTCACTGCAAAGTTAACTCGACTTAACATGAGTGTTGCCCATCCCCACGAAACCCCCTAACTTGAGTGCTTTTAACTTGGCTGGCCCAAGAGGCTGTGTCTTCAGTAGGCAAAAAAGTGTGTTCTTGAGTTAATTAACTTGAAGTAAAATCCTAGCAAGGACAAGGCAATTTGTGGTTTTCACATGGGTTAGCAGGTCAAGTTAAAAACTAGGCTTCCCAGTAATCCTTAACTTGACTTGCTGACTTGTGTGAAAGCCACAAATTGCCTTGTCTTCACTATGATTTCACCTCAAGTCAAGAACACACCATTTTTGTCTAGTAAAGACAAGACTGAAGAGCATATAGGGTAAAACCTGAGTGAACATAACTTTTCAGTTGACAACACGACCACTCTGCCATGCAGATACCGCCTATTGCCACTCGAGTGCTGCTAGTCTTCACGGGGGAAAAGTGTAACAGCAGTGCTAAGAATCATGGGATGTGTCCCCAGAAGTCATCGTGCCACACATAAGTCAGTGCAGCGCCAGTGCGGACACAGCAACTCGAGTGTTATTTCACAGCGTGGCCTCTCACTCAAACTAGGCTACTCAGGAAAAGTCACTTGAGTGTAGATAACTTGGGATAACTCCACAGTGAAGAAAGGCCCTCTCAGTGGGGCAAGCAAAGGCTTCTTACTCGGTATGCCCCACTGCAAGTGAACAGGCAGAAAGGGAACCCAAATGGGTGGAGACTCACTCACTAGCCAGAGTAGCTGAAAGGTTGCACAGTGAAGAGGAAGGCACTCCATCAAAAGGGGCAAATTTACACCTCGCCCAGAGCAAGGAGGACAGCAGGGAGGGGACTTTAATTCAGAGGGGTGTCTCCGAATCTCACAATGTCTCATGAAGGCCAGAGGCACAACTGGATGATAAGAAGACAAGCTGAATGGTTGTTCTGTTTTGTTGTTATGCTAGGGAATGAGTGCAACTTGGAATATTCTTCTCCTTTGTTTTCTTGTCCTATAGGTATTTCTTAACCTGACTAAAGACCTGGAGAAAGACAAACAGCATGATCCTGGATTGTCCCAAGAGGTGCCTGTGCCCAGTGGACTAATGGACAGCAAGGAGATGTCTCTGAGCTCTGATAGCTTCACTGAAAGAGATGGTACTCATTTAACGTGATTTTATTCCCAATTTATACCGACTGTAATTAATGACAGCTAGGCTGAGCATCGAACACATTGTCTCCTTTCTTTGGTTAAATACAGACCAAACTTCAGCCAACCAATCATCATCTGTCCAATACAAGTACAGTACATAATAGTTTTATAATAACACTGGTTTCTAATTGTCTGAATCACAAAAGAAGTTCTCGATGTATTTTTTTACCCACCTTCCGTTAAATAAGTCCTTCCTTAGAACACAGGATTGGGACTCAAGAGAACCAGCTTCTATTCCTGGCTCGGTCCTTGGCCTGCTGGGTGACCATGTGTAAGTTATGTCACCACCCTGTGACTCACTCTTGTCATCTGTAAATGGGGACGAGACTGACCTCCTTTGAAAAAATGCTTTGAGCTCTATTGATGAAAAGTGCTAGATAAGAGCTGGGTATTATTATTATTTAATCCAATCAAATACAGCTCTCGGTAAAGGTGCAAATGTGCATCTGAGTGTAATCACCATAACAGATGCAGATGATTATTTATAAAAATTAGACCAGCCTCAAAGAGACTACCTGGAAAGACCTTTAATTTTGTGGAGTACCAGCACAGCTAGGGCAGAGTGAGCTGGTTTCTGTTTCTTTCTGTCATAACCATGCTGGTAGGTTAGAAACCTATCTTTTTGCTTGTAAACTGACCCTGTAAGATAGAGAAGTAATTGAGGAGATTCGGGCTAGGTATTAGGAAAAACTTTCTCTTTTTTTTTTGGATTTATAATTTTTCCAAATACAACAAATATACCAAAATGCCAGTTTCACCCTAATACACAAAGTAAGTAAAGATAGGTAGGCTAAAGGGAGGGGAAGTAACATATCTATCCTCAACATTCATCATAGACCTCTAAAAAGTCAGCACAAATTATTCTGAATTTTTGGGGCATGCCAGAAGCTGAGAATGGGTGACAGGGGATGAATCACTTGAAGATTACGTGTTCTGTTCATTCCCTCTGGGGCACCTGGCATTGACCACTGTCAGAAGACAGGATACTGGGTTAGATGGACCATTGGTCTGACCCAGCATGGTCGTTCTTATGTTCTTATGCCCCTTCTGCGGAATGCCAGTTGTTAGGAAAAAATTTCTAACTATAAGGATGGTTATACACTGGAATAGGTTGCGTAAGGGGGCTGTGGAATTCTGGAGGTTTTTAAGAAGAGATTAGACAAATACCTGGTCTAGCTATGCTTAATCTTACCTCAGTGCAAAGGGCTGGACTAGATGATGTAGGATTAAGTATAAACTCAATTCCAGCCCTGCATTTCTCTGATTTTACGTCCCTTCCAAATGAGAGCACTGAACATTATTTGCTTCGTGCTGTATTGTATATGCGGTAATATTTGCTTCATTACAAAGAAGACTCTGCTGGACCCACTAGAGAAGAATATCCTGTACAAGGATTTGTCTCCATTTTTAACTTATTCTGTGCAATTATCCATTAGTTTACATGACAATTCCTATGCTTTGTTCTTTTTCTTCGTTTGCAATTTTCAGATAAGTTTCATTATTGATTTGTATGTCTAAGAAATTATTTATTAAATGATGAAAACATCAAACTTGCAAATATGAACAGCTGTAGGTTTCCTATGCCAGTTACAGTTGTACATGTAAGCTATTTGCATTTCACCGCTGGGATAAGGAATGAGGAAGGATGGTTCATACACTCCCCTGTGACTTGGGTGACCAGAGTTCAGTTCTGTACTGTGGCATTGCCTTCCTCTGTGACCTTGGGCAAGTCACATCGGCCCAAATCCTGATTTGAACAGAAGTTAGGTGCCTAAATACTTTTGAGGATCTGTGCCTTAGTCAGACTGTGCCTCAATTCTCTGTCTGTAAAATGGGGTTAATAGCACTTCCCTACCTCACAAGAGCGTTGTGAGGATAAATGCACTAAAGATTGTGAGGTGATCAGATAGCACAGGAGGGGGAATTGGGGCAGCATATAAATACTTAAAACAGATAGACGGCTTGGTTCCTCTCACACACTGGCAGGAGTCTGTGCAAGAGAGGTGTGATGTAGTGACCTGATCTAGGGGTGCCTGAGTTCTAATCCCAGCTCTGACACTCTGGCCTTGGTTAAATCATTTAGCCTTCTAGCCCCAATTCTCTCCATCTGTAAATGGGAACAGCAATGTTTACCTACCTCACGAGGTGTTGGGGGGTTGAATCATAACTGTGAAGTGTTTTGACAATGTCAAGTGCTAAGCGGGGTTCTCTTTATCATGCACAGACCAAGCCCTGGTCAGATCAAAAAGGGTGACCGGTTTGCCACTGCTGCTCAAGAAGACAACGGCTGTTTTCATTAAGAGGTTCCACCACACCCGACGGAACTTGAAAGGCTTTTTTACTCAGGGCATCCTACCCGTGATCTTTGTGACGGTGGCCATGGGCCTCAGCACATTGAGAACTGAGGTGGCTGAATACCCAGAACTCCACCTTTCTCCCTCCCTGTATGGTTCCTCAGGGCAGGCAGATTTCTTTGGGTAAATCTCTCTTTTTTTATTATTATTAAACCCGTTTTACCGATTGTTTATAAAATGGCAGATTGTGCTGTCAGGAGAGTGACCAAGCAAATCCAGTGGAAAAGTGTTACACAGAAAACCATGTAATAATAAAGTCATTGTCCTAGCAGGTCTGTCTGGGAGAACAGTTTTGCTAAACCCAGCAATCTGAAAGCTTAAAAAAATAGCTTGAATAACTTAAAATCTCTCCCTAGGAATTACTCTGAAGTATGTGCTCTAAGGTGTCTATTGTATTTGTCATTGAAATCCACTTCTGACAGCAGCCATCTTGCCCAAAGGGATCTATTTCACTTCCTTTTTGTAATGAGAAGAGGGGATGTACCTATTCCCAACCCTGGGGCCTTCAGCTCCAGGCCTCAAGATTACAGGTCTGGGACTGAATTCTAGCTCCCACTCATGTTGTGGGCCCATCTGCCTCTCTCTTCCCATCTTCATAAAAAAGCAGAGGCTCCATTATCTAGGCCTCACTTAACCAAACCTCTCAGTTATCCAAAGTTTAGTCATGTCTCCTCTCCAACCCCACACCTGAGGTTTGATTTCAGTATGTAAGCCCTTCCCTATTGAAGCCTTGAGGTCTTCCTAAGCATAAAGACTTCATTATGCTTAAAACCAGCCCCCGACTTCTCCAAAACTCAGTTACTCAAATGAATGTAACGTGCAGCTTTCTAATTCAATAATGAAGTTTCCTGGCTGTCTTCAGTAGACCTGGTCCTTAAGTTAGAAATACCAAATTCAGCTCAAGCCTTCTCCCCACTGCTTTGTTGTTCTTAGAGTTCCTACCTTAGCACCGCTCATGTCCTCTCTTTCTAGCCAACTGCTATTTGGGTGGGGCGGGAAGCCGAAGCCACCTGCCTCAGTGAGTCAGCAGAACTCACATCCTCCATTCCCAGCATGACCTATTCCTGCTAACAGGGTGGATTGTTTCAGACAAACACTGCCAGATAGATGGGTTTGGAGGGAGGCTCTTCTTTGAGTGGACTAGAGTTTTTTGGCTTCACAGAAGATGGGGGAAATGATGGAGGTGAGAATGGAGACATGTACCTGTTCTACCTGAAATCACAATAAATGGTTCTCATTTGAAATGAAATTCAGAACAGCCATAATTGTATATGCCAAAGCAACCCCCCTCAGGCCTGCATTCAGCACAACACTGAAGCATATATGTAACTTTAAGCATATGAGCAGTCCAATGGAAACCAGTGGAACGATTCTTATTCTTAAAGTTACACACGTACTTAAGTACTTTGCAGCACCAGGGCCTAAAATAATTCATTTCCAATCCTTATTTCATTCGGTGGATGGGTTTTTACTACTGGGTCCATAATGAAAGTATCTTGAACACTTTTCTCTTTCTTTGTTAAATCTTAGGAACTTTAATGAGACCACAGATGCTTTAGTTGCTTCGATGCTTTCTTTCCCTGGAACAGATAACACATGCTTGAATGAAAGCAATTCGTAAGTAGTTCTTCGTCTCCTTCTTTTTAAATTCCTAATCTGCAAAAAGGAAATGACATAAAATTAATAACTGTCAGGTATTAATAACATTCTTTGATCATCTGCAAAGTTTTCATACCCTGGAGTCACATCAAAAAAGGCTTCATCTCTTGCCAGAGTTCCCAAAGATAGACTCACGTTTTGAAGCAATCTGATTTTAAAACTCCTTACACTTACAAAGAAAATCAAGCTGTGCTAATCTCAAAGGACTAGATTGTGCAGCCCTCACTCACTGTGGTGAGCACTTACTTACCACGGACTTCACTGAATTTACTCACATGAATAAGTTCTCATCCTAGGTGGTAAGGGCTACCCTGTAGTAAATATAGACCAGTACTAACACCTTGGGTACTACTCAACATGAGGAAGCCTATCACAGTCTAGCCCCGGAGGCCAGGTAAACATCCAAGCTTGAAAATTCTCATATCTTTTGGCTGAGTGGGCAGAGGGTGGGGTTACCTGGGATTTTGCTGCTCAGTCTTCAAGAGGTCAGTGCAGTAGCTGCTAATAATTCCTGAGTGACTTAGTACATTGTGTGCCATGCAGATAAATATTTGTGCTGCCTAGACACAATTTGTCAGCCATCAGAGGACTATCCAATTAATGCAACACCCCTGAGAGTGGGGTTATGTTTCTTTTGTAAGATAATTTTGGCCTCTTCATGTTAACTTCATAGACTGCTTGCTAGGGGACAGCAAGAACCACTAAGGAACGAGGCCAAGCGCCTCATCAGCAGAGCTAAGCAACCGGAGCCCCCAGTGAAGTCAGTAGGAGCTGATGGATGCTCAGCACTTCCCGAGAAGCATCCGGGCCCAAGGAAAAACAACAATCTCTGCAATGTGCTACGTGTGCTCTGTCATCTTCATTCCATTCACTAGGACTCTGCCATGGTGCAATTACATGTCACCTGCTTGCCTGTATACAGAAAACCTCAGGGTAACGTGTGCTCATTTTCAGGGTGTGTTTGAACGACAGCATGCTTGGCCAGTGGATATTCCATGGAAACCAGAGTACTAGATATTCTGCATGCAACTGCACAGACAGCAGCCAGGTAAAGTTGAGTTAAACTTTAATGGGGGAGAGTAAATTTAAAACACTCAAGAGGTACCTCGGCTCACATGGCTCACAGGCCTGGCATTGTGACTGGGGACTCATTACCGCCAGGTCGCTGCTTCAGATTCATTCAAGCTTGTGTTACAGTAAGTAGCTCCTAGAGGCCGTAACTGGGATCCCAGGCTGGGGGTGATGCACAAACATAGTGAGAGGCTGTCCCAGTTTGCTTACCGCCCAAGGCCCCGTTCCTGCAATCACTTAACGCATCTGTTTAGCTCTCCTACCGTGAGTAGCCCCAATGATTTCAATGTGTTTGCAGGAACGGGACCTAAATGGACAAAGGGTGGAGGTGAAATAGGTCTGACGAGATGATATGATCCCTTGTGGCTTTAAACTCCACAAATCAGAGGCACAGGGATGTGAAGGAACCCAGGCCTTCTGAGTCTCAGTACAGTGCCCATTGCACTGGACCATGCTGCCGGCCCATGATACTATCATCAAAGCTGACATTAAATGGCACCCTTGTAGCAAGTCTAAGCAGAGAGGTCATGGGCTGAGTAGGCACAGAGGGTGAACTAATCTGTTGGGCCAGATCCTCAGTTGGTGCCAACTGGAGTAGCTATGCCATTTTACACCAGCTCAGGATCTGACCCCTGATGTCTAGAAGCATTGCTCTAGATCAGGGTAGAGGCACATTGTTGAGGAGTGGTGATGATGGGGAAGGAATTGCTGCTTCCTCATGTGCTGAACCTGATCTGTAGATGAACAGAAGACTGCATTCTCCAGGGATGTCAATTTAGCACCCTCGACAAGCGCTGAAATCACTTAGAAAATTTTGGCCGGAGCAGGGGGATTAAATACCACGCTCCAAGGATCAGTCACACACTTTTGGGGCTGCCTTCTGTATTTACCTACCTCCAGCGGAAAAGGTTTTAATGGTATTCTTCAATGTTGCTTGATGGTCCCATTTAACAGAGGAGAGCATGTATGCAAGAGGATAATTGCATTCATTAGAATATTCTCGTTAGATGAAAGTACTCTATTATTGGCATTCACCATCAAGAATATAAACGTTGTGCAGAAGTCTGGATCCAGCCACTTTTACTGTGCCTTGTCTCATACATTATCATTATTATTACCTAGTATTTGTTTATTTGCATGGCACGGGTACCTACAGAATATGGGTGACAGCAAGGGATGGAGAACTCATTGCAGGGGGAGATGCTTGGAGATGGGCGCCCTACAGATAAACACCCAAACAGTGTGGGTGCTTGTCTGAATCACAGTAATTCTGAGGTCCTGATAACTTTGCTAGGCCTCAGTTCAGCAAAACACGTGAGAGTGTAGGTAGGGTCAAGCTCGTGTCCAAATCTCATTGATTTCAATGGCACTTCAGCATGTGTTTAGCCAAATAGGGGTGGACTTAAGCCTGTGCTTAAACTAAGGCACACATGTAAGAGTTTTGCTGAACCGGGGCACTAATCAGAATGTATGTCCCAGTGCTACAGAGCACCGGACTCCGGTCTTTGTTAAGAATTGACCCTTGAGGGGAAAATGTAAATTTTGCCTTGTGATGTTTTTAATTAAAGCAACAATTTTTTAACTTTGTTTTCAGACGTGTCCAAAGATTGACTTCTCCCCACCTCACAAAAGAACTTTTTCCTCTCGGATGATTTATAATCTTACTGGGCATGATGTAGAAATGTACCTTCTAGCAACTGCCAAAGATTTCCTCCAGAAAAGGTCGAGCGTACAATTATTTCTTCTCTTTCGCTTTGTCCTCTGTATCACTGGCCAGTGGCTTCTTATGTGTTTGATTCTCCTTTAGAAAAGCAGCCATTTTATATTCATTTCTCATGTTGCTTAAGAACATAAGAACATAAAAACGGCCGTACTGGGTCAGACCAAAGGTCCATCTAGCCCAGTATCCTGTCTACCGACAGTGGCCAATGCCTGGTGCCCCAGAGGGAGTGAACCTAACAGGCAATGATCAAGCGATAGGCACAAGGTGGTTACTTTAAAGTGTGGTGGGACTCCATGTTGGCTGCACCAAGTATTTTGCTAAGGCAGGCGTGCACGTGTCTTAAAGCATATGCATAACTACTGAAAGGTGCAGCTGTAATGGGCACCCCCCCCCCTTTACTCTGATGGATTTTGAATTAAAGCCTTTGTCCAATATAGAAACTTTAAGGAAAGAAATCTGGCAGAATACCCAGTTAAGCAAGACTTGTACAGAGATTGTGCACCTAAACTCTCATTCAACACAGAATCTAAAGGGGGTGCTTCATTTCAGATGTGTGCTTCAGTCCACTGAAGTTAAGATTAAGTACATGCTTAAACCGCTTTGCTAAATCAGGGCCTGATGCTAGCCGGCACTGTTTAGCACAAGTTGGGTTTGTGTGTGTAAAATGCCAAAGTGCAAAATTAAATGTACAGTTAAATTAGTCAAGGGAAAACCTACTGTCCATACTGATTGAAAGGGAACTGTTCACCTTCCATGCAAATCTTCCACAAATGTGGAATTGTACCACTAAAGAGGGTAGAAAAATAGCGTGACTCTGCAGCAACCAAAAATGCATTTCAGAATCGTGTCTATCGACACAGATCAGGACTTAGCTGAATTGTTGTCTCTTTACTTTCTTTTCAAAAGTAAAAGCTCCTGCAGCAGTGTTAACTGGGTCACACTACAAACACTGGCCAAAATCCTGTTCTCACCTGCACCTGTGTGAATCCAAGGTGACGCCTGTGATGATCATTCATTGTATAGTGCCTGGAGGCCCCAGGAAAAATTGACGCACGTCCAGTGACTTCAGCAGAACTAATGCCGTTCACACCTGCTGAGGATCTAACCCGGCATCTTTCCAATGACAATAATGCATTTCGCTGTATTGTTTACCACGCAGATATGGCGGCTGGAGCTTTGGGTTGCCTTTGACTACTGACCTCAAGTTTGATATACGCCCAGTGCCTGCAAACAGAACACTAACTAAGGTAATGAATGCCTCCTGCTGCAGTGCAGGAGTGCCAAGCGGGCAGGCGCCTGAAACTTCCATTGCTAAATGAAGGGGAAGCAAGATTAATGTCCTTGTGTGTTTTAGGGGCATTACTGAGCAAGCACAGAACTCCTCTAGATTACCATTAACACAAAGGAAATACATAGAGAATGAAGGAGGGAAAAAGAAATTGAAGGAACTGGATTTATCTCCACTGGTGAAGGGAGGGACACTGTACCCCTCAGCTCCCCCTAACTCTGTTACTCTTGCTGCATCCACAACCTGCACCACCCAGAGCCCAGCTCTTCACTTCCACAGGCCCCGACTCTCCCCAGCCGCTGCGGCTTTGCTCCAGTAACGGCTCACCTAGCCTGGCCTCGCCAGGACGCCTGTCCTCTCCTCCTGCCTCCACCCCATTCCCTCACTCTGCATCTTCTCCGCCAGGGCACCTCTGCGGCACAGAAGGTGCACCAAGGGGATCCAGAATGACAGCAAGAGTGCCCTCTAGAGGGATCTTTCAGTGCTGCTCAAGCCATTATATCCTGCCCTCTAGCAGTGCCGGTTAGGGTTAGGGTCAGAGTCAGGGTTAGGGTTAGGGTTAGGTCAGTTCTAGACTGCTCACACACCATCTGTTATGAGGGCAAGCTGGGCAAGCTCCTCCCAGTAACAGAAGCAGTCCCTGGGCTTTGCCCAGGAAACCCTCTTCTCCCCTCAGCTCTACCCTGGTCATCAATCAAACTCCTATGCAGACTCTCCACGCCTCATATTAAAAAGCCTTGTTTGGCCTTCGCTTGAACTGCTCTGGACAGTTTGCTGCATAGTGTGCTAGTGCTCAGGCATTACAAATGCAACTGTGTTAGTTCTTTTAAATCAACTGTTGCTGCAGATAACAAATGCCCTGCCTCCTAGAATACTACCTAACAGAGTGCCAGATGTGTCTCTCTTAGGCACATCAGTGAGCTCATGTGAGTAGACCCATAGACTCCTCGCTGGGTGAGTAACTGAAAACCAGTGTGAGTAAAGGGGGCGCAATCTGCGCGGTAGTGTAGAGTCATTTGTACTTAGTCATGGGGCTGCTTGTTTTTTAATGTAGCAAGACAGAGAAGACCAACTGAATATTGGGCTATTTCAAGAAATACGGTAATCTTTTCTGGATTGCATGCAGGTGGTAAATCCATCCCGAAATCGGCCGCTTGCATGGGCCAATGAACTAAAAATTGTCTGTTTCCTTCCCTTATTTTGTGTGTCCCTGACAGGGCCGATGAGAGGGGGGGAAGCCGGTACAAATTACCGGGGCCCAGCGGTCCAGAAGGGGGCCCGGGGACCGGCTTTGTTGGCCCCGTTAGGCTGGTCTGCCCTTGCTGGGGGGCCTGAAAAATTTTTTTCACTGGGGCCCGAACCCGCTCTCGGCAGCCCTGGTCCCTGTCTGCTCTTTTCTCCATCTTCCCTCTCTTAGTCATTATGGGTGTTACTCGTTGTATTCTTTCCTACCTACCCGTGAATGGCAATGCCATGCTAACAACCACATCTGCCCTTTGAGGGAGCGGGATGGACCCTCACTGCAGCCAGCTTGTTTCTTTAATGCACTCAGATTTACCCATTGGGCTTCCTCATCTCTGTAAAAACGTTGTAACAAGTATAAATCGGCATGAAAAAATCCATGATTGGACTCTGAAATAAAAGAGGCACAGTATGGGAACTGTCAAGATCTGGTAAATTCACGTACATCCTCATAGCCACGACAGTGTTCCTTCAAGGGCAGTTCTGCTCCGAGATGTGGCTTCATAAAAAATGGAATTGTGTGGTTCCATAGAGTTCATTGTCTCAGTAACTTTCAGAACAAACCGCTCAGCTTGCGGGTGAAAAGGTGCTTTTATCTAACCGCCAGCCCCTCAGCCTCAGCGGGCAGTCTCAGAGTTAGTGCTGTTTGTTGTTATTTGTCTTGCGGTAACACTTCGAGACTCCAGTCAGGTATTGGAATCTCATTAGCCGGGGAAAAGACTCCCAAAGAGTTTACAATCTAAGTGTAAGATGAGACAACCAGGCTGGGTCATTCATTCATCCCCAGAAGCCCCAATTTAACTGTAGATCAAGTGCAGTTGAGATGTACAATGATCTTAGAGGTTTATACTGCTGCTCATCACCAGGATATCTGGGTGCCTTCCATGTAAAATCAACAGCAAAGTCCTTAGTGGACTTCATGGAGTCTCTGGCATGTCTCATTTTCAGAGTAAAAACTCTGCTTGGGGTAAAGGTGGTGGGTTTTTTACGTTTGGTTGGTTTTTCGTAGGGTTTTAGGAGTAGAAAGGGGCACCATCTCTAGGTAAAGACTCGCCCTTGTTAACAGTTCAGGTGATAGGGCACAAGCCAGCTCCCTTTTCCCGTAGCAGCACTGGCTTTGCAGGGCTAATGGGAGTTAAAAAACATACATGTGTCGCTAACATAAGCAGATAGAACGTGTAGTACACAAAGTGTATATTCCATATTCTGTTCTCCCTTCAGTTCCTCTGAATTTATACCAGTGTAAACGAGAGCAGAATTTATCACAGGGGGCACAGCTGTTAAACAACAAGGTGCTGTTTTCACAATTTTTCTTCCCTGGAACAATTGGGTGTCCAGTGGGCACTTCACTTAAATAGGTCTCTTTGAAAATACCAGCCACTGGCATTACTGAAAAGCAAAAGCACTGACTGTGGAAAAGCAAAGTGTCAGGATGTGTAATGCCCCAGACACCATTAACATAAACCATTAGCAACTGGCATGTGTTTCTTGTCTATCTGAAGGCAACTGGACTAGATCTTATAGAAGTCGATGGAACTAGTCACATTCTTAGGTGCATTGTAGGATCTGGGCTAAGGGACTCAGAATCTTGCATGATTGAGTCGCTGGCCCTTACTTTGTAGATGGCTCAGCTTTAGCAAATGTTTTTACTACTACTGTTTTTAGTATGAGTTACGGATGCATTCATTTGTCCAAATGGAAGAAACCACTGTTCTTGGCAATGATTTTCTGCCTGTTCTTGTTTCCCAATCGAGTACAGGTGTGGTATAATCCAGAGGGGTATCACAGCCTTCCAGCCTACCTCAACAGCCTCAACAACTTCATTCTTAGAGCGAACATGCCGAAAAACGAGTCTTCCAAATATGGTAGGTGCTAACCAACCCTTGATGCAGCTCATGCTGCCTCATGTGAAGGGGGCCCAGTTCTCTATCTGCAGAGAGAAGACTATAGTGGGTGGGCCAGATTCATTCCTGGTGTAAAATGGAGCTGTGCCAATTTAAACTAGAAGGAAACTTATCCCCTGGATGAAATTTTGGCCCCACTAAAGTCAGTGGTGAAACGTCCATTGACTTCAGTGGGGCCATGTCTACTAATGTTGATTCAATTCAATTTCCTTTAAAGAGTGTCAATATTTCACATGTCTATTTCTAGGAACAGGGGAGGGGACCAGGTAAAACCTTAAAAATAGGCTTTCCTTCTCCCACAAGCAGCAAGGGCTTCTGCCTAGTATTGACTTCCACCTCAGCATCAAGACAGCTGACTGTAAAGATGTGACATTTCTATGCAAAGAAAGGATACTTTAGGTTGCTTCCAGTGGTGTGTTAGATTTAATGTTTTTCTCTCTCTGAGCTGTCCATTGTTGGACTTATGGTAATTAAAGCATTTTATTTTACAGGTGTATATGTTGGGGGGAGAGATGCAAAAATATTCTCACACATCCCTGAAGTAGTTTGTCTGTAACATGTGGTATATACCGAATGCATAGTGGTGAAGTGGAGCGTAAAGGTTTATCAGCATTCATTTGGAATGACCTGCTTAGCTTTGCCTCACTGATGTCATGCAGCGTCCCAAATTCATGCTGATAAACCTTCATACTCTACTGCACTGTTTGTTCCATCCATATTATGTGTGTAATACAGGCATACTGGGGTGTGTGTGTGTGTGTGTGTGTGTGTGTGTGTGTGTGTGTGTGTTTGCCTATGGCCAGGTCTACACTACAGACTTCTCCTGGTATATGCTGTAAAACTCTCATAGTCAACAAAGAGGTGTTTTTACCAGTGTATAGCTTGTTCCACTCATGGGGCAGAGCTTTACTACTTTGGTCAAAGTGCCGATTTGTTGAGATAGCTATATCCACAGTAGGAGCACTTTGCCAGCATAGCGTAACCATATTGGTATACCAGTAAAACATGCCGAGTGTCGATACCGCCTGTATCTATAGATTGAGAGAGTAGAACGTCTTATTCGATTATGGGGCCTCACAAGAGTTCAGAACTCACTTATCAAGTGACTTGCTTCAGCAAACACCGGCCGTTCTGCCACATTCTAGTCTCTCCTGGCCTCTCTCGTGTCAGACGGCTTGTGTTCCTGCTGAAGGATCACACTCCGGGGAAACTGTCTGGAAGGTCATTTTGCTTGAAAACATAAAGTTCTTTATTTATGGATGCATTAAAAGGTAAATCCAACAGAGAAGGAAGGCCTGTTTGAAGCTCTGGGCCTCCTTGACAATAATTAAAAACACAACTACTATTATAATGATGTATTATGTGTATTAGCACAGCGCATAGGAGCCAGAGACTAGGGCCCCATTGTGCTAGGTGCTGTACAAACGCAGCACAAAAAGATGGCCTCGTCCCCAAGGGGCTTACAATCTAATATAATCCTAAATAGAAAGGCAAAACATCTGCTCAGTTTTCTTTCCCCATCACTGCATAATAATCACCAGCCAGCTTTCACATGGCCAACTCCCTCAGCACTCATCTTCTTGCCAAGCAAAACCAACTCCCCGGCCCCACAGCCACCTCCATCATACCTGAAACACCCGCCCTCTCAGGTCAGCGGGGCCCAGCTATTTCACACTCAGTGTGGGAGCAAATCCCCAAGTGGGAAGGGCCCATCTGGCAGCCCCCTTTTTTAAATACAGATGGGCTCCAGCTCCTCTCTGCTGCAGCAGTATGGCACAGAGCCACAGGCCATCTCCCCAGCAGGACGGTCCCAGACCAACTTAGTTGTCCAAGGGTGAATCCTGGCCATGGAGAGAGAGTGTGGTGATATACTGGGGAAGATTCCCCTCCCCAATCATCAGTGAGCTACTCAGGCTGAGCTGAGTATTCCACCAGCAGTGCTTACTCATCAAGCCTTATCCAAAATACGGAGTGGTCCATGCCAGGAGTGGGAATGAGCAGACATAGTCAGAGGGTCCCCTGTAGACGTGCAGACTTACCCCTGTGGCGCATCCTGCTGGTGACTTTCAGGAATTAGCTCATTCCATCTCCGGAACTCCCTCTGCAGGCCGGTAATCTGCCTGTCCTCTGGCCCCCATGGCCCTCCCAGGACCCGGTGCCCCTTTATCTGGGGTGCTGCCCCCCCACAGTAACCCCTTTTAGCTTCAGGGTCTCCCCCTCCCAGGGGAACCCCCACCCACTATTCTCACCTTGCCTCAGTATACGGCTACTGCCAGTCATGGTCTAGCCCCACGCCCTGGGGCAGACTGCAGTATCTGCTTCCTCATCGCTGGCAAGGAGGGTTTGGACCTGCTGCCTTGGCCTACCCCTGGGCTGCCCGCTGCAACCCCCCGGTACCTATTGACCTTATGCAAGGCCACAGCCTGGGGCTTTCCAGGCTGGAGCTCCCCAGCTCCTCAGCCTGTCCCCAGCCCCGCTTCACTCAGGTACTTTGTCACTAGCTCCCTGCAGCCAGGCCCTTCTCCCTCTACAGGCAGAGGGAGACTGCTCCTGGCTCCCCTGGCCTTCTTATAAGGCCCTGTTGCTCAGTTTGGAGTGTGGCCCCAGCTGCAGCCACTTCCCACAATGAACCAGGGTTTTACCTTGCCCTGTGCGGGGCTTTTCCAACCCCTTCCAGGCAGGAGCGGGTGGTCACCCCGCTACATCCTCCACAAATGTACCTTTGAAAATGCCAAGGCCCCAGCGTGGGACATGGGGTGAGACCCCAAATGAGGGACACAAAACTTATTTGAGCAGGAAACCCAAAGTGCTGCAGGATCTGTCCCTTTAACATGAAGAAATATCTGCCACCATTCTTTATTTCTAGTTTACATGATTTTGAACACTAAAGGTAAGGGTGTGCCGAATTTATGTGGAAAACAGGTAACTTTGGCCTTAAACATGAGTGACGTCCTTCACAATGAAGGACAGTTGAAACATATTTCCCAAACCGGTCTTCTGCTCGGGGAGCCATTTTATTCTAATCTGTCCCCGAGCTTTCTGGAAATGGCCTTTTATGTTTGTTAGAGCAGGTCAAAACTCAGAATGTCCGTTCCAGGGGAAATTCTAACATTGTGAAATTTGTTTTCATTATGGATTATAATGAAACAAAAACAAAAATTTCCTGTGAGATGAACTTTTCCAACAAAAATTTTGAAAAAAAAAATTAGTATCAGGCCAATTGAAATACTTTGTTCTGATTTTGACTTTTTTATTTTAAATTATGTTAAAATTTATAATATAAAATAAACTTTAAAACAAAAAGTCGCTTTGAAATGAAAAAATCAAAACCTTCCCTTTTGGAAAGTTCGAGCTTTGTTTCAGCCCTTTCCTCCCCTGAAACAAAATTTCAACGAGATTGACACATTCCCATGGAAAGTTTTGAGTTTGACAAAATGGCATTTTCTGATGGAAATATGTTCTGTTGGAATATTTTTGAACAGCTCTAACGTTTTCACTGCATCTAGCCAGTTCTGGGTGTCCTTGGAAACAAATGAATGATAACAAATGACCAGATTGATAATGCCCAGCTCCCTCTAAGGACTCTGTACTCAGTATAGGGAAAATCAATGAATTGATGAGTAAAGCTTAACAGGACTTGTGTAAACTGCTCTGAAATACAACTGAAGAGACCCTTCTCTGCAGTAGTTTACTGGCGACCGAAAGCCATTTGTTGCTGTGACAAATAAATGACAGTTTAAGAACCATTGAAATGGCCAGATAAAAGCACAGTCATTTCAGCAACTTGAAAGAGGTGCCAATCCTGCTTTTGAGGTTTGACTTAAACTTCAAATATTTAAAAAAAGAAACACATCAAAGGAGCTTTTTGCCCTGTCACCAAGCAAATCATAATAGCTTTCGACTTATGTATACTGGGCTTCCTTCTCTCCATTCCCTCAAAAAAAGAAGTATTGAAATGGAAATTTTGACTTCTAGCCTAAGCTGCAGAGAAGGAAAAATGGCTTTATTCTGCAGCATTAACAGATTAGTCGGACTGGATCACCTTTATTTTTTACAGAAGGAAAACATTTTCTAGTTGTTTGTACATCGTTATTAGCAACTGGAGATTTTCATTGCATCCCTCAAGAAAAATATTGCTCTCGAATGACACCGCTTTTGTTTTCCTTAAAATTAAATGCAGACCAAATCGCACCATTTCATGTGTTTCAATGTTACAGGCTGAATATAGCACATAAAATGGGGGCCAGCATCTTTATACAGCATTATAAATTTAGGCACCGAATTCAGGTGCCTGATTTATAGAGGCATTGAGTATTCTCACCTCCCTTTGAATTTAATGGCAACTGTGGGTTTTTTTCCAGAACACTCTGAGAATCAAGCCACTTAGGTGCCTAAATATGGATTTAGTTGCATCATTTTAGGCATTTAACATTTGAAAATTTTAGCCTAGCCTCTTCCAGGTCCAAAAAGTCATGGAAGCTGGTCCCCTCTTCCATAGAACTTCACTGGAGCTTGGAACTGATCCACTGGGATTCAATGGAGTCCCTCTTTTTATTGTATTATGCTGCAGAAGTCTATGGAAAAGAAGCCGCAACGAGACTCATAAAAATCCATCCCCACAAAATAGTATTTGCCAGGGGCTGATGCCCCAGATGGCTCATCAAGGGCACAGCTCCCACCCTAGGACAGGGAGGCTGTAGAATGGGTCAAGTGGCATTCTGCAGCTATGCGGAGTCCTCTTCGCCATGGGAACCAAGAGCAGCTTCCACCACTGCACGCCCTAAGCAGCTCATTATTTCCGTGGAAATAAGGGCCTGTCAGGGCCAGCAATTCCCTGCCTGCATGGCCATTGACACCAGTACGAAGTGAGTGTTAAATGCTGCCAAATGGGAGGGAAATGTTTTGCACCAGCTTTGCTCTTACTGTACGCAGGTGTAAATGACAACTCGGGGTGCAAAGCAGTGGAGAATCAAGCCTGGAGTCTTATTATGACTGGATCTGGCCTCTGAAGACATTGCTGTGGCAATCGCAAATGTTACATCAAGCTGATTTTTTTGTGGGTTTTGTACAAATATGTTCACTCAAAATCAGTAATCACAAAAACAAGTAATTGTACGTGTTACAGAGAAAACTCTTGATCATTTTTCTTCTTCATACAAATCTAAAAAAAAAAAGTGACTACCTCAGGCATGAATCTGAGCATGATTTGGCCAAGAAATAACCTTTGCATGAACTCCACAGCTCTTATAAAAACATGTCAATTAACTTTACATTCCCAGCATCAGTGTTTCTAATCTATTTACAGGGCTCCCCCCAGTGGCTAATTTAACATGTGACAAACGTTTTTCTCCCAGAGGAACTCGACATTCTTCTCTCAAAACAGTCTATTAACATGCAGATATAGATCTGCAATAATACTGGGCCTGTTCTGATTTATCCCAAAACACCTTTACACCACTCTGCTAGTGTAAAAGGAGTCTTAGTCTAAGTGAGAATAATGGCCATAGACTCTTGGATAAGATAGTTGGCTTTGGTAAGGTTATAGGTTCTAGTCCATTTATGATTGTCCTTGCACTCCTGGAATATTTTTTATCTCAGTGCAGTGGATAAATAGATTCTCATTGCTTCTAAACAGAGCAAAAGCCCTTCATATGTGATATCGCCCATATCGAGGGCTAGATGCTGGCTTTGGAAGGGAAGTGTTTAAACCAAACATTTTGGCAGATCTGGTAAGAGAATTCCTGCCACCCTCTGACATTTAATTGTCACGGACCTGATTTTGTGAATCTGATTGGGAAAGACCTGAGTTTCACACGGGGCTGAAACCGATAGTCAGACTAATATCTGTAGGCTGGCTGTTTCTTGTGGTCCGGGTGCTTCTTTCTGGCTTCACAAGACAGAACTGTTACATTTAAATTTTCTCATCAGAAAATATACCAGTTGCCTTCCTAACCGCGAACAGTGTTATCTGAAGCTTATTCCGGTGTCTGCTGGAAGGCTGGAGACCCAGTGGAGAATGTGAAAGATGATTCCACACTGGGTTATCCAAGATAATACTTATCACATATGGGGCAGCTCATCAAAAATGAGCAAAAGTATGTCATAGAATTACAAGAGGTGCCTATCACTACAGTACATACTTAGTGAGAGTGATACTAATAGGGAGAGGGCTGTTCTAGTGATCTAGTGAGCACCTGACTTGTAACAGGTGAGTTAAAATCCTGACTCTGATACCAACTCCTGTGGTGGCCTTGGCGGGTCACTCGACCTCTCTGCCCTTGTCTTCCCCTGCTTTGAAATGGGGATAATGCTGACTTGCAGTGTACAGTGCCACACTAGTATCAGAGGGGGAGCCATGTTAGTCTGGATCTGTAAAAGCAGCAAAGAGTCCTGTGGCACCTTATAGACTAACAGACGTATTGGAGCATAAGCTTTCGTGGGTGAATACTCACTGCGTCCGTTAGTCCATAAGGTGCCACAGGACTCAGTACCACACTAGAGCGTACTGAGGCTTAATTAATGGTAGCAAGGACCCTTGGTTTGACTGAGTGCTCTTGGAAATCACTGGGTCAGGCCCAGAGTTATGCTTCTGCAGTTCTCAGCTGAGGACTTCAAGTCTGAATGGAAACAGACTATTAAATAACTCTTTGTACCAACATAGGATGGTGTTCTTTCCAGGGACAAAGATGGGCGAGCGCTATCCACCTTCTACAGATGGGGAAACTGAGGCACACAGCCATTAGGGCCAGGATCTTAAAATGTGGCCTCTGAATGCTTCAGCGTTGGGCCACCCAACTTAAAACACATGGGCCCTGATTCAGCAAGGTGTTTAAGTATGTACCTAACTTTAAGTAGGTGAGTAGCCCTACTGAAGTCAAAGGGACCATTCACATGGCTAAAGGCATGTGCTTGGGTTTCTTGCTGAATTCGGACTGCAAGGCTTGATTTTTCAGGGCTGCTGAGCATCCACAGCTCCCATTGACTGCAGCTCTGGCACTGAACACTCCTGCAAATTACGCCCTGCAAGAGCCACTCAAAAAAAGTTGATGGCAATTGTGAAAATCCTGCCCAAGGTCACACCATGAATCAGTGGGAGAGTGAGAGCAGAACCCAGCTCCCCTGGTTCCCTCCCATAACCAATAGCTGGCATTACTTCCAGCCTGTATGCCTAATGAGCAACTTAGTCATACATGTTACAAACTACTTCTCTTCTTTTTGTAGGTATTTCCGTTGTGAGTCATCCCTATCCCGGAGGACAGAGTAAAGAACAAGTCATGTAAGAGGTTTAATTTGGCTGATACCTGCTGCTTTGATTCATTTAGTGGCTATAGAAGCAAATCAGCTACCTGGAAATCATGAAACACCTAAATTGATAAATAACTTTTTCTGAGCAATCAAATTGCTCTTTTCACAGAAGCGAACTGTCTCCCCTGTATCTACAGAGCTACTGATTTCCCTTTGAGTTTCTTCCCGGAATACCTGATAAATGTGGGGACATTATAGATACGGCATCAATTTTGGAGCACAGAATAGCAATGACAATACATATTTTTCTTTCTGTCTTTCCAAACAATCTGCTGTCACAGTCCCGACCCTGCAAAGCCTTTCTGCCAGTCATAGTGCTTCCTACCCTGAGCCAGCTCTACAACCAGTAGGGAATGTTGGCAGGATCAGGCCATTGATTTTTTTAAGCTATGAATATTGTCTTCTAAATCAGGGCGATCAAACAATGACTCTCTCTTTCTTCCCCTTTTCTCCTCAGGCTCAGTAGCTTGCTTGATATCCTAGTCTCAATGTCTGTCCTGATTGGCTACTCCATCACAACAGCCAGCTTTGTGCTTTATGTGGTAAAAGAACATCAAACCAAAGCTAAGCAACTGCAGCATATTTCAGGCATCGGTGTGACAAGCTATTGGGTGACCAACTTCATCTACGACCTGGTAAATTACCTAACTTTTATGCATGGAGAACAGGATTCTAGAGTGAAAAATCCCCACTTCTGTATTGAAAGTTCGTTATCTAGATTTAGTCATATCATCATTACCAAAAGAACTAGGTATTGTTCTCAAAGGCATTACTGATTATTAATTGTGAACCATAACACTGGGATATGTATAAAACTCAGCAGATTTATAAGAGATCAACATGGCAAAGACCAAAACTTGGGTTAGTTTTTAACATGTAGATGCCAAATTGCCTTTGAAGTTAGATTGCAGAGGTGGAATTGTTGTTGTCATCCAGGATTTATACATCTGGGTAAGGCTTATGGACCTGATCCTGCAGCTCCTATTCCCATGAGCAAGGGCTGCAGGGTATGACCCTATCTTCAGAATTCTACTGCAGATGGTAGATACTTTTGGAACCTTCAGAATACAAGATCCTACATTTGTAAACATCTCTTGGCTGAGATTTGAGAGATTGGAAAAAGCCAACTGGTGGGTTAAGTTTCCAAACTCCTAATGTCAAAGAAAAGTTACCTTCTGTTACTGTTAGTCAGGTCAGGGGTGATGTGCTGTATATATCTAGACTTATCTGCCTCAAAAGGATCCCACGCTTCTTTACGTCTTTTGAAAAAGTCCCTTTCAGGATTCCATAGTCCCCTTTGTCTTTGTCTTATGGTTTGTGAGCCATTATGATGCGCAGAGGTCACATTCTCAAGGTTTTCTCCTCAACCACAAGGCGCTGAGGTTCTCACCTGATTCCAGAAGCTGGGGTTTTAAGAAAAACATCAAGCATTGCAAGGCTCATGACAAAATCATGACGACTGACAGTGCTGAGGATAATCTCAGTGGAGTGGCAATGAAACAGAACCTTTTCACCCAGTAGATGATTCCCCAGCTCATCTGAGTTGATGTTTATCTGACAGCACGAATTTGCTCTCTCTTCTGTATTGTTAAGGATTTCCCCCCACAAGTTTGTTTGGCTTGAAATTTAACTGATTCATATTTTGGGTCATCATGATGTCAGAATTCTGGCATCCATTGGAAATGTTCTCCTTTTCATACAGCTTCCCCCCCTCACCCCCATACACTAACTCAGACTGGTCCCTCAGTCAGTTTCACACAGCTTGTGGCAGAAACTGTGCCGTGGAGTTTTTGGGCCGTGTCTACAGGGCGAGGGTTTTGGTTTTGTTTTTGTTTAGCTACTGGCACGGCTGCCCTGGTAGTTAGAGCGCTAGCCAGAGACTTGGGAATCCTGGCTTCAGTGCCCTCCTCTGCCACAGACTGCGTGACCTGGCACAAGTTAGCGTCTCTGGGTATGTCTACATGGCAGCTGGGTAGATAGTGTGGAGCTAGCATGCTAAAAATAGCAGGGTGGATGTTGCTGCTTGGGCTAACCACCCAACCTCAAGGCTGGGAGGGCTTGAGCTTGGGCGGCCAGGCTGAGTGTCTGCCGGAGCTGCAATGTGCCTGCTCACAGCCATTTTTAGCACGCTATCTTGAGCCCTGTCTACCTGGCCTGGGAGGTTCCCGCCCAGCTGCCGTGTAGCCATACACTCCGTGCCTCAGTTTCCCCTCTGCAAAATGGCAATAATAGCACTGCCTTGCCTCGCAGAGGTGTGGTAAGGGTACTTTAATGACTGTGGGGCACTCAGGTGCCATGGTGGGAGGGGGCCACGTGAAGCACCTGGCTCTTAGCACGGACAGTCTTTATGACAGTGCAGCTTGAATGGTGCAGGTGCAGCTTACCTTGGCTTGCAAGCTGCATCAGTAGTGCAAATTGTGCTGTGCTGATATCAATGTACCTACACTAGCAGTTTGCAATGCAGCTACACTGCTGGCTAAATCCCAGCGGAGGCAAGGCCTTAACATTTGATTAACTCCACTTGAACCTCTGGGGGCAGGAGCCATCTTTTGGTTCTGTGTTTGTACAGCACCTAGCACAAGGGGGTCCTGGCCCATGAGTAGGGCTGCTGGGCACCACTGGAATAGGAATAATAACAACAGGCCCCCTAGGGCCAAATGTTCAGAGCTACCTGCCTAAGCCTGCTCATGGAGCGGGGCCATGGAACAAGCAGCTCCTGGTTGTGAGTGCAAACGAGGGATTTGAACACACCATAAATGTGGCCAGGTTTGAAGAATTGGTGCTGGGTCACCGGTCATACACCTGTGACTGTGACTCTGGCCTGCCTCTGCTTTCATGCTCCGGGCTCTCAAGTTGGTGCTGCAGATTTTTAAATGAGCCTATTGAAATAGCCCTGGCGTTCTAACTGCAATCACTATTCAGCAGGCTGAAACTAATCCAGAGCTCTCAGCAACCGGATATTGCTCAGTGAACACCTACCAGCAAATTCTCTGAAATCCCAAAGTCGGGGAAACCAGGAACCGCTTGGGGCAGCTACTGTGTAGATCCCTGGCTTGTATTGTAAACAGCAGAATGTGATTCTATAATAGGAAAGGCACGGGACATTTCTCATTCACATCTAGGCCTTTCATGCCCACACTTCCTAGGGTTCAAAGCTGGGATGCTCCAGAGAGTCTCACAGAATGTATTCTCCTCTCCCACTGAAGGACAGCTTACTGCACCTCTAGGGCAAAATTGAGACCTGGTGTCATTCCCTCCCCCGTACAAGCTGCATGCAGCTCTATTAGAGTATTGATTATTCTGACGATGATACACTCTTTAATATCATTTCACAGGTTCTTTTTATGGTCCCGGTTGCCCTCTCAATAGGAGTTATTTCAGCTTTCCAAATACCTGCTTTCTTCAACGATAATAACCTAGTGGCTGTATTTCTTTTGATGATGATGTTCGGGTAAGTGTGTGGCTCAGTTACTTGAAGATGACTCCATGGGGGGGAAATTTGTTTAGGGTTTGGAGTCCTGACCAAAGCTGTGCGACTCTCCCATCACCTCTACTAGGAATCCTCTCTCTTGGCAGAACTGAAGAGAGAGCACTTGATAAATGTTGACTAGTGAGCCTTCAAAAGGCTTGGGGAGAGATGAGGCAAGAACTGTTACCCCCATTTTAGTCAGGGGCAACCAAAGGTGGCAGCATAAACTGTAGAGATTACATAGACCCAAGACACCACGGCTTGGTTGTCCTTATTTCCTGTTTACACAGACTTTACCTGAACAGCAGCTCTAAATGTTGACAACACCAAAACCCAATATGCTCAGGTCTCAGACACAGCCTAGGTTGTAACTACACCTGACTGAAACTATTCAAATGTCAAAATATCAGTGACATTCCCAAATTTAAAAAAAAAATGAGGAAAATTTAGATAAATTTCACCCTGTTTTTTTCTCAGCAAGCTTGTTCAAATTTTTTAAATTTCAACCACAAAAATATCAGGATAAAATTCACAAACCCCTTTTTTCAACCAGCTCTCGCTTCTAACCCAGCCCTTCCTGACACCCAGTCTGGTTCTCAGGAAGTTTTTCTCTGCCGGAGTTAGGATTAAGCAGACAGGCATGGGGAGATAAGAACCCTGGATGGCTATGAGTCTTTCCTCAAAGTTTTCATTTTTAATTTGAATTGGGTCAGGACTACAAGGTCTTCAAGATCTTGACCTCAGCTAGTGTGGTTGCACAGTTTTCATTTGCCATGAATACGTGTCATCAACGTTTCCCCCAAATTCCACCAGAAAGCTTTGATTTTTTTTCTCTTTCAACTTCCTGAGACACTGAAGTCCAAGGGCAGCCCAAATGTGGAAGGAAGGATGGTCTGGTGGTTAGGGCACTGACCAAGGCTATGGGAGGCCACAATTCAAGTCCCTGGTCCACCATAGCCATCTTCTGTGACCTTGGGCAAGTCACTGTGCCTCATCTGTAAAATGGGGATAATGATCCTCCCTTGCCTCAGAGCAATGTTGTGAGGTTAAAGGGTGGTGAAGAGATCTGCTGAGGAAAGGCGCTTCATGAGAAATAGGCATCATTATTACCATAATGACTCTACCCTCCTGTGTAGAAGTTCCTGAGCTGAATTATTTTGTTGCCGGTTTTCCCCAGTCTTTAAATTACTTTCATATTCTCTCTGCTGCTGGTGATCTACAGATACGCAACGTTTTCATGGATGTACTTGCTGGCTGGGATCTTCAAGGAAACAGGAATGGCCTTCATAGTTTATGTCAGCATCAACTTGTCCTTTAGCATTAATACCATCATTACTCACTCGGTTGTGTTTCTACTGGCCCAAGAAAAGGCTACTGATCAGGTAAGAGCTCACTAACACTTTGGCCTTGTCTATATGATGAATCAGTCCTCACTAATGGAGTGTAAATTCTAGTGCACACTAGCGTGTTGCACATTAACTGGCCTGGGTTGACCCTGCTGCTGGCATGCACTGAAAGTTTCCGTGTGTATGCTAATGTATCCCGTTTTAACCAGTACTACTAATGCACCATGTAGAGAAGCCCTGTGTTAACTCTTAGAAAACTGATTCGTTTCCAAATGCAACACCTGTCGGGGCCTGAGTGAAAGGCTATTGAAGTCAATGGGAGTCTTTCCATTGATCTCAATGGGTTTTGGATCATACCCGTGGACTTCCATTGTTTTTCAAGGTTTTGAGGGAGGTCAAGTAGGGGACATTACTCTAGAGATCTAGTGAGGTTCCCTATGTCCAAACATGGGGCAAGTGAGACTCTTTCTTCTCCATGTAATTTGCCCCACCCCCCACCCCGTGGTTAGGAACCAGGAGTGGAGAGAGAGGCAGATGGGAGTGGACATCTGGGAGGGTGGAAACCAGATGCATGTGGGAGAGATCAGGGAATGAATGAGGGCCCACACTTTTGGGAAAGATGGTTGTATTCGGAGTTAAGTTCCTCCAGTGCAAATTACTGAGGCTGAGTACTCAGTGCCCCAAGGGCTACTCCATGCCACTTTAACCATCAGACGAGCTTTCTGTCATCTAACTGTGAAACAAGTGCTCCCTACAATGAATTCCTGTCCATGCAAAGGGAAAAGTGCCTTGAAGGCACTAATATTTCCCTAAAGTGGAGCACTGGTCTTTAATAGATCTGCTTCTCTTGTGCCTTAGAGAACCTGTCCTGGCTAAAAGGTAAGCTTTTTTGTTTGCTTATTACAAGAACAATTTCTTAATTAAAAAACAAAAAGGAATCAGCCCTTGTCCCATTGTCAGGCAATACCTGTTTACCAAACCCTTGGATCATGACATTTGTAGTTTTCTAGACACATCAGTATGGAGCCGATCTCCTTCCATGCTAATTTGTTGCGTATCCAGTGTGCCATGTGTAATGTCAGTGGTGTTCAGCAGTCTTCACTGCTTGTGTTAGCTAATAACAATATTATACAATGGCGGTTTGTCATTCATTAGCAACTCCCTGGGCCAAACGTGTCTCCTTGTCAGCGGGCATGGAGCTGCTTGACCAAGCAGAACTGATGCGCTTGTGCTACAGAAAGTGAGAAGGAGGATTTGGGTGCTACCTGTGTCCCTTTGAGCTTCATGGGGGTGCCCTGCAATTCAGCGTGCAGTGGGATGGATCCACAGCTCTGAGGCTCCATGGATGGGGAGCACATCGACTGCAAGGGTTAGCGCAGCTAGATAGCTACCCCAACTTCATGAAGAACACCAGGCTGCAACCTGCTCACTCAGCTTTCCCTCGCCTGGGCATTCCCTGCATCAGGAGAATTCCCAGGTGCAGCCTCAGAGCACCATTCTGGCAGCTGCCTGCTATCTGAGAAGTGCAAAGTAGCTGGAATAAGAGCCAAGGATCTGTACCAGGAAGTATGATCACTGGGTGCCATTTCCAAAGCACCTAAGGGAGTTAGGCACCAACTCCCAGTGACTTTCCCACCCTGAATTCCTTGCAATTGTGAAACAAACTGTTTCGGAGCTCTTTGATGTTGATTTATCCATGGTGTGAGATACGCCAATAAGCCCAAACAGGCGTCAGTCCCAATGCTGTCCCAAGAATAAAGTCACAATGATCATTAGTGTTTCTCTTCTTTCAGGGCTTGCATGATCTCGCTGAAATCTTGAGGCGTGTTTTCCTAATCTCTCCACAATTCTGCTTTGGATATGGCTTGATTGAATTGTCTCAGCACCAGGCGCTGATGGGCTTCTTAAAAGCCTACGGAGTGGATTACCCTGACAGAACCTTTGAAATGGACAGAATAAGCTCCAAGCTGCTTGGCATGTTTATCCAGGGCACTATATTCTTTGCAATTCGGCTCTTAATGCATGACGGGATGATTCAGAAAGTCTGGTCTAGTATATTAGAGTAAGTAACATCTGTATTCCTACAACAAATGTAGATTAAAACAGAGTTCAGTGCTTTAGTCATTGACACTGTGACCATTATCATTATTTTGCATAGCTCCATAAACTTACACAGTGCTGTGCAAACCCAGCATAAGCTCCCTCTGCTGGCAGTTCCCATATCTACCTGTGGTTATAGTGATGACTAATGGAAATGTATCCGCCTTAATTTTTTGTTGCATCTCCCTCTCTATGGGCATTGTGGGTAATGGCTTACCTGCCCTACTTCTGCATGTGCTGGACAATTCCAGTCCCCGGGAGGGGAGAGGTATTCATTATTGTAATACCCGCGTAGGCCTGTGAGTTCAATTTCAAAGAACAGGCCTGACTGACTGTATCTATTCTGTGTTGGAAAGGCAACTCAAAGGGCTGCCATTTCAAGTCTCCGGAGCCAAGGGGTATTGATGGGTTGATCGGAAGAGAGGCTCTGGGGTCAGCAGATCCAGAGCCCCTTCAATGCATTCGGTGGCATCTTGAGCCCAAGCTGATTTGGGTTCACTTCATGCATGAGCTGCCCCCCAAATTCTAATGGTAAAAACTGTCACCAAAACGGAATGCTGCCATGATGTAGGACCGACACCAAAAGCAATGCATTTGTTGAATACAAGGAAAAGCTTCATAAAGAAGAACATTTGTTTTTAAGCTTCGTACATGGAATAATAATAGCAGAGAGTTTTAAATTAATATAATGAGAGCATATAATAGGATCTCATTTCAATTTTACTGAAAAGACACTAAGTACTCTGCACACGCAGATCCGGACTGTAAAATCACGTGTCTCCTACTCCTTCAGATTCCTGTTCGACAAAGTGCATGGCAGGCTACCGCTTCTGCTGGAGGCAGCTGATGAAGACAAAGATGTTCAGGCTGAGAGGGAGCGGGTTGAGTTTGGCCAAGCAGATGTCGACATGGTACAACTCCAGAGCCTCACCAAGATCTACCATCTTCCTCTCAGAAGGATCATGGCAGTCAAAAATGTCAGCATTGGAATCCCAGCAGGAGAGGTAAGCAAGCAGGCTAAGGAATCAGAAGCCTATCCTATAGTAAAGAAAACTGAAAATGTCCTCCAAGCCACTTCCTTATTGTCTTCCCAATCCCTGCTTAAGACTCAGGAAGATCATCTGACTGCAGCTACGTAAGTGGTGAGCTGAGACTACTACTTATTGGACAATAATTTGCTTTATTGGTACCTCATCCTTCCTTTCTTCCCTCTGGTATTCGTCACCTACATCTGTTGAGTATCACTGATTATTTGTATTATAGTTAAAGCCCAGAGACCCCAATTGGAATCGGAACCCCCTTGTGCTAGGTATAGCATGGACAGGGAGTGAGACGGTCCTTGCCTCAAAGAGTTTAAATAGACAAGACAAAGGAAAGGTGGGAGGGAAACTATGCTATTCTAGAGAGTGAACTCCAGCAGGGACTGTCTTTTAACTGTGTTTATACAACGTCTAACACAATGGAATCTTGATCATTGATGGTTTGTTGTCATGGATTTACAGTTACCATTAGAAATGTACTCATGACTCTTTATTCAGACTGCATTGGGCTTGGAAAGTGGGATGGGCAGCTGGAGAGGCAGTGTGGTCCAATGGATGGGACTAGGAGACCTGGGTTCTGTTCCTGTCTCTGCCACTGGCCTGCTGGGTGATCTTGGGCAAGGCCAGAATTGCTGAGATCCTAGTTTGACACCAACAGCCAGATTTTCAGAATGGCTTAGCACCCTGCGTAAATGGGAGCTGACGCTTTTTGAAAATCTAGCCTATGATCTCAGTGGGGGAGATTTTCAAAGGCATAAATGGCAGATACACTCTAAATCCCATGGAAAGTCAGTGGAAATTAGACTCATAACAGCCATTTGTGTATTTGACTCTCTCTCCTTCTATACCTTTGCTTCCTCTCCCATCTGTCTGTGTCTGCAGGACCAGGGCCTATGAATGGTACTAAGTGTCTGTACAGTGACTATGTCTTACTATGGGTCTGTCTACGCTGCTGTAGGAGGCATAATTTGAAGCACATGTAGACATATTGAGCTAGCTTTAATCTGGCCAGTGCAGGTACCAATAACAGTGAAGCTGCAGCAGCAGGGGATTGCAAGAGTAAGATGATCAGGATTTGATCCTTCACATGGCCTACATATGAAAATGCACTTTGCAATAATAGGAATGATAGTATTAAAGACCCAGCCATTATTTCCTACTATATTAAACAGAGGAGCCTAATATGCACTGCAATACCCTGCCCAATAAACAACCACCGTATAATATTTATATGCACTTTGACTGCCTGAGCCTTTTCCATAATCTGTTTTGCTCAAGGGCCAGCATTAAATGCAGCATGCTAAATGTCTCTCTTTCTGTCTCATAACCAGTGCTTCGGGCTGCTTGGCGTGAACGGCGCCGGAAAGACAACTATCTTTAAAATGCTAACAGGAGACATCGGGGCTACCAGTGGAAGACTGAGAGTCCGGGATCAAACTGGGTATGGAAGTGATGTATCAACAAGGCTATCTGGAAAAAAAAATTGTCATTTACCCCAGCTCGGATGGATCAACAAAGCAAATTAAAAAGAGTTAGACTTAATAAAAAGCAGCAAAGAATCCTGTGGCACCTTATAGACTAACAGACGTTTTGCAGCATGAGCTTTCGTGGGTGAATACCCACTTCTTCGGATGCAAGAAGAAGTGGGTATTCACCCACGAAAGCTCATGCTGCAAAACGTCTGTTAGTCTATAAGGTGCCACAGGATTTTTTGCTGCTTTTACAGAACCAGACTAACCCGGCTACCCCTCTGATAATAAAAAGCAGAAAATTCAGCCATTTTAAAATACTATATTTACTTCCTCGGGTCTTCAGTCTCATTTCACTGACAAATTTTTATGTTGGTGCAACTCCACTGGTGTCAATGGAGTTTCTCCTGGTTTACACCACTGTGAGATCAGACTCTGGCCCTTAGTCATTAAGAGCCTGATTCTGTCACCCTTTCTCTTGTTGAATAATATCACATTCCACAACTGGTCCCACTGAAATCAGTGGGTCTGATGATGGAGTAAAGTGCTACTAGACATGAGTAAGGCTGCGATTCTGTCACAGAGGTCACGGACAGTCATGGATTCTGTGACTTTCTGCGACCTCTGTAGCTTCCGCAGCTGCAGGGCTGCCCAGGGGCCAGTTGCACTAGCCGCTGCTGGAGTGGCCTCAGGACCAGCCGCTCAGGCGGTCCTCAGGGCCAGCTGCACTGGCTGCTGCTCGGGCGGCCCGAGGCAGCTGGCCCCAGGGATCACCCAAGCGGTGGTCCTTCAGGTGGCCAGAGCAAGGACCCCGGGGATTGCCGGAGCAGCAGTGGTCCTGAGGGCGGCCAGAGCAGTGGCCCTGGAGGCTGTCAGGAGAGCAGTCTCCGGGGGTCTTGGAGCAGCAGGCCACTGGGGGAAGTTAGCATCCACGGCTGGAGCAGGAGCCCCTCAGAGCAGAGATTTCTCATCACAGGTATTAATAGTAACAGTCATGGACAGGTCACAGTCTGTGAATTTTTGTTTATTGCCTGTGACCTGTCTGTGACTTTTACTAAAAATACCATGACTAAATCTTAGCCTTAAACATGAGTAAGGCCGCTGGAAACTGGCCCATCAAAACTACCGGACGGATGAGCAGTGTGAGGTACTACTCAGTGTGAGACACACAATCCTTCCTTTTAAGAGCTTAGAACATCAATTCTGCACAGGACTTTATATCATGAACTAAACGCATTCCTGCCCCAGTGAGGGCTACATTTCCCCCTTTCCTTCCTGTTTAGTAGAGCATGTAGGAGACTTATGAAGTGTTTTTAAAATAACCGTTCACCTTTCCTGATCCAGATCCCTGAGTGACATTGATGACACCCACTGGTCGCTCTTTGGCTACTGCCCTCAAGAAGATGCCTTGGATGACTTGCTGACGGTGGAAGAGCACATGTATTACTATGCTCGGCTACACGGCATCCCAGAGAAACAGATTAAAGGAGTGAGTAGACCCATATGACTGAAGAATTCCCTTGGGACCCAGTCAAGTCAGTGAGAGTCTTTGCATTGACTTCAGTGGTCTTGATCAAGGCCATTATGTGTAATAATAAACAATGCAGGTGACAATCATGAATTTCCAACCTGGGTCTCTCTTGCTTTGTGGCTAGACGGATGTGGGATGGTCACAGAACTTGACTGTTTTGTAACACAGGGGCATGGTATGGAACTGACTTAGAACTGGGCAGTGCTGTTAAAACTCTCCCTAGGTAGTCATCTGTGCAAATACTCCCATTGACTTCAGTAGTAAGTGTTTACTAGTTCAGGTCCTAAATGAAGAAGGGAAGCTGGGATTTGTAAGAGGGATTAGTCAAGGTTGTGTTTCCCGATGTATTTATCCCAAGAGGTCTTCGTGAAATCGTTGAACTCCTACGTATTTTAACAGGTATTTCAAAGCAAGTCTCCATACTTCAAAGATGTCTGTGGAGTGAAACCCAACCTGGCAGCAATATGCTATTTCAAAGGACATTTAATTATAGTATCTGAACCGCCAGAGACTGAAGGCTAGATCCCTACCTGATGTAAATCGGTGTAGCTCTGTTGAAGTCATTGGAGCTACACTAATTTGCACCTATTGAGGATTGGGTCCTGAATTGTTGGCAAATACATACTTGTTCCAGATATTCTATGGTTGGTCTAATTCTCAGTGTAAACCAAGTTTTTATTATTATTATTATTTGTACCCGCAGATTGTACATCAGCTTCTTCATAGACTTAATCTGATGCCGTACAAAGACAGAGTCACCTCAATGTGCAGCTATGGCACTAACAGAAAGTTATCAACTGCTCTGGCCCTCATTGGTAATCCATCAATTCTATTGCTGGTAAGAAATCAGAAATTTTGGGATGAAAAGATCCATAGCTTTTAAGGCCAGAAGGGACCATTTTATCATCTATTCTGACCTCCTGTCTGTAGCCTTGGATAAGTATAGAGTGCAAATTGCATCAGTCGCTCATAACAGGTTCTTTTACTCAGCAGCTACGTAAGAAATGTTGCTGAGTTGAAGATTGGTGAAGCAAACACAGAAACTTTGGACTTTAGGTAGTACAGACAAATATAATTGAAATTATAGAAAAATCAATATGTATAAGTACAGTAAAGTGGTTCACTGCATTGTGCATACTTGCAGCCTTATGGAGGCCATTAGAAGTGAAGATGAAAAGAAAAGTAAGTGGAGGTCACCATAAGTGGTGATGACGGTTTTGGCTGTCGCTTACGCTGTCATTCTGATTATCCCAATTAAAGGTTGGATTTACACCTTATTTGATATCTCAGACCTTTTTCCCCTGAACACCCATACATGTCCCATGACCATGGTTAGATCATTTTCTGGCCTTTGGTCCATTTTTGGTTGTCCAGGAAACCATAATTGGTGTTATGATTGTTGACATAGCTTTTTGCATTAATACTTTTCCCAGCATTTCCAATATATTAATGAAGTTAACCTCATGGTTACACATACTAAAAATCCCCTAGAAGTTCATTAGCATTCCATTAATTTGTTCTTTGCTGTGCACTTGTGTATTATAATGCATTCTTTGCTAAATCTTATAATCCTAGGTCACTCATAACTAATAAAAGCAAGTTTATTACAAGCAATATTTTATATATATATATATATCAAGATTGCCTCATAACTTCTGTAGGATCCGGTCAGGGGTCACAGGTCAACATGTATAACAAAGGGCATGGGATTTCACCCAGTTACCCCTGTACTGAGCCCAATAAGTTGTGTTTGACTTAAGCATTTCTTCTGGAAAGGCATCAGGTCTTCATTTGAAGAAATCAAGAGATGGAAAATCCACCACTTCCCTTGGTAGTTTGTTCCAATGGTCACTGAGAAATTTGTGTCTTATTTCTAATTTGCATTGATCTGTTTTTTACCTTCCAGCCATCGGTTCTTGTTATGCCTTTCTCAGACAGATTAAAGAGCACTTTAGTTCCCACTTTATTCTCCTCAGGAGGGTACTTATACATTGTAATCAAGTCACCTCTCAATCTTCTTTTTGATAAGCTAAACAGATGGAGCGTTTTAAGTCTCTCACTCTAAGGTATTCTTTGTTCCTGTCTTCAAACTATTTTGTGGCTCTTCTCTGCACCCGCTCCAATTTTCCAATAGCTTTTTTAAAATGTGGACACCAGAACTGTATGAAGTATTCCAGGCATGGTCTAACCCAGGGGTTCTCAAACTTGGGCCACGGCTTCTTCAGGGTAAGCCGCTGTTGGGACATGAGATGCTTTGTTTACCTGAGCGTCCACAGGTACGGCCACTTGCAGCTCCCACTGGCCATGGTTCGCCGTTCCCAGCCAATGGGAGCTGCGGGAAGTGGTGTGGTCCAGGACACTGCTTCCCACAGCTCCCATTGGCTGGGAACTGCAAACCATGGCCAGTGGGAGCTGCGAATGTCCGTACCTGCGGATGCTCAGGTAAAAAAAGCGTCTTGCGGCCTGCCAGGGGCTTACCCTGAAGAAGTCGCGGCCCAAGTTTGAGAACCCCTGGTCTAACCAATGCTGTATACAGAGATGATTATCCTCCTGACTGTACATGTCTGAAATGCCCCTACTTCAGTCGAGCAGCAGTAGAGAGAAATCCAGAGGCTCTGCATGCGTGCTCCTTCACAGGTACTATATTGTGTCTACCTATTGCTCTTAAAGGGAAAGGAACTGAAAATGCTATCACACTATTCCATACTTATTGTCTCTCTACAACTTCCATATCAGATTTAAGATGAGATCACGCCCTCCATGGTATAGCAAGAATGGGATGAAAGGAGCAGATAGCTTGTACCAGTGGCCCCAAACTGCCATGGGGTGTAAAACAGAACCAGAACAGTAGTGTCCCTTTAAGATACAATCTAGAAAGCATATATCTCTTGCCACATGGAAGATATTAAAATGTTTCACCTAAATGTAGCTTAACATTTTCTTCTTACATTATACTGGAGTTTTGCTCTGAAGTAGCATCATAATTGAAATGTTCTCTTTGTGCAAACTGCCATTTGCTGTTGTCAAAGAGATGCCTCAGGCAGTGGGTCTGGCTTTGATGTAAGAGTCACAGATGTTTCTCTCTTGAGGGATACCCACAAGTTTTAGTCACCCTTTCCTGAGCTGGGAAAGGACGCACACCCAACATTCCATACATGCACACCCAAAGTCGCAGTTCGGATTTCCCAGTCAGGCTTTTCAGCTTGCAGTTCTCCAAGAGATAGCCTTTGCACACCAAGTTTAGTTAACCCAGCATCCAGAAGTGGCCAATGTTTACATTACCCCCATACCGCCTAAGCAATTGTTTTTATCTGGCCCTTCTCCTGCTCCTGTTGGCCTCATGTTCTGCTTTCCTCAACAAGCCTCACCTGGCCTTTCAGGATTAAATCAGGGCAATTAGCCCCAGTCTTTTCTGCCTAATTGTTGTTAAGGCAACCAACCTTATTCCCACGTGTCAGCACTCTTTGGGCTCATAGGAAAGACAAGGAAATGTTTCAGCATAAATAAACATAACAGAGAAGGGGGGGAAACCAAGACAAGATGATCTTTCAGACTTCGTTCATATCACATTCACTCAGTCACACCATAGGCAATGTAAGTCTTTTAAACTACAGAAACCAACCCCACAAAGTACCAGACCACCCTGCCACCGCTGGGTTGTAAATTCTGCAATACTTGGAGATCAGTTTTCCAAACACTGGGCCAGATGGGCACAGCTCTGATTTACACCCGTTGAAGAGCCACCCCTAAATTTAGATAATTCCTTCTAAGTTTAGCTTCTCTTTTTACCTATAAAATCTCAATAAAAAGGGAGAAGAGGAGGTTGTCTAAACACAAGTTGCTTTCTGAATAACAAGCTGTTTTCTTTCTGCTTCGTATAATACATTGTCACCAACAATAACCATGCTACAATAGGAAGCTGGCTGGTAATTTTGTTGATGATGAATGAGGTGGGGCACAACATACTGTTACTCATCTGTAGCTTATTGTCTATGGAATCCTGAAGACAGAAAACTTGTTTGTCCGTAAATGAAGTCAGTATTACCCAGAAGACAGATGGGTGTGGAGACAAAGTGCAGTCTGGTATTACCTCCTGTTTGGATCAGAGCTACAATTTATTAATAAGTTGTTATTTATAGAAGTGTGAAATAGAACATCTACACAGAGGGAGGTTTATCTGTGGCACCTGTGACAAAGTTCCTCCTCTGCCTTGGTGGGTCCTGCACTTATTGGCGGATTTGCTTGCCTCAGAGATTCATGGCAGCCCTCAGTTTGGCCACTTTTGCTAGTGGCTCAAACCTGCCGTCCACTCAGCTAACTTCAGCACTGGCCAGCATGGGGGAAACTGAGTGTAATCCCCACAGTCTCTGTGTCCCACCTAGTGGGTCGGGAACAGGCCAGATCCCTTTCCAATTTAGACCTTCCCTTCTGGTGTTTCTCAGAGACCAGTTCAGCTCCTCCTGTGTCCGATCAGGAATTGGGGGGAACCCAGGCCCACCCTCTACACCGGGTTCCAGCCCAGGGCCCTGTGGATAGCAGCTGTCTACAATGTTCCCTGTTTCAGCTGCGTGACAGCTACAATTCCCTGGGCTACTTCCCCATGGCCTTCCCCCAGCACCTTCTTTGTCCTCAGTGCAGGATCTTCCTCCTGAAGCCTGATCATGCTTGAACTCTTCACTCCTCCAGCAGCACATCTTCTCACTCCTTGCACACACCCCTTACTAACTGATGGGAGGTCCTTTTTAAACCAGGTGTCCTGATTAGCCTGCCTGCCATAATTGATTCTAGAAAGTTCTTAATTGGCTCCAGGTGTCTTGTAAAAGCAGCAAAGAGTCCTGTGGCACCTTATAGACTAACAGACGTTTTGGAGCATGAGCCTTCATGGGTGAATACCCACCTCATCGGATGCATGACGACGAAGTGGGTATTCACCCACGAAAGCTCATGCTCCAATACGTCTGTTAGTCTATAAGGTGCCACAGGACTCTTTGTTGTTTTTTACAGATCCAGACTAACACAGCTACCCCTCTGATATCAGGTGTCTTGATTAGCCTGTCTGTCTTAACTGGTTCTAGCAGGTTCCTGATTGCTCTAGGGCAGCCCCTGCTCTGGTCACTCAGGGACGGGGCGGCTCTAGACATTTCGCCGCCCCAAGCACGGCGTCATGCCGCGGGGGGTGCTCTGCCGGTCCCGCGGCTCCGGTGGACCTCCCGCAGGCGTTCCTGTGGAGGGTCCGCTGGTCCCGTGGCTCCGGTGGACCTCCCGCAGGCGTGCCTGTGGAGGGTCCGCTGGTCCCGCGGCTTCGGTGGAGCTCCCGCAGGCGTGCCTGTGGAGAGTCCGCTGGTCCCGCGGCTTCGGTGGACCTCCCGCAGGCGTGCCGCTGAAGGCAGCCTGCCTGCCGCCCTCCCAGCGACCGGCAGAGCGCCCCCCACGGGATGCCACCCAAAGCATGCGCTTGGCGTGCTGGGACCTGGAGCCACCCCTGCTCAGGGAACAGAAAACTGTTCATCCAGTGACCAGTATATTTGCCTTCTACCAGACTCCTGTACCCCACTGGTCTGGATCTGTCACACACCTCAGAGTCAGTTTTGCTCTGGGAAAAGTAAGGCTGAGATTAATTGATTTGAAATTAATGGGAAGTGGGTTTCCAAATCCTCTCGGCAGCTGAAGTGTTTGTAAATTAGTTTAATGTTCGGATAAGGTCCTTAGCAGTGGAGAGGGCTGAGCCACAGGCCTTCTGTGTGAATTTGGACAAGTAATTTCCCCTCTGTGTCTGTTTAGTTTGTAAGCTCTTTGGAGAAGAGACTTCCTCTTAGTATGTGTTTGTACAATGCCTGGCACAAGGGGGTCCCATCCTAGGCACTACCATCATACATATAAATAATATAGACCAAAAGCGCCATATAAGAGCAAAGTGGTTGTATTGGTATTTGTAGTGTCTGTAATGACAATTCTAAACAGAGAGCAGATATGGAGAGGAACAGAAAGGACATTTTCTTTACTATTTAAACTTACAATCTATGCGGGGGGCGGTTGTTATTTTTTAAAGGATGAACCAAGCTCTGGAATGGATCCTAATGCTAAACGACACCTTTGGAAAATCATCTCTGAGGAAGTACAGAACCAATGTTCAGTGATACTCACTTCCCACAGGTAGAGTTTACTGGCTGCCTTTATGCTTTATTAAGCCCAAACTAAAACTGCACATTGGAACACCCTAGAACTTTGGGGGCACCGAAATTTAAACACACTTCCAGTTCCAAGTTTTCCAAGTCTGTGTAATGGACTGAATCCTAATCCTGAATCACAGCAGCAGCAAATGTATCTGGATCTAGATTATGCTGCTTGAGCCATCTTTAGTAACATCCACCTGCAATAACATGTAATATGAAAATCCAGAAAGATCTTCCAGGAAGTGCTGAACACTTCCTGGAAATGTGTGATTGCTCTGCATTGAACGGATCCTTGGCCCAGATCCTCGAAGGTATTTAATGCCCTTAAATATCTTTGAGGTCCTGGGCCCTCCCTATCCTAGTGGAACAGGAGCCAGCTAGAGATTTGAGGTGATTAAGATGATGAGTTACAGGTTAATTTCCTGTGTAGCTCATGGGAAACCATTAATGTTCTGGCCATTGGAGTGTCTTTTATTCCCGTTCAGTGACTCTACAGAGCATGGGTGGCCAAACATACTGACCCTCCGAGCTGCATATGACAGTCTTCAGAAGTTCAAGAGCCAGGGCGCACCTGCCAGGGCTTGGGGCTTCTGCTCCACGGGAGGCACCTGCTGGGGCTTGGAGCTTCAGCCCCACTCCTGCCGAAGCCCCGAGCCGTGGGAGGCACACCCCGCCGGGCTGAAGCCCCGAGATCCCTCCTCCCCACAGTGCAGAAGCCCTTACTCCACCAGCCTGTTGCAAGGCAGAGGTCCTGAGCTCACCACCACCCAGTCTGGCAGGTGAAGAATGTGGGAAGTGGCAGGAGTGGGGACTCCATGAGCTGCATTTTAACTATAAAACGAGTCACAGTTTGGCCACTCCTGGTATAGAGTTTCTCTGTTTGCTTTTCAGCATGGAAGAATGTGAAGCTCTCTGTACCAGGCTGGCTATTATGGTGAATGGACGTTTCCAGTGCCTTGGCTCTTTGCAGCATATTAAGAGCAGGTCAGTAAAATGCATCCTCTCTCCTTTCACTATATTGCATTTAGAGCCAGATGCCCAGCTAATGTAAAGCAGTGGCGCTTCACTGAAGGCAACTGAAGTATGCTGGTTTACGTCAGCTGAGGATCTCACTGTGTGTACTCAGGGCATTAGCACGTAGTGAACAAACCATGGCCGTCACTGAAAGCCTTTCTGCCTTTTGTTTCTGGGACTCTGTGATAAATAATGGTGAGGGGCTGGCTGGCAAACAAGAGTTCTGTTTTGTGACCAATGTCAGGGTTTTGGCACTGGGTTTCATTCTGCAGCTGAACAAACCCAAGGCTTTTCATCATGTCTGAGAGTGAGAGAGACCCACCCCAGACTAGCCAACACTCAGTTGTAACTGTAACTCAGTTGAGGGGGACCAAGTTCAAGGGCCTGTTCCACAACAGGCAGATCAGGGACTTGAACCAGGGTCACCCCCATCCCAAGTGAGTGCTCTAGCCGCTTGGTTTCTCTGGGGTTGGTTGGGAGCCCTCTCTCCCTCTCCCACCCAGGACCTGAGAGGATTCTACAAATCAACACTCGCCAATGAAAAAATATTTCGTTAAGAAATTCTCAACCAGCTCGCTCAATAATACATGTTCAGCCTCCATGAAGCTTTTGTTCAGTGTTTGAGAGGCATGTGCCTCTACCCAGATGATACAATAACTTGGTCGACTTTAATATAGAAATTAAAAACATATGATGGTGATGAACTTCATGGCTTATTAATGATCACCCTGACTGGATTGCTGATCCAGATTTATTCCTAGTGTGATGCTGTTGACCTCACTGGAGATATTCCGGGGCTGGATTTGTTTCACAAGAGCTCCCAGCAAGGCTACTTGACTCTCTTGTGTTGGTTCCGTACCTGCTGTGCAGCATTCATTCTGCTTTCCTGTCTAGGTTTGGAAGAGGATTCACCGTGAAGATGCACTTGATGAGCAGCGCGGTCAGCACGGAGGCTCTGACGGAGTTAATGCAGTCCCACTTTCCAAATACATGCCTGAAGGTAAGCAGGATAGATCAGACCAGATGCTGGGGGAACTGAGAACGGGATCCCATCTCAAACTTGTTATATTCACAATGGGTATCTTGTAAGCTTCTTCTGACCACAGCTTTGACTCAGCAATAGCTGCCCAAAGCATTATGCTCTCAGAGCATAAGGGAATTGCACACCCAACTCTCTCTTCCAAAGCAGAGGCAAGGCTCAGATTTACAGAGCTGACAAAAGGGTTTGGACACCGAGGTCCAATTAATTTTAGTGGAATTAGAGCATCCCGATTTCCTAGGTGGCTTTAAAAACACAGCCAAATGGTGACTGTGAGCATGCAAGAGAGGAGTCTAATCCGGCTCTCCAGACTCACTTGAGTAATCCCATTGATGTCAGTGCTACAGAAGGCTGTAGCTGTCTAGCTCCACTTGTTTTCAGAGGGAGCTGGGATTACTCGGTGCCTCTGGTAATAGAATTACATTGGCATCAAAGTGGAGTAACACAGTGTTGAAGCAGGACCAGCCAACCCTCTAGCTTAACCCCAACTTTCAAAGTCATCCATCCAAACTACAAATTGGAAATACCACATCTTCCCGGAAGTCCCTAGTCCGTCATGCACTTTACTCTTCCCCAAAAGCCTAAGATAATAGAAGTTTTAGTTGGATCCTCAGATAGATTCCAGAAAATACCTGATATTTGTTGCACAACAATATTTCCCATGCAAGAAATTTCTTCTCCAGCTTTCTCAGTCTTCACCGAGATATTACAGAATGGACTAACTAGCCCGTCAGCTGGGGAGTAGCTTTACCAGCCAGAGAAGGGAAATAAAGCTCCAGACCCCTATCTTCCTAAGGCCCGTTCCTCAGGGCTTGTTTATTCACCACCAAAGAGTACCACAAACATAAAACAACTCACTGGAAACACATGAGGCCAGCGGTCCTCAAAGTGTGGGTTGTGACCCCAAACTGGGTTGCGACCCCATTTGGATGGGGTCACCAGGGCAGAAAGACCCAGCCCAGAGCTCTGGGGTTGGTGATGGGGCTGAAACCCTAAACTGCAGCTTTAGGGGAGGCAGTGGAGGGGCGGAACTAACTATTCTGAGTAACCCAGGGCACTGGAGTCATGTAGTAATTTTTCTTGTCAGAATGGGGTCGTGATGTAATGAAGTTTGAGAACCGTGGCACTAGGCAGTCATTGCCCATAGGCTTTTCTCAGTTGAGTGAGTCAGAAAGGGAGAAGACACATCCTCCCCCTTAATTCCATTTTGAGTCAGCTTCCCCTACCTTTTTATGTTGCACCCAAGCAGCTGTCTGACCTGCCAGGACCGGTTAACCTTTTACAGCTTGCGGCGGCTTGACTCTATCACACTGCTCTTGTTCCCACAGGACCGGCATCTCAATACGGTAGAATATCACGTGCCCATCTCCGCAGGAGGAGTAGCAAACATATTTGATCTTCTGGAAACCAACAAAATCGCCTTCAAAATCAGGCACTTCTCAGTGAGTCAAACCACTCTAGAGGAGGTAAGACAGTCCACATATGTTTCAGACGTGAACTGATTACCAGGCACATTGGACCACGTATTGAAAGGGGTTTCATTCCGCTCGCCTTTTGAGTGCACCCACCTGCACGTGCATTTTCTTGCACTTCTGTCTCCAGATGCATATGGTAGTACTGGGAAAATGCACAAGCAAAGTTGTGTGAAACCATGGCCCACAGGACGTAGTCTGCCCTCAGTCACGCTGGTGCAGTGCTGTTGATTTCACTGGGACTACATAGGCGTAAATGAAGGCAGAATTTCAACCCACATTTTTCAGAGGTGAAGGGTGGTCTTGTGGGTAGGGGACCAGATTGGCAGTCAGGAGCTGTGGCTTCAGTACCTGGCCCTGCCATTGACGTCAGAAGTTATTCCCTCTCTCCGTGTGCCTCATTTCCCTGTCGGTAAAACACAGGTGATATTATTCCTTTTGCTTGTCTGTTTACGGCTGCCAGCTCTTTACGGCTGCTCTTTTCTAAGTATGAACTAGATCTTCAGCCGATGTAGGTTGCCATAGCTCCATGGACACTTCAGTGAAGTTATGTCAACATATGCCAGCCAAGGAGCTGCCTCTCTATATATTTATATAATCGGGCCCCGATCTCAGTTGAGGCTTCTAGATTCTGCCATAGTTACGTTCCCTCCATTTCCACTTCAAAACTTTTTTCACCAGTATACAAATATTGTAGGAAGATCCCAAGTCTAAGGGCTACTTTGAGTTATGCCTGCTAGGACCATCCTACTGGCAGGGGCTAGCTGGAGCACTAGGCTCTGCAGTCGTGCCCCCAAGATGACCCACTTTTAGTCCCGGTGGTGTGGGGTGCAGTGGAGCTATCTTGTTTTTATGCCACCAGGAGATTCCCCTGTGACAGGCGAATACTCAACTGATCCGATAGGGCAGATGTCCAGTCCCTTTGTACCACCAGAGTAGTGCAAAGTGAAAGGATCTGGAAGCAAATCTATTACCCTGCAATCCCAGATCCTATTCTGAGAGCGAATTGTGTGTGTCAATGTGTGTAATAGGGTGTGTGTGTATAATGGAGGGGTGTGTGTATATAATGTAGCTGTGTGTGTATGGATAGGGTGTGTACACACATCTAAATATATAGGTAGATGTGTGTATAGGTCTACATGCGTATATATAAAATATGCAGTAAAGCTGGGCTTTGCAAAGCAGCCCAAGACATGTAAGTGCCCCAATCCCATTTGGGACCTAGCTCTCTCAGACCCCTTTTGGAAATCCCATCCCAAACACAGAATCCCTCCCTCCCAGGGCTATGGTCCATTGGGGGGAGGGAGGGGGGAAAGCATTTTTTTGTCCATTTCTTGACTTCTTTTTTTAGGTTTGTCACATAACGAATATTTTCCTTTAAACTTTTAGGTTTTCATCAACTTTGCCAAAGATCAGACTGGGGCTGACAGCGCAGATGCGAGTACAGATGTTGGCTCAGACTGCTCGGATACAAGTAGCCAAGATACCAACATAAATGCCACCTGTTAAAGGGATATTGCGGCGTTAAAAAAAATCTTATTTTTCTAAACGATGGGGTTTTTTTACTTATTTTGTTATTAGCAACCTGGTAAACACGTAAACCTGGCGTATCAGATTGGTCTTGCCCCAGTCGTACAGTTCTTGTTCTAGGTTTATTTTATATCTATATTGCAAAGTTGGTGACATCTCCTGACACTTGCTGTTCAAATACTCTGGAAACTCTTCGCCATTGGCTGTCACCAAGAAGACCAGTGGGGGATAGAGTGGAACAGTTGCTCTGGAGTCAGGGACATAAGTGAGGAGGACGGGACAGTCCTTCGGATGCTAGCTGGGCTCTCAGGAAACCCGGGGTTCAATTTCCTGCTTTGCCACAGACTTCCTGTGGGACCTTGAGCAAATCACTTGAAATGTCAGTCAAATGGAGGTTTAACAACACTTCCCTGCCCCCCAGAGGTGTTGTGAGTCTGGATACGTCAAAGGTGGTGATACTCCAGCAGTGCGGTCCATCTTAGATAGCTATGTAAAGCTTTTCTCTGCGTGTGGATTATGTCAGTATTAATACAGTTATTTAAAATTCATGCTTCTGTTGTTTTTGTTTGTCTCTGTAGTTTGCACCAACTCTGCATGACCCCTAGTACAGATCTCCCAGTCCCAGGCAATTTCCCCCTACCAATACTCCACAACTCAGCAAACCCAACAGCCTGGACCACAGGAAGCATTGTGCCTAGCAAAATTGCCCAGTCACACTCCAGTTTAATCACCATCCCTCTGCCACCAACAGAGACACATTAACCCGGCCTCTCCCAGAACAAGCGATCACCCAGTCCTTGCGGAACTCCTCCAGGTTTATCCCTCACCACACAGGGACAACGCCTCCTGGAGGACAGTGCTTCCCAGCTGGGGTGCTGCACTTCACACTGCCAAGTGCTCTGTCTTCCCCTTTGGCCTGGGTAGTTCAGGAGTATTCGGGGCCTGGCAGGGTTGTTTCTGCTAGGGTGAGAAATCCATGCTGAATAAGGTATATTCTTTCTTATTTACTGCTCCCCTGCCCAAAACCCGCCTGTAATGATGGGTGCAGAGCAGGGAGTGTGTCGGACAGAGGGGGGACTTTCAGGGGTGTCTCCCACATGTCAGGTGAGTGCCTTAGCCACCCGGTCGTAGAGGCATTCTCACACTCCTCTGTTGGAGCTGTTGCACTTTGCAGGTAGGGTACTCACCCGGACAGACTCAAGTTCCTTCTCTGATTCTAAGCAGTGTCTTTACCCCAGTCTCCCATTGCCCAGGTAAGATCCCAAACCATTTGGCTTTAATGAGGCTTGTGATTGGATCTAAGACCCCGCTGACTGACAGCCATTAGCACCTTTCAGCAGAACAAGAGGTTAAAAAACCCCGTATTGGAGCTCACTGCTATTTTCCAAGGGTAGTTGGTGTTCAAACGAGGTCAGAGGCTATTATACCTGTATTACTTATTTGTAGTTCCATAGCACCGGGGAGCCCCAGCCACGGACCAGACCCCATTCACTAGGTGCTATACAAACACAGCACCAAAAGGGGGTCCCTGCCCGCAACGCGCTTGCAAATGAAGTACTGGCGCTGCTGTAAGAAGGGGAATCCCCAATAAAGTGGTGTGCAGCTTCCATTGCAAAACCTGAAATGACGTGACCCTCGCTCGGTTTCAGGGTCACGTACAAAATTCAAACCAGAGAGGGGGTTTGTTCAAATTCATTTTGGGCCAAGGGAAACTTTTGACGAGACCTGTGATATGTTTTGCTTTGATCTTTAGGGAATGAGTTTCCCTAGTTCAAGTTTGATTTTGAGGCTTGTTGAAAAAATCATGCAGGGGCAGGTATTGTTAATAACTAGTGTGTTCAGGACCATGTTGTGGGCTTCAGCATCATGTCGTTTAGTTGTGCCAGAAAGGTCATTGTCTACCCTTGATCTTTGTGCAAACTTCCTGCTGACATCACTGGGAGCTCTGCTGTGTTTCAATGGTAGCAGCTGGCCCTAAATTTAGACCTCAACCCACGGATCATAATTAAAAACAGGAATTCAGTCTTCTCTACAGAATGCGCGTAACGCCCTTAGCTTAGAAGTAACTGAAAATGAAGCATTCGTTGTAACTTTTATTTACTATTGTTGCTCCTGCTCAGTAAAAGGCTGCCTTTTCTTGTTTTCATGGCATGCATTATACAGATCCTGGATGAAATTAGGCTTGCCTTTGATGAAGGTCTTGCATTCTCTGCAAAGGATTCAGAGCATGTCTACCATTTAAATCCTATCTGGAATTCCAATCAGAGTATTATTTTATGATGTCAATTGCTTTGTGTGCTGCCTCTGGAAGGTGGATCTTCAAATGCTGTGTCCAGATGTACTTTATTTCTAACTGCAAGAGGCTGCGATACAGAGACGCTTGTGTCCCTTTAGATTGTACAGATCCAAAAAAAAGGGAAATGATTTTTTGGAATACTGCAGCAAGTTGTAGAGGTTTTTTTTAAAAGGCAGCACTTTGAGTTTCTACCCATTTCTAGCATTAATAGAAACATCTACATTGTACATGAGTTTCTATCCATTTCTAGCATTAATAGAAACATCTACATTGTACATGATGGGCCAGGGGTACGATATGCACTTAGAACTTGGTGGTAAAAGTAAAATTTCTGTTACCTAAGTCAAGTCTGTGGGTATCAGTCCAAACATGCAAAAGTTAGACGCTTAAAGTAGTTTATTGGTAAACCATGGAGAGGTGGTTTGAACCGTTTTGGCACGTAGATCGTAAGAGATACAGCCCAGAGCTGTGTTAGCTTTTCTGTGGCTTCCTACAGAGCCCCCACACCACAGGTACAGCTGTCCTGGACTCCTGCAGATCCCTGTGGATCTACCCATGACTTTCTCTGGTGGAGGAAAACTCCAATCTTCCTCTCAATGGAATGATATGGGAGACTCCATCAGAGGATCTGTTCAAATGCACCATAGAGATTTCTTCTCTCTACATTGGTGGGAGGCCATGCTTTGGTCTCACGTTTGGTTGGAAATAAGAGCGATACTGAGCTGCTAAATTGATAAAAATTCTGACTTTAAAATCACCTGACAAGCCTGAATTTTGCCCAGGCAACATCAGGATAATATGGACTATTAGATTTTGGTGCTTTAAATGATCCTTAATGTTGCCAATTATGGGTATAAAACCCTCTCTTTAATTGACACAAATGGACTCATCAAAATGGGACAGTGAGTAATCAATGTAGGACTTATATTGCAATGGAATCCTACACACTTCAACCACTTACCGGTCAGCATGAGTCTATTTTCTTGCAAGTTGGTGGCTAGTTTATGATGAGGTGAGGGGATCAGTCAGCACTGACAGTGTTGGAAATTAACAGGTGACTTGATCTGGGGAATCGCTTGGCTTTTTTGCAGGTACATTTTCTCTCGTTCTGTCTCTGTTTCAACCCCTACCTCCTATTTTTCCCTTTATAAATATCCTCTTGAGAGGGCTAGATTTTCAGAAGAGCCTGGTGGTAGATTGTCAAGGACGCAGCACCCGAGCTGGTTGGGAATGTTTCAATGAAATGAGTTTTCACTGGAAAATGGCAGCTTGTCAAAACGGAAACTTTTTGCAGAACTATATTGAATATATTGACAAAAATTTTGTTGGGAAGGTTTCTCAAGTCGAGGGTGGACTGTCTGGGCAAAAGGAGCGAGCAACCAGATTAGCCAATAACCAAATGGTTTGGGATCTTACCTGGGCAGTGGGAGACTGGGTTAAAGACACTGCTCAGAATCAGAGAAGGAATTTGAGCCTGTCCGGGTGAGTACCCTACCTGCAAAGTGCAACAGCTCCAACAGAGGAGTGTGAGAATGCCTCTACGACCTGGTGGCTAAGGCACTCACCAGACATGTGGGAGACACCCCTGAAAATCCCCGCTCTGTCCGACGCACTCCCTGCTCTGCACCCATCATTACAGGTGGGCTTTCAGAAAAGCCCCTCTCCCATTGAGACACGTACATAAGGGCAGCCGGCAGCTCCCGGTGCGACACTTGTGGCCAAATATCCGGAAGAGTTCAGCACTCAATGTGCATCCTAGAGGCTGAGCTCTGATTCTGGCGCCTGAACGGAAGTTAAGCTCTTCTGAGAAGCCGGCTCCCATTATGCCCTTTGGTTTGGCCTCCGAGGGAGAAGGAGCTGTCTGAGTACCACAGCTCATCAGCTTTCTGCGGGTGTGAGATGAACTCCGAGAGCACGCGTTTGACCTCTGCTCTCACACATTATCTTTCCAGCCTTCATAAAGCCAGCCAATTTTTCAAGGAGTAAAGACGAAGAGCCCAGTTCAGTCTCCGTTGGATGGAGCATGTGGCTGATACATGCTAATTAGAACTGCATGGTCCTCAACCGGGCTTAATTTGAGAATGCTCCTGAAAATTACAGAGGAAAGTGAAAAACAGTTATACACTATGCAACGGCTAAAATCGTCTGGGGCCAGGGAGTCAAGTAGGAATTTTATAATTAGTTATGTGGAGTTGTGACACTGATTCAAATCAATTTCATAATTGTCAATGTGGAGTTAGAGACACTGGCTCAAATCTCTTTCCCGTCTCTGCTAAATTAAACACTTCGGGGGGGCTGTTTATTTTGTGACACAACTCCAGGCTCAGACTTTGCAGATGAAGCTTCTGCTTTTAGCAGAGCCACTGGATTCTGCTACCGAGTCTTCCATCTCCCTGGATCCAAATGCAAAGCCTTTATCTGAGTGAGACTGACTTCAGCAATGGGGTGAAACGGATGGCATCTTGGTGGTGAATTTGCAAAGTGAGGTTCATGCCAGCAAGGAAAACATTAGCTAAAGGGAACTGTCCAATGAACATCTCTGACTTGCCTCTAGTTAGAATATAAAATCAAACTCTAATGGATTTTTGTTGTTGTTTATTTCCTTACTTGCTTGTGTAAGAGAATCTGGCTTTTGTGTCATTTCAGCATGTGACTAACTTTACTCACGTGAGTACTTGGACAGACGTATCATTGGGACTTCATGTGTGTAAAATTACTCATTGGCAGGCTCAAGCATATAGCAACACGTTCCCAACTCAGACCCCAGGCCTGCAAACACACGTGTGTGTAATTTTATTCATGTGGATAATGCAATTGGCATTAATGGGATTACTTGTATGAATGAGATTACTCGTGGGATAAACTGTTTGCCAGCTCAGAGCCTTAGTCGATAATACTGGTGCCAAGATTTTCAAAAAAGGGTACCTGAAGGTACATGACTTATGTCTCTATGCAGGCCCCTAAAGAAGTGGCTGGGTTTTGTCAAAGTACGGAGCAACCAGCAGGACCCTTTGAATTCAGAGAAGCTTCAGGCAGTTTATTTAGGCACCTAAAGAAGCAATCAGAAGCCATATTTTATGCCCGCATTTTAAAAACTCTCAGTCTAGAGGTTTAGCCTGCTGCCAGGTCCCCAGCAAGTGTAAATGGACATTGCTCCATTAAAGTCAATTAATACAGACCAATTTACGCCATCGAAGGATTTGGCCCAGTTCGAGGTTTAATTACATAATAATTTGCAATACACTTTTAATTAAATTAATAAAAAAGTTGACTTCAGCTGATTCTTCATATTAATATGTATACAAATGTGGATTAGATAGGAAACATAAAAATCGTTTGAGTCACATTTTTGCTTAATGCAGGCTAAAAAAATTACAGGAACAATCCTCAGATGCTGGAATTCAGCCTAGTGCAACTGAAATCATGAGACTGATTTACACCCGCTGACGAGCTGACTCTAGGATTTTTTTATGAACAGAGAAAACTTTAAGCATTTGCATTTAATAGAGGCGACGGGTTTCGTGCATGGGCTGCACAAGAAAAAAAGATCACTGGAAGGCAACTGAACACAGGATGATTTTTTCTTTTACTGGACAACAGCTGTGATCTTGTCGTGTAACAAAATACGAACAGAGTATTTAAAAGAAACACGGGGTGATGAACCGAGAAAGGACAAAACCCTAAATCCACCGGAATCATTAGTCTACAATGGTTTTTAACCAAGAATTGCTGTAATTAATGTAGGTGTCTGAGGAGCATGTGGAAATGGGGAAGACGGCACTGAAACAGTGAGAACAACATTAGTGTGGAAGAGCGGCTTCCTTAACTTAGTGTTGTCTTTGCTTCTTATGAGGTTTGCGTACGCAACTTCATGAATGAGAGAGGCTGGATCAGCCTATCTGCTACTAAAGTACGATAGGTTTCAGAGTAGCAGCCGTGTTAGTCTGTATCCGCAAAAAGAACAGGAGTACTTGTGGCACCTTAGAGACTAACAAATTTATTTCAGCATGAGCTTTTGTGAGAAGTGAGCTGTAGCTCCCTAAGGTGCCCCAAGTACTCCTGTTCTTTTTAAAGTACGATACACGCTCTAAATATTATCCTGGAGGAATGGTATTCTCCTAGGGCCTCATCGCAGGGCCACTGACATTTAACTTCAGTTAGATGGGTATGGTTGGCCCATGTCAGCTGACTTGGCTCACAGGGCTTGGGCTGCAGGACTGCTTAATTGGATTGGAGATGTTCGGGCTTGGGACCTTGCAGGGTGCTAGGGCCTGGGCTCCAGCCCAATCCCAAATATCTACACCACAATTAAACAGCCCCTTAGCCCGAGTCAGATGGCACAGGCCAGCTACAGGTGTCTAATTGCAGTGTCGACATACCCTACAGGAATCTTTCCACTGGTTTTAGTGAGCTTGGGGCAGGCACTTAAGGGCGGAGGGCAGTGAACAGGAAATGGGCGGGGCCTCGGGGGAAGAGGATGAGCAGGGGCGGGGCCTCTGTGGCCAGGCCATGGTCTGGGCACCAGTGGGCCCCCAACTTCTAGGGGTCACTCATCTGAAACCCAGGATGAAAGTGACATGGGCCTGAGTCTTGTTGGGGCTGAGGCTACATCACACCTTTACCTTCGGGGCTCTACCGGGGCATGAAGCCCCCAGACACGGCCAGAGACAGGGCAAGGGGCCTCAGCACGGGAGAGAGTCAGGCCCAGAGTTAGACGAGGGGGGCAGAGAATATTCTTCATTCTGGTTAGTTACACGGCGCCCTTGCTAGAAATCCTTCCTGTATTTTCTCCAGTTCGCTCCCTGACGCTGTAGCGCTGCCCCGTTCCCCCGTTTGTGCCATTGAATTGTCAGGTTCTGTCAAATAATAGCAGCAATCCCGCCATAAACACGACAGCCTGAAATCTCAGCTCTCCCCCTCCCCTCGCGCTAACGAGAGAGAGGAGACCCAGGCAGCCAGTTTCTCTGGGACAGAAGACAAAGGACAGAGGCTTGTGGGAAGATGAGATCGGATGCTTGGCTGGAAAGAGGGGGCGTCTGGACTGGGGAGAGAAAACAGCCAGAGCCCACATGGATGCAGGAGAGACCTAGCTGGACTGTGCAGAGGGAGGTTAGGCCTGAGGCCCTGAGAGTTTCCTGTGCTATGTTCAGATGCTCAATAAACCCCTCTCTTACACTGGCTGAGCATCACTGCAGTCTAGAGATCGGGGTTGCATTCTTCCTCTGGGAGTAGAGGCCCCAGGGTCCAGAGGGAGGGGACTCCCTGAGGGGCCCATGGCAGACAGGCATGCTCAGGTCTCAGAGAAGTGCCTTTCACGGAGGCAGAGGGGCCTTTACCCTCAAGAGAGAGTGAATCTCCAAGCAGAGCTGTCACACTGAAGGGGGTTCCTTCCAAGGACTGTACGGGGCTGAGAGACTGCACAAGTCCTGGGAGGCAGTGACACCATCTATGGATAGATAAACAGAGGCTGGAAAGGGAAGTGATTCAGCTGTAGTGAGACTGATACTGGAACACTGCATCCCGTTCTGGTGTCCACATTTCAAAAATAACGTTTTAAAAACTGGAGAGGGTGCAGAAAAGAGCCATATTTGAGGGATGGAGAAGATGTCTTATAAGGAGGCATTGAAAAGCTCAATCTGTTTAGAGGGGAGCTGATTGCAGTGTGCAAGTGCCTTCGCGAGAGAAAACACCAATTATTTAAAGGGCTCTTTAGTCTTGCAAAGAAAGGCATAACAAGAACCAATGGCTGGAAGCAGAAATCAGAAAAATTCTCATTGGAACAAGGCAGAGATTTGTAAGAGGGAGGGTGATTCATCACTGGAACAAGCTGCCAAGAGAAGTGATGAATTCTGCATCTCTTGATGTCTTCCAATGAAGACTAGAGGCCTTTCAGGAAGGTGCTTTAGTCAAAAAGAAGCTATTGTGATACACAGAAGGGCTGGGATATGCAGGGAGTCAGATTAGATGCTCTAATGGTCCCTTCTGGCCTTAAGGCTACTAATTTATGAAAAACTGATGTTTTATTGTGTAGCAGCTCCATCCATAGACTGAACAGTCATTGAGTGCGGTGATCCAGGGGAAAGAACTCAAACACCCAACGAGGCTGGCCAGGGGCAGGACATCAGCTTTGAGGGGAGGGGTGGGTGTGGCAGTGACATCACAAAGGCCTTTTGCAGGAACTCAGCCTATTGGGCAAAGGTGGTGGGGAGGGGGTGACCTCACAGAGAGACCCCGACATCAGCCGGGCAGGACCAAGGTGCAGGGCCAGGCCAGTCTCTGAGACCCCCCGGCTTTGCTGCCGCAAGTCTCCTTTGCGAGGTCTCTCCTCGAGGGCTGAGAGAGAATTAGGATTCACGGCTGTGAGCATGAGGAGGAACCTCTGTGGAGTTTTCTCCTTTCCTGCCACTGACTGTGCCGAAAACAAACTTCTCTTTGACAAGGTAAGAGGCTGAGAGAGGTTTGGAACCTGTTCAGTCTGATGCACCTGGCGCAGGCAGCATTCTAGGCCCAGGAAACACTGGCTTCAGGTGGCAGAATTTGATTTCCTACCTAGGATTTGATGGTTGGAATCCCTGGGGACATTGGGGTTTGTCCTTTTTGGTTTCCCTTTTCCTCTTTCCTCCCTCCTTTCTCCTCTTCTCTTGCTTCTTTTCCCGCTTTCCCCTGCTTCCCTCCCTCTACCAAGGAGGGGTGTGTGGAGTGCGGGCAGGGGAGGGGTATTGCTCTCATTGCAGAGGTCCTCACCAAGAGGTGGGGCTGGACCTGAGAGTGATCTCCTCTGATGGTGACCTGGGCCGTCCTTTGGGACATCTGGTGAGACCCCTCAGCCTCCCGCCCCCTCAGAGTCTCAGTGCTGATTGGCCGAGCAGGGGGCCATCGACAGCGAGGAGACTCAGGTCCTTTTGGTCTTTTTTCAGATCAGGCAAAGAAGTCACAACCAATCCAATGTACGGGATTAATCTTGCTGCTTCTCTCCATTAATTGTCTCTTGGCAGTTCATGATTTCCTCTAATGTTCTAAGTTTTCTAAAATACTTGCTGAATAATTACTATGAACCACTGTTGGTCTGTAGCTCACTTGAGAGCACTTTATTCTGATCAGTCAATGTATGAAATTCAAGATGTGACAGGTAGGTTGAAAGTCAGGAGCAGTGTTTCCTCTAATTTGTTATGTCCCCATGTGCAGAAGGAATTGTGTTGTGTGCACCAATATGGAGGTGAGGTGTGACACCTCTCCTGTATATTGGTGCACGTTACAAAATTCATTCTGCACATGGACGGTGTGTGGCAACGCTGCTGCCGGCTCCAGGCCCCAGCACAGGACCATGGTGGCGCAGCCCAGGACAGCGGCAGCACTACCAGCCCTGCTCTGCGGCCTCCTGGCATCGCTCAGGGGTGGGGCACGGGCAGAAGGAGGCAGGACCTTGGGGGAAGGGGGGTGGGATAGGACCTGGACTGCACCCCACTTGGGATGGCCCTGGTGGCAATATCAGGCCCACCCCCGTGGCAGGGCCAGGCTGGAACCAGCTAAGGCCGGAGATGGGGGGAAAAACTGCACTGGCAGGAGCCCCTCCCTGGCCACTGCCTGTGTGGTGCTAAAGATGGAGCTATGCAGCTTACAGAAATCTTTTTTTTGGGGGGGGGGGGGAGTGGGGGTGGCAAAGGGGGATTTGAACCCTGGTCTCCCACATCCTGGTGAAATACTTTAAATGCTGTAAGAGAGCCAGCAGCACCGTGACCTCTTCCTGCTCTGGTGGATTGTTTTGTACCGAATGGCCTAAGCACCTAACTCCAGGTGAGGGGCTCCCAAGCAGACCAAGGTCCCTCTCTCCAAGCCAGACCTGGGTGCCTAAGCTCCAGAGAGGGGTGGGGCTCAGGACACACCCCTCATCAGAATTTCCCATGGGGTGGAGATGCCCAGCATGCTGGTTTTGTGGGTCCTACTTTCAGGCCCCTCCTTCTTCCCATTGATTGTACAGGAGCCTGGGTGCCTAACTCAGGCTTTGTGGATTCTAGTGACTTTTAGCTGCCTAAAAGTTTGGTGCTGTGAGGTTCCTTTGTGGATCCAGGCCTTAGTTCTTTTACTCCGTAGCTGGGGTGGGTGAGTTTCACCCCAGCTGCCAGGAGCTGCATCACTGCCTAGGACAGGGGTCGGCAACCTTTCAGCAGTGGTGTGCTGAGTCTTCATGTCTACACTCGAATTCAAGGCTTCGCGTGCCGGTAATACATGTTAACGTTTTAGAAGGTCTCTCTGTAAGTCTGTAATATAGAACCAAACTACTGTTATATGTAACGTAAACAAAGTTTTCAAAATGTTTCAGAAGCTTTATTTAAAATTAAATTAAAATGCAGCTCTTATTAGTTTAGTGTGACCCTTGCCCTTGCTTTTCCTTGCTGAGTTTTCCAATGTCTGGCACGGATTTGGATACTTTAAGCTGCGCACAGGCTTCTGAGTGATCACTTGTTAACCGGCTCTGAGGGGGACAGAGGACAGATTTCATGTGTGAAAATACCTGTTCACACAGGTACGTGGATCCAAATGCTGAAAGCCTTGCAAACGCAATTTTCTTCAAACAGTTAAATTTCACAGGCAGTGACGTCCAGCAGGTCAGAATAGAGGCCCCATGATCTCTCTCGGTAGCTTCAAGTGCACTCCCCAGATCCACAAACTTTGATGTCCACAATTCTGAGCTTTTTAACTGAATGAGCTGCATTTCGAAATCTTCAGCACCCATCCACTGAAATACAGACAAATCCAAGTCGCTTTCGTTGAACTTTTCAGATTTAATTAGAAAAGAAAGCATTGGGTCAAATCGCTTGAAATCGGTCAGAAAATTCTGATTCCAATTCTTGCATGTACTTTCCAATCTCATTGACACTGACAGTGCAACGTGTCAATAGCTCTTTTATGAGTTGGAAGTAGCGGAAAGTAGAAGTTTGAATATCCTTGGAAAAAACTGCTAGTTTCACAACAAATGCTTTCCAGGCTTCATAAAGATCCAGAATTGTTTGCCCTGCACCCTGGAGACAGAGGTTGGCTTCGTTTAGGCGAGCGGTGATATCAGTTAGAAACATGAGCTTACACAGCCATTTGTCATCCAGTTCGGGGTAGTTTTGTTCTTTTTCTGACAAAAAGGCCTTGATTGCATCAAAACAGTTTACACAGCCCACCAAAACCTTGCCACGACTTAGCCACCGAATGTTGCTGTGACGTGGGAATTCGTTATAAGCACTGTCCATCTCTTCTAGCAGTGCTTGAAATTGTCTGTGAGTCAAAGCAGATTGAGCAACAAGAAATTCACAATTCGCACCACTGTATTCGTCACATTATTAAGTTCTGAATTAGAAATTTTAGCACACAGGTTTTCTTGATGGATGATACAGTGAAATTTGACTGTCCGACGGCCAATTTGATCTTCAAGTAACTTTACAAATCCCTTCTGTTTTCCGACCATGGCAGGAGCACCATCTGTTGTCACACAGAATATTTTTCTGATGTCAACTCCTCGTTCTTTCAAAACTTTCCAGTATATCTTCCCCCTTTGTTGTGCCACACAGGGGTTTTAGGCAACAAAGTTCCTCTTGGATTTCATCAGAAGCACAACTGCCAAACGTGGAACGTCGTCTATATCCACACTCTCATCAGCTGCCACACTAAACACTGCTGTGTCTTTCAATGCCGTCGTCTGCTTTTCCTTAATGTTTTCTGCCATTTCACTTCTGCGTCTCTCAACCGTTCTGGCAGAGATGGGCTCAGCTCGCCCCCGCTCTGGGGTTTCAGCCGCCGGCTCCTGCCAGCTGGGGTCTCAGCCCCCTGCCAGCCTGAGGTTCCTTCCCCCAGGCCAGCAGCGGGTGCTGAGTGGGGCTGCGGCAGGGGCCAGCAGCGGGAAGGAACCCCAGAGTGGCGGCAAGGGGCCATCAAAAATTGGCTCGCGTGCCGTAGGTTGCTGACCCCTGGCCTAGAGTCTTGCTCCAGTTAAACAAGTGCTGGGGCCAGGCTGGAAAGTGACTCTGCAGCAATGGCTCCTGCTCTGCCCCGAGTGTCTGCGCGGCGCAGAGCTGCTGCCCCGGCGCCCCCAGGCTCCCCCCGTTAGCAGTGGCTGTAGCTACTGGGGAGGAAACGCCCCCGGGAATGCAGGACAGTGAGCGGCTCCTCAGCTGCGAGCAGCGGCACAGGAGGCAGCAAACAGAGCTGCTAACAGGGGAGTTTGCGTGGGAGTTAGCAGGGGGAGGTGGAAGGGGGCCGCGCCGTGTCCCCCGTGTTTCCCTAGGTACAAGCACCGAGCGAGGCCGGGACAGCAGCAGCCATGAGCCAAGCAGCAGAGGACACACCAAGGATGAGAGCATGCAGCAGCTGCGGTATGTACCTGGTTCTAGCAGGGGACCCAGAGCAGTACTATGTATGTATGAAGTGTCGCCTAATAGAGCTGCTGGAGGAAAAGATCCAGGGCCTAGAGCTGCAGGTAGAAACCCTGATAGAGAATAGAAGGGGGTTCGAGCAGCTGATGGAGCAATGGCAGGCAGTAACTGAAGGGGAACGCCCAGGGGCACAGGTGGGAGCAGGGGCTAAGGCCAGTGAGGAGGGACCACCAGACGAGGAGGATGGGCGGTGGAAGCATGTGACTGTGAGAAGCAGACCAAGGAAAAGGAGAGCCAGTGACGGGGAAATAGAGCTAAGGAACAGGTTTGAAGGTTTGGAGAATGAGGAAGGGGTACAGCAGGTGGTAGCTGACGGTGGGAGGCCAAGGAAAAAGAGACGAGCGGCCAGTCCCATAGATAGAGGGGAGGAGTCTATGGAGGCAACACCAAGTTTGGGCCCAGGGAGGATGCAGGATGGCTTAAGGGGAACCACAAGGGAAGATAGGAATGGAAGGAGCTTGCAACCAGGGGGAACGGGGGATAGGTTAGAGGACCGCACTGTCCCCAGGCAAAGGCAGGTCTATCTGATTGGGGATTCCATACTGAGAAGGTTGGACAGGCCTGTGACCAGGGCCGATCCAGAGAACAGAAGGGTGTGCTGTCTACCGGGCGCTAAAATACGGGATGTGGACCTGAGGTTGAAAAGGATCCTAAGAGGAGCAGGTAAGAACCCTTTGGTCATCCTTCATGTGGGAACGAATGATACTGCTAGATTCTCGCTAGACAGGATCAAGGGAGACTATGCCAGGTTGGGTAAGACGCTTAAGGAAATTGAGGCTCAGGTGATCTTCAGTGGGATCCTACCTGTCCCTAGGGAAGGGCGCCAAAGGGGTGAGAGAATCCTGACGATTAATAGTTGGCTGAGAGAGTGGTGTTACAAGGAGGGCTTTGGGATGTATGGGCACTGGGAGGCTTTTGGGGACAGACAACTGTTCTCACGGGATGGGCTCCACCTGAGTAGGGAAGGAAGTAGACTTCTAGGAGGGAGGCTGGCTCATCTGATTAAAAGAGCTTTAAACTAGACACTGGGGGGAGACGGTTGGGAGAGGCCCTGGTGCTCTCCACGCCAAATTTATACATTGGGAGTGAGAACAAGATAACAACAGATATAGCCAGAGGGGGACGGTTAAGTGTAAGGAAGAGGGGGGGGACGGATACTAGATCGACAGGTCATACTGGTAGTACTGTGTCCCTACCGAGCGGGGTGAGAAGAGTGAGAGGAGCCCAACAGCAAAAGGTAGGATGTTTGTTCACCAATGCGAGAAGCTTAGGTAATAAAATGGAGGAACTGGAGCTCCTGGTCCGAGAATTGAAACCGGATATCGTAGGAATAACCGAAACATGGTGGAACGGTAGCCATGACTGGAGTACAGGTATGGAAGGGTATGTGCTGTTTAGAAAAGACCGATGCAAAGGTAAGGGTGGGGGAGTAGCATTGTATATCAATAAGGAGGTGAAATGTAATGAAATAACTAGCAATGCAATGGTTAATACGGAGTCTGTGTGGGCAATGGTCACATTAGGGAAGAAAACTACCAGAGCCTCACCCGGGATAGTGATTGGGGTGTGCTATAGACCGCCAGGATCTAGCTTGGAGACGGATAGAGAGCTCTTTAATGTTTTTAAGGAGGTAAACACTAATAGGAACTGCTTGATCATGGGAGACTTTAACTTCCCAGATATAGATTGGGAAACAAATGCTAGTAATAACAATAGGGCTCAGCTTTTCCTAGACGTGATAGCTGATGAATTCCTACATCAAGTGGTTGCTGAACCGACGAGGGGGATGCCATTTTAGATCTGATTTTGGTGAGTAATGAGGACCTTGTTGAGGAAATAGTTGTAGGGGACAACCTTGGCTCAAGTGATCACGAGCTAATTCGTTTCAAAATTAATGAGAGGATAATTAATATTGCATCTGAGACTAGGGTTTACGATTTCAAAAGGGCTAACTTTACTAAATTAAGACGACTAGTTAGGGAAGTGGACTGGACCAACATATTTAGGAATCTAAAGGTAGATGACGCCTGGGGTTACTTCAGGTTGAAATTGCAGGAGTTGTCAGAGGCATGTATCCCGAGAAAGGGAAAACGGCTCGTAGGTAGTAGTTTTAGACCGAGCTGGATGACCAAGCGTCTTAGAGGGGTTATTAAGAAAAAACAGAAAGCGTACCGGGAGTGGAAAATGGGAAGGATCAGCAAAGAAACCTACCTTATTGAGGTCAGAGGGTGTAGGGATGCAGTGAGAAAGGCAAAGCGACGGGTGGAGATGGACCTAGCGAAGGGGATTAAAACCAATAGCAAAAGGTTTTTTAGCCATATAAATAGGAAGAAAACCAAGAAGGAAGAAGTGGGACCGCTTAAAACTTTAAACGGAGTGGAGATTAGGGATAATCTTGGAATGGCACAATATCTGAATGAATATTTTGCCACGGTCTTTAATGAGGCTAATGAAGGGCTAAGGAATAGTGATAGAGGGACCGATGGGAATGAAGATATGGGGGTAGACATTACGGTATCTGAGGTGGAGGCCAAACTTGAACAGCTTAACGGAAGTAAATCGGGGGGCCCAGATAATCTTCATCCTAGAATATTAAGGGAATTGGCGAGTGATATTGCTAGCGTTGGACTGGAGATTAGCTAATGTAGTTCCTATATTCAAGAAGGGGAAAAAAAGTGACCCGGGTAACTACAGGCCTGTTAGTTTAACATCTGTAGTATGCAAAGTAATGGAAAAAATTTTGAAAGAGAGAGTGGTTAAGGAGCAGGAGGCCGATGACAACTGGGATAGATTACAGCATGGTTTTACGAAAGGTAGATCGTGCCAAACCAATCTGATCTCCTTCTTTGAGAAAGTAACAGATTTTTTAGACAAGGGAAATGCGATGGATCTAATATATCTGGATTTCAGTAAGGCGTTTGATACGGTACCGCATGAGGAATTATTGGTTAAATTGGAAAAGATGGGGATCGAAATGAAAATCCAGAGGTGGATAAGGAGTTGGTTAAAGGGGAGACTGCAGAGGGTAGTACTGAAAGGGGAACTGTCGGGTTGGAGGGGGGTTACCAGTGGAGTTCCTCAAGGTTCGGTTTTGGGTCCTATTTTATTCAATCTATTTATTGCTGACCTGGGAACCAAGAGTAGGAGTGGGCTGATAAAGTTTGCGGACGACACCAAGTTGGGAGGTATTGCCAATTTGGAGAAGGATCGGGATATCCTCCAGGGAGATTTGGATGACCTTGTAAACTGGAGTATTAGTAACAGGATGAAATTCAATAGTGAGAAGTGTAAGGTTATGCATTTAGGGATGACTAACAAGAATTTTAGTTATAAGCTAGGGACGCACCAGTTGGAAGTAACGGAGGAGGAGAAGGACCTGGAGTCCTGGTTGATCGTAGGATGAAGGCAATGTGATGTGGCCGTTAAAAAAGCTAATGCGGTCTTGGGTTGCATTAGGCGGGGTATTTCTAGTATCCCATGTTTAAGAAGGATGAGTTAAAACTGGAAGAGCTCGGTTTGTTTTCCTTAACCAAAAGAAGGATAAGGGGAGATATGATTGCACTCTTTAAATATATCAGAGGGATAAATACCAGGGAAGGAGAGGAATTATTTCAGCTCAGTGCTAATGTAGACACGAGGACAAACGGATATAAATTGTCAGTCAGGAAATTTAGGCTTGAAATTAGACGAAGGTTTCTAACCATCAGGGGAGTGCAATACTGGAACAGCCTACCGAGGGAAACAGTAGGGGCGAAGGACCTCCATGACTTTAAGATTAAGCTAGATAAGTTTATGGAGGAGATGGTATAATAGGATAACGGGCTTAGTCAATAGGTCAATTAAGTGCCAAACTGGTACTTAATTGGGTCAAATTGGGTCAATAATATGATATTCTTAACCTCTTTCAGAGGGTATGGCTGGAGAGTCTTGCCCGCATGCTCGGGGTTCAGCTGACCGCCATATTTGGGGTCGGGAAGGAATTTTCCTCCAGGGCAGATTGGCAGTGTCCCTGGAGGTTTTTCGCCTTCCTCCGAAGCATGGGGCAGGGGTCGCTTGCTAAAAGAGTGGGTAGATCGGCTAATGTGGCCTGCATCTTGCAGGAGGTCAGACTAGATGATCATAATGGTCCCTTCTGATCTTGAATTCTATGATTCTATGATTCTATGCAGGAGGGAGAGGGGGGAGCCTGGAAGGGGCAGCTGGAGCAATCAGTGCGGAGGGAGGGGCCGGGCACCCAGCCTTGCCCTGCAGGCCCCCCCGCCCCCAGGGCAGACTGACTTGCCTGGGAGAGGGGAGGGGCAGGGAGAGTGTAGTGAGTGGGGGTGGCTCCTCTCCTGCCCAGCAGAGGGAGCGCCCTCGCAGGCACCCAAGTGGGCGGAGCCACCACCACCAGTCCCCACCCACCGGAAGTCAAGGGGCGGGACAGGAAGTAGAAAAGCCGGCCGCCAGCGCTCAGTCAGGGCCCAGCCGCCGCCGGGAGCAGACGTGCCGGCGGGAGCTCCTGACTGGGAGCCCTCCAGGGCCCGAGGCAGCTGTCCGGACTGGCCAGAGCTTCCCCGCGCCCGCTACGAGGAGGAGCCGCCGGAGCCTCCCCGCCCCTGCTGTTACCCGGAGGAGCCGCCCGAGCCCGCCTGGCCGGACTTCCCGGAGGAGCTGCCGGACCTGCCCCCAAGCCCTGGTCCCGAGGAGCCCGTGCTGGTGGACTGGCCTGGAGCTGGCGCCACGGCCGAGGTAGGCCCTGAGGGGGAAGGTGGAAGTAGCCCGGGGGTAGCCGACCCCTGTCAGGCTGCAGACGCAGACGAGCCCATGTCCGTGTGTTGCGGTCTGGACCCCACTGACCGGCGGCGGTGATAGCTGCTGCCTAGGGCCCCGGGCTGGGACACAGTGGAGTGGGTGGGCCTGTGTCCCCCCTGCCACCCCACTCACGGGTGGCAGTTTTCCCCCTCACCCAACGCTCCGGTCTAGGGACCTGGGCCTATAGAACTACAGTTTGTTTGCTGCTCAGCCCCTGCCACAAAGGGCCTGAGCTCCGGGTACTGTATTTCTGCTCAGCCCCTGCACCAGAGGGCCTGAGCTTCCTAAACATTGTTTACTGTTGTTCAGCTGAGTCACAAGGCGTGTCTGCCTTCTCTCCATGGGTCAGTTGTGTAGCTGATGGTCCTTAATGGGCCATCAAGCAGGCTAAGCAGATCTAACACCAGCTTGTCTGGGATATCACCCAGAAGCACATCACCAACTTGAAATACAGACAGTATAGAGCCAATATACGTAACTTCAACTAAAAGTGATACATGCACACAGACAGCATAATCACAACCAGCAACCCATAACCTGGTCTTAGACACCTTATATGACCCCCTTTACCTAAGATTTGGTGCCACTACAGGACCTTGGTTGCAACCCATGTTCTATATGGTCCCAATTTATATCAATAACGTCACAGAGGGACAAGGAGCTCTCCCCTTCTCTCTGTTCCCTGCAGCCTCCTGGCCAGGGTGGGGTGGGATTCTGCTCCTCTGGCCCTCCCAGACCCGTCCTACTGTGCTTCTTCCCCCATGAATGGTGGGGCTGTGGCTGGGGCAGCAGGCACTGAGTGGGGGGCACCTGTTATTTCGGGGGCCAGTGAGATTCGAGGAGGTGGCTGTGTATTTCCCCACGGGGCAGGGGGCTCTGCTGGACCCCGCTCAGAGAGCCCTCTACAGGGACGTCCTGCAGGAGAACTATGGGACTGTACTTGGCATTGTATGATGGAGGGGCTCGCCCTCAACTAAGTAGCACTCGATAGGCAAGGGACATGGTTCCAACCCCCCTTCCCCCAGCCAATGAATTGAGAGAGGCTGAGGATAGATATTGGTGTCTGGTATCATGGGCCCCTTCTGAGAGCCCTAAACACGACTTTTACTCCTCTTCTCTCCAGCGTGCCATAGCAGAGTGAATTGTGACTACTGAGCTGAAGTCACTGATACCTGCTTTCAGCCTTAGACCTACTTTGGGCTAGTACTGCACTAGTGCTGAGGCTCCCTCGCTAACAGCTAAACTCACTGAGAGCTGAAGTCACTAAAGAGCTGAGATCACTGAGAACTGTGTTAAGTGGGGAGAGGCTGGAAGACAAGTTGGTGAGTGGCTTGCACAGAGGGTTGGAGAGCAGGGAGGCATGGGGAATAGAGGAGATAGTGGAGAGGCTTCGCGAGTGGCGCGGATAGCAGGGTGGCTGGCGGAGAGGAGCGGATAGCAGGGTGGCTGGCGGAGAGGAGCGGATAGCAGGGTGGCTGGCGGAGAGGAGCGGATAGCAGGGTGGCTGGCGGAGAGGAGCGGATAGCAGGGTGGCTGGCGGAGAGGAGCAGATAGCAGGGTGGCTGGCGGAGAGGAGCGGATAGCAGGGTGGCTGGCGGAGAGGAGCGGATAGCAGGGTGGCTGGCGGAGAGGAGCGGATAGCAGGGTGGCTGGCAGAGAGGAGCGGATAGCAGAGTGGGTGACACAGAGGAGCGGATAGCAGGGTGGCTGGCAGTGAAGAGCGGATAGCAGGGTGCCTGACGGAGAGGAGCGGATAGCAGGGTGGGTGACACACAGGAGCGGATAGCAGGATGCCTGGCGGAGAGGAGCGGATAGCAGGGTGGGTGACACAGGGGAGCGGATAGCAGGGTGGGTGACACAGGGGAGCGGATAGCAGGGTGGGTGACACAGAGGAGCGGTTAGCAGGGTGGCTGGCGGAGAGGAACGGATAGCAGGGTGGCTGGCGGAAAAGAGCGGATAGCAGGGGGACTGGCGGAGAGGAGCGGATAGCAGGATTGCTGGCGGAGAGGAGCGGATAGCAGGGTGGCTGGCGGAGAGGAGCGGATAGCAGGGTGGCTGGCAGAGAGGAACCGATAGCAGGGTGGCTGGTGGAGAAGAGCGCATAGCAGAGTGGGTGGCGGAGAAGAGCGGATAGCAGAGTGGGTGACACAGAGGAGCGAATAGCAGAGTGAGTGACACAGAGGAGCGGATAGCAGAGTGGGTGACACAGAGGAGCGGATAGCAGGATACCTGGCAGAGAGGAGCGGATAGCAGAGTGGCTGGCTGAGAGGAGCGGATAGCAGGGTGGCTGGTGGAGAGGAGCGGATCGCAGGGTGGCTAGCGGAGAGGAGCGGATAGCAGGGTGGCTGGCGGACAGGAGCGGATAGCAGGGTGGCTGGCGGACAGGAGCGGATAGCAGGGTGGCTGGCGGACAGGAGCGGATAGCAGGGTGGGTGACAAGGAGGAGTGGATAGCAGGGTGGATGGCGGAGAGGAGCGGATAGCAGGGTGGCTGGCGGATTGGAGCGGATAGAAGAGTGGCTGGCGGAGAGGAGCAGATAGCAGGGTGGCTGGCGGAGAGGAGCAGATAGCAGGGTGGGTGACACAGAGGAGCGGATAGCAGGGTGGGTGATGCAGAGGAGCTTATAGCAGGGAGGCTGGCGGAGAGGAACGGATAGAAGAGTGGCTGGCGGAGAGGAGCGGATAGCAGGGTGACTGGCGGAGAGGAGCGGATAGGAGGGTGGCTGGCGGAGAGGAGCGGATAGCAGGGAGGCTAGCGGAGAGGAGCGGATAGCAGGGTGGCTGGCAGAGAGGAGCGGATAGCAGGGTGGCTGGCAGAGAGGAGCGGATAGCAGAGTGGCTGGCGGAGAGGAGCGGATAGCAGGGTGGCTGGCGGATTGGAGCGGATAGCAGAGTGGCTGGCAGAGAGGAGCGGATAGCAGAGTGGCTGGCGGAGAGAAGCGGATAGCAGCGTGGCTGGCGGAGAGGAGCGGATAGCAGGGTGGGTGAAACAGGGGAGCGGATAGCAGGGTGGCTGGAGGAGAGGAACGGATAGCAGGGTGGCTGGCGGAGAAGAGCGGATAGCAGAGTGGGTGACGCAGAGGAGCGCATAGCAGAGTGGCTGGCAGAGAGGAACGGATAGCAGGGTGGCTGGCGGAGAAGAGTGGATAGCAGGGTGGCTGGCAGAGAGGAACGGATAGCAGGGTGGCTGGCGGAGAGGAGCGGATAGCAGGGTGGCTGGCGGAGAGGAGCGGACAGCAGGGTGGCTGACGGAGAGGAGCGGATAGCAGGGTGGCTGACGGAGAGGAGCGGATAGCAGGGTGGCTGGCGGAGAGGAGCGGATAGCAGGGTGGCTGGCGGAGAGGAGCGGATAGCAGGGTGGCTGGCGGAGAGGAGCGGATAGCAGGGTGGCTGGCAGAGAGGAACGGATAGCAGGGTGGCTGGCGGAGAGGAACGAATAGCAGGGTTGCTGTCGGAGAGGAGCGGACAGCAGAGTGGGTGACGCAAAGGTGCAGATAGCAGGGTGGCTGGCGGAGAGGAGCGGATACCAGGGTGGCTGGCGGAGAGGAGCGGATAGCAGAGTGGGTGACACAGAGGAGCGGATAGCAGGGTGGCTGGCAGAGAGGAGCGGATAGCAGGGTGGCTGGCGGAGAGGAGCGGATAGCAGGGTGGCTGACGGATTGGAGGGGATAGCAGGGTGGCTGGCGGAGAGGAGCGGATAGCAGAGTGGGTGACACAGAGGAGCGGATAGCAGGGTGGCTGGCAGAGAGGAGCGGATAGCAGGGTGGCTGGCGGAGAGGAGCGGATAGCAGGGTGGCTGACGGATTGGAGCGGATAGCAGGGTGGCTGGCGGAGAGGAGCGGATAGCAGGGTGGGTGACACAGAGGAGCGGATAGCAGGGTGGCTGGCAGAGAGGAACGGATCGCAGGGTTGCTGGTGGAGAGGAACGGATAGCAGGGTTGCTGTCGGAGAGGAGCGGATAGCAGGGTGGCTGGCGGAGAGGAGCGGATACCAGGGTGGCTGGCGGAGAGGAGCAGATAGCAGGGTGGCTGGAGGAGAGGAGCGGATAGCAGAGTGGGTGACACAGAGGAGCGGATAGCAGGGTGGCTGGCAGAGAGGAGCGGATAGCAGGGTGGCTGGCAGAGAGGAGCGGATAGCAGGGTGGCTGGCAGAGAGGAGCGGATAGCAGGGTGCCTGACGGATTGGAGCGGATAGCAGAGTGGGTGACACAGAGGAGCGGATAGCAGGGTGGCTGGCAGTGAGGACCGGATAGCAGGGTGCCTGACGGATTGGAGCGGATAGCAGAGTGCGTGACACAGAGGAGCGGATAGCAGAGAGGTTGACACAGAGGAGCGGATAGCAGGATGCCTGGCGGAGAGGAGCGGATAGCAGGGTTGGTGACACAGGGGAGCGGATAGCAGGGTGGGTGACACAGGGGAGCGGATAGCAGGGTGGGTGACACAGAGGAGCAGTTAGCAGGGTGGCTGGCGGAGAGGAGCAGTTAGCAGGGTGGCTGGCGGAGAGGAACGGATAGCAGGGTGGCTGGCGGAGAGGAGCGGATAGCAGGGTGGTTGGCAGAGAAGAGCGGATAGCAGGGTGGTTGGCAGAGAAGAGCGGATAGCAGGGTGGCTGACGGATTGGAGCGGATAGCAGGGTGGGTGACACAGAGGAGCGGATAGCAGGGTGGCTGGCGGAGAGGAGCGGATAGCAGGGTGGGTGACACAGAGGAGCGGATAGCAGGGTGGCTGGCGGAGAGGAGCGGATAGCAGCGTGGCTGGCGGAGAGGAACGAATAGTAGGGTTGCTGTAGGAGAGGACCGGATAGCAGGGTCGCTGGCGGAGAGGAGCGGACAGCAGAGTGGGTGACGCAAAGGTGCAGATAGCAGGGTGGCTGGCGGAGAGGAGCGGATACCAGGGTGGCTGGCGGAGAGGAGCAGATAGCAGGGTGGCTGGAGGAGAGGAGCGGATAGCAGAGTGGGTGACACAGAGGAGCGGATAGCAGGGTGGCTGGCAGAGAGGAGCGGATAGCAGGGTGGCTGGCAGAGAGGAGCGGATAGGAGAGTGGGTGACACAGAGGAGCGGATAGCAGGGTGGCTGGCAGTGAGGACCGGATAGCAGGGTGCCTGACGGATTGGAGCGGATAGCAGAGTGGGTGACGCAAAGGTGCAGATAGCAGGGTGGCTGGCGGAGAGGAGCGGATACCAGGGTGGCTGGCGGAGAGGAGCGGATACCAGGGTGGCTGGAGGAGAGGAGTGGATAGCAGAGTGGGTGACTCAGAGGAGCGGATAGCAGGGTGGCTGGCAGAGAGGAGCGGATAGCAGGGTGGCTGGCAGAGAGGAGCGGATAGCAGAGAGGGAGACACAGAGGAGCGGATAGCAGGATGCCTGGCGGAGAGGAGCGGATAGCAGAGTTGGTGACACAGGGGAGCGGATAGCAGGGTGGGTGACACAGGGGAGCGGATAGCGGGGTGGGTGACACAGAGGAGCAGTTAGCAGGGTGGCTGGCGGAGAGGAGCAGTTAGCAGGGTGGCTGGCGGAGAGGAACGGATAGCAGGGTGGCTGGCGGAGAGGAGCGGATAGCAGGGTGGTTGGCAGAGAAGAGCGGATAGCAGGGTGGCTGGCGGAGAGGAGCAGATAGTAGGGTGGCTGACGGATTGGAGCGGATAGCAGGGTGGCTGGCGGAGAGGAGCGGATAGCAGGGTGGGTGACACAGAGGAGCGGATAGCAGGGTGCCTGGTGGAGAGGAGCGGATAGCAGGGTGGCTGGCGGAGAGGAGCGGATAGCAGGGTGGCTGGCGGAGAGGAGCGGATAGCAGGGCGGCTGGCGGAGAGGAGCGGATAGCAGGGCGGCTGGCGGAGAGGAGCGGATAGCAGGGTGGCTGGCGGAGAGGAGCGGATAGCAGGGCGGCTGGCGGAGAGGAGCGGATAGCAGGGTGGCAGGCGGAGAGGAGCGGATAGCAGGGTGGCAGGCGGAGAGGAGCGGATAGCAGGGTCGCTGGCGGAGAAGAGCGGATAGCAGGGTGGCTGGCGGAGAAGAGCGGATAGCAGGGTGGCTGGCGGAGAGGAGCGGATAGCAGGGTGGCTGGCGGAGAGGAGCGGATAGCAGGGTTGCTCTCGGAGAGGAGCGGATAGCAGAGTGGCTGGCAGAGAGGAGCGGATAGCAGGGTGGCTGGCGGACAGGAGCGCATAGCAGGGTGGCTGGCGGACAGGAGTGGATAGCAGGGTGGCTGGCGGACAGGAGCGGATAGCTGGGTGGCTTGCGGACAGGAGCGGATAGCAGGGTGGGTGACACAGAGCAGCGGATAGCAGGGTGGCTGGCGGAGAGGAACGGATAGCAGAGTGGGTGACATAGAGGAGCGGATAGCAGAGTGGGTGACACAGAGGAGCGGATAGCAGGGTGGGTGATGCAGAGGAGCTTATAGCAGGGAGGCTGGCGGAGAGGAACGGATAGCAGGGTGGGTGACACAGAGGAGCGGATAGCAGGGTGGCTGGCGGAGAGGAGCGGATAGCAGGGTGACTGGAGGAGAGGAACGGATAGCAGGGTGGCTGGCAGAGAGGAGCGGATAGCAGAGTGGGTGACATAGAGGAGCGGATAGCAGAGTGGGTGACACAGAGGAGCGGATAGCAGAGTGGGTGACACAGAGGAGCGGATAGCAGGATACCTGGCAGAGAGGAGCGGATAGCAGAGTTGCTGGCTGAGAGGAGCGGATAGCAGAGTGGGTAACACAGAGGAGCGGATAGCAGAGTGGGTGACACAGAGGAGCGGATAGCAGAGTGGGTGACACAGAGGAGCGGATAACAGAGTGGGTGACACAGAGGAGCGGATAGCAGGATACCTGGCAGAGAGGAGCGGATAGCAGAGTGGCTGGCTGAGAGGAGCGGATAGCAGGGTGGCAGGCGGAGAGGAGCGGATCGCAGGGTGGCTAGCGGAGAGGAGCGGATAGCAGGGTGGCTGGCGGACAGGAGCGGATAGAAGGGTGGCTGGCAGACAGGAGCGGATAGCAGGGTGGCTGGCAGACAGGAGCGGATAGCAGGGTGGCTGGCGGACAGGAGCGGATAGCAGGGTGGGTGACACAGAGGAGCGGATAGCAGGGTGGTTGGCGGACAGGAGCGGATAGCAGGGTGGCTGGCGGACAGGAGCGGATAGCAGGGTGTCTGGCGGACAGGAGCGGATAGCAGGGTGGCTGGCGGACAGGAGCGGATAGCAGGGTGGTTGGCGGACAGGAGCGGATAGCAGGGTGGCTGGCGGACAGGAGCGGATAGCAGGGTGTCTGGCGGACAGGAGCGGATAGCAGGGTGGCTGGCGGACAGGAGCGGATAGCAGGGTGGCTGGCGGACAGGAGCGGATAGCAGGGTGGGTGACACAGAGGAGCGGATAGCAGGATACCTGGCAGAGAGGAGCGGATAGCAGAGTGGATGGCTGAGAGGAGCGGATAGCAGGGTGGCTGGCGGAGAGGAGCGGATCGCAGGGTGGCTAGCGGAGAGGAGCGGATAGCAGGGTGGCTGGCGGACAGGAACGGATAGCAGGGTGGCTGGCGGACAGGAGCGGATAGCAGGGTGGCTGGCGGACAGGAGCGGATAGCAGGGTGGGTGACACAGAGGAGCGGATAGCAGGATACCTGGCAGAGAGGAGCGGATAGCAGAGTGGCTGGCTGAGAGGAGCGGATAGCAGGGTGGCTGGCGGACAGGAGCGGATAGCAGGGTGGCTGGCGGACAGGAGCGGATAGCAGGGTGGCTGGCGGATAGGAGCGGATAGCAGGGTGGGTGACACAGAGGAGCGGATAGCAGGGTGGCTGGCGGATTGGAGCAGATAGAAGAGTGGCTGGCGGAGAGGAGCAGATAGCAGGGTGGCTGGCGGAGAGGAGCAGATAGCAGGCTGGGTGATACAGAGGAGCGGATAGCAGGGTGGGTGATGCAGAGGAGCTTAGAGCAGGGAGGCTGGCGGAGAGGAACGGATAGAAGAGTGGCTGGCAGAGAGGAGCGGATAGCAGAGTGGCTGGCGGAGAGAAGCGGATAGCAGAGTGGCTGGCAGAGAGGAGCGGATAGCAGGGTGGCTGGCGGAGAGGAGCGGATAGCAGGGTGGGTGAAACAGGGGAGCGGATAGCAGGGTGGCTGGAGGAGAGGAACGGATAGCAGGGTGGCTGGCGGAGAAGAGCGGATAGCAGAGTGGGTGACGCAGAGGAGCGCATAGCAGAGTGGCTGGCAGAGAGGAACGGATAGCAGGGTGTCTGGTGGAGAAGAGCGGATAGCAGAGTGGGTGGCGGAGAGGAGCGGATAGCAGAGTGGGTGACACAGAGGAGCGAATAGCAGAGTGGGTGACACAGAGGAGCGGATAGCAGAGTGGGTGACACAGAGGAGCGGATAGCAGGATACCTGGCAGAGAGGAGCGGATAGCAGGGTGTCTGGCTGAGAGGAGCGGATAGCAGGGTGGCTGGCGGAGAGGAGCGGATCGCAGGGTGGCAGGTGGAGAGGAGCGAATAGCAGGGTCGCTGGCGGAAAAGAGCGGATAGCAGGGTGGATGGCGGATTGGAGCGGATAGAAGAGTGGCTGGCGGAGAGGAGCAGATAGGAGGGTGGCTGGCGGAGAGGAGCAGATAGCAGGCTTGCTGGCGGAGAGGAAAGGATGAAGGGTGGCTAGCGGAGAGGAGCGGATAGCAGGGTGGCAGGTGGAGAGGAGCAGATAGCAGGGTGGCTGGCGGAGAGGAGCGGATAGCAGGGTGGCTGGCGGAGAGGAGCGGATAGCAGGGTGGCTGGCGGACAGGAGCGGATAGCAGGGTGGCTGGCGGACAGGAGCGGATAGCAGGGTGGCTGGCGGAGAGGAGCGGATAGCAGGGTGGATGGTGGATTGGAGCGGATAGAAGAGTGGCTGGCGGAGAGGAGCATATAGCAGGGTGGCTGGCGGAGAGGAGCAGATAGCAGGGTTGCTGGCGGAGAGGAACGGATAGAAGAGTGGCTGGCGGAGAGGAGCGGATATCAGGGAGACTGGCGGAGAGGAGCGGATAGCAGGGTTGCTGGCGGAGAGGAACGGATGCAGGGTGGCTAGCGGAGAGGAGCGGATAGCAGGGCGGCTGACGGAGAGGAGCGGATAGCAGGGTGGCTGGCGGAGAGGAGCGGATAGCAGGGTGGCTGGCGGATTGGAGCAGATAGCAGGGTGGCTGGCGGAGAGGAGCGGATAGCAGAGTGGCTGGCGGAGAGGAGCCGATAGCAGAGTGGGTGACGCAGAGGAGCGGATAGCAGGGTGGCTGGCGGATTGGAGCGGATAGCAGGGTGGCTTGCGAAGAGGAGCGGATAGCAGGGTGGCTGACGGATAGGAGCGGATAGCAGAGTGGCTGGCAGAGAGGAGAGGATAGCAGAGTGGGTGATGCAAAGGAGCGGATAGTAGGGTGGCTGGCTGAGAAGAGAGGATAACAGAGTGGGTGACGCAGAGGAGCGGATAGCAGGGTGGCTGGCAGAGAGGAGCGGATAGCAGTATGGCTGGCAGAGAGGAACGGATAGCAGGGTGGCTGGTGGAGAAGAGCGGATAGCAGAGTGGGTGGCGGAGAGGAGCGGATAGCAGAGTGGGTGACACAGAGGAGAGAATAGCAGAGTGGGTGACAGAGGAACGGATAGCAGAGTGGGTGACACAGAGGAGCGGATAGCAGGATGCCTGGCAGAGAGGAGCGGATAGCAGGGTGGCTGGCAGAGAGGAGCGGATAGCAGAGTGGCTGGCGGAGAGGAGCGGATAGCAGAGTGGCTGGCGGAGAGGAGCGGATAGCAGAGTGGCTGGCGGAGAGGAGCGGATAGCAGAGTGGCTGGCGGAGAGGAGCGGATAGCAGGGTGGCTGGCGGAGAGGAGCGGATAGCAGGGTGGGTGATGCAGAGGAGCTTAGAGCAGGGAGGCTGGCGGAGAGGAACGGATAGAAGAGTGGCTGCGGAGAGGAGCGGATAGCAGGGTGGCTGGCAGAGAGGAGCGGATAGCAGAGTGGCTGGCAGAGAGGAGCGGATAGCAGAGTGGCTGGCGGAGAGAAGCGGATAACAGCGTGGCTGGCGAAGAGGAGCCGATAGCAGGGTGGGTGAAACAGGGGAGCGGATAGCAGGGTGGCTGGAGGAGAGGAACGGATAGCAGGGTGGCTGGCGGAGAAGAGCGGATAGCAGAGTGGGTGACGCAGAGGAGCGCATAGCAGAGTGGCTGGCAGAGAGGAACGGATAGCAGGGTGGCTGGCGGAGAAGAGTGGATAGCAGGGTGGCTGGCAGAGAGGAACGGATAGCAGGGTGGCTGGCGGAGAAGAGTGGATAGCAGGGTGGCTGGCAGAGAGGAACGGATAGCAGGGTGTCTGGTGGAGAAGAGCGGATAGCAGAGTGGGTGGCGGAGAGGAGCGGATAGCAGAGTGGGTGACACAGAGGAGCGAATAGCAGAGTGGGTGACACAGAAGAGCGGATAGCAGAGTGGGTGACACAGAGAAGCGGATAGCAGGATACCTGGCTGAGAGGAGCGGATCGGAGGGTGGCTGGCGGAGAGGAGCGGATCGGAGGGTGGCTGGCGGAGAGGAGCGGATAGCAGGGTGGCTGGCGGAGAGGAGCGGATAGCAGGGTGGCTGGCGGAGAGGAGCGGATAGCAGGGTGGCTGGCGGAGAGCAGCGGATAGCAGGGTGGATGGCGGATTGGAGCGGATAGAAGAGTGGCTGGCGGAGAGGAGCAGATAGCAGAGTTGCTGACGGAGAGGAAAGGATAGAAGAGTGGCTGGCGGAGAGGAGCGTATAGCAGGGTGACTGGCGGAGAGGAGCGGATAGCAGGCTTGCTGGCGGAGAGGAACGGATGAAGGGTGGCTAGCGGAGAGGAGCGGATAGCAGGGTGGCTGACGGAGAGGAGCGGATAGCAGGGTGGCAGGTGGAGAGGAGCGGATAGCAGGGTGGCTGGCGGAGAGGAGCGGATAGCAGGGTGGCTGGCGGAGAGGAGCGGATAGCAGGGTGGCTGGCGGACAGGAGCGGATAGCAGGGTGGCTGGCGGACAGGAGCGGATAGCAGGGTGGCTGGCGGAGAGGAGCGGATAGAAGGGTGGATGGCGGATTGGAGCGGATAGCAGGGCGGCTGACGGAAAGGAGCGGATAGCAGGGTGGCTGGCGGAGAGGAGCGGATAGCAGGGTGGGTGATGCAGAGGAGCTTATAGCAGGGAGGCTGGAGGAGAGGAGCCGATAGCAGGGTGGCTGGAGGAGAGGAGCAGATAGCAGGGTTGCTGGCGGAGAGGAACGGATAGAAGAGTGGCTGGCGGAGAGGAGCGGATATCAGGGAGACTGGCGGAGAGGAGCGGATAGCAGGGTGGCTAGCGGAGAGGAGCGGATAGCAGGGCGGCTGACGGAAAGGAGCGGATAGCAGGGTGGCTGGCGGAGAGGAGCGGATAGCAGGGTGGGTGATGCAGAGGAGCTTATAGCAGGGAGGCTGGAGGAGAGGAGCCGATAGCAGGGTGGCTGGCGGATTGGAGCAGATAGCAGGGTGGCTGGCGGAGAGGAGCCGATAGCAGAGTGGCTGGCGGAGAGGAGCCGATAGCAGAGTGGGTGATGCAAAGGAGCGGATAGTAGGGTGGCTGGCTGAGAAGAGAGGATAACAGAGTGGGTGACGCAGAGGAGCGGATAGCAGGGTGGCTGTCAGAGAGGAGCGGATAGCAGGGTGGCTGGTGGAGAAGAGCGGATAGCAGAGTGGGTGGCGGAGAGGAGCGGATAGCAGAGTGGGTGACACAGAGGAGAGAATAACAGAGTGGGTGACAGAGGAACGGACAGCAGAGTGGGTGACACAGAGGAGCGGATAGCAGGGTGGCTGGCGGAGAGGAGCGGATAGCAGGGTGGCTGGCGGAGAGGAGCGGATAGCAGAGTGGCTGGCGGAGAGGAGCGGATAGCAGAGTGGCTGGCGGAGAGGAGCGGATAGCAGGGTGGCTGGCGGAGAGGAGCGGATAGCAGGGTTGCTGGCGGAGAGGAGCGGATAGCAGGGTGGCTAGCGGAGAGGAGCGGATAGCAGGGTGACTGGCAGAGAGGAGCGGATAGCAGAGTGGCTGGCGGAGAGGAGCGGATAGCAGGGTGGCTGGCGGATTGGAGCGGATAGCAGAGTGGCTGGCAGAGAGGAGCGGATAGCAGAGTGGCTGGCGGAGAGAAGCGGATAGCAGCGTGGCTGGCGGAGAGGAGCGGATAGCAGGGTGGGTGAAACAGGGGAGCGGATAGGAGAGTGGGTGAAACAGGGGAGCGGATAGCAGGGTGGCTGGAGGAGAGGAACGGATAGCAGGGTGGCTGGCGGAGAAGAGCAGATAGCAGGGTGGCTGGCGGAGAAGAGCGGATAGCAGAGTGGGTGACGCAGAGGAGCGCATAGCAGAGTGGCTGGCAGAGAGGAACGGATAGCAGGGTGGCTGGCGGAGAAGAGTGGATAGCAGGGTGGCTGGCAGAGAGGAGCGGATAGCAGGGTGGGTGACACACAGGAGCGGAAAGCAGGGTGGGTGACACAGGGGAGCGGATAGCAGGGTTGGTGACACAGAGGAGCGGTTAGCAGGGTGGCTGGCGGAGAGGAACGGATAGCAGGGTGGCTGGCGGAAAAGAGCGGATAGCAGGGGGACTGGCGGAGAGGAGCGGATAGCAGGGTTGCTGGCGGGGAGAAGCGGACAGCAGGGTGGCTGGCGGAGAGGAGCGGATAGCAGAGTGGGTGACACAGGGGAGCGGATAGCAGGGTGGGTGACACAGGGGAGCGGATAGCAGGGTGGGTGACACAGAGGAGCGGATAGTAGAGTGGCTGGCGGAGAGAAGCGGATAACAGCGTGGCTGGCGGAGAGAAGCGGATAGCAGGGTGGGTGAAACAGGGGAGCGGATAGCAGGGTGGCTGGAGGAGAGGAACGGATAGCAGGGTGGCTGGCGGAGAAGAGCGGATAGCAGAGTGGGTGACGCAGAGGAGCGCATAGCAGGGTGGCTGGCGGAGAAGATTGGATAGCAGGGTGGCTGGCAGAGAGGAACGGATAGCAGGGTGGCTGGTGGAGAAGAGCGGATAGCAGAGTGGGTGGCGGAGACGAGCGGATAGCAGAGTGGGTGACACAGAGGAGCGAATAGCAGAGTGGGTGACACAGAGGAGCGGATAGCAGAGTGGGTGACACAGAGGAGTGGATAGCAGGATACCTGGCAGAGAGGAGCGGATAGCAGAGTGGCTGGCTGAGAGGAGCGGATAGCGGGGTGGCTAGCGGAGAGGAGCGGAAAGCAGGGTGCCAGGTGGAGAGGAGCGAATAGCAGGGTCGCTGGCGGAAAAGAGCGGATAGCAGGGTGGCTGGCGGAGAGGAGCGGATAGCAGGGTGGCTGGCAGAGAGGAACGGATGCAGGGTGGCTAGCGGAGAGGAGCGGATAGCAGGGTGGCTGACGGAGAGGATCGGATAGCAGGGTGGCTGACGGAGAGGATCGGATAGCAGGGTGGCTGGCGGAGAGGAGAGGATCGCAGGGTGGCTAGCGGAGAGGAGCGGAAAGCAGGGTGCCAGGTGGAGAGGAGCGAATAGCAGGGTCGCTGGGGGAAAAGAGCGGATAGCAGGGTGGCTGGCGGTGAGGAGCGGATAGCAGGGTGGCTGGCGGAGAGGAGCGGATAGCAGGGTGGATGGCGGATTGGAGCGGATAGAAGAGTGGCTGGCGGAGAGGAGCAGATAGCAGGGTGGCTGGCGGAGAGGAGCAGATAGCAGGGTGGCTGGCGGAGAGGAGCAGATAGCAGAGTTGCTGGCAGAGAGAAAAGGATAGAAGAGTGGCTGGCGGAGAGGAGCGTATAGCAGGGTGACTGGCGGAGAGGAGCGTATAGCAGGGTGGCTGGCAGAGAGGATCGGATAGCAGGGTGGCTGACGGAGAGGATCGGATAGCAGGGTGGCAGGCGGAGAGGAGCGGATAGCAGGGTGGCTGGCGGAGAGGAGCGGATAGCAGGATGGCTGGCGGACAGTAGCGGATAGCACGGTGGCTGGCGGACAGGAGCGGATAGCAGGGTGTCTGGCGGACAGGAGCGGATAGCAGGGTGGCTGGCGGAGAGGAGCGGATAGCAGGGTGGATGGCGGATTGGAGCGGATAGAAGACTGGCTGGCGGAGAGGAGCAGATAGCAGGGTGGCTGGCGGAGAGGAGCAGATAGCAGGGTTTCTGGCGGAGAGGAACGGATAGAAGAGTGGCTGGCGGAGAGGAGCGGATAGCAGGGTTGCTGGCGGAGAGGAACGGATGCAGGGTGGCTAGCGGAGAGGAGCGGATAGCAGGGCGGCTGACGGAGAGGAGCGGATAGCAGGGTGGCTCGCGGAGAGGAGCGGATAGCAGGGTGGGTGATGCAGAGGAGCTTATAGTAGGGAGGCTGGCGGAGAGGAGCGCATAGCAGGGTGGCTGGCGGATTGGAGCAGATAGCAGGGTGGCTGGCGGAGAGGAGCGGATAGCAGAGTGGCTGGCGGAGAGGAGCCGATAGCAGAGTGGGTGACGCAGAGGAGCGGAAAGCAGGGTGGCTGGCGGATTGGAGCGGATAGCAGGGTGGCTTGCGAAGAGGAGCGGATAGCAGGGTGGCTGACGGATAGGAGCGGATAGCAGAGTGGCTGGCGGAGAGGAGAGGATAGCAGAGTGGGTGACGCAGAGGAGCGAATAGCAGGGTGGCTTGCAGAGAGGAGCGGATAGCAGGGTTGCTGGTGGAGAAGAGCGGATAGCAGAGTGGGTGGCGGAGAGGAGCGGATAGCAGAGTGGGTGACACAGAGGAGCGGATAGCAGGATGCCTGGCAGAGAGGAGCGGATAGCAGGGTGGCTGGCAGAGAGGAGCGGATAGCAGGGTGGCTGGCGGAGAGGAGCGGATAGCAGAGTGGCTGGCGGAGAGGAGCGGATAGCAGAGTGGCTGGCGGGGAGGAGCGGATAGCAGGGTGGCTGGCGGAGAGGAGCGGATAGCAGGGTGGCTAGCGGAGAGGAGCGGATAGCAGGGTGGCAGGCGGAGAGGAGCGGAGAGCAAGGTCGCTGGCGGAGAAGAGCGGATAGCAGGGTGGCTGCCGGAGAGGAGCGGATAGCAGGGTCGCTGGCGGAGAGGAGCGGATAGCAGGGTGGCTAGCGGAGAGGAGCGGATAGCAGGGTGGCAGGCGTAGAGGAGCGGATAGTAGGGTCGCTGGCGGAGAAGAGCGGATAGCAGGGTGGCTGGCGGAGTGGAGCGGATAGCAGGGTGGCTGCCGGAGAGGAGCCGATAGCAGGGTGGCTGGCGGAGAGGAGCGGATAGCAGGGTGGCTAGCGGAGAGGAGCGGATAGCAGGGTGGCAGGCGTAGAGGAGCGGATAGTAGGGTCGCTGGCGGAGAAGAGCGGATAGCAGGGTGGCTGGCGGAGTGGAGCGGATAGCAGGGTGGCTGCCGGAGAGGAGCGGATAGCAGGGTGGCTGGCGGAGAGGAGCGGATAGCAGGGTGGCTAGCGGAGAGGAGCGGATAGCAGGGTGGCTGGCGGAGAGGAGCGGATAGCAGGGTGGGTGAAACAGGGGAGCGGATAGCAGCATGGCTGGCGGGGAGGAGCAGATAGCAGAGTGGCTGGCGGAGAAGAGCGGATAGCAGAGTGGGTGACGCAGAGGAGCGCATAGCAGGGTGACTGGCGGAGAAGAGTGGATAGCAGGGTGGCTGGCAGAGAGGAACGGATAGCAGGGTGGCTGGTGGAGAAGAGCGGATAGCAGAGTGGGTGGCGGAGAGGAGCGGATAGCAGAGTGGGTGACACAGAGGAGAGAATAGCAGAGTGGGTGACAGAGGAACGGATAGTAGAGTGGGTGACACAGAGGAGCGGATAGCAGGATGCCTGGCAGAGAGGGGTGGATAGCAGGGTGGCTGGCAGAGAGGAGCGGATAGCAGGGTGGCTGGCGGAGAGGAGCGGATAGCAGAGTGGCTGGCGGAGAGGAGCGGATAGCAGGGTAGCTGGGGGAGAGGAGCGGATAGCAGGGTGGCTGGCGGAGTGGAGCGGATAGCAGGGTGGCTGGCGGAGAGGAGCGGATAGCAGGGTGGCAGGCGGAGAGGAGCGGATAGCAGGGTGGCTGGCGGAGAAGAGCGGATAGCAGGGTGGCTGGCGGAGAGGAGCGGATAGCAGGGTGGCTGGCGGAGAGGAACGGATAGCAGGGTGGCTGGCGGACAGGAGCGGATAGCAGGGTGGCTGGCGGACAGGAGCGGATAGCAGGGTGGCTGGCGGACAGGAGCGGATAGCAGGGTGGGTGACACAGAGGAGCGGATAGCAGGGTGGCTGGCGGAGAGGAGCGGATAGCAGGGTGGCTGGCGGATTGGAGCGGATAGAAGAGTGGCTGGCGGAGAGGAGCGGATAGCAGGGTGGCTGGCGGAGAGGAGCAGATAGCAGGGTGGGTGACACAGAGGAGCGGATAGCAGGGTGGCTGGCGGAGAGGAGCGGATAGCAGGATGGCTGGCGGACAGTAGCGGATAGCACGGTGGCTGGCGGACAGGAGCGGATAGCAGGGTGTCTGGCGGACAGGAGCGGATAGCAGGGTGGCTGGCGGAGAGGAGCGGATAGCAGGGTGGATGGCGGATTAGAGCGGATAGAAGACTGGCTGGCGGAGAGGAGCAGATAGCAGGGTGGCTGGCGGAGAGGAGCAGATAGCAGGGTTTCTGGCGGAGAGGAACGGATAGAAGAGTGGCTGGCGGAGAGGAGCGGATAGCAGGGTTGCTGGCGGAGAGGAACGGATGCAGGGTGGCTAGCGGAGAGGAGCGGATAGCAGGGCGGCTGACGGAGAGGAGCGGATAGCAGGGTGGCTCGCGGAGAGGAGCGGATAGCAGGGTGGGTGATGCAGAGGAGCTTATAGTAGGGAGGCTGGCGGAGAGGAGCGCATAGCAGGGTGGCTGGCGGATTGGAGCAGATAGCAGGGTGGCTGGCGGAGAGCAGCGGATAGCAGAGTGGCTGGCGGAGAGGAGCCGATAGCAGAGTGGGTGACGCAGAGGAGCGGAAAGCAGGGTGGCTGGCGGATTGGAGCGGAAAGCAGGGTGGTTGGCGGAGAGGAGCGGATAGCAGGGTGGCTGACGGATAGGAGCGGATAGCAGAGTGGCTGGCGGAGAGGAGAGGATAGCAGAGTGCGTGACGCAGAGGAGCGAATAGCAGGGTGGCTTGCAGAGAGGAGCGGATAGCAGCATGGCTGGCGGGGAGGAGCAGATAGCAGAGTGGCTGGCGGAGAAGAGTGGATAGCAGGGTGGCTGGCAGAGAGGAACGGATAGCAGGGTTGCTGGTGGAGAAGAGCGGATAGCAGAGTGGGTGACACAGAGGAGCGGATAGCAGGATGCCTGGCAGAGAGGAGCGGATAGCAGGGTGGCTGGCAGAGAGGAGCGGATAGCAGGGTGGCTGGCGGAGAGGAGCGGATAGCAGAGTGGCTGGCGGAGAGGAGCGGATAGCAGAGTGGCTGGCGGGGAGGAGTGGATAGCAGGGTGGCTGGCGGAGAGGAGCGGATAGCAGGGTGGCTAGCGGAGAGGAGCGGATAGCAGGGTGGCAGGCGGAGAGGAGCGGAGAGCAAGGTCGCTGGCGGAGAAGAGCGGATAGCAGGGTGGCTGGCGGAGTGGAGCGGATAGCAGGGTGGCTGCCGGAGAGGAGCGGATAGCAGGGTCGCTGGCGGAGAGGAGCGGATAGCAGGGTGGCTAGCGGAGAGGAGCGGATAGCAGGGTGGCAGGCGTAGAGGAGCGGATAGTAGGGTCGCTGGCGGAGAAGAGCGGATAGCAGGGTGGCTGGCGGAGTGGAGCGGATAGCAGGGTGGCTGCCGGAGAGGAGCGGATAGCAGGGTGGCTGGCGGAGAGGAGCGGATAGCAGGGTGGCTAGCGGAGAGGAGCGGATAGCAGGGTGGCAGGCGTAGAGGAGCGGATAGTAGGGTCGCTGGCGGAGAAGAGCGGATAGCAGGGTGGCTGGCGGAGTGGAGCGGATAGCAGGGTGGCTGCCGGAGAGGAGCGGATAGCAGGGTGGCTGGCGGAGAGGAGCGGATAGCAGGGTGGCTAGCGGAGAGGAGCGGATAGCAGGGTGGCTGGCGGAGAGGAGCGGATAGCAGGGTGGGTGAAACAAGGGAGCGGATAGCAGCATGGCTGGCGGGGAGGAGCAGATAGCAGAGTGGCTGGCGGAGAAGAGCGGATAGCAGAGTGGGTGACGCAGAGGAGCGCATAGCAGGGTGACTGGCGGAGAAGAGTGGATAGCAGGGTGGCTGGCAGAGAGGAACGGATAGCAGGGTGGCTGGTGGAGAAGAGCGGATAGCAGAGTGGGTGGCGGAGAGGAGCGGATAGCAGAGTGGGTGACACAGAGGAGAGAATAGCAGAGTGGGTGACACAGAGGAGCGGATAGCAGGATGCCTGGCAGAGAGGGGTGGATAGCAGGGTGTGACGGTGCTGCCCGTGGGAGCCAGCTGAGGTCACTCAATCAGGGTGAACTGCAAACAGAACAGGGCAGACAAACCCCAAATGCTGGTGGTTATTCCAATACTTAGATTTACCAACCAGCACAAAACAGCTTCTACAGTACCTTACTGGTCACTTAGAAGTTCAAACCATGCAGTTCCCTTAAAGTGCCCAGCCTCAGGCCTCCGTCCAGACACACCTGTCAGATATGATGATGATTCCTAAGGATCTTACTTCATCATATAAAAGAAAAGGTTCTTCCAATCCCAAAGGATCAGCCACATACCCAGGTCCAATTATAACTTAAATCTTACCCAAAGTATACGCTATAGTCAATTCTTATTAACTAAGCTAAAATTTATTAAAAAAGAAAAGAGAGAGAGTGTTGGTTAAAGGATTAATCTACAGACAGTCTTGAATTCAATTCTTGAGGTTCAGATACACAGTAGAGATGAGCTTGTAGTTGCCAAAAGTCCTTTTAGAAATAGTCCAGAGGTTATAGTCCAAGTTCCATATTCAGGGTGGCTCCAGTCAATGACTGGTGATCTCAATCCTTATGGCTTAAGGTTTCCCCCTCTTGAAACCCAAAGCAGATCTGAGATGAAGAAGGATCGTGTCCCAGGTTCTTATACATTTCCAGCAGCCTTTCGGCCTGAGAAAACAATAGGCTTAACTCCTTCTCCCAAACATCCTGGCAATTAGCACAGAGTAATTTATCCATTAAACAGTTCAGATACAGGTTAGCACAACCTTCAAAGAGACACATAGACAATAATACTATTTCACTCAAGTATCATCATAAATGTTAATATTCCTCTTTTGATCTTTGAATTAAAACTATAGCAATAGACAAGACTTGTTTGCTGTCATCACAAGACCTGAGCAAACATCTCCCCTTCTACCTCTAACAATGCAGACTTGCATTTCAAAGCTCTGTTCATTTACATATCTTCCTAACCCGTCCTCAAGGTTCACCCATGGGTCAGGTCAGTCTGTGAGTTAATTAACTCTTTCTGGCCCTGTCATCTTTCAATGAGATATTATATCACAGTCATAACGTCACACCCCCAACGCAAAATTGATGCAGGAAGGGATGACACAAACATCACTGACTGCATCCCAAAAGCTCCCCATCCTGGGTTTTGTTTTATTACAGCTTGTATTGGGTTAGAAGCCATGTCACTGTATAACAGAAATGGTTTACCCAACTCATGTTCAATAACATGATTGAATCTTTTTATGAACTTAAGGTAAAACTTGGTTAGAACAATAGTGGATTGGATCTGCTCTTGCAGCAGGGTTCCTGTATGTTTCATGTGATCTTGCCAAGAGCTAAAGAAACTAGCTATTTTATTTATACAAGCTTTGGCAAATGCCTGGAACCCAATTAACATTAAACCAATGTAGATATTAATGTTGTTCATTGTACAGGAATCTTTGCATTTAGCCATGAAAGCAATATGGTAGTGTGCCTCAGTTTCCCCTTTCATACAGCACATCAGGTCTGGAATGTATTTTCCCCTGTGAAAAGTTCCAACACTGTTTACATGCATTAACTGTGAAACATCAGTATAGCAAGGCCCTTTAACATAAAGTGTGTTTTCATGTATTCCTTTCAACATGTTTAAGGGATTTTCCAAAAGATTAGGCACATTGTACATTGTTACAGTTCTTGGCCATAGCAACACATTAGTTACAAAAATTAGCATTAGCAATAACAACAAATTCATTGCAAGTGTCCATTTACAATCATGTTTGTCATGCCACACCCTTGGCTCAATACCATTGGAGTTTGGGCATTTTAGGGTTAACCTGTGGCTTCCCTTTGCAAAATTCAGTCTTCTCTTTCCTTCTGGATTAAACCCTGATTTCTCTTGCTTAACAGAATTCACTGGCTGATGGGGCGGGCCCTCTGTGCTAACAGCTATTAGCAATTCTGTCTTCTCCCTGCCAGCCAAGTAATTCGCATCTACCCAGACACTAGCTTTTAACTCTTCAGCTGCTATGGATTCCAAGGCTGGACTTTGTCTCACAGAGGTACCACACAAATCCAAAGAGTCTGAGGGTGAGAGCTGGCTTGCTCTCCCCTGCCTCCTCAAGCATTTAGCCATACAACTGTTCTGCTCTGAAACACCAGTAACTGAATCTGTCCTCAGATCCTGAAGCACAGACTGCTCACTTACAGATTCAGCATGGAGACATTCCTGTCCCAACAGCATTGTCTCCCCACCAACAAGCTGGCCACACACAGCCAGGTGGTTATAGGGCTGCTCAACTTCCTTAACAGCTTCTACTCCACCTGAGACCTTTTCAAAGCTGCCCACACTGGATCTCTCAAAAGGAAAGTCAGTGGATCCATTCACAACAGAAAATTTCTGGCTGTTAGGAACTGAAACTTTCTTGATTAAATCACTTTTACACCCTTCAGTTGCAGTAAACTGCTTGCACAGATTACCAGGAGGATTTCTCTCCTTAGCAGCTTTTCTAAGCAACAATTTACCTTTCACAGAAATTCTGCTCTTACCCTCTTCACCCAGGGCTTGCTCTAAAGGAACACTTTCCTGAGCCACAACAGACTCTTTTTGGGTTTTACTTACATCCATGATCACCTTTGGCCCTTCAGGCAGATTTCTAGACAATTCCCTTTTAGGCAAACTCATAGACTCACTAGATAAAAGGTTAGAGGTTCTCTCCTTCCCTCTGCAACTTTCCTCATAGTCACTGGCAACTTGCATGTTGTCAGGCTCAACACCCACAAGTTTAGGAATTATTTCTTCCTTGTTACAAGTTGTTAAACTGCCAGCAGGTAACACAATTAAATCACCTTCATGCTCTCCTTGTGCCCTGGCTGGGATATCACCCTGATCAGACAGAGTTGCTGCACCCTTTTCCAACCACACATTAGCAACTGGCAAACTATAAGCACCAGAATTGTCTGGTCTCTGGGATTTTGCTAAGACACTAACTGGATGCAACCTAGTCACAGTGCCATTCTCCCCAGTAGACACAAACTTAGGACCATTCCCTTCCTGGGCTTTAGCTGTATTTACAACCAACTCCGAGACAACTGAATCACCCTCAACCATCACAGGCTGAAAAGCCCCTTTTGTCTGCTCCACAGACACAGAAAAGCTGGAGACACATTCTCCTCCACTAGACACACAGCTTGGAATGTTACTTCCCTGGTCCCAGCACACAGGGCTGTTCACAGACAACTGCTTGGAGACCCAGGTAGCTCCCTCCATAGGCAAGTCAATACCCCTGACAGACACAGGCACATTCTCTTCACTGTCACATTTCTCCACACAGGACACAGGTAAGGGACAGGGACACTCATCTTCCACTATCCCTCCCTTCCCAAACTGCTGACTGGACAAAGCCATCAGCTCACAAGGCTGCCTAGGCTTATCCAGACTTTCCCTGCCAGGCACATTGCCACTCCCAACAGATGAACTGCTGCTCTTTTTACTACACTGAGCTACTTCCAGCAAATCACAGTTACCCATTTTAGGTTCACTTTTACAAGCTGTACTAGCCACCAATCCATCACCCATCACAGATCTACCCTTTCTTTCCTCAGTTAGGGCTTTCACCTGACCATCTACTTTAATCTGCTTCTGAGAAATATTCTCCTCACCAATGAGATTTTTCTGCTCCTGATCTAATTCCAGATTCACTTCTGAGACATTAGACAGACATTCAGAAACTTCATTCACAGACAAACAGCTATTTCCCACCAGGTTAGAATCCCCCTCTGCATAGCCATAGCAAAACTGGTTAAACACAGAAAACTGCCCAGAGTAATACCACATATCAACATAGTTATAAACTGGACTTTTAAGAGGATACAGTTTCTGCTGTTCTTCCATTGCTTTTTTGACTTGGAGCCGAAGTCTGGCAGTTTCTTGTTGCATCTTCTGGGTCTCCTGTTCCAGCTCCTGTTGCCTCTGTCGAGCTTTTTCCTCAGCAGCCAGTAGCTCCAGACGTCCCTTACGAGCTTTTTCTTCTCTTTTAGCAGCCTCTCTCTTTCTCTCATCAGCCTCTCTCTTTCTCTCAGCTGCCTGTCTCTTTCTCTCAGCCGCCTCTTTCTCCAGCTGGGCCAAGACTTGCTTCTCTTCCATTCGAATTTTTGCCAGTTCTTGCTCATAATCAAACTGCAGGCTGTCTCTCAAGGCTTGCAGTTTCCTTGCTTTTCCTGATGCTTTCTGTCTCATGGTCACTGATCTTTAACCAACCAAACTCTCAATCCCAAAGTTAAAATTTGGATAGCATGGGGTTCTGACCCAAAGCTTAATTGACCTGGTTCTGTGGATCCTTGCACGACTACGCCACTGTGACGGTGCTGCCCGTGGGAGCCAGCTGAGGTCACTCAATCAGGGTGAACTGCAAACAGAACAGGGCAGACAAACCCCAAATGCTGGTGGTTATTCCAATACTTAGATTTACCAACCAGCACAAAACAGCTTCTACAGTACCTTACTGGTCACTTAGAAGTTCAAACCATGCAGTTCCCTTAAAGTGCCCAGCCTCAGGCCTCCGTCCAGACACACCTGTCAGATATGATGATGATTCCTAAGAATCTTACTTCATCATATAAAAGAAAAGGTTCTTCCAATCCCAAAGGATCAGCCACATACCCAGGTCCAATTATAACTTAAATCTTACCCAAAGTATACGCTATAGTCAATTCTTATTAACTAAGCTAAAATTTATTAAAAAAGAAAAGAGAGAGAGTGTTGGTTAAAGGATTAATCTACAGACAGTCTTGAATTCAATTCTTGAGGTTCAGATACACAGTAGAGATGAGCTTGTAGTTGCCAAAAGTCCTTTTAGAAATAGTCCAGAGGTTATAGTCCAAGTTCCATATTCAGGGTGGCTCCAGTCAATGACTGGTGATCTCAATCCTTATGGCTTAAGGTTTCCCCCTCTTGAAACCCAAAGCAGATCTGAGATGAAGAAGGATCGTGTCCCAGGTTCTTATACATTTCCAGCAGCCTTTCGGCCTGAGAAAACAATAGGCTTAACTCCTTCTCCCAAACATCCTGGCAATTAGCACAGAGTAATTTATCCATTAAACAGTTCAGATACAGGTTAGCACAACCTTCAAAGAGACACATAGACAATAATACTATTTCACTCAAGTATCATCATAAATGTTAATATTCCTCTTTTGATCTTTGAATTAAAACTATAGCAATAGACAAGACTTGTTTGCTGTCATCACAAGACCTGAGCAAACATCTCCCCTTCTACCTCTAACAATGCAGACTTGCATTTCAAAGCTCTGTTCATTTACATATCTTCCTAACCCGTCCTCAAGGTTCACCCATGGGTCAGGTCAGTCTGTGAGTTAATTAACTCTTTCTGGCCCTGTCATCTTTCAATGAGATATTATATCACAGTCATAACGTCACACAGGGTGGCTGGCAGAGAGGAGCGGATAGCAGGGTGGCTGGCGGAGAGGAGCGGATAGCAGAGTGGCTGGCGGAGAGGAGCGGATAGCAGGGTAGCTGGGGGAGAGGAGCGGATAGCAGGGTGGCTGGCGGAGTGGAGCGGATAGCAGGGTGGCTAGCGGAGAGGAGCGGATAGCAGGGTGGCAGGCGGAGAGGAGCGGATAGCAGGGTGGCTGGCGGAGAAGAGCGGATAGCAGGGTGGCTGGCGGAGAGGAGCGGATAGCAGGGTGGCTGGCGGAGAGGAGCGGATAGCAGGGTGGCTGGCGGACAGGAGCGGATAGCAGGGTGGCTGGCGGACAGGAGCGGATAGCAGGGTGGCTGGCGGACAGGAGCGGATAGCAGGGTGGCTGGCGGACAGGAGCGGATAGCAGGGTGGGTGACACAGAGGAGCGGATAGCAGGGTGGCTGGCGGAGAGGAGCGGATAGCAGGGTGGCTGGCGGATTGGAGCGGATAGAAGAGTGGCTGGCGGAGAGGAGCGGATAGCAGGGTGGCTGGCGGAGAGGAGCAGATAGCAGGGTGGGTGACACAGAGGAGCGGATAGCAGGGTGGCTGGCGGAGAGGAACGGATAGCAGGGTGGCTGGCGGAGAGGAACGGATAGAAGAGTGGCTGGCGGAGAGGAGCGGATAGAAGAGTGGCTGGCGGAGAGGAGCGGATAGCAGGGTTGCTGGCGGAGAGGAGCGGATAGCAGGGTGGCTAGCGGAGAGGAGCGGATAGCAGGGTGGCTGGCAGAGAGGAGCGGATATCAGAGTGGCTGGCGGAGAGGAGCGGATAGCAGGGTGGCTGGCGGATTGGAGCGGATAGCAGAGTGGCTGGCAGAGAGGAGCGGATAGCAGAGTGGCTGGCGGAGAGAAGCGGATAGCAGCGTGGCTGGCGGAGAGGAGCGGATAGCAGGGTGGGTGAAACAGGGGAGAGGATAGGAGAGTGGGTGAAACAGGGGAGCGGATAGCAGGGTGGCTGGAGGAGAGGAACGGATAGCAGGGTGGCTGGCGGAGAAGAGGAGATAGCAGGGTGGCTGGCGGAGAAGAGCGGATAGCAGAGTGGGTGACGCAGAGGAGCGCAAAGCAGAGTGGCTGGCAGAGAGGAACGGATAGCAGGGTGGCTGGCGGAGAAGAGTGGATAGCAGGGTGGCTGGCAGAGAGGAACGGATAGCAGGGTGGCTGGTGGAGAAGAGCGGATAGCAGAGTGGGTGGCGGAGAGGAGCGGATAGCAGAGTGGGTGACACAGAGGAGCGGATAGCAGAGTGGGTGACACAGAGGAGCGGATAGCAGGATACCTGGCAGAGAGGAGCGGATAGCAGAGTGGCTGGCTGAGAGGAGCGGATAGCAGGGTGGCTGGCGGAGAGGAGCGGATAGCAGGGTGGCTAGCAGAGAGGAGCGGATAGCAGGGTGGCAGGTGGAGAGGAGCGGATAGCAGGGTGGCTGGCGGACAGGAGCGGATAGCAGGGTGGCTGGCGGACTGGAGCGGACAGCACGGTGGCTGGCGGACAGGAGCGGATAGCAGAGTGGCTGGCGGACAGGAGCGGATAGCAGGGTGGCTGGCGGAGAGGAGCGGATAGCAGGGTGGATGGCGGATTGGAGCGGATAGAAGAGTGGCTGGCGGAGAGGAGCGGATATCAGGGTGACTGGCGGAGAGGAGCGGATAGCAGGGTTGCTGGCGGAGAGGAACGGATGCAGGGTGGCTGGCGGAGAGGAGCGGATAGCAGAGTGGGTGACGCAGAGGAGCGGATAGCAGCGTGGCTGGCGGATTGGAGCGGATAGCAGGGTGGCTTGCGAAGAGGAGCGGATAGCAGGGTGGCTGGCGGAGAGGAGCAGATAGCAGGGTTGCTGGCGGAGAGGAACGGATAGAAGAGTGGCTGACGGAGAGGAGCGGATAGCAGGGTGGCTGGCGGAGAGGAGCGGATAGCAGGGTGGGTGATGCAGAGGAGCTTATAGCAGGGAGGCTGGCGGAGAGGAGCGGATAGCAGGGTGGCTGGCGGATTGGAGAAGATAGCAGGGTGGCTGGCGGAGAGGAGCGGATAGCAGAGTGGCTGGCGGAGAGGAGCGGATAGCAGAGTGGGTGACGCAGAGGAGCGGATAGTAGGGTGGCAGGCGGATTGGAGCGGATAGCAGGGTGGCTTGCGAAGAGGAGCGGTTAGCAGGGTGGCTGACGGATAGGAACGGATAGCAGAGTGGCTGGCGGAGAGGAGAGGATAGCAGGGTGGCTGGCAGAGAGGAGCGGATATCAGAGTGGCTGGCGGAGAGGAGCGGATAGCAGGGTGGCTGGCGGATTGGAGCGGATAGCAGAGTGGCTGGCAGAGAGGAGCGGATAGCAGAGTGGCTGGCGGAGAGAAGCGGATAGCAGCGTGGCTGGCGGAGAGGAGCGGATAGCAGGGTGGGTGAAACAGGGGAGAGGATAGGAGAGTGGGTGAAACAGGGGAGCGGATAGCAGGGTGGCTGGAGGAGAGGAACGGATAGCAGGGTGGCTGGCGGAGAAGAGCAGATAGCAGGGTGGCTGGCGGAGAAGAGCGGATAGCAGAGTGGGTGACGCAGAGGAGCGCATAGCAGAGTGGCTGGCAGAGAGGAACGGATAGCAGGGTGGCTGGCGGAGAAGAGTGGATAGCAGGGTGGCTGGAAGAGAGGAACGGATAGCAGGGTGGCTCGTGGAGAAGAGCGGATAGCAGAGTGGGTGGCGGAGAGGAGCGGATAGCAGAGTGGGTGACACAGAGCAGCGGATAGCAGAGTGGGTGACACAGAGGAGCGGATAGCAGGATACCTGGCAGAGAGGAGCGGATAGCAGAGTGGCTGGCTGAGAGGAGCGGATAGCAGGGTGGCTGGCGGAGAGGAGCGGATAGCAGGGTGGCTAGCGGAGAGGAGCGGATAGCAGGGTGGAAGGTGGAGAGGAGCGGATAGCAGGGTGGCTGGCGGACAGGAGCGGATAGCAGGGTGGCTGGCGGACTGGAGCGGACAGCACGGTGGCTGGCGGACAGGAGCGGATAGCAGAGTGGCTGGCGGACAGGAGCGGATAGCAGGGTGGCTGGCGGAGAGGAGCGGATAGCAGGGTGGATGGCGGATTGGAGCGGATAGAAGAGTGGCTGGCGGAGAGGAGCGGATATCAGGGTGACTGGCGGAGAGGAGCGGATAGCAGGGTTGCTGGCGGAGAGGAACGGATGCAGGGTGGCTGGCGGAGAGGAGCGGATAGCAGAGTGGGTGACGCAGAGGAGCGGATAGCAGCGTGGCTGGCGGATTGGAGCGGATAGCAGGGTGGCTTGCGAAGAGGAGCGGATAGCAGGGTGGCTGGCGGAGAGGAGCAGATAGCAGGGTTGCTGGCGGAGAGGAACGGATAGAAGAGTGGCTGACGGAGAGGAGCGGATAGCAGGGTGGCTGGCGGAGAGGAGCGGATAGCAGGGTGGGTGATGCAGAGGAGCTTATAGCAGGGAGGCTGGCGAAGAGGAGCGGATAGCAGGGTGGCTGGCGGATTGGAGAAGATAGCAGGGTGGCTGGCGGAGAGGAGCGGATAGCAGAGTGGCTGGCGGAGAGGAGCGGATAGCAGAGTGGGTGACGCAGAGGAGCGGATAGTAGGGTGGCAGGCGGATTGGAGCGGATAGCAGGGTGGCTTGCGAAGAGGAGCGGTTAGCAGGGTGGCTGACGGATAGGAACGGATAGCAGAGTGGCTGGCGGAGAGGAGAGGATAGCAGAGTGGGTGATGCAGAGGAGCGGATAGTAGGGTGGCAGGCGGATTGGAGCGGATAGCAGGGTGGCTGGCGGAGAGCAGCGGATAGCAGGGTGGGTGACACAGAGGAGCGGATACCAGAGTGGCTGGCGGAGAGGAGCGGATAGCAGGGTGGCTGGCGGAGAGGAGCGGATAGCAGGGTGGCTGGCGGATTGGAGCGGAGAGCAGGGTGGCTGGCGGAGAGGAACGGATAGCAGGGTGGCTGGCGGAGAGGATCGAATAGCAGAGTGGCTGACGGATAGGAGCGGATAGCAGAGTGGCTGGCGGAGAGGAGAGGATAGCAGAGTGGGTGATGCAGAGGAGCGGATAGTAGGGTGGCTGGCGGATTGGAGCGGATAGCAGGGTGGCTGGCGGAGAGGAGCGGATAGCAGGGTGGGTGACACAGAGGAGCGGATACCAGAGTGGGTAACTCAGAGGAGCGGATAGCAGAGTGGTTGGCGGGAGGAGCGGATAGCAGGGTGGCTGACGAAGAGGATCGAATAGCAGGGTGGCTGGCGGAGAGGAGCGGATAGCAGAGTGGGTGACACAGAGGAGCAGATAGCTGGGTGGCTGGCGGATGGGAGCGGATAGCAGGGTGGCTGGCGGAGAGGAGCGGATAGCAGGGTGGCTGGCGGAGAGAAGCGGATAGCCGGGTTGCTGGCGGAGAGGAACGGAAAGAAGAGTGGCTGGCGGAGAGGAGCGGATAGCAGGGTGACTGGCGGAGAGGAGCGGATAGCAGGGTTGCTGGCGGAGAGGAGCGGATAGCAGGGTGGCTATCGGAGAGGAGCGGATAGCAGGGTGGCTTCCAGAGAGGAGCGGATAGCAGAGTGGTTGGCGAAGAGGAGCGGATAGCAGAGTGGCTGGCGGAGAGAAGCGGATAGCAGCGTGGCTGGCGGAGAGGAGCGGATAGCAGGGTGGGTGAAACAGGGGAGCGGATAGCAGGGTGGGTGAAGCAGGGGAGCGGATAGCTGGGTGGCTCGCGGAGAGGAACGGATACCAGGGTGGCTGGCAAAGAAGAGCGGATAGCAGAGTGGGTGACACAGAGGAGCGGATAGCAGGGTGGCTGGCAGAGAGGAGCGGATAGCAGGGTGGCTGGCGGAGAGGAGCGGATAGCAGGGTGGCTGACGGATTGGAGCGGATAGCAGGGTGGCTGGCGGAGAGGAGCGGATAGCAGGGTGGGTGACACAGAGGAGCGGATAGCAGGGTGCCTGTCGGAGAGGAGCGGATAGCAGGGTGACTGGCGGAGAGGAGCGGATCGCAGGGTTGCTGGCGGAGAGGAACGGATAGCAGGGTGGCTGACGGAGAGGAGCGGAAAGCAAGGTGGCTGGCGGAGAGGAGCGGATAGCAGGGTGACTGGCGGAGAGGAGCGGATAGCAGGGTTGCTGGCGGAGAGGAGCGGATAGCAGGGTGGCTAGCGGAGAGGAGCGGATAGCAGGGTTGCTGTCGGAGAGGAGCGGATAGCAGGGTGGCTGGCGGAGAGGAGCGGATAGCAGGGTTGCTGTCGGAGAGGAGCAGATAGCAGGGTGCCTGACGGATTGGAGCGGATAGCAGAGTGCGTGACACAGAGGAGCGGATAGCAGAGAGGTTGACACAGAGGAGCGGATAGCAGGATGCCTAGCGGAGAGGAGCGGATAGCAGGGTTGGTGACACAGGGGAGCGGATAGCAGGGTGGGTGACACAGAGGAGCAGTTAGCAGGGTGGCTGGCGGAGAGGAGCGGATAGCAGGGAGGTTGGCAGAGAAGAGCGGATAGCAGGGTGGCTGGCGGAGAGGAGCAGATAGTAGGGTGGCTGACGGATTGGAGCGGATAGCAGGGTGGCTGGCGGAGAGGAGCGGATAGCAGGGTGGGTGACACAGAGGAGCGGATAGCAGGGTGCCTGGTGGAGAGGAGCGGATAGCAGGGTGCCTGGTGGAGAGGAGCGGATAGCAGGGTGGCTGGAGGAGAGGAGCGGATAGCAGGGTGGCTGTCGGAGAGGAGCGGATAGCAGGGTGGCTGGCGGAGAGGAGCGGATAGCAGGGTGGCTGGCGGAGACGAGCGGATAGCAGGGTGGCTAGCGGAGAGGAGCGGATAGCAGGGTGGCAGGCGGAGAGGAGTAGATAGCAGGGTCGCTGGCGGAGAAGAGGGGATAGCAGGGTGGCTGGCGGAGAAGAGTGGATAGCAGGGTTGCTGTCGGAGAGGAGCGGATAGCAGAGTGGCTGGCTGAGAGGAGCGGATAGCAGGGTGGCTGGCGGAGAGGAGCAGATCGCAGGGTGGCTGGCGGACAGGAGCGCATAGCAGGGTGGCTGGCGGACAGGAGCGGATAGCAGGGTGGCTGGCGGACAGGAGCGGATAGCAGGGTGGCTGGCGGACAGGAGCGGATAGCAGGGTGGGTGACATAGAGGAGCGGATAGCAGGGTGGGTGATGCAGAGGAGCTTATAGCAGGGAGGCTGGCGGAGAGGAGCGGATAGCAGGGTGGCTGGAGGAGAAGAGTGGATAGCAAGGTGGCTGGCAGAGAGGAACGGATAGCAGGGTGGCTGGTGAAGAAGAGAGGATAGCAGAGTGGGTGGCGGAGAGGAGCGGATAGCAGAGTGGGTGACACAGAGGAGCGGATAGCAGAGTGGGTGACACAGAGGAGCGGATAGCAGGGTGGGTGACACAGAGGAGTGGATAGCAGGGTGGCTGGCGGAGAGGAGCGGTTAGCAGGGTGGCTGGCGGATAGGAGCGGATAGCATGGTGGCTGGCGGACAGGAGCGGATAGCATGGTGGCTGGCGGACAGGAGCGGATAGCAGGGTGGGTGAAACAGAGGAGCGGATAGCAGGATACCTGGCAGAGAGGAGCGGATAGCAGAGTGGCTGGCTGAGAGGAGCGGATAGCAGGGTGGCTGGCGTAGAGGAGCGGATCGCAGGGTGGCTGGCGGACAGGAGCGGATAGCAGGGTGGCTGGCGGACAGGAGCGGATAGCAGGGTGGCTGGCGGAGAGGAGCTGATAGCAGGGTGGCTGGCGGACAGGAGCGGATAGCAGGGTGGCTGGCGGACAGGAGCAGATAGCAGGGTGGCTGGCGGACAGGAGCGGATAGCAGGGTGGCTGGCGGACAGGAGCGGATAGCAGGGTGGCTGGCGGACAGGAGCGGATAGCAAGGTGGCTGGCGGAGAGGAGCGGATAGCAGAGTGGCTGGCGGAGAGAAGCGGATAACAGCGTGGCTGGCGGAGAGAAGCGGATAGCAGGGTGGGTGAAACAGGGGAGCGGATAGCAGGGTGGCTGGAGGAGAGGAACGGATAGCAGGGTGGCTGGCGGAGAAGAGCGGATAGCAGAGTGGGTGACGCAGAGGAGCGCATAGCAGGGTGGCTGGCGGAGAAGAGTGGATAGCAGGGTGGCTGGCAGAGAGGAACGGATAGCAGGGTGGCTGGTGGAGAAGAGCGGATAGCAGAGTGGGTGGCGGAGAGGAGCGGATAGCAGAGTGGGTGACACAGAGGAGCGAATAGCAGAGTGGGTGACACAGAGGAGCGGATAGCAGAGTGGGTGACACAGAGGAGCGGATAGCAGGATACCTGGCAGAGAGGAGCGGATAGCAGAGTGGCTGGCTAAGAGGAGCGGATAGCAGAGTGGCTGGCTAAGAGGAGCGGATAGCAGGGTGGCTGGCGGAGAGGAGCGGATCGCAGGGTGGCTAGCGGAGAGGAGCGGAAAGCAGGGTGCCAGGTGGAGAGGAGCGAATAGCAGGGTCGCTGGCGGAAAAGAGCGGATAGCAGGGTGGCTGGCGGAGAGGAGCGGATAGCAGGGTGGCTGGCGGAGAGGAGCGGATAGCAGGGTGGATGGCGGATTGGAGCGGATAGAAGAGTGGCTGGCGGAGAGGAGCGCATAGCAGGGTGGCTGGCGGAGAGGAGCGGATAGCAGGGTGGCTGGCGGAGAGGAGCAGATAGCAGAGTTGCTGGCGGAGAGGAAAGGATAGAAGAGTGGCTGGCGGAGAGGAGCGTATAGCAGTGTGACTGGCGGAGAGGAGCGGATAGCAGGGTGGATGGCGGATTGGAGCGGATAGAAGAGTGGCTGGCGGAGAGGAGCAGATAGCAGGGTGGCTGGCGGAGAGGAGCAGATAGCAGAGTTGCTGACGGAGAGGAAAGGATAGAAGAGTGGCTGGCGGAGAGGAGCGTATAGCAGGGTGACTGGCGGAGAGGAGCGGATAGCAGGCTTGCTGGCGGAGAGGAACGGATGAAGGGTGGCTAGCGGAGAGGAGCGGATAGCAGGGTGGCAGGTGGAGAGGAGCGGATAGCAGGGTGGCTGGCGGAGAGGAGCGGATAGCAGGGTGGCTGGCGGAGAGGAGCGGATAGCAGGGTGGCTGGCGGACAGGAGCGGATAGCAGGGTGGCTGGCGGACAGGAGCGGATAGCAGGGTGGCTGGCGGAGAGGAGCGGATAGCAGGGTGGATGGCGGATTGGAGCGGATAGAAGAGTGGCTGGCGGAGAGGAGCAGATAGCAGGGTGGCTGGCGGAGAGGAGCAGATAGCAGGGTTGCTGGCGGAGAGGAACGGATAAAAGAGTGGCTGGCGGAGAGGAGCGGATATCAGGAGACTGGCGGAGAGGAGCGGATAGCAGGGTTGCTGGCGGAGAGGAACGGATGCAGGGTGGCTAGCGGAGAGGAGCGGATAGCAGGGCAGCTGACGGAGAGGAGCGGATAGCAGGGTGGCTGGCGGAGAGGAGCGGATAGCAGGGTGGGTGATGCAGAGGAGCTTATAGCAGGGAGGCTGGCGGAGAGGAGCCGATAGCAGGGTGGCTGGCGGATTGGAGCAGATAGCAGGGTGGCTGGCGGAGAGGAGCGGATAGCAGAGTGGCTGGCGGAGAGGAGCCGATAGCAGAGTGGGTGACGCAGAGGAGCGGATAGCAGGGTGGCTGGCGGATTGGAGCGGATAGCAGAGTGGCTGGCAGAGAGGAGAGGATAGCAGAGTGGGTGATGGAAAGGAGCGGATAGTAGGGTGGCTGGCTGAGAAGAGAGGATAACAGAGTGGGTGACGCAGAGGAGCGGATAGCAGGGTGGCTGTCAGAGAGGAGCGGATAGCAGCATGGCTGGCGGGGAGGAGCAGATAGCAGAGTGGCTGGCGGAGAAGAGCGGATAGCAGAGTGGGTGACGCAGAGGAGCGCATAGCAGGGAGACTGGCGGAGAAGAGTGGATAGCAGGGTGGCTTGCAGAGAGGAACGGATAGCAGGGTGGCTGGTGGAGAAGAGCGGATAGCAGAGTGGGTGGCGGAGAGGAGCGGATTGCAGAGTGGGTGACACAGAGGAGAGAATAGCAGAGTGGGTGACAGAGGAACGGATAGCAGAGTGGGTGACACAGAGGAGCGGATAGCAGGATGCCTGGCACAGAGGAGCGGATAGCAGGGTGGCTGGCGGAGAGGAGCGGATAGCAGAGTGGCTGGCGGAGAGGAGCGGATAGCAGAGTGGCTGGCGGAGAGGAGCGGATAGCAGGGTGGCTGGCGGAGAGGAGCGGATAGCAGGGTGGCTGGCGGAGAGGAGCGGATAGCAGGGTGGCTAGCGGAGAGGAGCGGATAGCAGGGTGGCAGGCGGAGAGGAGCGGATAGCAGGGTCGCTGGCGGAGAAGAGCGGATAGCAGGGTGGCTGGCGGAGAGGAGCGGATAGCAGGGTGGCTGGCGGAGAGGAGCGGATAGCAGGGTGGCTGGCGGACAGGAGCGGATAGCAGGGTGGATGGCGGAGAGGAGCGGATAGCAGGGTGGCTAGCGGAGAGGAGCGGATAGCAGGGTGGCTGGCGGAGAGGAGCGGATAGCAGGGTGGCTGGCAGAGAGGAGCGGATAGCAGCATGGCTGGCGGGGAGGAGCAGATAGCAGAGTGGCTGGCGGTGAAGAGCGGATAGCAGAGTGGGTGACGCAGAGGAGCGCATAGCAGGGTGACTGGCGGAGAAGAGTGGATAGCAGGGTGGCTGGCAGAGAGGAACGGATAGCAGGGTGGCTGGTGGAGAATAGCGGATAGCAGAGTGGGTGGCGGAGAGGAGCGGATAGCAGAGTGGGTGACACAGAGGAGAGAATAACAGAGTGGGTGACAGAGGAACGGATAGCAGAGTGGGTGACACAGAGGAGCGGATAGCAGGATGCCTGGCAGAGATGAGCGGATAGCAGGGTGGCTGGCGGAGAGGAGCGGATAGCAGGGTGGCTGGCAGATTGGAGCGGATAGAAGAGTGGCTGGCGGAGAGGAGCGGATAGCAGGGTGGCTGGCGGAGAGGAGCTGATAGCAGGGTGGGTGACACAGAGGAGCGGATAGCAGGGTGGCTGGCGGAGAGGAACGGATAGAAGAGTGGCTGGCGGAGAGGAGCGGATAGCAGGGTGGCTGGCGGATAAGAGTGGATAGCAGGGTGGCTGGCAGAGAGGAACGGATAGCAGGGTGGCTGGCGGAGAAGAGTGGATAGCAGGGTGGCTGGCAGAGAGGAACGGATAGCAGGGTGGCTGGCGGAGAAGAGCGGATAGCAGGGTGGCTGGCGGATTGGAGCGGATAGCAGGGTTGCTTGCGAAGAGGAGCGGATAGCAGGGTGGCTGGCGGAGAGGAGCAGATAGCAGGGTTGCTGGCGGAGAAGAGTGGATAGCAGGGTGGCTGGCAGAGCGGAACGGATAGCAGGGTGGCTGGCGGAGAAGAGCGGATAGCAGGGTGGCTGGCGGATTGGAGCGGATAGCAGGGTGGCTTGCGAAGAGGAGCGGATAGCAGGGTGGCTGGCGGAGAGGAGCAGATAGCAGGGTTGCTGGCAGAGAGGAACGGATAGAAGAGTGGCTGACAGAGAGGAGCGGATAGCAGGGTGGGTGATGCAGAGGAGCTTATAGCAGGGAGGCTGGCGGATAGGAGCGGATAGCAGAGTGGGTGATGCAGAGGAGCGGATAGCAGAGTGGCTGTCGGATTGGAGCGGATAGCAGGGTGGCTGGCGGAGAGGAGCGGATAGCAGGGTGGCTGGCGGAGAGGAGCGGATAGCAGGGTGGCTGGCAGAGAGGAGCGGATAGCAGAGTGGGTGACACAGAGGAGCGGATAGCAGGGTGGCTGGCAGAGAGGAGCGGATAGCAGGGTGGGTGACACAGAGGAGCGGATAGCAGGGTGGGTGACACAGGGGAGCGGATAGCAGGGTGGGTGACACAGAGGAGCGGTTAGGAGGGTGGCTGGCGGAGAGGAACGGATAGGAGGGTGGCTGGCGGAAAAGAACGGATAGCAGGGGGACTGGCGGAGAGGAGCGGATAGCAGGGTTGCTGGCGGGGAGAAGCGGACAGCAGGGTGGCTGGCGGAGAGGAGCGGATAGCAGGGTGGGTGACACAGGTGAGCGGATAGCAGGGTGGGTGACACAGGGGAGCGGATAGCAGGGTGGGTGACACAGAGGAGCGGATAGTAGAGTGGCTGGCGGAGAGAAGCGGATAACACCGTGGCTGGCGGAGAGAAGCGGATAGCAGGGTGGGTGAAACAGGGGAGCGGATAGCAGGGTGGCTGGAGGAGAGGAACGGATAGCAGGGTGGCTGGCGGAGAAGAGCGGATAGCAGAGTGGGTGACGCAGAGGAGCGCATAGCAGGGTGGCTGGCGGAGAAGAGTGGATAGCAGGGTGGCTGGCAGAGAAGAACGGATAGCAGGGTGGCTGGTGGAGAAGAGCGGATAGCAGAGTGGGTGGCGGAGATGAGCGGATAGCAGAGTGGGTGACACAGAGGAGCGGATAGCAGAGTGGGTGACACAGAGGAGTGGATAGCAGGATACCTGGCAGAGAGGAGCGGGTAACAGAGTGGCTGGCTGAGAGGAGCGGATAGCAGGGTGGCTAGCGGAGAGGAGCGGAAAGCAGGGTGCCAGGTTTAGAGGAGCGAATAGCAGGGTCGCTGGCGGAAAAGAGCGGATAGCAGGGTGGCTGGCGGAGAGGAGCGGATAGCAGGGTGGCTGGCGGAGAGGAGCGGATAGCAGGGTGGATGGCGGAGAGGAGCGGATAGCAGGGTGGCTGGCGGAGAGGAGCGGATAGCAGGGTGGTAGGCGGAGAAGAGCAGATAGCAGGGTGGCTGGCGGAGAGGAGCAGATAGCAGAGTTGCTGGCGGAGAGAAAAGGATAGAAGAGTGGCTGGCGGAGAGGAGCGTATAGCAGTGTGACTGGCGGAGAGGAGCGGATTGCAGGGTGGCTGGCAGAGAGGAACGGATCGCAGGGTGGCTAGCCGAGAGGAGCGGATAGCAGGGTGCCTGACGGAGAGGATCGGATAGCAGGGTGGCAGGTGGAGAGGAGCGGATAGCAGGGTGGCTGGCGGAGAGGAGCGGATAGCAGGGTGCCTGACGGAGAGGATCGGATAGCAGGGTGGCAGGTGGAGAGGAGCGGATAGCAGGGTGGCTGGCGGAGAGGAGCGGATCGCAGGGTGGCTAGCGGAGAGGAGCGGAAAGCAGGGTGCCAGGTGGAGAGGAGCGAATAGCAGGGTCGCTGGCGGAAAAGAGCGGAAAGCAGGGTGGCTGGCGGAGAGAAGCGGATAGCAGGGTGGCTGGCGGAGAGGAGCGGATAGCAGGGTGGATGGCGGATTAGAGCGGATAGAAGAGTGGCTGGCGGAGAGGAGCGTATAGCAGGGTGACTGGCGGAGAGGAGCGTATAGCAGGGTGGCTGGCAGAGAGGAACGGATGCAGGGTGGCTAGCGGAGAGGAGCGGATAGCAGGGTGGCTGACGGAGAGGATCAGATAGCAGGGTGGCAGGTGGAGAGGAGCGGATAGCAGGGTGGCTGGCGGAGAGGAGCGGATAGCAGGATGGCTGGCGGACAGTAGCGGATAGCACGGTCGCTGGCGGACAGGAGCGGATAACAGGGTGGCTGGCGGACAGGAGCGGATAGCAGGGTGGCTGGCGGAGAGGAGCGGATAGCAGGGTGGATGGCGGATTGGAGCGGATAGAAGAGTGGCTGGCGGAGAGGAGCAGATAGCAGGGTGGCTGGCGGAGAGGAGCAGATAGCAGGGTTGCTGGCGGAGAGGAACGGATAGAAGACTGGCTGGCGGAGAGGAGCGGATAGCAGGGTTGCTGGCGGAGAGGAACGGATGCAGGGTGGCTAGCGGAGAGGAGCGGATAGCAGGGCGGCTGACGGAGAGGAGCGGATAGCAGGGTGGGTGTTGCAGAGGAGCTTATAGCAGGGAGGCTGGCGGAGAGGAGCGGATAGCAGGGTGGCTGGCGGATTGGAGCAGATAGCAGGGTGGCTGGCGGAGAGGAGCGGATAGCAGAGTGGCTGGCGGAGAGGAGCCGATAGCAGAGTGGGTGACGCAGAGGAGCGGAAAGCAGGGTGGCTGGCGGATTGGAGCGGATAGCAGGGTGGCTTGCGAAGAGGAGCGGATAGCAGGGTGGCTGACGGATAGGAGCGGATAGCAGAGTGGCTGGCGGAGAGGAAAGGATAGCAGAGTGGGTGACGCAGAGGAGCGGATAGCAGGGTGGCTGGCAGAGAGGAGCGGATAGCAGCATGGCTGGCGGGGAGGAGCAGATAGCAGAGTGGCTGGCGGAGAAGAGTGGATAGCAGGGTGGCTGGCAGAGAGGAACCGATAGCAGGGTTGCTGGTGGAGAAGAGCGGATAGCAGAGTGGGTGGCGGAGAGGAGCGGATAGCAGAGTGGGTGACACAGAGGAGCGGATAGCAGGATGCCTGGCAGAGAGGAGCGGATAGCAGGGTGGCTGGCAGAGAGGAGCGGATAGCAGGGTGGCTGGCGGAGAGGAGCGGATAGCAGAGTGGCTGGCAGAGAGCAGCGGATAGCAGAGTGGCTGGCGGAGAGGAGCGGATAGCAGGGTGGCTGGCGGAGAGGAGCGGATAGCAGGGTGGCTAGCGGAGAGGAGCGGATAGCAGGGTGGCAGGCGGAGAGGAGCGGAGAGCAAGGTCGCTGGCGGAGAAGAGCGGATAGCAGGGTGGCTGGCGGAGTGGAGCGGATAGCAGGGTGCCTGGCGGAGAGGAGCGGATAGCAGGGTGGCTAGCAGAGAGGAGCGGATAGCAGGGTGGCAGGCGGAGAGGAGCGGATAGTAGGGTCGCTGGCGGAGAAGAGCGGATAGCAGGGTGGCTGTCGGAGAGGAGCGGATAGCAGGGTGGCTGGCAGAGAGGAGCGGATAGCAGCATGGCTGGCGGGGAGGAGCAGATAGCAGAGTGGCTGGCGGAGAAGAGCGGATAGCAGAGTGGGTGACGCAGAGGAGCGCATAGCAGGGTGACTGGCGGAGAAGAGTGGATAGCAGGGTGGCTGGCAGAGAGGAACGGATAGCAGGGTGGCTGGTGGAGAAGAGCGGATAGCAGAGTGGGTGGCGGAGAGGAGCGGATAGCAGAGTGGGTGACACAGAGGAGAGAATAGGAGAGTGGGTGACAGAGGAACGGATAGCAGAGTGGGTGACACAGAGGAGCGGATAGCAGGATGCCTGGCAGAGAGGGGTGGATAGCAGGGTGGCTGGCAGAGAGGAGCGGATAGCAGGGTGGCTGGCGGAGAGGAGCGGATAGCAGAGTGGCTGGCGGAGAGGAGCGGATAGCAGGGTGGCTGGCGGAGAGGAGCGGATAGCAGGGTGGCTGGCGGAGAGGAGCGGATAGCAGGGTGGCTAGCGGAGAGGAGCGGATAGCAGGGTGGCAGGCGGAGAGGAGCGGATAGCAGGGTGGCTGGCGCAGACGAGCGGATAGCAGGGTGGCTGGCGGAGAGGAGCGGATAGCAGGGTGGCTGGCGGAGAGGAGCGGATAGCAGGGTGGCTGGCGGAGAGGAGCGGATAGCAGGGTGGCTGGCGGACAGGAGCGGATAGCAGGGTGGGTGACACAGAGGAGCGGATAGCAGGGTGGCTGGCGGAGAGGAGCGGATAGCAGGGTGGCTGGCGGATTGGAGCGGATAGAAGAGTGGCTGGCGGAGAGGAGCGGATAGCAGGGTGGCTGGCGGAGAGGAGCAGATAGCAGGGTGGGTGACACAGAGGAGCGGATAGCAGGGTGGCTGGCGGAGAGGAACGGATAGCAGGGTGACTGGCGGAGAGGAACGGATAGAAGAGTGGCTGGCGGAGAGGAGCGGATAGCAGGGTGACTGGCGGAGAGGAGCGGATAGCAGGGTTGCTGGCGGAGAGGAACCGATAGCAGGGTGGCTAGCGGAGAGGAGCGGATAGCAGGGTGGCTGGCAGAGAGGAGCGGATATCAGAGTGGCTGGCGGAGAGGAGCGGATAGCAGGGTGGCTGGCGGATTGGAGCGGATAGCAGAGTGGCTGGCAGAGAGGAGCGGATAGCAGAGTGGCTGGCGGAGAGAATCGGATAGCAGCGTGGCTGGCGGAGAGGAGCGGATAGCAGGGTGGGTGAAACAGGGGAGCGGACAGGAGAGTGGGTGAAACAGGGGAGCGGATAGCAGGGTGGCTGGAGGAGAGGAACGGATAGCAGGGTGGCTGGCGGAGAAGAGCAGATAGCAGGGTGGCTGGCGGAGAAGAGCGGATAGCAGAGTGGGTGACGCAGAGGAGCGCATAGCAGAGTGGCTGGCAGAGAGGAACGGATAGCAGGGTGGCTGGCGGAGAAGAGTGGATAGCAGGGTGGCTGGAAGAGAGGAACGGATAGCAGGGTGGCTGGTGGAGAAGAGCGGATAGCAGAGTGGGTGGCAGAGAGGAGCGGATAGCAGAGTGGGTGACACAGAGCAGCGGATAGCAGAGTGGGTGACACAGAGGAGCAGATAGCAGGATACCTGGCAGAGAGGAGCGGATAGCAGAGTGGCTGGCTGAGAGGAGCGGATAGCAGGGTGGCTGGCGGAGAGGAGCGGATAGCAGGGTGGCTAGCGGAGAGGAGCGGATAGCAGGGTGGCAGGTGGAGAGGAGCGGATAGCAGGGTGGCTGGCGGACAGGAGCGGATAGCAGTGTGGCTGGCGGACAGGAGCGGACAGCACGGTGGCTGGCGGACAGGAGCGGATAGCAGGGTGGCTGGCGGACAGGAGCGGATAGCAGGGTGGCTGGCGGAGAGGAGCGGATAGCAGGGTGGATGGCAGATTGGAGCGGATAGAAGAGTGGCTGGCGGAGAGGAGCAGATAGCAGGGTTACTGGCGGAGAGGAACGGATAGAAGAGTGGCTGGCGGAGAGGAGCGGATATCAGGGTGACTGGCGGAGAGGAGCGGATAGCAGGGTTGCTGGCGGAGAGGAACGGATGCAGGGTGGCTGGCGGAGAGGAGCGGATAGCAGAGTGGGTGACGCAGAGGAGCGGATTGCAGGGTGGCTGGCGGATTGGAGCGGATAGCAGGGTGGCTTGCGAAGAGGAGCGGATAGCAGGGTGGCTGGCGGAGAGGAGCAGATAGCAGGGTTGCTGGCGGAGAGGAACGGATAGAAGAGTGGCTGACGGAGAGGAGCGGATAGCAGGGTGGCTGGCGGAGAGGAGCGGATAGCAGGGTGGGTGATGCAGAGGAGCTTATAGCAGGGAGGCTGGCGGAGAGGAGCGGATAGCAGGGTGGCTGGCGGATTCGAGAAGATAGCAGGGTGGCTGGCGGAGAGGAGCGGATAGCAGAGTGGCTGGCGGAGAGGAGCGGATAGCAGAGTGGGTGACGCAGAGGAGCGGATAGTAGGGTGGCAGGCGGATTGGAGCGGAAAGCAGGGTGGCTTGCGAAGAGGAGCGGATAGCAGGGTGGCTGACGGATAGGAACGGATAGCAGAGTGGCTGGCGGAGAGGAGAGGATAGCAGAGTGGGTGATGCAGAGGAGCGGATAGTAGGGTGGCAGGCGGATTGGAGCGGATAGCAGGGTGGCTGGCGGAGACCAGCGGATAGCAGGGTGGGTGACACAGAGGAGCGGATACCAGAGTGGGTGACTCAGAGGAGCGGATAGCAGGGTGGCTGGCGGAGAGGAGCGGATAGCAGGGTGGCTGGCGGAGAGGAGCGGATAGCAGGGTGGCTGGCGGAGAGGAGCGGAGAGCAGAGTGGGTGACACAGAGGAGCAGATAGCTGGGTGGCTGGCGGATGGGAGCGGATAGCAGGGTGGCTGGCGGATAGGAGCGGATAGCAGAGTGGCTGGCGGAGAGGAGAGGATAGCAGAGTGGGTGATGCAGAGGAGCGGATAGTAGGGTGGCTGGCGGATTGGAGCGGATAGCAGGGTGGCTGGCGGAGAGGAGCGGATAGCAGGGTGGGTGACACAGAGGAGCGGATACCAGAGTGGGTGACTCAGAGGAGCGGATAGCAGAGTGGCTGGCGGAGAGGAGCGGATAGCAGGGTGGCTGACGAAGAGGATCGAATAGCAGGGTGGCTGGCGGAGAGGAGCGGGTAGGAGGGTGGATGGCGGAGAGGAGCGGATAGCAGAGTGGGTGACACAGAGGAGCAGATAGCTGGGTGGCTGGAGGATGGGAGCGGATAGCAGGGTGGCTGGCGGAGAGGAGCGGATAGCAGGGTGGCTGGCGGAGAGAAGCGGATAGCAGGGTTGCTGGCGGAGAGGAACGGAAAGAAGAGTGGCTGGCGGAGAGGAGCGGATAGCAGGGTGACTGGCGGAGAGGAGCGGATAGCAGGGTTGCTGGCGGAGAGGAACGGATAGCAGGGTGGCTAGCGGAGAGGAGCGGATAGCAGGGTGGGTGAAACAGGGGAGCGGATAGCAGGGTGGGTGAAGCAGGGGAGCGGATAGCTGGGTGGCTCGCGGAGAGGAACGGATAGCAGGGTGGCTGGCGGAGAAGAGAGGATAGCAGAGTGGGTGACGCAGAGGAGCGGATAGCAGGGTGGCTGGCGGATTGGAGCGGATAGCAGAGTGGCTGGCAGAGAGGAGCGGATAGCAGAGTGGCTGGCGGAGAGAAGCGGATAGCAGCGTGGCTGGCGGAGAGGAGCGGATAGCAGGGTGGGTGAAACAGGGGAGCGGATAGGAGAGTGGGTGAAACAGGGGAGCGGATAGCAGGGTGGCTGGAGGAGAGGAACGGATAGCAGGGTGGCTGGCGGAGAAGAGCAGATAGCAGGGTGGCTGGCGGAGAGAAGCGGATAGCAGGGTTGCTGGCGGAGAGGAACGGAAAGAAGAGTGGCTGGCGGAGAGGAGCGGATAGCAGGGTGACTGGCGGAGAGGAGCGGATAGCAGGGTTGCTGGCGGAGAGGAACGGATAGCAGGGTGGCTAGCGGAGAGGAGCGGATAGCAGGGTGGCTGACGAAGAGGATCGAATAGCAGGGTGGCTGGCGGAGAGGAGCGGATAGGAGCGGATAGGAGGGTGACTGGCGGAGAGGAGCGGATAGCAGGGTGACTGGCGGAGAGGAGCGGATAGCAGGGTTGCTGGCGGAGAGGAACGGATAACAGGGTGGCTGGCGGAGAAGAGCAGATAGCAGGGTGGCTGGCGGAGAAGAGCGGATAGCAGAGTGGGTGACGCAGAGGAGCGCATAGCAGAGTGGCTGGCAGAGAGGAACGGATAGCAGGGTGGCTGGCGGAGAAGAGTGGATAGCAGGGTGGCTGGCAGAGAGGAACGGATAGCAGGGTGGCTGGTGGAGAAGAGCGGATAGCAGAGTGGGTGGCGGAGAGGAGCGGATAGCAGAGTGGGTGACACAGAGGAGCGGATAGCAGAGTGGGTGACACAGAGGAGCAGATAGCAGGATACCTGGCAGAGAGGAGCGGATAGCAGAGTGGCTGGCTGAGAGGAGCGGATAGCAGGGTGGCTGGCGGAGAGGAGCGGATAGCAGGGTGGCCAGCGGAGAGGAGCGGATAGCAGGGTGGCAGGTGGAGAGGAGCGGATAGCAGGGTGGCTGGCGGACAGGAGCGGACAGCACGGTGGCTGGCGGACAGGAGCGGATAGCAGGGTGGCTGGCGGACAGGAGCGGATAGCAGGGTGGCTGGCGGAGAGGAGCGGATATCAGGGTGACTGGCGGAGAGGAGCGGATAGCAGAGTGGGTGACGCAGAGGAGCGGATAGCAGGGTGGCTGGCGGATTGGAGCGGATAGCAGGGTGGCTTGCGAAGAGTAGCGGATAGCAGGGTGGCTGGCGGAGAGGAGCAGATAGCAGGGTTGCTGGCGGAGAGGAACGGATAGAAGAGTGGCTGACGGAGAGGAGCGGATAGCAGGGTGGCTGGCGGAGAGGAGCGGATAGCAGGGTGGGTGATGCAGAGGAGCTTATAGCAGGGAGGCTGGCGGAGAGGAGCGGATAGCAGGGTGGCTGGCGGATTGGAGAAGATAGCAGGGTGGCTGGCGGAGAGGAGCGGATAGCAGAGTGGCTGGCGGAGAGGAGCGGATAGCAGAGTGGGTGACGCAGAGGAGCGGATAGTAGGGTGGCAGGCGGATTGGAGCGGATAGAAGGGTGGCTTGCGAAGAGGAGCGGATAGCAGGGTGGCTGACGGATAGGAACGGATAGCAGAGTGGCTGGCGGAGAGGAGAGGATAGCAGAGTGGGTGATGCAGAGGAGCGGATAGTAGGGTGGCAGGCGGATTGGAGCGGATAGCAGGGTGGCTGGCGGAGAGGAGCGGATAGCAGGGTGGGTGACACAGAGGAGCGGATAGCAGAGAGGGTGACACAGAGGAGCGGTTAGCAGGGTGGCTGGCGGAGAGGAGCGGATAGCAGGGTGGCTGGCGGAGAGGAGCGGATAGCAGGGTGGCTGGCGGATTGGAGCGGATAGCAGGGTGGCTGGTGGAGAGGAACGGATAGAAGGGTGGCTGGCGGAGAGGATCGAATAGCAGAGTGGCTGACGGATAGGAGCGGATAGCAGAGTGGCTGGCGGAGAGGAGAGGATAGCAGAGTGGGTGATGCAGAGGAGCGGATAGTAGGGTGGCTGGTGGATTGGAGCGGATAGCAGGGTGGCTGGCGGAGAGGAGCGGATAGCAGGGTGGGTGACACAGAGGAGCGGATACCAGAGTGGGTAACTCAGAGGAGCTGATAGCAGAGTGGCTGGCGGAGAGGAACGGGTAGCAGGGTGGCTGGCGGAGAGGAGCGGATAGCAGGGTGGCTGGCGGAGAGGAGCGGACAGCAGAGTGGGTGACGCAAAGGTGCAGATAGCAGGGTGGCTGGCGAAGAGGAATGGATAGCAGGGTGGCTGGAGGAGAGGAGCGGATAGCAGAGTGGGTGACACAGAGGAGCGGATAGCAGGGTGGCTGGCAGAGAGGAGCGGATAGCAGGGTGGCTCGCGGAGAGGAGCGGATAGCAGGGTGGCTGGCGGAGAGGAGCGGATAGCAGAGTGGGTGACACAGAGGAGCGAATTGCAGAGTGGGTGACAGAGAGGAGCGGATAGCAGGGTGGCTTACGGAGAGGAGCGGATAGGAGAGTGGGTGACACAGAGGAGCGGATAGCAGAGTGGCTGGCAGTGAGGAGCGGATAGCAGGGTGCCTGACGGATTGGAGCGGATAGCATAGTGCGTGACACAGAGGAGCGGATAGCAGAGAGGGTGACACAGAGGAGCAGTTAGCAGGGTGGCTGGCGGAGAGGAACGGATAGCAGGGTGGCTGGCGGAGAAGAGCTAATAGCAGAGTGGGTGATGCAGAGGAGCGGATAGCACGGTGGCTGGCGGAGAGGAGCGGATAGCAGGGTTGTTGGCAGAGAAGAGCGGATAGCAGGGTGGCTGGCGGAGAAGAGCAGATAGCAGGGTGGCTAACAGATTGGAGCGGATACCAGGGTGGCTGGCGGAGAGGAGCGGATAGCAGGGTGGGTGACAAAGAGGAGCGGATAGCAGGGTGCCTGGTGGAGAGGAGCGGATAGCAGGGTGACTGGCGGAGAGGAGCGGAAAGCAGGGTGGCTGGCGGAGAGGAGCGGATAGCAGGGTGACTGGCGGAGAGGAGCGGATAGCAGGGTTGCTGGCGGAGAGGAACGGATAGAAGGGTGGCTGGCGGAGAGGAGCGGATAGCAGGGTGGCTGGCGGAGAGGAACGGATAGCAGGGTGGCTGGCGGAGAGGAACGGATAGCAGGGTTGCTGTCGGAGAGGAGCGGATAGCAGGGTCGCTGGCGGAGAGGAGCGGATAGCAGAGTGGGTGACGCAGAGGAGCGGATAGCAGGGTGGCTGGCGGAGAGGAACGGATAGCAGGGTGGCTGGCGGAGAGGAACGGATAGCAGGGTGGCTGGTGGAGAGGAACGGATAGCAGGGTGGCTGGCGGAGAGGAACGGGTAGCAGGGTGGCTGGCGGAGAGGAACGGGTAGCAGGGTGGCTGGCGGAGAGGAGCGGATAGCAGGGTGGCTGGCGGAGAGGAGCGGACAGCAGAGTGGGTGACGCAAAGGTGCAGATAGCAGGGTGGCTGGCGAAGAGGAACGGATAGCAGGGTGGCTGGAGGAGAGGAGCGGATAGCAGAGTGGGTGACACAGAGGAGCGGATAGCAGGGTGGCTGGCAGAGAGGAGCGGATAGCAGGGTGGCTGGCGGAGAGGAACGGATAGCAGGGTGGCTGGAGGAGAGGAGCAGATAGCAGAGTGGGTGACACAGAGGAACGGATAGCAGAGTGGCTGGCAGAGAGGAGCGGATAGCAGGGTGGCTTACGGAGAGGAGCGGATAGGAGAGTGGGTGACACAGAGGAGCGGATAGCAGGGTGGCTGGCAGTGAGGAGCGGATAGCAGGGTGCCTGACGGATTGGAGCGGATAGCATAGTGCGTGACACAGAGGAGCGGATAGCAGAGAGGGTGACACAGAGGAGCAGTTAGCAGGGTGGCTGGCGGAGAGGAACGGATAGCAGGGTGGCTGGCGGAGAAGAGCTAATAGCAGAGTGGGTGATGCAGAGGAGCGGATAGCAGGGTGGCTGGCGGAGAGGAGCGGATAGCAGGGTTGTTGGCAGAGAAGAGCGGATAGCAGGGTGGCTGGCGGAGAGGAGCAGATAGCAGGGTGGCTGACAGATTGGAGCGGATACCAGGGTGGCTGGCGGAGAGGAGCGGATAGCAGGGTGGGTGACAAAGCGGATAGCAGGGTGCCTGGTGGAGAGGAGCGGATAGCAGGGTGACTGGCGGAGAGGAGCGGAAAGCAGGGTGGCTGGCGGAGAGGAGCGGATAGCAGGGTGACTGGCGGAGAGGAGCGGATAGCAGGGTTGCTGGCGGAGAGGAACGGATAGAAGGGTGGCTGGCGGAGAGGAGCGGATAGCAGGGTGGCTGGCGGAGAGGAACGGATAGCAGGGTGGCTGGCGGAGAGGAACGGATAGCAGAGTTGCTGTCGGAGAGGAGCGGATAGCAGGGTCGCTGGCGGAGAGGAGCGGGTAGCAGGGTGGCTGGCTGAGAGGAGCGGATAGCAGGGTGGGTGACGCAGAGGAGCGGATAGCAGGGTGGCTGACGGAGAGGCGCTGATAGCAGAGTGGGTGACACAGAGGAGCGGATAGAAGAGTGGCTGGCGGAGAGGAGCGGATAGCAGGGTGGATGGCCGAGAGGAGCGTATAGCATTGTGGCTGGCGGATAGGAGCGGATAGCAGGGTGCCTGGCGAAGAGGAGCGGATAGCAGGGTGGCTGGCGGAGAGGAGCGGATAGCAGAGTGGGTGACGCAGAGGAGCGGATAGCAGGGTGACTGGCAGAGAGGAGCGGATAGCAGCGTGGCTGGCGGAGAGGAGCGGATAGCAGGGTGGGTTACACAGAGGAGCGGATAGCAGAGTGGGTGACACAGAGGAGCGGATAGCAGAGTGGGTGACCCAGAGGAGCGGATAGCAGGGTGGCTGGCGGAGAGGAGCGGATAAGCAGAGTGGCTGGCGGAGAGGAGCGGATAAGCAGAGTGGGTGACACAGAGGAGCGGATAGCAGAGAGGGTGACACAGAGGAGCGGATAGCAGGATGCCTGGCGGAGAGGAGCGGATAGCAGGGTGGGTGACACAGGGGAGCGGTTAGCAGGGTGGCTGGCGGAGAGGAACGGATAGCAGAGTGGGTTATGCAGAGGAGCGGATAGCAGGGTGGCTGGCGGAGAGGAGCGGATAGCAGGGTGGCTGGCGGAGAGGAACGGATAGCAGAGTGGGTGATGCAGAGGAGCGGATAGCAGGGTGACTGGCGGAGAGGAGCGGATAGCAGGGTGGCTGGCGGAGAGGAGCGGATAGCAGAGTGGGTGACGGAGAGGAGCGGATAGCAGAGTGGCTGGCGGAGAGGAGCGGATAGCAGGGTGGCTGGCGGGGAAGAGCGGGTTGCAGAGTGGGTGACACAGAGGAGCGGATAGCAGGGTGACTGGCGGAGAGGAACTGTCATGAATAGTTAGTTAAGGGTTAAGTTTCCACCTGTAAAGGGTTAACACATAGTACCTGGTGAACACCTGACCTGAGGACCAATCAGGGAAGAGAATTTAAAATTCCTAGGAGAGAACTTTTTCTCTCTGTTTCTCTGTGTTTTTCTTAGCAGTTTGGAGTTACAAGGGTCCAGATGTTTTAATCAAGTCTCTACAAGTTTCCACCTTTCTGAACTAATTTCTTCTAGTCAAGATAGTGAGTATTAGAAGGATACTTGTGTCCTCATCTAATAATCCTATGTTTGCAATTCTGTGTGTTTGTTATTGATTATTCTTAATTCTGCCTGTATTGTTTGTACTGAGAAGGAGAGAGGATTCTCTCCAGAACTTAGCAACGTTTTACCCTATGAGTGTCCAGCTTGGACTCATAGAGATTCTGTATTTTCTTGTTTTCCTTTTAATAAATTCTTTCTATAAATATTTGATTAAATCCCTCTACTGTGAATACAGGGGGAGGGGGCTAAGAAACTCTCACTCGGTGGTGAGACAAGCTTATCTTCGGGCAGAGAGGGGAGGGGGGAGGTTTCTCTCTCTGTGAGTTGATCTGTGTTTCCCCAGGGAACGTCTCTGGAAAGAGGAGGGGGGGGTGGAAAACAGGGGTGTCTCAGCCCACGTGAATCGACAGAGTGGTGGCAGCAAGAAGGAGACCTACCCTAGGATTTTAGGGTGGGGGGATACATGCGGGTCCCCACATTGGAACCCAACAGTTCCAAGTGGGGGTGAGACCTATGACAGGAGCGGATAGAAGAGTGGCTGGCAGAGAGGAGCGGATAGCAGGGTGGCTGGCGGAGAGAAGCGGATAACAGGGTGGCTGGCGGAGAGGAGCGGATAGCAGAGTGGTTGGCGGAGAGTAGCGGATAGCAGGGTGGCTGGCGGAGAGGAGAGGATAGCAGGGTGGCTGGCGGAGAGGAGCGGATACCAGGGTGGCTGGCGGAGAGGAGCGGATAGCAGTGTGGTTGGCGGAGAGGAGCGGATAGCAGGGTGGCTGGCGGAGAGGAGCGGATAGCAGGGTGGCTGGCGGGGAAGGGCGGATAGCAGGGTGGCAGGCGGGGAAGAGCAGATAGCAGGGTGGCTGGCGGGGAAGAGCGGATAGCAGGGTGGCTGGCAGAGAGGAGCGGATAGCAGGGTGGCTGGCAGAGAGGAGCGGATAGCAGGGTGGCTGGCGGAGAGGAGCGGATAGCAGGGTGGGTGACGCTGAGGAGCGGATAGCAGAGTGGATGACGCAGAGGAGCGGATAGCAGAGTGGGTGACATAGAGGAGCGGATAGCAGGGTGGCTGGCGGATTGGAGCGGATAGCTGGGTGGCAGGCGGAGAGGAGCGGATAGCAGGGTGGCTGGCGCAGAGGACCGGATAGCAGGGTGGCTGGCGCAGAGCAGCGGATAGCAGGGTGCGTGACACAGAGGAGCGGATAGCAGGGTGGCTGGCGGAGAGGAACGGATAGCAGGGTGGCTGGGAGAGAGGAGCAGATTGCAGGGTGGCTGGCAGAGAGGAGCAGATTGCAGGGTGGCTGGCAGAGAGGAGCAGATTGCAGGGTGGCTGGTGAAGAGGAGCGGATTTCAGGGTGGCTGGCGGAGAGGAGCGGATAACAGAGTGGGTGGCGGAGAGGAGCGGATAGCAGGGTGCCTGGCGGAGAGGACCGGATAGCAGAGTTGGTGACGCAGAGGAGCGGAAACCAGAGTGGGTGACACAGAGGAGCGGATAGCAGGGTGGCTGGCGGATTGGAGCGGATAGCAGGGTGGCTGGCGCAGAGGAGAGGATAGCAGGGTGGCTGGCGCAGAGGAGAGGATAGCAGGCTGCGTGACACAGAGGAGCGGATAGCAGGGTGGATGACACAGAGGAGCGGATAGCAGGGTGGCTGGCGAAGAGGAGCGGATAGCAGGGTGGCTGGTGGAGAGGAGCAGATAGCAGGGTGGCTGGGGGAGAGGAGCGGATAGCAGGGTGGGTGACACAGAGGAGAGGATAGCAGGGTGGGTGACACAGAGGAGAGGATAGCAGGGTGGCTGGTGGAGAGGAACGGATAGCAGGGCGGCTGGCGGAGAGCAGCGGATAGCAGGGTGGGTGACACAAAGGAGCGGATAGCAGGGTGGATGGCGGAGAGGAGCGGATAGCAGGGTGGATGGCGGAGAGGAGCGGATAGCAGGGTGGCTGCCGGAGAGGAGCGGATAGAAAAGTGGCTGGCGGAGAGGAGCGGATATCACGGTGGCTCGCGGAGAGGAGCGGATAGCAGGGTGGCTGGCGGAGAGGACCTGATTGCAGGGTGGGATGCGGAGAGCAGCGGACAGCAAGGTGGCTGGCGGAGAGGAGCGGACTACAAGGTGGCTGGCGGAGAGGAGCGGATAGCAGGGTGGCTGGCGGAGAGGAGCAGATAGCAGGGTGTCTTGAGGAGAGTAGCGGATAGCAGGGTGGCTGACGGATATGAGCAGATAGCAGAGTGGCTGGCGGAGAGGAGCGGATAGGAGGGTGGGTGACGCAGAGGAGCGGATAGCAGGATGGCTGGCGGATTGGAGCGGATAGCAGGGTGGCTGGCGGAGAGGAGCGGATAGCAGGGTGGCTGGAGGAGAGGAGCGGATAGCAGGGTGGCTGGCGGAGAGGAGCGGATAGCAGAGTGGCTGGCGGAGAGGAGCGGATAGCAGGGTGGCTGGCCGAGAGGAGCGGATACCAGGGTGGCTGGCGGAGAGGAGCGGATAGCAGAGTGGTTGGCGGAGAGGAGCGGATAGCAGGGTGGCTGTCGGAGACGAGCGGATAGCAGGGTGGCTGGCGGAGAGGAGCGGGTAGCAGGGTGGCTGGCGGAGAGGAGCGGGTAGCAGGGTGGCTGGCGGAGAGGAGCGGTTAGCAGGGTGGCTGGCGGAGAGGAGCGGGTAGCAGGGTGGCTGGCGGAAAGGAGCGGATAGCAGGGTGGCTGGCGGAGAGGAGCGAATAGCTGGGTGGCTGGAGGAGAAGAGCGGATAGCAGGGTGGCTGAAGGAGAGAAGCGGATAGTAGGGTGGCTGTCGCAGAGGAGCGGATAGCAGGGTGGCTGGCGGATTAGAGCGGATAGTAGGGTGGCTGTCGCAGAGGAGCGGATAGCAGGGTGGCTGGCGCGGAGGAGCGGATATCAGGGTGGCTGGCGGAGAGGAACGGATAGCAGGGCGCCTGGCGGAGAGGAGCGGATAGCAGGGTGGGTGACACAGGGGAGCGGATAGCAGGGTGGGTGACACAGAGGGGCGGATAGCAGGGTGACTGGCGGAGAGGAGCGGATAGCAGGGTGGGTGACACAGAGGAGCGGATAGTAGGGTGGCTGGCGGAGAGGAGCGGATAGCAGGGTGGCTGGCGGAGAGGAGCGGATAGCAGGGTGGCTGGCGGAGAGGAGCGGATAGCAGGGTGGCTGGTGGAGAGCAGCGGATAGCAGGGTGGGTGACACAGGGGAGCGGATAGCAGGGTGGGTGACACAGAGGAGCGGATAGCAGGGTGGATGGCGGAGAGGAGCGGATAGCAGGGTGGATGGCGGAGAGGAGCGGATACAAAAGTGGCTGGCGGAGAGGAGCGGATAGCAGGGTGGCTGGCGGAGAGGACATGATTGCAGGGTGGCTTGCGGAGAGGAGCGGACAGCAATGTGACTGGTGGAGAGGAGAGTACAGCAGCGTGGCTGGTGGAGAGGAAAGGACAGCAGGGTGGCTGACACAGAGGTGCGGATAGCAGGGTGGCTTGCGGAGAGGAGCGGATAGCAGATTTCCTGCCTGAGAGGAGCGGATAGCCGATTGGCTGGTGGAGATGAGCGGACAGCAGGGTGGCTGGCAGAGAGGAGAGAATAGCAGGGTGGCTGGCGAAGAGGAGCGGATAGCAGGGTGGTTGGCGGAGAGGAGCGGATAGCAGAGTGGTTGGCGGAGAGGAGCGGATAGAGGGGTGGTTGGCGGAGAGAAGCGGATAGCAGGGTGGCTGGCGGATAGGAGCGGATAGCAGATTGGGTGGCGGAGAGGAGCGGATAGCAGATTGGCTGGTGGAGAGGAGCGGACAGCAGATTGGCTGGTGGAGAGGAGCGGATAGCAGGGTGGCTGGCGTAGAGGAGCGGATCGCAGGGTGGCTGGCGTAGAAGAGAGGATAGCAGGGTAGCTGGTGGAGAGGAGCGGAGAGCAGATTGGCTGGCGGAGAGGAGCGGATAGCAGGGTGGCTGACACAGGAGCGGATAGCAGGGTGGCTTGCGAAGAGGAGCGAATAGCAGATTGGCTGACACAGGAGCGGATAGCAGATTGGCTGGCGGATAGGAGCGGATGGGAGATTGGCTGGCGGAGAGGAACGGATAGCATTGTGGCTAGCAGAGAGGAGCGGATAAGAGATTGGCTGACACAGGAACGGATAGCAGATTGGCAGGTGGAGAGGAGCGGATAGCAGGGTGGTTGGCGGAGAGGAGCGGATAGCAGATTGGCTGGCGGAGAGGAGCGGATAGCAGGGTGGCTGGCGGAGAAGACCGGATAGCAGGGTGGCTGACGGAGAGGAGCGGATAACAGGGTTGCTGGAAGAGTGGAGCGGATAGCAGGCTGGCTGACACAGGAGCGGATAGCAGGGTGGCTGGCGGAGAGGAGCAGATAGCAGTGTGGCTGGCGGAGAGGAGCGGATAGCAGGGTTGCTGGAAGAGTGGAGCGGATAGCAGGCTGGCTGACACAGGAGCGGATAGCAGGGTGGCTGGCGGAGAGGAGCAGATAGCAGTGTGGCTGGCGGAGAGGAGCGGATAACAGATTGGCTGGCGGAGAGGAGCGGATAGCAGGGTGGCTGGTGGAGAAGACCGGATAGCAGGGTGGCTGACGGAGAGGAGCGGATAACAGGGTGGACTGGCAGAGAGGTGCGGATAGCAGATTGGCTGGCCGAGAGGAGCGCATAGCAGATTGGCTGGCCGAGAGGAGCGGATAGCAGATTGGCTGGCCGAGAGGAGCGGATAGGAGGGTGGTTGGCGGATAGGAGCGGATAGCAGGGTGGACTGGCAGAGAGGTGCGGATAGCAGATTGGCTGGCCGAGAGGAGCGGATAGCAGATTGGCTGGCCGAGAGGAGCGGATAGGAGGGTGGTTGGCGGATAGGAGCGGATAGCAGGGTGGCTGGCGGAGAGGAGCGGATAGCAGGGTGGCTGACGGAGAGGAGCGGATAACAGGGTGGACTGGCAGAGAGGTGCGGATAGCAGATTGGCTGGCCGAGAGGAGCGGATAGCAGATTGGCTGGCCGAGAGGAGCGGATAGGAGGGTGGTTGGCGGATAGGAGCGGATAGCAGGGTGGTTGGCGGAGAGGAGCGGAAAGCGGGGTGGTTGGCGGAGAGGAGCGGATAGGAGGGTTGTTGGCGGAGAGGAGCGGATAACAGATTGGCTGGCGGAGAAGAGCGGATAGCAGGGTGGCTGGCGGAGAAGACCGGATACCAGGGTGGCTGACGGAGAGGTGCGGATAACAGGGTGGACTGGCAGAGAGGTGCGGATAGCAGATTGGCTGGCCGAGAGGAGCGGATACCAGATTGGCTGGCGGAGACGAGCGGATCGCAGGGTGGCTGGCGGAGAGGAGCGGATCGCAGGGTGGCTGGCGGACAGGAGCGGATAGCAGATTGGCTGACACAGGAGCGGATAGCAGATTGGCTGACGGAGAGGAGCGGATAGCAGATTGGCTGGCGGATAGGAGCGGATGCTAGGGTGGCTGGCTTAGAGGAGCGGATGCCAGGGTGGCTGGCGTAGAGGAGCGGATAGCAGATTGGCTGACGGAGAGGAGCGGATAGCAGGATGGCTGGCGGAGAGGAGCGGATAGCAAATTGGTTGGCGGAGAGGAGCGGATAGCAGGATGGCTGGCAGAGAGGAGCGGATAGCAAATTGTCTGGCGGAGAGGAGCGGATAGCAGAATGGCTGACACAGGAGCGGATAGCAGATTGGCTGACGGAGAGCAGCGGATAGCAGATTGGCTGACACAGAAACGGATAGCAGATTGGCAGGCGGAGAGGAGCGGATAGCAGGGTAGCTGTCAGAGAAGAGAGAATAGGAGATTGGCTGGCGGAAAGGAGCGGATAGCAGATTGGCTGGTGGAGACGAGCGGATAGCTGGGTGGCTGGCAGAGGGGAGCGGATAGCAGGGTGGTTGGCGGCGAGGAGCGGATAGCAGGGTGGTTGGCGGAGAGGAGCGGATAGCAGGGTGGCTGGCGGAGAGGAGCGGATAGCAGGGTGGCTGGCGGAGAGGAGCAGATAGCAGGGTGGTGGCGGAGAGGAGCGGATAGCAGATTGGCTGGCGGAGAGGAGAGGATAGCAGATTCGCTGGCAGCGAGGAGCGGATAGCAGATTCGCTAGCGGATAGCAGATTCGCTGGCGGAGAGAAGCGGATAGCAGGGTGGCTGGCGGAGAAGAGCGGATAGCAGGGTGGCTGGCGGAGAGGAGCGGATCGCAGGGTGGCTCGCGGAGAGGAGCGGATAGCAGGGTGGCTGGCGGACAGGAGCGGATAGCAGATTGGCTGGCGCACAGGAGCGGATAGCAGATTGGCTGGCGCACAGGAGCGGATAGCAGATTGGCTGGCGGAGAGGAGCGGATAGCAGCTTGGGTGACACAGGAGCGTATAGCAGGGTGGCTGGCACAGGAGCGGATAGCAGTGTGGCTGTCGTAGAGGAGAGGGTAGCAGGGTGGCTGGCGGAGAGGAGTGGATAGTAGGGTGGTTGAAGGAGAGGAGCGGACAGCAGATTGGCTGTCGGAGTGGAGCGAATAGCAGATTGGCTGTCGGAGAGGAGCGGATAGCAGATTGGCTGTCGGAGAGGAGAGGATAGCAGGGTGGCTGGCGGAGATGAGCGGACAGCAGGGTGGCTGGCGGAGATGAGCGGATAGCAGGGTGGCTGGCGGAGAGGAGCTGATAGCAGAGTTGCTGGTGGACAGGAGCGGATAGCAGGGTGGCTGGCGGACAGGAGCGGATAGCAGATTAGCTGGCGGACAGGAGCGGATAACAGATTGGCTGGCGGAGAGCAGCGGATAGCAGATTGGCTTGCGGATAGAAGCGGATAGGAGATTGGCTGGCGGAGAGCAGCGGATAGCAGATTGGCTGACACAGGAGCGGATAGAATACTGGCTGGCGGAGAGGAGCGGATAGAAGGGTGGTTGTGCGAAAGGAGCGGATAGCAGGGTGGCTGGCGGGGAGGAGCGGATAGCAGGGTGCTTGGTGGAGAGGAGCGGAATAGCAGATTGGCTGGAGGAGAGGAGCGCAGAGCAGGGAGGTTGGTGGAGAGGAGCGGATAGCAGGGTGGCTGGCGGAGAGGAGCGGATAGCAGATTGGCTGACACAGGAACGGATAGCAGTTTGGCAGGCGGAGAGGAGCGGATAGCAGGGTGGCTGGCGGAGAAGAGAGGATAGGAGATTGGCTGGCAGCTAGGAGCGGATAGCAGATTCGCTGGTGGAGAGGAGCGGATAGCAGGGTGGCTGGTGGAGAGGAGCGGATCGCAGGGTGGCTGGCGGAGAGGAACGGATAGCAGGGTCGCTGGCGGACAGGAGCGGATAGCAGATTGGCTGGCGCACAGGAGCGGATAGCAGATTGGCTGGCGGAGAGGAGAAGATAGCAGCTTTGGTGACACAGGAGCGGATAGCAGATTGGCTGACACAGGAGCGGATAGCAGATTGGCTGGCGGAGAGGAGCGGATAGCAGCTTGGATGACACAGGAGCGTATAGCAGGGGGGCTGACACAGGAGCGGATAGCAGATTGGCTGGCGGAGAGCAGTGGATAGCAGTGTGGCTGTCGGAGAGGAGAGGATAGCAGGGTGGCTGGCGGAGAGGAGTAGATAGTAGGATGGTTGAAGGAGAGGAGCGGACAGCAGATTGGCTGGCGGAGAGGAGCGGATAGCAGATTGGCTGTCGGAGAGGAGCGGATAGCAGATTGGCTGGCGGAGAGGAGCGGATAGCAGGGTGGCTGGCGGAGAGGAGCGGATAGCAGAGTGGCTGGTGGACAGGAGCGGATAGCAGGGATACTGGCGGAGAGGAGCGGTTAGCAGATTGGTAGACACAGCAACGGATAGTAGGGTGGTTGGCGGAGAGGAGCGGATAGCAGGGTGGTTGGCGGAGAGGAGCGGATAGCTGGGTGGTTCTCGGAGAGGAGCGGATAGCAGGGTGGTTGGCGGAGAGGAGCGGATAGCAGATTGAGTGGCGGAGATGAGCGGATAGCAGACTGGCTGGTAGAGAGGAGCGGATAGCAGGGTGGTTGGCGGAGAGGAGCGGATAGAGGGGTGGTTGGCGGAGAGAAGCGGATAGCAGGGTGGCTGGCGGATAGGAGCGGATAGCAGATTGGCTGGAGGAGAGGAGCGGATAGCAGGGTGGCTGGCGGAGAGGAGCGGATAGCAGGGTGGCTGGTTGAGAGGAGCCGATAGCAGGGTGGCTGGCGGAGAGGAGCCGATAGCAGGGTGGCTGGCGGAGAGGAGCGGGTAGCAGGGTGGCTGGCGGAGAGGAGCGGGTAGCAGGGTGGCTGGCGGAGAGGAGCGGTTAGCAGGGTGGCTGGCGGATAGGAGCGGGTAGCAGGGTGCTTGGCGGAAAGGAGCGGATAGCAGGGCGCCTGGCGGAGAGGAGCGGATAGCAGGGTGGGTGACACAGGGGAGCGGATAGCAGGGTGGGTGACACAGAGGGGCGGATAGCAGGGTGGCTGGCGGAGAGGAGCGGATAGCAGGGTGGGTGACACAGAGGAGCGGATAGCAGGGTGGCTGGTAGAGAGGAGCGGATAGCAGGGTGGCTGGCGGAGAGGAACGGATAGCAGGGTGGCTGGTGGAGAGCAGCGGATAGCAGGGTGGGTGACACAGGGGAGCGGATAGTAGGGTGGGTGACACAGAGGAGCGGATAGCAGGGTGGATGGCGGAGAGGAGCGGATAGCAGGGTGGATGGCGGAGAGGAGCGGATAGCAGGGTGGCTGCCGGAGAGGAGCGGATACAAAAGTGGCTGGCGCAGAAGAGTGGATAGCAGGGTGGCTGGCGGAGAGGAGCGGATAGCAGGGTGGCTGGCGGAGAGGAGTGGATAGCAGGGTGGCTGGCGGAGAGGAGCGGATAGCAGATTGGCTGGCGGAGAGGAGCGGATAGCAGATTGGCTGGCGGAGAGGAGCGGATAGCAGGGTGGCTGGCGGAGAGGAGCGGATAGCAGGGTGGCTGGCGGAGAGGAGCGGATAGCAGGGTGGCTGGCGGAGAGGAGCGGATAGCAGGGTGGCTGGCGGAGAGGAGCGGATAGGAGGGTGGCTTGCGGAGAGGAGCGGATAGCAGATTTCCTGCCTGAGAGGAGCGGATAGCCGATTGGCTGGTGGAGATGAGCAGACAGCATGGTGGCTGGCAGAGAGGAGAGAATACAAGGGTGGCTGGCGAAGAGGAGCGGATAGCAGGGTGGTTGGCGGAGAGGAGCGGATAGCAGAGTGGTTGGCGGAGAGGAGCGGATAGAGGGGTGGTTGGCGGAGAGAAGCGGATAGCAGGGTGGCTGGCGGATAGGAGCGGATAGCAGATTGGGTGGCGGAGAGGAGCGGATAGCAGATTGGCTGGTGGAGAGGAGCGGATAGCAGGGTGGCTGGCGTAGAGGAGCGGATCGCAGGGTGGCTGGCGTAGAAGAGAGGATAGCAGGGTAGCTGGTGGAGAGGAGCGGATAGCAGATTGGCTGGCGGAGAGGAGCGGATAGCAGGGTGGCTGACACAGGAGCGGATAGCAGGGTGGCTGTCGAAGAGGAGCGAATAGCAGATTGGCTGACACAGGAGCGGATAGCAGATTGGCTGGCGGATAGGAGCGGATGGCAGATTGGCTGGCGGAGAGGAACGGATAGCATTGTGGCTAGCGGAGAGGAGCGGATAAGAGATTGGCTGACACAGGAACGGATAGCAGATTGGCAGGTGGAGAGGAGCGGATAGCAGGGTGGTTGGCGGAGAGGAGCAGATAGCAGATTGGCTGGCGAACAGGAGCGGATGGAAGATTGGCTGACACAGGAGCGTATAGCAGATTGGCTGGCAAAGATGAGCGGATAGCAGGGTTGCTGGCGGAGAGGAGCGGATAGCAGGGTTGCTGGCGGAGAGGAGCGGATAGCAGGGTGGCTGGCGGAGAGGAGCCGATAGCAGATTGGCTGGCGGAGAGGAGCGGACAGCAGGGTGGCTGACACAGGAGCGGATAGCACGGTGGGTGACGGAGAGGAGCGGATAGCAGATTGGCTGGCGGAGAGGGGCGGATAGCAGATTGGCTGGAGGAGAGGAGCGGATAGCAGGGTGGCTGGCGGAGAGGAGCGGATAGCAGGGTGGCTGGCGGAGAGGAGCCGATAGCAGGGTGGCTGGCGGAGAGGAGCCGATAGCAGGGTGGCTGGCGGAGAGGAGCGGGTAGCAGGGTGGCTGGCGGAGAGGAGCGGGTAGCAGGGTGGCTGGCGGAGAGGAGCGGTTAGCAGGGTGGCTGGCGGATAGGAGCGGGTAGCAGGGTGCTTGGCGGAAAGGAGCGGATAGCAGGGCGCCTGGCGGAGAGGAGCGGATAGCAGGGTGGGTGACACAGGGGAGCGGATAGCAGGGTGGCTGACACAGAGGAGCGGATAGCAGGGTGGCTGGCGGAGAGAAGCAGAAAGCAGCGTGGTGACACAGAGGAGCGGATAGCAGGGTGGCTGGTAGAGAGGAGCGGATAACAGGCTGGCTGGCGGAGAGGAACGGATAGCAGGGTGGCTGGTGGAGAGGAGCGGATAGCAGGGTGGGTGACACAGGGGAGCGGATAGTAGGGTGGGTGACACAGAGGAGCGGATAGCAGGGTGGATGGCGGAGAGGAGCGGATAGCAGGGTGGATGGCGGAGAGGAGCGGATAGCAGGGTGGCTGCCGGAGAGGAGCGGATACAAAAGTGGCTGGCGCAGAAGAGTGGATAGCAGGGTGGCTGGCGGAGAGGAGCGGATAGCAGGGTGGCTGGCGGAGAGGAGTGGATAGCAGGGTGGCTGGCGGAGAGGAGCGGATAGCAGATTGGCTGGCGGAGAGGAGCGGATAGCAGATTGGCTGGCGGAGAGGAGCGGATAGCAGGGTGGCTGGCGGAGAGGAGCGGATAGCAGGGTGGCTGGCGGAGAGGAGCGGATAGCAGGGTGGCTGGCGGAGAGGAGCGGATAGCAGGGTGGCTGGCGGAGAGGAGCGGATAGGAGGGTGGCTTGCGGAGAGGAGCGGATAGCAGATTTCCTGCCTGAGAGGAGCGGATAGCCGATTGGCTGGTGGAGATGAGCAGACAGCATGGTGGCTGGCAGAGAGGAGAGAATACAAGGGTGGCTGGCGAAGAGGAGCGGATAGCAGGGTGGTTGGCGGAGAGGAGCGGATAGCAGAGTGGTTGGCGGAGAGGAGCGGATAGAGGGGTGGTTGGCGGAGAGAAGCGGATAGCAGGGTGGCTGGCGGATAGGAGCGGATAGCAGATTGGGTGGCGGAGAGGAGCGGATAGCAGATTGGCTGGTGGAGAGGAGCGGATAGCAGGGTGGCTGGCGTAGAGGAGCGGATCGCAGGGTGGCTGGCGTAGAAGAGAGGATAGCAGGGTAGCTGGTGGAGAGGAGCGGATAGCAGATTGGCTGGCGGAGAGGAGCGGATAGCAGGGTGGCTGACACAGGAGCGGATAGCAGGGTGGCTGTCGAAGAGGAGCGAATAGCAGATTGGCTGACACAGGAGCGGATAGCAGATTGGCTGGCGGATAGGAGCGGATGGCAGATTGGCTGGCGGAGAGGAACGGATAGCATTGTGGCTAGCGGAGAGGAGCGGATAAGAGATTGGCTGACACAGGAACGGATAGCAGATTGGCAGGTGGAGAGGAGCGGATAGCAGGGTGGTTGGCGGAGAGGAGCAGATAGCAGATTGGCTGGCGAACAGGAGCGGATGGAAGATTGGCTGACACAGGAGCGTATAGCAGATTGGCTGGCAAAGATGAGCGGATAGCAGGGTTGCTGGCGGAGAGGAGCGGATAGCAGGGTTGCTGGCGGAGAGGAGCGGATAGCAGGGTGGCTGGCGGAGAGGAGCCGATAGCAGATTGGCTGGCGGAGAGGAGCGGATAGCAGGGTGGCTGACACAGGAGCGGATAGCACGGTGGGTGACGGAGAGGAGCGGATAGCAGATTGGCTGGCGGAGAGGAGCGGATAGCAGGGTTGCTGGAAGAGTGGAGCGGATAGCAGGCTGGCTGACACAGGAGCGGATAGCAGGGTGGCTGGCGGAGAGGAGCGGATAGCAGGGTGGCTGACACAGGAGCGGATAGCAGGGTGGCTGGCGGAGAGGAGCAGATAGCAGTGTGGCTGGCAGAGAGGAGCGGATAACAGATTGGCTGGCGGAGAGGAGCGGATAGCAGGGTGGCTGGCGGAGAAGACCGGATAGCAGGGTGGCTGGCGGAGAAGACCGGATAGCAGGGTGGCTGGCGGAGAACACCGGATAACATGGTGGACTGGCAGAGAGGTGCGGATAGCAGATTGGCTGGCCGAGAGGAGCGGATAGCAGATTGGCTGGCCGAGAGGAGCGGATAGGAGGGTGGTTGGCGGAGAGGAGCGGAAAGCGGGGTGGTTGGCGGAGAGGAGCGGATAGCAGGGTGGTTGGCGGAGAGGAGCGGATAACAGATTGGCTGGCGGAGAGGAGCGGATAACAGGGTGGACTGGCAGAGAGGTGCGGATAGCAGATTGGCTGGCCGAGAGGAGCGGATAGCAGATTGGCTGGCAGAGACGAGCGGATAGCAGGTTGGCTGGCGGAGAGGAGCGGATCGCAGGGTGGCTGGCGGAGAGGAGCGGATCGCAGGGTGGCTGTCGGAAAGGAGCAGATAGCAGATTGGCTGACACAGGAGTGGATAGCAGATTGGCTGGCGGATAGGAGCGGATGCTAGGGTGGCTGGCTTAGAGGAGCGGATGCCAGGGTGGCTGGCGTAGAGGAGCGGATAGCAGATTGGCTGACGGAGAGGAGCGGATAGCAGGATGGCTGGCGAAGAGGAGCGGATAGCAAATTGGCTGGCGGAGAGGAACGGATAGCAGGATGGCTGGCGGAGAGGAGCGGATAGCAAATTGTCTGGCGGAGAGGAGCGGATAGCAGAATGGCTGACACAGGAGCGGATAGCAGATTGGCTGACGGAGAGGAGCGGATAGCAGATTGGCTGACACAGGAGCGGATAGCAGATTGGCTGACGGAGAGGAGCGGATAGCAGATTGGCTGGCGGATAGGAGCGGATGCTAGGGTGGCTGGCTTAGAGGAGCGGATGCCAGGGTGGCTGGCGTAGAGGAGCGGATAGCAGATTGGCTGACGGAGAGGAGCGGATAGCAGGATGGCTGGCGGAGAGGAGCGGATAGCAAATTGGCTGGCGGAGAGGAGCGGATAGCAGGATGGCTGGCGGAGAGGAGCGGATAGCAAATTGTCTGGCGGAGAGGAGCGGATAGCAGAATGGCTGACACAGGTGCGGATAGCAGATTGGCAGGCGGAGAGGAGCGGATAGCAGGGTAGCTGGCGGAGAAGAGAGAATAGGAGATTGGCTGGCGGAAAGGAGCGGATAGCAGATTGGCTGGCGGAGACGAGCGGATAGCTGGGTGGCTGGCAGAGAGGAGCGGATAGCAGGGTGGTTGTCGGAGAGGAGCGGATAGCAGGGTGGCTGGCGGAGAGGAGCGGATAGCAGGGTGGCTGGCGGAGAGGAGCGGATAGCAGATTGGCTGGCGGAGAGGAGAGGATAGCAGATTCGCTGGCAGCGAGGAGCGGATAGCAGATTCGCTAGCGGATAGCAGATTCGCTGGCGGAGAGGAGCGGATAGCAGGGTGGCTGGCGGAGAGGAGCGGATCGCAGGGTGGCTGGCGGAGAGGAGCGGATCGCAGGGTGGCTGGCGGAGAGGAGCGGATAGCAGGGTGGCTGGCGGAGAGGAGCGGATAGCAGGGTCCTGGCGGACAGGAGCGGATAGCAGCTTGGGTGACAAAGGAGCGGATAGCAGATTGGCTGACACAGGAGCGGATAGCAGATTGGCTGGCGGAGAGGAGCGGATAGCAGCTTGGGTGACACAGGAGCGTATAGCAGGGTGGCTGGCACAGGAGCGGATAGCAGTGTGGCTGTCGTAGAGGAGAGGATAGCAGGGTGGCTGGCGGAGAGGAGCGGATAGCAGGGTAGCTGGCGGAGAAGAGAGAATAGGAGATTGGCTGGCGGAAAGGAGCGGATAGCAGATTGGCTGGCGGAGACGAGCGGATAGCTGGGTGGCTGGCAGAGAGGAGCGGATAGCAGGGTGGTTGGCGGAGAGGAGCGGATAGCAGGGTGGCTGGCGGAGAGGAGCGGATAGCAGGGTGGCTGGCGGAGCGGAGCGGATAGCAGATTGGCTGGCGGAGAGGAGAGGATAGCAGATTCGCTGGCAGCGAGGAGCGGATAGCAGATTCGCTAGCGGATAGCAGATTCGCTGGCGGAGAGGAGCGGATAGCAGGGTGGCTGGCGGAGAGGAGCGGATCGCAGGGTGGCTGGCGGAGAGGAGCGGATCGCAGGGTGGCTGGCGGAGAGGAGCGGATAGCAGGGTGGCTGGCGGACAGGAGCGGATAGCAGATTGGCTGGAGCACAGGAGCAGATAGCAGATTGGCTGGCGGAGAGGAGCGGATAGCAGCTTGGGTGACAAAGGAGCGTATAGCAGATTGGCTGACACAGGAGCGGATAGCAGATTGGCTGGCGGAGAGGAGCGGATAGCAGCTTGGGTGACACAGGAGCGTATAGCAGGGTGGCTGGCACAGGAGCGGATAGCAGATTGGCTGGCGGAGAGGAGCGGATAGCAGATTGGCTGGCGGAGAGGAGCGGATAGCAGGGTGGCTGGCGGAGAGGAGCGGATAGCAGAGTGGCTGGTGGACAGGAGCGGATAGCAGGGATACTGGTGGAGAGGAGCGGTTAGCAGATTGGCAGACACAGCAACGGATAGTAGGGTGGTTGGCGGAGAGGAGCGGATAGCAAGGTGGTTGGCGGAGAGGAGCGGATAGCAGATTGACTGGCGGAGATGAGCGGATAGCAGATTGACTGGTAGAGAGGAGCGGATAGGAGGGTGGTTGGCGGAGAGGAGCGGATAGAGTGGTGGTTGGCGGAGAGAAGCGGATAGCAGGGTGGCTGGCGGATAGGAGCGGATAGCAGATTGGCTGGAGGAGAGGAGCGGATAGCAGATTGGCTGGAGGAGAGGAGCGGAGAGCAGTTTGGCTGGCGGAGAGGAGCGGTTAGCAGATTGGCTGGTAGAGAGGAGCGGATAGCAGATTGGCTGGTGGAGAGGAGCAGATAACACGGTGGCTGGCATAGAGGAGCGGATAGCAGATTGGCTGACAGAGGAGCGGATAGCAGATTGGCTGGCGGAGAGGAGCGGATAGCAGCTTGGGTGACACAGGAGCGTATAGGAGGGTGGCTGACACAGGAGCGGATAGCAGATTGGCTGGCGGAGAGGAGCGGATAGCATGGTGGTTGGGGAGAGGAGCGGATTGCAGATTGGCTCTCGGAGAGGAGCGGATAGCAGGGTGGCTGGCGGAGAGGAGCAGATAGCAGGGTGGCTGGCGGAGAGGAGCGGATAGCAGATTGGCTGGTGGAGAGGAGCGGATAGTAGGGTGGCTGGCAGAGAGGAGAGAATAGCAGGGTGGCTTGTGGAGAGGAGCGGATAGCAGGGTGGTTGGCGGAGAGGAGCGGATAGAGGGGTTGTTGGCGGAGAGATGCTGATAGCAGGGTGGCTGGAGGAGAGGAGCGGATAGCAGATTGGCTGGAGGAGAGGAGCGGATAGCAGATTGGGTGGCGGAGAGGAGCGGTTAGCAGATTCGCTGGCGGAGAGAAGCGGATAGCAGGGTGGCTGACGGAGAGGAGCGGATCGCAGGGTGGCTGGCGGAGAGGAGCGGATAGCAGGGTGGTTGGCGGAGAGGAGCGGATAGCAGGGTTGTTGGCGGAGAGGAGCGGATAGAGGGGTGGTTGGCGGAGAAAAGCGGATAGCAGATTGGCTGACACAGGAGCAGATAGCTGGGTGGCTGTCGGAGAGGAGCGGATAGCAGATTGGCTGTCGGAGAGGAGCGGATAGCAGGGTGGCTGGCGGAGAGGAGCGGATAGCAGGTTGGTTGGCGGAGTGGAGCGTATAGCAGATTGGCTGGCTGAGAAGAGTGGATAGCAGATTGGATGGCGGAGAGGAGCGGATAGCAGGGTGGCTGGCGGAGAGGAGCGGATAACAGGGTGGCTGGCGGAGAGGAGCAGATGGCAGATTGGCTGACACAGGAGCGGATAGCAGGATGGCTGGCGGAGAGGAGCGGATAGCAGGGTGGCTGGCGGAGAGGAGCGGATAGCAGAGTGGCTGGTGGACAGGAGCGGATAGCAGGGATACTGGCGGAGAGGAGCGGTTAGCAGATTGGTAGACACAGCAACGGATAGTAGGGTGGTTGGCGGAGAGCAGCGGATAGCAGGGTGGTTGGCGGAGAGGAGCGGATAGCTGGGTGGTTCTCGGAGAGGAGCGGATAGCAGGGTGGTTGGTGGAGAGGAGCGGATAGCAGATTGAGTGGCGGAGATGAGCGGATAGCAGATTGGCTGGTAGAGAGGAGCGGATAGGAGGGTGGTTGGCGGAGAGGAGCGGATAGAGTGGTGGTTGGCGGAGAGAAGCGGATAGCAGGGTGGCTGGCGGATAGGAGCGGATAGCAGATTGGCTGGAGGAGAAGAGCGGATAGCAGATTGGCTGGAGGAGAGGAGCGGAGAGCAGATTGGCTGGCGGAGAGGAGCGGTTAGCAGATTGGCTGGTAGAGAGGAGCGGATAGCAGGGTGGCTGGCGGAGAGGAGCGGATAGCAGATTGCCTGGTGGAGAGGCGCAGATAACACGGTGGCTGGCGTAGAGGAGCGGATAGCAGATTGGCTGACACAGGAGCGGATAGCAGATTGGCTGGCGGAGAGGAGCGGATAGCAGGGTGGTTGGTGGAGAGGAGCGGATAGCAGTTTGGCTCTCGGAGAGGAGCGGATAGCAGGGTGGCTGGCGGAGAGGAGCAGATAGCAGGGTGGCTGGCGGAGAGGAGCGGATAGCAGATTGGCTGGTGGAGAGGAGCGGATTGTAGGGTGGCTGGCAGAGAGGAGAGAATAGCAGGGTGGCTTGTGGAGAGCAGCGGATAGCAGGGTGGTTGGCGGAGAGGAGCGGATAGAGGGGTGGCTGGCGGAGAGAAGCGGATAGCAGGGTGGCTGGCGGAGAGGAGCGGATAGCAGGGTGGCTGGCGGAGAGGAGCGGATAGCAGGCTGGCTGGCGGAGAGGGGCGGATAGCAGATTGGCTGACACAGGAGCGGATAGCTGGGTGTCTGGCGGAGAGGAGCGGATAGCAGGTTGTTTGGCGGAGTGGAGCGTATAGCAGATTGGCTGGCGGAGAAGAGTGGATAGCAGATTGGATGGCGGAGAGGAGCGGATAACAGGGTGGCTAGCGGAGAGGGGCGGATAACAGGGTGGCTGGCGGAGAGGAGCGGATAGCAGATTGGCTGACACAGGAGCGAATGGCAGATTGGCTGGTGGAGAGGAGCGGATACCAGGGTAGCTGGCGGAGAGTAGCGGATAACAGGGTGGTTGGCGGAGAGGAGCGGATAGCAGGGTGGTTGGCAAAGAGGAGCGGATAGCTGATTGGCTGACGCAGAAGCGGATAGCATGGTGGCTGACACAGGAGCGGATAACAGATTGGCTGGCGGAGAGGAGCGGATAGCAGATTTGCTGGCAATGAGGAGTGGATAGCAGATTGGCTGGCTGAGAGGAGCGGACAGCAGATTGGCTGGCGGAGAGGAGCGGATAGCAGATTGGCTGGCAGAGAGGAGCGGATAGCAGGGTCGTTGGGGGAGAGGAGCGAATAACACATTGGCTGGCGGAGAGGAGAGGATAGCAGGGTGGCTGGCGGACAGGAGCGGATAGCAGGGTGGTTGGTGGAGAGGAGCGGATAGCAGGGTGGCTGGCGGAGAGGAGCGGATAGCAGATTGGCTGACACAGGAACGGATAGCAGTTTGGCAGGCGGAGAGGAGCGGATAGCAGGGTGGCTGGTGGACAAGAGAGGATAGGAGATTGGCTGGCGGAGAGGAGCGGATAGCAGATTGGCTGGTGGAGACGAGCGGATAGAAGATTGGCTGGCAGCTAGGAGCGGATAGCAGATTCGCTAGCGGAGAGGAGCGGATAGCAGGGTGGCTGGTGGAGAGGAGCGGATCGCAGGGTGGCTGGTGGAGAGGAACGGATAGCAGGGTGGCTGGCGGACAGGAGCGGATAGCAGATTGGCTGGCGCACAGGAGCGGATAGCAGATTGGCTGGCGGAGAGGAGCGGATAGCAGCTTGGGTGACACAGGAGCGGATAGCAGATTGGCTGACACAGGAGCGGATAGCAGATTGGCTGGCGGAGAGGAGCGGATAGCAGCTTGGGTGACACAGGAGCGTATAGCAGGGTGGCTGACACAGGAGCGGATAGCAGATTGGCTGTCGGAGAGGAGTGGATAGCAGTGTGGCTGTCGGAGAGGAGAGGATAGCAGGGTGGCTGGCGGAGAGGAGTAGATAGTAGGATGGTTGAAGGAGAGGAGCGGACAGCAGATTGGCTGGCGGAGAGGAGCGGATAGCAGATTGGCTGGCGGAGAGGAGCGGATAGCAGATTGGCTGGCGGAGAGGAGCGGATAGCAGATTGGCTGTCGGAGAGGAGCGGATAGGAGATTGGCTGGCGGAGAGGAGCGGATAGAAGAGTGGCTGGTGGACAGGAGCGGATAGCAGGGATACTGGCGGAGAGGAGCGGTTAGCAGATTGGCAGACACAGCAACGGATAGTAGGGTGGTTGGCGGAGAGGAGCGGATAGCAGGGTGGTTGGCGGAGAGGAGCGGATAGCTGGGTGGTTGTCGGAGAGGAGCGGATAGCAGGGTGGTTGCCGGAGAGGAGCGGATAGCAGATTGACTGGCGGAGATGAGCGGATAGCAGATTGGCTGGTAGAGAGGAGCGGATAGGAGGGTGGTTGGCGGAGAGAAGCGGATAGAGGGGTGGTTGGCGGAGAGAAGCGGATAGCTGTGTGGCTGGCGGATAGGAGCGGATAGCAGATTGGCTGGAGGAGAGGAGCGGAGAGCAGATTGGCTGGAGGAGAGGAGCGGAGAGCAGATTGGCTGGCAGAGAGGAGCGGTTAGCAGATTGGCTGGTAGAGAGGCGCGGATAGCAGGGTGGCTGGCGGAGAGGAGCGGATAGCAGATTGCCTGGAGGAGAGGCGCAGATAACACGGTGGCTGGCGTAGAGGAGCGGATAGCAGATTGGCTGACACAGGAGCGGATAGCAGATTGGCTGGCGGAGAGGAGCGGATAGCAGGGTGGTTGGTGGAGTGGAGCGGATAGCAGATTGGCTCTCGGAGAGGAGCGGATAGCAGGGTGGCTGGCGGAGAGGAGCGGATAGCAGATTCGCTGGTGGAGAGGAGCGGATAGTAGGGTGGCTGGCAGAGAGGAGAGAATAGCAGGGTGGCTTGCGGAGAGGAGCGGATAACAGGGTGGTTGGCGGAGAGGAGCGGATAGAGGGGTGGTTGGCGGAGAGAAGCGGATAGCAGGGTGGCTGGCGGAGAGGAGCGGATAGCAGGGTGGCTGGCGGAGAGGAGCGGATAGCAGGCTGGCTGGCGGAGAGGGGCGGATAGCAGATTGGCTGACACAGGAGTGGATAGAAGGGTGGCTGGCGGAGAGGAGCGGATAGCTGATTGGTTGGGGGATAGAGGCGGATAGCAGATTGGCTGATGGAGAGGAGCAGATAGCAGATTGGCTGACACAGGAGCAAATGGCAGATTGGCTGGTGGAGAGGAGCGGATACCAGGGTAGCTGGCGGAGAGTAGCGGATAACAGGGTGGTTGGCGGAGAGGAGCGGATAGCAGGGTGGTTGGCAAAGAGGAGCGGATAGCTGATTGGCTGACGCAGAAGCGGATAGCATGGTGGCTGACACAGGAGCGGATAACAGATTGGCTGGAGGAGAGGAGCGGATAGCAGATTTGCTGGCAATGACGAGTGGATAGCAGATTGGCTGGCTGAGAGGAGCGGACAGCAGATTGGCTGGCGGAGAGGAGCGGATAGCAGATTGGCTGGCAGAGAGGAGCGGATAGCAGGGTCGTTGGGGTAGAGGAGCGAATAACACATTGGCTGGCGGAGAGGAGAGGATAGCAGGGTGGCTGGCGGACAGGAGCGGATAGCAGGGTGGTTGGTGGAGAGGAGCGGAATAGCAGATTGGCTGGAGGAGAGGAGCGCAGAGCAGGGTGGTTGGTGGAGAGGAGCGGATAGCAGGGTGGCTGGCGGAGAGGAGCGGATAGCAGATTGGCTGACACAGGAACGGATAGCAGTTTGGCAGGCGGAGAGGAGCGGATAGCAGGGTGGCTGGCGGACAAGAGAGGATAGGAGATTGGCTGGCGGCGAGGAGCGGATAGCAGATTGGCTGGTGGAGACGAGCGGATAGCAGATAGGCTGGCAGCTAGGAGCGGATAGCAGATTCGCTAGCGGAGAGGAGCGGATAGCAGGGTGGCTGGTGGAGAGGAGCGGATCGCAGGGTGGCTGGCGGAGAGGAACGGATAGCAGGGTGGCTGGCAGAGAGGAACGGATAGCAGGGTGGCTGGCGCACAGGAGCGGATAGCAGATTGGCTGGCGGAGAGGAGAGGATAGCAGCTTGGGTGACAAAGGAGCGGATAGCAGATTGGCTGACACAGGAGCGGATAGCAGATTGGCTGGCGGAGAGGAGCGGATAGCAGCTTGGGTGACACAGGAGCGTATAGCAGGGTGGCTGACACAGAAGCGGATAGCAGATTGGCTGGCGGAGAGGAGTGGATAGCAGTGTGGCTGTCGGAGAGGAGAGGATAGCAGGGTGGCTGGCGGAGAGGAGTAGATAGTAGGATGGTTGAAGGAGAGGAGCGGACAGCAGATTGGCTGGCGGAGAGGAGCGGATAGCAGATTGGCTGGCGGAGAGGAGCGGATAGCAGATTGGCTGGCGGAGAGGAGCGGATAGGAGATTGGCTGGCGGAGAGGAGCGGATAGCAGGGTGGCTGGCGGAGAGGAGCGGATAGCAGAGTGGCTGGTGGACAGGAGCGGATAGCAGGGATACTGGCGGAGAGGAGCGGTTAGCAGATTGGCAGACACAGCAACGGATAGTAGGGTGGTTGGCGGAGAGGAGCGGATAGCAGGGTGATTGGCGGAGAGGAGCGGATAGCTGGGTGGTTGTCGGAGAGGAGCGGATAGCAGGGTGGTTGGCGGAGAGGAGCGGATAGCAGATTGACTGGCGGAGATGAGCGGATAGCATATTGACTGGTAGAGAGGAGCGGACAGCAGGGTGGTTGGCGGAGAGGAGCGGATAGAGGGGTGGTTGGCGGAGAGAAGCGGATAGCAGGGTGGCTGGCGGAGAGGAGCGGATAGCAGGGTGGCTGGCGGAGAGGAGCGGATAGCAGGCTGGCTGGCGGAGAGGGGCGGATAGCAGATTGGCTGACACAGGAGTGGATAGAAGGGTGGCTGGCGGAGAGGAGCGGATAGCTGATTGGTTGGGGGATAGAGGCGGATAGCAGATTGGCTGATGGAGAGGAGCAGATAGCAGATTGGCTGACACAGGAGCAAATGGCAGATTGGCTGGTGGAGAGGAGCGGATACCAGGGTAGCTGGCGGAGAGTAGCGGATAACAGGGTGGTTGGCGGAGAGGAGCGGATAGCAGGGTGGTTGGCAAAGAGGAGCGGATAGCTGATTGGCTGACGCAGAAGCGGATAGCATGGTGGCTGACACAGGAGCGGATAACAGATTGGCTGGAGGAGAGGAGCGGATAGCAGATTTGCTGGCAATGAGGAGTGGATAGCAGATTGGCTGGCGGAGAGGAGCGGACAGCAGATTGGCTGGCGGAGAGGAGCGGATAGCAGATTGGCTGGCAGAGAGGAGCGGATAGCAGGGTCGTTGGGGTAGAGGAGCGAATAACACATTGGCTGGCGGAGAGGAGAGGATAGCAGGGTGGCTGGCGGACAGGAGCGGATAGCAGGGTGGTTGGTGGAGAGGAGCGGAATAGCAGATTGGCTGGAGGAGAGGAGCGCAGAGCAGGGTGGTTGGTGGAGAGGAGCGGATAGCAGGGTGGCTGGCGGAGAGGAGCGGATAGCAGATTGGCTGACACAGGAACGGATAGCAGTTTGGCAGGCGGAGAGGAGCGGATAGCAGGGTGGCTGGCGGACAAGAGAGGATAGGAGATTGGCTGGCGGCGAGGAGCGGATAGCAGATTGGCTGGTGGAGACGAGCGGATAGCAGATAGGCTGGCAGCTAGGAGCGGATAGCAGATTCGCTAGCGGAGAGGAGCGGATAGCAGGGTGGCTGGTGGAGAGGAGCGGATCGCAGGGTGGCTGGCGGAGAGGAACGGATAGCAGGGTGGCTGGCGGACAGGAGCGGATAGCAGATTGGCTGGCGCACAGGAGCGGATAGCAGATTGGCTGGCGGAGAGGAGCGGATAGCAGCTTGGGTGACAAAGGAGCGGATAGCAGATTGGCTGACACAGGAGCGGATAGCAGATTGGCTGGCGGAGAGGAGCGGATAGCAGCTTGGGTGACACAGGAGCGTATAGCAGGGTGGCTGACACAGAAGCGGATAGCAGATTGGCTGGCGGAGAGGAGTGGATAGCAGTGTGGCTGTCGGAGAGGAGAGGATAGCAGGGTGGCTGGCGGAGAGGAGTAGATAGTAGGATGGTTGAAGGAGAGGAGCGGACAGCAGATTGGCTGGCGGAGAGGAGCGGATAGCAGATTGGCTGGCGGAGAGGAGCGGATAGCAGATTGGCTGGCGGAGAGGAGCGGATAGGAGATTGGCTGGCGGAGAGGAGCGGATAGCAGGGTGGCTGGCGGAGAGGAGCGGATAGCAGAGTGGCTGGTGGACAGGAGCGGATAGCAGGGATACTGGCGGAGAGGAGCGGTTAGCAGATTGGCAGACACAGCAACGGATAGTAGGGTGGTTGGCGGAGAGGAGCGGATAGCAGGGTGGTTGGCGGAGAGGAGCGGATAGCTGGGTGGTTGTCGGAGAGGAGCGGATAGCAGGGTGGTTGGCGGAGAGGAGCGGATAGCAGATTGACTGGCGGAGATGAGCGGATAGCATATTGACTGGTAGAGAGGAGCGGACAGCAGGGTGGTTGGCGGAGAGGAGCGGATAGAGGGGTGGTTGGCGGAGAGAAGCGGATAGCAGGGTGGCTGGCGGATAGGAGCGGATAGCAGATTGGCTGGAGGAGAGGAGCGGATAGCAGATTGGCTGGAGGAGAGGAGCGGAGAGCAGTTTGGCTGGCGGAGAGGAGAGGTTAGCAGATTGGCTGGTAGAGAGGAGCGGATAGCAGGGTGGCTGGCGGAGAGGAGCGGATAGCAGATTGGCTGGTGGAGAGGAGCAGATAACACGGTGGCTGTCGTAGAGGAGCGGATAGCAGCTTGGGTGACACAGGAGCGGATAGCAGATTGGCTGGTGGAGAGGAGCGGATAGCAGCTTGGGTGACACAGGAGCGTATAGGAGGGTGGCTGACACAGGAGCGGATAGCAGATTGGCTGGCGGAGAGGAGCGGATAGCAGGGTGGTTGGTGGAGAGGAGCGGATAGCAGATTGGCTGGCGGAGAGGAGCGGATAGGAGATTGGCTGGCGGAGAGGAGCGGATAGCAGGGTGGCTGGCGGAGAGGAGCGGATAGCAGAGTGGCTGGTGGACAGGAGCGGATAGCAGGGATACTGGCGGAGAGGAGCGGTTAGCAGATTGGCAGACACAGCAACGGATAGTAGGGTGGTTGGCGGAGAGGAGCGGATAGCAGGGTGGTTGGCGGAGAGGAGCGGATAGCTGGGTGGTTGTCGGAGAGGAGCGGATAGCAGGGTGGTTGGCGGAGAGGAGCGGATAGCAGATTGACTGGCGGAGATGAGCGGATAGCATATTGACTGGTAGAGAGGAGCGGACAGCAGGGTGGTTGGCGGAGAGGAGCGGATAGAGGGGTGGTTGGCGGAGAGAAGCGGATAGCAGGGTGGCTGGCGGATAGGAGCGGATAGCAGATTGGCTGGAGGAGAGGAGCGGATAGCAGATTGGCTGGAGGAGAGGAGCGGAGAGCAGTTTGGCTGGCGGAGAGGAGAGGTTAGCAGATTGGCTGGTAGAGAGGAGCGGATAGCAGGGTGGCTGGCGGAGAGGAGCGGATAGCAGATTGGCTGGTGGAGAGGAGCAGATAACACGGTGGCTGTCGTAGAGGAGCGGATAGCAGCTTGGGTGACACAGGAGCGGATAGCAGATTGGCTGGTGGAGAGGAGCGGATAGCAGCTTGGGTGACACAGGAGCGTATAGGAGGGTGGCTGACACAGGAGCGGATAGCAGATTGGCTGGCGGAGAGGAGCGGATAGCAGGGTGGTTGGTGGAGAGGAGCGGATAGCAGATTGGCTCTCGGAGAGGAGCGGATAGCAGGGTGGCTGGCGGAGAGGAGCAGATAGCAGGGTGGCTGGCGGAGAGGAGCGGATAGCAGATTGGCTGGTGGAGAGGATCGGATAGTAGGGTGGCTGGCAGAGAGGAGAGAATAGCAGGGTGGCTTGTGGAGAGGAGCGGATAGCAGGGTGGTTGGTGGAGAGGAGCGGATAGAGGGGTTGTTGGCGGAGAGAAGCGGATAGCAGGGTGGCTGGCGGATAGGAGCGGATAGCAGATGGGCTGGAGGAGAGGAGTGGATAGCAGATTGGCTCGAGGAGAGGAGCAGATAGCAGATTGGGTGGCGGAGAGGAGCGGTTAGCAGATTCGCTGGCGGAGAGAAGCGGATAGCAGGGTGGCTGGCGTAGAGGAGCGGATCGCAGGGTGGCTGGCGGAGAGGAGAGGAAAGCAGGGTGGCTTGTGGAGAGGAGCGGATAGCAGGGTGGTTGGCGGAGAGGAGCGGATAGAGGGGTGGTTGGCGGAGAAAAGCGGATAGCAGATTGGCTGACACAGGAGCGGATACCTGGGTGGCTGTCGGAGAGGAGCGGATAGCAGATTGGCTGTCGGAGAGGAGCGGATAGCAGGGTGTCTGGCGGAGAGGAGCGGATAGCAGGTTGGTTGGCGGAGTGGAGCGTATAGCAGATTGGCTGGCGGAGAAGAGTGGATAGCAGATTGGATGGCGGAGAGGAGCGGATAGCAGGGTGGCTGGCGGAGAGGAGCGGATAACAGGGTGGCTGGCGGAGAGGAGCGGATGGCAGATTGGCTGACACAGGAGCAAATGGCAGATTAGCTGGTGGAGAGGAGCGGATACCAGGGTAGCTGGCGGAGAGTAGCGGATAACAGGGTGGTTGGCGGAGAGGAGCGGATAGCAGGGTGGTTGGCAAAGAGGAGCGGATAGCTGATTGGCTGACGCAGAAGCGGATAGCATGGTGGCTGACACAGGAGCGGATAACAGATTGGCTGGCGGAGAGGAGCGGATAGCAGATTTGCTGGCAATGAGGAGTGGATAGCAGATTGGCTGGCTGAGAGGAGCGGACAAGAGATTGGCTGGCGGAGAGGAGCGGATAGCAGATTGGCTGGCAGAGAGGAGCGGATAGCAGGGTCGTTGGGGTAGAGGAGCGAATAACACATTGGCTGGCGGAGAGGAGAGGATAGCAGGGTGGCTGGCGGACAGGAGCGGATAGCAGGGTGGTTGGTGGAGAGGAGCGGAATAGCAGATTGGCTGGAGGAGAGGAGCGCAGAGCAGGGTGGTTGGTGGAGAGGAGCGGATAGCAGGGTGGCTGGCGGAGAGGAGCGGACAGCAGATTGGCTGACACAGGAACGGATAGCAGTTTGGCAGGCGGAGAGGAGCGGATAGCAGGGTGGCTGGCGGACAAGAGAGGATAGGAGATTGGCTGGCGGCGAGGAGCGGATAGCAGATTGGCTGGTGGAGACGAGCAGATAGCAGATTGGCTGGCAGCTAGGAGCGGATAGCAGATTCGCTAGCGGAGAGGAGCGGATAGCAGGGTGGCTGGTGGAGAGGAGCGGATCGCAGGGTGGCTGGCGGAGAGGAACGGATAGCAGGGTGGCTGGCGGACAGGAGCGGATAGCAGATTGGCTGGCGCACAGGAGCGGATAGCAGATTGGCTGGCGGAGAGGAGCGGATAGCAGCTTGGGTGACACAGGAGCGTATAGCAGGGTGGCTGACACAGGAGCGGATAGCAGATTGGCTGGCGGAGAGGAGTGGATAGCAGTGTGGCTGTCGGAGAGGAGAGGATAGCAGGGTGGCTGGCGGAGAGGAGTAGATAGTAGGATGGTTGAAGGAGAGGAGCGGACAGCAGATTGGCTGGCGGAGAGGAGCGGATAGCAGATTGGCTGGCGGAGAGGAGCGGATAGCAGATTGGCTGTCGGAGAGGAGCGGATAGGAGATTGACTGGCGGAGAGGAGCGGATAGAAGAGTGGCTGGTGGACAGGAGCGGATAGCAGGGATACTGGCGGAGAGGAGCGGTTAGCAGATTGGCAGACACAGCAACGGATAGTAGGGTGGTTGGCGGAGAGGAGCGGATAGCAGGGTGGTTGGCGGAGAGGAGCGGATAGCTGGGTGGTTGTCGGAGAGGAGCGGATAGCAGGGTGGTTGCCGGAGAGGAGCGGATAGCAGATTGACTGGCGGAGATGAGCGGATAGCAGATTGGCTGGTAGAGAGGAGCGGATAGGAGGGTGGTTGGCGGAGAGGAGCGGATAGAGGGGTGGTTGGCGGAGAGAAGCGGATAGCAGGGTGGCTGGCGGATAGGAGCGGATAGCAGATTGGCTGGAGGAGAGGAGCGGAGAGCAGATTGGCTGGAGGAGAGGAGCGGAGAGCAGATTGGCTGGCAGAGAGGAGCGGTTAGCAGATTGGCTGGTAGAGAGGAGCGGATAGCAGGGTGGCTGGCGGAGAGGAGCGGATAGCAGATTGGCTGGTGGAGAGGAGCAGATAACACGGTGGCTGTCATAGAGGAGCGGATAGCAGCTTGGGTGACACAGGAGCGGATAGCAGATTGGCTGGCGGAGAGGAGCGGATAGCAGCTTGGGTGACACAGGAGCGTATAGGAGGGTGGCTGACACAGGAGCGGATAGCAGATTGGCTGGCGGAGAGGAGCGGATAGCAGGGTGGTTGGTGGAGAGGAGCGGATAGCAGATTGGCTCTCGGAGAGGAGCGGATAGCAGGGTGGCTGGCGGAGAGGAGCAGATAGCAGGGTGGCTGGCGGAGAGGAGCGGATAGCAGATTGGCTGGTGTAGAGGAGCGGATAGTAGGGTGGCTGGCAGAGAGGAGAGAATAGCAGGGTGGCTTGTGGAGAGGAGCGGATAGCAGGGTGGTTGGCGGAGAGGAGCGGATAGAGGAGTGGTTGGCGGTGAGAAGCGGATAGCAGGGTGGCTGGCGGATACGAGCGGATAGCAGATTGGCTGGAGGAGAGGAGCGGATAGCAGATTGGCTGGAAGAGAGGAGCGGATAGCAGATTGGGTGGCGGAGGGGAGCGGTTAGCAGATTCGCTGGCGGAGAGAAGCGGATAGCAGGGTGGCTGGCGTAGAGGAGCGGATCGCAGGGTGGCTGGCGGAGAGGAGAGGAAAGCAGGGTGGCTTGTGGAGAGGAGCGGATAGCAGGGTGGTTGGCGGAGAGGAGCGGATAGAGGGGTGGTTGGCGGAGAAAAGCGGATAGCAGATTGGCTGACACAGGAGCGGATAGCTGGGTGGCTGTCGGAGAGGAGCGGATAGCAGGGTGTCTGGCGGAGAGGAGCGGATAGCAGGTTGGTTGGCGGAGTGGAGCGTATATCAGATTGGCTGGCGGAGAAGAGTGGATAGCAGATTGGATGGTGGAGAGGAGCGGATAGCAGGGTGGCTGGCGGAGAGGAGCGGATAACAGGGTGGCTGGCGGAGAGGAGCGGATGGCAGATTGGCTGACACAGGAGCGGATAGCAGGATGACTGGCGGAGAGGAGCGGATAGTAGGGTGGCTGTCGGAGAGGAGCGGATAGCAGGGTGGCTGGCGGAGAGAAGCGGATAGCAGGCTGGCTAGCGGAAAGGGGCGGATAGCAGATTGGCTGACACAGGAGTGGATAGAAGGGTGGCTGGGGGAGAGGAGCGGATAGCTGATTGGTTGGGGGAGAGAGGCGGATAGCAGATTGGCTGATGGAGAGGAGCAGATAGCAGATTGGCTGACACAGGAGCGGATAGCTGGGTGGCTGGCGGAGAGGAGCGGATAGCAGATTGGCTGTCGGAGAGGAGCGGATAGCAGATTGGCTGGCGGAGAGGAGCGGATAGGAGGTTGGTTGGCGGAGTGGAGCGTATAGCAGATTGGCTGGCGGAGAAGAGTGGATAGCAGATTGGATGGCGGTGTAGCGATTCGGAGTGGCTCCCCTCCTGCCCAGCAGAGGGCGCCCCCTCCCAGAAGCCCAGCTGGTCTGAGCCACCACTTCCTGTCCCCGCCCCCCGGAAGTCAAGGGGCGGGACAGGAAGTAGAAAAGGAGAACGCCAGAGCTCAGTCAGGAGCCAGCCACCGCCGCGAGCAGACGTGCCGGCGGGAGCTCCAGACTGGGAACCCTCCAGGACCCGAGGCGGCGATCCGGACTGGCCTCCACTGCCCCGCGCCCGGTACGAAGAGGAACCTGCGGAACTTCCCCGGGATTGGAACCCGGAGCAGCCGCCAGGACTTCCTCCCGCCCGGTACGAGGAGGAGCCGCCGCCGCCGTTTCCGCCCTGCTGTTACCCAGAGGAGCCGTCGGAGGCAGCCGGGCCGGACTTCCCGCAGGAGTTGCCGGACCTGCCCCCAAGCCCTGGTACCGAGGAGCCCATGCAGATGGACTGGCCCGATCTCCCGGCGACCGAGGAGCAGGTACCCACGGAGGGGGAGATGGACTGTGTGTTGCTGCCCTGCCCTGAGCTAGGGCCTGGGCCTATAAACTGAACTGCTGCTCAGCCCTGTATAAGGGTCTGAGCCCTCTGTGTGTTGCTGCCCCGCCCTGAGCTAGGGCTTGGGCTCATAGACTTGAACTGCTGTTGCCCCGCCCTGACTGAGGGCCTGGGCTTCCACTAACTGACTGGGTGCCTTGTGTTCAGCCCCTGCCTGAGGGTCTGAACCTGAGAACCTTCAGATTACGAGACTGATCGCTGTTGCCAAGCCCCCTGTTCCAGAGGGCCTAGGCTTATGGACTGATTGCTCTTACCCAAGCCCCTGCTCCAGAGGGCCTGGGTCTATTGAGACTGATTGCTGTTACCCAAGCCCCTGCTCCAGAGGGCCTGGGTCTATTGAGACTGATTGCTGTTACCCAAGCCCCTGCTCCAGAGGGCCTGGGTCTATTGAGACTGGTTGCTGTTACCCAAGCCCCTGTTCCAGAGGGCCTGGGTTTATTAGGACTGATTGCTACTGTTGCCCTGCCCTGCTCCAGAGGGCCAGGGCTTATCTGAACTGCTGTTGCCCTGCCCTGCTCCAGAGGGCCAGGGCTTATCTGAACTGCTGTTGCCCTGCCCTGCTCCAGAGGGCCAGGGCTTAGCTGAACTGTTGTTGCCCTGCCCTGCTCCAGAGGGCCAGGGCTTAGCTGAACTGTTGTTGCCCTGCCCTGCTCCAGAGGGCCAGGGCTTATCTGAACTGCTGTTGCCCTGCCCTGCTCCAGAGGGCCAGGGCTTAGCTGAACTGCTGTTGCCCTGCCCTGCTCCAGAGGGCCAGGGCTTAGCTGAACTGCTGTTGCCCTGCCCTGCTCCAGAGGGCCAGGGCTTAGCTGAACTGCTGTTGCCCTGCCCTGCTCCAGAGGGCCAGGGCTTAGCTGAACTGTTGTTGCCCCGCCCTGCTCCAGAGGGCCAGGGCTTATTTGAACTGCTGTTGCCCCGCCCTGCTCCAGAGGGCCAGGGCTTACTCGACCTGCTGTTGCCCTGCCCTGCTCCAGGGGGCCAGGGCTTATCTGTGCTACGGTTGCCCAGCCCCTGCTCCAGAGGGCCTGGGCCTATTTGAACTGCTGTTGGCCAGCCCCTGTACCAGAGGGCCTGGCGGTCTAACGTTGTTCCCTGTGACTCCTAAAAGACCAGCAGAAGAAAAGAAGCGAGTTGGTGTGGCTCCCCTCCCGCCAGCCGGAGAGTTGAGCCCCGACCAACAGCTTACAGGCAGAGAGGAGCAGATAGCAGGGTGGCTGGCGGAGAGGAGCGGATAACAGGGTGGCTGGCGGAGAGGAGCGGATACCAGATTGGCTGACACAGGAGCGGATGGAAGATTGGCTGGCGGAGAGGAGCGGATAGCAGATTGGCTGTCGGAGAGGAGCGGATAGCAGGGTGGCTGGCGGAGAGGAGCGGATAGCAGGTTGGCTGGCGGAGTGGAGCGTATAGCAGGGTGGCTGGCGGAGAGGAGCGGATAGCAGGGTGGCTGGCGGAGAGGAGCGGATAACAGGGTGGCTGGCGGAGAGGAGCGGATAGCAGATTGGCTGACACAGGAGCGAATGGCAGATTGGCTGGCGGAGAGGAGCGGATACCAGGGTGGCTGGCGGAGAGGAGCGGATACCAGGGTGGCTGGCGGAGAGGAGCGGATAACAGGGTGGTTGGCGGAGAGGAGCGGATAGCAGGGTGGTTGGCAAAGAGGAGCGGATAGCTGATTGGCTGACGCAGAAGCGGATAGCATGGTGGCTGACACAGGAGCGGACAGCAGATTGGCTGGCGGAGAGGAGCGGACAGCAGATTGGCTGGCGGAGAGGAGCGGACAGCAGGGTGGCTGGCGGAGAGGAGCGGACAGCAGGGTGGCTGGCGGAGAGGAGCGGACAGCAGGGTGGCTGGCGGAGAGGAGCGGACAGCAGGGTGGCTGGCGGAGAGGAGCGGACAGCAGGGTGGCTGGCGGAGAGGAGCGGACAGCAGGGTGGCTGGCGGAGAGGAGCGGACAGCAGGGTGGCTGGCGGAGAGGAGCGGACAGCAGGGGGGCTGGCGGAGAGGAGCGGACAGCAGGGGGGCTGGCGGAGAGGAGCGGATAGCAGGTTGGCTGGCGGAGTGGAGCGTATAGCAGGGTGGCTGGCGGAGAGGAGCGGATAGCAGGGTGGCTGGCGGAGAGGAGCGGATAACAGGGTGGCTGGCGGAGAGGAGCGGATAGCAGATTGGCTGACACAGGAGCGAATGGCAGATTGGCTGGCGGAGAGGAGCGGATACCAGGGTGGCTGGCGGAGAGGAGCGGATACCAGGGTGGCTGGCGGAGAGGAGCGGATAACAGGGTGGCTGGCGGAGAGGAGCGGATAGCAGGGTGGTTGGCAAAGAGGAGCGGATAGCTGATTGGCTGACGCAGAAGCGGATAGCATGGTGGCTGACACAGGAGCGGACAGCAGATTGGCTGGCGGAGAGGAGCGGACAGCAGATTGGCTGGCGGAGAGGAGCGGACAGCAGGGTGGCTGGCGGAGAGGAGCGGACAGCAGGGTGGCTGGCGGAGAGGAGCGGACAGCAGGGTGGCTGGCGGAGAGGAGCGGACAGCAGGGTGGCTGGCGGAGAGGAGCGGACAGCAGGGTGGCTGGCGGAGAGGAGCGGATAGCAGGTTGGCTGGCGGAGAGGAGCGGATAGCAGGTTGGCTGGCGGAGTGGAGCGGATAGCAGGGTGGCTGGCGGAGAGGAGCGGATAACAGGGTGGCTGGCGGAGAGGAGCGGATAGCAGATTGGCTGACACAGGAGCGAATGGCAGATTGGCTGGCGGAGAGGAGCGGATACCAGGGTGGCTGGCGGAGAGGAGCGGATACCAGGGTGGCTGGCGGAGAGGAGCGGATACCAGGGTGGCTGGCGGAGAGGAGCGGATAACAGGGTGGCTGGCGGAGAGGAGCGGATAACAGGGTGGTTGGCGGAGAGGAGCGGATAGCAGGGTGGTTGGCAAAGAGGAGCGGATAGCTGATTGGCTGACGCAGAAGCGGATAGCATGGTGGCTGACACAGGAGCGGACAGCAGATTGGCTGGCGGAGAGGAGCGGACAGCAGATTGGCTGGCGGAGAGGAGCGGACAGCAGATTGGCTGGCGGAGAGGAGCGGACAGCAGGGTGGCTGGCGGAGAGGAGCGGACAGCAGGGTGGCTGGCGGAGAGGAGCGGACAGCAGGGTGGCTGGCGGAGAGGAGCGGACAGCAGGGTGGCTGGCGGAGAGGAGCGGACAGCAGGGTGGCTGGCGGAGAGGAGCGGACAGCAGGGTGGCTGGCGGAGAGGAGCGGATAGCAGGGTGGCTGGCGGAGAGGAGCGGATAGCAGATTGGCTGACACAGGAGCGAATGGCAGATTGGCTGGCGGAGAGGAGCGGATACCAGGGTGGCTGGCGGAGAGGAGCGGACAACAGGGTGGCTGGCGGAGAGGAGCGGACAGCAGGGTGGCTGGCGGAGAGGAGCGGACAGCAGGGTGGCTGGCGGAGAGGAGCGGACAGCAGGGTGGCTGGCGGAGAGGAGCGGATAACAGGGTGGCTGGCGGAGAGGAGCGGATAGCAGATTGGCTGACGCAGGAGCGAATGGCAGATTGGCTGGCGGAGAGGAGCGGATAGCAGGGTGGTTGGCAAAGAGGAGCGGATAGCTGATTGGCTGACGCAGAAGCGGATAGCATGGTGGCTGACACAGGAGCGGACAGCAGGGTGGCTGGCGGAGAGGAGCGGACAGCAGGGTGGCTGGCGGAGAGGAGCGGACAGCAGGGTGGCTGGCGGAGAGGAGCGGACAGCAGGGTGGCTGGCGGAGAGGAGCGGACAGCAGATTGGCTGGCGGAGAGGAGCGGACAGCAGATTGGCTGGCGGAGAGGAGCGGACAGCAGGGTGGCTGGCGGAGAGGAGCGGACAGCAGGGTGGCTGGCGGAGAGGAGCGGACAGCAGGGTGGCTGGCGGAGAGGAGCGGACAGCAGGGTGGCTGGCGGAGAGGAGCGGACAGCAGGGTGGCTGGCGGAGAGGAGCGGACAGCAGGGTGGCTGGCGGAGAGGAGCGGACAGCAGGGTGGCTGGCGGAGAGGAGCGGACAGCAGGGTGGCTGGCGGAGAGGAGCGGACAGCAGGGTGGCTGGCGGAGAGGAGCGGATAGCAGGGTGGCTGGCGGAGAGGAGCGGATAGCAGGGTGGCTGGCGGAGAGGAGCGGATAACAGGGTGGCTGGCGGAGAGGAGCGGATAGCAGATTGGCTGACGCAGGAGCGAATGGCAGATTGGCTGGCGGAGAGGAGCGGATAGCAGGGTGGTTGGCAAAGAGGAGCGGATAGCTGATTGGCTGACGCAGAAGCGGATAGCATGGTGGCTGACACAGGAGCGGACAGCAGGGTGGCTGGCGGAGAGGAGCGGACAGCAGGGTGGCTGGCGGAGAGGAGCGGACAGCAGGGTGGCTGGCGGAGAGGAGCGGACAGCAGGGTGGCTGGCGGAGAGGAGCGGACAGCAGGGTGGCTGGCGGAGAGGAGCGGACAGCTGGGTGGCTGGCGGAGAGGAGCGGACAGCAGGGTGGCTGGCGGAGAGGAGCGGATAGCAGGTTGGCTGGCGGAGTGGAGCGGATAGCAGGGTGGCTGGCGGAGAGGAGCGGATAGCAGGGTGGCTGGCGGAGAGGAGCGGATAACAGGGTGGCTGGCGGAGAGGAGCGGATAGCAGATTGGCTGACACAGGAGCGAATGGCAGATTGGCTGGCGGAGAGGAGCGGATACCAGGGTGGCTGGCGGAGAGGAGCGGATACCAGGGTGGCTGGCGGAGAGGAGCGGATAACAGGGTGGCTGGCGGAGAGGAGCGGATAACAGGGTGGCTGGCGGAGAGGAGCGGATAACAGGGTGGTTGGCGGAGAGGAGCGGATAGCAGATTGGCTGACGCAGGAGCGAATGGCAGATTGGCTGGCGGAGAGGAGCGGATAGCAGGGTGGTTGGCAAAGAGGAGCGGATAGCTGATTGGCTGACGCAGAAGCGGATAGCATGGTGGCTGACACAGGAGCGGACAGCAGGGTGGCTGGCGGAGAGGAGCGGACAGCAGGGTGGCTGGCGGAGAGGAGCGGACAGCAGGGTGGCTGGCGGAGAGGAGCGGACAGCAGGGTGGCTGGCGGAGAGGAGCGGACAGCAGGGTGGCTGGCGGAGAGGAGCGGACAGCAGGGTGGCTGGCGGAGAGGAGCGGATAGCAGGTTGGCTGGCGGAGTGGAGCGGATAGCAGGGTGGCTGGCGGAGAGGAGCGGATAGCAGGGTGGCTGGCGGAGAGGAGCGGATAACAGGGTGGCTGGCGGAGAGGAGCGGATAGCAGATTGGCTGACACAGGAGCGAATGGCAGATTGGCTGGCGGAGAGGAGCGGATACCAGGGTGGCTGGCGGAGAGGAGCGGATACCAGGGTGGCTGGCGGAGAGGAGCGGATACCAGGGTGGCTGGCGGAGAGGAGCGGATAACAGGGTGGCTGGCGGAGAGGAGCGGATAACAGGGTGGTTGGCGGAGAGGAGCGGATAGCAGGGTGGTTGGCAAAGAGGAGCGGATAGCTGATTGGCTGACGCAGAAGCGGATAGCATGGTGGCTGACACAGGAGCGGACAGCAGATTGGCTGGCGGAGAGGAGCGGACAGCAGGGTGGCTGGCGGAGAGGAGCGGACAGCAGGGTGGCTGGCGGAGAGGAGCGGACAGCAGGGTGGCTGGCGGAGAGGAGCGGACAGCAGGGTGGCTGGCGGAGAGGAGCGGACAGCAGGGTGGCTGGCGGAGAGGAGCGGACAGCAGGGTGGCTGGCGGAGAGGAGCGGACAGCAGGGTGGCTGGCGGAGAGGAGCGGATAGCAGGTTGGCTGGCGGAGTGGAGCGGATAGCAGGGTGGCTGGCGGAGAGGAGCGGATAGCAGGGTGGCTGGCGGAGAGGAGCGGATAACAGGGTGGCTGGCGGAGAGGAGCGGATAGCAGATTGGCTGACACAGGAGCGAATGGCAGATTGGCTGGCGGAGAGGAGCGGATACCAGGGTGGCTGGCGGAGAGGAGCGGATACCAGGGTGGCTGGCGGAGAGGAGCGGATAACAGGGTGGTTGGCGGAGAGGAGCGGATAGCAGGGTGGTTGGCAAAGAGGAGCGGATAGCTGATTGGCTGACGCAGAAGCGGATAGCATGGTGGCTGACACAGGAGCGGACAGCAGATTGGCTGGCGGAGAGGAGCGGACAGCAGGGTGGCTGGCGGAGAGGAGCGGACAGCAGGGTGGCTGGCGGAGAGGAGCGGACAGCAGGGTGGCTGGCGGAGAGGAGCGGACAGCAGGGTGGCTGGCGGAGAGGAGCGGACAGCAGGGTGGCTGGCGGAGAGGAGCGGACAGCAGGGTGGCTGGCGGAGAGGAGCGGACAGCAGGGTGGCTGGCGGAGAGGAGCGGACAGCAGGGTGGCTGGCGGAGAGGAGCGGACAGCAGGTTGGCTGGCGGAGAGGAGCGGACAGCAGGTTGGCTGGCGGAGAGGAGCGGATAGCAGGGTGGCTGGCGGAGAGGAGCGGATAACAGGGTGGCTGGCGGAGAGGAGCGGATAGCAGATTGGCTGACACAGGAGCGAATGGCAGATTGGCTGGCGGAGAGGAGCGGATACCAGGGTGGCTGGCGGAGAGGAGCGGATACCAGGGTGGCTGGCGGAGAGGAGCGGATAACAGGGTGGCTGGCGGAGAGGAGCGGATAACAGGGTGGTTGGCGGAGAGGAGCGGATAGCAGGGTGGTTGGCAAAGAGGAGCGGATAGCTGATTGGCTGACGCAGAAGCGGATAGCATGGTGGCTGACACAGGAGCGGACAGCAGATTGGCTGGCGGAGAGGAGCGGACAGCAGGGTGGCTGGCGGAGAGGAGCGGACAGCAGGGTGGCTGGCGGAGAGGAGCGGACAGCAGGGTGGCTGGCGGAGAGGAGCGGACAGCAGGGTGGCTGGCGGAGAGGAGCGGACAGCAGGGTGGCTGGCGGAGAGGAGCGGACAGCAGGGTGGCTGGCGGAGAGGAGCGGACAGCAGGGTGGCTGGCGGAGAGGAGCGGACAGCAGGGTGGCTGGCGGAGAGGAGCGGACAGCAGGGTGGCTGGCGGAGAGGAGCGGACAGCAGGGTGGCTGGCGGAGAGGAGCGGACAGCAGGGTGGCTGGCGGAGAGGAGCGGACAGCAGATTGGCTGGCGGAGAGGAGCGGACAGCAGGGTGGCTGGCGGAGAGGAGCGGACAGCAGGGTGGCTGGCGGAGAGGAGCGGACAGCAGGGTGGCTGGCGGAGAGGAGCGGACAGCAGGGTGGCTGGCGGAGAGGAGCGGACAGCAGGGTGGCTGGCGGAGAGGAGCGGACAGCAGGGTGGCTGGCGGAGACGAGCGGACAGCAGGGTGGCTCGCAGAGAGCGGATAGCAGAGTGGCTGGCGGAGAAGAGCGGACAGCAGGGTGGCTGGCGGAGAGGAGCGGACAGCAGGGTGGCTGGCGGAGACGAGCGGACAGCAGGGTGGCTGGCGGAGAGGAGCGGACAGCAGGGTGGCTGGCGGAGAGGAGCGGACAGCAGGGTGGCTGGCGGAGAGGAGCGGACAGCAGGGTGGCTGGCGGAGAGGAGCGGATACCAGGGTGGCTGGCGGAGAGGAGCGGATACCAGGGTGGCTGGCGGAGAGGAGCGGATACCAGGGTGGCTGGCGGAGAGGAGCGGATACCAGGGTGGCTGGCGGAGAGGAGCGGATAACAGGGTGGTTGGCGGAGAGGAGCGGATAGCAGGGTGGTTGGCGGAGAGGAGCGGATAGCTGATTGGCTGACGCAGAAGCGGATAGCATGGTGGCTGACACAGGAGCGGACAGCAGGGTGGCTGGCGGAGAGGAGCGGACAGCAGGGTGGCTGGCGGAGAGGAGCGGACAGCAGGGTGGCTGGCGGAGAGGAGCGGACAGCAGGGTGGCTGGCGGAGAGGAGCGGACAGCAGGGTGGCTGGCGGAGAGGAGCGGACAGCAGGGTGGCTGGCGGAGAGGAGCGGACAGCAGGGTGGCTGGCGGAGAGGCGCGGATAGCAGGGTGGTTGTGGGAGAGGCGCGGATAGCAGGGTGGTTGTGGGAGAGGAGAGGATAGCAGATTGGCTGACACAGGAACGGATAGCAGATTGGCAGGCGGAGAGGAGCGGATAGCAGATTGGCTGACACAGGAGCGGATAGTAGATTGGCGGGCGGAGAGGAGCGGATAGCAGGGTGGCTGGCGGAGAGGAGCGGATAGCGGGGTGGTTGGCAGACAGGAGCGGATAGCGGGGTGGTTGGCGGAGAGGAGCGGACAGCGGGGTGGCTGGCGGAGAGGAGCGGACAGCGGGGTGGCTGGCGGAGAGGCGCGGATAGCAGGGTGGTTGTGGGAGAGGCGCGGATAGCAGGGTGGTTGTGGGAGAGGAGAGGATAGCAGATTGGCTGACACAGGAACGGATAGCAGATTGGCAGGCGGAGAGGAGCGGATAGCAGATTGGCTGACACAGGAGCGGATAGTAGATTGGCGGGCGGAGAGGAGCGGATAGCAGGGTGGCTGGCGGAGAGGAGCGGATAGCGGGGTGGTTGGCAGACAGGAGCGGATAGCGGGGTGGTTGGCGGAGAGGAGCGGACAGCGGGGTGGCTGGCGGAGAGGAGCGGACAGCGGGGTGGCTGGCGGAGAGGAGCGGACAGCAGGGTGGTTGGCGGAGAGGAGCGGACAGCAGATTGGCTGGCGGAGAGGAGCGGACAGCAGGGTGGCTGGCGGAGAGGAGCGGACAGCAGGGTGGCTGGCGGAGAGGAGCGGACAGCAGGGTGGCTGGCGGAGAGGAGCGGACAGCAGGGTGGCTGGCGGAGAGGAGCGGACAGCAGGGTGGCTGGCGGAGAGGAGCGGACAGCAGGGTGGCTGGCGGAGAGGAGCGGACAGCAGGGTGGCTGGCGGAGAGGAGCGGACAGCAGGGTGGCTGGCGGAGAGGAGCGGACAGCAGGGTGGCTGGCGGAGAGGAGCGGACAGCAGGGTGGCTGGCGGAGAGGAGCGGACAGCAGGGTGGCTGGCGGAGAGGAGCGGACAGCAGGGTGGATGGCGGAGAGGAGCGGACAGCAGGGTGGTTGGCGGAGAGGAGCGGACAGCAGGGTGGGTGGCGGAGAAGAGCGGACAGCAGGGTGGCTGGCGGAGAGGAGCGGATACCAGGGTGGCTGGCGGAGAGGAGCGGATAACAGGGTGGTTGGCGGAGAAGAGCGGATAGCTGATTGGCTGACGCAGAAGCGGATAGCATGGTGGCTGACACAGGAGCGGACAGCAGATTGGCTGGCGGAGAGGAGCGGACAGCAGTGTGGCTGGCGGAGAGGAGCGGACAGCAGGGTGGCTGGCGGAGAGGAGCGGACAGCAGGGTGGCTGGCGGAGAGGAGCGGACAGCAGGGTGGCTGGCGGAGAGGCGCGGACAGCAGGGTGGTTGTGGGAGAGGCGCGGATAGCAGGGTGGTTGTGGGAGAGGAGAGGATAGCAGATTGGCAGGCGGAGAGGAGCGGATAGCAGATTGGCTGACACAGGAGCGGATAGTAGATTGGCGGGCGGAGAGGAGCGGATAGCAGGGTGGCTGGCGGAGAGGAGCGGATAGCAGGGTGGTTGGCAGACAGGAGCGGATAGCGGGGTGGTTGGCGGAGAGGAGCGGATAGCGGGGCGGTTGGCGGAGAGGAGCGGATAGCGGGGCGGTTGGCGGAGAGGAGCGGATAGCGGGGTCGTTGGGGGAGAGGAGCGAATAACACATTGGCTGACGCAGGAGCGGATAGCAGGGTGGCTGGCGGAGAGGGGCGGATAACAGTGTGGTTGGCGGACAGGAGCAGATAGAAGGGTGGCTGGCGGAGAGGAGCGGATAGCAGATTGGCTAGCTATGAGGAGCGGATAGCAGATTGGATGACACAGAAGCGGATAGCAGGGTGGTTGGGGGAGAAGAGCGGATAGCAGGGTGGCTGGCGGAGAGGAGCGGATAGCAGGGTGGCTGGCGGACAGGAGCGGATAGCAGGGTGGCTGGTGGACAGGAGCGGATAGCAGGGTGGTTGGCGGAAAGGAGCGGATAGCATATTGGTTTGCGGAGAGGAGCGGATAGCAGATTGGCTCTAGGAGAGGAGCGGATAGCAGATTGTCTGGCGGAGTGTAGCGGATAGGAGATTAGCTTACGTAGAGGAGCGGATAGCAGGGTGATTGGCGGAGAGGAGCGGATAGGAGATTGGCTGGCGGAGAGGAGCGGATAGCAGAGTGGTTGACGAAGAGGAGCGGATAGCAAATTGTCTGGCGGAGAGAAGCGGATAGCAGACTGGCTGATGGAGAAGAGCGGAGAGTAGATTGGCTGACGAAGAGGAGCGGATAGCAGGGTGGTTGGCGGAGAGCAGCGGATAGCAGGGTGGTTGGCGGAGAGAAGCGGATAGCAGGGTGGCTGGCGGAGAGAAGCGGATAGCAGGGTGGCTGGCGGACAGAAGCGGATAGCAGATTGGCTGGCGGACAGGAGCAGATAGCGGGGTGGTTGTGAGAGAGGAGCGGATAGCGGGGTGGTTGTGAGAGAGGAGCGGATAGCGGGGTGGTTGTGAGAGAGGAGCGGATAGCGGGGTGGTTGTGAGAGAGGAGCGGATAGCGGGGTGGTTGTCGGAGAGGAGCGGATAGCAGGGTGGCTGGCGGAGAGGAGCGGATAGCAGGGTGGCTGGCGGAGAGGAGCGGATAGCAGATTGGTTGGTGGAGAGGAGCGGATAGCAGATTGGCTGGCGGAGAGGAGCGGATAGCAGGGTGGCTGGCGGAGAGGAGCGGATAGCAGGGTGGTTGGCGGAGAGGAGCGGATAGCAGGGTGGTTGTGGAGAGGAGCGGATAGCAGGGTGGTTGTGGAGAGGAGCGGATAGCGGGGTGGTTGTCGGAGAGGAGCGGATAGCTGATTGACTGGCGGAGAGGAGCGGATAGCAGATTGGCTGACACAAGAGCGGATAGCAGGGTGGCTGGCGGAGAGGAGCGGATAACAGTGTGGCTGGCGGACAGGAGCAGATAGCAGGGTGGCTGGCGGAGAGGAGCGGATAGCAGATTGGCTGGCGGAGAGGAGCGGATAGCAGATTGGCTGGCAAAGAGGAGCGGATAGCAGATTGGCTAGCTATGAGGAGCGGATAGCAGATTGGATGACACAGAAGCGGATAGCAGGGTGGTTGGGGGAGAAGAGCGGATAATAGCGTGGTTGGCGGACAGGAGCAGATAGCAGGGTGGCTGCCGGAGAGGAGCGGATAGCAGGGTGGCTGGCGGAGAGGAGCGGATAGCAGGGTGGCTGGCGGAGAGGAGCGGTTAGCAGGGTGGCTGGTGGACAGGAGCGGATAGCAGGGTGGTTGGCGGAAAGGAGCGGATAGCAGATTGGCTCTAGGAGAGTAGCGGATAGGAGTTTAGCTGACGTAGAGGAGCAGATAGCAGGGTGGCTGGCGGAGAGGAGCGGATAGGAGATTGGCTGGCGGAGAGGAGCGGATAGCAGGGTGGTTGACGAAGAGGAGCGGATAGCAGGGTGGTTGACGAAGAGGAGCGGATAGCAAATTGTCTGGCGGAGAGAAGCGGATAGCAGACTGGCTGATGGAGAAGAGTGGTTAGTAGATTGGCTGGAGGAGAGGAACGGATATAAGATTGGTTGACACAGGAGCGGATAGCAGATTGGCTGACGGAGAGGAGCGGATAGCAGGGTGGTTGGCGGAGAGCAGCAGATAACAGGGTGGTTGGCGGAGAGGAGCGGATAGCAGGGTGGCTGGCGGAGAGGAGCGGATAGCAGGGTGGCTGGCGGAGAGGAGCCGATAGCAGGGTGTTTGGTGGAGAGGAGCGGATAGCAGGTTGGCTGACGGAGAAGAGCGGATAGTAGATTGGCTGGCGGAGAGGAACGGATAGCAGATTGGCTGACATAGGAGCGGATAGCAGATTGGAAGGCACAGGATCGGATAGCCGGGTGGGTGTCGGAGAGGAGGGGATAGCAGTGTGTCGGAGAGGAGCGTATAGCAGATTTGCTGGCAAAGAGGAGTGGATAGCAGATTGGCTGACACAGGAGAGGATAGCACGATGGCTTGAGGAGAGGAGCGGAGACCAGATTGGCTGACACAGCTGCGAATAGCAGGGTGGGTGGCGGAGAGGAGCGGATAGCAGGGTGGGAGGCGGAGGGGAGCGGATAGCAGATTGGCTGGCAAAGAGGAGCGGAGACCAGATTGGCTGACACAGGAGCAGATATCAGGGTGGCTGGAGGAGAGGAGCGGATAACAGGGTGGTTGGCGGACAGGAGCGGATAGCAGATTGGCTGGTGGAGAGGAGCGGATAGCAGGGTGGGTGGCGGAGAGGAGAGGCTAGCAGGGTGGGTGGCGGAGAGGAGAGGCTAGCAGGGTGGCTGGCGGAGAAGAGCGGATAGCAGGGTGGCTGACGGAGAGGAATTGATAGCAGGGTGGCTCACACAGGAGAGGATAGCAGATTGGCTTGGGGAGAAGAGCAGATTGCAGATTGGCTGGTGGAGAGGAGCGGATAGCAGATTGACTAGCGGAGAGGAGCGGATAGCAGATTGGCTGACACAGGAGCGGATAGCAGAATGGCTGACACAGGAGCGGATAGCAGGGTGGTTGGCGGAGAGGAGTGGATAGCAGGGTAGATGGCGGAGAGGAGCAGATAGCAGATTGGCTGGCGGAGAGGCGTGGATAGCAGAATGGCTGACACAGGAGCGGATGGCAGGGTAGCTGGCGGAGAGGAGCGGGTAGCAGGGTGGCTGGCGGAGAGGAGCGGGTAGCAGGGTGGCTGGCGGAGAGGAGCGGGTAGCAGGGTGGCTGGCGGAGAGGGGCGGATAGCAGGGTGGCTCACACTGGAGCGGATAGCAGGGTGGCTCACACTGGAGCGGATAGCAGGGTGGCTCACACTGGAGCGGATAGCAGGGAGGCTCACACTGGAGCGGATAGCAGGATGGCTCACACAGGAGCGGATAGCAGGGTGGCTGACGGAGAGGAGCGTATAGCAGATTGGCTGATACAGGAGCGGATATCAAATTGGATGGTGGAGATGAGCAGATAGCAGGGTGGCTGACAGCGGAGCGGATAGCAGGGTGGCTGGCGGATTGGAGCGGATAGCAGGGTGGCTGGCGGAGACGAGCGGGTAGCAGGGTGGCTGGCGGAGACGAGCGGGTAGCAGGGTGGCTGGCGGAGACGAGCGGGTAGCAGGGTGGCTGGCGGAGAGAAGCGGGTAGCAGGGTGGCTGGCGGAGAGGAGCGGATAGCAGGGCGGGTGACACAAAGGAGCGGATAGCAGGCTGGGTGACACAGAGGAGCGGATAGCAGGGTGGCTGGAGGAGAGGAACGGATAGCAGGGTGGGTGACACAGGGGAGCGGATAGCAGAGTGTGTGACACAGAGGAGCAGATAGCAGGGTGGATGGCGGAGGGGAGCGGATAGCAGGGTGGCTGCCGGAGAGGAGCGTATAGAAAAGTGACTGGAGGAGAGGAGCGGATAGCAGGGTGGCTGGCGGAGAGGACCTGATTGCAGGGTGGCTGTCGGAGAGGAGCGGACAGCAAGGTGGCTGTCGGAGAGGAGCGGACAGCAAGGTGGCTGTCGGAGAGGATCGGACAGCAGGGTGGCTGTCGGAGAGGAGCGGACAGCAGGGTGCCTGGCGGAGAGGAGGGGATAGCCTGGTGGCTGGCGGAGAGGAGCGACTAGCAAGGTGGCTGGCGGAAAGGACCGGATAGCAGGGTGGCTGGCTGGTTGAGAGGAGCCGATAGCAGGGTGGCTGGTGGAGAGGAGCGGATAGCAGGGTGGCTGGAGGAGAGGAACGGATAGCAGATTTGCTGGCAAAGAGGAGTGGATAGCAGATTGGCTGACACAGGATCGGATAGCCGGGTGGGTGTCGGAGAGGAGCGGATAACAGTGTGTCGGAGAGGAGCGGATAGAAGATTTGCTGTCAAAGAGGAGTGGATAGCAGATTGGCTGACACAGGAGAGGATAGCAGATTGCCTGACAGAGAGGAGCGGATAGCAGATTGGCTGACACAGGAGCGGATAGCAGAATGGCTGACACAGGAGCGGATAGCTGGGTGGTTGGCGGAGAGGAGCGGATAGCAGGGTGGTTGGCGGAGAGGAGCGGATAGCAGGGTGTATGGCGGAGAGGAGCAGATAGCAGATTGGCTGGCGGAGAGGCGCGGATAAAAGATTGGCTGGCAAAGAGGAGCGGATGGCAGAATGGCTGACACAGGAGCGGAAGGCAGGGTAGCTGGCGGAGAGGAGCGGATAGCAGGGTGGCTGGCGGAGAGGAGCGGATAGCAGACTGGCTGACACAGGAGCGGATAGCAGATTGACTGGCGGAGAGGGGCGGATAGCAGGGTGGCTGACAGAGCAGCGGATAGCAGGGTGGCTGACAACGGAGCGGATAGCAGGGTGGCTGGCGGATTATAGCGGATAGCAGGGTGGCTGGCGGATTGGAGCGGATAGCAGGGTGGCTGGCGGATTGGAGCGGTTAGCTGGGTGGCTTATACTGGAGCGGATAGCAGGGTGGCTCACACTGGAGCGGATAGCAGGGTGGCTGACAACGGAGCGGATAGCAGGGTGGCTGGCGGATTATAGCGGATAGCAGGGTGGCTGGCGGATTGGAGCGGATAGCAGGGTGGCTGGCGGATTGGAGCGGATAGCTGGGTGGCTGGCAGAGAGGAGCGGATAGCAGGGTGGCTGGCGGAGAGGAGCGTATAGCTGGGTGGCTGGAGGAGAGGAGCGGATAGCAGGGTGGCTGGCGGAGAGGAGCGGATAGGAGGGTGGGTGACGCAGAGGAGCGGATAGCAGGGTGGCTGGCGGATTGGAGCGGATAGCAGGGTGGCTGGCGGATTGGAGCGGATAGCAGGGTGGCTGGCGGAGAGGAGCGGATAGCTGGGTGGCTGGCGGAGAGGAGCGGATAGCTGGGTGGCTGGCGGAGAGAAGCGGATAGCAGGGTGGCTGGCGGAGAGGAGCGAGTAGCAGGGTGGCTGGCGGAGAGGAGCGAGTAGCAGGGTGGCTGGCGGAGAGGAGCGTGTAGCAGGGTGGCTGGTGGAGAGGAGCGTGTAGCAGGGTGGCTGGCGGACAGGAGCGGATAGCAGGGTGGGTGGCGGAGAGGAGCGTATAGCTGGGTGGCTGGAGGAGAGGAGCGGATAGCAGGGTGGCTGGCGGAGAGGAGCGGATCTCACGGTGGTTCGAGGAGATGAGCGGATAGCAGGGTGGCTGGCGGAGAGGACCTGACTGCAGGGTGGCTTGCGCAGAGGAGCGGACAGCAAGGTGGCTGTCGGAGAGGAGCGGACAGCCGTGTGGCTGGCGGAGAGGAGCGGATAGCCTGGTGGCTGGCGGAGAGGAGCGACTAGCAAGGTGGCTGGCGGAGAGGACCGGATAGCAGGGTGGCTGGCGGAGAAGACCGGATAGCAGGGTGGCTGGTTGAGAGGAGCCGATAGCAGGGTGACTGGCGGAGTGGAGCGAATTGCTGGGTGGCTGGAGGAGAGGAGCGGATAGCAGGGTGGCTGACGGACATGAGCGGATAGCAGGGTGGGTGACACAGAGGAGCGGATAGCAGGGTGGCTGGCGGATTAGAGAGGATAGTAGGGTGGCTGTCGCAGAGGAGCGGATAGCAGGGTGGCTTGCGCAGAGGAGCGGATAGCAGGGTGGCTGGCGCAGAGGAGCGGATATCAGGGTGGCTGGCGGAGAGGAACGGATAGCAGGGCGCCTGGCGGAGAGGAGCGGATAGCAGATTGGCTGGTGGAGAGGAGCAAACAGCAGGGTGGCTGGCAGAGAGGAGAGAATAGCAGGGTTGCTGGCGAAGAGGAGCGGATAGCAGGGTGGTTGGCGGAGAGGAGCGGATAGCAGAGTGGTTGGCGGAGAGGAGCGGATAGAGGGGTGGTTGGCGGAGAGAAGCGCATAGCAGATTGGTTGGCAGAGAGAAGCGGATAGCAGATTGACTGGCGGAGAGGAGCGGATAGCAGATTGGCTGCCAGAGAGGAGCGGATAGCAGATTGGCTGGCGGAGAAGAGCGGATAGCAGATTGGCTGGCGGAGAGGAGCGGATAGCAGATTGGCTGGCCGAGAGGAGCGGATAGCAGATTGGCTGGCCGAGAGGAGCGGATAGCAGGGTGGCTGACACAGGAGCGGATAGCAGGGTGGCTGGCGAAGAGGAGCGGATAGCAGATTGGCTGACACAGGAGCGGATAGCAGATTGGCTGGCGGAGAGGAGCGGATGGCAGATTGGCTGGCGGAGAGGAACGGATAGCATTGTGGCTAGCGGAGAGGAGCAGATAACAGATTGGCAGGCGGAGAGGAGCGGATAGCAGGGTGGTTGGCGGAGAGGAGCGGATAGCAGATTGGCTGGCCAAGAGGAGCGGATGGAAGATTGGCTGACACAGGAGCGGATAGCAGATTGGCTGATGGAGAGGAGCGTATAGCAGATTGGCTGGCAAAGATGAGCGGATAGCAGGGTTACTGGCGGAGAGGAGCGGATAGCAGGGTTACTGGCGGAGAGGAGCGGATAGCAGATTGGCTGGCGGAGAGGAGCGGATAGCAGGGTTGCTGGAAGAGTGGAGCGGATAGCAGGCTGGCTGACACAGGAGCGGATAGCAGGGTGGCTGGCGGAGAGGAGCGGATAACAGGGTGGCTGACACAGGAGCGTATAGCAGGGTGGCTGGCGGAGAGGAGCGGATAGCAGGGTGGCTGGCGGAGAGGAGCGGATAACAGGGTGGCTGACACAGGAGTGGATAGCAGATTGACTGGCGGAAAGGAGCGGATAGCAGATTGGCTGGAAAAGAGGAGCGGATAGGAGGGTGGTTGGCGGATAGGAGCGGATAGCAGGGTGGCTGGCGGAGAGGAGCGGATAGCAGGGTGGCTGGCGGAGAGGAGCGGATAGCAGGGTGGCTGGCGGAGAGGAGCGGATAGCAGGGTGGCTGGCGGAGAGGAGCGGATAGCAGGGTGGCTGGCGGAGAGGAGCGGATAGCAGGGTGGCTGGCGGAGAGGAGCGGATAGCAGGGTGGCTGGCGGAGAGGAGCGGATAGCAGGGTGGCTGGCGGAGAGGAGCGGATAGCAGGGTGGTTGGCGGGGAGGAGCGGATAGCAGATTGGCTGGTAGAGAGGAGCGGATAACAGATTGGCTGGCGGAGAGGAGCAGATAACTGGGTGGCTGGCGTAGAGGAGCGGATAGCAGATTGGCTGACACAGGAGCGGATAGCAGATTGGCTGACACAGGAGCGGATAGCAGATTGGCTGACACAGGAGCGGATAGCAGATTGGCTGACACAGGAGCGGATAGCAGATTGGCTGGCGGAGAGGAGCGGATAGCAGGGTGGTTGGCGTAGAGGAGCGGATAGCAGATTGGCTGACACAGGAGCGGATAGCAGATTGGCTGACACAGGAGCGGATAGCAGATTGGCTGACACAGGAGCGGATAGCAGATTGGCTGGCGGAGAGGAGCGGATAGCAGGGTGGTTGGTGGAGAGGAGCGGATAGCAGATTGGCTGGCGGACAGGAGCGGATAGTAGGGTGGCTGGCAGAGAGGAGAGAATAGCAGGGTGGCTTGTGGAGATGAGAGGATAGCAGGGTGGTTGGCGGAGAGGAGCGGATAGAGGGGTGGTTGGCGGAGAGAAGCGGATAGCAGGGTGGCTGGCGGATAGGAGCGGATAGCAGATTGGCTGGAAGAGAGGAGCGGATAGCAGATTGGCTGGCGGAGAGGAGCGGTTAGCAGATTCGCTGGCGGAGAGAAGCGGATAGCAGGGTGGCTGGCGGAGAGGAGAGGAAAGCAGGGTGGCTTGTGGAGAGGAGCGGATAGCAGGGTGGTTGGTGGAGAGGAGCGGATAGAGGGGTGGTTGGCGGAGAAAAGCGGATAGCAGGGTGGCTGGCGGAGAGGAGTGGATAGAACTTTCGCTGGCGGAGAGGAGCGGATGGCAGATTGGCTGACACAGGAGCGGATAGCAGGGTGGCTGGCGGAGAGGAGCGGATAGCAGGGTGGCTGGCGGATAGGAGCGGATAGCAGATTGCCTGTCGGAGAGGAGCGGATAGCAGGGTGGCTGGCGGAGAGGAGCGGATAGCAGGGTGGCTGGCGGAGAGGAGCGGATAGCAGATTGGCTGACACAGGAGTGGATAGAAGGGTGGCTGGCGGAGAGGAGCGGATAGCTGATTGGTTGGGGGAGAGGGGCGGATAGCAGATTGGCTGATGGAGAGGAGCAGATAGCAGATTGGCTGACACAGGAGCGTATAGGAGGGTGGCTGACACAGGAGCGGATAGCAGATTGGCTGGCGGAGAGGAGCGGATAGCAGGGTGGTTGGCGGAGAGGAGCGGATATCAGATTGGCTGGCGGACAGGAGCGGATAGCAGGGTGGCTGGCGGAGAGGAGCGGATAGCTGGGTGGCTGGCGGAGAGGAGCGGATAGAAGATTGGCTTGCAAAGAGGAGAGGATAGCAGGGTGGCTGACACAGGATCTGATAGCAGATTGGCTGCGGAGAGGAGCGGATAGGAGGGTGGTTGGCGGAGAGGAGCGGATAGCAGGTTGGTTGGCAGAGTGGAGCGTATAGCAGATTGGCTGGCGGAGAAGAGTGGATAGCAGATTGGCTGGCGGAGAGGAGCGGATAGCAGGGTGGCTGGCGGAGAGGAGCGGATAACAGGGTGGCTGGCGGAGAGGAGAGGATAGCAGATTGGCTGACACAGGAGCGAATGGCAGATTGGCTGGCGGAGAGGAGCGGATACCAGGGTAGCTGGCGGAGAGTAGCGGATAACAGGGTGGTTGGCGGAGAGGAGCGGATAGCAGGGTGGTTGGCGGAGAGGAGCGGATAGCAGATTGGTTGAAGGACAGGAGCGGATAGCAGATTGGGTGGGGGAGAGGAGAGAATAGCAGATTGGCTGGAAAAGAGGAGCGGATAGCTGATTGGCTGACGCAGAAGCGGATAGCAGATTGGCTGTCGGAGAGGAGCGGATAGCAGATTTGCTGGCAATGAGGAGTGGATAGCAGATTGGCTGGCTGAGAGGAGCGGATAGCAGATTGGCTGGCGGAGAGGAGCGGATAGCAGATTGGCTGGCGGAGAGGAGCGGATAGCAGATTGGCTGACACAGGAACAGATAGCAGTTTGGCAGGCGGAGAGGAGCGGATAGCAGGGTGGCTGGCGGAGAAGAGAGGATAGGAGATTGGCTGGTGGAGACGAGCGGATAGCTGGGTGGCTGGCAGAGAGGAGCGGATAGCAGGGTGGTTGGCGGAGAGGAGCGGATAGCAGGGTGGTTGGCGGAGAGGAGCGGATAGCAGGGTGGCTGGTGGAGAGGAGCGGATAGCAGATTGGCTGGCAGCTAGGAGAGGATAGCAGATTCGCTGGCGGAGAGGAGCAGATAGCAGGGTGGCTGGCGGAGAGGATCGGATCACAGGGTGGCTGGCGGAGAGGAACGGATAGCAGGGTGGCTGGCGGAAAGGAGCAGATAGCAGCTTGGGTGACACAGGAGCGGATAGCAGATTGGCTGACACAGGAGCGGATAGCAGATTGGGTGACACAGGAGCGTATAGCAGGGTGGCTGACACAGGATTGGATAGCAGATTGGCTGTCGGAGAGGAGTGGATAGCAGTGTGGCTGTCGGAGAGGAGAGGATAGCAGGGTGGCTGGCGGAGAGGAGTAGATAGTAGGATAGTTGAAGGAGAGGAGCGGACAGCAGGTTGGCTGGCGGAGGGGAGCGCATAGCAGATTGGCTGGCGGAGAGGAGCGCATAGCAGATTGGCTGGCGGAGAGGAGCGGATAGCAGATTGGCTGGCGGAGAGGAGCGGATAGCAGGGTGGCTGGCGGAGAGGAGCGGATAGCAGAGTGGCTGGTGGACAGGAGTGGATAGCAGGGATACTGGCGGAGAGGAGCGGTTAGCAGATTGGCAGACACAGCAACGGATAGTAGGGTGGTTGGCGGAGAGGAGCGGATAGCAGGGTGGTTGGCGGGGAGGAGCGGATAGCGGGGTGGTTGTCGGAGAGGAGCGGATAGCAGGGTGGTTGGCGGAGAGGAGCGGATAGCAGATTGACTGGCGGAGATGAGCAGATAACAGGGTGGCTGGCGTAGAGGAGCGGATAGCACATTGGCAGACACAGGAGCGGATAGCAGATTGGCTGGCGGAGAGGAGCGGATAGCAGCTTGGGTGACACAGGAGCGTATAGGAGGGTGGCTGACACAGGAGCGGATAGCAGATTGGCTGGCGGAGAGGAGCGGATAGCAGGGTGGCTGGCGGAGAGGAGCGGATAGCAGGGTGGCTGGCGGAGAGGAGCGGATAGCAGGGTGGCTGGCGGAGAGGAGCGGATAGCAGATTGGCTGGCTGAGAGGAGCGGATAGCAGATTGGCTGGTGTAGAGGAGCGGATAGTAGGGTGGCTGGCAGAGAAGAGAGAATAGCAGGGTGGCTTGTGGAGAGGAGCGGATAGAGGGGTGGTTGGCGGAGAGAAGCGATAGCAGGGTGGCTGGCGGATAGGAGAGGATAGCAGATTGGCTGGAAGAGAGGAGCGGATAGCAGATTGGCTGGCGGAGAGGAGCGGTTAGCAGATTCGCTGGCGGAGAGAAGCGGATAGCAGGGTGGCTGGCGTAGAGGAGCGGATCGCAGGGTGGCTGGCGGAGAGGAGAGGAAAGCAGGGTGGCTTGTGGAGAGGAGCGGATAGCAGGGTGGTTGGCGGAGAGGAGCGGATAGAGGGGTGGTTGGCGGAGAAAAGCGGATAGCAGGGTGGCTGGCGGAGAGGAGTGGATAGCACTTTCGCTGGCGGAGAGGAGCGGATAGCACGGTGGTTGGCGGAGAGGAGCGGATAGCAGATTGGCTGGCAAAGATGAGCGGATGGCAGATTGGCTGACACAGGAGCGGATAGCAGGATGGCTGGCGGAGAGGAGCGGATAGCAGGGTGGCTGGCGGAGAGGAGCGGATAGCAGATTGCCTGTCGGAGAGGAGCGGATAGCAGGGTGGCTGGCGGAGAGGAGCGGATAGCAGGGTGGCTGACACAGGAGTGGATAGAAGGGTGGCTGGCGGAGAGGAGCGGATAGCTGATTGGTTGGGGGAGAGGGGCGGATAGCAGATTGGCTGATGGAGAGGAGCAGATAGCAGATTGGCTGACACAGGAGCGGATAACTGGGTGGCTGGCGGAGAGGAGCGGATAGAAGATTGGCTTGCAAAGAGGAGAGGATAGCAGGGTGGCTGAAACAGGATCTGATAGCAGATTGGCTGCGGAGAGGAGCGGATAGCAGGGTGGTTGGCGGAGAGGAGCGGATAGCAGGTTGGTTGGCGGAGTGGAGCGTATAGCAGATTGGCTGGCGGAGAAGAGTGGATAGCAGATTGGATGGCGGAGAGGAGCGGATAGCAGGGTGGCTGGCGGAGAGGAGCGGATAACAGGGTGGCTGGCGGAGAGGAGCGGATAGCAGATTGGCTGACACAGGAGCGAATGGCAGATTGGCTGGCGGAGAGTAGCGGATAGCAGGGTAGCTGGCGGAGAGTAGCGGATAGCAGGGTGGTTGGCGGAGAGGAGCGGATAGCAGATTGGCTGACACAGGAACAGATAGCAGTTTGGCAGGCAGAGAGGAGCGGATAGCAGGGTGGTTGGCGGGGAGGAGCGGATAGCGGGGTGGTTGGCGGGGAGGAGCGGATAGCGGGGTGGTTGGCGGAGAGGAGCGGATAGCAGATTGACTGGCGGAGATGAGCGGATAGCAGATTGGCTGGTAGAGAGGAGCGGATAGCAGGTTGGCTGGCGGAGGGGAGCGCATAGCAGATTGGCTGGCGGAGAGGAGCGCATAGCAGATTGGCTGGCGGAGAGGAGCGGATAGCAGAGTGGCTGGTGGACAGGAGTGGATAGCAGGGATACTGGCGGAGAGGAGCAGTTAGCAGATTGGCAGACACAGGAGCGGATAGCAGATTGGCTGGCGGAGAGGAGCGGATAGCAGATTGGCTGACGGAGAGGAGCGGATAGCAGGGTGGCTGACACAGTAGCGGATAGCAGATTGGCTGGCGGAGAGGAGCGGATAGCAGATTGGCTGGCGGAGAGGAGCGGATAGCAGATTTGCTGACGTTGAGGAGCGGATAGCAGGGTGGCTGGCGGAGAGGAGCGGACAACAGGGTGGCTGGCGGAGAGGAGCGGATAGCTGGGTGGCTGGTGGAGAGGAGCGGATAGCTGGCTGGCTGACGCAGGAGCGGATAGCAGATTGGCTGGCAAAGAGGAGCGGATAGCAGATTGCCTGACGGACAGGAGCGGATAGTAAATTTGCTGACGGAGAGGAGCGGATAGCAGGGTGGCTGGCGGAGAGGAGCGGATAGCAGGGTGGCTGACGGAGAGGAGCGGATAGCACATTGGCTGACACAGGAGCGGATAGTAGATTTGCTGACAGAGAGGAGCGGATAGCAGATTGGCTGGCGGAAAGGAGCGGATAGCAGGGTGGCTGACGGAGAGGAGCGGATAGCAGATTGTCTGGCAAAGAGGAGCGGGTCGCAGATTGGCTGTCAAAGAGGAGCGGATAGCAGATGGCTGACACAGGAGCGGATAGCAGATTGGCTGACGGACAGGAGCGGATAGCAGTGTGGCTGACGGAGACGAGCAGATAGCAGGGTGGCTGACACAGTACCGGATAGCAGATTGGCTGGCAAACAGGAGCGGATAGCAGATTGGATGACACAGGAGCGGATAGCAGATTGGCTGGCGGAGAGGAGTGGATAGCAGGGTGGCTGGCGGAGAGGAGTGGATAGCAGGGTGGCTGGCGGAGAGGAGTGGATAGCAGGGTGGCTGGCGGAGAGGAGCGGATAGCAGGGTGGCTGGTGGAGAGGAGCGGATAGCAGGGTGGCTGGCAAAGAGGAGCGGGTAGCAGATTGGCTGACGGAGAGGAGCGGAAAGCAGGGTGGCTGGCAGAGAGGAGCGGATAGCAGGGTGGCTGGAGGAGAGGAGCTGATAGCAGGGTGGCTGGCGGAGAGGAGCGGATATCAGATTGGATGACACATGAGCGGATACAGATTGGCTGGAGGAGAGGAGTGGATACCAGATTGGCTGGCAGAAAGGAGTGGATAGCAGGGTGGCTGGCGGAGAGGAGCGGATAGCTGGGTGGCTGGTTGAGAGGAGCGGATAGCTGGGTGGCTGGTTTAGAGGAGCGGATAGCAGGGTGGCTGGCGGAAAGGAGCTGATAGCAGGGTGGCTGACGGAGAGGAGCGGATAGCAGATTGGCTGGCAAAGAGGAGCGGGTCGCAGATGGCTGACACAGGAGCGGATACCAGTGTGGCTGACAGAGAGGAGCGGATACCAGTGTGGCTGACGGAGAGGAGCGGATAGCAGGGTGGCTGGCGGAGAGGAGCGGATAGCAGGGTCGCTGGCGGAGAGGAGCGGACAGCAGGGTGGCTGGCGGAGAGGAGCGGATAACAGGGTGGCTGGCCGAGAGGAGCGGATAGCAGGGTGGCTGGTGGAGAGGAGCGGATAGCAGATTGCCTGGCAAAGAGGAGAGGATCGCAGATTGCCTGGCAAAGAGGAGCGGATAGCAGATTGGCTGACACAGGAGCGGATAGCAGATTGGCTGACGGAGAGGAGCGGATAGCAGATTGGCTGACGGAGAGGAGCGGATAGCAGGGTGGCTGGCAAAGAGAAGCGGATAGCAGATTGGCTGACACAGGAGCGGATAGGAGGGTGGCTGACGGAGAGGAGCGGATAGCAGGGTGGCTGGCGAAGAGGAGCGGATAGTAGGGTGGCCGGCAAAGAGGGGCGGATAGCAGGGTGGCTGACGGAGATGAGCGTATAGGAGATTGGCTGACGGAGAGGAGCCGATAGGAGATTGGCTGGCAAAGAGGAGCGGATAGCAGGGTGGCTGTGTGATAGAGTAGGGAGTAGGGACTGTCTGTGTGGGGGATCGGAGAGCCAGGGATTTTAGGTGAGATGCAGGTATTCAGACTGTAAGATGAGCTAGGCCTGGGGGAAGGGAGTTGACACCTCTGCGGAGGAGGTAGACAAAGAAAAGGAGCTGAGAAGGAGGGTGGGGCTGACTGGAGTTGGCTGGGGAACAGAGGGGAAGCAGAGAGAGAGGGCTCTGATCCCCGAGGGGGGCTGTGAGGCCCCAAGATGGACCTAACCGGGGGATCCGGTTATCTGTGCCTGCAACACCCGTGTTGGACTGTGTTCCTGTCGTCTAAATAAACCTTCTACTTTACTGGCTGGTTGAGAGTCCTGGTGAATCGGCAGGGAGACCGGGGGTGCAGGGCCTGACTCCCCCACACTCCGTGACCTGCATCTCACCTAAAATCCCTGGCTCTCCCATCCCCCACACAGACAGTCCCTACTCCCTACTCCATCACACCTCTCCCCCCTCCGAGACTGAACTGCGCGGGGTCACTTTGCCCAGTGACCCGGGGAAGTTTGGACCCACCTACATTCCCATGGCTGCCCCAGAGTCCCCCCCCGTTCTGGGGGAAGAGTTACCCCAGGTCATTCCAGGTTCCTGCCCCCCTGTAGTGTGGGGGGACTCGAGGACACTTGCAGGTTGCAGGGGGGAAGCCTTATGCCGCCCGGGCCCTTTCCCCACCCCAGTGACCCTGGGGTGCACGCTGGGCTGGGGCCTTCTCCCCACATTCCAGTCTGGGGGGCCGTGATTCGGGCTCTCTCGGTTCAGAGCCCCCCTTTTGACCCTGGCCCCCCTCTGGACAGGCTTCTCGGGGCGGGGCAAGGGTCTTACAGCCATCTTCCCCCTGTCCCGGGCCTTCCTCCCCCTCTGGCAGAGGTTACAGGAGCGGCAGTGCTGCCGGACATGGGCAAAGACCCTCACAGCCCCCCTCGGGGATCAGAGCCCTCTCTCTCTGCTTCCCCTCTGTTCCCCAGCCAACTCCAGTCAGCCCCACCCTCCTCCTCAGCTCCTTTATTTGTCTACCTCCTCAGCAGAGGTGTCATCTCCCCTCCCCCCGGTCTAGCTCATCTTACAGTCTGAATACCTGCATCTCACCTAAAATCCCTGGCTCTCCCATCCCCCACACAGACAGTCCCTACTCCCTACTCCATCACACAGCCACCCTGCTATCCGCTCCTCTTTGCCAGCCACCCTGCTATCCGCTCCTGTGTCAGCAACCCTGCTATCCGCTCCTCTCCGCCAGCAAATCTGCTATCCGCTCCTCACCGCCACCCACCCTGCTATCCGCTCCTCTGTCAGCCAGCCTGCTATCCGCTCCTGTGTCAGCCAGCCTGCTATCCGCTCCTGTGTCAGCCAGACTGCTATCCGCTCCTCTCTGCCAGCAACCCTGCTATCCGCTCATCTCCACCAGCCAATCTGCTATCCGCTCCTCTCCGCCACCCACCCTGCTATCCGCTCCTGTGTCAGCCAGCCTGCTATCCGCTCCTCTCCGCCAGCCACCCTGCTTTCCGCTCCTCTCCGCCAGCCAATCTGCTACCCGCTCCTCTCCGCCAGCCACCCTGCTATCCGCTCCTCTCCGCCAGCCACCCTGCTATCCGCTCCTCTCCGCCAGCCACCCTGCTATCCACTCCTCTCCGCCAGCCACCCTGCTTTCCGCTCCTCTCCGTCAGCCAATCTGCTACCCGCTCCTCTTTGCCAGCCACCCTGCTATCCTCTCCTCTCCGCCAGCCACCCTGCTTTCCGCTCCTCTCCGTCAGCCAATCTGCTACCCGCTCCTCTCCGCCACCCACCCTGCTATCCGCTCCTGTGTCAGCCACCCTGCTATCCGCTCCTCTCCGCCAGCCAATCTGCTATCCGCCCTCTCCGCCAGTCACCCTGCTATCCGCCCCTCTCCGCCAGCCACCCTGCTATCCGCTTCTCTCCGCCAGCCAATCTGCTATCCGCTCCTGTGTCAGCCACCCTGCTATCCGCTCCTCTCCGCCAGCCAATCTGCTATCCGCCCCGCTCCGCCAGCCACCCTGCTATCCGCCCCTCTCCGCCAGCCACCCTGCAATCCGCCCCTCTCCGGCAGCCAATCTGCTATCCGCTCCTCTCCGCCAGCCAATCTGCTATCCGCTCCTGTGTCAGCCACCCTGCTATCTGCTCCTCTCCACCAGCCAATCTTCTATACGCCCCTCTCCGCCAGCCAATCTGCTATCCGCCCATCTCCGCCAGTCACCCTGCTATCCGCCCCTCTCCGCAAGCCACCCTGCTATACGCCCCTCTCCGCCAGCCACCCTGCTATCCGCTCCTCTCCGCCAGCCACCCTGCTATCCGCTCCTCTCCGCCAGCCACCCTGCTATCCGCTCCTCTCCGCCAGCCTATCTGCTATCCGCCCCTCTCCGCCAGCCAATCTGCTATCCGCCCCTCTCCGCCAGCCACCCTGCTATCCACTCCTGTGTCAGCCACCCTGCTATCCGCTCCTCTCCGCCAGCAACCCTGCTATCTGCTCCTGTGTCAGCAACCCTGTTATCCGCTCCTCTCCGCCAGCCAATCTGCTATCCGCTCCTCTCCGTCACCCACCGTGCTATCCGCTCCTGTGTCAGCCACCCTGGTATCCGCTCCTCTCCGCCAGCCACCCTGCTATCCGCTCCTCTCCGCCAGACACCCTGCTATCCGCCCATCTCCGCCACCCTATCTGCTATCCGCTCCTGTGTCAGCCAGTCTGGTATCCGCTCCTCTCCGCTAGCCAATCAGCTATCCGCTCCTCTCCGCCAGCCAATCTGCTATCCGCCCCTCTCCGCCTGCCAATCTGCTATCCGCTCCTCTCCGCCAGCCACCCTGCTATCCGCCCCACTGTGCCAGCCAATCTGCTATCTGATCCTCTTCGCCAGTCAATCTGCTATCTGCTCCTGTGTCAGCCACCCTGCTATCCGCCCCACTGTGCCAGCCAATCTGCTATCTGATCCTCTCCGCCAGCCACCCTGTTATCCGCTCCTCTCTGCCACCCAACCTTCTATCCGCTCCTGTGTCAGCCACCCTGCTATCCGCTCATCTCTGCCAGCCAATCTGCTATCCGCTCCTCTCCACCATCCACCCTGCTATTCACCCCTCTCCGCCAGACAATCTGCTATCCAATCCTCTCCGCCAGCCAATCTGCTATCCGCTCCTGGGTCAGCCAATCTGCTATCCGCCCCTCTCCGCCAGCCACCCTGCTATCCGCTCCTGTGTCAGCCACCCTGCTATCCGCTCCTCTCTGCCAGCCAATCTGCTATCCGCTCCTCTCCGCCAGCCAATCTGCTATCCGGTCCTTTCCGCCAGCGACCCTGCTATCCGGTCCTTTCCGCCAGCCAATCTGCTATCCGTTCCTCTCAGCCAGCCATCCTGCTATCCGCTCATCTCCGCCAGCCATCCTGCTATCCGCTCCTCTCCGCCAGCCACCCTGCTATCCGCTCCTCTCCGCCAGCCACCCTGCTATCCGCCCCTCTGCGCCAGCCACCCTGCTATCCGCCCCTCTGCGCCAGCCACCCTGCTATCCGCCCCTCTGCGCCAGCCACCCTGCTATCCGCCCCTCTGCGCCAGCCACTCTGCTATCCGCCCCTCTGCGCCAGCCACTCTGCTATCCGCCCCTCTCCGCGAGCCACTCTGCTATCCGCCCCTCTCCGCCAGCCAATCTGCTAACCGCTCCTCTCCGCCAGCCAATCTGCTATCCGCTCCTGTGTCAGCCACCCTGCTATCCGCTCCTGTGTCAGCCACCCTGCTATCCGCCCCTCTCCGCCAGCCAATCTGCTATCCGCCCCTCTCCGCCAGTCACCCTGCTATCCGCCCCTCTCCGCCAGCCACCCTGCTATCCGCTTCTCTCCGCCAGCCAATCTGCTATCCGCTCCTGTGTCAGCCACCCTGCTATCCGCTCCTCTCCGCCAGCCAATCTGCTATCCGCCCCCTCCGCCAGCCACCCTGCTATCCGCCCCCTCCGCCAGCCACCCTGCTATCCGCCCCTCTCCGCCAGCCAATCTGCTAACCGCTCCTCTCCGCCAGCCAATCTGCTATCCGCTCCTGTGTCAGCCACCCTGCTATCCGCTCCTCTCCGCCAGCCAATCTGCTATCCGCCCCCTCCGCCAGTCACCCTGCTATCCGCCCCTCTCCGCCAGCCACCCTGCTATCCGCTCCTCTCCGCCAGCCAATCTGCTATCCGCTCCTCTCCGCCAGCCACCCTGCTATCCGCTCCTCTCCGCCAGCCACCCTGCTATCCGCTCCTCTCCGCCAGCCACCCTGCTATCCGCTGCTCTCCGCCAGCCACCCTGCTATCTGCTGCTCTCCGCCAGCCACTCTGCTATCCGCTCCTCTCCGCCAGCCACCCTGCTATCCGCCCCTCTGCGCCAGCCACTCTGCTATCCGCCCCTCTGCGCCAGCCACTCTGCTATCCGCCCCTCTCCGCGAGCCACTCTGCTATCCGCCCCTCTCCGCCAGCCAATCTGCTAACCGCTCCTCTCCGCCAGCCAATCTGCTATCCGCTCCTGTGTCAGCCACCCTGCTATCCGCTCCTGTGTCAGCCACCCTGCTATCCGCCCCTCTCCGCCAGCCAATCTGCTATCCGCCCCTCTCCGCCAGTCACCCTGCTATCCGCCCCTCTCCGCCAGCCACCCTGCTATCCGCTTCTCTCCGCCAGCCAATCTGCTATCCGCTCCTGTGTCAGCCACCCTGCTATCCGCTCCTCTCCGCCAGCCAATCTGCTATCCGCCCCCTCCGCCAGCCACCCTGCTATCCGCCCCCTCCGCCAGCCACCCTGCTATCCGCCCCTCTCCGCCAGCCACCCTGCTATCCGCTCCTCTCCGCCAGCCAATCTGCTATCCGCTCCTCTCCGCCAGCCACCCTGCTATCCGCTCCTCTCCGCCAGCCACCCTGCTATCCGCTCCTCTCCGCCAGCCACTCTGCTATCCGCCCCTCTCCGCCAGCCAATCTGCTAACCGCTCCTCTCCGCCAGCCAATCTGCTATCCGCTCCTGTGTCAGCCACCCTGCTATCCGCTCCTGTGTCAGCCACCCTGCTATCCGCCCCTCTCCGCCAGCCAATCTGCTATCCGCCCCTCTCCGCCAGTCACCCTGCTATCCGCCCCTCTCCGCCAGCCACCCTGCTATCCGCTTCTCTCCGCCAGCCAATCTGCTATCCGCTCCTGTGTCAGCCACCCTGCTATCCGCTCCTCTCCGCCAGCCAATCTGCTATCCGCCCCCTCCGCCAGCCACCCTGCTATCCGCCCCCTCCGCCAGCCACCCTGCTATCCGCCCCTCTCCGCCAGCCACCCTGCTATCCGCTCCTCTCCGCCAGCCAATCTGCTATCCGCTCCTCTCCGCCAGCCACCCTGCTATCCGCTCCTCTCCGCCAGCCACCCTGCTATCCGCTCCTCTCCGCCAGCCACCCTGCTATCCGCTGCTCTCCGCCAGCCACCCTGCTATCTGCTGCTCTCCGCCAGCCACTCTGCTATCCGCTCCTCTCCGCCAGCCACCCTGCTATCCGCTCCTCTCCGCCAGCCACCCTGCTATCCGCTCCTCTCCGCCAGCCACCCTGCTATCCACTCCTCTCCGCCAGCCACTCTGCTATCCGCTCCTCTCCGCCAGCCACCCTGCTATCCGCTCCTCTCCGCCAGCCACCCTGCTATCCGCTCCTCTCTTCCAGCCACCCTGCTATCCGCTCCTCTCTTCCAGCCACCCTGCTATCCGCTCCTCTTTGCCAGCCACCCTGCTATCCGCTCCTCTTTGCCAGCCAATCTGCTATCTGCTCCTCTCCGCCATCCAATCTGCTATCTGCTTATATCTGTCAGCCACCCTGCTATCCGCCCCACTGTGCCAGCCAATCTGCTATCCGCTCCTGTGTCAGCCACCCTGCTATCCACTCCTCTCCGCCAGCCACCCTGCTATCCGCTCCTCTCCGCCAGCCAATCTACTATCCGCTGCTCTCCGCCAGCCACCCTGCTATCCGCTCCTCTTTCCAGCCAATCTGCTATCCGCTCCTCTCCGCCATCCAATCTGTTATCCGTTCCTCTCCGCCAGCCACCCTGCTATCCGCTCTTCTCCCTCAGCCACCCTGCTATCCGCTCCTCTCTTCCAGCCACCCTGCTATCCGCTCCTCTCTTCCAGCCACCCTGCTATCCGCTCCTCTCTTCCAGCCACCCTGCTATCCGCTCCTCTCTTCCAGCCACCCTGCTATCCGGTCCTCTTTGCCAGCCACCCTGCTATCCGCTCCTCTTTGCCAGCCACCCTGCTATCCGCTCCTCTTTGCCAGCCACCCTGCTATCCGCTCCTCTCCGCCATCCAATCTGCTATCCGCTCCTCTCACTCAGCCACCCTGCTATCCGCTCCTCTCCGCCAACCACCCTGCTATCCGCTACTCTCCGCCAGCCAATCTCCTATCGGCTGCTCTCCGCCAGCCACCCTGCTATCCGCTCCTCTCCGCCAACCACCCTGCTATCCGTTCCTCTCCGCCAGCCGCTCCGCCAGCCACCCTGATATCCGCTCCTCTCCGCCAGCCAATCTGCTATCCGCTCCCCTCCGCCAACCACCCTGCTATCTGCTGCTCTCCGCCAACCACCCTGCTATCTGCTGCTCTCCGCCAGCCACCCTGCTATCTGCTGCTCTCCGCCAGCCACCCTGCTATCTGCTGCTCTCCGCCAGCCACCCTGCTATCTGCTGCTCTCCGCCAGCCACCCTGCTATCTGCTGCTCTCCGCCAGCCACCCTGCTATCTGCTGCTCTCCGCCAGCCACCCTGCTATCTGCTGCTCTCCGCCAGCCACCCTGCTATCTGCTGCTCTCCGCCAGCCAATCTGCTATCCGCTCCTCTCCGCCAGCCACCCTGCTATCCGCTCCTCTCCGCCAGCCACCCTGCTATCCGCTCCTCTCCGCCAGCCACCCTGCTATCCGCTCCTCTGTCAGCCACCCTGCTATCCGCTCCTCTCTTCCAGCCACCCTGCTATCCGCTCCTCTTTGCCAGCCACCCTGCTATCCGCTCCTCTTTGCCAGCCAATCTGCTATCCGCTCCTCTCCGCCATCCAATCTGCTATCTGCTTATATCTGTCAGCCACCCTGCTATCCGCCCCACTGTGCCAGCCAATCTGCTATCCGCTCTTGTGTCAGCCAATTTGCTATCCGCTCCTGTGTCAGCCACCCTGCTATCCACTCCTCTCCGCCAGCCACCCTGCTATCCGCTCCTCTCCGCCAGCCAATCTACTATCCGCTGCTCTCCGCCAGCCACCCTGCTATCCGCTCCTCTTTGCCAGCCAATCTGCTATCCGCTCCTCTCTGCCATCCAATCTGTTATCCGTTCCTCTCCACCAGCCACCCTGCTATCCGCTCTTCTCCCTCAGCCACCCTGCTATCCGCTCCTCTCTTCCAGCCACCCTGCTATCCGCTCCTCTCTTCCAGCCACCCTGCTATCCGCTCCTCTCTTCCAGCCACCCTGCTATCCGCTCCTCTCTTCCAGCCACCCTGCTATCCGCTCCTCTCTTCCAGCCACCCTGCTATCCGCTCCTCTCTTCCAGCCACCCTGCTATCCGCTCCTCTTTGCCAGCCACCCTGCTATCCGCTCCTCTTTGCCAGCCAATCTGCTATCCGCTCCTCTCCGCCATCCAATCTGCTATCCGCTCTTCTCACTCAGCCACCCTGCTATCCGCTCCTCTCACTCAGCCACCCTACTGCTATTCGCCCCTCTTTGCCAGCCACCCTACTATCCGCCCCTCTTTGCCAGCCAATCTGCTATCCGCTCCTCTCCGCCAGCCAATCTGCTATCCGCTCCTCTCCGCCAGCCAATCTGCTATCCGCTCCTCTCCGCCAGCCAATCTGCTATCCGCTCCTGTGTCAGCCACCCTGCTATCTGCCCCTCTCCGCCAGCCACCCTGCTATCCGCCCCTCTCCGCCAGCCACCCTGCTATCCGCTCTTCTCACTCAGCCACCCTGCTATCCGCTCCTCTCACTCAGCCACCCTGCTATCCGCTCCTCTCCGCCAACCACCCTGCTATCCGCTCCTCTCCGCCAGCCAATCTCCTATCGGCTGCTCTCCGCCAGCCACCCTGCTATCCGCTCTTCTCACTCAGCCACCCTGCTATCCGCTCCTCTCCGCCAACCACCCTGCTATCCGTTCCTCTCCGCCAGCCGCTCCGCCAGCCACCCTGATATCCGCTCCTCTCCGCCAGCCAATCTGCTATCCGCTCCCCTCCGCCAACCACCCTGCTATCCGCTCCTCTCAGGAAGCCACCCTGCTATCCACTCCTCTCCGCCAGCCAATCTGCTATCTGCCCCCTCCGCCAGACACCCTGCAGTCCTCTCCTGTGTCAGCCAATCTGCTATCCGCCCCTCTTTGCCAGCCACCCTACTATCCGCCCCTCTCCGCCAGGAAATCTGCTATCCGCCCCTCTCCACCTGCCAATCTGCTATACGCTCCTGTGTCAGCCACCCTTCTATCCGCCCCTCTTTGCCAGCCACCCTGCTATCCGCCCGTCTCCGCCAGCCACCCTGCTATCCGCTCCTCTGTCAGCCACCCTGCTATCCGCTCCTCTGTCAGCCACCCTGCTATCCGCTCCTCTGTCAGCCACCCTGCTATCCGCTCCTCTGTCAGCCACCCAGCTATCCGCTTCTCTGTCAGCCACCCTACTATCCGCCCCTCTCCCCCAGCCAATCTGCTATCCGCCCCTCTCCCCCAGCCAATATGCTATCAGTTCCTCTCCGCCAGCCAATCTGCTATCCGCTCCTCTCCTCCAGCCACCCTGCTATCCGATCCTCTCCGCCAGCCACCCTGCTATCCGCTCCTCTCCGTCAGCCACCCTGCTATCCGCTCCTCTGTCAGCCACCCTGCTATCCGCTCCTCTGTCAGCCACCCTGCTATCCGCCCCTCTCCCCCAGCCAATCTGCTATCCGCCCCTCTCCCCCAGCCAATATGCTATCAGCTCCTCTCCGCCAGCCAATCTGCTATCCGCTCCTCTCCTCCAGCCACCCTGCTATCCGATCCTCTCCGCCAGCCACCCTGCTATCCGCTCCTCTCCGTCAGCCACCCTGCTATCCGCTCCTCTCCGTCAGCCAATCTGCTATCCGCTCCTCTCCGCCAGCCACCCTGGTATCCGCTCCTTTTCTCCAGCCACCCTGCTATCCGCTCTTCTCCGTCAGCCACCCTACTGCTATTCGCCCCTCTTTGCCAGCCACCCTACTATCCGCCCCTCTCCGCCAGCCAATCTGCTATCCGCTCCTCTCCGCCAGCCAATCTGCTATCCGCTCCTCTCCGCCAGCCAATCTGCTATCCGCTCCTGTGTCAGCCACCCTGCTATCCGCCCGTCTCCGCCAGCCACCCTGCTATCCGCCCGTCTCCGCAAGCCACCCATCTGCTATCCGCCCCTCTCCGCCAGCCACCCTGCTATCCGCCCCTCTCCGCCAGCCACCCTGCTATCCGCTCCTCTCCGCCAGCCAATCTGCTATCCGCTCCTCTCCGCCAGCCAATCTGCTATCCGCCCCTCTCCGCCAGCCAACGTGCTATCCGCCCCTCTCCGCCTGCCACCCTGCTATCCACTCCTGTGTCAAGCACCCTGCTATGCGCTCCTCTCCGCCAGCAACCCTGCTATCTGCTCCTGTGTCAGCAACCCTGCTATCCGCCCCTCTCCGCCAGCCAATGTGCTATCCGTCCCTCTCCGCCAGCCAATGTGCTATCCGCCCCTCTCCGCCTGCCACCCTGCTATCCACTCCTGTGTCAGCCACCCTGCTATCCGCTCCTCTCCGCCACCAACCCTGCTATCTGCTCCTGTGTCAGCAACCCTGCTATCCGCTCCTCTCCGCCAGCCAATCTGCTATCCGCTCCTCTCCGCCAGCCAATCTGCTATCCGCTCCTCTCCGCCAGCCACCCTGCTATCCGCTCCTCTCCGCCAGACACCCTGCTATCCGCTCCTCTCCGCCAGACACCCTGCTATCCGCTCCTCTCCGCCAGACACCCTGCTATCCGCCCATCTCCGCCACCCTATCTGCTATCTGCTCCTCTCCGCCAGCCACCCTGCTATCTGCTTATATCTGTCAGCTACCCTGCTATCCGCCCCACTGTGCCAGCCAATCTGCTATCTGATCCTCTTCGCCAGTCAATCTGCTATCCGCTCCTGTGTCAGCCACCCTGCTATCCGCCCCACTGTGCCAGCCAATCTGCTATCTGATCCTCTCCGCCAGCCACCCTGTTATCCGCTCCTCTCCGCCAGCCAATCTGCTATCCGCTCCTCTCTGCCACCCAACCTTCTATCCGCTCCTGTGTCAGCCACCCTGCTATCCGCTCATCTCTGCCAGCCAATCTGCTATCCGCTCCTCTCCACCATCCACCCTGCTATTCGCCCCTCTCCGCCAGACAATCTGCTATCCAATCCTCTCCGCCAGCCAATCTGCTATCCGCTCCTGTGTCAGCCACCCTGCTATCCGCCCCTCTCCGCCAGCCACCCTGCTATCCGCTCCTCTCCGCCAGCCACCCTGCTATCCGCTCCTCTCCGCCAGCCACCCTGCTATCCGCTCCTCTCCGCCAGCCAATCTGCTATCTGCTGCTCTCCGCCAGCCACCCTGCTATCTGCTGCTCTCCGCCAGCCACCCTGCTATCTGCTGCTCTCCGCCAGCCACCCTGCTATCCGCTCCTCTGTCAGCCAATATGCTATCCTCTCCTATTTGAGAGCCAATCTGCTATCCGCTCTTGTGTCAGCCAATTTGCTATCCGCTCCTGTGTCAGCCACCCTGCTATCCGCTCCTCTCCGACAGCCACCCTGCTATCCGTTCCTCTCCGCCAGCCGCTCCGCCAGCCACCCTGCTATCCGCTCCTCTTTGCCAGCCAATCTGCTATCCGCTCCTCTCACTCAGCCAGCCAATCTGCTATCCGCTCCTCTCACTCAGCCACCCTGCTATCCGCTCCTCTCCGCCAACCACCCTGCTATCCGCTCCTCTCCGCCAGCCAATCTCCTATCCGCTGCTCTCCGCCAGCCACCCTGCTATCCGCTCCTCTCCGCCAACCACCCTGCTATCCGTTCCTCTCCGCCAGCCGCTCCGCCAGCCACCCTGCTATCCGCTCCCCTCCGCCAACCACCCTGCTATCCGCTCCCCTCCGCCAACCACCCTGCTATCCGCTCCTATCCGCCAGCCACCCTGCTATCCGCTCCTCTCCGCCAGCCAATCTGCTATCCGCTCCTCTCCGCCAGCCAATCTGCTATCCGCTCCTCTCCGCCAGCCACCCTGCTATCCGCTCCTCTCCGCCAGACACCCTGCTATCCGCTCCTCTCCGCCAGACACCCTGCTATCCGCTCCTCTCCGCCAGACACCCTGCTATCCGCCCATCTCCGCCACCCTATCTGCTATCTGCTCCTCTCCGCCAGCCACCCTGCTATCTGCTTATATCTGTCAGCTACCCTGCTATCCGCCCCACTGTGCCAGCCAATCTGCTATCTGATCCTCTTCGCCAGTCAATCTGCTATCCGCTCCTGTGTCAGCCACCCTGCTATCCGCCCCACTGTGCCAGCCAATCTGCTATCTGATCCTCTCCGCCAGCCACCCTGTTATCCGCTCCTCTCCGCCAGCCAATCTGCTATCCGCTCCTCTCTGCCACCCAACCTTCTATCCGCTCCTGTGTCAGCCACCCTGCTATCCGCTCATCTCTGCCAGCCAATCTGCTATCCGCTCCTCTCCACCATCCACCCTGCTATTCGCCCCTCTCCGCCAGACAATCTGCTATCCAATCCTCTCCGCCAGCCAATCTGCTATCCGCTCCTGTGTCAGCCACCCTGCTATCCGCTCCTCTCCGCCAGCCACCCTGCTATCCGCTCCTCTCCGCCAGCCACCCTGCTATCCGCTCCTCTCCGCCAGCCACCCTGCTATCCGCTCCTCTCCGCCAGCCAATCTGCTATCTGCTGCTCTCCGCCAGCCACCCTGCTATCTGCTGCTCTCCGCCAGCCACCCTGCTATCTGCTGCTCTCCGCCAGCCACCCTGCTATCCGCTCCTCTGTCAGCCAATATGCTATCCTCTCCTATTTGAGAGCCAATCTGCTATCCGCTCTTGTGTCAGCCAATTTGCTATCCGCTCCTGTGTCAGCCACCCTGCTATCCGCTCCTCTCCGACAGCCACCCTGCTATCCGTTCCTCTCCGCCAGCCGCTCCGCCAGCCACCCTGCTATCCGCTCCTCTTTGCCAGCCAATCTGCTATCCGCTCCTCTCACTCAGCCAGCCAATCTGCTATCCGCTCCTCTCACTCAGCCACCCTGCTATCCGCTCCTCTCCGCCAACCACCCTGCTATCCGCTCCTCTCCGCCAGCCAATCTCCTATCCGCTGCTCTCCGCCAGCCACCCTGCTATCCGCTCCTCTCCGCCAACCACCCTGCTATCCGTTCCTCTCCGCCAGCCGCTCCGCCAGCCACCCTCCTATCCGCTCCCCTCCGCCAACCACCCTGCTATCCGCTCCCCTCCGCCAACCACCCTGCTATCCGCTCCTATCCGCCAGCCACCCTGCTATCCGCTCCTCTCAGGAAGCCACCCTGCTATCCACTCCTCTCCGCCAGCCAATCTGCTATCCGCTCCTCTCCGCCAGCCAATCTGCTATCTGCCCCCTCCGCCAGACACCCTGCAGTCCTCTCCTGTGACAGCCAATCTGCTATCCGCCCCTCTTTGCCAGCCACCCTACTATCCGCCCCTCTCCGCCAGGAAATCTGCTATCCGCCCCTCTCCACCTGCCAATCTGCTATACGCTCCTGTGTCAGCCACCCTTCTATCCGCCCGTCTCCGCCAGCCACCCTGCTATCCGCCCGTCTCCGCCAGCCACCCTGCTGTCCGCTCCTCTGTCAGCCACCCTGCTGTCCGCTCCTCTGTCAGCCAACCTGCTGTCCGCTCCTCTGTCAGCCAACCTGCTGTCCGCTCCTCTGTCAGCCACCCTGCTGTCCGCTTCTCTGTCAGCCACCCTACTATCCGCCCCTCTCCTTCAGCCACCCTGCTATCCGCTCTTCTCCGTCAGCCACCCTGCTATCCGCTCTTCTCCGTCAGCCACCCTGCTATCCGCTCCTCTCCGTCAGCCACCCTGCTATCCGCTCCTCTCCGAAAGACACCCTGCTATCCGCTCCTCTCCGCCAGCCACCCTGCTATCCGCCCTCTCCGCCAGTCACCCTGCTATCCGCCCTCTCCGCCAGTCACCCTGCTATCCGCCCCTCTCCGCCAGCCACCCTGCTATCTGCTTCTCTCCGCCAGCCAATCTGCTATCCGCTCCTGTGTCAGCCACCCTGCTATCCGCTCCTCTCCGCCAGCCAATCTGCTATCCGCCCCCTCCGCCAGCCACCCTGCTATCCGCCCCTCTCCGCCAGCCACCCTGCTATCTGCTGCTCTCCGCCAGCCACCCTGCTATCTGCTGCTCTCCGCCAGCCACCCTGCTATCTGCTGCTCTCCGCCAGCCACCCTGCTATCTGCTGCTCTCCGCCAGCCACCCTGCTATCTGCTGCTCTCCGCCAGCCACCCTGCTATCTGCTGCTCTCCGCCAGCCACCCTGCTATCTGCTGCTCTCCGCCAGCCACCCTGCTATCTGCTGCTCTCCGCCAGCCACCCTGCTATCTGCTCCTCTCCGCCAGCCACCCTGCTATCCGCTCCTCTGTCAGCCAATATGCTATCCTCTCCTATTTGAGAGCCAATTTGCTATCCGCTCTTGTGTCAGCCAATTTGCTATCCGCTCCTGTGTCAGCCACCCTGCTATCCGCTCCTCTCCGCCAGCCACCCTGCTATCCGCTCCTCTTTGCCGGCCAATCTGCTATCCGCTCCTCTCCGCCATCCAATCTGTTATCCGCTCCTCTCCGCCAGCCACCCTGCTATCCGCTCCTCTCCGCCAGCCACCCTGCTATCCGCTCCTCTCTTCCAGCCACCCTGCTATCCGCTTCTCTCCGCCAGCCACCCTGCTATCCGCTCCTCTTTGCCAGCCAATCTGCTATCCGCTCCTCTCACTCAGCCATCCAATCTGCTATCCGCTCCTCTCACTCAGCCATCCAATCTGCTATCCGCTCCTCTCACTCAGCCACCCTGCTATCCGCTCCTCTCCGCCAACCACCCTGCTATCCGCTCCTCTCCGCCAGCCAATCTCCTATCCGCTGCTCTCCGCCAGCCACCCTGCTATCCGCTCCTCTCCGCCAACCACCCTGCTATCCGTTCCTCTCCGCCAGCCGCTCCGCCAGCCACCCTGATATCCGCTCCTCTCCGCCAGCCAATCTGCTATCCGCTCCCCTCCGCCAACCACCCTGCTATCCGCTCCCCTCCGCCAACCACCCTGCTATCCGCTCCTATCCGCCAGCCACCCTGCTATCCGCTCCTCTCAGGAAGCCACCCTGCTATCCACTCCTATCCGCCAACCAATCTGCTATCCGCTCCTCTCCGCCAGCCAATCTGCTATCTGCCCCCTCCGCCAGACACCCTGCAGTCCTCTCCTGTGTCAGCCAATCTGCTATCCGCCCCTCTTTGCCAGCCACCCTACTATCCGCCCCTCTCCGCCAGGAAATCTGCTATCCGCCCCTCTCCACCTGCCAATCTGCTATACGCTCCTGTGTCAGCCACCCTTCTATCCGCCCCTCTTTGCCAGCCACCCTGCTATCCGCCCGTCTCCGCCAGCCACCCTGCTGTCCGCTCCTCTGTCAGCCACCCTGCTGTCCGCTCCTCTGTCAGCCACCCTGCTGTCCGCTCCTCTGTCAGCCACCCTACTATCCGCTCTTCTCCGTCAGCCACCCTGCTATCCGCTCCTCTCCGTCAGCCACCCTGCTATCCGCTCCTCTCGGTCAGCCACCCTGCTATCCGCTCCTCTCCGTCAGCCACCCTGCTATCCGCTCCTTTTCTCCAGCCACCCAGTTATCCGCTCTTCTCCGTCAGCCACCCTACTGCTATTCGCCCCTCTTTGCCAGCCACTCTGCTATCCGCTCCTCTCCGCCAGCCAATCTGCTATCCGCTCCTGTGTCAGCCACCCTGCTATCCGCTCCTCTCCGCCAGCCAATCTGCTATCCGCCCTCTCCGCCAGTCACCCTGCTATCCGCCCCTCTCCGCCAGCCACCCTGCTATCTGCTTCTCTCCGCCAGCCAATCTGCTATCCGCTCCTGTGTCAGCCACCCTGCTATCCGCTCCTCTCCGCCAGCCAATCTGCTATCCGCCCCCTCCGCCAGTCACCCTGCTATCCGCCCCTCTCCGCCAGTCACCCTGCTATCCGCCCCTCTCCGCCAGCCACCCTGCTATCCGCCCCTCTCCGCCAGCCACCCTGCTATCTGCTGCTCTCCGCCAGCCACCCTGCTATCTGCTGCTCTCCGCCAGCCACCCTGCTATCTGCTGCTCTCCGCCAGCCACCCTGCTATCTGCTGCTCTCCGCCAGCCACCCTGCTATCTGCGGCTCTCCGCCAGCCACCCTGCTATCCGCTGCTCTCCGCCAGCCACCCTGCTATCTGCTGCTCTCCGCCAGCCACCCTGCTATCTGCTGCTCTCCGCCAGCCACCCTGCTATCTGCTGCTCTCCGCCAGCCACCCTGCTATCTGCTGCTCTCCGCCAGCCACCCTGCTATCCGCTCCTCTGTCAGCCAATATGCTATCCTCTCCTATTTGAGAGCCAATTTGCTATCCGCTCTTGTGTCAGCCAATTTGCTATCCGCTCCTCCGCCAGCCACCCTGCTATCCGCTCCTCTCCGCCAGCCACCCTGCTATCCGCTCCTCTCCGCCAGCCAATCTGCTATCTGCTGCTCTCCGCCAGCCAATCTGCTATCGGCTCTTCTCCGTCAGCCAATCTGCTATCGGCTCTTCTCCGTCAGCCACCCTGCTATCTGCTCTTCTCCGTCAGCCACCCTGCTATCCGCTCCTCTGTCAGCCAATATGCTATCCTCTCCTATTTGAGAGCCAATTTGCTATCCGCTCTTGTGTCAGCCAATTTGCTATCCGCTCCTGTGTCAGCCACCCTGCTATCCGCTCCTCTCCGCCAGCCACCCTGCTATCCGCTCCTCTCCGTCAGCCAATCTGCTATCCGCTCTTCTCCGTCAGCCAATCTGCTATCCGCTCTTCTCCGTCAGCCAATCTGCTATCCGCTCTTCTCCGTCAGCCACCCTGCTATCCGCTCGTCTCCGTCAGCCACCCTGCTATCCGCTCCTCTCCGTCAGCCACCCTGCTATCCGCTCCTCTCCGTCAGCCACCCTGCTATCCGCTCCTCTCCGTCAGCCACCCTGCTATCCGCTCCTCTCCGTCAGCCACCCTGCTATCCGCTCCTCTCCGTCAGCCACCCTGCTATCCGCTCCTCTCCGTCAGCCACCCTGCTATCCGCTCCTCTCCGAAAGACACCCTGCTATCCGCTCCTTTTCTCCAGCCACCCAGTTATCCGCTCTTCTCCGTCAGCCACCCTACTGCTATTCGCCCCTCTTTGCCAGCCACTCTGCTATCCGCTCCTCTCCGCCAGCCAATCTGCTATCCGCTCCTGTGTCAGCCACCCTGCTATCCGCTCCTCTCCGCCAGCCAATCTGCTATCCGCCCCTCTCCGCCAGCCACCCTGCTATCTGCTTCTCTCCGCCAGCCAATCTGCTATCCGCTCCTGTGTCAGCCACCCTGCTATCCGCTCCTCTCCGCCAGCCAATCTGCTATCCGCCCCCTCCGCCAGTCACCCTGCTATCCGCCCCTCTCCGCCAGCCACCCTGCTATCCGCCCCTCTCCGCCAGCCACCCTGCTATCCGCTCCTCTCCGCCAGCCACCCTGCTATCCGCTCCTCTCCGCCAGCCAATCTGCTATCCGCTGCTCTCCGCCAGCCACCCTGCTATCCGCTCCTCTTTGCCGGCCAATCTGCTATCCGCTCCTCTCCGCCATCCAATCTGTTATCCGCTCCTCTCTTCCAGCCACCCTGCTATCCGCTCCTCTCTTCCAGCCACCCTGCTATCCACTCCTCTCTTCCAGCCACCCTGCTATCCGCTCCTCTCTTCCAGCCACCCTGCTATCCGCTCCTCTCTTCCAGCCACCCTGCTATCCGCTCCTCTCTTCCAGCCACCCTGCTATCCGCTCCTCTTTGCCAGCCAATCTGCTATCCGCTCCTCTCCGCCATCCAATCTGCTATCCGCTCCTCTCACTCAGCCATCCAATCTGCTATCCGCTCCTCTCACTCAGCCACCCTGCTATCCGCTCCTCTCCGCCAACCACCCTGCTATCCGCTCCTCTCTTCCAGCCACCCTGCTATCCGCTCCTCTTTGCCAGCCAATCTGCTATCCGCTCCTCTCCGCCATCCAATCTGCTATCCGCTCCTCTCACTCAGCCATCCAATCTGCTATCCGCTCCTCTCACTCAGCCACCCTGCTATCCGCTCCTCTCCGCCAACCACCCTGCTATCCACTCCTCTCTTCCAGCCACCCTGCTATCCGCTCCTCTCTTCCAGCCACCCTGCTATCCGCTCCTCTCTTCCAGCCACCCTGCTATCCGCTCCTCTCTTCCAGCCACCCTGCTATCCGCTCCTCTTTGCCAGCCAATCTGCTATCCGCTCCTCTCCGCCATCCAATCTGCTATCCGCTCCTCTCACTCAGCCATCCAATCTGCTATCCGCTCCTCTCACTCAGCCATCCAATCTGCTATCCGCTCCTCTCCGCCAACCACCCTGCTATCCGCTCCTCTCTTCCAGCCACCCTGCTATCCGCTCCTCTTTGCCAGCCAATCTGCTATCCGCTCCTCTTTGCCAGCCAATCTGCTATCCGCTCCTCTCCGCCATCCAATCTGCTATCCGCTCCTCTCACTCAGCCATCCAATCTGCTATCCGCTCCTCTCACTCAGCCACCCTGCTATCCGCTCCTCTCCGCCAACCACCCTGCTATCCGCTCCTCTCTTCCAGCCACCCTGCTATCCGCTCCTCTTTGCCAGCCAATCTGCTATCCGCTCCTCTTTGCCAGCCAATCTGCTATCCGCTCCTCTCCGCCATCCAATCTGCTATCCGCTCCTCTCACTCAGCCATCCAATCTGCTATCCGCTCCTCTCACTCAGCCACCCTGCTATCCGCTCCTCTCCGCCAACCACCCTGCTATCCACTCCTCTCCGCCAGCCAATCTCCTATCCGCTGCTCTCCGCCAGCCACCCTGCTATCCGCTCCTCTCCGCCAACCACCCTGCTATCCGTTCCTCTCCGCCAGCCGCTCCGCCAGCCACCCTGATATCCGCTCCTCTCCGCCAGCCAATCTGCTATCCGCTCCCCTCCGCCAACCACCCTGCTATCCGCTCCTATCCGCCAGCCACCCTGCTATCCGCTCCTCTCACTCAGCCACCCTGCTATCCGCTCCTCTCCGCCAACCACCCTGCTATCCGCTCCTCTCTTCCAGCCACCCTGCTATCCGCTCCTCTTTGCCAGCCAATCTGCTATCCGCTCCTCTCCGCCAGCCAATCTGCTATCTGCCCCCTCCGCCAGACACCCTGCAGTCCTCTCCTGTGTCAGCCAATCTGCTATCCGCCCCTCTTTGCCAGCCACCCTACTATCCGCCCCTCTCCGCCAGGAAATCTGCTATCCGCCCCTCTCTACCTGCCAATCTGCTATACGCTCCTGTGTCAGCCACCTTCTATCCGCCCCTCTTTGCCAGCCACCCTGCTATCCGCCCGTCTCCGCCAGCCACCATGCTATCCGCTCCTCTGTCAGCCACCCTGCTATCCGCTCCTCTGTCAGACACCCTGCTATCCGCTTCTCTGTCAGCCACCCTGCTATCCGCCCCTCTCTGCCAGCCAATCTGCTATCAGCTCCTCTCCCCCAGCCAATATGCTATCAGCTCCTCTCCCCCAGCCAATATGCTATCAGCTCCTCTCCGCCAGCCAATATGCTATCAGCTCCTCTCCTCCAGCCACCCTGCTATCCGCTCTTCTCCTCCAGCCACCCTGCTATCCGCTCTTCTCCGTCAGCCACCCTGCTATCCGCTCTTCTCCGTCAGCCACCCTGCTATCCGCTCCTCTCCGTCAGCCACCCTGCTATCCGCTCCTCTCCGTCAGCCACCCTGCTATCCGCTCCTCTCCGTCAGCCACCCTGCTATCCGCTCCTCTCCGCCAGCCACCCTGCTATCCGCTCCTCTCCGCCAGCCACCCTGCTATCCGCTCCTCTCCGTCTGCCACCCTGCTATCCTCTCCTGTGTCAGCCAATCTGCTATCTGCTCCTCTCCATCAGACAATCTGCTATCCGCTCCTCTTTGCCAGCCACCCTACTATCCGCCCCTCTCCGCCAGCCAGTCTGCTATCCGCCCCTCTCTGCCAGCCAATGTGCTCTCCGCTCCTCTCCGCCAGCCACCCTGCTATCCGCTCCTATGTCAGCCACCCTCCTATCCGCCCCTCTCCGCTAACCACCCTGCTATCCGCTCCTGTGTCAGCCAATCTGCTATCCGCTCCTCTCCGCTAACCACCCTGCTATCCGCTCCTGTGTCAGCCAATCTGCTATCCGCTCCTCTCCGTCAGCCAATCTGCTATCCGCTCCTCTGTCAGCCACCCTGTTATTCGCCCCTCTTTGCCAGCCAATCTGCTATCCGCTCCTCTCCGACAGCCAATCTGCTATCCGCCCCTCTCCGCCAGCCACCCTGCTATCCGCCCCTCTCCGCCAGCCACCCTGCTATCCGCCCCTCTCCGCCAGCCACCCTGCTATCCGCTCCTCTCCGCCAGCCACTCTGCAATCCTCTCCTGTGTCAACCAATCTGCTATCCGCTCCTCTCCGTCTGACACCCTGCTATCCGCTCCTGTGTCAGCCAACCTGCTATCCGCTCCTCTTTGCCAGCCACCCTACTATCCGCCCCTCTCCGCCAGCCAATCTGCTATCCGCCCCTCTCCGCCAGCCAATGTGCTCTCCGCTCCTCTCCGCCAGCCACCATGCTATCCGCTCCTGTTCGCTAATCACCCTGCTATCCGCTCCTGTGTCAGCCAATCTGATATTCGCTCCTCTCCGTCAGCCAAACTGCTATCCGCTCCTCTGTCAGCCACCCTGTTATCCGCCCCTCTTTGCCAGCCAATCTGGTATCCGCTCCTCTCCGACAGCCAATCTGCTATCCGCTCCTGTGTCAGCCACCCTGCTATCTGCTCCTCTCCGCCAGACACTCTGATATCCGCTCCTCTCCGCCAGCCACCCTGCTATCCGCTCCTCTCCGCCAGCCACCCTGCTATCCGCTCCTCTCCGCCAGCCACCCTGCTATCCGCTCCTCTCCGCCAGCCACCCTGCTATCCGCTCCTCTCCGCCAGACACTCTGATATCCGCTCCTCTCCGCCAGCCACCCTGCTATCCGCTCCTCTCCGCCAGCCACCCTGCTATCCGCTCCTCTCCGCCAGACACCCTGCTATCCGCTCCTCTCCGCCAGACACCCTGCTATCCGCTCCTCTCCGCCAGACACCCTGCTATCCGCTCCTCTCCGACCAGCCACCCTGCTATCCGCTCCTCTCCGCCAGCCACCCTGCTATCCGCTCCTCTCCGTCAGCCACACTGCTATCCGCTCCTGTGTCAGCCAATCTGCTATCCGCCCCTCTTTGCCAGCCACCCTACTATCCGCCCCTCTTTGCCAGCCAATCTGCTATCCACCACTCTCCGCCAGCCAATCTGCTATCCGCCCCTCTCCCCCAGCCAGTCTGCTATCCGCTTCTCTCGGTCAGCCACCCTGCTATCCGCTCCTCTCCGCCAGACACCATGCTATAAGCCCCTGTGTCAGCCACACTGCTATCCGCTCCTCTGTCAGCAACCCTACTATAAGCCCCTCTCCGCCAGCCAATCTGCTATCCGCCCCTCTCCACCAACCAATCTGCTATCCGCCCCTCTCCGCCAGCCAATCTGCTATCAGCCCCTCTCCGCCAGCCAATCTGCTATCCACTCCTCTCCGCCAGCCAATCTGCTATCCGCTCCTCTCCGCCAGCCAATCTGCTATCCGCTCCTCTCCGCCAGCCAATCTGCTATCCGCTCCTCTCCGCCAGCCACCCTGCTATCTGCTCCTCTCCGCCACCCACCCTGATATCCACTCCTCTCCGTCAGCCATCCTGCTATCCGCTCCTGTGTCAGCCAATCTGCTATCCGCTTCTCTCCGCCAGCCACCCTGCTATCCGCTCCTCTCCGCCAGCCACCCTGCTATGCACTCCTGTCCGACCAGCCACCCTGCTATCCGCTGCACTCCTCCAGCCACCCTGCTATCCGCTCCACTCCTCCAGCCACCCTGCTATCCGCTCCTCTCCGTCAGCCACCCTGATATCCGCTCCTGTGTCAGCCAATCTGCTATCCGCTCCTCTCCGCCAGCCACCCTGCTATCCGCTCCTCTCCGCCAGCCACCCAGCTATCCGCTCCTTTCCGTCAGCCACCCTGCTATCCGCTCCTCTCCGCCAGCCACCCTGCTATCCGCTCCTCTCCGCCAGCCACCCTGCTATCCGCTCCTCTCCGCCAGCCACCCAGCTATCCGCTCCTCTCCGTCAGCCAATCTGCTATCCGCTCCTTTCCGTCAGCCACCCTGGTATCCGCACCTCTCCGCCACCCAATATGCTATCCGCTCCTCTCCGCCAGCCACTCTGCAATCCTCTCCTGTGTCAACCAATCTGCTATCCGCTCCTCTCCGTCTGACACCCTGCTATCCGCTCCTGTGTCAGCCAGTCTGCTATCCGCTCCTCTTTGCCAGCTACCCTACTATCCGCCCCTCTCCGCCAGCCAATCTGCTATCCGCCCCTCTCCGCCAGCCAATCTGCTATCCGCCCCTCTCCGCCAGCCAATGTGCTCTCCGCTCCTCTCCGCCAGCCACCATGCTATCCGCTCCTCTCCGCTAACCACCCTGCTATCCGCTCCTGTGTCAGCCAATCTGCTATCCGCTCCTCTCCGTCAGCCAATCTGCTATCCGCTCCTCTCCGTCAGCCAATCGGCTATCCGCTCCTCTGTCAGCCACCCTGTTATTCGCCCCTCTTTGCCAGCCAATCTGCTATCCGCTCCTCTCCGACAGCCAATCTGCTATCCGCTCCTATGTCAGCCACCCTGCTATCCGCCCCTCTCCGCCAGCCACCCTGCTATCCGCCCCTCTCCGCCAGCCACCCTGCTATCCGCCCCTCTCCGCCAGCCACCCTGCTATCCGCCCCTCTCCGCCAGCCACCCTGCTATCCGCCTCTCTCCGCCAGCCACCCTGCTATCCGCTCCTCTCCGCCAGCCACTCTGCAATCCTCTCCTGTGTCAACCAATCTGCTATCCGCTCCTCTCCGTCTGACACCCTGCTATCCGCTCCTGTGTCAGCCAATCTGCTATCCGCTCCTCTTTGCCAGCCACCCTACTATCCGCCCCTCTCCGCCAGCCAATCTGCTATCCGCCCCTCTCCTCCAGCCAATCTGCTATCCGCCCCTCTCCGCCAGCCACCATGCTATCCGCTCCTGTTCGCTAATCACCCTGCTATCCGCTCCTGTGTCAGCCAATCTGATATTCGCTCCTCTCCGTCAGCCAAACTGCTATCCGCTCCTCTGTCAGCCACCCTGTTATCCGCCCCTCTTTGCCAGCCAATCTGCTATCCGCTCCTCTCCGACAGCCAATCTGCTATCCGCTCCTCTCCGTCAGCCATCCTACTATCCGCTCCTCTCCGCCAGCCACCCTGCTATCCGCTCCTCTCCGCCAGACACCCTGCTATCCGCTCCTCTCCGCCAGACACCCTGCTATCCGCTCCTCTCCGCCAGACACCCTGCTATCCGCTCCTCTCCGCCAGACACCCTGCTATCCGCTCCTCTCCGACCAACCACCCTGCTATCCGCTCCACTCCTCCAGCAACCCTGCTATCCGCTCCTCTCCGTCAGCCAATCTGCTATCCGCCCCTCTTTGCCAGCCACCCTACTATCCGCCCCTCTTTGCCAGCCAATCTGCTATCCGCCCCTCTCCCCCAGCCAGTCTGCTATCCGCTCCTCTCCGCCAACCAATCTGCTATCCGCCCCTCTCCGCCAACCAATCTGCTATCCGCCCCTCTCCGCCAACCAATCTGCTATCCGCCCCTCTCCGCCAACCAATCTGCTATCCGCCCCTCTCCGCCAGCCAATCTGCTATCCGCCCCTCTCCGCCAGACACCCTGCTATCCGCTCCTCTCCGCCAGACACCCTGCTATCCGCTCCTCTCCGCCAGACACCCTGCTATCCGCTCCTCTCCGCCAGACACCCAGCTATACGCTCCTCTGTCAGCCACCCTGCTATACGCTCCTCTCCGTCAGCCACCCTGCTATCCGCTCCTCTCCGTCAGCCACCCTGCTATCTGCTCCTCTCCGCCAGACACGCTGCTATCCGCCCCTCTCCACCAACCAATCTGCTATCCGCCCCTCTCCGCCAACCAATCTGCTATCCGCCCCTCTCCACCAACCAATCTGCTATCCGCCCCTCTCCGCCAGCCAATCTGCTATCCGCCCCTCTCCGCCAGCCAATCTGCTATCCGCCCCTCTCCGCCAGCCAATCTGCTATCCGCTCCTCTCCACCAACCAGTCTGCTATCCGCCCCTCTCCACCAGCCAATCTGCTATCCGCCCCTCTCCGCCAACCAATCTGCTATCCGCCCCTCTCCGCCAGCCAATCTGCTATCCGCCCCTCTCCGCCAGCCAATCTGCTATCCGCCCCTCTCCGCCAGCCAATCTGCTATCCGCCCCTCTCCGCCAGCCAATCTGCTATCCGCTCCTCTCCGCCAGCCAATCTGCTATCTGCTCCTCTCCGCCAGCCAATCTGCTATCTGCTCCTCTCCGCCACCCACCCTGATATCCACTCCTCTCCGTCAGCCATCCTGCTATCCGCTCCTGTGTCAGCCAATCTGCTATCCGCTCCTCTCCGCCAGCCACCCTGCTATCCGCTCCTCTCCGCCAGCCACCCTGCTATCCGCTCCTCTCCGCCAGACACCCTGCTATGCACTCCTGTCCGACCAGCCACCCTGCTATCCGCTGCACTCCTCCAGCCACCCTGCTATCCGCTCCACTCCTCCAGCCACCCTGCTATCCGCTCCACTCCTCCAGCCACCCTGCTATCCGCTCCTCTCCGCCAGCCAATCTGCTATCCGCTCCTCTCCGCCAGCCACCCTGCTATCCGCTCCTCTCCGCCAGCCACCCTGCTATCCGCTCCTCTCCGCCAGCCACCCAGCTATCCGCTCCTCTCCGCCAGCCACCCTGCTATCCGCTCCTCTCCGCCAGCCACCCTGCTATCCGCTCCTCTCCGCCAGCCACCCTGCTATCCGCTCCTCTCCGCCAGCCACCCTCCTATCCGCTCCTCTCCGCCAGCCACCCTGGTATCCGCACCTCTCGGCCACCCAATATGCTATCCGCTCCTCTCCGCCAGCCACTCTGCAATCCTCTCCTGTGTCAACCAATCTGCTATCCGCTCCTCTCCGTCTGACACCCTGCTATCCGCTCCTGTGTCAGCCAGTCTGCTATCCGCTCCTCTTTGCCAGCTACCCTACTATCCGCCCCTCTCCGCCAGCCAATCTGCTATCCGCCCCTCTCCGCCAGCCAATGTGCTCTCCGTTCCTCTCCGCCAGCCACCCTGCTATCAGCTCCTCTCCGCGAGCCAATCAGCTATCCGCTCCTCTCGTCCAGCCACCCTGCTATCCGCTCCTCTCGTCCAGCCACCCTGCTATCCTTTCCTCTCCATCAGCCAACCTGCTATCCGCTCCTGTGTCAGCCAATTTGCTATCCGCCCATCTTTGCCAGCCAATCTGCTCTCCGCCCCTCTCCGCCAGCCAATCTGCTATCCGCTCCTCTCCCCAAGCCAATCTGCTATCCGCTCCTCTCCGCCAGCCAATCTGCTATCCGCTCCTCTCCGCCAGCCAATCTGCTATCCGCTCATCTCCCCTAGCCAATCTGCTATCCGCTCCTCTCCGCCAACCACCCTGCTATCCGCTCCTCACCGCCAGCCAATCTGCTATCTGATCCTCACCGCCAGCCAATCTGTTATCCGCTCCTCTCCACCAACCAATCTGCTATCTGCTCCTCTCCGCCAGCCACCCTGCTATACGCTCCTGTTTCTGCCAATCTGCTATCCGCTCCTCTCTGCCAGCCAATATGCTATCCGCTCCTCTCCGCCAGCCAATCTGCTATCTGATCCTCACCGCCAGCCAATCTGCTATCCGCTCTTCTCCGACAGCCAATCTGGTATCCGCTCCTCTCCAGCAGCCAGTCTGCTATCCGCTCCTCTCCGCCAACCAATCTGCTATCCGCTCCTCTCCGCCACCCACCCTGCTATCCGCTCCTCTCCGCCACCCACCCTGCTATCCGCTCCCGTCCGCAAGCCACCCTGCTATCCGCTCCCGTCCGCCAGCCAATCTACTATCCGCTCCTCTCTGCCAGCCACCCTGCTATCCGCTCCTCTCTGCCAGCCACCCTGCTATCCGCTCCTCTCTGCCAGCCACCCTGCTATCCGCTCCTCTCCGCCAGCCAATCTGCTATCCGCTCCTCTCCAGCAGCCAGTCTGCTATCCGCTCCTCTCCGCCAACCACCCTGCTATCCGCTCCCCTCCGCAAGCCACCCTGCTATCAGCTCCCGTCCGCCAGCCAATCCGCTATCAGCTCTTCTACACCAACCACCCTGCTATCCGCTCCCCTCAGCCAGCCACCATGCTATCCGCTCCCCTCAGCCAGCCACCATGCTATCCGCTCCTCTCCGCCAGCCACCATGCTATCCGCTCCTCTCCGCCAGCCAATCTGCTAACCTCTCCTCTCCGCCAGACAATCTACTTTCCGCTCCTCTCCGCCAGCCACCGTCCTATCCGCTCCCCTTCGCCAGCCACCCTGCTATCCGCTGCTCTATGCCAGCCAATCTGCTAACCTCTCCTCTCCGCCAGCAAATCTGCTATCCGCTCCTCTCCGCCAGCCACCCTGCTATCCGCTCCTCTCTGCCAGCCAATCTACTATCCGCTCCTCTCCGCCAGCCACCATGCTATCCGCTCCTCTCCGCCAGCCAATCTGCTAACCTCTCTCCGCCAGCCACCCTCCTATCCGCTCCTCTCCGCCAGCCACCCTCCTATCCGCTCCCCTCCGCCAGCCACCCTGCTAACCTCTCCTCTCCGCCAGCCACCCTGCTATCCGCTCCTCTCTGCCAGCCAATCTACTATCCGCTCCTCTCCGCCAGCCACCATGCTATCCGCTCCTCTCCGCCAGCCAATCTGCTAACCTCTCCTCTCCGCCAGCCACCCTCCTATCCGCTCCTCTCCGCCAGCCACCCTCCTATCCGCTCCCCTCCGCCAGCCACCCTGCTAACCTCTCCTCTCCGCCAGCCAATCTGCTATCCGCTCCTCTCTGCCAGCCACCCTGCTATCCGCTCCTCTCTGCCAGCCAATCTGCTATCCGCTCCTCTCCGCCAACCTCCCTGCTATCCGCTCCCCTCCGCCAGCCACCCTGCTATCTGCTCGTCTCCGCCAGACAATATGCTATCCGCTCCTCAACGCCAGCCAATCTGCTAACCTCTCCTCTCCGCCAGCCAATCTGCTGTCCTCTCCTCTCCGCCAGCCAATCTTCTATCCGCTCCTCTCTGCCAGCCAATCTTTTATCCGCTCCTGTGTCAGCCAATCTGCTATCTGATCCTCACCGCCAGCCAATCTGCTATCTGATCCTTACCGCCAGCCAATCTGCTATCCGCTCTTCTCCGACAGCCAATCTGTTATCCGCTCCTCTCCAGCAGCCAGTCTGCTATCCGCTCCTCTCTGCCAGCCACCCTGCTATCCGCTCCTCTCTGCCAGCCACCCTGCTATCCGCTCCTCTCCGCCACCCATCCTGCTATCCGCTCCAATCTGCCAGCCAATCTGCTATCCGCTCCCCTCCGCCAGCCACCCTGCTATCCGCTCCCCTCCGCCAACCACCCTGCTATCCGCTCCCCTCCGCAAGACACCCTGCTATCAGCTCCCCTCCGCCAGACAATCCGCTATCAGCTCCTCTACACCAACCACCCTGCTATCCGCTCCCCTCAGCCAGCCACCATGCTATCCGCTCCTCTCCGCCAGCCACCATGCTAACCTCTCCTCTCCGCCAGCCAATCTGCTAACCTCTCCTCTCCGCCAGCCAATCTGATATCCGCTCCTCTCCGCCAGCCACCCTCCTATCCGCTCCCCTTCGCCAGCCACCCTCCTATCCGCTCCTCTATGCCAGCCAATCTGCTATCCGCTCCTCTCCGCCAGCAAATCTGCTATCCGCTCCTCTCCGCCAGCAAATCTGCTATCCGCTCCTCTCCGCCAGCCACCCTGCTATCCGCTCCTCTCTGCCAGCCAATCTGCTATCAGCTCCTCTCCGCCAGCCAATCTGCTATCCGCTCCTCAACGCCAGCCAATCTGCTATCAGCTCCTCTCCGCCAACCACCCTGATATCCGCTGCTCTCTGCCAGCCACCCTGCTGTCCGCTCCTCTCCGCCAGCCACCCTCCTATCCGCTCCTCTCCGCCAGCCAATCTGCTATCCGTTCCTCTCCACCAGCCAATCTGCTATCCGCTCCTGTGTCAGCCAATCTGCTATCCGATCCTCTTTTACAGCCAATCTGCTATCAGCTCCTCTCCGTCAGCCAATCTTCTACCTGCTCCTGTGTCAGCCAATCTGCTATCAGCTCCTCTCCGCATGCCAATCTCCTATCCGCTCCTGTGGAAGCCAATCTGCTATCCGCTCCTCTCCGCCAGCCAATCTGCTATCCGCTCCTCTCCGCCAGCCACCCTGCTGTCCGCTCCTCTCCGCCAGCCACCCTGCTGTCCGCTCCTCTCCGCCAGCCACCCTGCTGTCCGCTCCTCTCCGCCAGCCACCCTGCTGTCCGCTCCTCTCCTCCAGCCACCCTCCTATCCGCTCCTCTCCTCCAGCCACCCTCCTATCCGCTCCTCTCCTCCAGCCAATCTCCTATCCGTTCCTCTCCACCAGCCAATCTGCTATCCGCTCCTGTGTCAGCCAATCTGCTATCCAATCCTCTCCGTGAGGCAATCTGCTATCCGTTCCTGTGTCAGCCAATCTGCAATCCGCTCCTCTCCGTCAGCCAATCTTCTACCTGCTCCTGTGTCAGCCAATCTGGTATCAGCTCCTCTCCGCATGCCAATCTTCTATCCGCTCCTCTCCGCCAGCCAATCTGCTGTCCGCTCCTCTCCGCCAGCCAATCTGCTGTCCTCTCCTCTCCGCCAGCCAATCTGCTGTCCTCTCCTCTCCGCCAGCCAATCTTCTATCCGCTCCTCTCCGCCAGCCACCCTCCTATCCGCTCCTCTCCGCCAGCCAATCTTCTATCCGCTCCTCTCCGCCAGCCACCCTCCTATCCGCTCCTCTCCTCCAGCCAATCTGCTATCCGCCCCTCTCCGCCAGCCAATCTGCTATCTGATCCTCACCGCCAGCCAATCTGCTATCCGCTCTTCTCCGACAGCCAATCTGTTATCCGCTCCTCTCCACCAGCCAATCTGCTATCCGCTCCTCTCCGCCAACCAATCTATTATCCACTCCTGTCCGCCAACCAATCTGCTATCCGCTCCTCTCTGCCAGCCACCCTGCTATCCGCTCCTCTCCGCCAGCTAATCTGCTATGCACTCCTGTGTCAGACAATCTGATATCCGCTCCTCTCTTCAAGCCACCCTGCTATCCGCTCCACTCCGCCAGCCACCCTGCTATCCGCTCCTCTCCGCCAGCCACCCTGCTATCCGCTCCTCTCCGCCAGCCAATCTGTTATCCGCTCCTGTGTCAGCTAATCTGATATCTGATCCTCACCGCCAGCCAATCTGCTATCCGCTCCTGTGTCAGCTAATCTGATATCTGATCCTCACCGCCAGCCAATCTGCTATCCGCTCTTCTCCGACAGCCAATCTGTTATCCGCTCCTCTCCACCAGCCAATCTGCTATCAACTCCTCTCTGCCAACCAATCTACTATCCGCTCCTGTCCGCCATCCAATCTGCTATCCGCTCCTCTCTGCCAGCCACCCTGCAATACGCTCCTCTCCGCCAGCCAATCTACTATCCGCTCTCCTCCGACAGCCAATCTGATATCAAGTCGTCTCCAGCAGCCAATCTGCTAAACTCTCCTTTCCGCCAGCCAATCTGCTATGCGCTCCTCTCCGCCAGCCACCCTCCTATCCGCTCCCCTCCGCCAGCCACCCTGGTATCCGCTACTCTATGCCAGCCAATCTGCTAACCTCCCTCTCCGCCAGCCAATCTCCTATCCGCTCCTCTCCGCCAGCCACGCTGCTATCCCTCCACTCTGTCAGCCAATCTGCTATGCGCTCCTCTCCGCCAGCCACCCTCCTATCCGCTCCCCTCCGCCAGCCACACTGGTATCCGCTACTCTATGCCAGCCAATCTGCTAACCTCCCTCTCCGCCAGCCAATCTCCTATCCGCTCCTCTCCGCCAGCCACGCTGCTATCCCTCCTCTCTGTCAGCCAATCTGCTATCCGCTCCTCTCCGCCAGCCAATCTGCTATCCGCTCTCCTCCGCCAACCTCCCTGCTATCCGCTCCTCTCCGACAGCCAATCTGCTAACCTCTCCTCTCCGCCAGCCAATCTGCTATCCGCTCCTCTCCGCCAACCACCTTGCTATCCGCTCCTCTCCGCCAGCCACCCTGCTATCCGCTCCTCTCCGCCAGCCAATCTGCTATCCGTTCCTCTCCGCCAGCCAATTGCTGTCCGCTCCTCTCCGCCAGCCACCCTGCTAACCTCTCCTCTCCGCAAGCCAATCTGCTATCCGCTTCTCTCCGCCAGCCACTCTGCTACCCGCTACTCTCCGCCAGCCAATCTGCTATCGGCTCCTCTCCGCCAGCCAATCTGCTATCGGCTCCTCTGCGCCAGCCACCCTGCTATCCGCTCCTCTCCGCCAGCCACCCTGCTATCCGCTCCTGTGTCAGCCAATCTGCTATCCGCTCCTCTCCGCCAGCCACTCTGCTATCCGCTCCTCTCCGCCAGCCAATCTGCTATCCGCTCCTCTCCGCCAGCCACCCTGCTATCCGCTCCTCTCCGCCAGCCACCCTGCTATCCGCTCCTCTCCGCCAGCCACCCTGCTATCCGCTCCTCTCCGCCAGCCAATCTGCTATCCGCTCCTCTCCGCCAGCCACCCTGCAGATTGGCTTGCGGAGTGAAGCGGATAGAAGGGTGGCTGGCGGAGAGGAGCGGATAGCAGATTGGCTGAAAGAGGAGTGATAGTAGATTGTCTGGCGGAGAGGAGCGGATAGCAGGGTGGCTAACACAGGAGCGGATAGTAGATTGGCTTGCGGAGAGAGGAGGATAGCAGATTGGCTGGCGGAGAGGAGCGGATAGCAGATTGGCTGGCGGAGAGGAGCGGATAGCAGGGTGGTTGGCGGAGAGGAGCGGATAGCAGGGTGGTTGGCGGAGAGGAGCGGATAGCAGGGTGGTTGGCGGAGAGGAGCGGACAGCAGTGTGTTTGGCGGAGAGGAGCGGACAGCAGATTGGCTGGCGGAGAGGTGTGGACAGCAGATTGGCAGGCGGACTGGAGCGGATAGCAGATTGGCAGGCGGACAGGAGCGGATAGCAGATTGGCTGACACAGGTGCGGATAGCAGGGTGGGTGGCGGATAGGAGCGGACAGCAGATTGGCTGGCGGAGAGAAGCGGATAGCAGGGTGGTTGGCGGAGAGGAGCGGATAGCAGATTGGCTGGAGGAGAGGAGCGGATAGAAGGGTGGCTGGAGGAGAGGAGCGGATAGAAGGGTGGCTGGAGGAGAGGAGCGGATAGAAGGGTGGCTGGCAGAGAGGAGCGGATAGAAGGGTGGCTGGCGGAGAGGAGCGGATAGCAGATTGGCTGGCGGAGAGGAGCGGATAGCAGGGTGGCTCACACATGAGCCGATAGCAGATTGGCTGGCGGAGAGGAGTGTATAGCAGGGTGCCTGGCGGAGAGGAGCGGATAGCAGATTGGCTGACACAGGAGCTGATAGCAGATTGGCTGGCCAGCGGAGTGTATAGCAGATTGGCTGGCGGAGAGGAGCGGATAGCAGATTGGCTGGCGGAGAGGAGCGGATAGCAGATTGGCTGGCGGAGAGGAGCGGATAGCAGATTGGCTCACACAGGAGCGGATAGCAGATTGGCTGGCGGAGAGGAGCGGATAGCAGGGTGGCTGGAGGAGAGGAGCGGATAGCAGATTGGCTGACACAGGAGCGGATAGCAGATTGGCTGGAGGAGAGGAGCAGATAGAAGGGTGGCTGTCGGAGAGGAGCGGATAGCAGATTGGCTGGTGGAGAGGAGCGGCTAGCAGATTGGCTCACACATGAGCGGATAGCAGATTGGCTGGCGGAGAGGAGTGTATAGCAGGGTGCCTGGCGGAGAGGAGCGGATAGCAGATTGGCTGACACAGGAGCTGATAGCAGATTGGCTGGCCAGCGGAGCGGATAGCAGATTGGCTGGCGGAGAGGAGCGGATAGCAGATTGGCTCACACAGGAGCGGATAGCACATTGGCTGGCGGAGAGGAGCGGATAGCAGGGTGACTGGCGGAGAGGAGCGAATAGCAGGGTGGCTGACACAGGAGCGGATAGCAGATTGGCTGGCGGAGAGGAGCGGATAGCAGATTGGCTGACACAGGAGCGGATAGCAGATTGCGGGGGAGGGATAGCTCAGTGGTTTGAGCATTGGCCTGCTAAACCCAGGGTTGTGAGTTCAATCCTTGAGGGGGCCATTTAGGGAAGTGGGGATTGGTCCTGCTTTGAGCAGGGGGTTGGACTAGATGATCTCCTGAGGTCCCTTCCAACCCTAATAATCTGGGATTCTGGATGGCGGAGAGGAGAGGATAGTAGCTTGGCTGGCAAAGAGGAGCGGATAGCAGATTTGCTGGCAAAGAGGAGCGGATAGCAGATTGGGTGACACAGGAGCGGATAACAGATTGGCTGGTGGAGAGGAGTGGATAGCAGATTGGCTGGCAAAGAGGAGTGGATAGCAGATTGGCTGACACAGGCGCGGAGAGGAGCGGATAGCTGATTGAGTGGCGTAGAGGAGCTGTTAGCAGATTGGCTGACACAGGAGCGGATAGCAGATTGGCTGGCGGAGAGGAGCGGATAGCAGATTGGCTGGCGGAGAGGAGCGGATAGCAGATTGGCTTCAGGAGAGGAGCAGATAGAAAGGAGCAGGGGGGTTGGCGGAGAGGAGCAGATAGCAGATTGGCTGACGGACAGGAGCAGATAGAAGGGTGGCTGGCGGAGAGGAGCGGAAAGCACATTGGCTGGCGGAGGGGAGCGGACAGCACATTGGCTGGCGGAGAGGAGCGGATAGCAGGGCCGTTGGCGGAGAGGAGCGGATAGCAGGGTGGTTGGCGGAGAGGAGCGGATAGCAGATTGGCTGGCGGAGACGAGCGGATAGCAATTTGGCTGACACAGGAGCAGAAAGCAGTTTGGCTGACACAGGAGCGGATAGCAGATTGGCTGGCGGAGACGAGCGGATAGCAGATTGGCTGGCGGAGAGGAGCGGATAGCAGGGTTGCTGGAAGAGTGGAGCGGATAGCAGGCTGGCTGACACAGGAGCGGATAGCAGGGTGGCTGGCGGAGAGGAGCGGATAGCAGATTGACTGGCGGAGAGGAGCGGATAGCAGGGTTGCTGGAAGAGTGGAGCGGATAGCAGGCTGGCTGACACAGGAGCGGATAGTAGGGTGGTTGGCGGATAGGAGCGGATAACAGGGTGGTTGGCGGAGAGGAGCGGATAGCAGGGTGGTTGGCGGAGAGGAGCGGATAGCAGAGTGGCTGCGGAAAGGAGCTGGTAGCATGGTGGTTGGCGGAGAGGAGCGGATAGCAGGGTGCCTGGCCGAGAGGGGCGGATAGCAGGGTGCCTGGCCGAGAGGGGCAGATAGCAGCGTGGCTGGCGGAGAGGGGCGGATAGCAGGGTGGCTGGCGGAGAGGAGCGGATAGCAGATTGGCTGGCGGAGAGGGGCGGATAGCAGAGTGGCTGGCGGAGAGGGGCGGATAGCAGGGTGCCTGGCGGAGAGGGGCGGATAGCAGGGTGGCTGGCGGAGAGGGGCGGATAGCAGGGTGACTGGCGGAGAGGAGCGGACAGCAGTGTGGCTGACACAGGAGCGGATAGCAGATAGGCTGGCGGAGAGGGGCGGATAGCAGGGTGGCTGGCGGAGAGGGGCGGATAGCAGGGTGGCTGGCGGAGAGGAGCGGATAGCAGGTTGGTTGACACAGGAGCGGATATCATATTGGCTGGCGGAGAGGAGAGGATAGCAGATTGGCTGGCGGAGAGGGACGGATAGCAGGGTGACTGGCGGAGATAGGCGGATAGCAGATTGGCTGGCGGAGAGGAGCGGATAGCAGGGTGGCTGACACAGGAGCGGATAGCAGATTGGCTGGCGGAGAGGGGCGGATAGCAGGGTGGCTGGCGGAGAATGCCGGATAGCAGGGTGGCTGGCGGAGAGGGGCAGATAGCAGGGTGGCTGGCGGAGAGGAGCGGATAGCAGGGTGGCTGGCGGAGAGGAGCGGATAGCAGGGTGGCTGGCGGAGAAGAGCAGACAGCAGATTGGCTGACACAGGAGCTGATAGCAGATTGCCTGGCGGAGAGGGGCGGATAGGAGATTGGCTGGCGGAGAGGGGCGAATAGCAGATTGGCTGGCGGAGAGGGGCGGATAGCAGATTGGCTGGCGGAGAGGGGCGGATAGCAGATTGGCTGGCGGAGAGGAGCGGATAGCAGGGTGGCTGGCGGAGAGGGGCAGATAGCAGGGTGGCTGACAGAGGAGCGGATAGCATGTTGGGTGGCGGAGAGGAGCGGATAGCAGGGTGGCTGACACAGGAGCGGATAGCATATTGGCTGGAGGTTAGGGGCGGATAGCAGATTGGCTGGCCGAGAGGGGCGGATAGCAGGGTGGCTGGCGGAGAGGGGCGGATAGCAGGGTGGCAGGCGGAGAGGGGCGGATAGGAGGGTCGCTGACACAGGAGCGGATAGCATATTGGCTGGCGGAGAGGAGAGGATAGCAGGGTGGCTGACACAGGAGCGGATAGCATATTGGCTGGCGGAGAGGAGCGGATAGCAGATTGGCTGGCGGAGAGGGGTGGATAGCAGGGTGGCTGGCGGTGAGGGGCGGATAGCAGGGTGACTGGCGGAGATGGGCGGATAGCAGATTGGCTGGCGGAGAGGGGCGGAAAGCAGATTGGCTGGCGGAGTGGGGCGGATAGCAGGGTGGCTGGTGGACAGGGGCGGATAGCAGGGTGGCTGGCGGAGAGGGGCGGATAGCAGGGTGGCTGGCGGAGAGGGGCGGATAGCAGGGTGGCTGACACAGGAGCGGATAGCAGGGTGGCTGTCACAGGAGTGGGTAGCAGATTGGCTGGCAGAGAGGAGCGGATAGCAGGGTGGCTGAAACAGGAGCGGATAGCAGATTGGCTGGCGGAGACAAGCGGATAGCAGGGTGGCTGGCGGAGAGGGGCGGATAGCAGGGTGACTGGCGGAGGGGGCGGATAGCAGATTGGCTGGCGGAGAGGAGCGGATAGCAGGGTGGCTGACACAGGAGCGGATAGCAGATTGGCTGGGGGAGAGGGGCGGATAGCAGGGTGGCTGACGGAGAGGGGCGGATAGCAGATTGGCTGGCGGAGAGGGGCGGATAGCAGATTGGCTGGCGGAGATGAGCGGATAGCAGGGTGGCTGGCTGAGAGGAACGGATAGCAGACTGGCTGGCGGAAAGGACCTGATAGCAGGGTCGCTGGCGGAAAGGACCGGATTGCAGATTGGCTGGCGGAGAGGAGCGGATAGCAGGGTGGCTGACACAGGAGCGGATAGCAGGGTGGCTGGCGGAGAGGGGCGGATAGCAGATTGGCTGACCCAGGAGCGGATAGCAGATTGGCTGGCGGAGAGGAGCGGATAGCAGGGTGGCTGACACAGGAGCGGATAGCAGGGTGGCTGGCGGAGACGGGCGGATAGCCGATTGGCTGACCCAGGAGCGGATAGCAGATTGGCTGGCGGAGACGATTGGATAGCAGCTTGTCTGGCGGAGAGGGGCGAATAGCAGGGTGGATGGTGGAGAGGAGCGGATAGCAGATTGGCTGGCGGAGAGGAGCGGATAGCAGGGTGGCTGACACAGGAGCGGATAGCAGATTGACTGGCGAAGAGGATCAGATAGCAGATTGGCTGGCACAGTGGGGCGGATAGCAGGGTGGCTGACAGATATAAGCAGATAGCAGGGTGGCTGGCGGAGAGGAGCGGATAGCAGATTGGCTGGCCAAGAGGGGCGGATAGCAGATTGGCAGGCGGAGAGGGGCGGATAGCAGATTGGCTGGCGGAGAGGAGCGGATAGCTGATTGGCTAGCGGAGAGGAGAGGATACCAGACTGGCTGAAACAGGAGCGGATAGCAGATAGGCTGGCGGAGAGGGGCGGATAGCACATTGGCTGGCGGAGAGGGGCGGATAGCAGATTGGCTGGCGGAGAGGGGCGGATAGCAGATTGGCTGGCGGAGAGGAGCGGATAGCAGGGTGGCTGGCGGAGAGGGGCGGATAGCAGGGTGGCTGGCGGAGAGGAGCGGATAGCAGGGTGGCTGGCGGAGAGGGGCGGATAGCAGATTGGCTGGAGGAGAGGGGCGGATAGAAGGGTGGCTGACACAGGAGCGGATAGCATATTGGCTGGCGGAGAGGAGCGGATAGCAGATTGGCTGGCGGAGAGGGGCGGATAGCAGGGTGGCTGGCGGAGAGGGGCGGATAGCAGGGTGACTGGCGGAGAGGGGCGGATAGCAGATTGGCTGGTGGAGAGGAGCAGATAGCAGGGTGGCTGACACAGGAGCGGATAGCAGATTGGCTGGCGGAGAGGAGCGGATAGCAAATTGGCTGCCGGAGAGGGGCGGATTGCAGGGTGGCTGTCGGAGAGGGGCGTATAGCAGGGTGGTTTGCGGAGAAGGGCGGATAGCAGATTGGCTGGCGGAGAGGAGCGGACAGCAGGGTGGCTGACACAGGAGCGGATAGCAGATTGGCTGGCGGAGAGGAGCGGATAGCAGGGTGGCTGGCGGAGAGGGGCGAATAGCAGATTGGCTGGCGGGGAGGGGCGGATAGCAGACTGGCTGACCCAGGAGCGGATAGCAGATTGGCTGGCAGAGAGGATTGGATAGCAGATTGTCTGGCGGAGAGGGGCGAATAGCAGGGTGGCTGACACAGGAGCGGATAGCAGGTTGGGTGGCAGAGAGGAGCGGATAGCAGATTGGCTGGCGGAGAGGAGCGGATAACAGGGTGGCTGGCGGAGAGGATCAGATAGCAGATTGGCTGGCACAGTGGGGCGGATAGCAGGGTGGCTGACACAGGAGCGGATAGCAGATTGACTGGCGAAGAGGATCAGATAGCAGATTGGCTGGAACAGTGGGGCGGATAGCAGGGTGGCTGACACAGGAGCGGATAGCATATTGGCTGGCAGAGAGGAGCGGATAGCAGATTGGCTGGCGGAGAGGAGCGGATAGCAGGGTGGCTGCCGGAGAGGGGCGGATTGCAGGGTGGTTGTCGGAGAGGGGCGGATAGCAGGGTGGCTTGCGGAGAAGGGCGGATAGCAGATTGGCTGGCGGAGAGGAGCGGATAGCAGGGTGGCTGGCGGAGAGGGGCGAATAGCAGATTGGCTGGCGGGGAGGGGCGGATAGCAGACTGGCTGACCCAGGAGCGGATAGCAGATTGGCTGGCAGAGAGGATTGGATAGCAGATTGTCTGGCGGAGAGGGGCGAATAGCAGGGTGGCTGACACAGGAGCGGATAGCAGATTGACTGGCGAAGAGGATCAGATAGCAGATTGGCTGGAACAGTGGGGCGGATAGCAGGGTGGCTGACACAGGAGCGGATAGCATATTGGCTGGCAGAGAGGAGCGGATAGCAGATTGGCTGGCGGAGAGGGGCGGATAGCAGGGTGGCTGGCGGAGATGGGCGGATAGCAGATTCGCTGGCGGAGAGGAGCGGACAGCAGGGTGGCTGACACAGGAGCGGATAGCAGATTGGCTGGCGGAGAGGAGCGGATAGCAGGGTGGCAGGCGGAGAGGGGCGGATAGCACATTGGATGGCGGAGAGGGACGGATAGCACATTGGCTGGCGGAGAGGGGCGGATAGCAGATTGGTTGGCGGAGAGGAGCGGATAGCAGATTGGCTGGCGGAGAGGAGCGGATAGCAGGGTGGCTGGAGGAGAGGGGCGGATAGAAGGGTGGCTGACACAGGAGCGGATAGCATATTGGCTGGCGGAGAGGGGCGGATAGCAGGGTGGCTGGCGGAGAGGGGCGGATAGCAGGGTGACTGGCGGAGATGGGCGGATAGCAGATTGGCTGGCGGAGAGGAGCGGATAGCAGATTGGCTGCCGGAGAGGGGCGGATTGCAGGGTGGCTGTCGGAGAGGGGCGGATAGCAGGGTGGCTTGCGGAGAAGGGCGGATAGCAGATTGGCTGGCGGAGAGGAGCGGACAGCAGGGTGGCTGACACAGGAGCGGATAGCAGATTGGCTGGCGGAGAGGAGCGGATAGCAGGGTGGCTGGCGGAGAGGGGCGAATAGCAGCTTGGCTGGCGGGGAGGGGCGGATAGCAGACTGGCTGGCGGGGAGGGGCGGATAGCAGACTGGCTGGCGGGGAGGGGCGGATAGCAGACTGGCTGGCGGAGAGGGGCGGATAACAGATTGGCTGGCGGAGAGGAGCGGGTAGCAGATTGGCTGGCGGAGAGGGGCGGATAGCAGATTGGCTGGCGGAGAGGGGCGGATAGCAGATTGGCTGGCGGAGAGGAGCGGATAGCAGATTGGCTGGCGGAGAGGAGCGGATAGCAGATTGGCTGGCGGAGAGGAGTGGACAGCAGATTGGCTGACACAGGAGCGGATAGCAGATTGACTGGTGGAGAGGAGCGGATAGCAGGGTGGCTGGCGGAGAGGAGCGGATAGCAGGGTGGCTGGCGGAGAAGAGCAGACAGCAGATTGGCTGACACAGGAGCTGATAGCAGATTGGCTGGCGGAGAGGGGCGGATAGCAGATTGGCTGGCGGAGAGGGGCGGATAGCAGATTGGCTGGCGGAGAGGAGCGGATAGCAGGGTGGCTGGCGGAGAGGGGCAGATAGCAGGGTGGCTGACAGAGGAGCGGATAGCATGTTGGGTGGCGGAGAGGAGCGGATAGCAGGGTGGCTGACACAGGAGCGGATAGCATATTGGCTGGCGGAGAGGAGCGGATAGCAGATTAGCTGGAGGTTAGGGGCGGATAGCAGATTGGCTGGCCGAGAGAGGCGGATAGCAGGGTGGCTGGCGGAGAGGGGCGGATAGCAGGGTGGCTGACAGAGGAGCGGATAGCAGGGTGGCAGGCGGAGAGGGGCGGATAGGAGGGTCGCTGACACAGGAGCGGATAGCATATTGGCTGGCGGAGAGGAGAGGATAGCAGGGTGGCTGACACAGGAGCGGATAGCATATTGGCTGGCGGAGAGGAGCGGATAGCAGATTGGCTGGCGGAGAGGGGCGGATAGCAGGGTGACTGGCGGAGATGGGCGGATAGCAGATTGGCTGGCGGAGAGGGGCGGATAGCAGATTGGCTGGCGGAGAGGGGCGGATAGCAGATTGGCTGGCGGAGAGGGGCGGATAGCAGATTGGCTGGCGGAGTGGGGCGGAAAGCCAGGTGCCTGGCGGAGAGGGGCGGATAGCAGGGTGGCTGGCGGAGAGGGGTGGATAGCAGATTGGCTGGCGGAGAGGAGCGGACAGCAGTGTGGCTGACACAGGAGCGGATAGCAGATTGGCTGGCGGAGAGGAGCGGACAGCAGATTGGCTGGCGGAGAGGGGCGGATAGCAGGGTGGCTGGCGGAGAGGGGCGGATAGCAGGGTGGCTGGCGGAGAGGAGCGGACAGCAGGTTGGTTGACACAGGAGCGGATAGCAGATTGGCTGGCGGAGAGGAGCGGACAGCAGTGTGGCTGACACAGGAGCGGACAGCAGATTGGCTGGCGGATAGGGGCGGATAGCAGGGTGGCTGGCGGAGAGGGGCGGATAGCAGGGTGGCTGGCGGAGAGGGGCGGATAGCAGGGTGGCTGGCGGAGAGGAGCGGACAGCAGGTTGGTTGACACAGGAGCGGATAGCAGATTGGCTGGCGGAGAGGAGCGGATAGCAGGGTGGCTGGCGGAGGGGGGCAGATAGCAGGGTGGCTGACAGAGGAGCGGATAGCATGTTGGGTGGCGGAGAGGAGCGGATAGCAGGGTGGCTGACACAGGAGCGGATAGCATATTGGCTGGCGGAGAGGAGCGGATAGCAGATTAGCTGGAGGTTAGGGGCGGATAGCAGATTGGCTGGCGGAGAGGGGCGGATAGCAGATTGGCTGGCGGAGAGGGGCGGATAGCAGATTGGCTGGCGGAGTGGGGCGGAAAGCAGGGTGCCTGGCGGAGAGGGGCGGATAGCAGGGTGGCTGGCGGAGAGGGGTGGATAGCAGATTGGCTGGCGGAGAGGAGCGGACAGCAGTGTGGCTGACACAGGAGCGGATAGCAGATTGGCTGGCGGAGAGGAGCGGACAGCAGATTGGCTGGCGGAGAGGGGCGGATAGCAGGGTGGCTGGCGGAGAGGGGCGGATAGCAGGGTGGCTGGCGGAGAGGAGCGGACAGCAGGTTGGTTGACACAGGAGCGGATAGCAGATTGGCTGGTGGAGAGGAGCGGATAGCAGATTGGCTGTCGGAGAGGAGCGGATAGCAGATTGGCTGGCAGAGAGGAGCGGATAGCAGGGTGGCTGACACAGGAGCGGATAGCAGGGTGGCTGGCGGAGAGGGGCGGATAGCAGATTGGCTGGCGGAGAGGGGCGGATAGCAGATTGGCTGGCGGAGAGAAGCGGATAGCAGGGTGGCTGGCGGAGAGGAGCGGATAGCAGGGTGGCTGACACAGGAGCGGATAGCAGATTGGCTGGCGAAGAGGAGCGGATAGCAGATTGGCTGGCGAAGAGGAGCGGATAGCAGATTGGCTGGCGGAGAAGGGCGGATAGCAGATTGGCTGGCGGAGAGCGGCGGATAGCAGATTGGCTGACACATGAGCGGATAGCAGATTGGCTGGCGGAGAGGGGCGGATAGCAGGGTGGCTGGCGGAGAGGAGCGAATAGCAGATTGTCTGACACAGGAGCGTATAGCAGATTGGATGGCGGAGAGAGGCGGATCGCAGATTGGCTGGCGGAGAGGGTCAGATAGCAGGGTGGCTGACAGAGGAGCGGATAGCAGGGTAGCTGGCGGAGAGGGGCGGATAGCAGATTGGCTGGCGGAGAGGGGCAGATAGCAGATTGGCTGGCGGAGAGGAGCGGATAGCAGATTGGCTGGTGGAGAGGGGCGGATAGCAGGGTAGATGATGGACAGGGGCGGATAGCAGGGTGGCTGGCGGAGAGGGGCGGATAGCAGGGTGGCTGACACAGGAGCGGATAGCAGGGTGGCTGACACAGGAGCGGATAGCAGGGTGGCTGTCACAGGAGTGGGTAGCAGATTGGCTGGCGGAGAGGAGTGGATAGCAGGGTGGCTGGCGGAGAGGAGTGGATAGCAGGGTGGCTGCCTGAGAGGAGCGGATAGCAGGGTGGCTGGCGGATAGGAGCGGATAGCAGGGTGGTTGGCGGAGGGGAGCGGATAGCAGATTGGCTGGCGGAGAGGAGCGGATAGCAGGGTGGCTGGCGGAGCGGCTGGCGGAGAGGAATGGATAGCAGGGTGGTTGGCGGAGAGGAGCGGATAGCAGGGTGGCTGGCGGAGAGCAGCGGATAGGAGATTGGCTGGCGGAGAGGAGCGGATAGCAGGGTGGTTGGCGGAGAGGAGCGGATAGCAGGGTGGCTGAGTGAGAGGAGCGGATAGCAGGGTGGCTGGCGGAGAGGAGCGGATAGCAAATTGGATGGCGGAGAGGAGCGGATAGCAGATTGGCTGGCAAAGAGGAGCGGATAGCAGGGTTGCTGGCGGAGAGGAGCAAATAGCAGGGTGGCTGGTGGAGAGAAGCGGATAGCAGGGTGGCTGGAAGAGAGGAGCGGATAGCAGGGTGGCTGGAAGAGAGGAGCGGATAGCAGGGTGGCTGCAAGAGAGGAGCGGATAGCAGGGTGGCTGAGGGAGAGGAGCGGATAACAGATTGTATGGCGGAGAGGAGCGGATAGCAGATTGGCTGGCAAAGAGGAGCGGATAGCAGGGTGGCTGGCGGAGAGCAGCGGATAGCAGATTGGCTGGCGCAGAGGAGCGGATAGCAGGGTGGCTGGCGGAGAGGAGCGGATAGCAGGGTGGCTGGCGGAGAGGAGCGGATAGCAGGGTGGCTGGCGGAGAGGAGTGGATAGCAGAATGGCTGACACAGGAGCGGATAGCAAATTGGCTGACACAAGAGCGGATAGCAGATTGGCTGGCAAATAGGAGAGGATAGCAGATTGGCTGACAGAGGAGCGGATAGCAGGGTGGCTGGCGGAGAGGACTGGATAGCAGTGTGGCTGGCGGAGAGGAGCGGATAGCAGATTGTCTGGCGGAGAGGGGCGGATAGCAGGCTGGCTGGCGGAGAGGGGCGGATAGCAGGCTGGCTGGCGGAGAGGGGCGGATAGCAAGCTGGCTGGCGGAGAGGGGCGGATAGCAGATTGGCTGGCGGAGAGGGGCGGATAGCAGATTGGCTGGCAGAGAGGGGCGGATAGCAGGCTGGCTGACACAGGAGCGGATAGCAGGGTGGCTGGCGGAGAGGAGCGGATAGCAGATTGGCTGGTGGAGAGGAGCGGACAGCAGATTGGCTGGCGGAGTGGAGCGGAGAGCCAATTGGCTGACACAGGAGCGGATAGCAGGGTGGCTGGCGGAGGGGAGCGGATAGCAGTGTGGCTGACGGAGAGGAGCAGATAGCAGGGTGGCTGGCAGAGAGGATCCGATAGCAGGGTGGCTGGCGGAGAGGAGCGGATAGCAGGGTGGCTGGAGAGAGGAGTGAATAACAGATTGGCTGGCGGAGAGGTGCGGATAACAGGGTGGTTGGCAGAGAGGAGCGGATAGCAGATTGTCTGACACATGAGCGGATAGCAGATTGGCTGGAAAATAGGAGAGGATAGCAGATTGGCTGACAGAGGAGCGGATAGCAGGGTGGCTGACGGAGAGGAGCAGATAGCAGATTGGCTGACACAGAGGAGCGGATAGCAGGGTGGCTGACGGAGAGGAGCGGATAGCAGTGTGGCTGGCGGAGAGGAGCGGATAGCAGGGTGGCTGGCGGAGAGGAGCGGATAGCAGGGTGGCTGGCGGAGAGGAGCGGATAGCAGGGTGGCTGGCGGAGAGGAGCGGATAGCAGGGTGGCTGGCGGAGAGGAGCGGATAGCAGGGTGGCTGGCGGAGAGGAGCGGATAGCAGGGTGGCTGGCGGAGAGGAGCGGATAGCAGATTGGCTGGCGGAGAGGAACGGATAGCAGGGTGTCTGGCGGAGAGGAGCGGATAGCAGGGTTCCTGACGGAGAGGAGCGGATAGCAGATTGACTGGCGTAGAGTAGCGGATAGCAGGATGGCTGACGGTGAGGTGCGGATAGCAGATTGGCTGACACAGAGGAGCGGATAGCAGTGTGGCTGGCGGAGAGGAGCGGATAGCAGTGTGGCTGGCGGAGAGGAGTGGATACCAGGGTGGCTGGCGGAGAGGAGCGGATAGCAGGGTGGCTGGTGGAGAGGAGTGGATAGCAGATTGGCTGGCGGAGTGGAGCGGAGAGCCAATTGGCTGACACAGGAGCGGATAGCAGAGTGGCTGACACAGGAGCGGATAGCAGGGTGGCTGACGGAGAGGAGCAGATAGCAGATTGGCTGGCGGAGAGGAGCGGATAGCAGGGTGGTTGGCGTAGAGGAGCGGATAGCAGATTGGCTGACACAGGAGCGGATAGCAGATTGGCTGACACAACAGTGGATAGCAGATTGGCTGGCGGAGAGGAGCGGACAGCAGGGTGGTTGGCGGAGAGGAGCCTACAGCAGGGTGGCTGGCGGAGAGGAGCGGAAAGCAGATTGGCTAACACAGGAGCGGATAGCAGATTGGCTGACACAAGAGCGGATAGCAGATTGGCTGGAAAATAGGAGAGGATAGCAGATTGGCTGACAGAGGAGCGGATAGCAGGGTGGCTTGCGGAGAGGTGAGGATAGCAGGGTGGCTGACGGAGAGGAGGGGATAGCAGATTGGCTGACACAGGAGCGGATAGCAGATTGGCTGACGGAGAGGAGCGGATAGCAGGGTGGCTTGCGGAGAGGAGCGGATAGCAGATTGGCTGTAAAAGAGGATCGGATAGCAGATTGGCTGCGGAGAAGAGCGGATAGCAGGGCGGTTGGCGGAGAGGAGCGGACAGCAGGGTGGCTGGCGTAGAGGAGCTGATTGCAGGGTGGCTGGCGGAGAGGAGCGGATAGCAGATTGGCTGTAAAAGAGGATCGGATAGCAGATTGGCTGCGGAGAAGAGCGGATAGCAGGGCGGTTGGCGGAGAGGAGCGGACAGCAGGGTGGCTGGCGGAGAGGAGCTGATTGCAGGGTGGCTGGCGGAGAGGAGCGGACAGCAGGGTGGCTGGCGGAGAGCAGCGGACAGCAGGGTGGCTGGCGGAGAGGAGCGGATAGCAGGGTGGTTGGCGGTGGGGAGCGGATAGCAGGGTGGCTGACGGAGAGGAACGGATAGCAGATTGGCTGACCGAGAGCAGCGGATAGCAGATTGGCTGGCAAAGACGATCGGATAGCAGGGTGGCTGGCGGAGAGGAGCGGATAGCAGAGTGGCTGACACAGGAGTGGATAGCAGATTGGCTGGCGGAGAGGACCGGATAGCAGGGTGGTTGGCGGAGAGGAGCGGATAGCAGGGTGGCTGGCGGAGAGCAGCGCATAGCAGGGTGGCTGACAAAGGAGTGGATAGCAGATTGGCTGGCGGAGAGGAGCGGATAGCAGGGTGGTTGGCGGAGAGAAGAGGATAGCAGGGTGGCTGGCGGAGAGCAGCGCATAGCAGGGTGGCTGGCGGAGAGCAGCGCATAGCAGGGTGGCTGGTGGAGAGGAGCGGATAGCTGGGTGGCTGGCGGAGAGGAGCGGATAGCAGATTGGCTGGTGGAGAGGAGCAGATAACAGGGTGGCTGGCGGAGAGGAGCGGATAGCAGATTGGCTGACACAGGAGTGGATAGGAGATTGGCTGGCGGAGAGGAGCGGACAACAGGGTGGCTGGCGGAGAGGAGCTTATAGCAGGGTGGCTGGCGGAGAGGAGCGGATAGCAGATTGGCTGACACAGGAGTGGATAGCAGATTGACTGACAAAAGAGCGGATAGCAGATTGGCTGGCAATAGGAGAGGATAGCAGATTGGCTAACAGAGGAGCGGATAGCAGGGTGGCTGGCGGAGAGGTGCGGATAGCAGGGTGGATGACGGAGAGTAGCGGATAGCAGATTGGCTGACACAGAGGAGCGGATAGCAGGGTGGCTGGTGGAGAGGAGCGGATATCAGATTGTCTGGAGGAGAGGAGCGGATAGCAGATTGGTTGGCGGAGAGGAGCGGATAGCTGGGTGGCTGAGGGAGAGGAGCGGATAGCAGGGTGGCTGGCGGAGAGGAGCGGATAGCAGGGTGGCTGGCGGAGAGGAGCGGATAGCAGGCTGGCTGGCGGAGAGGAGCGGCTAGCAGGCTGGCTGGCGGAGAGGAGCGGATAGCAGGCTGGCTGGCGGAGAGGAGCGGATAGCAGGCTGGCTGGCGGAGAGGAGCGGATATCAGATTGTCTGGAGGAGAGGAGCGGATAGCAGGGTGGCTGGCGGAGAGGAGCGGATAGCAGGCTGGCTGGCGGAGAGAAGGGGATAGCAGGCTGGCTGGCGGAGAGGAGCGGATAGCAGGCTGGCTGGCGGAGAGGAGCGGATAGCAGGCTGGCTGGCGGAGAGGAGCGGATAGCAGGCTGGCTGGCGGAGAGGAGCGGATAGCAGGGTGGCTGGCGGAGAGGAGCGAGTAGCAGGCTGGCTGGCGGAGAGGAGCGGATAGCAGGCTGGCTGGTGGAGAGGAGCGGATAGCAGGGTGGCTGGAGAGAGGAGCGAATAGCAGATTGGCTGGCGGAGAGGAGCGGATAGCAGGGTGGTTGACAGAGAAGAGCGGATAGCAGGGTGGCTGGCGGAGAGGAGCAGATAGCAGATTGTCTGACACAGGAGCGGATAGCAGATTGCAGGCGGAGAGGAACGGATAGCAGATTGGCTGGCGGAGAGGAGCGGAAAGCAGATTGGATGGCGGAGAGGAGCGGATAGCAGATTGGCCTGCGGAGAGGAGCGGATAGCAGGGTGGCTGGCGCAGAAGAGCGGATAGCAGGGTAGCTGGAAAGAGGAGCGGATAGCAGGGTGGCTGGCGGAGAGGAACGGATAGCAGATTGTCTGACACAGGAGCGGATAGCAGATTGGCTGGAGGAGAGGAACGGATAGGAGATTGGCTTGCGGAGAGCAGCAGATAGCAGATTGGTTGGCAAAGAGGAGCGGATAGCAGATTGTCCGGAGGAGAGGAGCGGATAGCAGGGTGGCTGGCGGAGAGGAGAGGATAGCAGGGTGGCTGGCGGAGAGGAGCGGATAGCAGGGTGGCTGGAGGAGAGGAGCGGATAGCAGATTGGCTGGCAGAGAGCAGCGGATAGCAGATTGCCTGGTGGAGAGGAGCGGATAGCAGGGTGGCTGGCGGAGAGGAGCGGAAATCAGATTGGCTGGCATAGAGGAGCGGATAGCAGATTGGCTGGCGGAGAGGAGCGGAAAGCAGGATGGCTGGCGGAGAGGAGCGGATAGCAGGGTGGCTGCCACAGGAGCGGATCGCAGATTACCTGACACAGGAGCAGATAGCAGATCGGCTGGCGGAGAGGAGCGGATAGCAGATCGGGTGGCGGAGCGGAGCGGATAGCAGGGAGGCTGGCGGAGAGTAGCGGATAGCAGGGTGGTTGGCGGAGAAGAGCGGATAGCAGATTGGCTGGTGGAGAGGAGCGGATACCAGATTGGGTAGCAGAGAGGAGCGGATAGCAGATTGGCTGGCGGAGAGGAGCGGATAGCAGATTGGCTGGCGGAGAGGAGCGGATAGCAGATTGGCTGGCGGAGAGGAGCGGATAGCAGATTGGCTGGCGGAGAGGAGCGAATAGCAGATTAGGTGGCGGAGAAGAGCGGATAGCAGATTGGCTGGCGGAGAGGAGCGGATAGCAGATTGGCTGGCGGAGAGGAGTGGATAGCAGATTGGCTAGCGGAGAGGAGCGGATAGCAGATTGGCTGGCGGAGAGGAGCGGATAGCAGATTGGCTAGCGGAGAGGAGCGGATAGCAGGGAGGCTGGCGGAGAGGAGCGGATAGCAGGGTGGTTGGCGGAGAGGAGCGGATAGCAGATTGGCTGGTGGAGAGGAGCGGATAGCAGATTGGCTGGTGGAGAGGAGCGGATAGCAGATTGGCTGGCGGAGAGGAGCGGAAAGCAGATTGGCTGGCGGAGAGGAGCGGATAGCAGATTGGCTGGACGAGAGGAGCGGACAGCAGGGTGGCTGGACGAGAGGAGCGGACAGCAGATTGGCTGGCGGAGAGGAGCGGATAGCAGATTGGCTGGCGGAGAGGAGCGGATAGCAGATTGGCTGGCGGAGAGGAGCGGATAGCAGATTAGGTGGCGGAGAGGAGCGGATAGCAGATTGGCTGGCGGAGAGGAGCGGATAGCAGATTGGCTAGCGGAGAGGAGCGGATAGCAGGGAGGCTGGCGGAGAGGAGCGGATAGCAGGGAGGCTGGCGGAGAGGAGCGGATAGCAGATTGGCTGGCGGAGAGGAGCGGATAGCAGATTGGCTGGTGGAGAGGAGCGGATAGCAGATTGGGTAGCGGAGAGGAGCGGAAAGCAGATTGGCTGGCGGAGAGGAGCAGATAGCAGATTGGCTGGCGGAGAGGAGCGGACAGCAGGGTGGCTGGACGAGAGGAGCGGATAGTAGATTGGCTAGCGGAGAGGAGCGGATAGCAGATTGGCTAGCGGAGAGGAGCGGATAGCAGATTGGCTAGCGGAGAGGAGCGGATAGCAGGGTGGTTGGCGGAGAGGAGCGGATAGCAGGGTGGCTGGCGGAGAGGATCGGATAGCAGAGTGGCTGGCGGAGAGGAGCGGATACCAGGGTGGCTGGCGCAGAGGAGCGGATAGTAGGGTGGCTGTCGGAGGGGAGCGGATAGCAGGGTGGCTGGCGGAGGGGAGCGGATAGCAGATTGGCTGGCGGAGGGGAGCGGACAGCAGGGTGGCTGGACGAGAGGAGCGGATAGTAGATTGGCTAGCAGAGAGGAGCGGATAGCAGACTGGCTGGCGGAGAGGAGCGGATAGCAGATTGGCTGGACGAGAGGAGAGGATAGCAGATTGGCTGGACGAGAGGAGCGGATAGCAGATTGGCTGGACGAGAGGAGCGGATAGCAGATTGGCTGGACGAGAGGAGCGGATAGCAGATTGGCTGGCGGAGAGGCGGATAGCAGGGTGGCTGGCGGAGAGGACCGGATAGCAGATTGGCTGGCGGAGAGGAGCTGATAGCAGATTGGCTGACACAGGAGCAGATAGCAGGGTGGATGGCGGAGAGTAGCGGGTAGCAGATTGGCAGACACAGGAGCGGATCGCAGGGTGGCTGGCGGAGAGGAGCGGATAGCAGATTGGCTGACACAGGAGCGGATAGCAGATTGGCTGGCGGAGAGGAGCGGATAGCAGATTGGCTGACACAGGAATGGATAGCAGGTTGGCTGTCGGAGAGGATCGGATAGCAGAGTGGCTGGCGGAGAGGAGCGGATACTAGGGTAGCTGGCGGAGAGGAGCGGATAGCAGGGTGGTTGGCGGAGAGGAGCGGATAGCAGGGTGGCTGAGGGAGAGGAGCGGATAGCAGATTGGCTGACACAAGAGCGGATAGCAGGGTGGCTGGCGGAGAGGATCGGATAGCAGAGTGGCTGGCGGAGAGGAGCGGATACCAGGGTGGCTGGCGGAGAGGAGCGGATAGCAGATTGGCTGGCAGAGAGCAGCAGATAGCAGATTTGCTGGCGGAGAGGAGCGGATAGCAGGATGGTTTGCGGAGAGGAGCGGATAGCAGATTGGCTGGTGGAGAGCAGTGGATAGCAGGGTGGCTGGCAGAGAGGAGTGGATAGCAGCGTGGTTGGCGGAGAGGAGCGGATAGCACATTGGGTGACACAGGAGGAGATAGCAGATTGCCTGGTGGAGAGGAGCGGATAGCAGGGTGGCTGGCGGAGAGGAGCGGAAATCAGGGTGGCTGGCGGAGAGGAGCGGATAGCAGGGTGGCTGGCGGACAGGAGCGGATAGCAGATTGGCTGGCGGGGAGGAGCGGATAGCAGATTGGCTGGCGGAGAGAAGCGGATAGCAGGGTGGTTGGCGGAGAGGAGCGGATACCAGGGTGGCTGCCGGAGAGGAGCGGATAGCAGCGTGGCTGACACAGGAGAGGACAGCACATTGGCTGGCGGAGAGGAGAGGACAGCACATTGGCTGGCGGAGAGGAGAGGACAGCACATTGGCTGGCGGAGAGGAGCGGATAGCAGGGTGGTTGGCGGAGAGGAGCGGATAGCAGGGTGGCTGGCGGAGAGGAGCGGATAGCAGGGTGGCTGACACAGGAGCGGATAGCAGATCTACTGGCAGAAAGGAGCGGATAGCAGATTGGTTTGCGGAGAGGAGCGGATAGCAGATTGGCTCAAGGATAGGAGCGGATAGCAGATTGTCTGGCGGAGTGGATAGGATAGGAGATTAGCTGACGGAGAGGAGCGGATAACAGGGTGGCTGGTGGAGAGGAGCGGATAGCAGGGTGGCTGGCGGAGAGGAGCGGATAGCAGGGTGGCTGGGGGACAGGAGCGGAGAGCAGGGTGGTTGGCGGAGAGGAGCGGATAGCAGGTTGGCTAACGGATAAGAGCGGATAGTAGATTGGCTGGCGGAGAGAAACGGATAGCAGATTAGAAGACACAGGATCGGATAGCAGGGTGGGTGTCGGAGAGGAGCGGATAGCAGTGTGTCGGAGAGGAGCGGATAGCAGATTGGTTGGCAAAGAGGAGCGGATAGCAGATTGGCTGACAGAGGAGCGAATAGCAGATTGGCTGGCAAAGAGGAGCGGAGACCAGATTGGCTGACACAGGAGCGGATAGCAGGGTGGTTGGCGGAGAGGAGCGGATAGCAGGGTGGTTGGCGGAGAGGAGCGGATAGCAGGGTGGCTGGCGGAGAGGAGCGGATAGCAGATTGGCTGGAGGAGAGGAGCGGATAGCAAATGGGCTGGCGGAGAGGAGCGGATGGCAGGGTGGCACGCGGAGAGGAGCGGATAGGATGGTGGCTGGCGGAGAGGAGCGGATAGAAGGGTGGCTGGCGGACAGGAGCGAATAGCAGATTGGCTGGGGGGCAGGAGCGGATAGCAGATTGGCTGGGGGGCAGGAGCGGATAGCAGATTGGCTGGCGGACAGGAGCGGATAGCAGGGTGGCTGGCGGAGAGGAGCGGATAGCAGGGTGGTTGGCAGACAGGAGCGGATAGCGGGGTGCTTGGAGGAGAGGAGCGGATAGCAGGGTGGCTGACACAGGAGTGAATAGCAGATTGGCTGGCGGAGAGGAGAGGATAGCAGGGTGGCTGTTGGAGAGGAGCGGATAGCAGATTGGCTGGCGGAGAGGAGCGGATAGCGTGGTGGTTGGCGGAGAGGAGCGGATACCGGGGTGGTTGGCGGATAGGAGCAGTTAGCAGATTGGCTGGCGGAGAGGAGCAAATAGGAGTTTGGCTGGCGGAGAAGAGCGGATAACAGATTGGCTGACGGAGAAGAGCGGATAGAGGGGTGGTTGGCGGAGAGGAGCGGATAGCAGGGTCGTTGGCGGAGAGCAGCGGATAGGAGGATGGTTGACGGAGAGGAGCGGATAGCAGGGCGGTTGGCGGAGAGGAGCGGATAGCAGGGTGGCTGGCGGAGAGGAGCGGATAGCAGGGTGGCTGGAGGAGAGGAGCGGATAGCAAATGGGCTGGCGGAGAGGAGCGGATAGCAAATGGGCTGGCGGAGAGGAGCGGATGGCAGGGTGGCACGCGGAGAGGAGCGGATAGGATGGTGGCTGGCGGAGAGGAGCGGATAGAAGGGTGGCTGGCGGACAGGAGCGGATAGCAGATTGGCTGGGGGGCAGGAGCGGATAGCAGATTGGCTGGCGGACAGGAGCGGATAGCAGGGTGGCTGGCGGAGAGGAGCGGATAGCAGGGTGGCTGACACAGGAGCGGATAGCAGATCTACTGGCAGAAAGGAGCGGATAGCAGATTGGTTTGCGGAGAGGAGCGGATAGCAGATTGGCTCAAGGATAGGAGCGGATAGCAGATTGTCTGGCGGAGTGGATAGGATAGGAGATTAGCTGACGGAGAGGAGCGGATAACAGGGTGGCTGGTGGAGAGGAGCGGATAGCAGGGTGGCTGGCGGAGAGGAGCGGATAGCAGGGTGGCTGGGGGACAGGAGCGGAGAGCAGGGTGGTTGGCGGAGAGGAGCGGATAGCAGGTTGGCTAACGGATAAGAGCGGATAGTAGATTGGCTGGCGGAGAGAAACGGATAGCAGATTAGAAGACACAGGATCGGATAGCAGGGTGGGTGTCGGAGAGGAGCGGATAGCAGTGTGTCGGAGAGGAGCGGATAGCAGATTGGTTGGCAAAGAGGAGCGGATAGCAGATTGGCTGACAGAGGAGCGGATAGCAGATTGGCTGGCAAAGAGGAGCGGAGACCAGATTGGCTGACACAGGAGCGGATAGCAGGGTGGTTGGCGGAGAGGAGCGGATAGCAGGATGGCTGGCGGAGAGGAGCGGATAGCAGATTGGCTGGAGGAGAGGAGCGGATAGCAAATGGGCTGGCGGAGAGGAGCGGATGGCAGGGTGGCACGCGGAGAGGAGCGGATAGGATGGTGGCTGGCGGAGAGGAGCGGATAGAAGGGTGGCTGGCGGACAGGAGCGAATAGCAGATTGGCTGGGGGGCAGGAGCGGATAGCAGATTGGCTGGGGGGCAGGAGCGGATAGCAGATTGGCTGGCGGACAGGAGCGGATAGCAGGGTGGCTGGCGGAGAGGAGCGGATAGCAGGGTGGTTGGCAGACAGGAGCGGATAGCGGGGTGCTTGGAGGAGAGGAGCGGATAGCAGGGTGGCTGACACAGGAGTGAATAGCAGATTGGCTGGCGGAGAGGAGAGGATAGCAGGGTGGCTGTTGGAGAGGAGCGGATAGCAGATTGGCTGGCGGAGAGGAGCGGATAGCGTGGTGGTTGGCGGAGAGGAGCGGATAGCGGGGTGGTTGGCGGATAGGAGCAGTTAGCAGATTGGCTGGCGGAGAGGAGCAAATAGGAGTTTGGCTGGCGGAGAAGAGCGGATAACAGATTGGCTGACGGAGAATAGCGGATAGAGGGGTGGTTGGCGGAGAGGAGCGGATAGCAGGGTCGTTGGCGGAGAGCAGCGGATAGGAGGGTGGTTGGCGGATAGGAGCGGATAGCGGGGTGGTTGGCGGAGAGGAGCGGATAGTAGATTGGCTGACACAGGAGCGGATAGCAGATTGGTTGACGGAGAGAAGCGGATAGCAATTTGGCTGTCGGAGAGTTGCGGATAGCAGGGTGGCTGGCGGAGAAGACCGGATAGCAGGGTGGCTGACGGAGAGGAGCGGATAACAGGGTGGACTGGCGGAGAGGAGCGGATAGCAGATTGGCTGGCGGAGAGGAGCGGATAGCAGATTGGCTGGCGGAGAGGAGCGGATAGCACATTGGCTGACGGAGAGGAGCGGATAGCACATTGGCTGACGGAGAGGAGCGGATAGCAGGGTGGCTGGCGGAGAGGAGCGGATACCAGGGTGGCTGGCGGAGAGGAGCGGATACCAGGGTGGCTGGCGGAGAGGAGCGGATAGCAAATTGGCTGACACACGAGCGGATAACAGATTGGCTGGCGGACAGGAGCGGATAGCAGATTGGCTGACACAGGAGCTGATAGAAAATTGGGTGACACAGGAGCGGATAGCAGATTGGCTGACGGAGAGGAGCGGATAGCAGGGTGGCTGGCGGAGAGGAGCGGATAGCAGATTGGCTGGCGGAGAGGAGCGGATAGCAGGATGGCTGGCGGAGAGGAGCGGATAGCAAATTGTCTGGCGGAGAGGAGCGGATAGCAGATTGGCTGACGGAGAGGAGCGGATAGAAGGGTGGCTGACGGAGAGGAGCAGATAGCAGATTGGCTGACGGAGAGGAGCGGATCGCAGATTGGCTGACGGAGAGGAGCGGATCGCAGATTGGCTGACGGAGAGGAGCGGATAGCAGATTGGCTGACAGAGGAACGGATAGCAGTTTGGCAGGCGGAGAGGAGCGGATAGCAGATTGGTTGCGGAAAGGAGCGGGTAGCAGGGTGGTTGGCGGAGAGGAGCGGATAGCAGGGTGGTTGGCGGAGAGGAGCGGATAGCGGGGTGGTTGGCGGAGAGGAGCGGATAGCAGCTTGGGTGACACAGGAGCGGATAGCAGATTGGCTAGCGGAGAGGAGCGGATAGCAGGGTGGTTGGTGGAGAGGAGCCGATAGCAGATTGGCTGGCGGAGAGGAGAGGATAGTAGGGTGGCTGGCAGAGAGTAGCAGATAGCAGGGTGGCTGGCGGAGAGGAGCGGATAGCAGATTTCCTGCCTGAGAGGAGCGGATAGCAGATTGGCTGGTGGAGAGGAGCGGATAGCAGATTGGCTGACACAGGAGCGGATAGCGGGGTGGGTGGCGGAGAGGAGCGGATAGCAGGGTGGCTGGCAGAGAGGAGCGGATAGCAGAGTGGCTGACTCAGAGGTGCGGCTAGCAGGGTGGCTGGCGGAGAGGAGCGGATAGCAGGGTGGCTGACTCAGAGGAGCGGATAGCAGAGTGGCTGACTCAGAGGAGCGGATAGCAGGGTGGCTGGCGGAGAGGAGCGGATAGCAGGGTGGCTGACTCAGAGGAGCGGATAGCAGAGTGGCTGACTCAGAGGAGCGGATAGCAGGGTGGCTGGCGGAGAGCTGCGGCCAGCACGGTGGCTGGCGGAGAGGAGTGGATAGCAGGGTGTCTGGCGGAGAGGAGCGGCTAGCAGGGTGGCTGACGGAGAGGAGCGGATAGCAGGGTGGCTGGCGCAGAGGAGCGGATAGCAGGGTGGCTGACGCAGAGGAGCGGATAGCAGGGTGGCTGGCGCAGAGGAGCGGATAGCAGGGTGGCTGGTGGAGAGGAGCGGATAGCAGAGTGGCTGACGCAGAGGAGCGGATAGCAGAGTGGCTGGCGTAGAGGAGCGGATAGCAGAGTGGCTGGAGGAGATGAGCGGATAGCAGAGTGGCAGACTCAGAGGAGCAGATAGCAGAGTGGCAGACTCAGAGGAGCGGATAGCAGGGTGGCTGGCGGAGAGGAGCGGATAGAAGAGTGGCTGGCGGAGAGGAGCGGATAGCAGAGTGACTGACGGATTGGAGCGAATAGCAGGTTGGCTGGCGCAGAGGAGCGGATAGCAGGGTGGCGGACACAGAGGAGCAGATAGCAGAGTGGCTGACTCAGAGGAGCGGATAGCAGGGTGGCTGGCGGAGAGGAGCGGATAGAAGGGTGGCTGACTCAGAGGAGCGGATAGCAGGGCGGCTGGCGGAGAGGAGCGGATAGCAGGGCGGCTGGTGGAGAGGAGCGAATAGAAGAGTGGCTGGCGGAGAGGAGCGGATAGCAGGGTGGCTGGCGGAGAGGAGCGGATAGGAGGGTGGCTGGTGGAGAGGAGCGGATAGCAGAGTGGCTGGCGGAGAGGAGCGGATAGCAGGGTAGCAGGAGAAGACGAGCGGATAGCAGGGTAGCAGGCGGAGACTAGCGGATAGCAGGGTATCAGGCGGAGACTAGTGGATAGCAGGGTAGCAGGCGGAGAGGAGCGGATAGGAGAGCGCCTGGCGGAGAGGAGCGGATAGCAGAGCGGCTGGCCGAGAGGAGCGGATAGCAGGGCGGCTGCCGGAGAGGAGCGGATAGCAGAGCGGCTGCCGGAGAGGAGCGGACAGCAGAGTTGCTGGCGGAGAGGAGCGCATAGCAGGGTGGCTGGCGGAGAGGAGCGGATAGCAGAGCGGCTGGAGGAGAGGAGCGGATAGCAGAGCGGCTGGCCGAGAGGAGCGGATAGCAGGGCGGCTGCCGGAGAGGAGCGGATAGCAGAGCGGCTGCCGGAGAGGAGCGGACAGCAGAGTTGCTGGCGGAGAGGAGCGCATAGCAGGGTGGCTGGCGGAGAGGAGCGGATTGAAGAGTGGCAGGTGGAGAGGAGCGGATAGAAGAGTGGCTGGCGGAGAGGATCGGACAGCATAGTTGCTGGAAGATAGGAGCGGATACCAGGGTAGCAGGCGGAGAGGAGCGGATAGGAGGGTGGCTGGCGGAGAAAAGTGGCTGGGGGAGAGGAGCGGATAGCAGGGTGGATGGCGGAGAGGAGCGGATAGCAGGGTGGCTGGCGGAGAGGAGCGGATTGGAGGGTGGCTAGTGGAGAGGAGCGGATAGCAGAGCGGCTGGCGGAGAGGAGCGGACAGCAGAGTTGCTGGCGGAGAGGAGCGCATAGCAGGGTGGCTGGCGGAGAGGAGCGGATTGAAGAGTGGCTGGTGGAGAGGAGCGGATAGAAGAGTGGCTGGCGGAGAGGATCGGACAGCATAGTGGCTGGAAGATAGGAGCGGATACCAGGGTAGCAGGCGGAGAGGAGCAGATAGGAGGGTGGCTGGCGGAGAAAAGTGGCTGGGGGAGAGGAGCGGATAGCAGGGTGGCTGGCGGAGAGGAGCGGATAGCAGGGTGGCTGGCGGAGAGGAGCGGATAGCAGGGTGGCTGGCGGAGAGGAGCGGATAGCAGGGCGGCTGGCGGAGAGGAGCGGATAGCAGAGCGGCTGGCGGAGAGGAGCGGATAGGAGGGTGGCTGGCGGAGAGGAGCGGATAGAAGGGTGGCTGGTGGAGAGGAGCGAATAGCAGAGTGGCTGGCGGAGAGGAGCGGACAGCATAGTTGCTGGAGTAGAGGAGCGGATAGCAGAGTGGCTGGAGGATAGGAGCGGATACCAGGGTAGCAGGCGTAGAGGAGCAGATAGGAGGGTGGCTGGCGGAGAAAAGTGGCTGGTGGAGAGGAGCGGATAGAAGAGTGGCTGGCGGAGAGGAGCGGATACCAGGGTGGCTGGCGGAGAGGAGCGGATAGGAGGGTTGCTGGTGGAGAGGAGCGGATAGCAGGGTAGCAGGAGAAGACGAGCGGATAGCAGGGTAGCAGGCGGAGACTAGCGGATAGCAGGGTAGCAGGCGGAGAGGAGCGGATAGCAGAGTGGCTGGTGGAGAGGAGCGGATAGCAGAGTGGCTGGTGGAGAGGAGCGGATAGCAGAGTGGCTGGAGGAGAGGAGCGGATAGCAGAGCGGCTGGCGGAGAGGAGCGGATAGCAGAGCGGCTGGCGGAGAGGAGCGGACAGCAGAGTTGCTGGCGGAGAGGAGCGGATAGCAGGGTGGCTGGCGGAGAGGAGCGGATAGAAGAGTGGCTGGTGGAGAGGAGCGGATAGCAGAGTGGCTGGAGTAGAGGAGCGGATAGCAGAGTGGCTGGAGGATAGGAGCGGATACCAGGGTAGCAGGCGGAGAGGAGCAGATAGGAGGGTGGCTGGCGGAGAAAAGTGGCTGGTGGAGAGGAGCGGATAGAAGAGTGGCTGGCGGAGAGGAGCGGATACCAGGGTGGCTGGCGGAGAGGAGCGGATAGGAGGGTGGCTGGCGGAGAGGAGCGGATAGAAGGGTGGCTGGTGGAGAGGAGCGAATAGCAGAGTGGCTGGCGGAGAGGAGCGGACAGCATAGTTGCTGGAGTAGAGGAGCGGATAGCAGAGTGGCTGGAGGATAGGAGCGGATACCAGGGTAGCAGGCGTAGAGGAGCAGATAGGAGGGTGGCTGGCGGAGAAAAGTGGCTGGTGGAGAGGAGCGGATAGAAGAGTGGCTGGCGGAGAGGAGCGGATACCAGGGTGGCTGGCGGAGAGGAGCGGATAGGAGGGTTGCTGGTGGAGAGGAGCGGATAGCAGGGTAGCAGGAGAAGACGAGCGGATAGCAGGGTAGCAGGCGGAGTCTAGCGGATAGCAGGGTAGCAGGCGGAGAGGAGCGGATAGCAGAGTGGCTGGTGGAGAGGAGCGGATAGCAGAGTGGCTGGTGGAGAGGAGCGGATAGCAGAGTGGCTGGAGGAGAGGAGCGGATAGCAGAGCGGCTGGCGGAGAGGAGCGGATAGCAGAGCGGCTGGCGGAGAGGAGCGGACAGCAGAGTTGCTGGCGGAGAGGAGCGGATAGCAGGGTGGCTGGCGGAGAGGAGCGGATAGAAGAGTGGCTGGTGGAGAGGAGCGGATAGCAGAGTGGCTGGAGTAGAGGAGCGGATAGCAGAGTGGCTGGAGGATAGGAGCGGATACCAGGGTAGCAGGCGGAGAGGAGCAGATAGGAGGGTGGCTGGCGGAGAAAAGTGGCTGGCGGAGAGGAGCGGATAGCAGGGTGGATGGCGGAGAGGAGCGGATAGCAGGGTGGCTGGCGGAGAGGAGCGGATAGGAGGGTGGCGGGTGGAGAGGAGCGGATAGCAGAGTTGCTGGCGGAGAGGAGCGGATAGCAGAGTGTCGGGTGGAGAGTAGCGGATAGCAGAGTGGCGGGTGGAGAGGAGCGGATAGCAGAGTTGCTGGCGGAGAGGAGCGGATAGCAGAGTGGCTGGCGGAGAGGAGCGGATAGCAGAGCGGCTGGCGGAGAGGAGCGGATAGCAGAGCGGCTTGCGGAGAGGAGCGGATAGCAGGGCGGGTGGCGGAGAGGAGCGGATAGCAGAGCGGCTGGCGGAGAGGAGCGGATAGCAGAGCGGCTTGCGGAGAGGAGCGGATAGCAGAGCGGCTTGCGGAGAGGAGCGGATAGCAGGGCGGGTGGCGGAGAGGAGCGGATAGCAGAGCGGCTGGCGGAGAGGAGCGGATAGCAGAGCGGCTGGCGGAGAGGAGCGGATAGCAGAGCGGCTGGCGGAGAGGAGCGGATAGCAGAGCGGCTGGCGGAGAGGAGCGGATAGCAGAGCGGCTGGCGGAGAGGAGCGGATAGCAGAGCGGCTGGCGGAGAGGAGCGGACAGCAGAGTTGCTGGCGGAGAGGAGCGGATAGCAGGGTAGCAGGAGAAGACGAGCGGATAGCAGGGTAGAAGGCGGAGACTAGCGGATAGCAGGGTAGCAGGCGGAGAGGAGCGGATAGCAGAGTGGCTGGCGGAGAGGAGCGGACAGCAGGGTGGCTGGCGGAGAAAAATGGCTGGCGGAGAGGAGTGGATAGGAGGGTGGCTGGCGGAGAAAAGTGGCTGGCGGAGAGGAGCGGATAGCAGGGTGGCTGGCGGAGAGGAGCGGATAGCAGGGTGGATGGCGGAGAGGAGCGGATAGGAGGGTGGCTAGTGGAGAGGAGCGGATAGCAGAGTTGCTGGCGGAGAGGAGCGGATAGCAGGGTAGCAGGAGAAGACGAGCGGATAGCAGGGTAGAAGGCGGAGACTAGCGGATAGCAGGGTAGCAGGCGGAGAGGAGCGGATAGCAGAGTGGCTGGCGGAGAGGAGCGGACAGCAGGGTGGCTGGCGGAGAAAAATGGCTGGCGGAGAGGAGTGGATAGGAGGGTGGCTGGCGGAGAAAAGTGGCTGGCGGAGAGGAGCGGATAGCAGGGTGGCTGGCGGAGAGGAGCGGATAGCAGGGTGGCTGGCGGAGAGGAGCGGATAGGAGGGTGGCTAGTGGAGAGGAGCGGATAGCAGAGTGGCTCGCGGAGAGGAGCGGATAGCAGAGTGGCTCGCGGAGAGGAGCAGATAGCAGGGTAGCAGGCAGAGACGAGCGGATAGCAGGGTAGCAGGCGGAGAGGAGCGGATAGCAGGGTAGCAGGCGGAGAGGAGCGGATAGGAGAGTGGCTGGCGGAGAGGAGCGGATAGCAGAGTGGCTGGTGGAGATGAGCGGATAGCAGAGTTGCTGGCGGAGAGGAGCGGATAGCAGAGCGGCTGGCGGAGAGGAGCGGATAGCAGAGCGGCTGGCGGAGAGGAGCGGATAGGAGGGTGGCTGGCGGAGAGGAGCGGATAGAAGGGTGGCTGGCGGAGAGGAGCGGATAGCAGAGTGGCTGGCGGAGAGGAGCGGACAGCATAGTTGCTGGAGTAGAGGAGCGGATAGCAGAGTGGCTGGAGGATAGGAGCGGATACCAGGGTAGCAGGCGTAGAGGAGCAGATAGGAGGGTGGCTGGCGGAGAAAAGTGGCTGGTGGAGAGGAGCGGATAGAAGAGTGGCTTGCGGAGAGGAGCGGATAGCAGGGTGGCTGGCGGAGAAGAGCGGATAGGAGGGTTGCTGGTGGAGAGGAGCGGATAGCAGGGTAGCAGGCGGAGAGGAGCGGATAGCAGAGCGGCTGGCGGAGAGGAGCGGATAGCAGAGCGGCTGGCGGAGAGGAGCGGATAGCAGAGCGGCTGGCGGAGAGGAGCGGACAGCAGGGTGGCTGGCGGAGAGGAGCGGATAGAAGAGTGGCTGGTGGAGAGGAGCGGATAGCAGAGTGGCTGGCGGAGAGGAGCGGATAGCAGGGTGGCTGGCGGAAAGGAGCGGATAGCAGAGTGGCTGGCGGAGAGGAGCGGATAGCAGAGCGGTTTGCGGAGAGGAGCGGATAGCAGGGTAGCAGGCGGAGACGAGCGGATAGCAGGGTAGCAGGCGGAGAGGAGCGGATAGCAGAGCGGCTGGCGGAGAGGAGCGGATAGCAGAGTGGCTGGAGGAGAGGAGCGGACAGCAGAGCGGCTGGCGGAGAGGAGAGGACAGCAGAGTTGCTGGCGGAGAGGAGGGGATAGCAGGGTAGCAGGAGAAGACGAGCGGATAGCAGGGTAGAAGGCGGAGACTAGCGGATAGCAGGGTAGCAGGCGGAGAGGAGCGGATAGCAGAGTGGCTGGCGGAGAGGAGCGGACAGCAGGGTGGCTGGCGGAGAAAAGTGGCTGGCGGAGAGGAGTGGATAGGAGGGTGGCTGGTGGAGAAAAGTGGCTGGCGGAGAGGAGCGGATAGCAGGGTGGCTGGCGGAGAGGAGCGGATAGCAGGGTGGATGGCGGAGAGGAGCGGATAGCAGGGTGGCTGTCAGAGAGGAGCGGATAGGAGGGTGGCTAGTGGAGAGGAGCGGATAGCAGAGTGGCTCGCGGAGAGGAGCGGATAGCAGAGTGGCTCGCGGAGAGGAGCGGATAGCAGGGTAGCAGGCGGAGACGAGCGGATAGCAGGGTAGCAGGCGGAGAGGAGCGGATAGCAGGGTAGCAGGCGGAGAGGAGCGGATAGGAGAGTGGCTGGCGGAGAGGAGCGGATAGGAGAGTGGCTGGCGGAGAGGAGCGGATAGCAGAGTGGCTGGTGGAGAGGAGCGGATAGCAGAGCGGCTGGCGGAGAGGAGCGGATAGCAGAGAGGCTGGCGGAGAGGAGCGGATAGGAGGGTGGCTGGCGGAGAGGAGCGGATAGAAGGGTGGCTGGCGTAGAGGAGCGGATAGCAGAGTGGCTGGCGGAGAGGAGCGGACAGCATAGTTGCTGGAGTAGAGGAGCGGATAGCAGAGTGGCTGGAGGATAGGAGCGGATACCAGGGTAGCAGGCGTAGAGGAGCAGATAGGAGGGTGGCTGGCGGAGAAAAGTGGCTGGTGGAGAGGAGCGGATAGAAGAGTGGCTGGCGGAGAGGAGCGGATAGCAGGGTTGCTGGTGGAGAGGAGCGGATAGCAGGGTAGCAGGCGGAGACGAGCGGATAGCAGGGTAGCAGGCGGAGTGGAGCGGATAGCAGAGTGGCTGGAGAAGAGGAGCGGATAGCAGAGCGGCTGGCGGAGAGGAGCGGATAGCAGAGCGGCTGGCGGAGAGGAGCGGACAGCAGAGTTGCTGGCGGAGAGGAGCGGATAGCAGGGTGGCTGGCGGAGAGGAGCGGATAGAAGAGTGGCTGGTGGAGAGGAGCGGATACCAGGGTAGCAGGCGTAGAGGAGCAGATAGGAGGGTGGCTGGCGGAGAAAAGTGGCTGGTGGAGAGGAGCGGATAGAAGAGCGGCTGGCGGAGAGGAGCGGACAGCAGAGTTGCTGGCGGAGAGGAGCGGATAGCAGGGTGGCTGGCGGAGACGAGCGGATAGAAGAGTGGCTGGTGGAGAGGAGCGGATAGCAGAGTGGCTGGCGGAGAGGAGCGGATAGCAGGGTGGCTGGCGGAGAGGAGCGGATAGCAGAGTGGCTGGCGGAGAGGAGCGGATAGCAGAGCGGTTTGCGGAGAGGAGCGGATAGCAGGGTAGCAGGCGGAGACGAGCGGATAGCAGGGTAGCAGGCGGAGAGGAGCGGACAGCAGAGTTGCTGGCGGAGAGGAGCGGACAGCAGAGTTGCTGGCGGAGAGGAGCGGACAGCAGAGTTGCTGGCGGAGAGGAGCGGATAGCAGGGTGGCTGGCGGAGAGGAGCGGATAGAAGAGTGGCTGGTGGAGAGGAGCGTATAGCAGAGTGGCTGGCGGAGAGGAGCGGATAGCAGGGTGGCTGGCGGAGAGGAGCGGATAGCAGAGTGGCTGGCGGAGAGGAGCGGATAGCAGAGCGGTTTGCGGAGAGGAGCGGATAGCAGGGTAGCAGGCGGAGACGAGCGGATAGCAGGGTAGCAGGCGGAGAGGAGCGGATAGCAGAGCGGCTGGCGGAGAGGAGCGGATAGCAGAGTGGCTGGAGGAGAGGAGCGGATAGCAGAGCGGCTGGCGGAGAGGAGCGGATAGCAGAGAGGCTGGCGGAGAGGAGCGGACACCAGAGTTGCTGGCGGAGAGGAGCGGATAGCAGGGTGGCTGGCGGAGACGAGCGGACAGCAGGGTAGCAGGCGGAGAGGAGCGGATAGCAGGGTAGCAGGCGGAGAGGAGCGGATAGGAGAGTGGCTGGCGGAGAGGAGCGGATAGGAGAGTGGCTGGCGGAGAGGAGCGGATAGCAGAGTGGCTGGAGTAGAGGAGCGGATAGCAGAGTGGCTGGAGGATAGGAGCGGATACCAGGGTAGCAGGCGGAGAGGAGCAGATAGGAGGGTGGCTGGCGGAGAAAAGTGGCTGGCGGAGAGGAGCGGATAGCAGAGTGGCTGGAGGAGAGGAGCGGATAGCAGAGCGGCTGGCGGAGAGGAGCGGATAGCAGAGAGGCTGGCGGAGAGGAGCGGACACCAGAGTTGCTGGCGGAGAGGAGCGGATAGCAGGGTGGCTGGCGGAGACGAGCGGACAGCAGGGTAGCAGGCGGAGAGGAGCGGATAGCAGGGTAGCAGGCGGAGAGGAGCGGATAGGAGAGTGGCTGGCGGAGAGGAGCGGATAGCAGAGTGGCTGGAGTAGAGGAGCGGATAGCAGAGTGGCTGGAGGATAGGAGCGGATACCAGGGTAGCAGGCGGAGAGGAGCAGATAGGAGGGTGGCTGGCGGAGAAAAGTGGCTGGCGGAGAGGAGCGGATAGCAGGGTGGATGGCGGAGAGGAGCGGATAGCAGAGTTGCTGGCGGAGAGGAGCGGATAGCAGAGTGGCGCGCGGAGAGGAGCGGATAGCAGAGTTGCTGGCGGAGAGGAGCGGATAGCAGGGTGGCTGGCGGAGAGGAGCGGATAGCAGAGCGGTTTGCGGAGAGGAGCGGATAGCAGAGCGGCTTGCGGAGAGGAGCGGATAGCAGAGCGGCTGGCGGAGAGGACCGGATAGCAGAGCGGCTGGCGGAGAGGAGCGGATAGCAGAGCGGCTGGCGGAGAGGAGCGGACAGCAGAGTTGCTGGCGGAGAGGAGCGGATAGCAGGGTAGAAGGCGGAGACTAGCGGATAGCAGGGTAGCAGGCGGAGAGGAGCGGATAGCAGAGTGGCTGGCGGAGAGAAGCGGACAGCAGAGTGGCTGGCGGAGAGGAGCGGATAGCAGAGTGGCTGGCGGAGAGGAGCGGACAGCAGAATGGCTGGTGGAGAGGAGCGGATAGCAGAGTGGCTGGAGGATAGGAGCGGATACCAGGGTAGCAGGCGGAGAGGAGCAGATAGGAGGGTGGCTGGCGGAGAAAAATGGCTGGTGGAGAGGAGCGAAAAAAAGAGTGGCTGGCGGAGAGGAGCGGATAGCAGGGTGGCTGGCGGAAAGGAGCGGATAGGAGGGTGGCTGGGGGAGAGGAGCGGATAGCAGAGTGGCTGGCGGAGAGGAGCGGATAGCAGGTTAGCAGGAGAAGACGAGCGGATAGCAGGGTAGCAGGCGGAGACTAGCGGATAGCAGAGTGGCTGGCGGAGACTAGCGGATAGCAGGGTGGCTGGCGGAGAGGGGCGGATAGCAGAGTGGCTGGCGGAGAGGAGCGGATAGCAGAGTGGCTGGGGAAGAGGAGCTGATAGCAGGGTAGCAGGCGGAGAGGAGCGGATTGGAGGGTGGCTAGTGGAGAGGAGCGGATAGCAGAGTGGCTGGAGGAGAGGAGAGGGTAGCAGGCAGAGACGAGCGGAAAGCAGGGTAGCAGGCGGAGACTAGCGGATAGCAGGGTAGTAGGCGGAGACTAGCGGATAGCAGAGTGGCTGGCGGAGACTAGCGGATAGCAGGGTGGCTGGCGGAGAGGGGCGGATAGCAGAGTGGCTGGCGGAGAGGAGCGGATAGCAGAGTGGCTGGGGAAGAGGAGCTGATAGCAGGGTAGCAGGCGGAGAGGAGCAGATCGGAGGGTGGCTGGTGGAAAGGAGCGGATAGCAGGGTGGCTGGCAGAAAGGAGCGGATAGCAGGGTGGCTGGCGGAGAGGAGCGGACAGCAGGGTGGCTGGAGGAGAGGAGCGGACAGCAGGGTGGCTGGAGGAGAGAAGCCGATAGCAGGGTGGCTGGTGGAGAGAAGCGGATAGCAGGGCGGCTGGCGGAGAGGAGCGGATAGCAGGGTGGATGGCGGAGAGGAGCGGATAGCAGAGCGGCTGGCGGAGAGGAGCGGATAGCAGAGTGGCTGGCGGAGAGGAGCGGACAGCATAGTTGCTGGAGTAGAGGAGCGGATAGCAGAGTGGCTGGAGGATAGGAGCGGATACCAGGGTAGCAGGCGTAGAGGAGCAGATAGGAGGGTGGCTGGCGGAGAAAAGTGGCTGGCGGAGAGGAGCGGATAGCAGGGTGGATGGCGGAGAGGAGCGGATAGCAGGGTGGCTGGCGGAGAGGAGCGGATAGGAGGGTGGCGGGTGGAGAGGAGCGGATAGCAGAGTTGCTGGCGGAGAGGAGCGGATAGCAGAGTGGCGGGTGGAGAGGAGCGGATAGCAGAGTTTCTGGTGGAGAGGAGCGGATAGCAGGGTGGCTGGCGGAGAGGAGCGGATAGCAGAGTGGCTGGCGGAGAGGAGCGGATAGCAGAGCGGCTGGAGGAGAGGAGCGGATAGCAGAGCGGCTGGCGGAGAGGAGCGGATAGCAGAGCGGCTGGCGGAGAGGAGCGGACAGCAGAGTTGTTGGCGGAGAGGAGCGGATAGCAGGGTGGCTGGCGGAGAGGAGCGGATAGAAGAGTGGCTGGTGGAGAGGAGCGGACAGCAGAGTGGCTGGCGGAGAGGAGCGGACAGCATAGTTTCTGGAGTAGAGGAGCGGATAGCAGAGTGGCTGGAGGATAGGAGTGGATACCAGGGTAGGATGCGGAGAGGAGCAGATAGGAGGGTGGCTGGAGGAGAAAAGTGGCTGGCGGAGAGGAGCGGATAGCAGGGTGGATGGCGGAGAGGAGCGGATAGCAGAGTGGCTGGAGGAGAGGAGCGGATAGCAGAGTGGCTGGAGGAGAGGAGCGGATAGCAGAGTGGCTGGAGGAGAGGAGCGGATAGCAGAGCGGCTGGCGGAGAGGAGCGGACAGCAGAGTTGCTGGCGGAGAGGAGCGGATAGCAGGGTGGCTGGCGGAGAGGAGCGGATAGAAGAGTGGCTGGTGGAGAGGAGCGGATAGCAGAGTGGCTGGCGGAGAGGAGCGGACAGCATAGTTGCTGGAGTAGAGGAGCGGATAGCAGAGTGGCTGGAGGATAGGAGCGGATACCAGGGTAGCAGGCGGAGAGGAGCAGATAGGAGGGTGGCTGGCGGAGAAAAGTGGCTGGCGGAGAGGAGCGGATAGCAGGGTGGATGGCGGAGAGGAGCGGATAGCAGGGTGGCTGGCGGAGAGGAGCGGATAGGAGGGTGGCGGGTGGAGAGGAGCGGATAGCAGAGTTGCTGGCGGAGAGGAGCGGATAGCAGAGTGGCGGGCGGAGAGGAGCGGATAGCAGAGTTTCTGGTGGAGAGGAGCGGATAGCAGGGTGGCTGGCGGAGAGGAGCGGATAGCAGAGTGGCTGGCGGAGAGGAGCGGATAGCAGAGCGGCTTGCGGAGAGGAGCGGATAGCAGAGCGGCTTGCGGAGAGGAGCGGATAGCAGGGCGGCTGGCGGAGAGGAGCGGATAGCAGGGCGGCTGGCGGAGAGGAGCGGATAGCAGGGCGGCTGGCGGAGAGGAGCGGATAGCAGGGCGGCTGGCGGAGAGGAGCGGATAGCAGGGCGGCTGGCGGAGAGGAGCGGATAGCAGAGCGGCTGGCGGAGAGGAGCGGACAGCAGAGCGGCTGGCGGAGAGGAGCGGACAGCAGAGCGGCTGGCAGAGAGGAGCGGACAGCAGAGTTGCTGGCGGAGAGGAGCGGATAGCAGGGTAGCAGGAGAGGACGAGCGGATAGCAGGGTAGAAGGCGGAGACAAGCGGATAGCAGGGTAGCAGGCGGAGAGGAGCGGATAGCAGAGTGGCTGGCGGAGAGGAGCGGACAGCAGAGTGGCTGGCGGAGAGGAGCGGACAGCAGAGTGGCTGGCGGAGAGGAGCGGATAGCAGAGTGGCTGGCGGAGAGGAGCGGACAGCAGAGCGGCTGGCGGAGAGGAGCGGACAGCAGAGTTGTTGGCGGAGAGGAGCGGACAGCAGAGTGGCTGGCGGAGAGGAGCGGACAGCATAGTTGCTGGAGTAGAGGAGCGGATAGCAGAGTGGCTGGAGGATAGGAGCGGATACCAGGGTAGCAGGCGGAGAGGAGCAGATAGGAGGGTGGCTGGCGGAGAAAAGTGGCTGGCAGAGAGGAGCGGATAGCAGGGTGGATGGCGGAGAGGAGCGGATAGCAGAGTGGCTGGAGGAGAGGAGCGGATAGCAGAGTGGCTGGAGGAGAGGAGCGGATAGCAGAGCGGCTGGCGGAGAGGAGCGGACAGCAGAGTTGCTGGCGGAGAGGAGCGGATAGCAGGGTGGCTGGCGGAGAGGAGCGGATAGAAGAGTAGCTGGTGGAGAGGAGCGGATAGCAGGGTGGCTGGCGGAGAGGAGCGGATAGGAGGGTGGCGGGTGGAGAGGAGCGGATAGCAGAGTTGCTGGCGGAGAGGAGCGGATAGCAGAGTGGCTGGCGGAGAGGAGCGGATAGCAGAGTTGCTGGTGGAGAGGAGCGGATAGCAGGGTGGCTGGCGGAGAGGAGCGGATAGCATAGCTGGCGGAGAGGAGCGGATAGCAGAGCGGCTTGCGGAGAGGAGCGGATAGCAGGGCGGCTGGCGGAGAGGAGCGGATAGCAGAGCGGCTGGCGGAGAGGAGCGGATAGCAGAGCGGCTGGCGGAGAGGAGCGGATAGCAGAGCGGCTGGCGGAGAGGAGCGGATAGCAGAGCGGCTGGCGGAGAGGAGCGGATAGCAGAGCGGCTGGCGGAGAGGAGCGGATAGCAGAGCGGCTGGCGGAGAGGAGCGGATAGCAGAGCGGCTGGCGGAGAGGAGCGGATAGCAGAGCGGCTGGCGGAGAGGAGCGGATAGCAGAGCGGCTGGCGGAGAGGAGCGGATAGCAGAGCGGCTGGCGGAGAGGAGCGGATAGCAGAGCGGCTGGCGGAGAGGAGCGGATAGCAGAGCGGCTGGCGGAGAGGAGCTGATAGCAGAGCGGCTGGCGGAGAGGAGCGGACAGCAGAGTTGCTGGCGGAGAGGAGCGGATAGCAGGGTAGCAGGAGAAGACGAGCGGATAGCAGGGTAGAAGGCGGAGACTAGCGGATAGCAGGGTAGCAGGCGGAGAGGAGCGGATAGCAGAGTGGCTGGCGGAGAAAAGTGGCTGGCGGAGAGGAGTGGATAGGAGGATGGCTGGCGGAGAAAAGTGGCTGGCGGAGAGGAGCGGATAGCAGGGTGGATGGCGGAGAGGAGCGGATAGCAGGGTGGATGGCGGAGAGGAGCGGATAGGAGGGTGGCTCGCGGAGAGGAGCGGATAGCAGAGTGGCTCGCGGAGAGGAGCGGATAGCAGAGTGGCTCGCGGAGAGGAGCGGATAGCAGGGTAGCAGGCGGAGAGGAGCGGATAGGAGAGTGGCTGGCGGAGAGGAGCGGATAGCAGAGTGGCTGGCGGAGAGGAGCGGATAGCAGAGTTGCTGGCGGAGAGGAGCGGATAGCAGAGTTGCTGGCGGAGAGGAGCGGATAGCAGAGTTGCTGGCGGAGAGGAGCGGATAGCAGAGTTGCTGGCGGAGAGGAGCGGATAGCAGAGCGGCTGGCGGAGAGGAGCGGATAGGAGGGTGGCTGGCGGAGAGGAGCGGATAGGAGGGTAGCAGGCGTAGAGTAGCAGATAGGAGGGTGGCTGGCGGAGAAAAGTGGCTGGTGGAGAGGAGCGGATAGAAGAGTGGCTGGCGGAGAGGAGCGGATAGCAGGGTGGCTGGCGGAGAGGAGCGGATAGCAGAGTGGCTGGAGGAGAGGAGCGGATAGCAGGGTAGCAGGAGAAGACGAGCGGATAGCAGGGTAGCAGGCGGAGACTAGCGGATAGCAGGCGGAGACTAGCGGATAGCAGGGTAGCAGGCGGAGAGGAGCGGATAGCAGAGCGGCTGGCGGAGAGGAGCGGATAGCAGAGCGGCTGGCGGAGAGGAGCGGATAGCAGAGCGGCTGGCGGAGAGGAGCGGATAGCAGAGCGGCTGGAGGAGAGGAGCGGATAGCAGAGCGGCTGGCGGAGAGGAGCGGATAGCAGAGCGGCTGGCGGAGAGGAGCGGACAGCAGAGTTGCTGGCGGAGAGGAGCGGATAGAAGAGTGGCTGGCGGAGAGGAGCGGACAGCAGAGTTGCTGGCGGAGAGGAGCGGATAGCAGGGTGGCTGGCGGAGAGGAGCAGATAGAAGAGTGGCTGGTGGAGAGGAGCGGATAGCAGAGTGGCTGGCGGAGAGGAGCGGACAGCATAGTTGCTGGAGTAGAGGAGCGGATAGCAGAGTGGCTGGAGGATAGGAGCGGATACCAGGGTAGCAGGCGGAGAGGAGCAGATAGGAGCGTGGCTGGCGGAGAAAAGTGGCTGGCGGAGAGGAGCAGATAGCAGGGTGGATGGCAGAGAGGAGCGGATAGGAGGGTGGCGGATGGAGAGGAGCGGATAGCAGAGTGGGTGGCGGGTGGAGAGGAGCGGATAGCAGAGTTGCTGGCGGAGAGGAGCGGATAGCAGGGTGGCTGGCGGAGAGGAGCGGATAGCAGAGCGGTTTGCGGAGAGGAGCGGATAGCAGAGCGGCTTGCGGAGAGGAGCGGATAGCAGGGCGGCTGGCGGAGAGGACCGGATAGCAGAGCGGCTGGCGGAGTGGAGCGGATAGCAGAGCGGCTGGCGGAGAGGAGCAGATAGCAGAGCGGCTGGCGGAGAGGAGAGGACAGCAGAGTTACTGGCGGAGAGGAGCGGATAGCAGGGTAGAAGGCGGAGACTAGCGGATAGCAGGGTAGCAGGGGGAGAGGAGCGGACAGCAGAGTGGCTGGCGGAGAGGAGCGGACAGCAGAGTGGCTGGCGGAGAGGAGCGGACAGCAGAGTGGCTGGCGGAGAGGAGCGGACAGCAGAGTGGCAGCCGGAGAGGAGCGGACAGCAGAGTGGCTGCCGGAGAGGAGCGGATAGCAGAGCGGCTGGCGGAGAGGAGCGGATAGCAGAGCAGCTGGCAGAGAGGAGCGGACAGCAGAGTTGCTGGAGTAGAGGAGCGGATAGCAGAGTGGCTGGACAATAGGAGCGGATACCAGGGTAGCAGGCGGAGAGGAGCAGATAGGAGGGTGGCTGGCGGAGAAAAGTGGCTGGTGGAGAGGAGTGAATAGAAGAGTGGCTGGCGGAGAGGAGCGGATAGCAGGGTGGCTGGCGGAGAGGAGCGGATAGGAGGGTGGCTGGTGGAGAGGAGCGGATAGCAGAGTGGCTGGCGGAGAGGAGCGGATAGCAGGGTAGCAGGAGAAGACGAGCGGATAGCAGGGTAGCAGGCGGAGACTAGCGGATAGCAGGGTAGCAGGCGGAGAGGAGCGGATAGGAGAGTGGCTGGCGGAGAGGAGCGGATAGCAGAGCTGCTGGAGGAGAGGAGCGGATAGCAGAGCGGCTGGCCGAGAGGAGCGGATAGCAGGGCGGCTGGCGGAGAGGAGCGGATAGCAGAGCTGCTGGCGGAGAGGAGCGCAGAGCAGGGTGGCTGGCGGAGAGGAGCGCAGAGCAGGGTGGCTGGCGGAGAGGAGCGGATTGAAGAGTGGCTGGTGGAGAGGAGCGGATAGAAGAGTGGCTGGCGGAGAGGATAGGAGAGCATAGTTGCTGGAGTAGAGGAGCGGATAGCAGAGTGGCTGGAAGATAGGAGCGGATACCAGAGTAGCAGGCGGAGAGGAGCAGATAGGAGGGTGGCTGGTGGAGAAAAGTGGCTGGGGGAGAGGAGCGGATAGCAGGGTGGATGGCGGAGAGGAGCGGATAGCAGGGTGGCTGGAGGAGAGGAGCGGATTGGAGGGTGGCTAGTGGAGAGGAGTGGATAGCAGAGTGGCTGGCGGAGAGGAGAGGGTAGCAGGCAGAGACGAGCGGAAAGCAGGGTAGCAGGCGGAGACTAGCGGATAGCAGGGTAGTAGGCGGAGACTAGCGGATAGCAGAGTGGCTGGCGGAGACTAGCGGATAGCAGGGTGGCTGGCGGAGAGGAGCGGATAGCAGAGTGGCTGGCGGAGAGGAGCGGATAGCAGAGTGGCTGGGGAAGAGGAGCTGATAGCAGGGTAGCAGGCGGAGAGGAGCAGATCGGAAGGTTGCTGGTGGAGAGGAGCGGATAGCAGGGTGGCTGGCGGAAAGGAGCGGATAGCAGGGTGGCTGGCGGAGACGAGCGGACAGCAGGGTGGCTGGAGGAGAGGAGCGGATAGCAGGGCGGCTGGAGGAGAGGAGCGGATAGCAGGGTGGCTGGAGGAGAGGAGCGGATAGCAGGGTGGCTGGTGGAGAGAAGCGGATAGCAGGGCGGCTGGCGGAGAGGAGCGGATAGCAGGGTGGCTGGCGGAGAGGAGCGGATAGGAGGGTTGCTGGTGGAGAGGAGCGGATAGCAGGGTAGCAGGAGAAGACGAGCGGATAGCAGGGTAGCAGGCGGAGACTAGCGGATAGCAGGGTAGCAGGCGTAGAGGAGCGGATAGCAGAGTGGCTGGCGGAGAGGAGCGGATAGCAGAGTGGCTGGCGGAGAGGAGCGGATAGCAGAGTGGCTGGAGGAGAGGAGCGGATAACAGAGCGGCTGGCGGAGAGGAGCGGACAGCAGAGTTGCTGGCGGAGAGGAGCGGATAGCAGGGTGGCTGGCGGAGAGGAGCGGATAGAAGAGTGGCTGGTGGAGAGGAGCGGATAGCAGAGTGGCTGGCGGAGAGGAGCGGACAGCATAGTTGCTGGAGTAGAGGAGCGGATAGCAGAGTGGCTGGAGGATAGGAGCGGATACCAGGGTAGCAGGTGGAGAGGAGCAGATAGGAGGGTGGCTGGCGGAGAAAAGTGGCTGGCGGAGAGGAGCGGATAGCAGGGTGGCTGGCGGTGAGGAGCGGATAGCAGGGTGGCTGGCGGAGAGGAGCGGATAGGAGGGTGGCGGTTGGAGAGGAGCGGATAGCAGAGTTGCTGGCGGAGAGGAGCGGATAGCAGAGTGGCGGGTGGAGAGGAGCGGATAGCAGGGTGGCTGGCGGAGAGGAGCGGATAGCAGAGTGGCTGGCGGAAAGGAGCGGATAGCAGAGCGGCTTGCGGAGAGGAGCGGATAGCAGGGCGGCTGGCGGAGAGGAGCGGATAGCAGGGCGGCTGGCGGAGAGGAGCGGATAGCAGGGCGGCTGGCGGAGAGGAGCGGATAGCAGGGCGGCTGGCGGAGAGGAGCGGATAGCAGGGCGGCTGGCGGAGAGGAGCGGATAGCAGAGCGGCTGGCGGAGAGGAGCGGATAGCAGAGCGGCTGGCGGAGAGGAGCGGACAGCAGAGTTGCTGGCGGAGAGGAGCGGATAGCAGAGTGGCTGGAGGATAGGAGCGGATACCAGGGTAGCAGGCGGAGAGGAGCAGATAGGAGGGTGGCTGGCGGAGAAAAGTGGCTGGCGGAGAGGAGCGGATAGCAGGGTGGCTGGCGGAGAGGAGCGGATAGGAGGGTGGCGGGTGGAGAGGAGCGGATAGCAGAGTTGCTGGCGGAGAGGAGCGGATAGCAGAGTGGCGGGCGGAGAGGAGCGGATAGCAGAGTTGCTGGTGGAGAGGAGCGGATAGCAGGGTGGCTGGCGGAGAGGAACGGATAGCAGAGTGGCTGGCGGAGAGGAGCGGATAGCAGAGTGGCTGGCGGAGAGGAGCGGATAGCAGAGCGGCTTGCGGAGAGGAGCGGATAGCAGGGCGGCTGGAGGAGAGGAGCGGATTGGAGGGTGGCTAGTGGAGAGGAGCGGATAGCAGAGTGGCTGGAGGAGAGGAGAGGGTAGCAGGCAGAGACGAGCGGAAAGCAGGGTAGCAGGCGGAGACTAGCGGATAGCAGGGTAGTAGGCGGAGACTAGCGGATAGCAGAGTGGCTGGCGGAGACTAGCGGATAGCAGGGTGGCTGGCGGAGAGGAGCGGATAGCAGAGTGGCTGGCGGAGAGGAGCGGATAGCAGAGTGGCTGGGGAAGAGGAGCTGATAGCAGGGTAGCAGGCGGAGAGGAACAGATCGGAGGGTGGCTGGTGGAGAGGAGCGGATAGCAGGGTGGCTGGCGGAAAGGAGCGGATAGCAGGGTGGCTGGCGGAGACGAGCGGACAGCAGGGTGGCTGGAGGAGAGGAGCGGATAGCAGGGCGGCTGGAGGAGAGGAGCGGATAGCAGGGTGGCTGGCGCAGAGAAGCCGATAGCAGGGCGCTGGCGGAGAGAAGCGGATAGCAGGGCGGCTGGCGGAGAGGAGCGGATAGCAGAGCGGCTGGCGGAGAGGAGCGGATAACAGAGCGGCTGGCGGAGAGGAGCGGATAGCAGAGTGGCTGGCGGAGAGGAGCGGACAGCATAGTTGCTGGAGTAGAGGAGCGGATAGCAGAGTGGCTGGAGGATAGGAGCGGATACCAGGGTAGCAGGCGTAGAGGAGCAGATAGGAGGGTGGCTGGCGGAGAAAAGTGGCTGGTGGAGAGGAGCGGATAGAAGAGTGGCTGGCGGAGAGGAGCGGATAGCAGGGTGGCTGGCGGAGAGGAGCGGATAGGAGGGTTGCTGGTGGAGAGGAGCGGATAGCAGGGTAGCAGGAGAAGACGAGCGGATAGCAGGGTAGCAGGCGGAGACTAGCGGATAGCAGGGTAGCAGGCGGAGAGGAGCGGATAGCAGAGTGGCTGGCGGAGAGGAGCGGATAGCAGAGTGGCTGGAGGAGAGGAGCGGATAGCAGGGTGGCTGGCGGAGAGGAGCGGATAGAAGAGTGGCTGGTGGAGAGGAGCGGATAGCAGAGTGGCTGGCGGAGAGGAGCGGATAGAAGAGTGGCTGGTGGAGAGGAGCGGATAGCAGAGTGGCTGGCGGAGAGGAGCGGACAGCATAGTTGCTGGAGTAGAGGAGCGGATAGCAGAGTGGCTGGAGGATTGGAGCGGATACCAGGGTAGCAGGTGGGGAGGAGCAGATAGGAGGGTGGCTGGCGGAGAAAAGTGGCTGGCGTAGAGGAGCGGATAGCAGGGTGGATGGCGGAGAGGAGCAGATAGCAGGGTGGCTGGCGGAGAGGAGCGGATAGGAGGGTGGCGGGTGGAGAGGAGCGGATAGCAGAGTTGCTGGCGGAGAGGAGCGGATAGCAGAGTGGCGGGTGGAGAGGAGCGGATAGAAGGGTGGCTGGCGGAGAGGAGCGGATAGCAGAGCGGCTGGCGGAGAGGAGCGGATAGCAGGGCGGCTTGCGGAGAGGAGCGGATAGCAGGGCGGCTGGCGGAGAGGAGCGGATAGCAGGGCGGCTGGCGGAGAGGAGCGGATAGCAGGGCGGCTGGCGGAGAGGAGCGGATAGCAGGGCGGCTGGCGGAGAGGAGCGGATAGCAGAGCGGCTGGCGGAGAGGAGCGGATAGCAGAGCGGCTGGCGGAGAGGAGCGGACAGCAGAGTTGCTGGCGGAGAGGAGCGGATAGCAGAGTGGCTGGAGGATAGGAGCGGATACCAGGGTAGCAGGCGGAGAGGAGCAGATAGGAGGGTGGCTGGCGGAGAAAAGTGGCTGGCGGAGAGGAGCGGATAGCAGAGCGGCTGGCGGAGAGGAGCAGATAGCAGAGCGGCTGGCGGAGAGGAGCAGATAGCAGAGCGGCTGGCGGAGAGGAGCGGACAGCAGAGTTGCTGGCGGAGAGGAGCGGATAGCAGGGTAGAAGGCGGAGACTAGCGGATAGCAGGGTAGCAGGCGGAGAGGAGCGGATAGCAGAGTGGCTGGCGGAGAGGAGCGGACAGCAGAGTGGCTGGCGGAGAGGAGCGGACAGCAGAGTGGCTGGCGGAGAGGAGCGGACAGCAGAGTGGCTGGAGGATAGGAGCGGATACCAGGGTAGCAGGCGGAGAGGAGCAGATAGGAGGGTGGCTGGCGGAGAAAAGTGGCTGGTGGAGAGGAGCGAATAGAAGAGTGGCTGGCGGAGAGGAGCGGATAGCAGGGTGGCTGGCGGAGAGGAGCGGATAGGAGGGTGGCTGGTGGAGAGGAGCGGATAGCAGAGTGGCTGGCGGAGAGGAGCGGATAGCAGGGTAGCAGGAGAAGACGAGCGGATAGCAGGGTAGCAGGCGGAGACTAGCGGATAGCAGGGTAGCCGGCGGAGAGGAGCGGATAGGAGAGCGGCTGGCGGAGAGGAGCGGATAGCAGAGCGGCTGGAGGAGAGGAGCGGATAGCAGAGCGGCTGGCCGAGAGGAGCGGATAGCAGAGCGGCTGGCTGAGAGGAGCGGATAGCAGGGCGGCTGGCGGAGAGGAGCGGATAGCAGAGCGGCTGGCGGAGAGGAGCGGACAGCAGAGTTGCTGGCGGAGAGGAGCGCATAGCAGGGTGGCTGGCGGAGAGGAGCGGATTGAAGAGTGGCTGGTGGAGAGGAGCGGATAGAAGAGTGGCTGGCGGAGAGGATCGGACAGCATAGTTGCTGGAGTAGAGGAGCGGATAGCAGAGTGGCTGGAAGATAGGAGCGGATACCAGGGTAGCAGGCGGAGAGGAGCAGATAGGAGGGTGGCTGGCGGAGAAAAGTGGCTGGGGGAGAGGAGCGGATAGCAGGGTGGATGGCGGAGAGGAGCGGATAGCAGGGTGGCTGGCGGAGAGGAGCGGATTGGAGGGTGGATAGTGGAGAGGAGCGGATAGCAGAGTGGCTGGCGGAGAGGAGAGGGTAGCAGGCAGAGACGAGCGGAAAGCAGGGTAGCAGGCGGAGACTAGCGGATAGCAGGGTAGTAGGCGGAGACTAGCGGATAGCAGGGTGGCTGGCGGAGAGGAGCGGATAGCAGAGTGGCTGGCGGAGAGGAGCGGATAGCAGAGTGGCTGGGGAAGAGGAGCTGATAGCAGGGTAGCAGGCGGAGAGGAGCAGATCGGAGGGTGGCTGGTGGAGAGGAGCGGATAGCAGGGTGGCTGGCGGAAAGGAGCGGATAGCAGGGTGGCTGGTGGAGACGAGCGGACAGCAGGGTGGCTGGAGGAGAGGAGCGGATAGCAGGGTGGCTGGCGCAGAGAAGCCGATAGCAGGGTGGCTGGTGGAGAGGAGCGGATAGCAGGGTGGCTGGTGGAGAGGAGCGGATAGCAGAGCGGCTGGCGGAGAGGAGCGGATAGCAGAGCGGCTGGCGGAGAGGAGCGGATAGCAGGGTGGCTGGCGGAGAGGAGCGGATAGGAGGGTGGCGGGTGGAGAGGAGCGGATAGCAGAGTTGCTGGCGGAGAGGAGCGGATAGCAGAGTGGCGGGTGGAGAGGAGCGGATAGCAGAGTGGCTGGAGGATAGGAGCGGATACCAGGGTAGCAGGCGGAGAGGAGCAGATAGGAGGGTGGCTGGCGGAGAAAAGTGGCTGGCGGAGAGGAGCGGATAGCAGGGTGGATGGCGGAGAGGAGCGGATAGCAGGGTGGCTGGCGGAGAGGAGCGGATAGGAGGGTGGCGGGTGGAGAGGAGCGGATAGCAGAGTTGCTGGCGGAGAGGAGCGGATAGCAGAGTGGCGGGTGGAGAGGAGCGGATAGCAGAGCGGCTGGCGGAGAGGAGCGGATAGCAGAGCGGCTGGCGGAGAGGAGCGGATAGCAGAGCGGCTGGCGGAGAGGAGCGGATAGCAGAGCGGCTGGCGGAGAGGAGCGGATAGCAGAGCGGCTGGCGGAGAGGAGCGGATAGCAGAGCGGCTGGCGGAGAGGAGCGGATAGCAGAGCGGCTGGCGGAGAGGAGCGGATAGCAGAGCGGCTGGCGGAGAGGAGCGGATAGCAGAGCGGCTGGCGGAGAGGAGCGGACAGCAGAGTTGCTGGCAGAGAGGAGCGGATAGCAGGGTAGCAGGCGGAGAGGAGCGGAGAGCAGAGTGGCTGGCGGAGAGGAGCGGATAGCAGAGTGGCTGGCGGAGAGTAGCGGACAGCAGAGTGGCTGGCGGAGAGGAGCGGATAGCAGAGTGGCTGGCGGAGAGGAGCGGATAGCAGGGTAGCAGGAGAAGACGAGCGGATAGCAGGGTAGAAGGCGGAGACTAGCGGATAGCAGGGTAGCAGGCGGAGAGGAGCGGATAGCAGAGTGGCTGGCGGAGAGGAGCGGACAGCAGAGCGGCTGGCGGAGAGGAGCGTATAGCAGAGCGGCTGGCGGAGAGGAGCGGACAGCAGAGCGGCTGGCGGAGAGGAGCGGACAGCAGAGTTGCTCGCGGAGAGGAGAGGATAGCAGGGTGGCTGGCGGAGAGGAGCGGATAGAAGAGTGGCTGGTGGAGAGGAGCGGATAGCAGAGTGGCTGGCGGAGAGGAGCGGACAGCATAGTTGCTGGAGTAGAGGAGCGGATAGCAGGGTGGCTGTCGGAGAGGAGCGGATAGGAGGGTGGCTAGTGGAGAGGAGAGGATAGGAGGGTGGCTAGTGGAGAGGAGCGGATAGGAGGGTGGCTGGCGGAGAAAAGTGGCTGGCGGAGAGGAGCGGATAGCAGGGTGGATGGCGGAGAGGAGCGGATAGCAGGGTGGCTGGCGGAGAGGAGCGGATAGGAGGGTGGCGGGTGGAGAGGAGCGGATAGCAGAGTGGCTGGAGGAGAGGAGCGGATAGCAGAGTGGCGGGCGGAGAGGAGCGGATAGCAGAGTTGCTGGTGGAGAGGAGCGGATAGCAGAGTGGCTGGCGGAGAGGAGCGGATAGCAGAGCGGCTTGCGGAGAGGAGCGGATAGCAGAGCGGCTGGCGGAGAGGAGCGGATAGCAGAGCGGCTGGCGGAGAGGAGCGGATAGCAGAGCGGCTGGCGGAGAGGAGCGGATAGCAGAGCGGCTGGCGGAGAGGAGCGGATAGCAGAGCGGCTGGCGGAGAGGAGCGGATAGCAGAGCGGCTGGCGGAGAGGAGCGGATAGCAGAGCGGCTGGCGGAGAGGAGCGGATAGCAGAGCGGCTGGCGGAGAGGAGCGGATAGCAGAGCGGCTGGCGGAGAGGAGCGGATAGCAGAGCGGCTGGCGGAGAGGAGCGGATAGCAGAGTTGCTGGCGGAGAGGAGCGGATAGCAGAGTGGCTGGCGGAGAGGAGCGGACAGCAGAGTGGCTGGCGGAGAGGAGCGGACAGCAGAGTGGCTGGCGGAGAGGAGCGGATAGCAGGGTAGCAGGAGAAGACGAGCGGATAGCAGGGTAGCAGGCGGAGACTAGCGGATAGCAGGGTAGCAGGCGGAGAGGAGCGGATAGCAGAGTGGCTGGCGGAGAGGGGCGGATAGCAGAGTGGCTGGAGGAGAGGAGCGGATAGCAAAGCGGCTGGCGGAGAGGAGCGGATAGCAGAGCGGCTGGAGGATAGGAGCGGATACCAGGGTAGCAGGCGGAGAGGAGCAGATAGGAGGGTGGCTGGCGGAGAAAAGTGGCTGGCGGAGAGGAGCGGATAGCAGGGTAGCAGGCGGAGAGGAGCGGATAGCAGAGTGGCTGGCGGAGAGGAGCGGACAGCAGAGTGGCTGGCGGAGAGGAGCGGACAGCAGAGTGGCTGGCGGAGAGGAGCGGATAGCAGAGTGGCTGGCGGAGAGGAGCGGATAGCAGGGTAGCAGGAGAAGACGAGCGGATAGCAGGGTAGCAGGCGGAGACTAGCGGATAGCAGGGTAGCAGGCGGAGAGGAGCGGATAGCAGAGTGGCTGGCGGAGAGGGGCGGATAGCAGAGTGGCTGGAGGAGAGGAGCGGATAGCAAAGCGGCTGGCAGAGAGGAGCGGATAGCAGAGCGGCTGGCGGAGAGGAGCGGATAGCAGAGCGGCTGGCGGAGAGGAGCGGACAGCAGAGCGGCTGGCGGAGAGGAGCGGACAGCAGAGTTGCTGGCGGAGAGGAGCGGATAGAAGAGTGGCTGGTGGAGAGGAGCGGATAGCAGAGTGGCTGGCGGAGAGGAGCGGACAGCATAGTTGCTGGAGTAGAGGAGCGGATAGCAGAGTGGCTGGAGGATAGGAGCGGATACCAGGGTAGCAGGCGGAGAGGAGCAGATAGGAGGGTGGCTGGCGGAGAAAAGTGGCTGGCGGAGAGGAGCGGATAGCAGGGTGGCTGGCGGAGAGGAGCGGATAGGAGGGTGGCGGGTGGAGAGGAGCGGATAGCAGAGTTGCTGGCGGAGAGGAGCGGATAGCAGAGTGGCGGGTGGAGAGGAGCGGATAGCAGAGTTGCTGCTGGAGAGGAGCGGATAGCAGAGTTGCTGCTGGAGAGGAGCGGATAGCAGAGTTGCTGCTGGAGAGGAGCGGATAGCAGAGCGGCTGGCGGAGAGGAGCGGATAGCAGAGCGGCTGGCGGAGAGGAGCGGATAGCAGAGCGGCTGGCGGAGAGGAGCGGATAGCAGAGCGGCTGGCGGAGAGGAGCGGATAGCAGAGCGGCTGGCGGAGAGGAGCGGATAGCAGAGCGGCTGGCGGAGAGGAGCGGATAGCAGAGCGGCTGGCGGAGAGGAGCGGATAGCAGAGCGGCTGGCGGAGAGGAGCGGATAGCAGAGCGGCTGGCGGAGAGGAGCGGATAGCAGAGCGGCTGGCGGAGAGGAGCGGATAGCAGAGTTGCTGGCGGAGAGGAGCGGATAGCAGAGTGGCTGGCGGAGAGGAGCGGACAGCAGAGTGGCTGGCGGAGAGGAGCGGATAGCAGGGTAGCAGGAGAAGACGAGCGGATAGCAGGGTAGCAGGCGGAGACTAGCGGATAGCAGGGTAGCAGGCGGAGAGGAGCGGATAGCAGAGTGGCTGGCGGAGAGGGGCGGATAGCAGAGTGGCTGGAGGAGAGGAGCGGATAGCAAAGCGGCTGGCGGAGAGGAGCGGATAGCAGAGCGGCTGGAGGATAGGAGCGGATACCAGGGTAGCAGGCGGAGAGGAGCAGATAGGAGGGTGGCTGGCGGAGAAAAGTGGCTGGCGGAGAGGAGCGGATAGCAGGGTAGCAGGCGGAGAGGAGCGGATAGCAGAGTGGCTGGCGGAGAGGAGCGGACAGCAGAGTGGCTGGCGGAGAGGAGCGGACAGCAGAGTGGCTGGCGGAGAGGAGCGGATAGCAGAGTGGCTGGCGGAGAGGAGCGGATAGCAGGGTAGCAGGAGAAGACGAGCGGATAGCAGGGTAGCAGGCGGAGACTAGCGGATAGCAGGGTAGCAGGCGGAGAGGAGCGGATAGCAGAGTGGCTGGCGGAGAGGGGCGGATAGCAGAGTGGCTGGAGGAGAGGAGCGGATAGCAAAGCGGCTGGCGGAGAGGAGCGGATAGCAGAGCGGCTGGCGGAGAGGAGCGGATAGCAGAGCGGCTGGCGGAGAGGAGCGGACAGCAGAGCGGCTGGCGGAGAGGAGCGGACAGCAGAGTTGCTGGCGGAGAGGAGCGGATAGAAGAGTGGCTGGTGGAGAGGAGCGGATAGCAGAGTGGCTGGCGGAGAGGAGCGGACAGCATAGTTGCTGGAGTAGAGGAGCGGATAGCAGAGTGGCTGGAGGATAGGAGCGGATACCAGGGTAGCAGGCGGAGAGGAGCAGATAGGAGGGTGGCTGGCGGAGAAAAGTGGCTGGCGGAGAGGAGCGGATAGCAGGGTGGCTGGCGGAGAGGAGCGGATAGGAGGGTGGCGGGTGGAGAGGAGCGGATAGCAGAGTTGCTGGCGGAGAGGAGCGGATAGCAGAGTGGCGGGTGGAGAGGAGCGGATAGCAGAGTTGCTGCTGGAGAGGAGCGGATAGCAGAGTTGCTGCTGGAGAGGAGCGGATAGCAGAGCGGCTGGCGGAGAGGAGCGGATAGCAGAGTTGCTGCTGGAGAGGAGCGGATAGGAGGGTGGCGGGTGGAGAGGAGCGGATAGCAGAGTTGCTGCTGGAGAGGAGCGGATAGCAGAGTTGCTGCTGGAGAGGAGCGGATAGCAGGGTGGATGGCGGAGAGGAGCGGATAGCAGGGTGGCTGGCGGAGAGGAGCGGATAGGAGGGTGGCGGGTGGAGAGGAGCGGATAGCAGAGTTGCTGGCGGAGAGGAGCGGATAGCAGAGTGGCGGGTGGAGAGGAGCGGATAGCAGAGTTGCTGCTGGAGAGGAGCGGATAGCAGAGTTGCTGCTGGAGAGGAGCGGATAGCAGGGCGGCTGGCGGAGAGGAGCGGATAGCAGAGCGGCTGGCGGAGAGGAGCGGATAGCAGGGAGGCTGGCGGAGAGGAGCGGATAGCAGAGCGGCTGGCGGAGAGGAGCGGATAGCAGAGCGGCTGGCGGAGAGGAGCGGATAGCAGAGCGGCTGGCGGAGAGGAGCGGACAGCAGGGTAGCAGGAAAAGACGAGCGGACAGCAGGGTAGAAGGCGGAGACTAGCGGATAGCAGGGTAGCAGGCGGAGAGGAGCGGACAGCAGAGTGGCTGGCGGAGAGGAGCGGATAGCAGAGCGGCTGGCGGAGAGGAGCGGACAGCAGAGTTGCTGGCGGAGAGGAGCGGATAGCAGGGTGGCTGGCGGAGAGGAGCGGATAGCAGAGTGGCTGGCGGAGAGGAGCGGACAGCATAGTTGCTGGAGTAGAGGAGCGGATAGCAGAGTGGCTGGAGGATAGGAGCGGATACCAGGGTAGCAGGCGGAGAGGAGCAGATAGGAGGGTGGCTGGCGGAGAAAAGTGGCTGGCGGAGAGGAGCGGATAGCAGGGTGGATGGCGGAGAGGAGCGGATAGCAGGGTGGCTGGCGGAGAGGAGCGGATAGGAGGGTGGCGGGTGGAGAGGAGCGGATAGCAGAGTTGCTGGCGGAGAGGAGCGGATAGCAGAGTGGCGGGTGGAGAGGAGCGGATAGCAGAGTTGCTGGTGGAGAGGATCGGATAGCAGGGTGGCTGGCGGAGAGGAGCGGATAGCAGAGTGGCTGGCGGAGAGGAGCGGATAGCAGAGCGGCTTGCGGAGAGGAGCGGATAGGAGGGTGGCGGGTGGAGAGGAGAGGATAGCAGAGTTGCTGGCGGAGAGGAGCGGATAGCAGAGTGGCGGGTGGAGAGGAGCGGATAGCAGGGTGGCTGGCGGAAAGGAGCGGATAGCAGGGTGGCTGGCGGAAAGGAGCGGATAGCAGAGCGGCTGGCGGAGAGGAGCGGATAGCAGAGCGGCTTGCGGAGAGGAGCGGATAGCAGGGCGGCTGGCGGAGAGGAGCGGAAAGCAGAGCGGCTGGCGGAGAGGAGCGGATAGCAGAGCGGCTGGCGGAGAGGAGCGGATAGCAGCGCGGCTGGCGGAGAGGAGCGGATAGCAGAGCGGCGGGCGGATAGGAGCGGATAGCAGAGCGGCTGGCGGAGAGGAGCGGATAGCAGAGCGGCTTGCGGAGAGGAGCGGATAGCAGGGCGGCTGGCGGAGAGGAGCGGATAGCAGAGCGGCTGGCGGAGAGGAGCGGATAGCAGAGCGGCTGGCGGAGAGGAGCGGATAGCAGAGCGGCTGGCGGAGAGGAGCGGATAGCAGAGCGGCTGGCGGAGAGGAGCGGATAGCAGAGCGGCTGGCGGAGAGGAGCGGACAGCAGAGTTGCTGGCGGAGAGGAGCGGATAGCAGGGTAGCAGGCGGAGAGGAGCGGATAGCAGAGTGGCTGGCGGAGAGGAGCGGATAGCAGAGTGGCTGGCGGAGAGGAGCGGATAAGAGGGTTGCTGGTGGAGAGGAGCGGATAGCAGGGTAGCAGGAGAAGACGAGCGGATAGCAGGGTAGCAGGCGGAGACTAGCGGATAGCAGGGTAGCAGGCGGAGACTAGCGGATAGCAGGGTAGCAGGCGGAGAGGAGCGGATAGCAGAGTGGCTGGCGGAGAGGAGCGGATAGCAGAGTGGCTGGAGGAGAGGAGCGGATAGCAGAGTGGCTGGCGGAGAGGAGCGGATAGCAGAGTGGCTGGCGGAGAGGAGCGGACAGCAGAGTGGCTGGCGGAGAGGAGCGGATAGCAGGGTAGCAGGAGAAGACGAGCGGATAGCAGGGTAGCAGGCGGAGACTAGCGGATAGCAGGGTAGCAGGCGGAGAGGAGCGGATAGCAGAGTGGCTGGCGGAGAGGAGCGGATAGCAGAGCGGCTGGAGGAGAGGAGCGGATAGCAGAGCGGCTGGCGGAGAGGAGCGGATAGCAGAGCGGCTGGCGGAGAGGAGCGGACAGCAGAGCGGCTGGCGGAGAGGAGCGGACAGCAGGGTGGCTGGCGGAGAGGAGCGGACAGCAGGGTGGCTGGCGGAGAGGAGCGGATAGAAGAGTGGCTGGTGGAGAGGAGCGGATAGCAGAGTGGCTGGCGGAGAGGAGCGGACAGCATAGTTGCTGGAGTAGAGGAGCGGATAGCAGAGTGGCTGGAGGATAGGAGCGGATACCAGGGTAGCAGGCGGAGAGGAGCAAATAGGAGGGTGGCTGGCGGAGAAAAGTGGCTGGCGGAGAGGAGCGGATAGCAGGGTGGATGGCGGAGAGGAGCGGATAGCAGGGTGGCTGGCGGAGAGGAGCGGATAGGAGGGTGGCGGGTGGAGAGGAGCGGATAGCAGAGTTGCTGGCGGAGAGGAGCGGATAGCAGAGCGGCTGGCGGAGAGGAGCGGATAGCAGGGCGGCTGGCGGAGAGGAGCGGATAGCAGGGCGGCTGGCGGAGAGGAGCGGATAGCAGAGCGGCTGGCGGAGAGGAGCGGATAGCAGAGCGGCTGGCGGAGAGGAGCGGATAGCAGAGCGGCTGGCGGAGAGGAGCGGATAGCAGAGCGGCTGGCGGAGAGGAGCGGACAGCAGGGTGGCTGGCGGAGAGGAGCGGATAGCAGGGTGGCTGGCGGAGAGGAGCGGATAGCAGGGTGGCTGGCGGAGAGGAGCGGATAGAAGAGTGGCTGGTGGAGAGGAGCGGATAGCAGAGTGGCTGGCGGAGAGGAGCGGACAGCATAGTTGCTGGAGTAGAGGAGCGGATAGCAGAGTGGCTGGAGGATAGGAGCGGATACCAGGGTAGCAGGCGGAGAGGAGCAAATAGGAGGGTGGCTGGCGGAGAAAAGTGGCTGGCGGAGAGGAGCGGATAGCAGGGTGGATGGCGGAGAGGAGCGGATAGCAGGGTGGCTGGCGGAGACTAGCGGATAGCAGGGTAGCAGGCGGAGAGGAGCGGATAGCAGAGTGGCTGGCGGAGAGGAGCGGATAGCAGGGTAGCAGGAGAAGACGAGCGGATAGCAGGGTAGCAGGCGGAGACTAGCGGATAGCAGGGTAGCAGGCGGAGACTAGCGGATAGCAGGGTAGCAGGCGGAGAGGAGCGGATAGCAGAGTGGCTGGCGGAGAGGAGCGGATAGCAGAGTGGCTGGAGGAGAGGAGCGGATAGCAGAGTGGCTGGCGGAGAGGAGCGGACAGCAGAGTGGCTGGCGGAGAGGAGCGGACAGCAGAGTGGCTGGCGGAGAGGAGCGGATAGCAGGGTAGCAGGAGAAGACGAGCGGATAGCAGGGTAGCAGGCGGAGACTAGCGGATAGCAGGGTAGCAGGCGGAGAGGAGCGGATAGCAGAGTGGCTGGCGGAGAGGAGCGGATAGCAGAGTGGCTGGAGGAGAGGAGCGGATAGCAGAGCGGCTGGCGGAGAGGAGCGGATAGCAGAGCGCCTGGCGGAGAGGAGCGGACAGCAGGGTGGCTGGCGGAGAGGAGCGGACAGCAGGGTGGCTGGCGGAGAGGAGCGGATAGAAGAGTGGCTGGTGGAGAGGAGCGGATAGCAGAGTGGCTGGCGGAGAGGAGCGGACAGCATAGTTGCTGGAGTAGAGGAGCGGATAGCAGAGTGGCTGGAGGATAGGAGCGGATACCAGGGTAGCAGGCGGAGAGGAGCAAATAGGAGGGTGGCTGGCGGAGAAAAGTGGCTGGCGGAGAGGAGCGGATAGCAGGGTGGATGGCGGAGAGGAGCGGATAGCAGGGTGGCTGGCGGAGAGGAGCGGATAGGAGGGTGGCGGGTGGAGAGGAGCGGATAGCAGAGTTGCTGGCGGAGAGGAGCGGATAGCAGAGCGGCTGGCGGAGAGGAGCGGATAGCAGGGCGGCTGGCGGAGAGGAGCGGATAGCAGGGCGGCTGGCGGAGAGGAGCGGATAGCAGAGCGGCTGGCGGAGAGGAGCGGATAGCAGAGCGGCTGGCGGAGAGGAGCGGATAGCAGAGCGGCTGGCGGAGAGGAGCGGACAGCAGGGTGGCTGGCGGAGGGGAGCGGATAGCAGGGTGGCTGGCGGAGAGGAGCGGATAGCAGGGTGGCTGGCGGAGAGGAGCGGATAGAAGAGTGGCTGGTGGAGAGGAGCGGATAGCAGAGTGGCTGGCGGAGAGGAGCGGACAGCATAGTTGCTGGAGTAGAGGAGCGGATAGCAGAGTGGCTGGAGGATAGGAGCGGATACCAGGGTAGCAGGCGGAGAGGAGCAAATAGGAGGGTGGCTGGCGGAGAAAAGTGGCTGGCGGAGAGGAGCGGATAGCAGGGTGGCTGGCGGAGAGGAGCGGATAGCAGGGTGGCTGGCGGAGAGGAGCGGATAGGAGGGTGGCGGGTGGAGAGGAGCGGATAGCAGAGTTGCTGGCGGAGAGGAGCGGATAGCAGAGTGGCGGGTGGAGAGGAGCGGATAGCAGAGTTGCTGCTGGAGAGGAGCAGATAGCAGAGTTGCTGCTGGAGAGGAGCGGATAGCAGGGTGGCTGGCGGAGAGGAGCGGATAGCAGAGCGGCTGGCGGAGAGGAGCGGATAGCAGAGCGGCTGGAGGAGAGGAGCGGATAGCAGAGCGGCTGGAGGAGAGGAGCGGATAGCAGAGCGGCTGGCGGAGAGGAGCGGATAGCAGGGCGGCTGGCGGAGAGGAGCGGATAGCAGAGCGGCTGGCGGAGAGGAGCGGATAGCAGAGCGGCTGGCGGAGAGGAGCGGATAGCAGAGCGGCTGGCGGAGAGGAGCGGATAGCAGAGCGGCTGGCGGAGAGGAGCGGATAGCAGGGCGGCTGGCGGAGAGGAGCGGATAGCAGAGCGGCTGGCGGAGAGGAGCGGATAGCAGAGCGGCTGGCGGAGAGGAGCGGATAGCAGAGCGGCTGGCGGAGAGGAGCGGACAGCAGAGCGGCTGGCGGAGAGGAGCGGACAGCAGAGTTGCTGGCGGAGAGGAGCGGACAGCAGGGTAGCAGGAGAAGACGAGCGGACAGCAGGGTAGAAGGCGGAGACTAGCGGATAGCAGGGTAGCAGGTGGAGAGGAGCGGATAGCAGGGTAGCAGGCGGAGAGAAGCGGATAGAAGAGTGGCTGGTGGAGAGGAGCGGACAGCAGGGTGGCTGGTGGAGAGAAGCGGATAGAAGAGTGGCTGGTGGAGAGGAGCGGATAGCAGAGTGGCTGGCGGAGAGGAGCGGACAGCATAGTTGCTGGAGTAGAGGAGCGGATAGCAGAGTGGCTGGAGGATAGGAGCGGATACCAGGGTAGCAGGCGGAGAGGAGCAGATAGGAGGGTGGCTGGCGGAGAAAAGTGGCTGGCGGAGAGGAGCGGATAGCAGGGTGGATGGCGGAGAGGAGCGGATAGCAGGGTGGCTGGCGGAGAGGAGCGTATAGGAGGGTGGCGGGTGGAGAGGAGCGGATAGCAGAGTTGCTGGCGGAGAGGAGCGGATAGCAGAGTGGCGGGTGGAGAGGAGCGGATAGCAGAGTTGCTGGTGGAGAGGAGCGGATAGCAGGGTGGCTGGCGGAGAGGAGCGGATAGCAGAGTGGCTGGCGGAGAGGAGCGGATAGCAGAGTGGCTGGCGGAGAGGAGCGGATAGCAGAGCGGCTTGCGGAGAGGAGCGGATAGCAGGGCGGCTGGCGGAGAGGAGCGGATAGCAGAGCGGCTGGCGGAGAGGAGCGGATAGCAGAGCGGCTGGCGGAGAGGAGCGGATAGCAGAGCGGCTGGCGGAGAGGAGCGGATAGCAGAGCGGCTGGCGGAGAGGAGCGGATAGCAGAGTTGCTGGCGGAGAGGAGCGGATAGCAGGGTAGCAGGCGGAGAGGAGCGGATAGCAGAGTGGCTGGCGGAGAGGAGCGGACAGCAGAGTGGCTGGCGGAGAGGAGCGGATAGCAGAGTGGCTGGCGGAGAGGAGCGGATAGCAGGGTAGCAGGAGAAGACGAGCGGATAGCAGGGTAGCAGGCGGAGACTAGCGGATAGCAGGGTAGCAGGCGGAGAGGAGCGGATAGCAGAGTGGCTGGCGGAGAGGAGCGGATAGCAGGGTGGCTGGCGGAGAGGAGCGGATAGCAGAGTGGCTGGCGGAGAGGAGCGGATAGCAGAGCGGCTTGCGGAGAGGAGCGGATAGCAGGGCGGCTGGCGGAGAGGAGCGGATAGCAGAGCGGCTGGCGGAGAGGAGCGGATAGCAGAGCGGCTGGCGGAGAGGAGCGGATAGCAGAGCGGCTGGAGGAGAGGAGAGGATAGCAGAGCGGCTGGCGGAGAGGAGCGGATAGCAGAGCGGCTGGCGGAGAGGAGCGGATAGCAGAGCGGCTGGAGGAGAGGAGCGGATAGCAGAGCGGCTGGCGGAGAGGAGCGGACAGCAGAGTTGCTGGCGGAGAGGAGCGGATAGCAGGGTGGCTGGCGGAGAGGAGCGGATAGCAGGGTGGCTGGCGGAGAGGAGCGGATAGGAGGGTGGCGGGTGGAGAGGAGCGGATAGCAGAGTTGCTGGCGGAGAGGAGCGGATAGCAGAGTGGCGGGTGGAGAGGAGCGGATAGCAGAGTGGCTGGAGGATAGGAGCGGATACCAGGGTAGCAGGCGGAGAGGAGCAGATAGGAGGGTGGCTGGCGGAGAAAAGTGGCTGGCGGAGAGGAGCGGATAGCAGGGTGGATGGCGGAGAGGAGCGGATAGCAGGGTGGCTGGCGGAGAGGAGCGTATAGGAGGGTGGCGGGTGGAGAGGAGCGGATAGCAGAGTTGCTGGCGGAGAGGAGCGGATAGCAGAGTGGCGGGTGGAGAGGAGCGGATAGCAGAGTTGCTGGTGGAGAGGAGCGGATAGCAGAGTGGCTGGCGGAGAGGAGCGGATAGCAGAGCGGCTTGCGGAGAGGAGCGGATAGCAGGGCGGCTGGCGGAGAGGAGCGGATAGCAGAGCGGCTGGCGGAGAGGAGCGGATAGCAGAGCGGCTGGCGGAGAGGAGCGGATAGCAGAGCGGCTGGCGGAGAGGAGCGGATAGCAGAGCGGCTGGCGGAGAGGAGCGGATAGCAGAGCGGCTGGCGGAAAGGAGCGGACAGCAGAGTTGCTGGCGGAGAGGAGCGGATAGCAGGGTAGCAGGCGGAGAGGAGCGGATAGCAGAGTGGCTGGCGGAGAGGAGCGGATAGCAGAGTGGCTGGCGGAGAGGAGCGGACAGCAGAGTGGCTGGCGGAGAGGAGCGGATAGCAGAGTGGCTGGCGGAGAGGAGCGGATAGCAGGGTAGCAGGAGAAGACGAGCGGATAGCAGGGTAGCAGGCGGAGACTAGCGGATAGCAGGGTAGCAGGCGGAGAGGAGCGGATAGCAGAGTGGCTGGCGGAGAGGAGCGGATAGCAGAGTGGCTGGAGGAGAGGAGCGGATAGCAGAGCGGCTGGCGGAGAGGAGCGGACAGCAGAGTTGCTGGCGGAGAGGAGCGGATAGCAGGGTGGCTGGCGGAGAGGAGCGGATAGCAGGGTGGCTGGCGGAGAGGAGCGGATAGCAGGGTGGCTGGCGGAGAGGAGCGGATAGGAGGGTGGCGGGTGGAGAGGAGCGGATAGCAGAGTTGCTGGCGGAGAGGAGCGGATAGCAGAGTGGCGGGTGGAGAGGAGCGGATAGCAGAGTGGCGGGTGGAGAGGAGCGGATAGCAGAGTTGCTGCTGGAGAGGAGCGGATAGCAGAGTTGCTGCTGGAGAGGAGCGGATAGCAGGGCGGCTGGCGGAGAGGAACGGATAGCAGAGCGGCTGGCGGAGAGGAGCGGACAGCAGAGCGGCTGGCGGAGAGGAGCGGACAGCAGAGTTGCTGGCGGAGAGGAGCGGATAGCAGGGTAGCAGGCGGAGAGGAGCGGATAGCAGAGCGGCTGGCGGAGAGGAGCGGATAGCAGAGCGGCTGGCGGAGAGGAGCGGACAGCAGAGCGGCTGGCGGAGAGGAGCGGATAGCAGAGTGGCTGGCGGAGAGGAGCGGATAGCAGAGTGGCTGGCGGAGAGGAGCGGACAGCAGAGTGGCTGGCGGAGAGGAGCGGATAGCAGAGTGGCTGGCGGAGAGGAGCGGATAGCAGGGTAGCAGGAGAAGACGAGCGGATAGCAGGGTAGCAGGCGGAGACTAGCGGATAGCAGGGTAGCAGGCGGAGAGGAGCGGATAGCAGAGTGGCTGGCGGAGAGGAGCGGATAGCAGAGTGGCTGGAGGAGAGGAGCGGATAGCAGAGCGGCTGGTGGAGAGGAGCGGATAGCAGAGCGGCTGGCGGAGAGGAGCGGACAGCATAGTTGCTGGAGTAGAGGAGCGGATAGCAGAGTGGCTGGAGGATAGGAGCGGATACCAGGGTAGCAGGCGGAGAGGAGCAGATAGGAGGGTGGCTGGCGGAGAAAAGTGGCTGGCGGAGAGGAGCGGATAGCAGGGTGGCTGGCGGAGAGGAGCGGATAGGAGGGTGGCGGGTGGAGAGGAGCGGATAGCAGAGTTGCTGGCGGAGAGGAGCGGATAGCAGAGTTGCTGGCGGAGAGGAGCGGATAGCAGAGTGGCGGGTGGAGAGGAGCGGATAGCAGAGTGGCGGGTGGAGAGGAGCGGATAGCAGAGTTGCTGCTGCAGAGGAGCGGATAGCAGGGTGGCTGGCGGAGAGGAGCGGATAGCAGGGTGACTGGCGGATTGGAGCGAATAGCAGGTTGGCTGGCGGAGAGGAGCGGACAGCATAGTTGCTGGAGTAGAGGAGCGGATAGCAGGGTGGCTGTCGGAGAGGAGCGGATAGGAGGGTGGCTAGTGGAGAGGAGCGGATAGGAGGGTGGCTAGTGGAGAGGAGCGGATAGGAGGGTGGCTGGCGGAGAAAAGTGGCTGGCGGAGAGGAGCGGATAGCAGGGTGGATGGCGGAGAGGAGCGGATAGCAGGGTGGCTAGTGGAGAGGAGCGGATAGCAGAGTGGCTCGCGGAGAGGAGCGGATAGCAGGGTAGCAGGCAGAGACGAGCGGATAGCAGGGTAGCAGGCGGAGAGGAGCGGATAGCAGGTGGAGAGGAGCGGATAGGAGAGTGGCTAGCGGAGAGGAGCGGATAGCAGAGTTGCTGGCGGAGAGGAGCGGATAGCAGGGTGGCTGGCGGAGAGGAGCGGATAGCAGGGTGACTGGCGGAGAGGAGCGGATAGCAGGGTGGCTGGCGGAGAGGAGCGGATAGCAGGGTGGCTGGCGGAGAGGAGCGGATAGCAGGGTGGCTGACTCAGAGGAGCGGATAGCAGGGTGGCTGGTGGAGAGGAGCGGATAGCAGAGTGGCTGGCGGATAGGAGAGGATAGCAGAGTGGCTGGCGGAGAAGAGCGGATAGCAGAGTGGCAGACTCAGAAGAGCAGATAGCAGAGTGGCTGACTCAGAGGAGCGGATAGCAGGGTGGCTGGCGGAGAGGAGCGGATAGAAGAGTGGCTGGCGGAGAGGAGCGGATAGCAGGGTGCCTGGCGGATTGGAGCGAATAGCAGGTTGGCTGGCGCAGAGGAGCGGATAGCAGGTTGGCTGGCGCAGAGGAGCGGATAGCAGGGTGACTGGCGCAGAGGAGCGGATAGCAGGGTGACTGGCGCAGAGGAGCGGATAGCAGGGTGGCTGGCGCAGAGGAGCGGATAGCAGGGTGGCTGGCGCAGAGGAGCGGATAGCAGGGTGGATGACGCAGAGGAGCGGACAGCAGGGTGGCTGGCGCAGAGGATCGGATAGCAGGGAGGCTGGTGGAGACGAGCGGATAGCAGGGTGGCTGGCGGAGAGGAGCGGATACCAGGGTGGCTGGCGGAGAGGAGCGGATAACAGAGTGGCTAGCGTAGAGGAGCAGATAGCAGGGTGGCTGACTCAGAGTAGTGGATATCAGGGTGGCTGGCGGAGAGGAGCGGATAGAAGGGTGGCTGACTCAGAGGAGCGGATAGCAGAGAGGCTGGCGGAGAGGAGCGCATAGCAGGGTGGCTGGCCGAGAGGAGCGGATAGCAGGGTGACTGGTGCAGAGGAGCGGATAGCAGCGTGGCTGGCGTAGAGGAGCGGATAGCAGGGCAGCTGGCGGAGAGGAGCGGATAGCAGGGCGGCTGGCGGAGAGGAGCGGATAGCAGGGCGGCTGGCGGAGAGGAGCGGATAGCAGGGTGGCTGGCGGAGAGGAGCGGACAGCATGGTGGATGACTGAGAGGAGCGGATAGGAGGGTGGCAGGCGGAGAGGAGCGGATAGCAGAGTGGCTGGCGGAGAGGAGCGGATAGCAGGGTGGCTGGCGGAGAGGAGCGGATAGCAGGGTGTCTGGCGGAGAGGAGCGGATAGCAGGGTGGCTGGCGCAGAGGAGGGGATAGCAGGGTGGCTGGCGGAGAGGAGCGGATAGCAGGGTGGTTGGCGGAGAGGAGCGGATAGCAGGGTGGCTGGCGGAGAGGAGCGGATAGCAGGGTGGCTGGCGCAGAAGAGCGGATAGCAGGGTGGCTGGCGGAGAGGAGCGGATAGCAGGGTGGTTGGCGGAGAGGAGCGGATAGCAGGGTGGCTGGCGGAGAGGAGCGGATAGCAGGGTGGCTGGCGGATAGGAGAGGATAGCAGAGTGGCTGGCGTAGAGGAGCGGATAGCAGAGTGGCTGGCGGAGAGGAGCGGATAGCAGAGTGGCTGGCGGAGAGGAGCGGATAGCAGAGTGGCAGACTCAGAGGAGCGGATAGCAGAGTGGCTGACTCAGAGGAGCGGATAGCAGGGTGGCTGGCGGAGAGGAGCGGATAGCAGGGTGACTGGCGGATTGGAGCGAATAGCAGGTTGGCTGGCGCAGAGGAGCGGATAGCAGGGTGGCTGGCGGAGAGCAGCGGATAGCAGGGTGGCTGGCGGAGAGCAGCGGATAGCAGCGTGGCTGGCGGAGAGCAGCGGATAGCAGCGTGGCTGGCGGAGAGGAGCGGATAGCAGGGTGGCTGGCGGAGAGGAGCGGATACCAGGGTGGCTGGCGGAGAGGAGCGGATACCAGGGTGGCTGGCGGAGAGGAGCGGATACCAGGGTGGCTGGCGGAGAGGAGCGGATACCAGGGTGGCTGGCGGAGAGTAGCGGATAACAGACTGGCTAGCGTAGAGGAGCAGATAGCAGGGTGGCTGACACAGAGGAGTGGATAGAAGAGTGGCTGACTCAGAGGAGCGGATAGCAGAGAGGCTGGCGGAGAGGAGCGCATAGCAGGGTGGCTGGCGGAGAGGAGCGCATAGCAGGGTGGCTGGAGGAGAGGAGCGGACAGCAGAGTGGCTGGCGGAGAGGAGCGGACAGCAGAGTGGCTGGAGGATAGCAGCGGATACCAGGGTAGCTGGCAGAGAGGAGCGGATAGCAGAGTGGCTGGGGAAGAGGAGCTGATAGCAGAGTGCCTGGAGGAGAGGAGCGGATAGCAGGGTGGCTGGCGAAGAGAAGCCGATAGCCGGGTGGCTGGCGCAGAGAAGCCGATTGCAGGGTGGCTGGCGCAGAGAAGCCGATTGCAGGGTGGCTGGCGCAGAGAAGCCGATTGCAGGGTGGCTGGCGCAGAGAAGCCGATTGCAGGGTGGCTGGCGCAGAGAAGCCGATTGCAGGGTGGCTGGCGGAAAGGAGCGGATCGCAGAGTGGCTGGCGGAGAGGAGCGGATAGCAGGGTGGCAGACTCAGAGGAGCATATAGCAGAGTGGCTGACTCAGAGGAGCGGATAGCAGGGTGGCTGGCGGAGAGGAGCGGATAGAAGAGTGGCTGGCGGAGAGGAGCGGATAGCAGGGTGACTGGCGGATTGGAGCGAATAGCAGGGTGGCAGACTCAGAGGAGCAGATAGCAGAGTGGCTGACTCAGAGGAGCGGATAGCAGGGTGGCTGGCGGAGAGCAGCTGATAGCAGGGCGGCTGGCGGAGAGGAGCGGACAGCAGGGCGGCTGGCGGAGAGGAGCGGATAGCAGGGCGGCTGGCGGAGAGGAGCGGATAGCAGGGCGGCTGGCGGAGAGGAGCGGATAGCAGAGCGGCTGGCGGAGAGGAGCGGATAGCAGGGCGGCTGGCGGAGAGGAGCGGATAGCAGGGCGGCTGGCGGAGAGGAGCGGATAGCAGGGCGGCTGGCGGAGAGAAGCCGATAGCAGGGTGGCTGGCGCAGAGAAGCCGATTGCAGGGTGGCTGGCGCAGAGAAGACGATTGCAGGGTGGCTGGCGGAAAGGAGCGGATCGCAGAGTGGCTGGCGGAGAGGAGCAGATAGCAGGGTGGCAGACTCAGAGGAGCGGATAGCAGGGTGGCTGGTGGAGAGGAGCGGATAGAAGAGTGGCTGGCGGAGAGGAGCGGATAGCAGGGTGACTGGCGGATTGGAGCGAATAGCAGGGTGGCAGACTCAGAGGAGCAGATAGCAGAGTGGCTGACTCAGAGGAGCGGATAGCAGGGTGGCTGGCGGAGAGCAGCTGATAGCAGGGTGGCTGGCGGAGAGGAGCGGACAGCAGGGCGGCTGGCGGAGAGGAGCGGACAGCAGGGCGGCTGGCGGAGAGGAGCGGACAGCAGGGCGGCTGGCGGAGAGGAGCGGACAGCAGGGCGGCTGGCGGAGAGGAGCGGACAGCAGGGCGGCTGGCGGAGAGGAGCGGATAGCAGGGCGGCTGGCGGAGAGGAGCGGATAGCAGGGCGGCTGGCGGAGAGGAGCGGATAGCAGGGCGGCTGGCGGAGAGGAGCGGATAGCAGGGCGGCTGGCGGAGAGGAGCGGATAGCAGGGCGGCTGGCGGAGAGGAGCGGATAGGAGGGTGGCTAGCGGAGAGGAGCGGATAGAAGAGTGGCTGGAGGAGACGAGCGGATAGCAGAGTTGCTGGCGGAGAGGAGCGGACAGCAGAGTTGCTGGCGGAGAGGAGCGGACAGCAGAGTTGCTGGCGGAGAGGAGCGGACAGCAGAGTTGCTGGCGGAGAGGAGCGGACAGCAGAGTGGCTGGAGGATAGGAGCGGCTACCGGGGTAGCAGGCGGAGAGGAGCGGATAGCAGGGTGGCTGGCGGAGAGGAGCGGATAGCAGAGTGGCTGGGGAAGAGGAGCTGATAGCAGGGTAGCAGGCGGAGAGGAGCAGATAGGAGGGTGGCTGGTGAAGAGGAGCGGATAGCAGAGTGCCTGGAGGAGAGGAGCGGGTAGCAGGGTGGCTGGCGCAGAGAAGCCGATAGCAGGGTGGCTGGCGCAGAGAAGCCGATAGCAGGGTGGCTGGCGCAGAGAAGCCGATAGCAGGGTGGCTGGCGCAGAGAAGCGGATACCAGGGTAGCAGGCGGAGAGGAGCGGACAGCAGAGTTGTTGGCGGAGAGGAGCGGATAGCATAGTGGCTGGAGTAGAGGAGCGGATAGCAGGGTGGCTGGCAGAGAGGCGCGGATAGCAGGGTGGCTGGCAGAGAGGCGCGGATAGCAGAGTGGCTGGCGGAGAGGAGCGGATAGAAGAGTGGCTGGCGGAGAAGAGCGGATAGCAGGGTAGCAGGCCGAGAGGAGCGGATAGAAGAGTGGCTGGAGGAGAGGAGCGGATAGCAGAGTGGCTGGAGGAGAGGAGCGGACAGCAGAGTTGCTGGCGGAGAGGAGCGGACAGCAGAGTTGCTGGCGGAGAGGAGCGGACAGCAGAGTTGCTGGCGGAGAGGAGCGGACAGCAGAGTGGCTGGAGGAGAGGAGCGGATAGCAGGGTGGCTGGCGGAGAGGAGCGGATAGCAGGGTGCCTGGAGGAGAGGAGCGGATAGCAGAGTGCCTGGAGGAGAGGAGCGGATAGCAGGGTGGCTGGAGGAGAGGAGCGGATAGCAGGGTGGCTGGCGCAGAGAAGCCGATAGCAGGGTGGCTGGCGCAGAGAAGCCGATAGCAGGGTGGCTGGCGCAGAGAAGCCGATAGCAGCGTGGCTGGCGCAGAGAAGCCGATAGCAGGGTGGCTGGCGCAGAGAAGCCGATAGCAGGGTGGCTGGCGCAGAGGAGCGGATCGCAGGGTGGCTGGCGGAGAGGAGCGGATCGCAGGGTGGCTGGCGGAGAGGTGCGGATAGCAGGGTGGCTGGCAGAGAGGTGCGGATCGCAGAGAGGCTTGGCCAATGGAGTAGATAGCAGGGTGGCTGGCGGAGAGGAACAGATAGCAGGGAGGCTGGTGGAGAGGAGCGGATAGTAGGGTGGCTGGTGGAGAGGAGCGGATAGTAGGGTGGCTGGCGGAGAGGAGCGGATTGCAGGGTGGCTGGCGGAGAGGAGCGGATTGCAGGGTGGCTGGCAGAGAGGAGCGGAGAGCACAGTGGCTGGCGGAGAGGAGCGGATAGCAGGGTGGCTGGCAGAGAGGAGCGGATAGCAGGGTGACTGGCGGAGAGGAGCGGATAGCAGGGTGGCTGGCGGTGAGGAGCGGATTGCAGGGTGGCTGGTGCAGAGGAGCGGATAGCAGCGTGGCTGGCGTAGAGGAGCGGATAGCAGGGCAGCTGGCGGAGAGGAGCGGATAGCAGGACAGCTGGCGGAGAGGAGCGGATAGCAGGGCGGCTGGCGGAGAGGAGCGGATAGCAGGGCGGCTGGCGGAGAGGAGCGGATAGCAGGGCGGCTGGCGGAGAGGAGCGGATAGCAGGGTGGCTGGCGGAGAGGAGCGGACAGCATGGTGGATGACTGAGAGGAGCGGATAGGAGGGTGGCAGGCGGAGAGGAGCGGATAGCAGAGTGGCTGGAGGATAGGAGCGGATACCAGTGTAGCAGGCGGAGAGGAGCGGATAGCAGGGTGGCTGGCGGAGAGGAGCGGATAGCAGGGTGGCTGGCGGAGAGGAGCGGATAGCAGGGTGGCTGGCGCAGAAGAGTGGATAGCAGGGTGGCTGGCGGAGAGGAGCGGATAGCAGGGTGGTTGGCGGAGAGGAGCGGATAGCAGGGTGGCTGGCGGAGAGGAGCGGATAGCAGGGTGGCTGGCGCAGAAGAGCGGATAGCAGGGTGGCTGGCGGAGAGGAGCGGATAGCAGGGTGGTTGGCGGAGAGGAGCGGATAGCAGGGTGGCTGGCGGAGAGGAGCGGATAGCAGGGTGGCTGGCGGATAGGAGAGGATAGCAGAGTGGCTGGCGGATAGGAGAGGATAGCAGAGTGGCTGGCGTAGAGGAGCGGATAGCAGAGTGGCTGGCGGAGAGGAGCGGATAGCAGGGTGGCTGGCGGAGAGGAGCGGACAGCATGGTGGATGACTGAGAGGAGCGGATAGGAGGGTGGCAGGCGGAGAGGAGCGGATAGCAGAGTGGCTGGCGGAGAGGAGCGGATAGCAGAGTGGCTGGCGGAGAGGAGCGGATAGCAGAGTGGCAGACTCAGAGGAGCGGATAGCAGAGTGGCTGGCGGAGAGGAGCGGATAGCAGCGTGGCTGGCGGAGAGCAGCGGATAGCAGCGTGGCTGGCGGAGAGGAGCGGATAGCAGGGTGGCTGGCGGAGAGGAGCGGATACCAGGGTGGCTGGCGGAGAGGAGCGGATACCAGGGTGGCTGGCGGAGAGGAGCGGATACCAGGGTGGCTGGCGGAGAGGAGCGGATACCAGGGTGGCTGGCGGAGAGTAGCGGATAACAGACTGGCTAGCGTAGAGGAGCAGATAGCAGGGTGGCTGACACAGAGGAGTGGATAGAAGAGTGGCTGACTCAGAGGAGCGGATAGCAGAGAGGCTGGCGGAGAGGAGCGCATAGCAGGGTGGCTGGCGGAGAGGAGCGGATAGCAGGGCGGCTGGCGGAGAGGAGCGGATAGCAGGCCGAGAGGAGCGGATAGAAGAGTGGCTGGAGGAGAGGAGCGGACAGCAGAGTGGCTGGCGGAGAGGAGCGGACAGCAGAGTGGCTGGAGGATAGCAGCGGATACCAGGGTAGCTGGCGGAGAGGAGCGGATAGCAGAGTGGCTGGGGAAGAGGAGCTGATAGCAGAGTGCCTGGAGGAGAGGAGCGGATAGCAGGGTGGCTGGCGAAGAGAAGCCGATAGCAGGGTGGCTGGCGCAGAGAAGCCGATAGCCGGGTGGCTGGCGCAGAGAAGCCGATTGCAGGGTGGCTGGCGCAGAGAAGCCGATTCCAGGGTGGCTGGCGGAGAGGAGCGGATAGAAGAGTGGCTGGCGGAGAGGAGCGGATAGCAGGGTGACTGGCGGATTGGAGCGAATAGCAGGGTGGCAGACTCAGAGGAGCAGATAGCAGGGTGGCTGGCGGAGAGCAGCTGATAGCAGGGTGGCTGGCGGAGAGGAGCGGACAGCAGGGCGGCTGGCGGAGAGGAGCGGATAGCAGGGCGGCTGGCGGAGAGGAGCGGATAGCAGGGCAGCTGGCGGAGAGGAGCGGATAGCAGAGCGGCTGGCGGAGAGGAGCGGATAGCAGGGCGGCTGGCGGAGAGGAGCGGATAGCAGGGCGGCTGGCGGAGAGGAGCGGATAGCAGGGCGGCTGGCGGAGAGGAGCGGATAGCAGGGCGGCTGGCGGAGAGGAGCGGATAGCAGGGCGGCTGGCGGAGAGAAGCCGATAGCAGGGTGGCTGGCGCAGAGAAGCCGATTGCAGGGTGGCTGGCGCAGAGAAGACGATTGCAGGGTGGCTGGCGGAAAGGAGCGGATCGCAGAGTGGCTGGCGGAGAGGAGCAGATAGCAGGGTGGCAGACTCAGAGGAGCGGATAGCAGGGTGGCTGGTGGAGAGGAGCGGATAGAAGAGTGGCTGGCGGAGAGGAGCGGATAGCAGGGTGACTGGCGGATTGGAGCGAATAGCAGGGTGGCAGACTCAGAGGAGCAGATAGCAGAGTGGCTGACTCAGAGGAGCGGATAGCAGGGTGGCTGGCGGAGAGCAGCTGATAGCAGGGTGGCTGGCGGAGAGGAGCGGACAGCAGGGCGGCTGGCGGAGAGGAGCGGATAGCAGGGCGGCTGGCGGAGAGGAGCGGATAGCAGGGCGGCTGGCGGAGAGGAGCGGATAGCAGAGCGGCTGGCGGAGAGGAGCGGATAGCAGGGCGGCTGGCGGAGAGGAGCGGATAGCAGGGCGGCTGGCGGAGAGGAGCGGATAGCAGGGCGGCTGGCGGAGAGGAGCGGATAGCAGGGCGGCTGGCGGAGAGGAGCGGATAGGAGGGTGGCTAGCGGAGAGGAGCGGATAGAAGAGTGGCTGGAGGAGACGAGCGGATAGCAGAGTTGCTGGCGGAGAGGAGCGGACAGCAGAGTTGCTGGCGGAGAGGAGCGGACAGCAGAGTTGCTGGCGGAGAGGAGCGGACAGCAGAGTTGCTGGCGGAGAGGAGCGGACAGCAGAGTGGCTGGAGGATAGGAGCGGCTACCGGGGTAGCAGGCGGAGAGGAGCGGATAGCAGGGTGGCTGGCGGAGAGGAGCGGATAGCAGAGTGGCTGGGGAAGAGGAGCTGATAGCAGGGTAGCAGGCGGAGAGGAGCAGATAGGAGGGTGGCTGGTGAAGAGGAGCGGATAGCAGAGTGCCTGGAGGAGAGGAGCGGGTAGCAGGGTGGCTGGCGCAGAGAAGCCGATAGCAGGGTGGCTGGCGCAGAGAAGCCGATAGCAGGGTGGCTGGCGCAGAGAAGCCGATAGCAGGGTGGCTGGAGGATAGGAGCGGATACCAGGGTAGCAGGCGGAGAGGAGCGGACAGCAGAGTTGTTGGCGGAGAGGAGCGGATAGCAGGGTGGCAGACTCAGAGGAGCATATAGCAGAGTGGCTGACTCAGAGGAGCGGATAGCAGGGTGGCTGGCGGAGAGGAGCGGATAGAAGAGTGGCTGGCGGAGAGGAGCGGATAGCAGGGTGACTGGCGGATTGGAGCGAATAGCAGGGTGGCAGACTCAGAGGAGCAGATAGCAGAGTGGCTGACTCAGAGGAGCGGATAGCAGGGTGGCTGGCGGAGAGCAGCTGATAGCAGGGTGGCTGGCGGAGAGGAGCGGACAGCAGGGCGGCTGGCGGAGAGGAGCGGATAGCAGGGCGGCTGGCGGAGAGGAGCGGATAGCAGGGCGGCTGGCGGAGAGGAGCGGATAGCAGAGTGCCTGGCGGAGAGGAGCGGATAGCAGGGCGGCTGGCGGAGAGGAGCGGATAGCAGGGCGGCTGGCGGAGAGGAGCGGATAGCAGGGCGGCTGGCGGAGAGGAGCGGATAGCAGGGCGGCTGGCGGAGAGGAGCGGATAGCAGGGCGGCTGGCGGAGAGAAGCCGATAGCAGGGTGGCTGGCGCAGAGAAGCCGATTGCAGGGTGGCTGGCGCAGAGAAGACGATTGCAGGGTGGCTGGCGGAAAGGAGCGGATCGCAGAGTGGCTGGCGGAGAGGAGCAGATAGCAGGGTGGCAGACTCAGAGGAGCGGATAGCAGGGTGGCTGGTGGAGAGGAGCGGATAGAAGAGTGGCTGGCGGAGAGGAGCGGATAGCAGGGTGACTGGCGGATTGGAGCGAATAGCAGGGTGGCAGACTCAGAGGAGCAGATAGCAGAGTGGCTGACTCAGAGGAGCGGATAGCAGGGTGGCTGGCGGAGAGCAGCTGATAGCAGGGTGGCTGGCGGAGAGGAGCGGACAGCAGGGCGGCTGGCGGAGAGGAGCGGATAGCAGGGCGGCTGGCGGAGAGGAGCGGATAGCAGGGCAGCTGGCGGAGAGGAGCGGATAGCAGAGCGGCTGGCGGAGAGGAGCGGATAGCAGGGCGGCTGGCGGAGAGGAGCGGATAGCAGGGCGGCTGGCGGAGAGGAGCGGATAGCAGGGCGGCTGGCGGAGAGGAGCGGATAGCAGGGCGGCTGGCGGAGAGGAGCGGATAGCAGGGCGGCTGGCGGAGAGGAGCGGATAGGAGGGTGGCTAGCGGAGAGGAGCGGATAGAAGAGTGGCTGGAGGAGACGAGCGGATAGCAGAGTTGCTGGCGGAGAGGAGCGGACAGCAGAGTTGCTGGCGGAGAGGAGCGGACAGCAGAGTTGCTGGCGGAGAGGAGCGGACAGCAGAGTTGCTGGCGGAGAGGAGCGGACAGCAGAGTTGCTGGCGGAGAGGAGCGGACAGCAGAGTGGCTGGAGGATAGGAGCGGCTACCGGGGTAGCAGGCGGAGAGGAGCGGATAGCAGGGTGGCTGGCGGAGAGGAGCGGATAGCAGAGTGGCTGGGGAAGAGGAGCTGATAGCAGGGTAGCAGGCGGAGAGGAGCAGATAGGAGGGTGGCTGGTGAAGAGGAGCGGATAGCAGAGTGCCTGGAGGAGAGGAGCGGGTAGCAGGGTGGCTGGCGCAGAGAAGCCGATAGCAGGGTGGCTGGCGCAGAGAAGCCGATAGCAGGGTGGCTGGCGCAGAGAAGCCGATAGCAGGGTGGCTGGAGGATAGGAGCGGATACCAGGGTAACAGGCGGAGAGGAGCGGACAGCAGAGTTGTTGGCGGAGAGGAGCGGATAGCATAGTGGCTGGAGTAGAGGCGCGGATAGCAGGGTGGCTGGCAGAGAGGCGCGGATAGCAGGGTGGCTGGCAGAGAGGAGCGGATAGCAGAGTGGCTGGCAGAGAGGAGCGGATAGCAGAGTGGCTGGCAGAGAGGAGCGGATAGCAGGGTAGCAGGCCGAGAGGAGCGGATAGAAGAGTGGCTGGAGGAGAGGAGCGGATAGAAGAGTGGCTGGAGGAGAGGAGCGGACAGCAGAGTTGCTGGCGGAGAGGAGCGGACAGCAGAGTTGCTGGCGGAGAGGAGCGGACAGCAGAGTTGCTGGCGGAGAAGAGCGGACAGCAGAGTGGCTGGAGGAGAGGAGCGGATAGCAGGGTGGCTGGCGGAGAGGAGCGGATAGCAGGGTGCCTGGAGGAGAGGAGCGGATAGCAGAGTGCCTGGAGGAGAGGAGCGGATAGCAGGGTGGCTGGAGGAGAGGAGCGGATAGCAGGGTGGCTGGCGCAGAGAAGCCGATAGCAGGGTGGCTGGCGCAGAGAAGCCGATAGCAGGGTGGCTGGCGCAGAGAAGCCGATAGCAGGGTGGCTGGCGCAGAGAAGCCGATAGCAGGGTGGCTGGCGGAGAGGAGCGGATCGCAGAGTGGCTGGCGCAGAGGAGCCGATAGCAGGGTGGCTGGCGGAGAGGAGCGGATCGCAGAGTGGCTGGCGGAGAGGAGCAGATAGCAGGGTGGCTGGTGGAGAGGAGCGGATAGCAGAGAGGCTTGGCCAATGGAGTAGATAGCAGGGTGGCTGGCGGAGAGGAGCGGATAGCAGGGTGGCTGGTGGAGAGGAGCGGATAGTAGGGTGGCTGGTGGAGAGGAGCGGATAGTAGGGTGGCTGGCGGAGTGGAGCGGATAGCAGGGTGGCTGGCAGAGAGGAGCGGAGAGCACAGTGGCTGGCGGAGAGGAGCGGATAGCAGGGTGGCTGGCGGAGAGGAGCGGATAGCAGGGTGGCTGGTGGAGAGGAGCGGATTGCAGGGTGGCTGGCGGAGTGGAGCGGATTGCAGGGTGGCTGGCTGAGAGGAGCAGATAACATGATGGCTGGCTGAGAGGAGCCGATAGCAGGGTGGCTGGCGGAGAGGAGCGGATAGCAGGGTGGCTGGCGGAGAGCAGCTGATAGCAGGGTGGCTGGCGGAGAGGAGCGGACAGCAGGGCGGCTGGCGGAGAGGAGCGGATAGCAGGGCGGCTGGCGGAGAGGAGCAGATAGCAGGGTGGCTGGCGGAGAGGAGCGGATAGCAGGGTGGCTGGCGGAGAGCAGCGGATAGCAGGGTGGCTGGCGGAGAGGAGCGGACAGCAGGGCGGCTGGCGGAGAGGAGCGGATAGCAGGGCGGCTGGCGGAGAGGAGCGGATAGCAGAGCGGCTGGCGGAGAGGAGCGGATAGCAGGGCGGCTGGCGGAGAGGAGCGGATAGCAGAGCGGCTGGCGGAGAGGAGCGGATAGCAGAGCGGCTGGCGGAGAGGAGCGGATAGCAGGGCGGCTGGCGGAGAGGAGCGGATAGCAGGGCGGCTGGCGGAGAGGAGCGGATAGCAGGGTGGCTGGCGCAGAGAAGCCGATAGCAGGGTGGCTGGCGCAGAGAAGCCGATAGCAGGGTGGCTGGCGGAGAGGAGCGGATCGCAGGGTGGCTGGCGGAGAGGAGCGGATCGCAGGGTGGCTGGCGGAGAGGTGCGGATAGCAGGGTGGCTGGCAGAGAGGTGCGGATCGCAGAGAGGCTTGGCCAATGGAGTAGATAGCAGGGTGGCTGGCGGAGAGGAACAGATAGCAGGGAGGCTGGTGGTGAGGAGCGGATTGCAGGGTGGCTGGCGGAGTGGAGCGGATAGCAGGGTGGCTGGCTGAGAGGAGCCGATAGCAGGGTGGCTGGCGGAGAGGAGCGGATAGCAGGGTGGCTGGCGGAGAGCAGCGGGTAGCAGAGTGGCTGGCGGAGAGGAGCGGGTAGCAGGGAGGCTGGCGGAGAGGAGCGGATAGCAGGGTGGCTGACTGAGACGAGCTGATAGCAGCTTGGCTGGCGGAGAGGAGCGGATAGCAGGGTGGCTGGCGGAGAGGATCGGATAGCAGGGTGGCTGGCGGAGAGGGGCGGATAGCAGGGTGGCTGGCGGAGAGGGGCGGATAGCAGGGTGGCTGGCGGAGAGGGGCGGATAGCAGGGTGGCTGGCGGAGAGGGGCGGATAGCAGGGTGGCTGACTGAGAGGAGCGGATAGCAGGGTGTCTGGCAGAGAGGAGCGGATAGCAGGGTGGCTGACTGAGAGGAGCGGAGACCAGGGTGGCTGGCAGAGAGGAGCGGATAGCAAGGTGGCTGGCGGAGAGGAGCGGATAGCAAGGTGGCTGGCGGAGAGGAGCGGATAGCAGGGTGACTGACGGAGAGGTGCAGGGGGTGGGCAAGATTGCAGGAGAACCCCCTGGATAGGCATGACAATCAGGTGTCAACCTGAGTAGTGAAGCATGTTAGATGCACAACCCCACCCCCACATACCTTTCCCTGCTTCCACCCAGGCTGGGAGGTAAACTCTGCAGAGGAACTTCTGAACTCTGGAGGCTGCACTGACCAAGGACAGAAACTGCGGGTGGGGGGAGACTGTTGGGTTGCTGGACTTTTAGACCGTGAGGGGGAAAGGACACTGCTAAACTTACTTGGGGGTGGGTCTTTTGCTCATGGTTTGTGTTATGAATCCTGTTTGTGGTGATTTCTCAACATGATGCCACATTGTTTCTGTCCTTTATTAAAAGGATTTTGCTACACTCAGATTCTGTGCTTGTGAGAGGGGAAGTCTTGCCCCTTAGGGGGGTGATATGTAATTGTCCCAGGTCACTGGGTGGGGGTCCAGCCGGTTTTACATTGTGTTATTGAAATAGAGCCCCTACAGACTGAACCCGGCCCTTGTTGCTGCCAACTCAGACGGGCAGAAGAGTTTCATTAGGAAGAACAACATACAATCTGGAGCCACCCCCAGGACCTGTGCCTCACACACACAGCTGTGTGATGTATTCAGCCAGCTCCCCTCCAGGCACTGGGAATCCTTCACACCCTGGAGACTGAACAGACCTTGGCTGTGTGTTCTAGAGTCGCTGGGCTGGCCCGTGGAGTACACGGCAGGCTGTGGGCAGGGGGTGGCTGTGGCAGGGGCTGTGGCAGGGGGTGGCTGTGGGCAGGGGGTGGCTGTGGGCAGGGGCTGGCTGTGGCAGAGGGTAGCTGTGGCGGGGGGGGCTGCGGTGGGGGCTGTGGGCAGGGGGGGCTGCGGAAGGGGCTGTGGGCAGGGGGTGGCTGTGGGCAGGGGGTGTGGCAGGGGGTGGCTGTGGGCAGGGGGTGTGGCAGGGGGTGGCTGTGGCAGGGGGTGGCTACGGCAGGGGCTGTGGCAGGGGCTGCGGCAGGGGTGGCTGTGGCAGGGGCTGTGGGCAGGGGCTGTGGGCAGGGGGTGGCTGCGGCAGGGGGTGGCTGCGGCAGGGGCTGTGGGCAGGGGATGGCTGTGGCAGGGGCTGCGGCAGGGGGTGGCTGTGGGCAGGGGCTGTGGGCAGGGGGTGGCTGTGGCAGGGGCTGTGGGCAGAGGGTGGGTGGGGCAGGGGCTGTGGCAGGGGCTGTGGCGGGGGAGCTGCAGCAGGGGCTGTGGGCAGGGGGTGGCTGTGGGCAGGGGCTGTGGGCAGGGGGTGGCTGTGGGCAGGGGCTGTGGCAGAGGGTGGCTGCGGGCAGGGGCTGTGGCAGAGGGTGGCTGCGGGCAGGGGCTGTGGCAGAGGGTGGCTGCGGCAGGGGCTGTGGCAGAGGGTGGCTGCGGCAGGGGCTGTGGCAGAGGGTGGCTGTGGCAGGGGCTGTGGCGGTGGCTGTGGCAGGGGCTGTGGCAGGGGCTGTGGCAGGGGCTGTGGCAGGGGCTGTGGCAGGGGCTGTGGCAGGGGGTGGCTGCGGCAGGGACTGCGGCAGGAGCTGTGGCAGGGGGTGGCTGTGGGCAGGGGCTGCGGCAGGGGGTGGCTGTGGGCAGGGGCTGCGGCAGAGGGTGGCTGTGGCAGGGGCTGCAGCAGAGGGTGGCTGCGGCAGGGGCTGTGGCTGCGCAGGGGCTGTGGCAGGGGGTGGCTGCGGCAGGGGCTGCGGCAGGAGCTGTGGCAGGGGGTGGCTGTGGGCAGGGGCTGCGGCAGAGGGTGGCTGTGGCAGGGGCTGTGGCAGGGGGTGGCGGGGGGTCTGCGGCAGAGGCTGTGGGCAGGGGGTGTCTGTGGGCAGGGGGAGCTGCGGAAGGGGCTGTGGCAGGGGGGGGCTGTGGTGGGGGGGGCTTCGGCAGGGGCTGTGGGCAGGGGGTGGCTGTGGCAGAGGGTAGCTGGGGTGGGGGGGGCTGTGGCAGGGGGTGGCAGGGGGGCTGCGGTGGGGGCTGTGGGCAGGGGGGGCTGCGGAAGGGGCTGTGGGCAGGGGGTGGCTGTGGGCAGGGGGTGTGGCAGGGGGTGGCTGTGGCAGGGGGTGGCTGTGGCAGGGGGTGGCTACGGCAGGGGCTGTGGCAGGGGCTGCGGCGGGGGTGGCTGTGGGGAGGGGCTGTGGGCAGAGGCTGTGGGCAGGGGGTGGCTGTGGGCAGGGGCTGTGGGCAGGGGGTGGCTGCGGCAGGGGCTGTGGCAGAGGGTGGCTGCGGCAGGGGCTGCGGCTGGGGGTGGCTGTGGGCAGGGGCTGTGGCAGGGGCTGTGGCAGGGGGTGGCTGCGGCAGGGGCTGTGGCGGGGGGGGCTGTGGCAGGGGCTGTGGCGGTGGCTGTGGCAGGGGCTGTGGCTGCGCAGGGGCTGTGGCGGGGAGGGGCTGTGGCTGCGCAGGGGCTGTGGCAGGGGGTGGCTGCGGCAGGGGCTGCGGCAGGAGCTGTGGCAGGGGGTGGCTGTGGGCAGGGGCTGCGGCAGGGGGTGGCTGCGGCAGGGGCTGTGGCAGAGGGTGGCTGTGGCAGGGGCTGTGGGCAGGGGCTGTGGGCAGGGGGGGCTGTGGGCAGGGGCAGGGGGTGGCGGGGGGTCTGCGGCAGAGGCTGTGGGCAGGGGGTGTCTGTGGGCAGGGGGGGCTGCGGAAGGGGCTGTGGGCAGGGGGGGCTGTGGCAGGGGGTGGCTGCGGCAGGGGGTGGCTGCGGCAGGGGGTGGCTGTGGGCAGAGGGTGGGTGGGGCAGGGGCTGTGGGCAGGGGGGGCTGTGGGCAGGGTCTGTGGCGGGGGCTGTGGCGGGGGGGCTGTGGCAGGGGGTGGCAGGGGGGCTGCGGCGGGGGGTGGCTGTGGGCAGGGGCTGGCTGCGGCAGGGGCTGTGGCAGAGGATGGCTGTGGCAGGGGCTGCGGCAGGGGCTGTGCCAGGGGGTGGCTGTGGCAGAGGGTGGCTGCGGCAGGGGCTGTGGCAGAGGGGGGCTGTGGCAGAGGGGGGCTGTGGCAGAGGGGGGCTGCGGGCAGGGGGTGGCTGCGGCACGGGCTATGGCAGGGGGTGGCTGTGGGCAGGGGCTGTGGCGGGGGGGCTGTGGGCAGGGGGGGGCTGTGGGCAGGGGGGGCTGCAGCAGGGGCTGTGGGCAGGGGGGGCTGTGGGCAGGGGCTGTGGGCAGGGGGGGGCTGTGGCAGGGGCTGTGGGCAGGGGCAGGGGCTGTGGCAGGGGCTGTGGGCAGGGGGTGGCTGTGGCAGAGGGTAGCTGTGGTGGGGGGCTGTGGCAGGGGGTGGCAGGGGGGCTGCGGTGGGGGCTGTGGGCAGGGGGGGCTGCGGAAGGGGCTGTGGGCAGGGGCTGTGGCAGGGGCTGTGGCGGGGGGGCTGTGGGCAGGGGGTGTCTGTGGGCAGGGGGGGGCTGCGGAAGGGGCTGTGGCAGGGGGGGGCTGTGGCAGGGGGGGGCTGTGGGCAGGGGGGGGCTGCGGCAGGGGCTGTGGGCAGGGGGTGGCTGTGGCAGAGGGTAGCTGTGGTGGGGGGGGCTGTGGCAGGGGGGCTGCGGTGGGGGCTGTGGGCAGGGGGGGCTGCGGAAGGGGCTGTGGGCAGGGGGTGGCTGTGGGCAGGGGGTGTGGCAGGGGTTGGCTGTGGCAGGGGGTGGCTACGGCAGGGGCTGTGGCAGGGGCTGCGGCGGGGGTGGCTGTGGCAGGGGCTGTGGGCAGGGGCTGTGGGCAGGGGCTGTGGGCAGGGGCTGGCTGCGGCAGGGGCTGCGGCTGGGGGTGGCTGTGGGCAGGGGCTGTGGCAGGGGCTGTGGCAGGGGGGGGCTGTGGCAGGGGCTGTGGCAGGGGGGGGCTGTGGCAGGGGCTGTGGCAGGGGGGGGCTGTGGCAGGGGCTGTGGCGGTGGCTGTGGCAGGGGCTGTGGCTGCGCAGGGGCTGTGGTAGGGGGTGGCTGTGGGCAGGGGCTGCGGCAGGGGGTGGCTGCGGCAGGGGCTGCGGCAGGGGCTGTGGCAGAGGGTGGCTGTGGCAGGGGCTGTGGGCAGGGGCTGTGGGCAGGGGGGGCTGTGGCAGGGGCAGGGGGTGGTGGGGGGTCTGCGGCAGAGGCTGTGGGCAGGGGGTGGCTGTGGCAGGGGGTGGCTGCGGCAGGGGCGGGGGGCAGGGGGTGGGTGGGGCAGGGGCTGTGGGCAGGGGCTGGCTGTGGGCAGGGGCTGTGGGTGGGGCTGTGGCAGGGGGTAGCAGGGGATGGCTTTGGCGGGGGGTGGCTGCGGCAGGGGCGTGGCAGGGGCTGTGGCGGGGGGGGCTGTGGCAGGGGGTGGCGGGGGGGCTGTGGCAGCGGCTGTGGCTGCGGGTGGCTGCGGCAGGGGCTGTGGCAGGGGGGCAGGGGGGGCAGGGGCTGTGGCGGGGGGGCAGGGGAGCTGTGGGGGGGAGACACAGACACTCACACACGCAGGGACCGGCTGGGAGCAGCTCCCCCCCGCCCTCGGGGACTCACCAGGCAGCAGCAGCGGGAGCCCCAGGGCCAGAGGTCCGAGGAGCAGCAGCAGCAACCGGGTCAGGAGGCAGCTCACATGGCTCCCGCAGCCCAGCACAGCGCCCCCCGGCGGCCGGGAGGAGGAATTACACCCTTCTCAGCCAGAGCCCTTCAAAGCTTCCCTCGCAGGGAAGCCAGTTAACAAGTGGTTCTAAAACCGCTTCCAAATTTAACAACCGGTTCGTGCGAACCGGCTCCAGCTCACCCCTGTATAAGGCTGATGCATCATCTCCATCTTGTCTTCAATCCTGCTTCTTACCTCTGGAGGGACTTTGCTACAAACTGAAGCTCTGCACAAAGGACTGATGACCCATCCCAGCGGGGGATGTTCCAGAGACTTGATTTGAACCTGCAGTTTATGCCATCGCTGCTGCAAGCCTGAACTAAGAACTTTGCCATTGCTGTATGTAATTGATTCCATTTAACCAATTCTAGCTCTCATCTCTACCTTTTTCCCTTTACGAATAAACCTTTAGATTTTAGATTCTAAAGGATTGGCAACAGCGTGATTTGTGGGTAAGATCTGATGTGTATATTGACCTGGGTCTTGGTCCTTTGGGATCGAGAGAACCTTTTTCTTTTATTGGGGTGTTGGTTTTCATAACCATTCATCCCCAGGACGAGTGCACTGGTGGTGATACTGGGAGACTGGAGGGTCTAAGGAAATTGCTCGTGTGACTTGTGGTTAGCCAGTGGGGTGAGACCGAAGTCCTCTTTGTGTGGCTGGTTTGGTTTGCCTTAGAGGTGGAAAAACCCCAGCCTAGGGCTGTGACTGCCCTGTTTGAGCAATTGGTCCTGATTTGGCACTCTCAGTTGGGTCCCGCCAGAACCGCCTCGTCACACATCCATGTGCAGAATGAATTTTGTAACGTGCACCAATATACAGGTGATGTGTCACACCTCACCTCCATATTGGTGCGCACAACACAATTCATTCCGCACACGGACAACAAATTAGAGGAAACACTGCTCCTGACTTTCAACCTACCTGTCACATCTTGAATTTCATACATTGACTGATCAGAATAAAGTGCTCTCAAGTGAGCTACAGACCAACAGTGGTTCATAGTAATTATTCAGCAAGTATTTTAGAAAACTTAGAACATTAGAGGAAATCATGAACTGCCAAGAGACAATTAATGGAGAGAAGCAGCAAGATTAATCCCGTACATTGGATTGGTTGTGACTTCTTTGCCTGATCTGAAAAAAGACCAAAGGGACCTGAGTCTCCTCGCTGTCGATAGCCCCCTGCTCGGCCAATCAGCACTGAGACTCTGAGGGGGCGGGAGGCTGAGGGGTCTCACCAGATGTGCCAAAGGACGGCCCAGGTCACCATCAGAGGAGATCACTCTCAGATCCAGCCCCACCTCTTGGTGAGGACCTCCCGCAATGAGAGCAACCTCCCTCCCCCGCCCACACTCCACACACCCCTCCTTGGTAGAGGGAGGGAAGCAGGGGAAAGGGGGAAAAGAAGCAAGAGAAGAGGAGAAAGGAGGGAGGAAAGAGGAAAAGGGAAACCAAAAAGGACAAACCCCAATGTCCCCAGGGATTCCAACCATCAAATCCTAGGTAGGAAATCAAATTCTGGCACCTGAAGCCAGTGTTTCCTGGGCCTAGAATGCTGCCTGCGCCAGGTGCATCAGACTGAACAGGTTCCAAACCTCTCTCAGCCTCTTACCTTGTCGAAGGGAAGTTTGTTTTCGGCACAGTCAGTGGCAGGAAAGGAGAAAACTCCACAGAGGTTCCTCCTCATGCTCACAGCCGTGAATCCTAATTCTCTCTCAGCCCTCCAGGAGAGACCTCGCGAAGGAGACTTGCGGCAGCAAAGCCGGGGGGTCTCAGAGACTGGCCTGGCCCTGCATCTCGGTTCTGCCCGGCTGATGTCAGGGTCTCTCCCTCTGTGAGGTCACCACCTCCCCACCACCTTTGCCCAATAGGCCGAGTTCCTGCAAAAGGCCTTTGTGATGTCACTGCCACACCCACCCCTCCCCTCAAAGCTGATGTCCTGCCCCTGGCCAGCCTCGTTGGGTGTTTGAGTTCTTTCCCCTGGATCACCGCACTCAATGACTGTTCAGTCTGCGGATGGAGCCGCTACACAATAAAACATCAGTTTTTCATAAATTAGTAGCCTTAAGGCCAGAAGGGACCATTAGAGCATCTAATCTGACTCCCTGCATATCCCAGCCCATCTGTGTATCACAATAGCTTCTTTTTGACTAAAGCACCTTTCCAAAGGCTTCTAGTCTTCATTGGAAGACATCAAGAGATGCAGAATCCATCACTTCTCTTGGCAGCTTGTTCCAGTGATGAATCACCCTCCCTCTTACAAATCTCTGCCTTGTTCCAATGAGAATTTTTCTGATTTTTGCTTCCAGCCATTGGTTCTTGTTATGCCTTTCTTTGCAGTCCACAGTCCAGCTAGGTCTCTCCTGCATCCATGTGGGCTCTGGCTGTTTTCTCTCCCCAGTCCAGACACCCCCTCTTTCCAGCCAAGCATCCGATCTCATCTTCCCACAAGCCTCTGTCCTTTGTCTTCTGTCCCAGAGAAACTGGCTGCCTGGGTCTCCTCTCTCTCTTTAGCGCGAGGGGAGGGGGAGAGCTGAGATTTCAGGCTGTCGTGTTTATGGCTGGATTGCTGCTATGAATTGACAGAACCTGAGAATTCAATGGCACAAACGGGGGAACGGGGCAGCGCTACAGCGTCAGGGAGTGAACTGGAGAAAATACAGGACGAATTTCTAGCAAGGGCGCCGTGTAACTAACCAGAATGAAGAATATTCTCTGCCCCCCTCGTCTAACTCTGGGCCTGACGCTCTCCCGTGCTGAGGCCCCTTGCCCTGTCTCTGGCCGTGTCTGGGGGCTTCATGCCCCGGTAGAGCCCCGAAGGTAAAGGTGTGATGTAGTCTCAGCCCCAACAAGACTCAGGCCCATGTCACTTTCATCCTGGGTTTCAGATGAGTGACCCCTAGAAGTTGGGGGGCCACCAGTGCCCAGACCATGGCCCGGCCACAGAGGCCCTGCCCCTGCTCATCCTCTTCCCCCGAGGCCCCGCCCACTTGCTGTTCACTGCCCTCTGCCCCCTCCCCCAGCCCCCCTACCTGCCCCTCACTCTTCCCCCAAGACGCCACTCACCTGCTGCTTGCTCCTCCCCTAAGGGGGGCGGCCAGGGGGCCAGGCACCCATCACTGTTTCCTGCCTTAGGTGAACGGGGGGCGGGGGGGGTCCTTGGGGAAGGAGGCGGAGCAGGGGCAGAAAGAGGCAGAGAGAGGGAGGGGGCTCGGGGGAAAAGGCCCAGCGGGGGTGGGGCGCAGGCCTTGGGGGAAGACGCGGAGGGGGGATGGGAGGAGGCAGCGCAGGCCATCGGGTTAAGAGGCAGAGCAGAGCTGGGTGCAGGTTGGGCCCCCACTTCTCTGGAGCTTCGCTTCCAGCACTCGAAAGATGACAATGGGCCCACGGAGGGGTGACTTGCCCCACATCCCTAGTGTTCCCCCCTGCATGGGCGGCCGTTTGGGGGAGACTCAGCCGCCCCTGTCCTCTTAGACGGGCTGTGGATAAAACACTGGCCTTGCTGTGAGCAGGATTTGAACCTGCGCAGGGAAACCCTCTTGGATTTTGAGTCCAACAGCTTAGCCACTTGGCCATCACAGCTATGAGCAAAGCAGGCCTCTAAGGCCAGAGAAACGCCCAGGCCTGATGTCATCTGAACTGCAGAATTCAAACAGCAAACCTGGCTCCCAAAGCACATGGGGGAATTTGGGGCTCTCGTTCCTTCGCCGTGTGGTTAAGCACCAAACCAGCACCCTCCTGTGGGGTCTGTCATTGTTCCTCTCCACACTGTAATGATCGAGACAGGGAGAGGTCAGACAGTGAGGTAGAATCCAGCTCTGCCCCCCACCAGCTCCCGGCTCTATCCGCCAATGGACTGACTTTCTCGCTGGATTAAACTGTTTGTACTGGACTCTTTTCTCTCTGTATAAACAGGACTAAGCCACGACTGGACTGTCCGACAAGAGAATGGGCCATGGCTCCCTTCCCCTGGACCCTGGATTTCTCACCACTTCAGAGAAACTTGTTAGTGGAAAAATGAATCACATTCAAATGACTACAGATTATGAACCGTTTGCTGTTGCCTTGGAACATGGCCCCACCCAGCCTTTTCCCCTGAGTCAGGAATGATAATTTATTGGTTCACTCTGATTTGTTTCAGTTTTATGTTAGCATCTATTGCCACTAATTGGTCGGAGCCCGTCACTTCCGGAAGTCCGAAACGTTTCCCCCCAGCTCCCTTCTCGGTACCTTTGATTTTCCTCAGTCTCCTTCAGAGCACTGGTTTTCTTGGCACCAATAACCAAGACCTTTCCCCCACACCTCAAACACAGTCTTCTCTAAAAGAACATGACGGAAACAGCAATTAACAGAAAATTATTTTTAATAACCAACTAGACAGTTAGGGGATGAAACTGGGAGGGGGGGCTTGGGTGAGGCTGGAAGGAAAGGACTTATTAAAATGTTGGGAATGAGAGCCTTCTTGTACTTGAGCACTCTGCAGGGGTGGAGTGACAGTTTTCACGGCCCCTGGCGCCCCTCCTTCTTGGCACTTTGGGTGAGGGGGGTATGGGACTTTGTGGCGGGGGAGGGCGGTTGCAGATACACTGCTCTGTCCTCCTGCCTGCGGTCCTGCAGAACATCCACAAGGCGCCTGAGCGTGTCCGTTTGCTTCCTCATTAGTCCAAGCAGCGTTTGAGTCGCCTGCTGGTCTTCCTGCTGCCACCTGTCCTCCCGTTCGCTGTGTGAGCGCTGGTACTGCGGCATGTTCTCCCTCCACTGGCTCTGCTGGGCCGCCTCGGCTCGGGAGCACCCCATAACTTCAGCGAACATCTCGTCCCGTGTCCTTTTCTTTCACCGCCTAATCTGTGCCAGCCTCTGTGAGGGGGATGCCGGGGTAGGCCGGGAGACAGTTGCAGCTGTGTGATGGGAAAAAGGAAGTGAATTCCTTACAAAGATACATTTTTGCTAACAATGAACATAGTCTAGTCTGTCTCTGTGAACAAGACCATGCACAGCACCTATCTCATGCGCACTCAGGACAAGTTCGAATTTTCAGCCTTCGCATTCATTGCCTGTGGTCTTGCACTGGAGATCAGACAAGTGGGGCAGGACAGCAGAATCCATGGAGCGGGCAGGCATGGTAAGCCATAGACTTTTGGCTGCTTAAAACTTACTGTATAGCAGTGCCCTCCTGCTGAAGGCAATCCGGAAAGCATAAACTCTGCCCCTGTTCCACCCCCTCGCGGCTGTCCCCGGGAAAGATCCCTGTATGCTGCCCCTCTGCAGCCTCCACCACGTGGCTGTAAACTGACGCTTATTGTTATGCAAAGGAACAGTGAAGCATTCCCAATACTAACATTACCCTAATTCACCTAATTCAATGCAGGAGTCGCCGAGCGAGATCACCCTGAGGAGGATCAGTGACAGAGATAGAGAGCGCATGCTGCGTGAAAGCCAGCACAAACCAGGGGCCTATGCTGCCATGCTCGTGGAGGCAATGCTCCCAGAGTACCTGATGATAGCCTGGCGCGGAAAAGTGTCCTACCACGGAGCACCCAATAAGGCAGCTCTCCCCAGGAACCTCATGCGGAGGCTTTTCGATTACCTGCAGGAGAGCTTCTCGGAGATCTCCCAAGAGGATTTCTGTTCTATCCCCATATATATTGACCTTCTTTTCAACTAGTAACTATTCCTGCTCCATTAAAAATAAATGTTTACATGTTTAAAGCACGTACCGAGTGATCCTTCCCCTGATTCAGGATCCGTGTTAATGGGTCGGGAGAGTTGGTAGGGGATCTCAGTGAGGGTGATGAACAGATCCTGGCTGTCGGGGAAATCAGCGTTGTAAGCGCTGTCGACTGCCTCGTCGTCCTCATTTGCTTCCTCATCTTCCCCGTCCGCGAACATCTCCGAGGAACTGGCCGTCGACACTATCCCATCGTCAGAGTCCACGGTCAGTGGTGGGGTACTGGTGGCGGCCGCACCTAGAATTGAATGCAGTTCCTCGTAGAAGCGGCATGTCTGGGGCTGGGCTCCGGAGCGTCCGTTTGCCGCTTTGATCTTTTGGTAGCCTTGTCTCAGGTCCTTGATTTTCACGCGGCACTGCGTTGTATCCCGGCTGTATCCTCTGTCTGCCATGGCTTTGGAGACCTTCTCGTAGGTCTTTGCATTCCGTTTTTTGGAGCGCAGCTCCGAAAGCACAGACTCATCGCCCCACAAGCGATCAGATCCAAGACTTCCCGGCCAGTCCATGCTGGAGGCTTCATCACATGACATTATCTTTAATTAAAGATTAATCTTTAATTCCTGGAGACTCCAGGACAATCCTGGAGACTTGGCAACACTATTTCCTGAGACTAGATCTTTGGCTATTCATTATTTGTGGCATGTCATTGAGCATCCAGGTCACATGGTGTTGAGTCTGCACCCAGATGAGATGACTAAACATCAGAGTTGGGCAAATAACAGATTTTTTCATTTCACTGGTAATTCTGAAAAACTGAGGCAGAGGAAGTCATTTTGGGTCACACAGAAAATGATTTTTTTTAAACATTTTCTGCAAATTGAAAAATTGTCAAATTGTTTTTGTTTCATTTGACAAAATGTCTTGTTTCAATTTTGAGTGCTTTTGGGGTTTTAAAATTTTTAAAAATAAATGTAAAGGACATGTTGACATCCAACATTGGTCTGAATCACAATAAATACACACATGAAGCACTTTGTCCATATTTTGGACAAACCTCTTTATTGCATCTTGTGATTTGTTTTAACATCATGGGCCTGATTCAATGGAGTTATGTCATGATAGAACTAGAGTAACTTAGTTCTGAGGAGTTCTGTGGCACCTTATAGACTAACAGACATATTGGAGCATAAGCTAGACGCATGCGTCTAACGAAGTGGGTGTTGTGATAGACCCAGGCCAGTTGGGAACAGCAGAGTAGCAGAAGGGAGATATACTGGCCATTGGATAAGCAGTTTTCTGTTCCCTGAGTGACCAGAGCAGGGGCTGCTCCAGGCTAATGAGAACACCTGACTCCAATTAACCTGCTAAGAGTCAGGTGAGGCTGTTAAGCACCTGGCTGTAATTAAAGTCCCTCTGGTGCTATAGAAGGGCTCACTCCAGTCAGGTCAGGGGGAGCCAGAGGAGAGGAAGTGCGTGTGAGGAACTGGGAGCAAGAGATGTGCAAGAAGCTGAGAGTAGGCATACTGCTGGAGGACTAAGGAGTACAAGCATTATCAGGCACCAGGAGAAAGGTCCTGTGGTGAGGATAAAGATGGTGTTGGGAGGAGGCCATGGGGAAAGTAGCCCAGGGAGTTGTAGCTGTTGTGCAACTGTACCAGGAGGCACTCTTGACAGCTGCAATCCACAGGGCCCTGGGCTGGAACCCGGAGTAGAGGGTGGCCCTGGGTTCCCCTCAAACCTCTCAACTTCTGATCAAACCCAGGAGGAATTGACCTGGACTGTGGCTTCTACCAGAGAGGAAGGTCTCTGGGCTGTTTCCTGACCCACAGGGTGAATCTATGAGACAAGCAAATCTGCCAATAAGCGCAGGACCCACCAAGGTAGAGGAGGAACTTTGTCACAGTATTCATCCACGAAAGCTTATGCTCCAATATGTCTGTTAGTTTATAAGGTGCCACAGGATTCTTTGTGGATTTTTACAGATCCAGACTAACATGGCTACCCCTCTGATACTTAGTTCTGAAGCTGCTCTAGCTTGTGCTGGAAACCAGGGGCTTTCTGATTTGAGATTCAAAGGGGGGAGGGATAGCTCTGTGGTTGGCACATTGGCCTGCTAAACCCAGGGTTGTGAGCTCAGTCCTTGAGGGGGCCCCTTAGGGATCTGGGGCAAAAATCAATACTTGGTCCTGCTAGTGAAGGCAGGGGGCTGGACTCCATGACCTTTCAAGGTCCTTTCCAGTTCTAGGAGATAGGATATCTCCATTAATTTATTTTTATTTTTAACCACAATGAAAATTAATACTACCTTTACTCACTCAGTCCAGATGTGTGCCAACCTCAGCTCACCTGGACTGGTGAATCTGACCCGTGGGCTGTACCACACTCTCTGTTGTTTGTCCCCAATCCTGAAAACATGAGCACACATGCTTGATTTAAACATGGGAGCAATTCCGTTGAAGACAATGGACCTACTTCCAGGAATAAAGTTAAATTTGTGCATAATTGTGTTTGCAGGATCAGGGCTTTAGATGTTGATAATGCTTGTTTAAAGTACAATTCTTAATTTGAGAGTAAGCTTTTAGTTCATTTAAAAATCCCATATCAAAAAATGTTCTGCTTGATTACAGTTGGCTATTCATTGATTTAGCTTTTAAAGAATAACAAATGGAAACATACGGTGGGCAGGGCTTTCTAAATCCAGATCATAAATGGCATTTAAATGATCTCTTGGATTCTGATGGTGGTTCAAGAGATGAAATTTAAAATGGCTGTGGAGAGACTGAACTATAAACAGACATTGACCGGACGATGACTTTCTTTGGCCAGTGAATCAGCAAAGCTGAGAGTAAACCCAGCTGCCAGTATGTTTATTTGTGTGAAAACAACAACAAGCACAAATGTTATTGGCTGTTAATAAGTGAATACTTAACAACTTCCCATTTGGCATGATAATAGTGGTGGCTAACGAATCAGGCGGGCAGGATTCCAAGCTATGACATTAGCTGACCCAGCACGGTGCAAATGGGAGAGTTAGAGCAGTGCCTAGCTTACAACGCTGAACACCTTCCTACTTAAGGCTTTGGTGCAGAATAAAGCAGGTTTGGCTTTAATTGTCTGGGAGAGGTTTTCATTTAATCTATTACCTTCTGTTACAATCCATTTTTTTCCTCCTCATATTCAGATAGGGATTCTTGGATAATTAACTTTATAGCAGAACTTAGCCTGTATAAAAGTTTTTCTTGTGGGACTATCACTGCAGATGTTGGGCCAGGTATTCAGCTGGTGTAAATTCAGTGTAGGTCCATTGAAGCTACACTGGTTTATGCCAGCTAATGATTTGATCCCAATTATTACTCTCGATAAATGAAAATTCTTCGGTTCTGGATTTCCTTGCAAAATTGCTAACAGTGATGAGTGCCATGCTCTGAAGACAGCTAATGAGGGACTATGGGATAGATGTAATCATGCACAAGGCTTCCTATGTATAGAGCTGATAAAATATAAACATAGAAATAAAAACCTTATTTCCCCATCAAAAATTCTGAACAAGAAAAATTTCATCTGAAATTTTTCATTTTTTTTTTTGTAAAACCCAATGAAATTTCCTTTGGTCCGAGTCAACTCAAAATGTTCATTTCATTTAGTTTCAAAGTGAAATGCTGGTTTCAATTTTCACAATCTGAAAAATGTTGGCACTTTGAAAAATGAAACTGTCTCTTCAACTCTATCCTTTCAAAAAGTTGCACAGTGGTAAAAAGAAAAATGATGAAAAGAAAGATACGCATCATGACCTCATTCCCAAACCTTAGACATAATGAATATTAAGAATTTAAGGATGTCTATACTGGGTCAGACCAATGGTCCATCTAGCCCAGTATCCTGTCTTCTGACAGTGGCCAATGCCAGATGCTTCAGTGGGACTAAAGGGAACAGGGCAATTATTAAGTGATACACCCCTGTCATCCAGTCCCAGCTTCCAGCAGTCAGAGATTTAGGGACACCCAGAGGACTGGGTTGCATCCCTGACCATCTTGGCTAATAAGTAACCATTGCATTTAATGGCATCATTAATAATCATTGAATTTAATGGCAAAAAAGGGAAGGGAACAAAACTTTGAAAAGTTTTTGGTTGTCAGAATCTGAAATTTCAGTTCAAAACTAAACAATTTTTGTTTCTTTTTTTAAATTTACCAAAGAAAAAGGGGGAAAAGTAACTGAAAACCTTTTCCTCCTGAAAAGTTCAATTTTTCACAAAACCCCATTTTACAGTGGTAGAAAACTTCGGCTGAAAAATTTCAACCAGCTCTGTTTCTTAATCTGTGCATCATGCACCTGCTGTAAACCATGGGAGTTTGTTAGTACAGGAGGATGTACTAGAGGATTAGGTACTCCGTGGTTGAATGAGATGTGGAGTCCCTGAACAATGATTTGCTCTGTTGTGGGGTCTCTCTCCTAAGTTCACTGCAGTGTAGCGCCTGTTTCGCCATAACAGGGGCTGGCTTTATTTTTCTGGGTCAGGTTATCCACTACACCTCTTATATGTATAATACGTAAAGTACAATAAGGTAGGTGGATCCTAAACACACCAGTTTGCCCTGGCACTGTCCCACTTTGCCTCTTAAACTCTCAAGAGCACATTGTTTCTTTCAGTGTCTACTGAGTGTCTTTGATTGGTTAACTTCACACTAGAGTCACCTCCATCTGTTTAGAACCTCAGAAAAATCCCATCTACTATGAAGGATGGGCAAGACTTTAGCCTGCTTGTTTTATGTGAACCAGATTATTTACCCTTAATTCGCACCATTGATTTAGATGTCTGTGCTGTTAGCTGCTGAAGTGCAAAGTTAGAACAAGGGCCAGCGCTTGCTACAGGTCTGAATTTGGCCCAGAATCCTGAATGTAGGGGCTGGCAGATTAGAGAAGAAGGAATTGCTTTTCAAATGTTTTGTTTTAAACTAAAAGTATTCTCCATAGGCAAGTCTGAATATACATTCTGTTCCTGATTTGGAATCAGATTTGGAATCTGAAGCAATCGTCTTTGTTTTAAAACTGTTCATTTAGCCTTTAAAGGCTATCAAAGCTTTGTTATTACAAAGAGGCTGTCAGCAACAGAATTTACTTGAAACAACAACTGAGGATTTGACAAGGGTGGCAGAGATGTTGATAAAAACTAATCTGATCTGGGTCAGTATCACATTAAGAAAGTGGGTGACCTTTGTTGGTTCTTGTACATTAAACAAAGCTGTAGGGACATATAATATCCTGAAGGACTGTGTTTAGGAATAAAGGATGCGCGTTGACTGTGTACTGTGAACTTTTCTCTCAAGTGGAAATGTGTATTGATGCCTACTTATGACTGGCAAATTGCTTTGAGCTTGATCTTTTTTCTCCCTCTAAAATATTTATATTCATATCCTTACGCATGGTGTATGTTTTTAATAGTATCAGATTTTAGACCCATCTCCTTGGTGCATCAGTCAATGAACAAATGGAAGCACCAACAAATGAACAAGAAAATGTAACTCTTGGTGCAGCAAGATAGTGTGTTTTGGCCTGTAAATTATCATGAGCTAAATGTCAATGCTGGTTTATGCCATCCCAAGTTAATGAAATTTCAGTGGAGTGTCGGTCGACACACCATTTGGCCTGATCTGACTTCAGTGGCAGTCAGAAGCTTTTATGTTCACGTCAATTATAGCATGATAAGGATCATAATGACCCCGAAATTTCCACTGAACAATCAGAGCTAGATTCGGAAAGGCTCTTACATAGGTGCATAAGGGTTGGGGGTGTATACTGGGAGCCTGTGCACCCTGGTTCACCTCTGGCAGAAGAGCAGTATCTGTTCTGGGGAGAGCACCGGGACAGCTCTCTCCATACACCCCTGAAGTTGCACACGGCCCCAGAGGAGGTTGTGCGGAGGTAGAGCCGTGTCCCTTCCCATGTTCTGGCTCATGTGACTGGCATGTAGTGGGGAGTGTGTTGTGCTCCATGAAGGGGTAGCCATAGGTGCATACCTCCTGCACCCTGTGGAGCTCTGGGAGGCATTCTGAGCCACTCACTGCCAGCCTGTGCCTCCTTGACAGATAGAAGGCCCTTGTTGTTATCAAAGCTCCTAAGTATCATAAAAGAGCTCCTCAGAAATCCATCAGACACATTTCCTACTCAGGGGACTTTTTGACTCTGATTGGGATTGGATTTAGAATTTGGATTGTGTGGAATTATGGGATCCCAGTGGGATGTTTGTTACAATCTTCTGCATGAACTTTAGAATATTATTGCAAAGCTCTGTATTATTATTTGTTTGTTTTTTGTATTCCAGTAGCACGTAGATGCCACCAATTAAGGATCAGGACTCCACTATATGAGGCACTTGTACAAACAGATGAGAAAACATTTCCTACCTGAAAAAGAGATGACAATCTACATAAGAGTATGGATTTATTTCCCCCCAGGATCCTCCTCCTTTTTCTTTTTCTAGCATAGCAAGTCATCTTTAAATGGCTTAGCAGTTTCACACTGTTTTTTGAAATAATTTTACAATTTTCTGTACAACAATGGATGTTAATGGCCGGACTTTGGGACATAATTTACTGTTCTCACTCAATAATTCCCCTCGCCTTCCCCTGTTGGTGTGAGTGGCATACACAATGAAATAACAATGGTAACACAAGTTACTTGCTATAAAGAGGATGATAATGGGTAAACTTATTTTGCCTATTTGACCACACATGTGAACATCATGGGCTAAATCCTCAGGTGAGACTGATCCTGGGCATAGGGGAGACTGGTGTGGCCTCCAGCATAATTTAGAGGAGCCTGGGGGCTGCTTTAAATTCTGCCAGCTTGTGGTAGCCTCCTACATTATGCTGGTATGGCTCTCCACCATTCAAAGTGTTTCTGTCACATGGTCTCCTGCTCCCAGCATGCACCAGAACTGTAGAAGAAAGACTAGCATGAGGGGGGGTTGCGTGGAGGCAAACTGTCATGTCTTTCCATTCACAGAGTTCCTCTAAAGTCATCTCTCACACAAGATGCTATTTACCCACTGCTAGAAGAAGCAGGGATGTGACCCCCGAGCCCTACAGACCTGAGGGGAATTCCTGATTGCAAAGGGACATGAACGCAAAAGCCTTGTGCTTACACAGAGATTCCTGGGGCCCTCCAGCTCTGCCCCAGCTCTCTGTCAGTGCAGCTTTAGTGAACCCATGTGGTCAGGGACTCCTCACTTGATGACTGATCCTGGTACCCTATTTAAGGGAAATTCCCCAGGGCTCAGCCACAAAATATTTCTTCAGAATTTCTTGTCCAGTTGGTGAGGGCATGATGCATATCTTCTCCAGAGCTTTCCCCTTCATGCCACCCTCAGCCCTCATCCTCCTGCCCTGGCCCCCTCCATGGAGCCACAGATCATGTGCTACAGAAGCATCTGACTTGCCTTCTGCAGGAGGGATGAGATCCGCTCACGCAGTATCCCCATCACACCTGCATATAGAGAGTCTGGACCAGATCCTCAAAGATATTTAGGCAGCTAACTCTCCTTGATATTAATGTGAGTTAGCCACCTAAATAACCTGGAATATCTGGGCCTCCGTTCCTGTCAATGTAACTGCGGGAAAGCGTTTCTCTGTGTCTCATCTCTGGATATCCCCATCTGCTCTTCCTCCTAGTTACAGTTCCTGATCCCCACCTTAGTTTAGATTGCTGAGAGCGGGCATCTCCCGTGGAAGCCATGTCTGCAGTAGGAAAAGCTTTATGGTTTAAAATAAGTTAAATAACATGAAGTGAATCATGATTTTGGCTTTATAGATTCATAGACTCTAGGACTGGAAGGGACCTCGAGAGGTCATCAAGTCCAGTCCCCTGCCCTCATGGCAGGACCAAATACTGTCTAGACCATCCCTGATAGACATTTTTCTAACCTACTCTTAAATATCTCCGGAGATGGAGATTCCACAACCTCCCTAGGCAGTTTATTCCAATGTTTAACCACCCTGACAGTTAGGAACTTTTTCCTAATGTCCAACCTAAACCTCCCTTGCTGCAGTTTAAGCCCATTGCTTCTTGTTCTATCCTTAGAGGCTAAGGTGAACAAGTTTTTTCCCACCTCCTTATGACACCCTATTAGATACCTGAAAACTGCTATCATGTCCCCTCTGTCTTCTCTTTTCCAAACTAAACAAACCCAATTCTTTCTGTGCCTGTATGATTGGGATGATAAAACTTCACAAGAGTATTGTGAAAATAAGCATTTGGAGAGTGCAGTGAGGCACTTGGATTCATGCAAAATACTGTCTCAATATTTTCCATGGATTATATATGAATATAAAACGTGTGGTGAGCAAAATGCATTAAAAATGCTGCTGATTTTGATGATGCCCAGTGGGAGTTTGGGTTTGATTATGGCAGAACTTTGCCATTAGCCATAAATACATAGAAATCTGGTTCAAAAGCACTGATGTTTTATAAATGTCTGTATTTTTTTTATTTTCAAAAGTAGCGTAGTTGTAGCAATTACAATTATCAAAGCCTTTTGCTTCCATTCCAATATGCTAGTCCAGTGGTTTTCAAGCTGTGGCCACAGCCCCCTGGCGGTCTGCAGACTATGCTAAGGGGTCCGTGAAAGGTTGTCATTACGGTAGAACAGTAGTTTTTCAACCTGTGGTTCTGGTGGTCGAATCATAATTCAATCCCTGCTCTGCCAGCACCCAGGACAGTGTAGCTACAGTGTGTGCTTCATTCAGGGCAGATTGCAAGGTGCTGATCTAGGTCACAGAAACTAGGCAATATCTGGCACGATTGGGCCCACTGAGTTGCACCTGGGGAATCACAGCAAGTTATGATATACTGTCATATTCTAGATGCTCTGTGCACTGTAGATATGTGCTCCTGCTATATTAATGCCCCCCCCTAGAATCTTTTTGCTCCCACAGTATTCAGGTGGTGACTGTTGTGTATTTGGTTGTCATGGTTTTTGTTGCTATGGCAACTGAGTTAGATTATTATGGGTTAGCTCAGCCAGCTTCAGCCAGCTGAGTGAGCTCTCTGTCTCTGTAAATAAAATGGTGGTTTTGTTAGCTGTCTGCTGTCTGGCCTCAACTGATTTCTTCCTAAACCGGCTCCCCCCAAGGATATAACAGTGACAGCTGCAAAGTACCAAACTAATGACATAGTCACAAGCTTGCCATGACTCATTTATCCTTATACAAGCTGGACTTTGTGCAAGTGCTGACCGAAAGGATGTTTAAGAATTTCTATGCTGCCCAACTTTTAGCGACAGGGCTTTGCCAACAGTCATGTCGCTAAAAGCTGCGTAGTGTAGACAAAGCCCTAGTGAGCACTGTAGGCTTAATTCACCTGTAGGGATATGGCAGGACACCCCAGGATCTGCGAATAAATTTAAAGTCTGGGATTTTCAAAAGCACCCAAGGCAGTTAGGTGCTCACGTGCCACTGAATGTCAATGAAACTTGGGTCCCTTAAAACCTGGAAAATCCAAGCTCAGATCACAGCACCTAGCACAATGTTGATAAGTTGAGTACACCAGGTCCGGGCCTGCTAGGGACTCCATCACACCAGGGAAGCCTTCGGCTTGGGAGATCCAACTGCATTTTAGTCTAGACATCAAAGGGGCCCACAAAGTAGCAGAAAATCCAGTCTTCTGCCTCAGCCACATCATTATTAATTATTGTTATAAAAATGCTGGAATGTGTTGCCCAAGTTGTAATCTTCGGCATAAGGTGTACAGCTGGGCTGGGGGCGGGGGTTCTTTTCTTTTCTTTTTTTGAGGGGGGGAGTGTAAATTCACTGAAATATGTTTTTCAGGGCACTGAAACTATTTGCAAATTTGGGCTGAATTTACTGAATAATTTCAACAGAAAACACTTAAGAATTCAGAAATGGTAAAATGGTTTGTTTAAAAAATGTGAATTCAAATCAATGTTTCATTTCAAAAGTGTCAATCTGAATTGATATTTTGTTTCAAAATAGCCATTCAAATTGATATTCAAAACAGTTTGTTCAACCAAACTGTTTTTGTTTTTTTCATTCCTCATTTTGTGAAGGAAAAAACAAACTGAAACACCAAACATTGGCGGGGGGGGGGAGGCAATGGTCAATTTGGCCCCTGAACAGAAAAATCAACAATTCACTGAGTTACACAGCTGCTAACAGCTCTTATTCTGTTAACAAGAAAAATAGAAAAACAAGCCATATCTTCAAATTGTTAGTAAAGTATGAGTGATTTTAAGGTCTAGTTTTTCATTCTTTCCACATGTATAACTGCCAGAGTAGTTAATAGGAGTTTGGAATGCACAAAAAAATGGAAAAAAATTCAGTAACAAGTGAGTAGACAAAAACATATTCCACCCATCAAAATTGTAATGCTTTTAAAATAATTTTAAGAGCCCGACCCTACACAGGATTACACATGTGAATAATGCTCTTCCTGTGCATAAAGATTTGCAAACTTGGGCATATCTAACACATTTCTGACATGTAACCTTAGGGGAAACATATACAATACTTGGAACATATACAATAATACGTGTGAATACTTTTGTGCTTATAATGAAAACTGTATCTGTAGGCACCTGGACAGGAGCAGGGCATTATAGCTATTTGTGTCTGGTTTGCTTTTTCTTCTTTCCTTGGGGAGATTGCGGGCAGAAATTGGTAAGTTAGCTTTTTCCTCATCTTCCCTTTTGTAAATAGTCACTGTGATGGAGCAGGGACTGTCTGTGTGGGGGATGGGGGAGCCGGGGAGGACTTTAGGTGAGGGACAGGACCTGAGCCTGTAACCTGAGCTAGGCAGGGGGAGGGGAGGTCAACACCTTTGCCGGGAAGCTAGACAAAGGCAGAGAGCCGGCTGGAGAGGGTTGGGTCAGTTTCGGTTTTGGGCTGGGGGGTGCAGTGCAGGGAATCCCAAGCTGGGAACTAAGCTCCCTGCACCCCCAGAAGGACCAGTTTGAGGGGTCCTGGCTGTATCTCCAAGCTCTGCTGTAGCCTGCATTCCTGTGTCCAATAAACCTTCTGTTTTACTGGCTGGCTGAGAGTCACTGCGAGTCCCAGGCAGAGGGGTGCAGAGCCGGACTCCCCCACACTCCGTGACAGTCATCTCACATTAAGAATTTTAACTCTGTTCTCCAGCGCAGTCCCCCTCCCTCCCCAAGGTTCACTATGCACTAAGGTCACCAAAAGGCAATGGAAGAGACATGAAAGGGAACAGAAATAAAGTTTCCAACAGAAACTCTGATGCTGTTTTATTGTTCGCTGTAGCATCCAAGTGATTATAGGCCGAGGCCCCAATTCAGCATAGCACCTAAGCAAGTGTTTAACTTTAGTCTTGAAACACATGCTTAAGTGTGTTTAAGCTTACCAAACTGCTCAAGACAGTTAAGACCAAAGCAGACTGTGAAGAGCTTCCAAAAGATCTCACAAAACTAAGTGATTGGGCAACAAAGTGGCAAATGAAATTTAATGTGGATAAACGTAATGTAATGCACATTGGAAAAAATAACCCCAACTATACATACAATATGATGGGGGCTAATTTAGCTAATTTAGCTACAACGAGTCAGGAAAAAGATCTTGGAGTCATCGTGGACAGTTCTCTGAAGATGTCCACGCAGTGTGCAGAGGCGGTCCTGAGGAATGGGGGGCCTGATCTCACCCCCACGTCATCCCTCAAGTCAAAGGAAAGACATAAGTCAGAGGGAGTCAGATCAAATCATAGGCCAGTATAGGGCATAGACCCCACCCTATTTTGTGGTGTGTAGGTTTTCTGCTGGTCCCTCTGCCCAGTGGAGAATATCACCCTTATTCCTGTTCTCCTAAATCTGCAGAAATATAGAGAATCTGATCATTCCCTAAGTCGGAATCATCCATGCAGTGGGGATGGAGAGGGTGGGCGTGGACAGGAAATGCTGCATGTTTCACACAGGGATTTTCCATCCCCTTAATATCCCTGTAACTCTGTAACATGCATTAGAGGGTTGGGCTCTTAAACCTGAAGTTGCCTCAGAACTGCAGGCATCTTGGGAACCCCACCAGAGGCCAAGGTTATCCATGTGACTTCCTCACTGCTTCCCTCAAGGTGGCATCTGACTCACACCCAGCTCTGGTCTGCTTCCTCCTGATTCACCCAATCACATTGCTCTGGTAGAGGGACTGCCCCTGCAGAAGTAGAGGACGGTGCTGCACCTTTCGCACCCTTAGCCTGGAATCACTAGGTCTGGGTCCCCTTTGCTCACAGACATGGAGGGGACTATCTAGCCCCGGGGTCTTTAATATGCAGCAAGTTTTTATAATGTGCAACAGCTGCATTTCAACCCTGTGCCTTATGATTTCTAATGAAGGCACAGATGCTTTAGGCTGAAGTTTTCAAAGAAGCCTAATAAGAGCTTGTCTACATGGGGAAATTATACAAAATAGCTACTATGCAACCAGCTATTCTTCAATAGCTCCTTGTGTGAACATGGTTATTATAGAATAGTTCTAGACTGGCTATGGTGCTTTAAATTTACCTTATTCCAGAGTAACTTCTCCTGGGTCGATAAGCCCTTAGGGAGTTGGGCACCAAAATCTGGTTACATTTCAGTGGGATTTGGGTACCTAACTCAGTTTCCTTTGAAAATCTCTGCCTCTCTCTCTCTCTCTCTCTCTCTCCATGGTGCTTAGAACTGGTAACTACAAGTTGTGACAAACCAAGTACAGTAACTGACAGGTTTCAGAGTCGCAGCCGTGTTAGTCTGTATCCGCAAAAAGAACAGGAGTCCTTGTGGCACCTTAGAGACTAACACATTTATTTGAACATAAGCTTTTGTGGGCTACAGCCCACTTCATCGGATGCATGTAGTGGAAAATACAGTAGGAAGATACATGTATATATACATAGAGAACATGAAACAATGGGTGCTACCATACACACTGTAAGGAGAGTGCTCAGTTAAGGTGAGCTATTATCAGCAGGAGAGAAAAAGAACTGTTTGTAGTGGTAATGAAAATGGCCCATTTCCAGCAATTGACAAGGAGATGTAAGGAAGCGGGTGGGGGGATAAGCATGGGGAACTAGTTTCACTGGATGGGCCATTACACAAAGTAAAACTATTTCTCCATGCTTATTCCCCCCCCCCCCCTTACAGCTCCTTGTCAATTGCTGGAAATAGGCCATTTTCATTACCACTACAAACAGTTCTTTTTCTCTCCTGCTGATAATAGCTCACCTTAACTGAGCACTCTCCTTACAGTGTGTATGGTAACACCCATTGTTTCATGTTCTCTGTGTATATTGTGACAGACCCAGGCCAGTGGGGTCGAGGAGTCTGGTAGAGGGCAAATATACTGGTCACTGGGTGAGTAGTTTTCTGTTCCCTGAGTGACCAGAGCAGGGGCTGCACTAGAGTAATCAGGAACCTGCTAGAACCAATTAAGACAGACAGGCTGATTAGATCACCTGCAGCCAATCAAGGCAGGCTAATCAGGGCACCTGGGTTTAAAAAGGAGCTCACTCCAGTCAGGTGGGGGGGAGCCAGAGGAGAGGAAGTGTGTGAGAGGAGCTGGGAGCAAGAGGCACAAGGAGCTGAGAGGGAGAGGGTGAGGGTGAGGGTGTGCTGCTGGAGGACTAAGGAGTACAAGCATTATCAGACACCAGGAGGAAGGTCCTGTGGTGAGGATAAAGAAGGTGTTGGGAGGAGGCCATGGGGAAGTAGCCCAGGGAGTTGTAGCTGTCATGCAGCTGTTACAGGAGGCACTATAGACAGCTGCAATCCACAGGGCTCTGGGCTGGAACCCGGAGTAGAGGACGGGCCTGGGTTCCCCCCAAACCTTGCAACTCCTGATCAGACACAGGAGGAGTTGATCCAGACTGTGGGGAAGATCACTGAGGTGAGCAAATCTGCCAATAAACGCAGGACCCACCAAGGTAGAGGAGGAACTTTGTCACAATATATATCTTCCTTCTGTATTTTCCACTGCATGCATCCAATGACGTGGGCTGTAGCCCACGAAAGCTTATGCTCAAATAAATTTGTTAGTCTAAGGTGCCACAAGTACTCCTGTTCTTTTTGCAAGTACTGTAAGTGACTATTCAGATATAAATAAACAGTGAGAGGGTGTGAATGTCTGAGGCGGCTGTGCTAGGATTCAACTGACAATTAAGCAAGGAGAAGCAGAGATGCTCTGGGTCGGGGGAAGTGAGAGAAATGATCATCCAGCCTGAAAGACTCACACTTCAGCCTGGGCTAGGAATGTCTACCTAAATGTTAATGGCTTGTAGTCCAGGGGAGGGGGAGGAGCTGCCCTTGGGGTAAAGCATGAATAAGCTGGCACTTGGCTGTGGTTTAATTCACCAGCTGGATGTAGGCTGAGCACTTTTGAACTTACTCATGTCTCATAAATGCAGTCAGGAGGTAATGTAAAATCCCATCAATATCTTGGCCATTGTGTGAGGCAGTAATGAACTCGCTCAAAGGGACTGGGCGGAATAAAACTGCCCATGGACAGTGCAGCTCAAAAGATGACTTCATGTCTAGAATGGCTATGCATGATGCGCATCAAAGTGACAGGACAGCTGACAGGCCATGGGAGGGGAGGGAGTGTTTCGCACAGACGTGGGCTTCTTTGGCTTCTATGACTGGGGATTGTGACCTGAATGGAGGGAGCTGGGGATTTGAGTCTGCAAGTGATTTTTTTCATATCCGTTAACCTTCAAAAAGAAAGTAAAAACCAACAACCTGTGGCAAAGTGGGGAATCTGTCTGTTCCATCTCTGAATTCTGTGCAAGTTTATCATCTCTCTGTATGTATCTTTACCAAGCTGCAACCCCCATTTTGAATGTGCAGCCTCTTGCCTTCTTTATCATCTGTTTGCCTCCATGTTGGACTGAAATTCCACAGGCTGGTGGCAAAACGAGAGGGTCATTGACTTAAAGGGCTTGCCCACTGAAATGTAATGTAATATAGGCAATAAAGTAGCTCCTACCCAGGACAATTGCTTTGTCAGGGGAGACAAGGTTGTCATAGGTCTCTGGTCACCTTGGGAAGCTGACCAGGGAGTGACTTGACAGAGGAGATTGGAAGGTTAAAAAAGAAGGAGCTGAGTTATTTGGGGTCTTTGGCCATTTTCAACATCTCAAGCAGATGGGAGCTTATGCAGCCTTTTAAGGCCAGGGAAACCCTCCTTCCCAAAGTTAGTCTGCAGTTCAGATTTCCCCTCTCCTTTCACAGGAGCCCCCATCCCTCCTTCCTGTCGCTGGATTATCATTCCAACATTCCCTTTATTCCTGCAGCTGCTTCCTCCCCGGTGTCTGTCCTGCCTGGACCCCCTAGCTCTCTGCCACAGTCATTCCAGTTCCCCTTTGACTTATTATAGAGACCAGCTGCCCTCTGTGAGGCCCCATCATGGCTGTTAATGTGGCACAGGTGGGCTGGACCAATTGCCTCATAAAGTGACCACCCCATGACAGGAAGCATTTTAAGTATTAAAAACTTACCAGAAGTAGAAGATTGGACAAATTACCAGGGAGGAGCATAAAAATATTGCTCAGGCATGCAGGAGTGAAATCAGGAAGGCCAAATCACACTTGGAGTTGCAGCTAGCAAGAGATGTTAAGAGTAACAAGAAGGGTTTCTTCAGGTATGTTAGTAACAAGAAGAAAGTCAAGGAAAGTGTGGGCCCCTTACTGAATGGGGAAGGCAACCTAGTGACAGAGGATGTGGAAAAAGCTAATGTACTAAATGCTTTTTTTTTTGCCTCTGTCTTCACGAACAAGGTCATCTCCCAGACTGCTGCACTGGGCAGCATAGTATGGGGAGGAGGTGACCACCCCTTTGTAGAGAAAGAAGTGGTTTGGGACTATTTAGAAAAATTGGACAAGCACAAGTCCATGGGGCTGGATGCACTGCACCTGAGGGTGCTAAAGGAGTTGGCGAATGTGATTGCAGAGCCATTGGTCATTATCTTTGAAAACTCATGGCAATCGAGGGAGGTCCCAGATGACTGGAAAAAGACTAATGTAGTTCCCATCTTTAAAAAAGGGAAGAAGGAGGATCCGGGGAACTACAGGCCAGTCAGCCTCACCTCAGTCCCTGGAAAAATCATGGAGCAGGTCCTCAAGGAATCAATTCTGAAGCACTTAGAAGAGAGGAAAGTGATCAGGAACTCATGCATGGATTCACCAAGGGCAAGTCATGCCTGACTAACCTAATTGCCTTCTATGAGGAGATAACTGGGTCTGTGGATGAGGGGAAAGCAGCGGATGTGTTATTCCTTGACTTTAGCAAAGCTTTTGATATGATCTCCCACAGTATTCTTGCTGGCAAGTTAAAGAAGTATGGACTGGATGAATGGACTATAAGGTGGACAGAAAGCTGGCTAGATTGTCGGGCTCAACGGGTAGTGATCAATGGTTCCATATCTAGTTGGCAGCCAGTTTCAAGTGAAGTGCCCCGAAGGTCGATCCTGGGGCAGGTTTTTTTCAATATCTTCGTTAATGATCTGGAGGATGGTGTGGACTGCACTCTCAGCAAGTTTGCAGATGACACTAAACTGGGAGGAGTGGTAGATACACTGGAGGGTAGGGATAGGATACAGAGGGCCCTAGACAACTTAGAAGATTGGGCCAAAAGTATCCTGATGAGGTTCAACAAGGACAAGTGCAGAGTCCTGCACTTAGGACAGAAGAATCCCATTCACTGTTACAGACTAGGGACCGAATGGCTAGGCAGCAGTTCTGCAGAAAAAGACCTAGGGGTTACAGTGGACGAGAAGCTGGATATAAGTCAACAGTGTGCCCTTGTTGCCAAGAAGGCTAACGGCATTTGGGGCTGTATAAGTAGGGGCATTGCCAGCAGATCGAGGGACGTGATCATTCCCCTCTAGTCGTCATTGGTGAGGCCTCATCTGTATTATTGTATCCAGTTTTGGGCCCCACACTACAAGAAGGATGTAAAAAAATTGGAAAGAGTCCAGTGGAGGGCAACAAAAATGATTAGGGGGCTGGAGCACATGACTTATGAGGAGAGGCTGAGGGAACTGGGATTGTTTAGTCTGCAGAAGAGAAGAATGAGGGGGGATTTGATAGCTGCTTTCAACTACCTGAAAGGGGGTTCCAAAGAGGATGGATCTAGACTGTTCTCAGTGGTACCAGATGACAGAACAAGGAGCAATGGTTTCAAGTTGCAGTGCGGGAGGTTTAGGTTGGATATTAGGAAAAACTTTTTCACTAGTAGGGTGGTGAAGAACTGGAATGGGTTACCTAGGGAGGTGGTGGAATCTCCTTCCCTAGAGGTTTAAGGTCAGGCTTGACAAAGCCCTGGCTGGGATGATTTAGTTGGGAATTGGTCCTCCTTTGAGCAGGGGGTTGGACTAGATGACCTCCTGAGGTCCCTTCCAACCCTGATATACTATGATTCTATGATTATGGACCAGATCCTCAGCTGGTAGACAGCAACATAGCATAGCAGCTGTACCTCCATTTGCACCAGCTGAGGATCTGGCCCTTAGGGTTCTAAGCAATTTGTCGAGTCCCATGCTTGTGTTCACCAGCAAAGAATTCATAGATTCATAGCTTTTCAGGCCAGAAAGGACTAGTCAAGCACCTACTCTGACCACCTGCATAACACAGGCCATAGAAATCCATCCAGTTATCTGTGGCAGCTTACGTTCTTTTGTGAGTAGCAGGGGTACAATTGCTTTTCAACAAATGTTGCTAATATTATTATGGTAATGCCCGAGGGCTTGACTCCGATTGTGCCTGGCACTGTACAAATAGACAGCAAGAGACAATCCCCACCCCAAGGAACATGCAAGCCAAACAAAAGATAGGAAGGGAAACAGAGGGGTGACGTGACTTATGCACGGCCACCCAGCCAGGAGCAGCACCCGGGGTCTCTGGATGTCCAGTCCAACATCCGGTCTACTAGATAGTATTTGGCTCAGCTAGAGAGGGTGACTGAATTTTCAGATTCATGTGAAAAAGGCATTTGTCTTTCAGTGTGTCTACACCCACATCAGGAAGACAACATTTGTAATGATTTCAGCAGGAATGTTCCCAGAATAGGTGTTGGCTGGAAAGCAAATTGCCATGGGAAGTTATAGCTGTTTCTGGAGGATGAGCATTTCAAGGATATCAATGAGGCTAGGAAGTTCCTGTCTTCCAGAGCATAACCAGCATCTGTGAGGTACATTATGAAAGTTGAAGAGTTTGAGTTGCTACACTTCAGTGGATGGCACCAGTGGCAAAGGTTTGCTTGCTGGTTATCGATCACTAGTTTTCCTTGTTATTTTCAATGGGATAGTCTACATTTCCGTGGGTGGGGTTTTTGAGTAGGATTTTCAGAACTTATTGGGCCATTCTTTGGGACTATTGATTTCAACAGAGTTCTACCAGTTTTACACCAGCTGAGGATCTGGCCCCTATTCAGAGACCCACATCTGAAAATCGGGCCCTGTGTGCTAAGCTAAAGAGCTGAAATATAACTGAATCACTTTTTATAGTCATGTCTGTGTGTCGTTTTTACTGTTAGGGCCCAATCCCGCCATATTGATATCAGTGGGAGGTTTGCCATTGACTTCATGGAGCGGGATTGGACTGTTTGCGTGAGAGGCTTAGTGCATGTGACTATTGGCGCTATCTGAAAAATGGGGGAAGCGTGTCCCCAAACTATTCAAAATATCAAAGATGTTTCTGTTTGGCAGGGTTCAGAATGGACCAATTTTCCATTTTTTGTGATGTTTTCTCATATATTTTACCAAAATTTTTACCAAAAATGTTTTTGAATTTTTTTGTTAACCAAAACCTCAATTTTCAGTAAGAAGGGGAGCGGGGATTGTACCATTTTAAAAAAAAAACAACCCTGGAAATTCTCAATTAAAAATGGCAGAAAATTTCATGCAACAGGAAAATTTTGATAATTTAGGTAATTTTTCGGCTAAAAGTTTCGTTTTTGAGAAAAACACCATTTCCTTCATTTTAAAAAAAGTGCCTGCCAAAAATTTCATCCCAGCTAGTGACTGTGGGTGTTAGGTGCCTAAATACCTCTGAGGGTCTGGGCCTTATGCACACAGGAGCCTAAGTCACTTGAACACTTTTGAAAACTTTACTCCATATATTTAGGTTTGGCAGAATTCAATTTTAGTGCTTTTATAATTTCAACAGCAAATAAAGTTTATTTTTAAGCATTTTATTCTATTTTTATCTATTGACATTTTTGCAGTTGTGGGAAATTAGGGGGGATCAGGTACCAGAGAGAAATCAGACTATAATTATTAATGACAGTAGACACTGAGGTTCAACAAGTTAAAGTTTTATAACCAGTAAAATGCAAATTGTCAAAACAGACAAAAATAAATATCCTTAAATCAATCTGTAATAAGTCATCAAGCAACATTTTTTTCTTTCTTTGCCGCTCTGTAAATGTCAATTATTATCGATGGGAATATGTTTTGCCAGTATGTGTGTTTACTGTGAAATCAACGTTTACCGACGTTTACAGATAAAAATCTAATCTTTCCCAGCCTCCATACATTTTAGCATGTAGCAAATTATCAGCCAATTTATACCCCAGCTGGCTATGCAGGCAATCCACAGAAAACCCAGTGACAGGTGGTGTGTAAGGGGAAAAAAAGGTTAGGACACACATCTGTTTGTGTCATAAGTCATTTGCTAGAAGCATCAGCAGGAAACAGTGTCCATATTGAAACAATTACAGAAATCCCAAATGCCAAACCAATGTCGTGTACATGATGGTGTACAGAAAGGATTAATTGCTGGGGCAGCACTAGCAGGGTTTCAGCTGTGACTCACAGGAGCAGAGAAACAATCAAACTTCTTGGGGAGGGATCTAAAAATTAGAAATGATAATTTTCTAACATAAAATATATTACACCCTACTTGGGGTAATTCTAGACCAGCCTTCATTCCGATGGATTAAAAACAAACAAACAAACGAAAAAAACAGCCTAGCATAGGGATGTAGTGGTTCTCCATCACTTGGAGTCTTCAAACCAAGACTGGATGTCATTCTAAAAGCCAGGCAGTAGCTGCTCAGCCAGACGTTATGGGCTTGATATTGGAACCCCTGGGTGAAATGCTATGGTTGGTGTTATGCAGAAGGTCAGGCTAGATGATCAGAATGTCCCTCCAGCCCTAAGCGCTATGAATCGATGAATCAAGACAAACTCTTGCCATACACTACAGGTGAAATTTTCAGAGGTGTTGGGTGTTGGCTGTGATGAAACTCCCCTTGCCTTCAATGGAAGCTAAGTTAGGCCAACGGTGAATGCTTTCGCAAATCCCATCCCAAGCGCAAAGCCACACATAACCCAGGCCTTTTGGGCCCTTGCTCTGCTGGGTACCACCCCAGACCATGCCTATTTTTGCCTCCAGTTTTTGCCTTTCCCCTGCATCTGGAAAGATGAACTTGGACAACCCCACCAGCTCCCAAGCATCACCCTCCAAGCATCCAAGTCCCATGCCAGCTGCCTAAATCCTTCTCAACCACAGTGGTTTGGGCTACAATTAAAATGTATATTGGCATAGCTATGTGGCTCAGGGATGTGAAACAACCACACCTCAACCCACACAGCTACGCCAATGAAACCCCCAGTGTAGATGCAGCTATGTTGACAGAAGAATGTTTAAGTCACTATAGCTAACATCACAGAATCATCGAAATGTAGAGCTGGAAGGGTCCTTGACTGGTCATCAAGTCCAGCACCCCCGTGTGCTGAGACAGGACCAAGTAAACCTAGACCGTCCCTGACAGGTGTTTGTCCAACGTGTTCTTAAAAAAATTCCAGGGGAGGATTCCACAACCTCCCTTGGGAGCCTATTCCAGAGCATAACTGTCCTCATAGTTAGAAAGTTTTTCCGAATGTCTAACCTAAATCTCCCTTGCTGAAGATTAAGCCCATTACTTCTTATCCTACCACCAGTGGACATGGAGAACAACTGATCACAGTCCTCTCTATAACAGCCCTTAATGTATTATTCAGTCTTCTTTTCTCAAGACTAAACATGCCCAGTTTATTTAACCTTTCCTCACAGGTCAGGTTTTCTAAACCTTTTATCACTTTTGTTGCTCTCCTCTGGACTCTCTCTGATTCGTCCACCTCTTTCCTAAAGTGTGGGTCCCAGAACTGGACACTTTTACTCCAGCTGGGGCCTCACCAGTTCCAAGTAGAACAGCACAATTATCTCTTGTATCTTACGTGTGACATTCCAGTTAATACATATATATTATAATACATATTAGCTTTCTTCGCAACTGAATCTCATTTGTTGACTCATGTTCAATTTGTGATTCACTCTAACCCCCAGATCTTTTCTACAGTACTACCACCTGGCCAGTTATTCCCCATTTTGTAGTTGTGTATTTGATTTTTCCTTCCTGAGTATAGTACTTTGCACTTAACTTTATTGAATTTCATCATGTTGAATTCAGACCAATTCTCTGATTTATCAAGGTTCTTTGGAATTGGAATTCTGTCCTCCAAAGTGCTTGCAACTCCTTCCAGTACCGGATCCAGGACTGACCCCTGTGGGATCCCACTAGATAGCCCTCCCAATCTGACAGCAAACCATTGAGAACTACTCTTTGAGTATGGTCTTTCAACCAGTTCTGCATCCACCTTAGAGTAATTTCACCTAGACTGCATTGTCCTAGTTTCCTGAGGAGAACGTCAGGTGGTACTGTGTCAAAAGCCTTCCTAAAATCAAGGTATATCACATCTACTCCTTCCACCCGGTCAGTAACCTTGTCCGAAAAGGAAATTAAGTTGGTTTGGCATGATTTGTTCTTGACAATTCCAAGCTGGCTATTTCTTATAACTCTATAACCTCTCTAAGTGCTTTCAAATTGATTGTTCAATAATTTGTTCCAGTATTTGTCCAGGTATCAACGTTAGGCTGACTGATCTGTAACTCCTCAGGTCCTCTTTGTTCACCTTTTTAAAGATAGATTACTATATTTACCCTTCCCCAGTCCTCTGGGACCTCCCCTATCCTCCATGAGTGCTCAAAGATAATTGCTAATGGTTCTGAGATTGCTTCAGTGAGTACCCATAGGATGAATTTCATCAGGCTGTGACAACTTGAATACATCTAACATAGAAATATTCTTTTACCTGTTCTTTCCCTATTCTGGCTTGTGTTCAGTCCCCCTTGTTGTTAATATTGTGTTGAGTATCTGGTCACCATTAACCTTTTTAGTGATGGTGAGGTGGAGGTGGTTTTACTATGCCGGCAGAAAACCTCTTTCTATCTTTGTACACTGCATATACAATAGGAGGCTATGCTGGCAGAGGCTCTATAATATAGGTGCAGCCTTACTGATGACTGATAACCTGATCCTCCTACTACAGCTGACAAAACTCTTCTGATCTGGCGAAATGTACCCAATTCTGCCTGCAGCTACCTAACTTTCTCCCTTGAGATGGTGCTACTAGAGTTGCAGAAGTCTGCCTGATACATTTAGTTTGCAGAGGACACACAAAACCTAGAGCTGGTCCTGCAGAGGAAAACTTAATTTGGTTTACTGGAAGGACTTGTAAGAAAAACATGCGAGTGTGTGTGCTGTCACAGGACCTCTCTTTTGCTAGTGAATGGGGGGATTAGTTAAAGTTTTTGGAGCTGACATGGAGACTTAGCCTCACAGTTCCTATGGAAATAAACAGGAATGTTGGGGCTAATCTGCGAGTCAGCTCTGAAAATCTCAGCCACTGGTCACTAACTAAAGCTATTGAAGAAGTAAGCAATAGACATGTTTGTAGCTGGTGGTGTTCTTTGGCTTGCTATCCCAACACAGAGCACAAACTAAAAAACAAGCCACAGAGGAAGTTGAATTTGACTAATTCAGACCAGCTGGAAAGGAGTGTAACCTCTTCATAAACCCTCTCTTGACCTGAGCCAGGTCAGCATCAGAACAGGCCATGAGACTATGGAGGGAAAGAAAGAAGTGGAGTTGGCTTCATGGCAGGTACCATGGACAGAGCGCTGTGGATCCTCCTAACTATGCAGCTTCAAAAAGGCACTGGAAAATTATTCACCTGCAGTGGAATATTAGATTTTTGCCCAAAATACGATCGAGTACCTATCTGAAGAGAGACGGGATAGTCTAGTGGTGAAAGTGCGGGTGCAGGAGTGAGCAGGAGTGCATTCAATTCCCAACTCGGCCAAAATTCCTTAGTGACTTTTGGCTGGTCCCTATATGCCTCAGCTCCTCATATGTAAAAATGGGGGTGACGATATTCCCTTCCTCCTCACCTCTTTGTTTACGTAGATTCTGAGCTCTTTGAAGCAGGGATTGTCTCTTACTGTGTGTTTGCACAATGCCTAGCACAACAGGGCTCAGATCACATTTGGGGCCTACCTCTGCCAGTGTAACATGACTAATAATGGAAGCTGAATTTTGGTGCCTTCCTACCAATTCATGCACTTTAGTGCAGCAACTGAGTCACAACAGAAGAAACAGCGAAGTGGAAGTCCAGAAGCTCTTGAACTAGCAGGTGACCTTTCTGAATCATTAAGAAAACCAAAAATGCACCCTGTATGTACAGCTTGCGTTCCACAGAACATTTGCTTTCTCTAGGCATTTCATTTCGATTTTGAGGCATCATAGTTACAGCATTAACTTTAGTGCCATGCCACAGCGATATAGGTTATGTATTTGCTGCTCTTCCTTTCCAGGCAGTCTTTTTTATCTTCTAACCAGCTGTACCATACTCCTCTTTGGTTTTTTGGAGTTATGAATAATGTCTTTCTGAAAAGGAAAACAATGAGGAGTCCGGTGGCATCTTAAAGACTAACAGATTATTTGGGCATAAGATTTCACAGGTAAAAAACCCACTTCTTCAGATGTACGGAGTCCAACTCCAACACTTGGGTGGGTTTGTTTTCCTCTTCAAGTATAGCCTGAATGATGTTTCAGTAGCACAGGATAGAGTAAGTAGTGATAGCCAGACAGTCAAGATACTGACTCATGTGGTAAAAGAACAAAATGGCAGCACATTTCAGTGACTAGTGTGGCAGGATAGTGGGTGCCTACCTTCATCTTTAACCCAGCCAATCGTTTGGGCTGGTGCCTCAGGTATGTTGGAGTAGCACCTGAGGAAGGAAGGAGGGCATGATGGGTAAATTTTGGTTTTCACGTAGGCCTAGTACCTATCTTAGATACTTACGTGGCCCCCATTACCACAGTATCTAAGAGCCTCAGAAACTTTAATGTATTTATTCTCACAGACATGTAAGGTAGGGAAATACTATATCCCCATTTTACATATGGGGAACTGAGGCACAAAGAGTAAGGGCTTGTCTACACAAACAATAAGTTTGCAGCAAGCTGGGATATGAATCTCCCCCACACCCTAAGCCTGCTGCACACTAACTGTCTGTGTGGGCCCTGCTGATGCTTAATGTGCTTTGATCTAGTCGTATTTGAGATGGGGCTAGATCACAGTGTATTAACAAACTATTAATGCGCATTGGCAGGGACCACACAGTTAGTCCACAGCAGCCTCGTGAGGGGTAGATTCAGACCCTAGTTTGGCATGACCTCCGTGTTAATGTAGACAAGCCCATTGTAACTTGCCCAGGGTCAGACAGGCAACCTGTGTCTGAGCAGGAAATTTAGGCAAGATCTCCCATAGCCCTAGGTTAGCACTAGATCTGGTCAGAAATAATTGGACAAAATATTGTTTTGTCTGCATTTGCTGACTCAGCAAAATTGACATGTTTTGTGAAGACGATTTGATTTCATTGAAATTCTGATGGAACCCAGGCAGGTTGCTGGGGAGCCCTCGCTTCCAGAGTCCATCTGCCCCAGCGCCAAAAACTCCAGGACTTCCAGGGTCCATGGCTTCAGAGCAGCCCAACCATGAAGACTGCCCTGGTGCTGGGAACCCCAGGACTTCCAGGGTCTGTGATCTCAGAACAGCTTGCCTGGTGGACTACCCCAGAGGCGAGACTCCATTCCCTTTCACAGAGAATTTCAAAGTTGGAGGCTTTTGTTCCTCATCAGAATGGAACCGAAATGCTCCATGAAGCCTCCATCTTTCTCCACCCAGCTCCAGCTAGTAATACCCTGACAACTGGCTCATCTTTCTTCTCATCTGGAGCTTGTTTGCCTTCTGGGACCAGACTGACACCTGCACCGAGTTGGACTCAATGTGGCTATAAGCAAACTTTCCACACACACCCCTTGATGCTGGACCAGTCAGAGGCCAGCTCGTGAAGTAATTCAGTGCAACCAAAGGGGAGCACTGGAAGTGACCGTGCCTCTGTGAGGCATAGTGTCTCATGGTGCTATAATTGGCATTGTCCTACATTACCTAGGTTGTGGCGAGAGATGAGCATTGAAGTTACTAACAAGCCTGGGCCTTAATGGCATAACAGATCCTTGCAATTAGAAAGTTAGAATTCCCAGACAAAAGGGGACAAACCAAATGAAAACCAAATCGCTGGGTACATTTATATTCCTCTGCTAGCTGTATTAGAGCTAATTCAGTGTATAAATTAGAATTCAGTCATCGGAGACTTTCTCACCAAGGATTTATAGCGTTGCCTAAAAATACAGGAAAAAGGAAAGCTTAACTTTCCTTTGAAATTTGTAATGGTAGAATGGCAGAACTGAACTGAATATACTGTAAATAAGGATCATTAATCATAAGCAAAGCAGTCTGTGTTTGCTGTTATTTACTGAAACAACATAAATCATGAGCGGTTGCTTTGGTATTAATTTGGATTTAGTATGTAATTCTGGAGGAAAGAAAACCATTCTTACTTGTAAATACACAGAGATGTGGGTAGGGATTTTTTTTCTTAGTGTTCTCTTGCTAGCAACTGAGTCAGGAAAAAAGTTTTAGCAACATAAAAGTGTTGGTATTACAGTTTTCCAGACCTACTCACAGACGTAGGGAATGATGGTCTTGGGGTTAAGGCACTGGTCTGGAAGAGCTGGATTTAATGCCTGGCTGTGCCACTGGTGTTTTGTGTGAGTCTAGGTAAGTCAGTTAGTATATGTCAGTTGCCCAGGAGCATATATCCCTATTGCAAACAGGTGCAAGGAGGCTACTTTATTGAAGTTTGAGGTGCTCAGATACCAGGGTGAGGGAGCCATATGGATACATAGATGTGATTTCAAAAGCGAGGGTATAGTAAACCCTAAATTCTGAAATGTTTAGCCCATCCTCTTCTTCTCCCCAGTGCAGCTCATGAAGCAAGCCTAGAAATAGCTAATGGTTGCCAGCAGCTTTATAATACTCCCTCCATTTTCTCTGGGGCATGGCAACCCCCAGCAGCGGCATGAGTCCCTGGATCGCTCCCCACCAAACTGGCTCAGTGGATGAGAAGGTGTCGTCAGGGCTGATTCCCTTCTAAGAAGAGACCCACTTTAATAAGTAGGACTCCGTTCATCTGCCTCTCGGTGCTACTCTGTAATGTCTGCAATAAGAACATAAGAATTGCCAAACTGGATCAGACTAGTGGGCCATCCAGTCCAGTATCCTGTCTCTGACTTCAGCCAAAGGTGCAAGAAACCCTGCAATAGGTTCTTATAGGATAACCTGCGCTCAGGGACACTTCTTTCTAACACATGTGCATTAGAGGCTGGCTTATGTCCAGAAGCATGAAGGATTTAAATCCCTTCTAAAATTCTTGGTTTCTTTTCAGTCCAGGCTCTGGGTGCTTTCCTTTTCCATACAAATAGCTGCTCCTTCTTGTAAATCCCGCTAAGCTCACATGTGGCAAGGAGTCCCACAGCCTAATTGCGTGTTGTGTGAAAAATCATTTTCTCGGATCAGTTTTAAATTTGCTGCCTCAGCCATCATAGGCATTGCCTCAGGCCTGGGAACAAAGGCAGAGGCTGACACATTCTAAATGTTTATCTCCCATTATAATAGGGATTTCATTTACTTAACATATAACATTTGTGGATTAGTCATGTTTTTGGTGTTTAAGTAGCGGTGAGAAACTCCCTTCATTAATGGGTTGCCAGGGCCTGCTGCTCCCCCATTGAAGGCTGTGGGTCGGTTCTCAATTCCCACACATTCTCCATCATAATTCAGGTAGCAAACAGGAATTTTAGAAGCATCTGTGCAGAAAGGAGGCCCATTCTGCTTTTGCAGGAGGATACTTCAGTGCACGGGGAAATTACAAGCAAGAATAAATGTTCCTTTCTAGTACATGCTTTTGTACTAATCAGGACCTTTGAGACTCAATAAAAATAGGATGGGTTACCAAACTACTGCCTGTGACCTTATCCTGAAGGCTGCGTCTGTGTGAGATGGCACTGCCAAAAGACAGTGCTCTGTGGATGAGTTAACGCTGCTCCAAGTTACTGAAGCACAGAATTCCAACTGCAATGCTTCCTCTTTCATCTGTCGAAAAAGGCAGTGCAAACCTGAGGGGGAGGAGGCCATTCTTATTTGAACGAAAGGATCATTAATTCTCACATGCTTTATATGCGTCAGGAATGCACACTTTCATCCCTCTGGCTTTATGGGTTTTTTTTCGACCCGGCTCAGAAAGATTCTGACCAGCATATCCAAAAGGGCTGGGCTGACTGAAGATTTGATCCACAGAGTGAAATTCTGCCCTGGGATGTGTGCGTGCACACAACAAATTGAAACCTTTGGGTGAACTTCTGGCCTCATCCAACCCACAAGGGATTTTTGCCATTGCCTCCAATGGGGCCAGGATTTCACCTTATTGGAAAAGCAAACACATGTTGGCAGTCAGAATTTGCATCCCCCTGTATTCCTAATTTCTTTAATTCTATCTGGACAGATTTTCCCTGCTCCAGTTAATGTAGCCCAAGTTGTTCAAATTATAGCAACAAAAAGTAGTGAAGGTTTCTTATTAACATGTAACACCAAATTTATCTTGGGATCAACCTCGCAGCTGTGCTCACCATCGTCTTACAGTGATGAATCTGAAGGTACTGATCTCTGATTGACAGTATAAAGATCATTGACCTGCTTACAGCACAAATGGCAATCAGAAAGGCAAATTGAAAAGGCTGGAACTTGAAAGGGGCATACTGCAGTACATGTTCAAAAGGAGGCATACTGGAAAAAAGGCAATTAAATCTTCACCAAGGCATCCTATCTGTCTAAGAGGAAGTTTAATGTATTTAGAGTTTTTAAAAAACTTACAATGTGCAGAGTATTATTATTATTTATTTGAATGATCATAGCTACGAGCAGCCCAGTCATGGACCAGGACCCAATTGTGCTAGTCATCGTATAAACACGGGACAAAACACTAGTGTAGTTATTTGTTACTTGAATTATGATAGTGCTAAGAGCGGGCTCCCATTCTGCTGGGTGCTGTATAAATATACAGTAAGAGACCATCCCTGCTCCAAGGAGAGTATGATCTAAATAGACAGGACAAATGATGGGAGAGGAAACAGAAGAGAAGTGACTTGGCCAGCGTCACACAATAGGTCAGTGGCAGAGTCAGGAACAGAGCACATACCTCCTAGATCCTACTCCAGTGCCATATGGCACTGCCTTTCTAGGGGCTGATTCATAGGTCCATGTACCCCCTCCTTGGTTAGACTCTGTTGAGATTACTTGTGGTGTTTGTTTTGTTGACTACAATTGGTCAGGAAATTTTTTTTTCCCTCACAAATTTTTTTTCCTTGAAATGTTTTGGGGATTTCATTGAAAAACTAAATTCTAAAACCACTTTTTGTTTATTTTTCCAACCCCTCTTCCCAAAAATTGTCCATGAAAAAAGAAAATTACTGGTGAAGATTTCCACTCCATTTAAAAGCCATTTTCCTTCAAGAAAACATTCTGACAGAAAGTTTCCTACCAGCTCTATTGTTGATTCCTGAAACGTTTTGAAAACCTTCTTGTAGAACGTTTGGGTGTGGAGAGATCCCAGCTGGTTACTAGTGGAGTTCCTCAGGGTTCAGGCTTGGGACCAATTTTATTTAACATTTTAATTAATGACTTTGGCACAAAAATTGGGAGTGTGCTAATAAAATTTGCAGCTGACACAAAGTTGGGAAGTATTGCCAATATGGAGGAGGACCAGAATATCATACAAGAAGATATGGACAACCTTGAAAACTGTTATCAGCAGGAAAAAAAGTTTTTTTTAAGTCATCTTAATTAATTAGCCTCTTAGAGCTGGTATGGCATCTTCTGTGTGTGTGTGTGTGTGTGTATATATATATACACACACACACATCTTCTTATATGTTCCATTCTATGCATCCGATGAAGTGGGCTGTAGCCCACGAAAGCTTCTGCTCAAATAAACGTGTTAGTCTCTAAGGTGCCACAAGTACTCCTGTTCTTTTTGTGGATACAGACTAACACGGCTGCTACTCTGAAACCTGTCATTTAAGTTAAGGGCCACCATTGACACAAGAACAAATGGATATAAATTGGCCATCAGCAAGTTTAGGCTTGAAATTAGACACAGGTTTCTAACCAGCAGAGGAGTGAAGTTCTGGAACAGCCTTCCAGGGGGAGCAGTGGGGACAAAAAGCCTAATGGGCTTCAAGACCTTGATAAGTTTATGAAGGGGAAGAGATGATGAGACTGTTTACAATGGCATGTAGCTGATCTGCGACTGTAGGGAGTTACTACAGAAAGTTCTTTCCCAGGTGTCCGGCTGAAATGCTCAGGGTCCAACTGACCGCCATATTCTCCCAGATTGCCAGAGACCTTGGGAGTTTTTTTGCCTTCCTCTGCAGCATGAAGCACAGGGTCACTTACAGGTTTAAACTAGTGTAAATGGTGGATTCTCTGTAACTTGGAGTCTTTAAATCATGATTTGAGGACTTCAGTAATTCAGCAAGAGGATAGAAGTCTATTATGGGGGAGGGGCAGAGTCCGTGGCCTGCAATGTGCAGGAGGTCAGACTAGATGACCATAATGTTCCCTTCTGGTCTTAAAGTCTATGAGTCTAAGACAACAGAAAGGAAATCCCCTTTCCCCCAAACAGCTGAATTATAGCCCTCTAATGGGTTTAGTTTGTTCACCAGGCCGTCTATGGGTGGACTAATTTCAACCCACAGCCAAAGCCCTAATAGCTCCGAGACATTACTCTAGTATTTTCACAAGCATCTTAGTAACGTCATGCCTTTCAGGCTAGTGTAGAAATCTAAGATGATTTGACTCATAATTGGTTCAGGCCCACTAGAACAGCAAATTTTGAATATTGAGGGATTTGATCCCAAATGGAAATTAAAAAAAGTCTTGTATACTCTTCGTCTAAGCATCAGAGTCAGCATCAAATTATTAGTCTACTCTCAACAGCAGGAACATCTGCTAGAGTTAGACATGGCATTTTTAATTAAAGTCAGCAGCGAAGAAGCTCATGGTTCATCAGTTCTGCTTTCACTGTATGAATCGCTAAATCCAAAGGGCACGTCTACAAAGGATTTTGTCCGCATGCACTCTCTGAAACCGAAATAGAAAAATAGCAAGTTAAAAAGTGACTAAAATGACAGATTATTTGCATCTACAACCACGGGTTCAATCACTCATTGAAAATACTCTGTACAGATGGGAAAATCCCAAATTAATTTAAGATCCTTGAGATATCTATGAGATTCATCTTTTGGTCCAGTGCTGGTTTTTTCTTCTTTCTGTGAATATAGGAGGGGCAAGAGGAGAGATTTCCTGTATAAAGCTACAACAAAAGAAAACATAACATGAACTGCCCCTGACACACACATAGGAGCGCCGTCAGCTTTTTTGCTGCCCTAGGCGGCGGAAGGCCCCACCCCTAAAATGCCGCCCCCAACAGAGGCGGCGGAAGGTCCCGCCTCTGAAATACCACCGACGACTGGGGCGTTAGCTCCCTAGGCGACCGCTTAGGTAGCCTAATGGGTTGCACCAACCCTGCACACACAGACACACTACAAGATGTAGTTTCAAGGCAAATCTAAATAATAATTTCTTAGGAAAGTTCTAAAGCTTTCACAACACCCAGCTCTTCTGGGGGTTCTCTCCCCCAATTACTGATCAGCATTAACGAATGGCAGATAGGCATTTCATTGTTCTTATAGTAGAATTTTACCACACTGTTTAAGGAGAACTGAAGCACTGTCACTTAGCTGGAGCAGATCTCTCTTTCCTGTCATTGGCAGTCTTGCGAGCTTTCACACAAACCCTGAAAGAGCTTTTATCTTTAGATATAGTCCCAAGGCCTTGACTGGTCAGAAGGCAAGTCACCAGGAAGCATTCTGCCTCAAATACACAATACCTCCTAGGGCTCCCTTGTCTGCTGCATGGGCAGATGGGGCCATAACTTTACCTGCTCTCTGCCCTATTTCATCCACTGACTCCCTCGCCCCACAGCCCTTGCACTCTCCCCTGGAGCTAAGATCCACGTAGCTCATCTAATACAATCTCATAGGGCCGAGTGGGAAGCTTTACGTGATTTTTCAGAGGTGGAACTGGGCCCTGCAGGGGTTCTAAGGATGCACCATATCAGCCATTGTGAGCATTTCTGTGGCGCATCTTTAAAACTGCTGCAGGACCCAGTTCCACCTTTGACCTGGTGTTTTTGAGAGGGAAGAGGAGTTATTTAAAGACCTGCTTGGTACCTGATTTAAAAGGGAAAAACTCTCACTGGTTCATAGTCTTTCAGTGTGGGGAAAGCAACCTGACTTGTCAAACATAAGGGCAGTTGCCTTTATTTATCACTATCATTTTTACTGTGCCCGGTGCTGTTACATGATGAATAAAATAATAATTGTAGCTTTACTGAAAATCAGCTGGGAAACTTTGCTTAATGAATAAAATATCAAGTACTGGGGTATTTACATAAAATGGGCATTACCACATGGGCAGCGCTCTGTTTTAGCACAAGGTAGAATATGATTTTCCCTTCCCTGTCAGCCGGGAACCTTGGCACCATACTTCACCCGGAGCTTTTCTTTGAAGAACCACATTGTTAAGAAATCACATTATCAATTTAGCAAGGCTAAGAGCATTGTTGTCTCGGCAGGATATGGAATACTTGATTCATGCATGTATGGAACTTGACTATCTCACTATATCACACCCCTACGGAAACTATTTTACTGGCTTTCTGTCACATAACAAATTGATTTTAAAATACATAGGCCTCATATAGGCCAGAATTCCTTTGCCTGTACTTTAAATACGGCACAAACCAAATTTAGTGATCTGTTTATTTTTTACTCCCCTGTTGTCTGCAGTGTTTTGCTTCTGACTCGCCAACTGTCTGCAGTAATTCACTGTAGAGACAGGTGGTTCTTATATTTTCAGTGTCTGCATGGCCTCAACCTTACAAAATTAGGGATAATGAATCACTCATGACTTCTATAAATTTCCCGAATAAAAATATTTGTTAGCTCTTAGCTGCCTGGGGCAGTGGTTTGTCTTATGTCTACCTTAGTTGTAAATGTTTGTAAATCTGCGGATAATGTTTCTGCACAATGGGGGCTATGTACATATATACTGATTTATTGGGAAGGACTCTGAGCATATTTCAACTAGTGGAAGGGAAGATGAGGTACTTAGCTGTTTTATTGTCCTAAACAGTATATATTGGTATCACATATTTTTCTAATGTAAATGCCAAGTTCACAAAAGAGCTCTATGGATCATATGTTGGCTGTAGCCTGCACTGAATGTTTCAAATTGGGATTACTTGTTAAAGGCTCATTCTTGGAGGAGGACCTTTAGCAATGTTCTAATCATTATAACTTGATCAGCTGGACTTCTATTAACCCTCCAGTTTTTGTGTATTGAGCATATGGTGCATAAATCATAAGAAAAAGGAGCATGAAGCAAAGGATCAGCTTGGCGACTGCTCATATTTAGTGACTGAGTCAGCAAATAGAACCTTACTTTAATTCCAGATTCTTATCTTGGTTTTTGAGTTTTGAGGAGGCAGAGCCTCACCTCTGCTCCATCCCCTTTGAGAAGTGGGAAGAAAGGGGATGGGGAGCTGCCCTAACAAGGCACTGCCCTTGCATAGGGGACCTCTACATAGCATAAAGACATCATTAGCTGTTTTTCGACTTCCATTGCTGACCCAGCTGGCACCTTGGCCATCCAGGGGTATGTGTGTGCTAATTTCGAGAGAAGCAGGGGCTGGAAGGTATAGCCAGAGCATGCTGCTCTCCAGTAATCCTTGCCCTGTGGTTATATATCCCTTAGAGTTATGGCTTGCTCCTCCAGTGTGCCTGCACTCTGCTAGATTCACCTGGGCAGAGGAAATAGGGGACTTTCTGCCAACCTTACACTGCCTTGATCCTGAGGGCAAGCCCAGAGGGCTGCTCAAACTTGCTCTGGCTAGAATGGGGCCTCTGTGGGTGTTGCTGCTGTTCTGTCTCACCGATGGCTCTATTTCTCCTGCCCTGCCCGTGCTGAGGCTCACCTTGTGTTGTGTTTTGGTTTTAGCCTGAGTCTGTTCATCACTGTGTCACTGCTTGATGAGGGCAGGGGAGAAATCAGGGCTTTACACATCCATGGTTTTTGTCCTTTCCTGTTGTGTACTGGGTGTTGTAATTTCTGCTGATCTTGCCACTGCTTGGAGCAGTACAGACAGCATCACGGGAATCACCAGCATTCTTCCTTACTAGCCCTTGGGGCCTCTCTCATTCCACTAGCAGTACCTCCTCCCCATCACCTGTATGCGCTTTTTCTTTTGGGACACTCTTCCTGAAGTAAGATGGCGGCCGCTGCATATAGCAGTGAGCTCCTCCTCCCTGCCCGCTAGTGCCACCTGTTCGAGGCCATTGCATGACGTGACCTTCCTGCTCCTCTGCAGCAACTGGCACTGTTGCAGCACTGGCTTCATCCTCATCATCTTCTCTCTCAGAAGAAGACACTCAGCCATGACTCATCACCAAAGAAAACCTCCTGACTTCCAGAAATGCTGTCCTGTTCTGCATCCGTACGGCCTAGTGGACCTGGACTCAGGAGAGCTTGGTGGGGGGGTGTCTATTCCTAGATCTGCCACTGGGTGACCTTGGGCGAGTGCTTCAGAAGAGCTAGATAATAATAGTAATCAATGATAGAACAAGAGCATTCATCACATACTCTGTATTCAAGAAGCTGCTCCCTAATCCCTGTCTTCCAACTTTTCCCAATCAAATCATGCAAATAAGATTGATATTGTGGTATAGCTGTTCAGGGAGGTCACTCCCTGCCAGAAATGCCATGTGAGATAAAACTATGCTGGTTGATGGCCTGTTGCCTTGGCTATACAAGGGATGTAAACATTCGCTTCCACTCTTGGTATGACTAGATCGTTTGTTCACTGCGGGTGAAATTCAGCCATGAGGCAATGGCCAGCACAAGGTTAACACACCACTTAAATCCCACCACTTGTGATTACAGGCAGTTACTAAAGGGATACTGCTCAATATTATTAACACAGCGGGGTGTGTTTCCCAAGCCCCAGAAACACAGGCTATTACAGAGATCTAACCACACTTTTCACAGCTGGAACCTAGCACACAGATGTGACTACCACACTGCCAATGGGAACAAATGGCCTGTATTTTTGCAAATACAGAATGAGGTGCAGGTGCAAATCAGAGTGCCTGCATCTTTAGCTCTGTGTGCTGCACCTGCATTTTAATAGCCAATGCAGATTTTGCAGATGCCAATTACACTTGCAAAAGATGGGTCATTGTTTTTATATATCAGACTCTCAATGCATCTTCATTGTTTCTTTCCTCCCTGTAGCAAGTGTTATCTCAAATACAAAGACAATGATTACCTTTTCAAAAAGATGTATTGTTATGTTCCATGATTTATCTAGGGCAACCTAGATTAGGAGGCATACCTTTGATTTATTGAAGCCTGAATTTGCTAAGGTTGAAATTCATGGGGTGATATTTTACTCTACCAAACTTCAAATTATTTTGGATGTCAGTAAGGACATTTTCTTAGACTTTGATGCTCAGAGATTTCTAGACACCAGATCCTGTGTGAGGCTAAGAATCCTACCCTAAGTGGAGCAGCAAACTGAAAATGGTGCTCTAATTAGTTGATTTGAAGATGATTATTTAATCTTATGCAAATTGTTGTGGAGGCCCCAAAGCACAAAATATCCCCCCAATCTGAGGAGCTACTGTTTGATTTTTTGCCAGTAACGCCTTAGCCGCATTTACCGGTGCCACATTTTTGTCATTTTGCAGGAATACACATTTGGCTCCTGTGTTCAGTCTTGCACCTTCTTAAATTAACTGCTGAAACTACTGAAGTAAAACTCATCTTTGCTTGTGTAAGGGAGAGAGTGAATAAAAAGGGTTCTGCTACAAATCTTTGTTAAATACCACAGAAAGATCTGCTGCTAACATTTCCAAACACACTCAAGAAGAGAAAGTGCTCTGATACCAAAATGATAGGCAAGGTATAGGAATCTGAATTGAATAGGAATTTTTTTTGCTATACCATTAGCCCTAAGACACAACATGCAGGCTTTTAAGCATGTGCTTAAGTGTTTTGCTGGATTGACCAAACACAGTGTAGTTTCAGTTATCCAATCTCTAACTATGGTTGGTAACATTGCTTCAGCAATGAATACCTTGCATTTCACCCCTTACTTAGCCATAAGCCCAAATATATACAGATTTTGGGTATCTCTAAAATCATCCTGGAAAATTAGCTTTTCATGTTATCTGGAAAATAAAAGGGGAGAATTAGATTGAAGAAAGGACCATATCCCTCTTCTTAGGGATCATACTTGTGCTTTTCCCTGTGTTGTCCCACAAGCTAGCTGCCCCTTCTACCAAAAGTGTAATTTCTCCACATTAAACCTGAAAATTGAAGAAGCTACTTTTGAGGGTATGGGGAAAAAAAAACCCAAACGAACTTATGAAGATACATTTTAAACCCAGACTTACTAGTCAACAGAAATTCTCCATCAAGCAGCAGTTAAAAGTACCAGAAACAAGAGCAAAAACTTGTTCCCTAACAATTAAGTGTTGCAATATATCGCAACCACTGGAGAGACGGTCAATAAAATAAAGGGTTTATGGCAATAAATGCCATTTTATAGCTATTTTATGGCCCCTATTCTGGAAGGTACTTAAGCATTTGCTGGAACTACTCATGTGCTTAAAGTTAGGCACGTGCTTAAATACTTCCCTTGAGTAGTGGCCATTATGGGGAGTTCCATATGACAAAGTAGTGTATGTGATCATAAAGATTGTGGGTGCTGAGGCACTGGAGTCACAAACTTTGTCTTAATAGTCATGGGCCGTTTTGAGTGTTAATTCTCAATGGCTCCCTTGATACAAATTGAAATTACTGCCTGAGTTCTGATGGAGCTGATTGCAAAATTTTAAAGTACAAAGGAAAACGGAATGGGTGCCAGGGTCCGTGTGCCAAATGAACATTTTATTCGTGCCCAAGCAGCTGCTGAAACACCACTGAAATTTAAAACAAGCTGTTTGTACATTTTACTGACAGCTGTTTTCCATGATTTTTGTCAACCACATTTTGCTGCTTTGCATCACAGAATTCTTTTATTATGAAGTTCCCCCCCAAAGAATAACTTGCTTGCTTTAATCACATTTGCTCAGAGATTTATGACTTGATGAGTATTCACTGGGAGAGTTTCTCGACATGAAATGTCAGTGAGCCTGTTATAAATTGCTTCTGGCATTTCCACTCCATCTTTGATTTGGCTGGGAGTATTTCTACCTGAAAGTGATAAATTCCTGCTATAACTGCTTTATGTGCTTCAGTAATTACACTGTGAGGAAAGGGGGAGGGAGGGGCTTCTACAGAGATATCCTTTAAAAATAGCAAGCAGTAAAAAGCGGTGGAATGGGTTGAACTCTGAAGTGTTAGTGAACAAAAAACAATGACCAGTGAAATATCTGTGTCAGATTGAATTTGATAAATGATCAGGAAATAGAAGCGATACAGAAACTTTTAAGGCCACTGTGGGAACATCTTAATATTGCCATGTCCTGAGGATGAACATTTTTGATTGGTTACATATACAGCAACTGAAAGACCACTGGCCTTGGCTGCTGCCTTCACTCCATCTCTGTCCACAACCTTTCGTGCTTGACTGCGTCTGCAGAGAGTCTTCCAGGCTGGAGAATGGCACCAGTTTAACGATTACAGCAGAGCCCACTCATGCCATCATTACAGTATTTAATGTGTTGGCATTTCCATTATGAACTCCACATTTTAAAAATGTTATAACTTTCCTCAGATAGCTGGGTAACAAACCTTTGGCATGAGCAAAGCAAGTGCAGTGCCACAGAGTGGAATTTCATGATGGTGCTGTTAGGTCCCCACAAAATCTTGGCATTGTCCTACTGAGGAAGATTTAAAACTCATCTCTCTGATCTGCCAACTTGTTTTGGTTTCCTTTTCAGTGTCTGTATAATGTGTGTACTATATGTGCGTTGCATCCCATCCTACTACATCTCCCAGCCAATGAGGTCACCTGTTAGCTTAAATGGCAGAGTCTACACTGGGGGGGGGGGGCGTCGTCGATATAAGATACGCAACTTCAGCTACGGGAATAGCGTAGCTGAAGTCGACGTATCTTATTTCGACTTACCTCCCATCCTCACTGTGCGGGATTGAAGGCTGGGGCTCCCCCATCGACTCTGCTTCCACCTCTCGCCCTGGTGGAGTTCCGGAGTCAACGGGAGCACGTTTGGGGATTGATATATTGCGTCTAGATGAGGCGCGATATATCGATCCTCGATAAATTGATCGCTACTCGCCGATCCGGCAGGTAGTCTGGACGTACCCTGTGTTTTGGTAATGGAAATCCAAGGTTAAAACCAGTTATGAGGGTTGTTCCATAAGGAGAAAACATAAGAAATTGGGCCCTCATGGAGCTTCCGCTTCTAATTCTTGTTCAGCGCTTGCTGATTCTCCATGCAAAAGTAATGGGGCAATACCATAAGACTTGCTTTCATTGCTATTTCCTGACATCATAGTAGCTGTACTATGCAGTTCAAAAGGAGAGAAATGTTGTGGCTAAATTCAGCTGCCTAGTGATACTCAAGATACCTTCAGATCATTGAAAACATATTCAGTATCCCAATAAGAAAGGGTTGCCGTGATGTCTTCAATTAGAAGGACAGGGTCAAGAAAATAAATAGAGAGGGCTCAGTTTTCATTTTTCATAAGAATTTGTACATTGACATGTATAATGAAATATCCCCTAATATGCACGTAAAATCTAATTAAAGTGTCCTACAGAACAGAGTATGTGGCCATGTAGATCCATTTATCAGATTAAACATTTGCCTACAGAGAGCACTGAGTATTCTAAGTGAGAGAATTATTGAGGTTTGAAATAGGTTTGCACAGATAGCTGTACGTATCCTTATCAAAGCAAGAGGCAAGTGAATTACAAAATGGCATTACTCAGCAAAGGATTCATCTTTTCTATTTCCCTTAACTGAGACTAAAAAATTCTCCCTGCCTCCCATCTATTCTACCTTCGAACAAGAAGTTAAAAACTGCTACATCGCTTGCAGATTGACGAGGTACTGGCATGGAACTGGACAAATTTGCAACACTTCAAATAGGAGGAGGAATGGATTGGGCCAGATCCATAACTGATATAAAAAGTAGCTTCATTGCTTGCAATGGAGTGGTGCCAATATAAACCAGCTGAGGACTTGGCTGCAAGTGATCAATGGGCCAAATGAAATATACAAGTAAGGTTAATCACAATCCAGACAGAACTGCAGAAAATTAACTGTGTACTCCTTTTCTCTCTCTTTTGACAGCTGAGTGTGGCTTCTCATGTGCTATTGCCCTTGATCCAGCTGACTGAATGTTTTTCCAGCTTAAAAAGACATTGCCAAATGGTTTAGGCTCACAATTTGAATGGCTTTATAAGAACACTCCCAAAGGCTACACATTTGACAAACATTTTGTTTTCTAATATGCTAGAAAAGACCATGTGATTGTATAAAATATTTAATTACTACAATATAGCTATGTTAGAAAAATAACTTTCTACCAAGCATTGTGCTTGCTACTGTGAGTAGTTCCATTAAGGTCACCTGACTTGATTTTACTCTCTATATAACTTGGTGGAATTCAATTATTATTATATTATTATTATTATTATTTTATAATTCCAGCAGACAATATTGCTATGTATTTTTATGCATTTTAAATATTTTTTCATCCATTTAAATTTTTACAGTTTTGCAAATGTATGGGTTTCAGCATGTTTTATGTTTTTTATCTATTTACATTTTCACAGTTGCAGGAAATTAAGGTGAGTGTCAGGCAATAGGGCGTTCAGACAAGTAGTTAATGACAGACACTGAGATTCAAAAAGTTAAAGCTTTTTAATTGTTAAAACAGGTTTTTAAGATCACATCAAAATATACAAATACCCTTAAACTCTAGTAAGTTCTCAAGCAGCATTTTTCTTACTGTGCCTATGTGTAAATTTCAATTTCAATGGAAATATTTTTTCATCAGTTTGTGTGTGTGTGGCGAAATCAACATTTACCAATCAATACTGAATCCTTCCAAGCCTACCTATCCAGAACTGAACTTGATGTGGAACAGAATCAGAACTGTTGCCTTTAAAAGGAGTAGAAAACTCACCACTAGAGACAATGTTTAGCAACAATTTACCACTAGAAACAATGCTTATTAGCAAAAATCGTTCCTTGAGACTGTAATTCTTGGTCCTCTCAGGGCAACAGTTAATATTGCCCGTCTGGATGAAATGTAATGGAGCCCTCTTTGCGGCTTTCCTTGTGTGTTTTTTGCTTTCTTCAAAACAAAGTCTTCAATGACTTTTTTCCTCATATTAATTAGTTTTATTTTTTTAAATGAACACAACTCGAGAGATGAAAGGGAATGGGAAATACAGAGACGTGGGAAGGCCTTAATATTTTAATGTATAAAACACTGAACAAATAGCCTAAGGAAATCCATAAAAAGCTAGTTCTGTTTTCTTAAGGAAACATACGAACTTGTTCCTGTGGCAAATCACTTTCCAGCAACTTTGCACAAACAAATAAAAGTGCCTGATCCTGCAAATACTGCTGTGAGAAATCAGTCCCATTGATTTCAACTGCACTGAAATCAATGGAACTACTCTCAGTAGGAAGTACTATGCTAGGTACTATCTCTTTGCAGTACTGAGCTGAAAATGCATAGACCAGTGCACTGTACATTTGAGTACACTAGTAATATTGGTATTTCTTGCATGCAAAATGCTAGCCCTGCCTCATGTATATTGCTGTACCCTGTGCTCAATTCTTTAACTGAGTAAATTGTGTAGTTTTGGGACACTGTAGGAAGTGACTTTTTTTCAGCTGCTGCGACACTTGCAGTTGGTTTAAATGGCCCAATCCTGCAAACATTTACTAAAATGTGCAGTGCTTGCCAAATGGACTGGTTGGACTAATGTTGCTGGGAGATCATGCTCTCAGATTTGCAGTTAGAGAGCTCCCATATGCAGAAAAGGCTGGCCCCATCCCTCCTTTCTTTGAACCTAGTGGAGTCGATGAGGCTGGAGATCTTCACAAGTGATGGGGCCTGGATGAGGAGCGGGGCAGCCAGAGGGGGGCCAGGGAGTTGTGGGCTGTACGTTGCCCCCTTCCCAGCAGAGATCACAAAGGAAATTGTGTCACTTTTCCCACTGAGTTCCCACAGGGCAGGGATGACCCATAATGATGGACCCACTGCAGCTATGGTCAGCTCTGCTGCCAGGGCTATGGAGCTGTGCGGAGAGCCGTGGCCCAGCTGCTCCTGGCCCACAACCGAGCCCCAAGGCTTTGCGGTGTGTGGCCCTGTGATGCTGATGGCCACAACAGAGAAGAGAAAGTCTCTCATCCCACAGGGAATGTGGGAAAGTGGGAGTGTCTCAGCCCTGGTCCCCTGGGGCGAGGGGCGTGGAAGGGGGAGTCTGGGCTCCGATTGCACCAGAGCGAGGGGCGTGGAGGGGGCAGTCTGGGCCTTGACCCCTGGGGCGAGGGGCGTGGAGGGGGAGTCTGGGCTCCGATGGCACCAGAGCGAGGGGCGTGGAGGGGGCAGTCTGGGCCTTGACCCCTGGGGCGAGGGGCGTGGAGGGGGGAGTCTGGGCTCCGATCCCACCAGAGCGAGGGGCGTGGAGGGGGCAGTCTGGGCCTTGACCCCTGGGGCGAGGGGCGTGGAGGGGGGAGTCTGGGCTCCGCTCGCACCAGACCGAGGGGCATGGAGGGGGCAGTCTGGGCCTTGACCCCTGGGGCGAGGGGCGTGGAGGAGGGAGTCTGGGCTCCGATCGCACCAGAGCGAGGGGCGTGGAGGGGGCAGTCTGGGCCTTGACCCCTGGGGCGAGGGGCGTGGAAGGGGGAGTCTGGGCTCCGCTCGCACCAGAGCGAGGGGCGTGGAGGGGGCAGTCTGGGCCTTGACCCCTGGGGCGAGGGGCGTGGAGGAGGGAGTCTGGGCTCCGATCGCACCAGAGCGAGGGGCGTGGAGGGGGCAGTCTGGGCCTTCGGACACCCTGGGGCGAGGCGGCGTGGAGGGGGGAGTCTGCGATCCGATTCGCACCAGAGCGAGGGGCGTGGAGGGGGCAGTCTGGGCCTGGACCCCTGGGGCGAGGGGCGTGGAAGGGGGAGTCTGGGCTCCGCTCGCACCAGAGCGAGGGGCATGGAGGGGGCAGTCTGGGCCTTGACCCCTGGGGCGAGGGGCGTGGAGGAGGGAGTCTGGGCTCCGATCGCACCAGAGCGAGGGGCGTGGAGGGGGCAGTCTGGGCCTTGACCCCTGGGGCGAGGGGCGTGGAGGGGGGAGTCTGGGATCCGATCGCACCAGAGCGAGGGGCGTGGAGGGGGCAGTCTGGGCTTGACCCCTGGGGCGAGGGGCGTGGATGGGGGCGCCTGGGCTCCGCTCGCACCAGAGCGAGGGGCGTGGAGGGGGCAGTCTGGCCTTGACCCCTTGGGCGAGGGGCGTGGAGGAGGGAGTCTGGGCTCGATCGCACCAGAGCGAGGGCGTGGAGTGGGGCAGTCTGGGCCTTGACCCCTGGGGCGAGGGGCGTGGAAGGGGGAGTCTGGGCTCCGCTCGCACCAGAGCGAGGGGCGTGGAGGGGGCAGTCTGGGCCTTGACCCCTGGGGCGAGGGGCGTGGAGGGGGCAGTCTGGGCCTTGACCCCTGGGGCGAGGGGTGTGGAGGGGGGAGTCTGGGCTCCGATCGCACCAGAGCGAGGGGCGTGGAGGGGGCAGTCTGGGCCTTGACCCCTGGGGCGAGGGGCGTGGAGGGGGCAGTCTGGGCCTTGACCCCTGGGGCGAGGGGCGTGGAGGGGGGAGCCTGGGCTCCGCTCGCACCAGAGCGAGGGGCGTGGAGGGGGCAGTCTGGCCTTGACCCCTGGGGCAGCGGGTGGGAGGGGCTGGAGTCTAGGCCCCGCCCCCCCGGGCAGAGGGTGGGAGGGGCTGGAGTCTAGGCCCCGCCCCCCGGGAAAGAGGGATCCAAGCAGGCAGTGACGCTCCTGGCGACTCCGCCCCGCCGTTCCCAGTCCCTCCGGCAGCGGCTCTGGGGCGGGGCTTCGCGCTCCCCGCAGCCCGTGTGCGCGCCCGGCCACGCCCCCGGGCCGACCCGCGCATGCGCCGTGCTTCGGGCGGGAGCCGGCGGTTGCTTTGAGCGGCGGTCGGTCCCGTAGCAGCGGGAAGATGCGGGCTGCGCTGCGGGCTCGCTCCGGGAACCAGCCGGCACCGGCAGGGAGGGCTGCCCCCGCCATGGAGCCGCCCGCCGGCTGCTGGGACAGCACCCGGGCCGCCCTGCGGCAGCTGGAGGGGCGGCTGCTCTGCTCCCGCTGGTAACCGCGCCTGCCCCGGGAGACCGATCCCTCCTCCTCCCCCCCGGGAGACCGATCCCTCCTCCTGCCCCCCCCGGGAGACAGATCCCTCCGCCCCGGGATCCCGCCCTCCGCCCCGGGAGACAGATCCCTCCCCTCCCCGGGAGACAGATCCCTCCCCCCCCGGGATCCCGCCCTCCCCCCCGGGGACAGATCCCTCCTCCCCCCCGGGGACAGATCCCTTCCCCCCCGGGATCCCGCCCTTCCCCCTCCGGGAACAGATCCCACCCTCCCCCCCGGGATCCCGCCCTTCCCCCCGGGAGACAGATCCCTTCCCCCCCGGGAGACAGATCCCTCCTCCCCCCCGGGATCCCGCCCTTCCCCCCCCGGGGACAGATCCCTTCCCCCCCCGGGACAGATCCCTTCCCCCCCGGGATCCCGCCCTTCCCCCTCCGGGAACAGATCCCTCCCCCCCGGGATCCCGCCCTTCCCCCTCCGGGGACAGATCCCCCCCTCCCCCCCCGGGGACAGATCCCTCCCCCCCGGGATCCCCCCTCCCCCCCCGGGGACAGATCCCTCCCCCCCGGGATCCCGCCCTTCCCCCCGGGGACAGATCCCTGCCCCCCCGCCCGGGATCCTGCCCTTCCCCCCGGGGACAGATCCCTCCCCCCCCGGGATCCCGCCCTTCCCACGGAGACAGATCCCGCCCACCCCCCCCCGGGATCCCGCCCTTCCCACGGAGACAGATCCCTCCCTCCCCCCCCCCCCGGGATACCTCCCTTGCCCCGGGGACAGATCTTCCCCCACCCCCGGGATCCTGCCCGTTCTATCGGGGTAGAGGTGTATTTGGTAAGAACTCACGCTGGTGTGATCCCACATTACCTGACACTCCTGGCTTCCCTTCAGAGTCCCACTGGGGCTCCATGAGAGTCTGGCTAGCCCGTCTGATGGCAGGCCTGAGGCCTAAGTGGTGTTAATGTGTAGGAACTCCGGGAGACAGGAATTATACACTGTTCTGTCCTAAATAGTGAATAACCCCCATTCCATAGGCACCCTTAGTGCTTCCTGTTAGAGCACTTTTGACCTCCAGACCAGACATATTAAACCATCTGAAACTGACATCCTGTCCTAGTGAAGGGTTCTATAATGTTGAGGATCTGCTGTTTCTAATGTAATTGCATTGCCATAGTTAGGTGGTGTGACCGTCCCAAAAGGACGCCCTCAGAGGGAGTTGATACCTATAATGATTGTGTTGTAAAACTGCTGTAAAAATGCCCTTGACTTTCCCAGTACTTGGCTACTGTGGTAATGGGCTTATACATCCCTAGCGAGATTAACAGTGAGCAGTGCTGATGTAGTGAAACAGAACTGTGTTTACTTGTTTCAGAAAATAGTTGTTGTCAGCTTGATCTGCTGCTGTCTGGGCAGAGCCTAAGGAAGCTGGTTATACAGTAAATGCATCTACATTGGAATCAGAACCATGCTAGCTGTCAATGGGCTTAAAAAGCTGTTGCTAGCAGGGTTCTATAATGATTTCCCTGATTATTATGGAAGGAGACATTTTATCAGAGAACCATGCTACTTTCCACGTATTCAGTAGCGTGATTTATAACACTGTCCTCAAACAGAATATCTCAAACCAATCAGGAAAACCATGCTAGAGTCCTGCTAGCAATAACCGCAGGCACAAATGCAGATGCCTTAAAACTAATTGGTTCTTTGTTCTAGGAGCTAAGAGTTTTTAAAATCATTACTGCTTTTCTTCCTCTCTGAATAGCATGAACATCCTTAAGGAACCTGTGTGCTTGGGAAAATGTGAGCATGTTTTCTGTCTGTAAGTACCATATTTACTTTATATGCAACAGCTGTAAAGAAAAGGACCCTAGTCCTGCAAACAGTTATGTATAATAACCTTAACTTTACATATCTGAATAGTTCAGTTGACATCAGTGGGACTGTTCTACATGTGTATACATTTTCCTGGTTTGGAGACAGTGAGGTCAAAAGAAAAAGCTGAACAGTTTTAAAAGAGAGTAATATTTGAAATTCATCCTGTCCTTATTCTTATAGTCTGTTCTAGGGGAAAAGAATACAACAGGGAAAATTAGATGTGTCAATGTTTTTTTTTTTTTTTAAAAAGGGAACCATTAGCTCTGCCTGATTGGGTCTTCAGAAGAAATCACAAATCTTGGAATTAAGGCCTTAGTCCCACAGAGATCTGCCCATGCAGAGCCCCTTTTGGCTTTGGTCCAGGGGGGTGCAGAGGTCTGTCTGCACGGAGGTTTTAGTAGGATCAGTGCCTATATATTTAGAGTTTTAGTTTACAGCTCATTGAGTTGTGTTTGTAAGAGGCAAATTCTCTGAACTGAAAGGCTAAAATTATCTTCTTTATATTTGAATTGTAGTGCTGAGAATACCAATGGGAGTCTTTCAGTTACAGGAATTAGTTTGGAAAGAGTCAATAATTTGTCCACACTGTAGTACCCTCATCTGAGAGGACAATGTACATATTGGACAGGCAGAAGTATTCATAGGTTTTATTGGCATACCAAAGCAAACACAGGGGAGGGATAGCTCAGTGGTTTGAGCATTGGCCTGTTAAACCCAGGATTGTGAATTCAATCCTTGAGGGGGCCATTTAGGGATCTGGGGCAAAAATCAGTACTTGGTCCTTCTAATGAAGGCAGTGGGCTGGACTCAATGACCTTTCAGGGTCCCTTCCAGCACCATGAGATAGGCATATCTCCATATATTTATCCAACTAGCAGGAAAGGGAGAACACTTTTTGTTTTTGTTGTCCAGAAATTCCCATGGAGCATGCAGGATCAGATTAGAGATGGGAAGATATGCAAGTCCTTAGCTTAACAGTTTACTTAATGCCAGTTGTAAGACAATAATTTGCATTTCACCATAACCTCTTATTAATACAATAGACACTGTGCCCATAAAGGTTACGTGGTCAATATATTCTCCCTCATGTGGGGCTCTCCCTTTTCCAGTGTAGGTAGGAGAGTGGCAGACACCATACATCATACGTCATTTGAAAGCTTATTATGTCTATTTTAAGATGAGGCATGATGTGAAGCTGTCACACAGTGTTGTTACCATAGAAATGGGTATAAACAATGACGCCATCAACCAGTTCAAATATTTACATTCACTTCCGTTGGTTTAAAGACTCAATATTGGATTTTGTGACCTCAAAGCATTACAACAATGATCCAAAGGATAAAACAAAATCTAATAATAAATTTGCACAGGTATCATTGAAATGTAATAGTGCTGATGACATTTCCGGTCCACTTCATTATCATTTTGTTCATCATGATGATCTCGATCAAGAGCTTGGGAGTTGCCACAGTCTTTGTTTCCTTGGCACATACACAGTTCTGTGCCGGGAAGATTGTTCTGATTACAGACACTGTTGATTGTGCAATGACACATACTGGTACAGTCACAAATAAGGTCTTATAGAAGCTTAGATGCCACTGGGCCTTTTAAGAATATGGGAAATAGTTCATTATTCACATTTTTCCATCCATCTTGCAATGGTGATCCAATATGTGATTTACCTCTGTTGCATAGACATACAGATCTTTGTTTGATAAAATGCCCCTTTGACATGCTCATCAATACTGTCATCATGTGGCAGGAATTTGGCCAATTACTTGTCCTTTTTGATAGCTAGTTCGAGGTGCAAGCAATTCAGGTCTCTTTGGGTCTCCTTTTCTTTCTTGCTCTGGTCATACAGCACTGCTACTCAGTTGTTGTAGCATATACTGAGTTACAGCAGTCTAGAGTCTCTTTAATAATATGTTGTAAGGACTCAGTGTCTTCAGACTCAAATACCTTTTGAGTGTTAGACAACGTTTCCTTGACAAATGCTGGAACTGCAAGAGTACCTCCTCACTGATCACGCCATTTAAGAAATGAATAAAGTTTCAGAGCACTCAGATCCTCAAACGCTAATGTCAAGCCATATAGAGCACAGTTGAATTACGTACCAGCAAGCATTTAATCTGCAGTACAAAGCTGCATAAACATCAGGTCTGAACATCTATCTACTCTGCAATTTTATAGCCCCACCAGCCCTAGTCAGCTGACTTGGGCCAGCTGCATCTGTGCTGCAGGTCTTTTAATCCAGTGTTGCGTTAAGCCTTAAGGGCCTTGATGGGGAAATGGTAGCAAAAGGCATTTTCTGACTCTTCAGGGCTAGTAAGTTAAAGGGCAGCAATTACACACTTTCCATGGCGCTTCAGGCAATATCTTTCCCCATTTAAATCTGTTGAAAAGGTCCCAAAGTGACCTACTTCCACCATAGCCACTGTTTCTCTTCCAGACATTGTCTACAACTTCTGTGGAACCTCACATCCCTCTTAAATCACTATCTCTCAAGTTCTATTGGAAGCCTTTTGCCATGTTCCATTTACACCATTTTACCACACAGTAGTTGATGCTCTGCAAAATAATCCTCAAATTTAGTCTTGGTCAAGATCCTTTACTATGTGTAGGATATATCATTGTTTTAATAAAAGTGGTTTTGAGAGGTGGTAATATGGATCATTGGGGAGTAGTACTAGGAATCTTTAATTGAGTTAATTGGCTGGTTGTCAGACATCTAAAACGTAGTAATTTAGTTTTGGATAACCCCACTCTAATTTGGAGAACAAATCTTCTAAGATATTTGGACATTATTACTGAAGTAGATTTTTTTTTAGAAAAGCTTTCAGAACATCAAAGATGCTGTAATCTGTGTTGAGGGTCAGGAGGAGTAACCAACGGGCACCTTAGCTTTTGATAAAAGCTCTTTTTTTTTTTTCTCCAGGTCTTGCTGCTAGAAAGCAAATAGTCTGTATTGCTGATATAATCCAAATAACTGTATCAAGGTCCTTTATTTATTCAGTGGTGAACTAGTTTATTATTCATCTGTACCTTCTGATCATCATTTCTAATCCGTTTCCTGGGGTGGCTTATTCCTGCATAGTGGCTGTTTGTTTTGTTGAACTTTATATGGTTGTTTAGGCTAGTCAACAGCAGTTTGTTTCCAAACACGCCAGCAAGAGGTCAGGTCAAAATCTGACATGAGGTTATTCTGGTCCACAACCAAATAGAGAAAACTATTAATATATTAAAAGAGCGGGGAAAACGGGTGACAATGTCGTATAAAGATAAGTGTGAAAGTAAGTGACCTGCAGTAATTGGGTCACATGTCGGAGATTTTTTTTATGGGCTGTGATATTTATTATTTGAAATCAATTCCTGCAGTATGATCTGATCCAAAGTAACTTCAGTGGGTTAACTACAATGAATGGATGTTATGCATCTAGATAGTGGGAATATATATGGGAATGTACAGATACAGATTGACAGCCCCTATCCTGAACAGTTTGGAACCTAAAAAATACATAAGTCAGATACAGCGTGGAAGAAAAATCTCCATCTGTAACATGGGATAATAATTTCTGAGGCAAAGAGAGATTAACAGCTTAACTTCCAAAGTACTCAGCACCTGGGAGCTCCCAGTAAGAACAAGATCAGCTGGGCTCTTTTAAAAACATGGCCATAAGTGACTTGCCGAATGTCACGCAAGGAGCCTGTCTGAGTCAGAAATTGAACTGAAATCTCTGTAGTCTCAATCCAGTGCCTGAACTGCAAGACCACTTGTTCTTTCAACAACGTGAAGTTCATGGGGGAAGAGTGTCAAAGATACAGATGTCAGGTATGTAACTGTCATTTGTGCCTTTGAAAAAATCTCCCACCTTGAAATTGACAGAGAAATATACTTTAGTGTGGTGGTTTCAGAGAGACTTTCAAAACCCCTCAGTGTTGGTCTAACTGCTCCCATTGAAGTCATGTCATAGATCAGGCCTATGGAGACTTTGTGCATGGCAAGCCAGGGTATGAATCTAGGGAGCACTAGTCCCATAAACATGAGATAGGCACTTTTGAGAATCCCACCTGATAACTTGTATGGTGGACCCAAAAGTCTTTTTGCCAGAGTAATCAAATGAGTAAATATAATGATGTGGAGGAGGATGGAAAGGTACTACTTGGAACCTACAAGTTTGGGTTTAAGTGACCTTTACTAAGCAAACTTTTTTCTCCTTGAGCTGTTCAGAGATAAATGCTCTGAAAAAAATAAAGTGATAAAATAATTCTGACACCTCTGGACTCCTGGGGGACTTCTTACTGGGAAATGTTGAGAGGTGTCTAACTTAACAGTACCAAGACAGTTTTAATAACAGACAGGTGAAAGTGATCGCTTACTATTGATTGGATTTTCTATTGCACTTGTAAAAAAGAATGCTGTTGAAAAACAGCACCATTTAGTTGAGGGGACAGAAGAATCTAGAGTTAAGCTACTCAAAAATGTAATGCTCTGTTAACAGAAACAATGTGTATAAGTGGAGCTTTGGAATATTTTAAATTTTGATTAACATGGGTGCATGTGAGATTCAAAAGTTTATTAAACAGTTTTGATGACACAGCTTCCTGATAAGACTTTTGGACTTGGCTTGCTTAATTATGGCTTGTAATTGGCCAGGTCAAATATTTGATTTCTTCTTCTGCAGTGGTAAGTGAATGTTAAGTAATTCTTGTACTCTTTGCATTGTCAGCTTTTTGGTATTAAAATAAAAAAAGACTTGCCTATCAACTGCTAACATAGCTGGATGCTGAAGTGAATGTGCCAGTTTACTTGTGTGGAATGACTTGTGTTTATACATGCTTGACTTTCAGAGCTTGTGTGGGTGACTGTATTGGCACAGAATGCCCAGTGTGTCACACTCCAGCCTGGGTACAAGATGTGCAAATAAATAGGCAGCTAGACAACATGATCCAGCTGTGCAGCAAACTGCGACATCTACTGGGCAAAGACTTCACAGGTAAGACAAGACCTCGGTCTCCCCACATTGTGCTCCCTATTCAAACTTGGGTCAATTTCATATGCTTTTAAAGGATGAGAAAACTGTCTCTCTCTAAGATTCTGAAAGGTTATATCAAATCACTCTTGGAAAATCTGCATTTGAACGGAACAGTTGCTGGGTTTATCTCTTTCTTCAGATCTACCTAGATCCTTATTAAAGAAAGGGAAAAAGTCTAGAATTGCATTAGTCCACAATTCATTAGAATCTGTCTGCTAAGTTTAGAGTTAAAGATATGTAACATTCCCAAGTCACATGACACAATGAATTACAAGTAGGAAAATGGCGAGCATTGTCATGTCCTATACTGTATATTTGTGAGTGTGTGTAAAGTTCTAAGGCTTAATTCTTCAGTGAGCCCTACACAAAGTAATCTCATTGAGGGTGCAGGGTTCTTTTTACTTACCATCCTCGCATTGTTGCAGCCCGATATGTAATGTGTCCATTAGTTTTCAGATTAGGTTGTTGTATGTGTGAAATCTCATGCTTTCTGCTTCATGATGGGGAGGGAGGCGAGTCTCAATTCTCTTGGATTCTCAGAAACCAAAATGACAGAACTGTACCTATTCTCTGTTGTGGAAATCTGTCATTTCTGACAGTTGTGGTAGTGACCGTGCTACAAAACTGCAGAGTTGCTGATCTGGGATTTCACTTCCATTATTGCCTTACCAAACTTTTGGCTGATTGACAAAGAAGGGAAGATTGAGGCAAAATGATTGTAGGCGGGTCTCTTGAGTAGTTATCACATTTGAGAAAACACTCATTTAGCTGTCAAATACAGATAAGGTACTTTTTCCCCTCATTGCTTATTTCCAATATTAAGCTAAATAGAAGGTTCTCCTTTATCAACCTGATTCCCTCAAAAGGTTCACATCACGATCACTGCTATGGTAATCCTTTTTTGACATCCAAACACTGGATTGTGATATCACTGAAGCAGCGAGGCTAAAGGACATCTCGAACAGTAAATAAAGGTTTTTTCTTACACAGCTGAAATCTCTGGGTAATCAAAAGCTGTGAGTAAGAGAGAAAATGTGGATGACAGTTTAATAGGGTTAGGGAAAACATTTAAGTGTGGTGAAGCTCTTTAGGAGTATAATGGGAAGGGAGGGCTTTTGAAGTGATTGGCTTGAGGCACTTTTATATAGTGTTGAAGAATAATAGTCAAAGCTGAGGAGCAACCTTTTATGGTTATCGAGTGAACTTCAAGGGTACTTCAAATGTCAAAGTGAATGGAGAAAACCATGCATGAGGTTATTTTGGTCTGAAGTGAAGTTTCCCTATATGATGGCTTTAATTACAAAAAGAATGGAATGAAATGTATTTTAAAAGAAGGTTTATGCCCGTGCAGTAGAAACCACAGTAACAGATGAAATATTTTCTTGAAATTATTTTAAAGATAAATGTATTCAGCTTTGAGAAACTTGAGCTTTATTGTGTGTAATCCGTTTTTTAAAATCACTACAGTATTTTTACAAGCAATTTTTCAGTACTACTGCAGCAGGAGAGTGCTAAAATATAAAGTGATGTGGTGATTAATTTTCCATTTTTGGAGGATTCCTCCCTTATTAAGTATTAGTGACCTTTTATTAGTCTCTCATTCCTGATTTAAGGAAAAAACTTGAGGGCTGTTGATAGTGTATTGTCATAGATGCTATGGATGGCATAACTAGGTGACTAGGCTTGATCAAATGAAAATAAAGGCATTATTATGCTACATCTAATGACGAATGATAGAAGGCTGCAGGAATTGAAGATTTACAAATTGTGGTACTTTAGGTTGTTTTGACACTCCTGTTTCCCCTTGGAAATTTGTCACTTCACATAGATGTGTCTCTAGTGGAACTACCTCACAAGTGTTAAGTTAAATACATATATGGCTTTGCAGGATCAGACCTTTGTGGTTATGATGGTAATTTGCACAATGTATTTTTGCAGAGTTCCAGGTGGGTTACTAAAGACAATACAAATAACAAATATAGTAAAGCCACATGCCAAGGCTTACTTTCAGCCAGATTTTTGTTCTGTGGCCATAAGAAATGGACAAATTTCTATTTTTGTGGTTGTGCCTTTTACATTTGTTTGTGTGTAGCACGGCAAATTGAGCAAGTTAGCATTCTGCTTCCACGTGCATATGTGGAGTAATCTTGGAAGGGGCCTTCTCCATGTAATTGAGGATGGGTGGAAATCAGGAGCGAGCTGTCTTTGCAGGCAGAGATTTGGTAACACCAGCATGACGGACAAAGATGAGTTTTGGGGCAGTCTTTGTGAGTGGAGCTGGAGGGCAGGAAGGTGGTTATGCTGGAAGGGGTATCAGACTCAACTATTGCACATTGATGCCAATCCAGGAAAGTATTTGTGTGTTGAGGGGCCAGCTGCTTTGAGCTAGCCTGAAGCGCACACAGAAAAAAGTGTCTGTCCTGGACTCCTGCTGTTGGAGCCTCAAGTGAAAAACTGGATCCAGAATATGGGCTCTCTTTTGTTAGTTAGCGCGCATAGTCTTCAACTGTGATTGTCCTTGTTGCTATAAAGGCACCTCGTCTGATAACCCTTGCTCTGAAGAGCCGCCAGTCTAAATAGACAAGACGGGTGGTGGGGTGGGAGAAAGGAAGGTTTTAAAAAACAAAACAAAAAACAAACACCTCATTTTAGAGATTGAGTGGCCTGAGGTCTGAGGCAGAACTAGGGGCGGGACCTATGACTGACTGCCAGTTCAGTGTCTTAAGTGATAAGACCAGCTTTTGTATGCAGTGTAGTTGTAGCTGTGTCGGTCCCAGGATAGTAGAGAGACAAAGTGGGTGAGGTAATTTTTTTTATTTTTTTTTTTTGGACCAACTTCTGTTGGTGAGAGACCATCTTTTAGTATTTACACTTGGGATACTGCATTTGGAGCCAGTTTTAAGCAATATGCTCTCTAATAGACAAGAAAACAAAGTAGTCAGATCTCTGCAGACTTCTGTTGCCCTTGAGTATAAGTGACTGGTAGTACGTAGACCTAAGTGGAGAACTTTGATTTGTTGGATTTGTGCTCAGCTCTCTCTTTCTCTCAAAAAAAAGTGCTGTCTCATTAACGATCTTTTTTATACCACAAATATGGAGAACAAATCTGCAATTGTAAAGTAAGTTCTACATTGTGTAGACTTGAATCTACACATCTTAAAAGAAAAATTAGTTAATATTGGAATTGTGTTATTAGAAACAGCCTGCAGGTGGCAATACAGTTATTAAAGGTGTTAATTGGGACAGTTAAATTTTTAATTCACATGCAATTAAATTAAAAACTAGGATACCTTAAGAATTTATCTTGTTTAGCCAGCGTTGAATCTATGATGCTGCTCCTTAAACAATTAAACTTTTATGAAATCTTGAATACAAGCAACTGTGACATAGTAAGGGCTTGATTATACCCATATAGGGCACAAAATAGAGCATATAATAGAAAATCAACTACTGTGCTGGCATACCAACTTCCATCTTTTCTGTCTGTGCATTAAAGCATGCCATATGTCTAGTAGAATTGCACCTTAACTGTGTTCTTGTACTGATGTTCTCTAGATTTGTACATGTACTCTCTGTATATTATGAAGAATTAAATTTTTTGAAGATGTCTCCTAGAACTACCAAAACCTTTCACTACTAGCACCTTCACCTGAAGTATTGTGTATGTTGCTGTGATTGCAAATAATGACTTTTATTTGACTTTCAATACTCTTCTCCCTTTCCCAAAATACAAAAGTCCTCTTCTCCACTGGGAAGGAGGAGATAAACTGCTCCTCTGAATTATTGTCATTAACAGCTCTGTCATCCCCAGAATTGCAAGGCTTTTTTGTTTCACCATTTTTGACAATTCCCTTTCCAAGTGAACCTTATTACCTGCATTTACTAGAAAGTATATAATTACTGTAATTAAGGTGGGTAATTAGGAAGAACTTGTCGAATCATGGACATAATATATGGCATACTAGAGATAAAGAAGCCTGATTTACAGTAATACTTTTCAAAATTAGCTTCTAAATACTTCAGCAGATTTTCTCAGTTCAATGTACTTTAAAGAGAAGAGATTGTCTGTCATAAATTTTCCTGACAACCATTTATAGATAATTTTATCTTATTCTTCATAACACCATATACCTTAGACTAATAGTTAAATTGAAAGCTTTTTTAAATTCTCTTTCCCTTTCTTATATTAAACCAGACTTTACAAGTGTTGGTCAGATCCTGTTAAGCACACATTGATGCTGGTGGGCAGCAAAAGAGATTAACTTTGATTAGCCTTTATAGATCACAATTTAGTTTCTCATTTTTTGGTGTGGAGGGAAACATATCGGATGCCTTCTGTAACAGATTACATTGCATTTTGTGTATGCTGTGACATTTTTCATAATAGCTAAAGATGAGTGTTTGAATAGCTGGGATTTCTTTCTTTTTTTTTTTTCCCAGTGCTGAATACTTAACTTGCAAAATAATCATTCTTCAGTGAAGGCACTAATGTTGCACAGATGGTACCAAAGCACTTCCCTTTGATTTTTAATAAGGGACTAGTTTGTCAAAGAGATTTCTCAACTTCTGTTCTGAAACCCATAATAGAGAATAATTTGAAAGACACACAATGTGCATCATTATATTCCTTTGATGCAGATTAATGATAGCTAAGACACATTTTCTAATTGCTTCTTTTTCCTCTACAGTTTATTATTGCATTACAGCAAAAACTTGAATATGGAGCTCTTTAGCGATAAGTTTCTCTGTACCTCCATAATATTTTTGTCTGGTCTGAATCATTTTAAACTCCACAGAATTGATTTCTATTAAATGTCAGCATTAAGAAACTTGGTTTTATTATGTGAAAATAAACCAGACTTTGTGAATAGAGATGATTCTGTTAATTTATCATGTATATGAATATTATGTTTAGCATGTAGGTAATCAAGAGCTGGAGTTATAATAGGCTGGTTTTAATACTGGTAGAGTGGGTTGGTTTTTTACATTATTGTAAATGCTTCAGGTAATCCAGAATTAGCAGATTCTGCCATGTTGATCTGCTTGTCCTATTAAATATATAATTTTTAAATTTTGGGGTGACATTTATATAAGTGGAATTAAGAATTAACTTTTAAACACATACAACTAACTTTCTTCATTTACATTAAGGTGCAAATTATATTAACTTTTTTTGTTTCCATCTTGGAAGCAGCATATGATTCCTTTGGATCAAAATCTTCTTGCAACTTTTTCTGAAGGAGGCTTAATTGAGTGTTTTTAGTTATCAATGTAATGCCCTCTTTGTATAAATGACTGAGAACTTCCTTTTTGTAGCTAATATACAATTGTTAAACTGTAACATAGATCCATGTGAAGTCCTTCTGCAGATAGAATCGAAGGAGATCCATTGTGTTCCTCCTCTACTGAACACGTTAATCTTGGATGGGTTTATAGAAAGGAGGAGTTGAGGGTTCAATATCTTAAGTGTGTCTCCTCCGTCTCACAGAACTCTGAAAAAGCCTCATAGGAGTAGAGTTGGCACTTGTCCTAATTGTCTCTTCTCCCCCCATGTGAGAGTCCCTAAATTGGTAGGAGAGTGAGTGTTGCTGCTTTTTTTCCAGTAGCCAGGTGAAGAGATTCACATATAACTGATAACTACTAAGCAATGGTTCTTCTGGAAGATGAATCTTCTGGAGAAGGTCCAGGGACAATACCTTGTAAGAGTCCAGTAATCCTCTTCCTAGAAGCTAGGTAGGCAGCTAAATTTTTATGGCTCAGTTTTTATATTGGCCTGTGGGTAGTAGGTTTCTGGAAATCAGGGAATACTCAACTTTCTCAGAGTGTAGACCACATCTTAATAGTCTTTTGAATGTGTCCCCTCCTATTAATAATTAGGCAACATCCATATAGCAACAGAAGCAATTGCTTATAGGAAAAATACTAGGAAAGTATTCAGTATATTTTCAGCATTCTGTTAATGCAACTAATCTAAAAATGAGGGCTGGCTGATCCACTTCCTTGTGATCAGCCAGCCCTCTGTTTACCATCAGTAGTCCACAGATCAGTTTGAGAATCTTTGTAATCCATTTTCCAAGCACTCTTGATGCCACAAGTGGTACATCTGAAGCATAACTTGCTGTGCAAATATTTAATTGGATTAAAATTGCTTTAGAATTTGTACTACTGAAAGATAGTGCCTGTCATCACGATATCTCTAGGACTTGTGTCTTATTGTGCTATATATGTAAAAATAATCTGGGCTGGTACAATATCTCTACACACATGACTCTTGCAAATTTATTTAACTCTTGTTCTCTAGTCCGTAGAGGTGAATGATAGTTATATCATGGTAAATATTTTAGAGTAGACTCTGCTAGTTGTGTAAACAGTGAAGACAAGATGAAAGTAAATATTATCTGCATTTTATATTGTGCATCTGTTTGCAATCGAGCCCTTCCTTTTTTAGATACCATTGTTAAAACAAAATTGGTTCTGAGATCTTTATGAAGGGTAACTAGTTACAGGATTTGTCTTAATTTTAACTTTCCATCAAACCCGTTCCTTAAAGTAAGCGGAGAATCTATAATGCTGTAGTTGACAACCATCATGCCTATATACTGTAGCTATTACTGGATATTTAAATGATCCAGATAGCCTGAGGTTGTGTTGTTTTTGAAGTAAATCTCAGCCTAATGCCATATGTTTCTCTCTCTCTCTCTCTCTTTTTTTTTTTTAAACCGAATCTCCAAATATTTAACTACACTTAATTGGAGGGATAAGTAGGGTAATTTAGGTAAGGATAAGGAAGCCTTCTATCTTGAAATACCATTTCTGAAGAGTATTGGAAATATTTGTTTTGGCGTTTGACTGCTATACTACAGATTTTTTAGTCAGATCTGTCTTTGCAATTTTTCATGTGAATTTTGTTAAAAGTGAAATTATCTCAAACTCCTTTCTGTTGGGGAGTAGGAAAGTAGCATGCCTGTCTAGTATCCATAAACTTACTACTGCTTGAGTTAGAAGAGTGGGTACTGCTACTAATTTTAAAAATAGAAGATGTGGGGGCGAAGACAAAATTGTGGCTGGAAATTTAATGCACTGAAATAGAAGTAATACATTTATTACAATCTCATAAAGGCTTCCATTTTTAATATTCAAAATTTTTATTTACAGTTCTATTTCCAGAATGGTAAACAGCTGATATTGGCCTTAAAGCTCATTTAAAAAAATCCCTGTCTCCTACCAGATTCTGCAGAAGACTTGTTCACGCCAGTAGGTCCTGATCATGAAACAAGAAGTAAGAAGAGGCAGATAAAAATGTGGTTCAGCCCACGCAGTAGGAAGATCAGATGTGTGCTAAACAATAGTTCCCTTCAGAAGCAGAATCAACTGGTGACTAATGGTGGCAGCATTAACCAGGGCCCATCTTCTGCTTTTGACTTCCTTCCTTCTCCTCCTCAAGAGAAGCCTTTCAAGATGACCAAGGAACCACCACCACACAGATCGAAGAAAAAACTGAAGAAAAAGAGTCTAGCAGACATCAACAAAGTGTGGGGTATAGAGAAGGAAAAGCAGAAAGAGGGCAGTGGAACCGAAGGGGAGACCCAAGATGAATTTAAAGAAAAGACTGTGACCTTTTGCAGCCAGTCATTAGTTTTATGCAGCCCCGAACCACATAGTACGGAAGAGACAATAGGACAGGAGTTTGTAATGGAAACCGACCTTAAGGATGGAAGAGAGTCCCACTCGGAAATGGCCACACAAGTAAAACCCACAGAGGATAAAGATAGCTCTGCACAAGTTAACATAATGAATGGTTTTAATAAACCTCTGCCATCAGAAAATGAAATTACTCCTTTAAAGCGCAGAAGGCAGCAGTCCATATCCCCCGCTATATCTCATGCTAAAAGACTGAGAAGAAGTGGTCAGAGTGCTGATATGCACTCAGTCAACCAGGGTGTTTGCAATCCTGAGATAACTGCCATGAGCACTGTTAAAATCTCTCCAACTACTGAATATGGAACTCCAGTTCATATCTCCTCTCCTGCATTTAAACTTACTGGTGGCACCTTATCAAAGACAAGAAGCTCTGAAATTTTTCAAGAAATCAATAGCCCTTCACTTTCAAAAACTCCTTCTACCCCATTCACTTCAAATACTCATAATCAAATGAAAACAACACACAGCCCTTCCCTCTTGAAGAAGTCTCCTAGTAATAACACAACTACCAAAAGGAATCACAGAGGGGAGACCTTGCTCCACGTTGCTTCCATCAAGGTAGGACTTTCTTATTCTTCTGGTTTGAAACAGTAGTTCAATGAAACAAAGAATCCTGTGGCACCTTATAGACTAACAGACGTTTTGCAGCATGAGCTTAATGGTCACTTTAAGACAAGTGCAAATGTTTTTCAGACTGTCACTCTAAAATTGCAACATTAGTTCCATATCTCATGTTTTTCTGGAGTAGGGCCAATTTTTATGGTTCTGTTGTGTAGATCACCAAGTGTAATGAGGGTATGTCTACACTGCAAACACCCCCTCCCCCAAAAAAAACAAAAAACCCAACCAACCAAAACAAAAAAACAAACAAACAAAAACAAAAAACCAACAAAGCCTTATGGCAGTGATTCTCGGAGCTGGAGGTCAACTGACTCAGCCTTGTGGTATGGGGTTAAAAAGAGCAGTGTAGATGTTCCCACTCAAGCTGGAGCCTGCGCTCTGAGAGGCTGTCTACACTGCAATTAAACACCCATGGCTGGCCTGTGTCAGCTGACTCCAGCTTGGGCAAGAGCCTATTTAATTGTAGTGTAGGCGGCATTCAGGCTAGGGCTGGAGCCCAGGGTCTGGAACCCTCCCCCCTTGCAAGGTCCCAGAGCCCGGGCTCCAGCCTGAGCCTGAAGGTCTACAGTGCAGTTAAACAGCCTTGTAGCTTGAGTCAGCTGGCGTGGGTGTTTAATTGCAGTGTAGGCATACCCTGAGACCCACCCCCTTTGCCAGGTTTCAGAGCCTGGGCTCCAGCCCAAGCGGGGACATCTACGCTGCTGTTTTCAGGCCCACAGCGTAAGTCCTGCAAGCCTGATTCAGTTTGCCCTGGCTCTGACACTCGCTGGGGTATGTGTCCGTTTCCCTCCTCCTCCTCTTCTCCCACCCCCCCGTAGAAATACCCTGGGTTCTCCAAATTGATGTCAAAGATGTGGTTCTTATAGACTGTTACCCTTGGAGATTTCAATGTGCACGCCAACTTCGGCTAGGATTGTCTTACACATGACTTCCAGAAAGTGATCTCTGTCTAGGCTTTGTTCTAAAGATATTGTATATGCTAAAAAGTTGAATGTGTGATTGACATTGTCTTTGGGTTTATTTTTGATATTTCAAGGCTACCCTCCTAGGTGGCCTTGACAGTTAATTGGTTGGCTGTTCAATGACCACATCAACACTGGAGCTAGATTATTTAACTATAATTAATGTTGCAGGAGACTACCTGAATACTGGCATTGTCTAGTTTTTGAGACCTTGACTTTATAGAACTAATAATAATCTTCTAGTATCACTTTTTAGATGGACTTTCTATGGTTTTCTTAAACAAAATTGAAAGCAAAAATTCAGTCATGTAACTGTTTGGTAGACAGAGGTGGATTGCTGCGTATCAGGATTTTTGTACTGTGTTCCTGTCTTTGGGAGGAGAGGGGATGATCCGATGGTTATAGCAGGAGAATGAGAGTTAGGATTCCTGGATGCAATTTGATTTTTTTTTTAATGATGCTTTGCATTTACACAGTGTTCATTCATCTGTGATGAAACCTGCCAGTTTCCCTGATGTTTTATGATCAGAGAGTCCTTTTGTCAGCTTTCTGCAGTGTTGCAGTGGCATGCTCCTGTTTCTTTAAAACGGTTTTTCCTCTCCCTTGTTGCTGTGTGAAAGATCCACACAAACAGGAAAAATGGACTGTACTTAGTTAACTGTTCCCCCCCATGTAGTCATTGTTGTCAAGTTCACAAAATAAACAAGAAGGGGAGGGATATTGTTTTCATCCTCTTTTTGGCTATATAATAGCAGATAAAACTGTTTTGACATAAATGACCTTTTTAAGTAGGTGTCCTCTTAAGAGGGTGTTTTTTGTTTTCTGTTGTACAGCACCTCAAGTTCTCTTTTAGGGGGATCAGACAGAAAAGTATCACATATGGAAAACTTTGGTAACATAATCATAGAATCTCAGGGTTGGAAGGGACCTCAGGAGGTCATCTAGTCCAACCCCCTGCTCAAAGCAGGACCAAACCCAACTAAATCATCCCAGCCAGGGCTTTGTCAAGCCTGACCTTAAAAACCTCTAAGGAAGGAGATTCCACTACCTCCCTAGGTAACCCATTCCAGTTCTTCACCACCCTACTAGTGAAAAAGTTTTTCCTAATATCCAGCCTAAACCTCCCCCTCTGCAACTTGAGACCATTACTCCTTGTTCTGTCATCTTCTACCACTGAGAACAGTCTAGATCCATCCTCTTTGGAACCCCCTTTCAGGTAGTTGAAAGCAGCTATCAAATCCCCCCTCATTCTTCTCTTCTGCAGACTAAACAATCCCAGTTCCCTCAGCCTCTCCTCATAAGTCATGTGCTCCAGCCCCCTAATCATTTTTGTTGCCCTCCGCTGGACTCTCTCCAATTTATCCACATCCTTCTTGTAGTGTGGGGCCCAAAACTGGACACAGTACTCCAAATGAGGCCTCACCAGTGCTGAGTAGAGGGGAATGATCACATCCCTTGATCTGCTGGAAATGCCCCTACTTATACAACCCAAAATGCCATTATCTGGGGTCATTTCAAAGAACTTGTGCTTTGTGCATTAGCACTTTAAATATATATATTATATTAAATCATACATAAAAGAAATAGTCTCATCAATAAAATTCCTGTACCTCTAGAATTGATATACCTGTAAATATCCCGACACTGATACACAGCACTTCTATTTGTAGTGTCAAAGAATTTCCTTGATAAATAACTGTTTTCTGCCTTTTATAGAGGCATTATAGCAATTCTCACCTGCTGCTTATGAAACAGTTCTTCCATTTGATTAACTGGAAGTAGAACTTATGGGTTATGATTACAAATCTTCTCTTTGAAATCATTTATACTTAATTAGTCATGGTAGAGAAAATTATATACTGTAGTTAGTGACTTGAGAGCTCTAAGGATGGTCCTGCTATTACCTCACTTCACAAATTCAGCATACTCATCTTTTATTATTAAAATGCTGCTTATAGACTACCCCTGTATATTTCCAGGGGGATTTTTTTAAGGGATGCTGTCAGGATTGATTGTCCTAAAATTTGACTTATCTTGACAGCTTTCCCACACTTTTCCTTCAAGATTGCAGTATCTTCCGTGTATTTTTGAGAGGGGGAAAGAGCAGCTATGCAGCTTATCATGAGAGTCACAGTAAACTAAGAGAAGTCAATAAGGCGCAATTATCAAGGTACAGTTTTCTTGATGTTTATAGTCAGTGAGCTAAAAATGGAAGTCCGGTGCTGTTCCTCATTAGTACTGGTACAATTTTCCTTATTTTGTTTGCATTAAAAAAACACCCAGTATTATTAATTATTGGTTTAATTAGATGGGGCTTCTCTGTTGCCCTAAAATAGAATGTGACTGCCTTTAAGTGTAGACATTCAGGTTTTACCTCGAGCACTGGGACTCTCCCACGTCATGGGATCCTAAAGCCCACGCTTCAGCCTGTGCTGAAACATCTACACTGCAGTCAGGGTGGATTTGATTTAAATCACTAGTCAGGAAAACTCGATTTAATCATGGATTTCTACATAAAAGTGCATAATTGTTGATTGTTATAACCTTAATACATATTCTTCACAGCTCAGAGATGTAGGTTTCATTTTTAGAAGGTACACACTATGCATTTTTAAAGAGATTTATTGTGAAAACTTTTCAGATTAACTTTACAGCTATATCAGAAAATGAATGATTGTTTGGTTATTTCATTTACCAAAGGTAATTGAAGCAGATATATATGAAGTCATTGGGAGGCAAACTATCTCCACTTCAACAGGTTAATCATTAATATTTGGAGGATTTTCTTGCCATGCTGTATTAGGAGGAGAACATCATCAGACAGACATTTCAATTGTTTTATTTAACTAAAACAACAACATTATGTGTTCTGGAGTTTTTTCTTCAACAGCAAACATATAATATTCTAACAAAACAAGCATATGCATTTTTTAATTTAATTAAACATTCAAGTTTTTTAAAATCAGGTTTGTTTTTGTTAAAATTGTTTTAACAAAACAGTAAATAGTAAAATGTAATTTTAAAAAAAACAACACAAAAATTAAATCGACGATGTCAGCCAGGTCAACATGTGAAACTTAAAATATTGGCATCTGCAACTAACTCGGTCGTCTTCACCTTCATTTTCCTGTTTGTTCATAATCTGGAAAAGAAAAACAAGTTGTCTTGCTTTTTCAGGTCCCAAATGATTTCTCAATTTGGAATGAATTAGTTCAAAGAGAGAAAATATTCTTTCTACACCAACAGAAGAAGCTACTGCTGTTAAAAGTGAGATTATCACTTCAACAGTCTCTGAATCCAAGTGCTTAAGTGACATCCACCAGTTGACTGATGTGACTTTCTTTAAAACATCATCAGCATATGATATATTTCTTGAATGGTTCTTATTCTCAAACTGGGCCTCTTTTATGGCCTGCTGTCATTATAGGTTTTCCTTTCTAGTGAGAGAATGGTACATCTCAAATCAATGAAGGCTACACTCAGAAAGACCTCAAGACTTCTGGAATATGCTGCTCAAACAGTTGCACTTTTGTTTCTACTACCTGTCCCTCCCTTCTCCAGGGGCGGCTCCAGGCCCCAGCACGCCAAGCGCGTGCTTGGGGCGGCAAAATTCCTAAAGCCGCCCCTGCCCTTCTCACATTTATCTCCAGACTTCTTCTCCTTGTCCAGATCTATTCCGCCCCCAACAGTCTTCTATTCATTGAACTTTTTGAAACTTTGCACTTTTAGAGAGAGGTAAGGGATTGACTCTGTGTACACAAATTTGCAGAGGGGCAATAGGGTTGAGGTCTGTTATTTCTCACACCTCTAGATATTTATTTATTTTAAAACATTTTTGCTGTTAGCAAGCATGTTGTCTCTGGAGACACAAATCCACAGTTTGAGAACTGAAAAACCTAAGCATCTCTGATGGTATCTTCTAGACTAAGCACTGAGTCCTATTGGACAGATGGAAAGATTAACCGAAAGAATCTATACAGAAACCCCTGGAACCCCATAAGATTGGATCCCTAATCCATGAACTATTGGAACTCATTTACAAAACTTTTCTTAAACATTACATGAATATTTGTCTCATATTATAGAATTAGAATTTATAATCCCTATTCCATGATGAGAGATCTTTGAGCTATAATGTATCTTAATTAAAACTATCTTTAGATAGGTTTTTTTCCTCAAAAAGCATTTTATCCAAAAAAATCCGATTTAAATGCAAAAAAATCGATTGATTTTTGTTCACCCTGACTGCAGTTAGATAACCCGAGCCCCGCGAGTCCAATTCAGCTGGCACAGGCCAGCCTGGTTTTTAATTGTAACGTAAACATACCCTTTATCTCTCTGTGCTTCACTTCCCGTTCTGTAAAATGAAGATCATACTTTTTCTTCCACACTTGTCTTGTGTATTTAGACGGTAAAATCTTGAGGGTAGGAACAATCCTGTATTAAGTGTGCATACTGCAGCTAATGCAGTGCCCTAGGAACCACCGTAATGCAAGCTGTGGTATATTGAAAACTGTTAAAATTACAAGATATGCTTTAAGTTTTAAGGGGGTTTTGAGTCTTGGTTGAAGGGAAGCATGCAATCTGGGTCTTCAGCATTCAGTCTGTAAAGAGCCAGGTGGGTTGAATTTTATGCCTCTCTATCTTAGGACACAGCCTGCTTTGTGTGTGTGTGTGTGTTTGTTTTATGGTTCTGGATTCAAAGAATTAAAGTAGTGTTATCTTACAACCTTTCAGCAAGTGTTTTTGTTTGTCTGTATACCAGGGGTAGGCCACCTATGGCACGCATGCCAAAGGCGGCATGCAAGCTGATTTTCAGTGGCACTCACACTGCCTGGCCACTGGTCGGGGGGGCTCTGCATTTTAATTTAATTTTTAAATGAAGCTTCTTAAACATTTTAAAAAACGTATTTACTTTATATACAACAATAGTTTAGTTATATATTATAGACTTATAGAAAGAGACCTTCTAAAAACGTTAAAATGTATTACTGGCACTGGAAATCTTAAATGAGAGTAAATAAATGAAGACTCGGCACATCACATCTGAAAGGTTGCTGATCCATGGTGTATACAGTGAACATAACACAAACAAAAAGGGGAGTTGAATAATCTCTGTACTTGACTTCTTCTGTAAATTAGGCTAAATTAGAGAATTTTGGACTATAATACATGAAAGGTAGTCCAGTCAGTGATTTCAATTCCACAAGCACAATGAGTTTTTCTCAGTATTTCTAACATTGTTTTCCTGATTTCTTCATCCACCCATGTTTGTCAAATTGTCACTGTAATGGAAACAGTCTTGTAAAAAAATATCAGAATTAAAACTAAATTCTCTGGGACTTCATTAATTATAAAATCCATATTATTTTCATTAGCTTGTAGGCCCTAATACATTGCACTTAATGAAAGTTAATTGAGTTCTACTTTTTTTGTCTTTTAAAAGAGATAATTAACAACATTATCAAGCATTAAAATTAAGTGTATTGTGCTATTCCAAATCAGTCAAAGCTGGAAGTGTGTGGGTCTCTTTCCCATTTTACTACTTCTACACTAATAATAAACATTCTAAAAGCAAAATGGTTCTGAAAAAAGGTTAGAGTGGATGAGCTTCATGCTGAATTGCATTCATAAATTAGACTGAATGTAGCTATTTGCCTAGTGAACTGAAATCATGTTTTTTATTACCCTCCATACTCATTAAAGGTAAAATTTCCAAGTAGTTAAAGTGCAAAATGTGGCCTTTTATACTTTTAAAATTATCTAAACGGTTGGGGAAAGCCCCACTCCATCACAGTTCTCCCACATCTTAATTATCTAAATTCTTTTATTACCAAACATTAGATCAGAGAACTACTGCCTTACATATGTGGTGATTGAAAACACAGGAACTTGCACCTCTGGCTCATTGTTACCATGGGGTTTTAAATTTGGCCTGGATATGAGAATCCTGTAAACTTCCTGCATAAACTTCCCTGCAGATCAGATTTTGCCTGTATTTCTCCTGCAAGCTGCAGGGTCACTGGGCAGGATAGACTGTACGGAAGGCTCCCTGAGCAAAAGCAACACTAGTATAAAGTCCAGCAAGAGGAAAGAATGATAAAACATGGGATGGGCTGAGGACAACTCAGGTGCATAGCACATTTAGTTGGGAAGAGCGTTTGAGCTTTATGCCCTAAACATGTAGCAGCTAAGCATAGAGTTATTGCACTCCGACTCTGGGAGCATGAAGCAAGTTGCATTTATTTTGGTAACTTTATTTTAATTGAAGGAACAGTGTGGGACAATCAGGACTTGTTTTGGGTGCTAGTGAAAAGATTACTTGACATCTATCCTCTCTATTCCAGGGACTCTCAATTTTTGTGTATCTATCCAAGTTTAGTCTGCAATACTGGACCCTTTACTTTCATGGCACTTGCATTTAGTGCAGTCAAGACTGTTGGGTAATCCCATCTGAGCCACTGAGCTTTATCACGTATGCTTCAAGGCTGCATTTCGAGAGAGATTCAGACACATAAGGTATAAACCTCCTTTCATGGTGTTCTCAGTCTAAGGTTACTATGTCCACACTCCAAACTCCTTTATAAAGTGACTTCTGGATTCCATTTCAACAAGTTCAATTCACCAGTCATCTGTCCCCAAAACCTCGGTATTTTTACTGAGAACAATTAGAGTGGTAAAGTTTTATGTAGAAAAGGCAATCAGTTTAAATAACTAAGCCACATAAAGCTTTTTCACACAGTGAAGAAAGAACCAGATTTTTAAGAACTGGAAACTGATTGAAAAACCCCAGGAATAGGTACGGTAACTCAGAAGCAGGTGCAGTACCTGCTACTGCCTTTAATTTGTTTGAAATTGACTACATTTAAACTTGATTATGTCCTTTTAAATCTAAGTGCTGTAGTAATACTAAGTAGGCTATTGTAGACAATAATTTCTAGGCTTTTTCAAATGAAATTCACACCTGACAGCTTAAATGTATTTCAGACAAATATAAAAGCCTCTTAACTACTTAAAATACTGAATTTAGAAATACAAGAATTGACCATGATCACAGCAATCTTTCCCAAATATTAATGTTGAATGTAAAATTATTTCCAGTGTTCTACAAATATTGCTTTTTACGGTGCTCAATCTCTGTGAGTTGTTTTAGTTATGAGATTGGAGCTTAACTCTTCTTGGATGTTTTATGTTACAAATATATGTGCTGAGCCACCATGCTCATTACCCTCTAAATGATCTGCTGGTGAGGAAATTAATTTTAAAGAAATTAGAGGCGATGGTTTTCTTTAAAGTTTGTCAGAGCATTCACAATTACTATAAGTTCTCTAATTTTTTGTCATCTTCTTTCTCCACTTAATATAAATTATAAATAAGATGTGGGAAAACAATAAGGGTGTGTGTGGGGGGGGGGGGATTGGGTTGTTTAGCAATCAAGTCGTTCACTCATTAGATCAAGGTATGGGGTTCTTTTTGTTTGACTTGCAATATAGTAAAATCACTTGGGGCGTTAGAAAGTAGAGAAGGAGTCAAATTCTGTAGACTTATCCCCTGGTCTCAGCTTCAGTCTTTCATGTGATACTCTAATTCTCATTGTACTTTATTTTTTCCATCCTGGCACTTAATATCTCCATTAACTTTAACTCACTGGTTATTATAAGGAAGCTGCAAAATATCTTTAATAGAAGTAGAAAAGGGGGAAAATTTTATAAAATAGTGAAAGGGATGCTGGCTGCTTTTCTTAACCATCTGTCAGCACTAGCATTTGATACAATTGATATTAGGACTTGAAAAAATCCACTTGCCCATGCCAAATGGGAAGCTTTTCTGGGGAAGTGCCATCAGCATCTGCAGAATCTAAGGTTTCATTAAAAAAGGGGGGGAGGGGAGCTGGGGCTGGGGATGATGCTTTAAACAACCCTTCCATTAACTAGGAGACAATGCAGGCAGAAGCCCAGCTGCAGAGTGGGGCCTATCCAGTTTATTGCACTGAGTGTAGCATGCATGATTACCTGCCCTGCGGGCGGGTGGCATATGTGTGCAGTCGGTGCAAGGAGCTCCTGGCCCTCAGAGACCACGTACGGACTTTGGAGGCCAGGGTGGCAGAACTGGAGGAACTAAGAGAGGCAGAGAGTTATGTTGATGAGGCTTTCCGGGACACTGTAGAATTGTCCCACCTCCAGTCAGACAGCCCCTTGTTCTGTTGAGGAGGATGAAAGGCCCAGGGAAGCAGAGCAATCAATGGGAGCAGAGGGAAACCTTCCCATAGTTGGGACCCTCCTTCCAGATGGTGCTGGGGTTGCCTCGCACGGAGGTTGCCTCTCCGGGGGAGGGAACTGCAGTTGCTAGGAAAAGGCAGGTATTAGTAATGGGAGATTCGATCATTAGAAACGTAGATAGCTGGGTTTGTGATGACCGGGAGAACCATATGGTGACTTGCCTGCCTGGTGCGAAGGTTGCGGATCTCTCGAGGCATCTAGACAGACTTATGTGTAGTGCTGGGGAGGAGCCGGTGGTCGTGGTACATGTAGGTACCAATGACATAGGGAAGGGTAGGAGAGATGTCCTGGAAGCCAAATTTAGGCTGCTAGGGAAGAGACTGAAATCCAGGACGCCTATGGTGGCATTCTCAGAAATGCTCCCAGTTCCACGCGCAGGGCCAGGTAGGCAGGCAGAGCTTCAGAGTCTCAATGCATGGATGAGACGATGGTGTAGAGAGGAGGGGTTTACGTTCGTTAGGAACTGGGGAAACTTTTGGGATGCGGGGAGCCTATACAGGAGAGATGGGCTCCACATAAACCAAAGTGGAACCAGACTGCTGGCACTAAACATTAAAAAGGTTGTAGAGCAGTTTTTAAACTAGGAGATGGGGGGAAAGCCGACTGCTGCAGAGGAGCATGTGGATCGGACACAGACTTCTCTTAGGGGAGAGTCTAATCATAGAGAATCTCCAGGTTATAGTCAGGAGCAGAGGATGGAAGAGGATAATGTAAGGGCCAGATCAGATGATACAGTCACATAAAAAAGAATCTGACACATCAGAAAATGGCAGACAGATAAACAGGGACAAGTTTTTAAAGTGCTTGTACACAAATGCTAGAAGTCTAAATAATAAGATGGGTGAACTAGAGTGCCTTGTGATAAAGGAGGATATTGATATAATAGACATCACAGAAACCTGGTGGACTGAGAGCAATCAATGGGACACAGTCATTCCGGGGTACAAAATATATCGGAAGGGCAGAACAGGTCATGCGAGGGGGTGCAGAGGGGATGGCACTATATGTGAAAGAAAATGTAGATTCAAATGAAGTAAAAATCTTAAGCGAATCCACATGTTCCATAGAATCTCTGGATAGAAATGTCATGCTCTAATAAAAATATAACATTAGGGATCTATTATCGACCACCTGACCAGGACAGTAATAGTGATGATGAAATGCTAAGAGAAATTAGAGAGGCTATCAAAATTAAGAACCCAATAATAATAGTGGGGGATTTCAATTATCCCCATATTGACTGGGAACATTTCACTTCGGGATGAAATGCAGAGATAAAATTTCTCGATACTTTAAATGACTGCTTCATGGAGCAGCTGGTATGGGAACCCACAAGGGGAGAGGCAACTCTAGATTTAATCCTGAGTGGAGCACAGGAGCTGGTCCAAGAGGTTACTATAGCTGGACCGCTTGGAAATAGTGACCATAATACAATAGCATTCAACATCCCTGTGGTGGGAAGAACATCTCAACAGCCCAACACTGTGGCATTTAATTTCAAAACGGGGAACTATGCAAAAACGAGGGAGTTAGTTAAACAGAAGTTAAAAGGTACAGTGACTAAAGTGAAATCCCTGCAAGCTGCATGGGTGCTTTTTAAAGACACCATAATAGAGGCCCAACTTCAATGTATACCCCAAATTAAGAAACACAGTAAAAGAACTATAAAAGAGCCACCGTGGCTTGGCTTAACCATGTAAAAGAAGTAGTGAGAGATAAAAAGACCTCCTTTAAAAAGTGGAAGTCAAATCCTAGTGAGGCAAATAGAAAGGAGCATAAACACTGCCAAATTAAGTGCAAGAGTATAATAAGAAAAGCCAAAGAGGAGTTTGAAGAATGGCTAGCCAAAAACTCCAAAGGTGGTAATAAAATGTAAGTACATCAGAAGCAGGAAGCCTGCTAAACAACCAGTGGGGCCCCTTGATGATCGAGATACAAAAGGAGCGCTTAAAGATGATAAAGTCATTGCGGAGAAACTAAATGGATTCTTTGCTTCAGTCTTCACGGCTGAGGATGTTAGGGAGATTCCCAAACCTGAGCTGGCTTTTGTAGGTGACAAATCTGAGGAACTGTCACAGATTGAAGTGTCACTAGAGGAGGTTTTGGAATTAATTGATAAACTCAACATTAACAAGTCACCGGGACCAGATGGCATTCACCCAAGAGTTCTGAAAGAACTCAAATGTGAAGTTGCGGAACTATTAACTAAGATTTGTAACCTGTCCTTTAAATCGGCTTCGATACCCAATGACTGGAAGTTAGCTAATATAATGCCAATATTTAAAAAGGGCTCTAGAGGTGATCCCGGCAATTACAGACCGGTAAGTCTAATGTCCGTACCGGGCAAATTAGTCGAAACAATAGTTAAGAATAAAATTGTCAGACACATAGAAAAACATAAACTGTTGAGCAATAGTCAACATGGTTTCTGTAAAGGGAAATCATGTCTTACTAATCTATTAGAGTTCTTTGAAGGGGTCAACAAACATGTGGACAAGGCGGATCCAGTGGACATAGTATACTTAGATTTCCAGAAAGCCTTTGACAAGGTCCCTCACCAAAGGCTGTTACGTAAATTAAGTTGTCATGGGATAAAAGGGAAGGTCCTTTCATGGATTGAGAACTGGTTAAAAGACAGAGAACAAAGGGTAGGAATTAATGGTAAATTCTCAGAATGGAGAGGGGTAACTAGTGGTGTTCCCCCAAGGGTCAGTCCTAGGACCAATCCTATTCAATTTATTCATAAATGATCTGGAGAAAGGGGTAAACAGTGAGGTGGCAAAGTTTGCAGATGATACTAAACTGCTCAAGATAGTTAAGACCAAAGCAGACTGTGAAGAACTTCAAAAAGATCTCACAAAACTAAGTGATTGGGCAACAAAATGGCAAATGAAATTTAATGTGGATAAATGTAAAGTAATGCACATTGGAAAAAATAACCCCAACTATACATACAATATGATGGGGGCTAATTTAGCTACAACGAGTCAGCAAAAAGATCTTGGAGTCATCGTGGACAGTTCTCTGAAGATGTCCACGCAGTGTGCAGAGGCGGTCAAAAAAGCAAACAGGATGTTAGGAATCATTAAAAAGGGGATAGAGAATAAGACGGAGAATATATTATTGCCCTTATATAAATCCATGGTACGCCCACATCTTGAATACTGTGTACAGATGTGGTCTCCTCACCTCAAAAAAGATATATTGGCACTAGAAAAGGTTCAGAAAATGGCAACTAAAATGATTAGGGGTTTGGAGAGGGTCCCATACGAGGAAAGATTAAAGAGGCTAGGACTCTTCAGCTTGGAAAAGAGGAGACTAAGGGGGGATATGATAGAGGTATATAAAGTCATGAGTGATGTGGAGAAAGTGGATAAGGAAAAGTTATTTACTTATTCCCATAATACAAGAACTAGGGGTCACCAAATGAAATTAATAGGCAGCAGGTTTAAAACAAATAAAAGGAAGTTCTTCACGCAGCGCACAGCCAACTTGTGGAACTCCTTACCTGAGGAGGTTGTGAAGGCTAGGACTATAACAGCGTTTAAAAGAGAACTGGATAAATTCATGGTGGCTAAGTCCATAAATGGCAATTAGCCAGGATGGGTAAGAATGGTGTCCCTAGCCTCTGTTCGTCAGAGGATGGAGATGGATGGCAGGAGAGAGATCACTTGATCATTGCCTGTTAGGTTCACTCCCTCTGGGGCACCTGGCATTGGCCACTGTCGGTAGACAGATACTGGGCTAGATGGACCTTTGGTCTGACCCGGTACAGCCGTTCTCATGTTCTTATGATATTCTTCTCCACGTAAACCAATGCAATGCTGTCTTCTAGGTGGCTCCAGTGCCTTTCATGCTGCTGAGCTTTTTGGAGCTTTCCCAACCTGTAGCATAGTGAAGGCTAATCGGAATCATGTAATTTTTCATTGCTACTATTCATAACCTTGATAATCAGCTTAAAATGGCCTTCCCTTGGTCTGTCTCCAGCAGATAATTGTCCCCCCACACCCTGTGATGGTGTCCTTCCTTGTACACAAGCTAGTTATTTCTTTGGGGTGCTATTCACTTATTAACAATACCCCTCTCTCCCATTAATTTACTATATCAGCTTTAGCAAGCTAATGTCTTTTCCTGTCTCAAACATATGAACATCAGGCGGTATTCTCCCAAGTAGGAGAATCCCAAGTCTTTTCAATAAATTTGTTGGGCAGAGGCCTATACTCTAAATTGATCAAGGCCAGAGAAGTCCAGCTCAGTGAGTTATATAAAATTACTCATAAAAGTCAGCAAAAGCGAGAGAGACTGAATTAGTCCAGACTAAAAGGTCTACTCATGTCACCAAAAGATTAAGATAATAACTAGTAAATAAAGGAGAATGGAATCGGTAATTAATGGCCAGAAATTGGTGGGTTGGAAACGAGGTCTAATTGGTGGACAAAATAATGAGAGGATGGGTTATTCTGTCCATTAACTCCTGGGTCCTTTTGAAACACTTCTGGGGGATCTAAAGCTGGGAAATGGGTGGACTGTAAATAGTGAGCTTTACCATCGTTGCTGTTACCCCGTCATCTGTTGGGACCCAAGAATCCATCATGACGCAATTGGACGTCTACTGTCTGCTCCTGAGAAATGTCCTAAACTGACCAGGCAGGGCCAGAGAGAGGGACCCAGATGACATAGCCAAAGCTCATGGAGGTGGCAAAATCCTGAGCATCACCTGGAACATGAGATGTGGGTTTCTGCTGTCAGCCCCCCTATGCCATGTTCCTTTCTTCTCCATCTTTTCTGGCTAAGCCACCCAAGAAAGAGATTCACAACATTGCTGTGAGCCTGCAACCAGAGAGGCAGTTCTAAGTAATGTCTTAAACAGCCTAATGCAGAGATGCTGATACAAGTTTACCAGGTCTCAGAATGGCTGTTAAGACTGTGTGCTGCACATGTTTCTCCATAGCAGGGTCGCAGGTAAGCATGAACACCACAGAAACTGCATTTTCTATCTTTGTGATTCTTTTCTATACCCTTTTACCCTTTTGTGGCTATTTGTCCTTTGTTGTTGTTGTTGAAAGGAAGCAGGATCCGATTTCAACATCAGTTCCAGTCTATCTCAACTAACTTTTTTCTCTCTTCCCCGGATAACCATCCCCAGTTAACATATTTAATGCTATCTAAAATAGTGTCATACAAGGTTTTCCTTTTTTTATAAAAAACAGAACTTATACAACTAAAAGGAATAAGAAATATTGTTAAAATGAAATTCTTACTTAGTACTTTAAATTCAAATGCTTTAACTGTTTTTCCTTTTTTTCTGTATCTTTAATAAAAGGTTATTAAGGATAGTACTATGGGACAAAACAGGCTGAGGTGGCTATACTCGAAGCCCCAAACCATGTTTTAATGTTTAGTGTTGTGTAGTGACAGGATCATTTTAACATTTTTTGGGGGAGGGATTGAGCAGTGGCCTGCTAAACCCAGAGTTGTGAGTTCAATCCGTGAGGGGGCAATTTGGGGATTTAGTTAGGGATTGGTCCTGCTTTGAGCAGGGGATTGGACTAGATGACCTGCTGAGGACCCTTCCAACCCTGATATTCTAAGACTCTTTGAGCCCATTTTTTCCATTAACCTTAACATAACAAGCCCTTGCTAGCGTAAGCTCAAACAGGCACAAAATATTTTAGTGGTAATACCTCAGTGCAAATATTGTGTGGTAGAGGGATTGATGACTTATCGTAGAGTCACAAAAACATGTAGAATAAAGCAAATAATTTTGTACCTGATCATGAGAAATTTAACTTACTTTAAAATAAAAGCCAAAGCAAGTTTTCTGAGCTTTTTTGTTAAGTGAGTACTAGATGGTACTCTTGAAACAAAAGCTATGTATAGATGGAGACTGCTGTTGTGTTTTCTTTGCAGTAGGTGAAAACTGTCAAAGAACATTAAATTATCACTTATCCTGATTCCTTCCAGGATGGAGGATACATTGAATCATCTCCTTAATTGGGGCTCAATTCTGCTAGGTGCTGAGCACTCTGGCCCTGACCCAGCAAAATGCTTAAGGCACTGGCTTACCTGTTAAGCATTGGAATTTCCCATTGAAGTTTTCTTTGCAGTAGGTGAAAACTGTCAAAGAACATTAAATTATCACTTATCCTGATTCCTTCCAGGATGGAGGATACATTGAATCATCTCCTTAATTGGGGCTCAATTCTGCTAGGTGCTGAGCACTCTGGCCCTGACCCAGCAAAATGCTTAAGGCACTGGCTTACCTGTTAAGCATTGGAATTTCCCATTGAAGTCAGTGCTTAAAGTTAATTTTGTTTTTAAGTCCATCATTGGATATACTACTATCCCTAGTATATGCCAGTTGAAGATCTGTCCTCCCTATTTTTTCCTTGCATGTTTCTTTTTTCAACGAGTATTCACTGTCAAGTAGTTGAATGCATTCTCAGAACCTCTTAAAAGTTCAGGGTGCAGAAGACATAACTTCCATGAGTCTACTAACATGCCCTGCGGCTGTAAATTTAAACTTTAATTTCTGGCTATATTTCCTCTGTCAGTCTCTAGGCCACAAACAGCTTTCTTAACGCATCACTTCTAATCCTGATTGACAGTAGCTGTTCAGTCATTGTGCGTGTGTGTAATCGAAATGAAAGCTCCTCTCCCATTCCTTCCACTTTTATTGTGAATTGCAAGTGGTAAAAAGAGAAGTTCCATTTACAGCCTAGGTAACAAAATGGTTTTTTTTCTCATTTCCAGGGAAAAAATCCCACTCATTTCTCAGTTTACAACGGAGTTATAGTTTTCTAGTTTTACTCTATCCCTTTTTCATTCTGTATATGTTGATAGTACTTCTAGTTGTCAACAGCAGCAAAATTTTACTGTAATAAAAATTAAACTAGCATTTTATGGATTTGTAATATGAATGTTAACATTCTGAGCAGTTAACGTACCTAATGCCAGATTTCAATTATTTGCTAGGTGTGTTAACTGCTGTAAGGGAACACTGCAAAAATATCAACCACTGTTATATATGTTTGCAAACTTAATAATTTAAAAAATGAAGCTCAGATATCACTTACCATAGGTAATTCTTTTTATCCATGGGAAAAGCTATGTTGTACCTATCACTGTCTTCCATGCTTGTGAATATTTTCTCTTTGTATGTGGTTTCCACTTGTGTCTCTTTCCTTGAGACCAAAAAATATTCTAACTAGAATTGTATATTCTTTAATTGCTTAAAATGTAACATTTTGCTGGGGGCGTCTAGGTTGTGATTATAATGCATGGAACATATCTCTTGGTTATATAAATTCAATTAAAGTCAGAGCTTTTCAGCATTTTATGTGAATGTTTAGTTAATATTTCTTTTATCAGTTGCTTATTTTTCTGCTGAACAGAGTTCATTGTCTTGGAAGAGTTTTCTTTGGTTGTAAAGAATGAGGATTAATGCTATTCTACATGTTCCTTGATATCATAGAATGTTCCTTGATATCATAGAACAGGTTTGACGCTTTCCTTCATTTGGTTTAATACTGTCCTCAATTTTGGGCCTCATATTCATTGTTCGTAAAGAGGGAGGTGAATTCTAAGGTATGTAGTGTGGTAGTGGAATAATGGTCAGGATCTCTTTCAGTTAATATACTTGATGGCACAAGAATTACAGCTAGTGCATAGTGATTCAGGTATTAACTCCTTCCACAGCTTTTTGTTGAGAGAGAGTTTCTGGTTTTTAACCTTTTTGGGTTCCCTTACCCTGTTTTCAATAGATCTGCACTGGAAGCCTTCTTTGTTTGAGCTTTCACCATGAGGGCAGGAGATTTCATCTCACCTATTCTGTTTTATTCCATATTGTCGCTGTATAAGTTTGCAGTTCTGTCTTCAACTTCCAATTTTTCTCTCCTTTCTTTGCCATCTGTGTAGCCTTAGGTTCTTGGCACATGGAGTTCTTACTTCTCCCTTGTGGTTTTTCCTACCTTGTCTCTCCTTCTATATGTCCCCCTGTCCTTCCTTCCTTTCTTTCTCTTTCTCTCTTTCTTTCCTGGTTTTTCCATCTTCCCATTTTGGGGTTTGTAGCTGGCAGTACAAATTTTGCTAAGGACTCTTCTAATAAGACTTCTCTGGGGACTGCACCTTGAGATGGTGGGATGCCTTATGTGTTCCACTGACCGAAAACTATGCTGGTGGGAGTTTTAACTCCTGGTAGGGCCATCAAGCTGGACAAGTGAAAAGATAGGGACCAGACGAACAGCAGTCAACTGGTCCTCCAGGTTGGGGTTGAATGATAGGCCAATAACCTATTTGCATAAAAATATTAAGTAATAGAAACACAACAAAGTAGGCATTCCAGCGAACAGAGTTATAGACAGGAGTGAAGAAGCCTTTATCGTACTCCAAGCAGTGTCTGACAGCACAGGTTCAGAATTCTAATAATCAGGGAGTCTGGGCGCTCTTAAGTCCTCAACTTTAACCAATTTTGTGGGTATTCTGGTGAATTGTAGGTTATATTCTTCTAGGCTCCTCCTTCTACTCCCCATAGTTTCTGTCTCAGGTATTCCCCTTTCCTTCCTATATGGCTTCCACCTCTATGCCTTAGCAAAACTTGAATATCTTGTAGTGTTCTGCCAGAATGGAAATGAAATTATGATGGTAGCATAGCTGCCAATGATATAAGGGTGCTGGCAGCTTTAACTTGCATAATAATTGAAAGATTAAATAGGAATACTTCTTTGCTTTTTCTTTCAGTATTTTACTCATGCAAGTTGGATGTGTCTAAGACAGGCACATAAATCGGATTCACTTGTGCATGTTTCTAGCTAGTCATTTAGATTAGTTTGACACAATTTTTGGTTTGAAGGACATGTAATTTTGGGGTAAATGTACCTGGTCTTAGTCCTTGCAGTCAGTCTTAGTCAATAGATTGCAGTCTGCACACACTAGTCCAGTTATGTATTCTGAATTATTTATAGTGCGTCAGATGTGCCTTATTCAGTCTGCTCCTGACTTAAATAAAGCTTTTAGGTGTTTCTGAGTAAACTATACTAATAAACAGTTTTGTTTTCAAAAGAGTAAAAGTTTGTAGGTTTACATTGTCTAAATGAAAGTCTTGGTTTAATTGCAGTCAGAATGATGCAGCTTATTATTGTTCTCTCCCATTCTTTTTTGTATCTATCCTTCCTAAGAAGTTTAGCAATGATTTTTTTCCCTTCTAGGGTGATGTATCAGCCGTTGAACACTTACTGAAAAATGGAGCAGACCCCAATGTTAAAGACCATGCTGGATGGACGCCATTGGTGGGTATCAACATTTTTCTGATATTTTCATTTTTGTCTGTTGTCCTTTCCTCCACACTTCCATTTTTTACAGTTTGTTCTTTCCCATCCCTATCTTTATTGTATCCAAAGCATAAAGAAGACAGTTATGGGAAATAGTCTTCCTTATGACAGTGTGAGAATGCTCTTCCTTTAGAATCATCCCATCTCTCCTCAAGTGTCAGTGTTCTTTCGCACTTTTACTATCATATTTAGGACAATCTTCACCTATGATTTCTTAAGTGTGGAAAATGATCTCTTTCCAAGCACAGTTTCTTGTGCATCTTGTAAACTGTTAATGCCATTAGATCTATAGTTCCCGCCATTCTGGGTGCACATTAGACAGTGGAATTTGAACTTTGGTTAGATATATTTTTGTATTCGTGCATGCTTGAATTTCATTTAAAAAAATGATAGGTAGTGAGTGCTAATCCTTTTTCATTCGCTGCCTTTTTCTCCCAAAGAGCATGTTTGACCCTAGTTGATATAAAGGAATGCCTTCCAAGTTAGTCTTATTTGTACACCAGGTGGTCTCTGTTCAGTTCCTCTGTGCTTTTTATCAATGCCATGTTTGAAAAGATAATTACTCATGATGGCCATTGTCAAAATTGAATAGTGTCTCCATATCATGCTGCCAGTCTGAGAGATGCTATGAAAGTGCATGCATTAACTTATGGTGATAAACCTCCATTTTTAAAAAAAATTCTGCGCTTTCATTAGAATTTTATGTCTTTCTTTCCCGTGTGTTTCTTGTCAACATCACCGGCTAGCACGAGGCTTGTAATCACGGGCACAAGAAGGTGGTGGAGCTATTGCTACAGCACAGGGCATTGGTGAACACTACTGGGTATCAGAATGACTCACCGCTTCATGATGCTGCCAGGAATGGGCATGTGAGCATTGTTCAGCTGTTGCTCTCACATGGAGCCTCCCGGGATGCAGTGTGAGTAAATGTGTAATGTTATTTTGTAATTGACTACTTTATTTCCAAGTTGATGTTACTGGTGAAAGTCCAGGATGTAACACTGAGTAAATTTGAACTAAAGCTCTTAATATAATACATATGTTTTTTTCAGTGGGAGTTTCTTTTTGTGTTCAATTACACAAAACCCTTACCTTCCCCTTTCTAACTTGGATGTTATCTTTTTTGCTTAGGCTTCAGGATTGTCTTAAGCTTTTCTTTATGAAGTTTGGAACAAATCACGAAGTTTGAGCTTTTAAAAAAATAGTTAAAAAAACAAAAAACAAACAAAAAAACTTGAGTGCATAATGGAAATTATTACTGATATTTTTAAAAATTACTTCCATTTTAGCTATGTATATTTCCGGTGGGTTTGCTCCATTGATACGCAAACATCTGGAGTTGTAAAGTGACTGATACTGACTCAAACACACAATAATTATTCAAGGATTTATCTTTCTGATTGTCATCACATCAGTTGAATGAGATGCTGGGTTGGTCATGTCATGCTACAGTGTCAGTAGCATTGCTATTTGTATCAGCAGCTACTGTATAAAATCTGGAATCTGGTACCATGCATGTTGTCAGTAAATGGCATGTGCACATTATGTGCTTGTAGTATGTAGCCTTGTTCATATCTGACTTGTTTGCTGAAGTATGTACCTCCTTGGCCATAGTGTGAAGTGGGGATAAGGAAGCTTTAGTAAATTAGCTAGCTTCAAATGTTGTAAACATATTGAAGTTCTGTTACAAAATAGAGGTATTCAATCAGAAAATACTTCTAGCTTACATGAAATGTGTCAGAATATAAAAATAAATCAGAAAAGTAAAAAGGGAATCCTTCCCTTGGCCCGGGCAGCATATTTAAAAAAAAAAAAAATAGGATAATACATCTCCTTCTTAAGGTGTCAGCTTTCCAAGATAAAATGTTCACCAGTTGGGTATTGGTAGCTGCCTGCATGGTTTTTACAACTTTCCTGGGTTTCTGAAAATATTACACAAACAACCAATTTTGGTATAAATCTTTTTAATAGCAGCTAAAAGACTGGAAAAATTGTACAGTAGAACTTTAAATGGGCAATACTAGAATTTTCAGGTCTCTCTTCTTATTAGCCCGCCATTTCTGCTAGATTTGCTATCAGAAACTGAAATGAAGCTGAGAGAATTTTTTTTTTTTTTTTTTTCAGTTAGCCATACTGGCAAATATATGACCACCTTTGGTCAAAAAGTCTCGCACACATTTCAAGTAAAGAAAACAGATTGAAGTCCAGTTCCATTCAAAATGTGAACTGACAAGACAGAGTTTAATGTGGATATAAGCAGTATTCTAATATTTATTGTAGCAACAATAATATCTGAAACAGTGTGATACGGAGTATCCAAGACTACATCCCCTCCAAAATCAGATATGTTTTAGGAGACTAGCTACAGGTGGTATCAGCATATTGCCATTAGTGGTAAAGAAAAGGGCTCTGTTTGAATTTTTAAATGGGCAGTGTTAATAATGGGGAGGCACTATGACTTCAGAATTTGCGGGACGTACAAATTCATTTATAGTTTAAGTGGTTTTACAAATAGGTACCTAGCAAGAATTTTTAAACGTACCTTGCCAAAGGCTTCTGTAAAGCGAGTGATGTCTGAGAATAATGATAATGCTAGATAATTCTCATGGAGTAATTTCTATTGTGATTTATTCAATCTTTATTAAAATTTTCTGGGTACAAATTTAGCATTCTTTGTGTTTCATCTCTTGCAAATGCACCTGCAAGTGACATGGCAAGTGTTTAGTGTTTTGCCACTTGGTAAGTTGTACAAAAAGATTTAATTTTCCTGATCTTATATAGTCCTCTTGTATCTGTTGCTGAGATGCTATTGTGTAACACACTACTGTAGTAGTTGCGGAATTACATCAAAGATCTTTTCTTCCCATTTGGTAAAAGCAATTTGTCCTCTTACTCCAGTTGATGAAGTTACTCCCATGTTGTAACATATAGAAGAATGCCACCCCATCTATGATGTGTAATAGCACATTGTAAGAGCTAGGTATTTTTCGTCCGTAAATCCCAACACACTTTGCAAACGAGGCAAGTATTATTAGTACTATTTTACAGGTGTGGAAACTGAGGCACAGAGAAAAGCTGACATTAAAGTGTAAATAAAACTTCTATGTTGTAGAGATACTTCCCTCATAATGCTTGCTCTTACTCCTCGTGCGACAGCGCCCCACGATGAGACTCCTGCAGTTCCCTGTGCCTCACAGCTCTTCATTCTTCTCTTCACCATCCCTTGCTTCAATTTATTTTCAGTGAAAGCATGACATAACATGACGTCACATAAATTCTGACTCTTCTAATTGCCTTTGTAGCAATAGTTGTGACCAAGCTGGTAGTATAGAGGTTCAAAGCTCCTTATTGATCAAGGCAGGATGGTTTCTTAACACTGAATTGAAAATCCCATTGTCTTTCAGGCTATTTATATACACATCTGTCATGGGATTTCTGTCACTATCAGCCAGGTTTTTGAAAGGGTAGAGTTTGAGTAGTACTGAGTTTTGAGCAAGGTCTGAAGATTTACTAGCTGCTTAAGAGTCTGCTAGGAGGATGCGCAACTTTAAATGGAAGAAGTCTGTGGTCTTTGCCTGTACTGCTCAAACTGCTTTGCTGTTTTCTTCATCTCAGTTCATCTGGCTAATATTCCAGTTTTCTACTAATTTTTGTTCATCCCCATCTCCCCAGGCTCCTGAGGAGCTTAAAACTTCCTATTAAAGAGAGCCCTCTTTGACATGCGATTAAGTGGTTCTTAATTAGCTGATTAAAGCTTTTAGAGCCACATAAAAGCCTGAATAGTCACCAGTTTTTCCTGTATCTCTCTTAACCCACTAAATTTTGTCAACATGTTAAATGTGTTCAAACCGTATTTAGACCCCCGTATAAATACATTCATCATTAAGGAAAATGTGGCTTTTGCAGTCAAACACTTTTATTTTTACTGCAGAATTATCTAAACCAATATTCTCTTTTTAACAGTGTGCCTTAGTAATTTGGGGTGTTTGTGTGTTGGAATTAAAATTGAGTTGATTTTAGGGTATTTCTACTTTTGCGAGCTGGAGCTTGAGAAGACATACCTGCACTAGCTTTGATTGAGCTAGTACAGTAAGAATAGAGTGCAGCCATTGGGGCACAAGTGATTTGTACCTGGCATTTTGGGCAGGCACATATTTGGGGTGGCTAGCTCCTGCCAGTGCTTGCGATACTATGACAATGCTGTTTAACTCACTAGCTTGAACAGAGCTAGTGCGGGTATGTCTTCTCCCACTCAAAGTGTAGACATAACCTTAGAGTGCTAGTTTGAAATAGTTCTATATTACACTTTGTAAAAAGTGTACTATAAAATATAGTAACCTAGTTTAATGCTGCTTTTTAGGTATTTAGTATCTAATTTACTGTAGTGCCTAGAGGTCCCAACTGAGATGAGACCCATTGTGTTAAATGCTGTACATATACATGGTAAGACCTGAAATCTTATGCTTTATCTGCCCTGTCTGTTTAGATTGTAAAAGAGGAAGTCCTTTTATCCCCATTTGACAGATGGAGAACCGAGGCAAAGACTTGTATATAGAGAGTCTTTGTGAATTTTTTAAATTTTACTTTTCAAACACCTTTAAACAGACATCTGATATACTGTATAAGTAAACTTCACATCCAGTAAATCTCATCTCAAAGATACTGTCAGATTTTTATCTCTATGATTTAAGTATAGGAAATAGCTTTGCTATAAGAGGGAGTGTGTGTACATATTTTGTAGGATGAGAATACAGATCAGAATTGTTTTTATTTTCCAGAAGACAAATCCTAGGATTTCAATTTTCCTTGGCAATACTTTTTTGGAAATCTGCAAGATTAAGCAGTTGGGGCATTTTCTTTGCTGTTCAATTTTTTTCTGACTAAGAAAGATGCGAACTGCAAATGGAAAATATTATATGGACCAGTGGACCTATTAATTGCCCGGTTGGTCTAGTTAGTTTTTTAAGTTAATCTCCTACACATTTATGTTTTCATGTGCTTGTTCTCTTGAGTTCTGTCTTTTTTTCCTTGCTTCACAGCAAGCCAAGTGACTTGAAAAATTAGATCTGTGCATTTGCAATTTCACATAAATGCTTTCACTCAAATGGGCTATCTTGCCAGTTCCTCATGCACAATAAGTTTTTAGCATTAGTAAAAATTGTCTCATTGCCTTATTTCTTTTAGGTGTGTTTTAGCCTTCATCCAGTGGGTGCAAGTTTGAGTCTGAACAACCCCAGGCAAATGGGAATATTTATTTAGAGTAGACGTGTCTCTAGGCGCAGATGTGAGCAAGCTATGGGCATATACTGCTCCACCTCATGAGTCTCCCAGATCATATTGTGCCTCAGATACTCCTCAGACACAATTCCTTCCTTGCTTCCCCCTTCCTTGAGTGCTGCTGGAGGTATGTAGCCCTATACCAGCAGCAAATCATAACCCTTCCCACTCCCAACCCAGCTTAGTTAACGCTGGCTGGTGCATTGGGGAGCAGAGCCAAGGCTCTACTCACTCCTCATCCACCTACTTCCAGGGGGAATAAACAGGCCTGTTTGGTTGTGTACTCCCAGAGCCAAAGTCTATACAGCCAATGCCATGGTGTAAGAAGAGGGTTCTTACTGTTCACCATGTAGCCCAAGTATGGACGTGAATGAGTTACCCACAAGTGATTAGGGTTAAATGATAAAAATGTAGCATTGAGGAGCTGATCTTTCTTTTTCCAAGAAGGTTCGAAAAGCAGGGGAAAAAATGATTTACATTGGCCTGCTGAATAATAATATCATGGCTAGAGGTGTTAAAATGAGGCATTTAGAACATGTATTATTTATGTCGGATATACATGTGGATACAAAAATTTTGCATTTGATTGCCTAAATTGGAGACTACAAACCAAAAATCAGCCTTCTCAATGCTTTTGAAGTGCTCCTTAATTCTACATGTATATCTGCCTTATCAGATATTCTTTCCTTTTCTCTGATTCCTTATTTCCTGACTAGCAGGTTGTCCTCTCCCCTCACTACACTTTGCTATATCGTTACTGTTACCTCATATGCTGGAATTATATCTGTAGGCTTGGCAAAATTTGATGTTGATTTTTTAAAATTTCAATGGATATTATCAATGTTTGTTTTAAAGCACTTTTTTCTCTTTTTATTGATTTAAAGTTGTCATAAACAGATAGTTAAGGGTTAAGGTCTGTTTTACCTGTAAAGGGTTAACATGTAGTACCTGGTGACCACCTGACCAAAGGACCAATCAGAGATGAGATAATTTCAAATCTCTGTGGAGGGAAGCCTTTGTCTGTGTGAGAACTGGTTTTGGATTTAACAGAGGACAGTCATGTCCCCAAGTTCTCCTGGAGTAGTTTCTACTAATTAATAGTGAGTATTAATTAGAAAGGCGAATTAGTCTTATGATTTGATTTCTATATTGGCAATTGTGTGTTTGCTAAAGGAAATGCTTTATTCCTGTTTGCTGATATTGCTTTTACTGAGAAAAGGGGGAGAGGGGATTCTCTCCAGAGATTGATAAGGTTATACCCTATGAGTGTCCAGCTTGGGCTCATAGTGATTCTGTATTTTTCTTTTTATTCTTTAATAAATTCTTTTCTTTTCTTTGGACTTGGTTAATTCCTTCCCTTGGGGAAATTCAGGGGAAGGGGAGGGGGAAGTGGGCTGCTTCCCTGTGTGTGTGAGATTCAAGGCGTTTGAATCCAGGCACCTCTGTCTCCAGAGCAGGCTGGAGAGAGGGAGGAGGGGGGAGGTTCCTCCTCTGTGAATTGATCTGTGTTCCCAAGGGGGGAAACAGGGGTGTCCCGGCCCACGGAATTGACCGGGTGGTGGCAGCCGAAGGGGAGACCTACCCTAGGATTTTGGGGTGGGGGGAAGACATGCGGGTCCTCACTTTGAAACCGCCCAGTTTCAAGTGAGGGTAGACTCCTGACAAAAGTTTTCACAGTTGTGGGAAATGATAGGGGTCAGACAAAATTATTTAATGACAGTAGATGTTGAGATTCAGAAAATGAAAGCTTTATTACTCTTAAAACACAAATTGTCAGCACCACATGCCAGAGTATACAAAGTAAATATCCTTAAATCAAACTCAAAGGCGTTCTCAAGCAGCATTTTTCTTCGTTTGCCTATCTGTAAATTTCAATTATTATCAGTGGAAATTTTTTGTTTTGTTATGTACAGTGAAATCAACATTTAACGATTTTTAAAAAAATTGAATCTTTCCAAGCCTCGGTCTCCATGACAGAGAAATATTCTCAGTCCCTGTTGTGCACTACCCCGAGGCTGAGCACTTGTTTAACTTGAGGCCAATATCAAGCTCCACCTGCTGTGGTCAGCCATGTCACCATCATCCCTCAATAACAAACATCCTGGAAATGTTACATGAATATCCCGTTCGACTGACAGCAGCCAATGGACTCCCAATGGCCAAGAGTTTAGTAGTGTCGCCCCATCAAACTCTAATGCTAAAGGTCATCAGCTGCTGTTGAAGAGCTCTTTGATTTTGTGGTCCCACAAAATCCAGCACTGAAGGTCCTGAGGGGTCAGCTGCACTATCCTATGCAGCCTCACTCTTCGTATTGGTTTAAGCATCAGGTTTAAGGTGCCTTCGAGGGTCTCTGTTCTCCAGCACAGTGATCCTTCCAGTATTAAATTTAGGTTCTCTTTAGCGTTGAGTGTTTTCACCATCCGTCAGTACTTAGATAAGTAGCTGATAGACTTTTTGCCTCAAAGGATACATCTGGCTTTTGTAGACCTAAATTAACCTTGAAAAGTGCACTTTCATTCATTCATTCAAGAAGAGGCATTATTGGAGCACTTCTGGACTCTGGATTAGCAAGAGCAGTACATCTATCTTATCTAAAAAAGATAGAATCCTGAAGTTAGAGGCTCCATCAACAAAGAATAAGAGGCTAAAGTTAAGGTTGAGGAGCCCTTTAGGCTTTAGTTAAGGTCGAGGAGCCCTTTGTTTAAAAGGAGACTCTTCTACGTACTCTAAACTTGGCATGCTTACATGGATCACCTCAAAATGTGGTATGCCTTGGTGAGGGTGATCTACATTTGGAATTATTTGAGCAAAAGGTCCCCAGTATACAGGCTCTTGCCCTCTCATCCCCCAAAAAGCTTTTCTCAGGGTTGATTTTACATACACCTTTTTCTGTGCACACCCAGGGGTGCCTAAGGGGTTTCAGTCACTCAGCACTTACCCCAGTTAGTGCATGGCAACCACTGACCTCTTGGGAAGGCAACACTGAAGATGTTGTTCAACAAAGTGTTAGGTTTGAGACTAAGGTTTATGCACCAAACTGATCGTACTGCACACATGTAGACAAAGTATGCAAGAGGGTTGCTCCCCAGCCCATTTTCACATGACCTGGGTGGGTCAAGGGGCTGTGCTGTGGCCATTGAACCATAGTAACATCCAAGCATTATATGTTCAGAACCCATCCTTGGGAGAAATCTGAAAATGAAATGTCTGCATGTTGCTACAATTAGCCTTTGTCAAAGGGTTGGTTTTTGTTTTGGGAGGAAGTGGGCAGGGAAATGTAATCTGAATACAGCAGAAAATTCAGAAATTCCTCAAGGTATATTCAAAAAGAAAATAAATTACACATGCAAATACTTGCTGGGGGAAGGGGAGAAGAGTGGAGTGCATAGGATGGGCTGTGGGGCATAGGTCAAGGGATGGGACACTGGGAGTTGGTGTCAGGGTGAGTAGAAGGTATTAGGGAGGTGGGGAGCTGTCAAGCCCCCATTCCCTCCTGTGTCTGTGCTAGGGTCATAGAATATCAGGGTTGGAAGGGACCTCAGGAGGTCATCTAGTCCACCCCCCTGCTCAAAGCAGGACCAATCCCCAGACAGATTTTTATCCCAGTTCCCTAAATGCCCCCCTCAAGGATTGAACTCACAACCCTCGGTTTAGCAGGCCAATGCTCAAACCACTGAGCTATCCCTCCCCCCACTGAAGTGGGTCTGAGACCCTCTTCTTGCTCCCCATGTGTGTGCCAGGATCTTGGGAGGCCCTGAAGGTAACACAGATTTAAACCGTAGAGTACCAGGAAATACAAAGTTAAGGTACACCCCATCCCTGTGTGGAGTCGGGGAGCTGTTGGGGATGGAGTGGTGTGGAGAGAAGGTGGACTGAGCAGGCCAAGGGTTTGGAAGAGGAGCCTTGACCAAAGCAGGAGCATAAGGAGTCTTGGGTGGGGGAAGCATAAGAGGTTTGCAGGGCTCCATGTACAGCTTGGGCTACAAAAATCAAGGAAGCGGGCAACCCTCCAATAATCTGCCTGAGGTGTATGCAGCAGCAGGGTGTGCCAGACTTGTTATGTTCTAATAGCTTCTGAAGTGCTACGACTTAATGGGTCAGGAATGGGAGGGTGAGCTGGGAATGGTGGTAGGGGAGCCTGTATGTTGTGGGAGACGGGGAGTGGAAAAGGAGAGAGAGAGACACGAGTCTTTGCTCATGTGCTTAGTTACTATATCTGCCATGTAATGAAACTATCAAATTCTTGATTTCTCTCACTGTCCCTGTTAGCAACTATACATGCAAAACATTTCAAAGCATGACCATTATCCCTACTCTACTATAGCAAAGTCTATAGACGGGGGTATTTACAATTTCACATAACCGTGTTGGGCCTAGTGAGAGAAAAGTGGACTGGGACTCAGAAAACCAGGGCTCTGTTCCCAACTCTTACTGACCTGCAAGGTGACCTTGGCCTAGTTGCATCACCTCTCAGTGCCTCAGGTTTCCCATCTGTACCTTGAGGATAACGATGTTTCCCTCTTTGGTAAAGTGCTTGAGATAATTCACTGACACAAACCCCTCGTTAATGCAGATTTAAGGTTGTAATCTGTGCCCTTCCGGAGCGTTGAGTTCAGCAAAACTCAAACTTGTGATAACCAGGTAATGAAGAGTTCAGCTATGCGTCCATGCGAACTTACCTGTGCCCGCTTTGAACAATGCCGCTGTGCGCTCAGAACATCCGTACTCACACTCTGGCTTTGCACTGTACAAGAGCCACCCACACCTGCCCTACTTCACTGTAGCCTGCTCCACAGAAAACATCTGCTAAATTTTACAGCCTCTTCAGCCCCTTCACTATTATACACAAGTTGCCACCTTACACGATCCTTTCACTTACCCTTCACTAAATTCACAGACCACACTCATATCCCAACCTAACTTCTGACATTTCCCATCCATGGCCAGAAGACCCAGGTCCTGCTGCTGACACAACCTACACAAGGCAATGCTGAAATGAGGCTTACTGGCTCTCTCAAGATACATGTGCACCTCTTTCTTTTGATCTCTCACACGCAAGTCAGGGAGAAGGGCTCACACACCCCTTGGAGAGGCCTGGCCTTTAGATCGCCTCATATCACAATCACAGCTCTGCTAAACTGCTCCAGCTAATCCCTCCGCTGTTCAGTACGGTTACACCTAACAGAGTAAATGCAGCTGGAGTGCAAGCAAATAATTCCCAGAAGCTATTGCCAACTCTAGGGAGAGAGAATTAAGATTGCATGGAGATGTACCTTAACTCTGTTTCCTGGTTTTCAGAAGGTTGAGTTTTGCTGAATTCTATGTTCTGGAAAGGCACAAGATGCCATTGGGCAATCTTAACTCTATTAATTACTATTTTTTGTCAATGAATATAATTAATGTCAGTCAGCATGGTTTCATGGAAGATAGCTCTTGTAATCCTGTCCAAAAAAAGACAACGGGTTTGTTTTACAGGTCTAGTTGATGAAGGCAACTGTGTTGATATAGTATACTTGGATTTCTCCCAGGCTTTTACTTGCGACCACATGACTTTTTTTTTTTTAAGTGGATTATATAGAATTAACAGAACACACGCTAGATGGATTAAAAACTGGATCATAGACAGATCTCAAAATGTAGTTTGAGCAGGGCTGTTTCCAGCAGGGTCCCCAAAGAATCAGTTCTTGGTCCTACTCTGTTAAATATTTTTATTAGTGATCTAGACAATGATATAAAATCTTAGCTGGTGAAGTTTGTAGATGACACAGATTGGTGGGACAGGTTACTGTTGTAGAGCAATCTGAATCACGTGGCTAAATAGTCACAATCCCAACAATGTGTTCTAATACAGTCTAATCAAGGTAATAGATCTGGGAATTAAGAACACAGGTTATCTACAGCAGTGGTTCTTCCGGGGGGGTACATCAACTCACCTAGATATTTGCCTAGTTTTACAACAAGCTACATAAACAGCACCAGCGAAGTCTGTACAAAGAAAATTTCATACGACTTGTTTATACTACTTTATATACTATACACTGACATGTAAGTAGAATATTTATATTTCAATTGATTTATTTTATAATTATATGGTAAAAACGAGAACATAAGCAGTTTTTCAGTAATAGTGTGCTGTGATAGTTTTGTATTTTTAGGTCTGATTTTGTAAGCAATTAATTTTTAATTGAGGTGAAACTTGGGGGTACACAAAACAAATCAGACTCCTGAAGTAGTGTTGAAAGGTTGAGAACCACACATCTGCAGGATGAGAGATTGTCTTGGACTGTCTTGGAAAGCGGTAACTTAGAGGGATTTAGGGCTCATTGATGATCGACTCAATGTGCTCTCTCAGTGCAATGCTGGGGCAAATAGATTTTATGGTAAGAAAACCCACAATACTTTCCTCTGAAGCATCAGATTGATCTAAACTAGAAATGGGACACCGGGCAGGGTGGACCACTTCTGAGGTAATACAGAGACTCCTTTCTAGATACCCGGCTGGTATATCTTGCTCACATGATTGGCAGAAACCTTGCCGGGGGTGGATAAGGTAGATGAGGTGTGGTTTGCCTACTCAGATCATCTGGGCATATCTCACCTAATTATTTCCTGCTGTTATAGGGGCCACAGGCTTTGGCACATTTAACAAAATCTACAGCCTATGTTTATTCAATGTTACAGTTGCACAATTAAAAGAAAAATATATCTCACAAAATAGTCAGGATGTGTAACATGGCCCAGTTGTGCATTTTCTAACATTATTGTACTTTGTTTGACTTTAACATTTACGCCAACATCCCTTATTTTTTGTCACCTTGCAATATCAAGCTTATGCAACGTATGCACTGGTAAAAGGTGAACTTAAAATGCTCTTTGAAACACAAAATTCCTAATTGTCATAAAACCCCAATTAAATACAATGTGAAGACTGAAAGAGTGCAAATGAAAACACTGTGTAATAAGGCATATAGTTGTTCTTTCACTTAATTGCCAAGACCTGAGTTGAAGCCCCCAGGATTCTTTTGCAATGATGAATGACATCACTATCACTATATGAAATAAAAAAACATACAAACTGATATAAATTAAACATTTTTAAAAGCTAGGTTCAGCCTTCTGGTGTAAAGATGATTTTAATACATATGCTAATATTTATTTCTCTTTTTGGATCTGTTTGAAGGAACCATCTTACAGCAGCTTGATTTAAATATGGCCCTAATTTAAAGAGAAGCCAACGCCTACCCTGATGATGCATGACAAAGCAGGAACAGCATGGTAGTATTTAATGGGCTCCCAGGACTAGGCTGAAGTATGACCAATTATCTTTTAATCTGTAGCATTTGTAATGCACCAGCTCCCAGCACATTAGAAATACAGGAGAGCTAGGGGCTGGCAATATTGTGAAAATAGGGTGTCTTAGCAAAAACCCGTCCAGAATCTTTGACCAGAGAGTCTCTCTGTTAGCAAGTTGTACATACTAAAGAGCAATGAAAAAAGAAGAGGTGCATTTAGGTTAGAATGATCATACAGCTTTGATTTCATTGTTTTTCTTGGTTAAGGTTAATAATACAAGGATCTTTCTTTTTATGCCGAATCATGTAACTATGCTGAGGTGCTTCCACGTATGGACTAAACTTGGATTTCCTCCTAGATACAGGCTTTACATGGCAACATATGGCTATCTTGAAAAGATAATGCTACAATATGACAGCTGTTTTTTTACCTCTTTAGCTCTGCTTTTTCTATTACTCTTTACCTTGTAACATGGCATAACTGAGTCACTTCATTCTCAGGGCCATGCTTCCCACCATGAGCTCTTACATTTCCTCTTAAGATCTAGGGCATGTAAGGTGGAAGGAAGAGGAACAGCTGTAGTAGCTATTATTCCTACAAAGGGTGAGGCAGGTACAGTGCCCCTGGGGAGTGCTAGTGAGACCAGGCTTGCTAACACTGGTTATTGTACCTGTTCCACAGCTGCAGGCTTTTTCTCCTCTAACTACTGTCCTGCAGCTATAAGGTGGTGTGGGGAAGAGGCAGATGTCACGGCCATACTCAGACATGCCCATGGTTCACTGCAGGTACAACTATCCAAATTATGGCTGGTGAATTATGTGGGGGAAAAGAGGTTTCCTGCGTGCCCCGTAGCATGACTAATAACCTTAATTTCTCTTTATGTTGGCAGATTTGTCACCTGTGACATACAATAGCAAACCGAATAAGAGAAACACCAAAATTTGAGTTGATGCCTATAATAGAAAGCAATTGTAGCTGGCTGCGGGAGCCTTATGCGCATGCGTGTTTTCTGTCACAGTGGTGGTCTTGTTAACAGACATCTTATAGTGCATCATATACATCAAAATATGACACTGTTCTGTTTGAATTGTGTTTGAATTCTGTTAGCTGGATGATTTGCTAATGGAATACCGAACGGGGAGAAAATAGCATTTACAATAAACCCTTGGTCTTGGTTTGATTAGTACTTCTGACCTACTACACTGAAAGTCTCTGTCTTTTATAGTCTGTAGTAGGATTTTTGTACCTAAACTATATATATTTTATACTTGCTAGCATATGTTGGTGAATTCAAGTGCAGACCTTGTGTGCCTGTTTTATCGGTATATTTGTTTGTATTTAACTTGTAATAATCTGTTAGAACTTTCCATTTGGAATCAACATGCTTTTTCTTCCCTGGTGGTGTGATTGCAATTAAACGTTACAAAGCCAAATTCTGGCTGTTGTGATAGATATCAGTGTATGAGCAGCAAAACATTTAACAAGGGCTGTGGTTTATTTAACCTATCATTCGGTTGTAAACTCTCTTACTTTGCATGTTGAATGTAGCAGCTTGTGATTCTGAATCCAGCTGCCTTTGACGCAATTCTTGAATCTTTTCTGTGTTTTTCTTAGCTGAAATTGCATATTAGTAAGAAGGTGGAAAAACTCTCCAGCTAATGCATCCAGTTAGTTAAGAATCAAGTCACACATTTTATTTACTTAAACCATCTGTGCTTGTTTTACCAGTAATATATTCGGTCTGCGCCCTGTGGACTACGCAGAAACTGCAAAGATGAAGTCTGTGCTAATGCTACCAGTGAAGAACGAATCATATTCATTTAGTCAATGCTCAGAAGTAAGTGTTTCTAAAAATCAAATCCATCTTGTAAGCCCTGAACACTTTGGACCTAGGGTAACTAGGGCATCTGGCTTTACAGACAGGTTAAAAATGGGCAGGGAAAAATAGTACCAGTCAAATTGGTAAAACTTTCCAACATTCCCAAGAAGACTTCTGTAACAAAAATGATATATCCAGAATGGAGTCTGAAGATTTTTATATGCAAGACTCTGGGGTTATCTCCATAACTCAGAATGGTTCCCAAAATATTGACAAACTTTATTCCACATCTTGTGTTGTCCGCCTCTGTTGTTGTATACGCACATCCAGTAAAAAGATGCACCTATTCTTTGCTCTAAATGCTTTTACATACTGGAATAGCCTATTATATTTTTTAAGTATCTCCGTTCACCCAGTAATTAAGATGCTTTCAACTGCTGGGTTATTACACCTCTTTACAGTCTTCTGCCAGAGACCTCTCAGTTTCTCGCAGCTGGAGAAAACAAATTGGCCTCACAGTGAGCCTTAACAATCACAAATGTAAGACTGTGCATGGGCGGTGGTCTTATTTACACAAATGCCCCTTTTCCCTGCTAGAGGAATATATAGAGGCTTTGGTGTAAATGAAAATCAGACCTTACATACGTAGTTCTCTATGTACCCATAAAATGTAATCAAAATATTTACTTTTCATTGTTTAGAATGCCCTGCAAGACCTTTGGGGGTGGTGCCTCTTTGGACAAACTGACTTTGTGGCTGTCATTGATATTGTCTTTGTAGAACAGTTTCAACTCTTAGTGCCTCATTACAGTAAAATTTGTGTACCATTTGTAAGCTAATGTACGAACATTTATTCATATGTTTTATGTCTTGTGTGCATACAGTGGAATCGCATCATAGGCACATTTAACTTACGCGTTTTTCACTATACGTGCTTGGCAAAACAAAAACAAAGAGAAAAATAACAATTTAAATACTGTACCTGTAGCGTGGGCGATTCCGCCCGTCATTCCACTCAACGAGCGTTTGACTATACGTGATTTTCGCCTTATGCGCTGACTTCAGAACCTAACCCCCGTGTAAGATGCAACTCCCCTGTATATAAAAACATATCATGGTAGCACACAGAGGACCCGGGGGGGTCGGTGCGGGGAGGAGCTGTGTTGTGCTAGGCACTATAAACTAAGGGTGATTTTAAAATCTTTACCCTTTAACGCCCCAGTTTAAACCATTCAGAACACATTGCTTTAAAATGTTCTTCAGTTGATTAATGCTCAGTAATTGCTATTAGTAGGGCGGAAAAATCGGTTCTCTAAATTTGAAAGTATCAGCTTTCACTGTGTGGTGAGTTTCTTGTCACATTACTGTGACCTGTGGAAGTTAGGCATGTACTGCAATTCCCAAACAGAACACGCTGCATCTTCATCAGTCCGTTTGCTGAAAGCGGTTACTGATTCCAAAAGGTCCCCAAGACCGAACTTTTAGTTAATTGAAAATTGCTTTGGTACGTTACATAAATTAAAGTATCTGCAATGCCTTCTAGAGCTAGTTTGTTACATATAGATTTATGTATGTGTCCTGTAAGATGCCATGAATTATTCATTTCAAAGGTTTATTCTTTATTAAATAGATTAGTTGTTTTCTTTAAGTTCCCAAACATTCAGTTTAGGAAGGACCTAGCACTTTTTCCTCTTGTCGTCACACAGCAAGCAAGCCCAGGCCGCCCTAGAGAAGGACCTGTTGCTCTACTGGGAAGCAGCCTCAATTCAGAGCAACAAAAATCACTGAGCAAACTCGCAGCAGTTCTGAAGGCTAGAAAATGTGTTGAGTTTAACAGCACAGGTAAGTAAGCCCACATTGGAATGTCTCTTAGATATGTTTTAATGCTCACTTTGTACAAGGGTTATATATTTTAGCTATCGAGATGTTTACTGCATAATGTTTTGTAGATTGAAATAAAACTTCAGGTTCCAAGAATGATATAGTATTTATGCCTCTAATAGGACTGAAGCAATATAAAGTTTCACATCTATTAGCCCACAGCCTATGGGTACTCTTTCTGAAGAGAGAGAAGCCTCTGCTGCAAGAGAAGATGTGAGCTTGCTGGCAGCAAAAATGAGTTGGTTAGAAACTTATCCTTTAAAAGGAACCAACCACCAGGATTCTAACTCTGAGTTCCCAGCTTTCTAGTGCAAGACAGGCAGAATTCACTAAACTCTTACAACTACATTGCTAGCAGGGTACCATGCCATTGAGGTGGTAGTGTAGCCCTCCTCAGCTTACCTGCTGCTCTTGGAACCTTCCACTCAGTTCCTTTTGGTGAAGGTGCTGCCTGCAGGAGCTCTGTGTGACTGTCAGTCACTGGCTTGGCTGTTTTCATCCTTGTCTTTGAACATCTGATATCCTTCTCCAATACCAGTCCTTCCCTTCTAGTTAGAACCATGAACAACATTTCTGTTTGTGGAGCTGTTTGCCTTGGGTGCTTGTTGCCTAGTGTCTTGTCTCTGGGTTTTTTTGGTTTTTTGGTTTTTCTGTTGCATTTCAGCACCAGTGTGGCTGGTGTTTTGCCACTTACTTTACACTTGGGCAGCAATTTTTGGGTAGCATATTGATGCCAGCCTTTGCTTCTGTGCTGGTGTTATGGACACTTAGCACCCTGTTATTGCTCCTGTCGTTCTGATGCCTCAGCACTATAGCTCTGTTTGCCATGCTTCGGCACCTGTCTTGGTGCTCCCGGGCTGGGGCCTGGGGAGTTCTGCACTTGTTCTGATTCCTCAGCTCCTTGCATTTCTGGCACTTTGCTGAATCTTTTCATCTTCTGTTTTTTTTCTTTTTTGTTTTTGCATCATTTCTGTTACATGACATCTAACAGCACATAAGGTAGCAAATATGGTTCTCTTCCTTGGACTTTACTTCAAGTCTGCACACCCAGGGAAACTCCTATCAATCTGCATGAAGCCAGCCTGGTAAACCTGCTGGCTTAGGACTCTGTTTTTGTCTTGTTTGTGTTGGTGCTACCTGCATTGGTGCAAATCGAGCTCCCCTCTCCTGAGCCCATCATTAGTGGGATGGCCTCATCAGAGTGCTTGAAACCACCACCTTCAAAGCTGAGGCCACAGTTGGGGCTCCTCTGTTTGGAGTCACTGGGTATCCAGGACTAGCTTCAGATACTTGGGCTGCTGAAAAGTAGTGGTGAGGAGGGCTCAAGAAGGAGCCAGCAGCATCTCAGCATGCTGTTGTTAAAGTCTCTAACTCCAGGCAGCTGATGTTACTCTCCTTTCTCATTTCAAAGGAGAAAAAAAATTCTTAACATTTTTGGTTGTGGCCCTAGAGTTGCTACCTGTTGCACTTTTACTTCTTTACTTGAGACATCTCTTGAGCTTTATTACACTTTTGGAGTGAGAATCCTACACAGGTGGTATCTTGAGAGAACGGCAACTTACTGATCTGCAAAAATAATGAGGAGTCCTTGTGAAACCTTAGAGACTAACACATTTATTTGGGCATAAGCTTTTGTGGGCTAGAATCCACTTCATCAGAAGCATGGAGTGGAAAATACAGTAGCAGGTATAAATACACAGCACATGTAAAGATGGGAGTTGCCTTACCAAGTGGGAGGTCAGTCTAACAAGACAATTCAATTAACAGTAGGATACCAAGGGAGGAAAAATCACTTTTGTAGTGGTAATGAGACTGGCCGATAGTATTGTGATGAGTTCTTTTACCTGCCATCTAGCCTCAGAGTTTCAAGTTCATCTTTACAAATGAATAGTTACATTTGTTGGGTGGTTTTTTTTGTTAAGGCATTCTCTTAATCCCTTTTATTGATCGGCTTATTCCTCTTGAGAGTTTTGCCACCCATGCAGTGTAGAACTGATTGAAAGATTCTCAGGCTGTGGTTAAACTGATCATGTGTAATGGAAATGCTTAGAAGGGGCCTAACTCATGCTCCACCTAACTACTGTTGCATGTAGGGCCTGAAAATCTCAAGCTGAGGAAATTCCACCAGTCTTGCATTAAGGTACTAACACCCAGTAGTGAGAATCCTATTGCAGTTATGCCTTTGGAGGAGAAGCAGGTTTATAGATCAGTAATGCTTCCTTCTCTTATAAACTACAAGGCTATACTTACAACAACTAAAAGGTGTCTTTTCACAGCAGATAGAAATGTTGTGGGTTTTCAGGTATAACACCCACTTGCACAAGTTTATAAAGAGAAGATTTTAATTGCAGCAAATGAAAACAGATTTTGAGTTTGGGGAAGAATGTCTGCTTATAAATGGGGAGGAAATAGTTTGTAAATTGAACGTGACTGGATTTGTAACAAGTCTTATAGATCTGGTTATTTTAGGTTTGTAGGCTTTCTTTACATGTGTAACTTTTTTTCCTCTAGTGACTCACGTCATTATCCCTGATGATCCAATGCGAAGTACTATCAAAGGGATGCTGGCCATTCTGGCTGGATGTTGGGTCCTGAAATTTGAGTGTAAGTATTGAAATAGATGGAATGTTTATTTTTCAAACAAATGTATAGTTTGACTTGAGGATTAATATTACCTGAGAACTTTCCATTCCTGTTTCAGAAACTTGCTTCAAATATGGATATTGGCTTAATCTAAACTATGGGGCTTTTAAAATTTTGAGTGGCAAGAATTTGATTAAATGTAATTACTCCATCTGTGGAAAATGTGTAATGCATTTTTGTTAATCAGATACCAGAGAGATAGTCATCCCCCAAATGTAAGGAGGGGATGAATTTGTTTACCGCTCAGCATATTAGCAATAGAGCTGGAATGTTCAAGGTAAATGTTCCGATGCATGTGTTTAGTATTAAGTTTAAACATTTTAAATGGCTGTCGAGAAGGGCTGATTTGGTATAGTAGAATAAGACTGCCTGATCGGGAGAAATGACAGGATGGCTAGTTACCAGCAAAACCCAGTCAAGCTTATGGCCTCATGCTTGTATTCCTTATGCTTTTCATAGCTCCCACAGAAGTCAATGGAAAATTTTGGTTGCTTTAGGGTTACGGGGTCAGTGTTTGTTAATAATGTATAAAGCAGTAGTTATACTATCTAATACACCTCTGCATTCAAGGACTTATATGTTCCATCTAACAAAACAGTAACTTAAATGAAAGGGCAGATGAACAAATATCTATATAGTATACAACTGAAGGCATTTTTTAAGTCTTCCCTTACACAGTTAATCAATAGTTATTTTACAGCATGTTCCTTTCTTAACAGTTGTTCTCTGTATATCTTGAGGGCTGACTTTATTAATTCCCCTTCTAATTTATTTCTCTAACACTTTGTTCTCTTCTTATATTGTGAAAGCCCTTCTTGTTCCCCTTGACTTCTCTGGGGCAGGAATCTAGACCCAGTCCTTTATTCTGGTGTGTTTTTAATTTATAATTAACTCATGTGCAGTTTGTCTATCAATGGAGAATTCATAGAGAGCTTTCTTCAAGTGGTTTCAGGAGTGTCTTGGATGATTAAACATTGGATATGAAAACTCATCTTTACTCAATAGGGACTCGTCAAATAACTTAGCTGCCTAAATTTTTCAAACGGACTATTGATTTTGGGTGCCCAGCTTAAAGGGGCCTGATTTTTTCCCAAAATGCTGAGCATGAGGCCCTTTTAAGGTGTCCCAAGTTGGGCAGCCAAAATCACTAGTCACTTTGGAAAACATGGGCCATCTGCTTCTAATGTCCATGTAACTTCCTAACATCCACTTGATTTCTTCTCTGTTCTTTTCAAATGGCACATTGGTTAAATTCCCCTTGGATACTTTTGATATTACTTAATTAAAACAGCTTACGTTCATCCCCCTTATCTATAGGTAATTCAAAAAGAAAAGTCTTCAAGAAGTCTTGGTACTGCGATCTGTCACAAGTATGAATAGCTTCTCATTGACTCCCCCTGACATGTTGATAAATGCCCAAACCTACAGGTTGATTTGGGTATCCAGGACTAGCTTCAGATACTTGGGCTGCTGAAAAGTAGTGGGGAATTGTGGGACAGTTATGGTATTCTGGCTGTCTAGCTGCTTAGAGGTTACACATGGGCAGGAAGATAAAACCTCTCTTTGGCTGTGGGTAACACTTTTCTGAGGGGTTAGGAGCCAGGCCTGGGTTTGCACAGAGTGCATATGGGGTGTCTTCAATAATTAGAATTCTGTTTCACTGAGAATATTTAAATCTAACGTTGCTGTGGTAGATCTTGACTTTATCAGAGCTATATACAGGCTGTTCAGGAGGCTTGCTAATTTTCCAGTTTAAGTATCCTCCTCTTCTCCATCTCAGTATTTTACTAGTCAAACAGTATAGAAACTAATACATAATGATGTCACCAGTACAGGATTATCTCTCTCTGCAATTGAGCACTAGGGAGAAGATGGATTTTTCTTGCAGAGGTGAGATGGAACATTTGTGAGAGAACTTAGTTGTTTTTTAACTTTAGAAGCGTAACAGAAAAAAGTAAATGCAGTCTGTACAGAAATCTTTATTCCATGGACACTTCTTTGTTTTCTGTTGAGCTTTATTTAATGTGGTGTTAAAGTACCGATTAGTATACTCCTGGGTGCTAATGCTTATACCTTAGTAAGCAACATACTTTTAAAAAGCAAGTGCTTCTCCTCCCTACTGGGAAATGTTAGTAATAACTCACAGAGTCTGATGCAGCTAAGTGCCTATCATTAACAACACCATTCCATCTGCTCCCACCAGTTTGTTGTTGGTCTTCTTCAGAGTCATTACAAGTTAAAGATTGTTATAACAAATAATTGGATGCCTGCTGATGAAACATTTGTCTAGGAAAAAGGGTTTTACTTTGCTCTGCTTTTCGTACTCTCTCCTTATTTATCATTGCTTTGGGGGCTTCTGTTTAGTAATTGGTTACATCCACTTAGATGAGACATTAAAAATAAACTTTTTAAAAGTGTGCCCTTACTCTGGTGTATTTCTCTTGACCCTGTATCTTTATCAAAGCCATTACAAATAAATTAGACATAAGAAATGTTCGTTTGCTTAAATTTTTAAGCCAGGAATTCAAACTTGGGGTCCACTTCTTTCTATTAACCCAGTGAGTTTTGATCCAGTATTTCACTTGTGAAAATATTCACATTGTGGCACATGTTAAAATTGTTCTCCAAGTATGTTCTTTAAATGAAATTTACATTTATGGCCTAGACAGTTTGTTCATGTCACAAAAGACACCTGCTTTATACTTTGCAAAAAAATATTTTAATAAAAATATGTATTTTTCTGTATGAACGCCTCCATTACAGCAGCTTTTCATATCTTTGTGTAATAAAAGCAATCTCCTTTCTCATCTGCTTGAATCATTGTATATCATCAGGCCGTATTTGAGATTGTATATTTATTTTAGAATTATGTGTAATCTCCCTATATATTTGCTTACTAACGAGCTGAATTTGGAACATTCTGGTGGAAGTGCACTACTCTTATTTGGGCTAGGCACAAGGCCTGCTACTAGTATAGATGGTGCAGAAACCTCAACAGCTATTGGAATTCCCTTTTGGCTCTCACTGGAGGCTGATGATGTAAGAGTGGTAATACTGCAAAAAGGTACCTTCAGAGAGGAAAGATTTCATAGTACCTATTGCCAGTTGCTTATTGTCTATACATTTTATATATACTTAACACACTGTTGGCAATATCTCAATTTTCAGAGCAGCATAAAAATCAATTGAGACACCATTGTCATCCTGCTCCTTGCCCTTGGCCATATCTTTCATTGCTTTCATTATTTTATTGCCTTCATTATTTCTGGGACTATAATAGAATGGGAAGTAGCATATCATCATCCTCCAGCAAGTATGTTGAGATTAAGTTTCAAGTATTACTGAATTTAATCTGTTTTTTCCTAAATCAGAGTACGGTTTAAAAAAAAAAAAAAAGCTTGACTATTTTTCATTCCCCATTTAAATAGATGACAATCCTGATACATGTTCTTGTTATAATGGATACTATGAGTGTCAGAATAAATGCATTCAAGAAACACTGTCATGTCAATGCACACATCAGGAATATGTAGTTTTAACTACACCACTCCAATCTCTACCTTGCTTCACAAAAATATGTAATTTTAAGGAGTTTGTAAAACTAATAATGAAAAATGGTTTCAGAAACCTTTGTATATTTTTCAGTTTGGAATCTGATCTCATGTGTTTCTTCTAAGGTACTCTGGATACTAGTAAGACTACTATGCTTAAGGCACAGGCCAACAGCTTTGTCAGATTCTGTTAACTGCAAAGGCTGCTTTCGGTCCAGAATTCCTACTTTCTTTCCCCAATCAATTCACCTAATTAGTTTTTGCTCTATCTGCATAGAGACCCCTATATTTCCATTTCCAGCATCCCCATCTACAGGTAAGTGAACATTTGCCATTGCTGCCACAGCTAGACCCTGGGCCCTTTGATACTAATATGGCTGTTCAATAGCAACAATAAAGATAAAACATCACTTAATCTTTTAGAAAGTTTTTTTAGGATGGTAGTATTCTAAAAGATTTAGGAACAAAATCTGTGCTTAGTTGTACCTAATGTAAATCCTGCATAACTCCATTATGGTCAGTGCAGTAATTTAGGGCTTATACCACTATAACAGTGAGTGAATACAACCGTACTCGTGTAAATAGCCATGGCTAATGCAAATAGCTTCACTAAAATCAATAGCATTGCTCAGGTGAGTAAGGATTAGAGGATTGTGTCCTCATCTTGTGAAATTTACAAATTGCAGTTTCTTAATTTCCATGGCCTGGGAGCTATATGAATATGACAGGGTAGTAATAAAGGTAAATTAGTGCCAGCATTCAGGCAGATGGTGCATTGGGAATTTGTGTTGTGTGCCCCAAATGTGTTGTGGGAAGACTAGAGGCAGAAATGGTTCAGGGTAAGCAAGAGGAACGGTGTGAGCAGCAGCTCCTGTATGAAAGAAGTCAGTCCCCTCATTTCCCAAATGTGGCGACGTTAACGCACAAGCTTACAACTTCTAATATTTAATGTTTATACTGCAATAGTGCCTGGACACCTGCTCAGGACCCCATATGCTAGACACTGTGTACACACAAACAAAAGAGTCTGTGCCACAGAGAGCTTAAAATTGAAATGGGGGGGGGTATTAAAAGGACCACTTTTTGAATGGTATGGATTTATATCTTTAAACACTGGTTATCTCTAAGATGAACAATTTAAAAAACCTTTTTTTTTTTAATAAGAGCAGTCGCGCTTCAACTTGATCCTTCATCAGACAGATATTGAACATGAATTACTAAGGAATGCACACCCTGGTGTGGGGTCCTGTACCCCCCGAGTATGAGTCCAATCCCGTTGAAGTGTGAGGAAATACATATTTTTGTTGGTATTGCTACTGTTTTGGGGTAGCTGATCCAACAAACTTTAGTCACAGCAGTTACGGTCATCAGTTTAATGACAAGGATGTTCCCCAGCACAGATTGAAAAGAACCTGTTAAATGACTATACCTGCCTACTCCCAGAATTGGCAAGTCTATAACTTTCATTGATGGTAGAAATGTAGAACGTATCAAGATTTTGTATAGCGGGTCAGTCCATTGTAAGCAGTGGCTTATTTTAAATCTGTTCATAAGTTAATAAGGGTATGTAAACATGAAAACTGTTTATTTACAAACCTATATATAGTAGAGCCAGTTTGAGGAGGAAGAAACAAAACAGAAGAGGGAACTTGTGTGCCTCATGCAGAATCTATAGTTTTCACAAGGGGGGAATTTAGTCTATCCCCCCCCCAATGCTTGCTACTGCCACCACCACCTTATGGAAGTTTGAAAGATAGATCATCTTTTAAAATTCAGTCGCCCTTTATGGATTTGTCTTTGTTTTCCCAGGCTTATCAGTTCAGGGATGGCCATCTTATTAGGATCTGTTCTAGGGAGGTGAAGTAGCATGTTAATGATGGAGTGTGATAATAATTGCTTTTAAATTGGGACTATAGCTAAATTCTGCTTTGTGATGACTCATTCAGCCAGTGTCTCAGGATCAAATTCTCAGCTCTGGTCTTTCAATATGGAAATTGTGAAATCAGATTGTGTGGCATTTTCAAAAGCACTCAGCATTGGCCCCACTTACCTCCCACTGGAGTCAAAGGGAGTTTTACACATGACTTCAGTAGGAGCAGAGTTGGGCCACCACTGAGAACTTTTGAAAATCCTACTCTACATATATAAATATATCTCAGTTATTTATTCAGTTAGTATTTTATTTCATTTGGTCTTTTAATCAGGATGACTGGCTGAATCTGGTAGAGGGGTTGTTAAAAGGAAACTACCATGTTATTCAGCCACTCATACACATTGCTGAATAACATGGTTATCATACAGCAGACAGAAAGTTCAGCTGTATAATGGTATTGTCTCATTGGCGTCTTGGTAATAAGGGTAATAATTGGAGATATACCAATCTCCTAGAACTGGAAGGGACCTTGAAAGGTCATTGAGTCCAGCCCCCTGCCTTCACTAGCAGGACCAATTTTTTGCCCCAGATCCCTAAGTGGCCTCCTCAAGGATTGAGCTCACAACCCTGGGTTTAGCAGGCCAATGCTCAAACCACTGAGCTATCCCTCCTCCCAGACTTGGCTTTCCAGTCTGTTTGTATTACTGTAGTATATAGCAGTGGTTATCAACCTTTCCAAACTACTGTACCCCTTTCAGGAGTCTGATTTATCTTACGTACCCCAAGTATCTCTTCCCTTAAACTACTTGCTTACAAAAACCAGACACAAAAATATAAGTGTCACAGCACACTGTTACTGAAAAATTGCTGACTTTCTTTTTTGCCATATAAAATATAAAATGAATTAATTGAAATATAAATATTGCACTTACATTTTAGTGTGATATTTGAGCCTGTTTTTCACTTGTGTGCTTTGTCATGCCGGGAGGCAGTGAATTGCAATTTTCACTGTCACCACTACCGCCGCTTTCAGCTCCTCGTTTTAAAACTCTGTCCATTTTGACATCGCAACCACGTACACACCGTGACAACTTCAACCTCATTAATGTGCTTGCACACATCAGTTAAGACATAAAATGCCTGTCTAATACAGTGCATAAACGCATGTTACATTACTATATAATTTAGTACATAGAGCAGTATAAACAAGTCATGAAATTTTAGTTTGTACTGACTTCGCTAATGCTTTTTATGTTGCCTGTTGTAGAACTAGGTAAATATCTAGATGAGTTGACGTACCCCTTGGAAGACCTCTGCATACCCCCAGAGATACGTGTACCTTAGGTTGAGAACCACTGGTATATAGGATGCCTTTGTGCTAGGTGCTGTACATAAAACAGACACAGTCCTGCCCCAAAGTTTAGAATCCAAGTCCCCTGTCTCTTGTATTGAGATGATAGGCTCTTTAAGAGTAGGAATCATCTTTCTGTGTAATTTGTACTGTGTCTACCACAGTGGGGCTCTTGGTGCTTCTAGGTGCTATCACAAAACAGTTGTTGTTATAATGCCCTCAGAGGTGCAGCCTTCCCTAGAATAATGTGTTCAGTTCTAATCATCCTAGTTTAAAAAGGATATAGCAAAAACAGTGGTCTAGAGACTTGGGAAGACAAGATTGAGACTTACAGAACAGATAAATGAGAAGGGGTGTGATACAAGTAAACATAATTAACAATATGGAAAAGGTATCTGGAGCCTTTCTGTTAACTTTTCTCATATTAAAATCTGAGGATGTTCAATTGAGCTAATTGACTCAAAACAGAAAAGAAGCAAATACAAACTATATGACTAACCTATGAAACTCATGGTCACAATATATCAGTAAGGCCAAAAAGTAAGTAACTTTAGAAATACTTATGGAGGAAAATGTCCACAGTTAGTGTTTGGCTTATATGCTAAAGCAGTGATTCCCAAACTGGGGTTCGCAAAATGTTACAGGGGGTTCTCGGGGAAAAAATTCCCTAATGGCGGACAGAGCTGTCCTTAGGGATCCCAGGCAGCATGGGGTCAGCAGCCCAGAGCCCCTCGAATGCCAAGAGCTAAGCAGATCAAAGCAAGCCTATCTATCACACTGAGGAGATTTAAACTTCAAGACTCCTTATGAGAAACAGAAAAGGAAGTGAATATTTTTTGCTGTTTTTTAAATTAAATAGGCAGCTAGTATTGTTTTTTAAATTATTCTGAAGAACAAGTTTAAGCTTTTTTGTAACATGTGCTGTTTCCCTGGACTGCTCAAGACCTGGATGCTTGTGTAGGAGGAACTCTTTTGAGTGAGATCTTGGCAGAGTGTTGCCGTTTTCATAATGTAATAAAAATGCTGTAGTGATAAATAATTAATAAATAGTGTGTAATAAGCATGTCATAAAAACAAATTTTATATTTCCAAAATCACTGCTTTTATAATTTATACTCAGGTACAGGAGAAAATCCCTGGAAATATTCATTTTTAAGAGGGGGGTTGCGAGACTTGACGTGCTAGTGAAAGGGGTTCACAGGCTGTTAAAGTTTGGGAACCACTGTGCTACAGCAAAAGGGTTTACAATTTTTTTTTATTCTCACAGGGTTTGGAAGAAACTTCCTCTGTGGGCAAATTAACACTGCCAGACAGGATACTAAAACTACTAAACCACTTCTTTGATCGAGTATGGCAAATTTAATACATCCCTCACTTCCTTATGCTTTCTTGTCTCTCTGCTGTTATCCTGTGTGTATTGTCTGTTCTTTTCCAAGCTGTGCTGTTTCCTTACCACCTATTAGTTATGCTGTTTGACAGTAAAATGACATCTAGGATTTAGAAGTTTGAAGCATCAGCTGACATTCCTGTATTGCTGAGGATTGTAGTAATTTTCACATTGCTTCCCATACACGGACAGGAACAAGGTACAGGGAGTTAGAGAAGAGACTGAATGAAAGCTGTTCAAAAAGCATCTCGGCACACGTGGTTCTGTAAAACTGTCTAGCTGTGAGGAGTTGTTGAATATTACAAGACTGATAACTTAAAACAAGTTCTGCTTCAGCATCGTTGTAGGATAGACTTTCTCAAGTAGTGGAGACTACAGTCCTATTATCACAAAGATCACTCCAAGGAGTGGTATATAACCCTAGTGAAGTCAACTCACTTTAAATGTCTGCATTTTAAAGATTTTCATCTGTGCACCAATAACTTATGCCCAAGACTTTTTTTCCCATATCTGTAAGTGAACCATGTACATTGTGTGATTTCTGATGAAGTGGAGGTTAAAATGAACGAGATGAAAAGTCTTCAGAGAAACATTTATTAGTAGGGTGTGTGCGTGTGTATGTTACTTTTAAAATAACACGAAGCACTAATTCCTGTAACTTTTCTAACTCTCAGTGTTGGAGCTTAGATGGTTAAGATCAGTATCATCATCACTATCTTGGTTAAATGTTCTCATGGCAGTTAAAAATTAAACCATTTCAATGACTGCAGTTAAATTTTACTGAAAGGATTTATCAGTGGAGTTGGCTGCATGAAATGGGAAGACGTGTATGCAGACAAGATTTAATGTACTTTGCATTTTCTGCTAAAATAGATGCCTTTTACCAACATTAGTCACTTTCACCATTTAAAGTTCAGTTATCCTCAGGAAGATAACTCTGTAAAAAGATAACTTAGCGTTCCATATTCATTCTGCTTCTTCTGTTCCTCTCATCAAATTTGCTTTGTTTACCACTGCCAGCACTACAAGCTCAAGTTGTCATTTGAAAATCAAGTTGTGATTAATCTAGCCTTGTAAAGCCTCACCTTCCTTAGCAAGGATCCTGAAATTTGAACTTTGCTGGCAGATTGACTGATGGAGAACAGGCTTTATGCTATTCTGCTTCATGCAACAGGTATACTGGTGCTACACTGCAGGCAATAGCCCAGTTTTGTTGGTAACCCAAGCAGAAAATGTGCAGTTGTCATTCTGTTTTTCTGACCAAAGCCACTCTGAAAAATATAAACTGATACTTAAACGTTAACAGCCTGGTATTTTTTCAGAGGTGCTGAGCACATGCAACTTTCATTTACTTTATTGGAGTTGTGGGTGTGGAGCACCTCTGAAAATTGAGACATATATATTTTAATATGCATTATAAATATAGGAACTTTTAATGTAGTTTTTATATAAAAAGTAAAAACAGTACATTTGTGGTGATCCGTAGATAATGCAGGGACCAGTCCTGTTTTCAGAGCTAGGTCAGGTAGTACATTTCTCCTTTTAATTATAAATAATACACATTAACATCCGTGCATTCTTGAGAGGAGGAAAAAAATGCAACCTTAAGGTGAAGTCCTTTTGGGATTCTCTTCTGTTTATGTGCAGTGGATCAACGTAAGGGCTGTGGTTAGTGCTTGAGTTATGAAAACCTATGAAATATTTTGTCAATATTTGCTGCTCTGATCTCCAATAAATACATGATTTCTTTCTTTTCCAGAATATAAGGGTCTTTGGTACTTTTTAAAATTTTGTACAGGTTCATGTTAATTTCCCACAACGGAATTGAGCAGAACACCCACAGATTCAGGCTGGCATGCATAGAGGAGAAGGGAGAAAATGTAAAAAACGTAGTGTTGTGGGCATCTAGACTAGGCTTGTAGAATTTTTGACTTCCGCATATACGGGAGGCCCTATTTGCAATCAAATATATAAGCACAACTTGCCTCATCAAATTATCATTTGCTTTCATGTAAACAAATAGCTTGGTGACTTTTTTTTTTATTTATAACTTGTTTTAAAATTCAAAAACCAGAACAAAAATTGCAATCAAATTGACCAGTGGCCTGTTGGCAGCACAGTTAGGCTTTCAAGCTCCCTGGGGTTGGCACAAGCAGGAAGATCTCTCTCTTTTAAGGTTCAGTACTGCCACCCATCACCATAGCAATGTCCTTCATAGACTTCATGGAATCTCTGGCTCTTCTCCCTTTTGAGGCTAAAAACTGTAAGTAGGGTTGGGTTTTTGTTGTCTTGGCTGAGTATTGGTTTTGTTGGTTTCAGATTTTAGGAATGGGGGACCTGTGTATAATGGAGTGTCGATGTTGTGAGTACTACTGAACCCTGGCACCTTTGGTGGCTGTTAACAGGTTTTATTGAACTTCTTTCCAAAGCAGCTTCACAAATGTGTATTCACGTAGCATTCACACTTCTGCACCTTTAGAATACTACTTAAATGCAAATAAATTGGTGAATCTGAAAGGGAAAAGCCCAAGTTAAGGCATTCTGATGTTTGTTCTGATTTCAAATATCAGCTACAAATGACCTGTTCCTGATCATTTTCATTACAACAGGAGTGAAATGTGATTCCTTGTATTAGTAATGCAGTACAGAGTCAGCTTTTTATTAGGTTTATATCCAGCCCAGGTCAGGCACTTGCTATCATCTGATGGCTGTTGGTTGGCCTCCAAGATAAGGTCATTTAAGGGGCCAAATGATCAGCTAAGCGGTAGTTAATTTTAAAATGTCTGTTAATGACACTTCAGAGTTCATGTCCAATGGGGGAGTAGTGGGAGATGGAGTTCATACTTGTGTGTCATTGTTTCAGGCAGCTTGAAGACCTGATGCAGTTTTGTCTGTCTGATTTGTATTTGGAAGGTTATCTATGCAATCGTGAGAACTATGCATGGTGGTTGGCTTTTTTCTAATTTAAATGAAAGCTTAGATTCTGCAGCATGAGTGTCGAGCAGAGTCACTTAAATATATCAAGCAGACCCAGTGTATGCTGTGGATGGAATGTTTGACACCATTGACCTACAGTATACTATGCCGTGCCTATTCCGTCTAGGAGTAGGATTTCATTTTCCAGGGGCATCAAACCATCATCTTTCAGAAGCACTTCTATAAACTCACTTTAAAGAGATTCTTAGAAATTAGCTAAAGTGTAATCTCTTAATCTTTGATGTTGCAAGGATTCCCACATATGTTTAACTTGAATAATCCCTTTGACTTCAGTGTAACTATTCACAGTACATAAAATTAAGCACACATAATTTTTTGTTGAAATGTGACCTGAATATATGAAGTAATCCTGTGAGTTGGCAATAACAATGCTTTGCTTTGTTGCCTTGACATGTGCCTTAATCCCAGGGGTGAAGGCATGTTTGCAAAGCAGAATTCGTGAACAAGAGGAGAAGTATGAAATCTGTGGTGGCCCACGAAGAGGCAGACTCAACCAAGAACAGCTGGTAGCTATCTGATTTTTTTAAAACAATCTTTTATACCATTGCCCTCTGCCACATGCGTGGATAAGAGATTTAATACTTCAGTGTGCACTTATTCAGGTGTTTGTGTGAGAGGCGATGGAATTTACTGTTAATGATTGTCACAAACTGTTAATGGATATCTGATGTATATTCCCATAAACCTTGCCAAAGCTTCAGAGGGAAGTCTGTGTCGTTATGCAAGAAGTTGCATGAAACACAAAGGCTGAAGTTTCCTCTAGGATTCTCCAGTTCAGTTTCAGTTGCTACTTGGAATCACTCCCATCTAAAAGGAAGGAAAAATATTGTAATTATTTTTCATTCAGTCTTGGTCCATCCTATCTTTTTAATTAACATCTCCTGATTTAAATGGACTGGTGGTGTGATGTAATTTTATCACTTGTATTGTTGTAGCACCTAGCAGCCCTAATCAAGGATCAGGGCCCTATCGTGGTAGGCACTGTTTTAACAGAGCAAACAGGTGTTCCTTGCCCCAAGGAGCTTACAGTCTAAGTAAATGCCTTTCAGAGAGTAGCTTTGAGTGGTTGGAAACATATATTGAGGTTTCTAGAAACTGGCATAGTAATTTGTTGCACAACTTAGCCCATATTTTCTGATGCGCCTATTGAGCTAATGCTTGTTCCTTTGGCTTCCCCATCATATGCTGAGCTGTGGATCCCTGTACTTATTCTATTTCTTGTTTTCTTTTTTCTTAGCTGCCTAAGTTGTTTGATGGTTGCTACTTCTATTTTTTGGGAACTTTCAACCACCACCAGAAGAGTGACCTCATAGAGCTGGTTAAAGCAGCAGGAGGACAAATCCTCGTTAGGCAGCCAAAGCCAGATAGCGACGTGACACAGACCATCAACACAGTGGCATACCATGCCGAACCTGGGTCTGATCAGTGTTTCTGCACACAATACGTTATCTACGATGTGTCTTCTAAATACAACCCAGATAAAATTCGCCAAGGCAAAGTCTGGATGGCCCCCTCCAGCTGGCTCATAGACTGTGTGATGTCATTTCAGCTGTTACCTATTACAAAGTGAATATCCCGGCAGCATGAACAAGTTCTAGGCAGTCTAGAATCAAAGGGTAAACCCACTCTTCATTATTCACACTTAAAGCCACAGTAGAACCTATTAATGACTGGGAGACTCGCTGTGAATTGCTGAATTTTGTGAGTAAATGAACAAACAATGAAAAATGAGGATAACGCATCAGAAATGTACTCTAAATTCCTTTATTTGACACAGCTAATTTTCAGTTGTTATATTTCAGCATACTAATAATATATGTTCCATACAGAATTTTGTAATTTATAATTAAGTCTTTGTAACACGAGACCTTTAGAACACCCTTGGTTGTTCAAACCTTCCCTTCAGAGGAGATGAGATCACCCTTTCTTGTGTGTGACGTATAAATTAACAGCGTTCTACCATAAGTGTCACATAGTCAGGTTCGCCTTAAAGGCCAAGAATTAAAAAATAGGACCCTAAAGTTAAATGCCTAAAACCCTACTTCAGCATCTGCCTAATTTCACTGAGATATGAGGTAGCTGTGCGCTCAGCACTTTTGAAAATTGGGCATGTGCATAAATACAGATTTAGGAGTCTAACTTCAGACTTCGAAGTGGTATTTGCAAGTCCCATTAGACATTCAATAGGACTTGTGGTCTTAAGTCACTTAGGCACCTTTGGAAAATCCCACCCCTGTATTTAAAAATCATGACCTAACCTACTCTTAATGAAACATTAAGAGTCATTATCAAAACTCATTCCACTTTCATACCTGTAAATATATAATTTAAAAAAATCCTAGTAAAATAGCATCTCATTTAAGGTGTGATTTTTTTTAAAAAAACAAAAGTCAGATTTAAAGAATCAGATTACAACTCTATTCAGAATTGTTTTATCCATGCGTACAAATAGTAATTGTATTACACATACCACTGCTATCATAGCTCCTTTAATGGGAAAACTGCGGCACCCACAAGCATAGAATCGTGCCTTTTAGAAAAGAGAGTTTTATTAAAAATGTATCCTGATTGCATTTGAGTGAAATTTGACATTTTACATGCTTTGTTCTAATCACTGATTTTTATTGAATCCTTTCTTGCTTTCATAATTGACCACAGTTTGTTAATGTCTATAATCTCACTTTCTTTCAATGTATTCGAATGGCTTGTGAAGCTTTTCATCCTGTAGGTTGCATCAGGTATAAAATCACGACTTGGAGCTGTGTGATTGTAATGATTGCTATGTGATGATAATGATGGCTGTGTGATGGGATTAAGCCGTTGTGTTCGCATTTTGCATTGCTTGTAATAAAATTTACGGTGCCGATGACTTTAAAATAATTTATTACGCAAGTTTAGCTGCAGAATAAATATGAAGCTTGTACATAACTTAACAAGAATTTCAGAATTATTTGCATAAATTCCCGACACAGCAGCTGAGCGCAACAAAGATTCCGTCTGAGAGACTCACTCTCTTCTAGGGGAAGGACAACTGATTTCTTTTCTATAGCTATTGTCACTGGGGATTGTAGGCCATTTCCATTATTCTCCATGGAGCTCTCTGTGGAGTGTTGCTTTCTTCACAGATAGTACAATGGGTACAATTTTCAAAAGCGCCAAAGTGACTTTAGGAGCTGAAGACCCCAAGATGTAGATCTCTCGTTTACCCTGGGTAGCCTGCGAACTGTCACCGTATACTAAAAGCAGGTCTCATGCACTTGGCTGTGTGTGTGAGAGCATGCGCACAAATTTCACTGATTAACAGAATAACTGTTGCAGACTGCTGATTTTTGTGGATAAGCAAATGACTGAGTAAACACTACAGAGGGGAACGTGTATCGGTTTGTTAATTTATTTTGACACCTGTTGTTCAGTTAACACCGAAATATCAAATGTAAGTAATATACTATGGTATACTTCATATAAGACTCCTTCATTGCTGCGGTCATGGAGCATAGCTTTACACCAACAGGGAGTTTAACCCTTTAAGAATTTACTAATCTAATCACTCTCCTCAGAATTTTAAGTGGAGAATCCACCATTTGGGGAGGTTTAGGAGGGCTGCAAATTGTAAAGAGGACAAGTCTCACACGTGGGAATTAAGGACTGAACAGAAGTGAGATTAGAAACTATAAAGTTGCCACAACTCAATGTCAGAGGGGCAAAAAAAGCCACATCCTCCCAAGTTTATCTGTTTTGCTCACAAGTGGACTTTAGTTTTTCTGAACCAGATCCCATTTCCAAGCCAGGTTTCTATGACACGCTGCAAGAGCCAGATAACATCAGACTGAGTGTTATCTAGACTTAGCAGCAAAACATACAAAAGACATAAACTTGAGCCCAGATCTTGCAAGTTTTTCTCTGCCGTCAGACCCTTGTTGATTTCAAGGGGGCTCTGTGTAGGTATTATAAGAATAATTGCAGGATCAGGGCCAGTTTTAAGTCTAGAAGCTGGAATAATTCTGTGTTTTAAAAAAATAAATAAATTGAGACTACACGAGAATTTTTTTAAATCCACTAAGAGAACCAGTGTAGCAGTATTCACTTTCAGTGTTTCAACTATAGGACTTAGGATAGTTTACATTTACTGTTAAACTTTTTGACTTGCTGCTTCAAAAAAGTCGTACCCTCACATTAATTTCATTTGATTTCCTATTGCTTTGGTTCCACAGGATGACCTGGTGAGGTTACTGCTGCAAAGGGAATTATTTACTTGATGTAGACAAAGAATCAAAGATCCAGAAAACAGAAACACTTCAGGCTTGGGGGAAGGGAGGCGTGGGTGGGCCGAGGGTGGAGCCCCCCTCGCTCCTGGTGCTTGCAGAGTAGGGGAAGCTGCCGCTGCTGCTGCACAATGTGCTTCTCCTAGCCAACAGCACCTACCGCCTCCTTGCCTGCCTCACTCTCTCCAGTGCCAGTGGGCTGTGCCTGGGTGGGGTAAGGCGGGGGCACCTCCCAACTATAGTACTGTACGGCAAAAAAAAAAATCTCCCTGGAACCGACCCCCCCCCCCGATTTACATTCATTCTTACGGGGAATTTGCATTCGCTTAACATCGTTTCACTTCAAGTCGCATTGTTCAGGAACAGAACTACACTGTTAAGTGAGGAGTTACTGTACATGCTCTACCCAGCTCTCTGCTCCCCCAGGCAGTGCCTCCCAGCTACACCGCCATTTTCAGCACTGGAGTGTCCTGCTGGAGCATTTCCCTGCTGCAGGAAAAGACTCCCCCAATGGGGGAAAGCTCTGGTGGGGAGAGGCAGCTTGGAAAGGCTGAACCTTTCCCCATTGCAATTAAAGGAGCTGGCAGCAGGGACCTACTGAAGCTTTTCCCTGCTGTCTCTCCCCTGCCAGAGCCTTCCATGGGTACGTGTAGCTTCACACTGCAGGGTGGACACAGCCTGCTCCTCACTGCGGCGTATAGCTCCATGTACACTACATGCTGCCAAAGGTGTACATATAGCCTAGGTAATGCCCTAGACTTTGTGAAGCCTGATGTATTTATTTCAATAAGCCTTGCTGGATTTTATCTACCTGTCTGTTTGATGGGGATGGTTTTAGACCAGATTTTCCTGTTTGACTCAGACAGTGGGTAGTCTAGGTAGTAATGAGGGAAGGGTTTAACTTTACTTACAGATCACAGTAAACAAATACTGCTGGAAACTAGGTAGCCGTCTCAGCTGGACATGGGTTTTTGGTCTTGGGTATGTCAAGGATGATCACTTGGGGCTTTTGCCTGCACAGCTGATGTGAGGAGGGTTGTATTTATAAACAGCAAAATGAGGAGGAGGAAGATTGGTCTTGTGATTAAGGCACTGGACTGAGAGATCAGGTCAACGCCTGTCTCTGCCACAGACTTGCTGTGTGATCTTAGGTAGGCATCACAGCCTGTTTGAGGCAAAATTCCCCATCTGTGAAATGGAGAAAATACTTCTGCCTCACTGGACTGTTGAAGATAAAATCATTAATGTCTACGGCGTACTCTGGTAATGGGGCCTTTATAAGTGTTTAATCAGCACAAGCTGGCCCAAAGAGGTGCACACAGCCGAGGGCTTCGTGTGGTGGCTGAAGATCACGACAACGCCATATCGCCCCTGGCCCACTCGCTACCCTGTTTGCACTACTCACTAGTGAGGGAGCAGGCACAGGAGAGTCCTGAGACTGCCAACTTCTGAGTGAGTCGTGCTTGCTCCTGTGTGTGCCCGGGTAGCCTCCGCTAATACTTGCGCTAGAGCCCAATAACCTGGCACTCCCTGCGATTTGTATTACAGTGGCTCAGCTGAGATCGGAATCCAGCTGTGCTAGGGGCTGTCCAAACAAAGGAAGAAACAGTTCCTGGTCTTACCATCTAAATGGACAGTGCTAAAGAAGGGGGGAGGAGGAGGAGCAGCCCCGTTTTACAAATGGAAAATGAACCCACCGTGAAACTAAGTGCCGCATCCAGGAATTGGAGCTACATTTCCTCGGTCCCAGTCCAGTGTCTTAACTAGAAAACCAACCTTCCCTGCAAAGGGTTAAAGCCTTTTTTGATAAGAAGTGTCACTGCAAGGTAACCAAAGAGGCTCTGGTGAGACTGCTGTAAACTAGGTCTTAGATTGTGGTTATTGACACGAAAACATGAGTAAAAATGACATCTTGCTACTTGCTGCACGTTTCTGCTTCCAGTGCAGCTTCTGATTCATAGTGGCTTATTTTCCTGAGGGGGAAAAATCAGTTTATTACTGCCAACACTGTTGAAGAGCAAACTGAATTCTATCATCTGATGAATCAGCAAAATTGCCAGCTAAATTCTGATTCCAGAATCTTCATGGTTGGGCATGATGTATGAAGCAAGGGCCAACACGGCTTGATTTTCAAAAAGCTGTCAACTAGTGCTGGGGAGGTGGGGTCTTGTTTGGACTTGGAAATGGAGAAAATGTTATGTGGAATTCACTAAGGCAGAATAACTACAAAACCCCCCTGTCCCGTTTGCCCCATGTCGCTCTTCTCGCCATTCACCAGACTTTAAAGAAAAGTTGCAGCTGAACAGAAAATGGATTTGAATCCCTGCATCTAATCGTGGAAGAGGAGTGAATTTTCTGAGACAGAAAGTTTCAGGTCTTAAATATCACTTTAAAAACTATAATTAGAGAACTCCTTGACAGCGTGGTGATGTTGGGTAGGATATGGGCAATGTCTCTTTGGGGACTCGGTGATTTAATTTTTTTTTTAACAGCAGTGGCACAGCAACTTCTACATTTCTACAGCTACTTGGTTAATTTAACAGTCATTTAACTAGTGTTAAATTACCCTTTAAAGTAGGAGAATGTGCTGTAGATAACAATTTTGAAAAATCTCCCACCTTCTAGTTATTCCTCTGGGAGAGATGCATTTTGTGTGGCTCAATCTAATTCTCAGCAGGAGGTGTAATCTGATGAAGTAGCGATGAAATGTCAGATCCTACTATGAAAGACACAGAGAGACCAGTGTCTTTGCTGAAGTGAGTTGCCAAAGCAGTGACAGGTAATGGGCTTGGCTGCTATGCATTGCAATGTGAATCAATATGGATTGTAACGTTTTGCACCTGTTGAAGTCAGAAGCATGGCCCATGCATACTTAGCAGCTGTGGTAAATTAACCCTCCAGAGCTATGCAGGTGCTAGCTTAGGGAGTACAGCCTGGCCTGGATGTCAGATCACATCTGAAAGGTACACGTCTGATATCACTTCACCGACATGTATGCTGCTGCCTCATCTCTTATGTTGGATATTATCACTTATTATAGTACTACTCTAGCGTGCTCAATCAAGAGCAGGGCCCCCTTGTGCTAAACACTGAATAAACACATACTATGAAGCACTCCCTGACCCAGAGAATTAACCAGCTTGTAGTGAAGTGGAGTGGCCTCCCTCTGAGCTGGAGGTGGGAGGATCACTCTTTGCACCCAGGTGGGTGGAGCCAGACTGGGCCCAGCCCTCCTGTCGGAAATGGAGAGGCAGGACAGAAGGTATAAGAGGCAGGGCCTCCAGTTCAGTTGAGGGGGAGCCAGGGAAGGAGACAGATGCCTCTTGCCTGTCAGGCCCTGTGACCGACCTGGGTAGTGCCCTGCCTCCAGAGGAGACCAAGTCCGGAGAGGAGCTGCCAAGCTTGCCAGCGGCCAAATAACTAGAGGAGACCAAAGCTGAAGAGCAGCTGCTCAGATTGCTGGTGGCTGAATACCCCGAGGAGATGGAGGACTCCATGACTCTGGAGTCCCTTCCCTGATCATGGTAGGAAGTAGCTTAGAGAAACCAGACTTGAGTCTGGTTTTGCTGTTGGTGCTTGGGTTGGCATATTTTGGTGGGATCCCCGATGACCCAGTGGCAGAGCCCTCCACCACTGTCAGGGCCATGGGCTGGGACCCAGTGCAGTAGGGTGGGCCTGGATCCCACTGCCTTCTGTGACCGCCCCACCTTAGGCCAAGAGGCCTGTGTGTGTCTGTTGTCTGCCTGAGCCAGGAGGCCAGGCAAAAGACTGTTGGTTGCTCTGCCTGAGGGCCTGAGCCCCCTAGACTGCAGCCCTCAATTTGCTAACTCCCCCCAGTGACCCAGAGTGGCCTCCCTCTGAGCTGGAGGGGGAGGGACGACTGCCAATGCACTACACAGCTAAATAGACACGCCAGACAAAGAGATGGGAAGAGAAGCATAAAGGTCATGCAGCAGAGCCAGGAACAGAACCCAGGTCTCCTGGTTCCCAGCCCAGTGCTCTGGCCACTGTACAGCTGTCCCATAATTAAACACTTTCCATTCTATTGTGTTTGCTTTAAGAGAGGGTTTTTGACTCCATTTAGTTCTTCCAGAAGTCAGTGTGCCACACTGAAGTTGTCACAGCGTGAAATCAAATCCAGAGGTCTTTTCCTAGATGAAATATTAATATGGATAGCATAATAGGAGAGTGTGTTAGCTACAGTAATATTAAATCTCTGCTTTGGCGTTATTTCCCCCCATTTATTTTGTGCTGTGGCAGAAATGTGAATTTTTCACACTGCTGCTAACACCTAACTGCATGGTAGCAGGTGCCAGAGGAGCTGGAGGGATTGGCAGCCAGGAGTCAGGCACCATGGGAGGGGCGGTTTGGCAGCTAAGAGCGATATCGTGCTGGGCTGCAGTTCAGTAAACCAGACAAACTTGCCCAAGGTCACACATTGAGTGAGGCACCGGCAGCAGGAGTTCCAGCTGTGACTCCTGTCACCACCGGACACACCCCTTTAGAGGGCTATCCTATGGCCTGAATGCAAAGCCCACTGACATCAGTGGGAGTATTTCCACTGACTTCTTTTGGATCAGGGTCTGGCTCCGGAAGCTGTGTCTATTGGCTGCTGTTAGTGAGGAAGGTAATCAAGTCAAGTACTGTTGACTGGGCAACAAAGATGTATTGTGTTTAAGCCACTTAGAGCCCCCACAAGGTTCCACTGAACAGTTTCCAGATTGTGTTTTAAACTCCACCAACCCTGAGCAATCCTTTCATGGCCATAGGCAGAGGGTTTAACAGAAAAACCATCATTAATACACGTGTTAATTTAATTTAACTGTAGCGAGGAGGCTACACGTAAAGGCTAGGAGGGTCGTCCACCCTCCCACCCCCAAGCCATCAGATTCCCAATTCTTTGCTTTTAACACACTTGTCAAACACAAAGCAGTAAAACCAGTCAGGCATGAAATCACACTGAGCCATTGTTTTCTAATGATGGCCTGCCATGGAAGACCATTTCCAGACCCGGCAAAGACTGGGTCATGCATTTGTAGAGAAATTGCTTGGTGAAAGATGTCTTAACTTGCACAGTGAGAAACCCAGGAAACTTCCTGACCAAATAAACCCCGGTCAGGCTCTTGGACGCAGACCCGATTTTCCAAAGAGCCCAGCACCAATTTAGACCCCTAATTAAGGGCCAGAATTTCATGTTCTGGACTCTTTGGAAAATCTGGCCACTTGTTTTGGTGACTCAGTGGGCAGGGGCGGCTTTAGGCACCAGTGCACCAAGCGCGTGCCTGGGGCAGCAGGCCGTGGGGGGCGGCCTGCCGGTTGCCGTGAGGGCAGCAGTCAGGCTGCCTTCGACGGCATGCCTGCGGGAGATCTGCTGGTCCCACGGCTTTGGTGGCAATTCGGCGGTGGGTACGTCGAAGGTGCAGGACCCGCGGACCTCCCACAGGCATGCCGCCGAATCCGCGTTACCAGCGGACCTCCCTCAGGCATGCCGCCGAAAGCCGCCTGATTGCTGTGCTTGGGATGGCAAAATACATAGAGCCATCCCTGTCAGTGGGATCTTAAGCTCTTTGGAAAAGTTGCCCCAGCGTTATGGGTACCAAGCACTTGAAAAGTCAGCCCTTAAGGTGAAATCCAGTGCTCAGTGAAGCAAATGGAAAGGCTCCAGTTGACAGCGGCAAGTGTTGGATTGCCCCTTTGAAGGTGTTCTTCTAGAATGTTGAGTCTTCTGGTCTAAATATTAGGAGTGATACTGCACGGTCCTGAGCATTCTCATCTCCCATTGAAATAGATGGGAGCACCACATGAGAACAGAGCCGGTATGCTGATGTTTAACGGGTAATTGTTTCATTTCCCCCAACCCCCAACACATTACTCGGGTGCTCAAAGTATTTTCCAAGTCAAACTTTGTGTTTTACATGAAAATATGGGATTGCAATCCCTGATTCTTCTTTGAGTAGATGTGGCCATGTATTCCACTTAGGTGTGTGCGTGCCCAGCACACTGGAGCAGGAGAATCTTGCATAGCAGTAGTCGTAGATGGGTGGAGTTCATGCTTCATGGCTATCAGCCCTCCCTGGCTGTATGAGGCAGCGCTGCCTTGACCCCACTCAGTTCCTCCTTACCACCTGTGGCTGGAGTCGGGGCTCGATGTAGATTAATCTCACAATCCTCCATCTCTCAGTGATTTTTTCTAGTTGTATATAGTTAGTGCCCTAGTGTTAGTTAGATTTAGGATTAGTTGCGTATTTCCCTGGGGATGCCCTCACCAGGCTGTAAGCATTGTCTTTTGTGTGTGGGTGGGGGGAAGTGATTCCCAGCATTCCCCACATGCGGTGCTTCCTGTGCTTGGGCAAGGCTCATGGCAAAGAGCAGTGTTCGATTTGCACATTGTTCATGAAACTCAGGTGGCTAGGGATCTTCGCCTAAAGCAGACCTCCTCCAACAGACCATGCGTCCTGCTTCGACACCAAGGCCTACGTCAGACAGGAGGTGCTGAGAGTTCTGCTGTTTTGCACTCTGGACCTGGCACTTCTCCAAAGAGACAGCGGAGCCATTCCCCATCGAGTGCCCCAAGGAAAAGGTTGTATAAGGCCAACTGTGACCATTCCATATCTCGTGGAGACTCTTCTGCCTCCTCCAGACAGTGGATAGATTGGTGTGGTGGTGGTGCTGGCATACAGGTTGGAGCAGGTCCCTATAACCATTCCCTGATACCGCAGTTGGAAACCTCAGACCGTTGACTCCGGTTCTGGTTCACATTAGGGACTAGACAGTTGGACTTGTGGTTTCACTTCTCAGACAGGGCTCCTAGACAGAGGAGCCACACCCCAAGAGTGTGTCTAGAGCTCCCAGCTGGAGGCAGTGCCTGGACTGCGTTCTGACTCAAGAGACTTAAAAGGCACATGGGGTCCAGTGAGGTGGGCTCCAAACCCCACAGCCTGGGGAGCGTCCAGCCAGAGGCGGGAGTTCTACCGGAGCATGTGTCTGAGACACAAATGCTTCCATGGTGCAAGTGGGTCACACTTACCACGGCACATGTGGCGCTACGGGATGGGCTTGAAAGAGGCACTACATGCTTGAGTCCTTGTCCCATAATATGACGCTGGCTTACCTCTGTACACCTCCTTTCATCCCAAAGAGTGCTGCAAACAGGGGCCCTGGCCTTGCATTGCGCTTCACTCTTGTGCTTTCGTGGGGCACCAGGAAGTCAATGGGGAGCTGAGCAGCCCTCCTGGCATGTGGGTCACGTTCTGACTGCTTTGCACCACGCTGGCAAGGCAAACCCGACGTGTAGCTGGCCTGACCAGCCAGTTAAGATGGATTTATGGCTGCCTTGCTAAGCCGTCGGAGTGTATCAGCGAACATGATAGTAGGTCAGATGCACTGTATAGAACATATGTAGGTCTAGCCTGAGCTCTCATTTATACTACGGCTGCTTTGCACTCCTGTGGCAATAAAGGGGCTTTTAAAGTGGGTCTGAACCACAGTCACACCACTTTAAGGCCCTTTTCACTGCCAGAGGGGTGTAGGGTGACCAGACAGCAAGTGTGAAAAATCAGGATAGGGGGTGGGAGGTAAAAGGAGCCTATATAAGGAAAAGACCCCAAAATCGGGACTGTCCCTATAAAATCGGGACATCTGGTCACCCTAGAGGGGTGTGAAGCGGCCTTAGTGAGTGTATAATGCCACTGACCTGCATCTGGGGTGGCAGCCAACCAGTGCGCAGTGGGGGAGGGGATAGAGAAATTCTGGCCAATTACACTAGCGCAAACCCCTGCTCTTCTGATCCAAGCTTTAATGCCCACACACAAGCAGAAGGGGCCTCAACTTTATGATCTCAGCCAGAAGACCCATAGGCAGTAAACATGGAACTCGATTCATGTTGAGCGCTCGAACCCCTCCTCAGCAGCCTTCGTGGGAGGTGGCGAGAGGAGCGGGAGCAGTATTTGATTGAAAGCAATTTGCATTTTGCAAATTGTATCCATTATCGTTGTAATCCACCAAATTACGTGTTTGTGAGCCCATGAAAATCCCATTATTCTTGCTTTTATTTCCTCATCAGTTTGGCTCAGGGCACCAATTGTGTCAGCACGGAGCCTCATTAGTGCCGCTGATGTTAGAGCCATGAAGCAACTTGGTTCTCAAAGCACCTTTCTGAAAGAGCTGGTTATGGCAAGCTCTCCGTATAACGGGACCAGCCTGCAGCCCCTCACAGAGCCATTGGCTGGTGCGCGCCTGCGGCAGGGCAGCGAAAGCTGCTGCTAGTGCTTGTCATCCAGCCCCAGGAGCAGGTTGTGCCTGGGTTAACCGTTCTGAAAATATAACCCAGAATCTCTGCATATAATAAAGTGTCAGCTTCAAACAACTCCCAGCTTCTCAGGAATCGAAGGTCATGCCACATGTCATTCACAAGGCATAGTCCCTAAAATTTGCAGGCCTTCCCTCATGCTTACTCAGGTAACATACCCCTGGTACTCGCACTAAATATAGGCTTCGGGATCAGCCTCTTGGAGTGGAGCTGTAACCTTCAGGGAGCAATAAGCATTTCAGTCTCAATGGGCACCTTCGCTGGTGGCGGGGAGTGAATATAAGAGCGAGGCGCAAGAGAGAGCAGAAGAAGGAGAGAAGGCAAGAGAGAGCCTCCATGTTTAAATGGCTGAACCTCAGGATGGCAGGAGAAGAGTCCATGTCAAATTATTATCATCATGTTTACTAACATCTCAGTACCCAGGTGACTGGTACCTCTCAAAAGGCCCCAAGAGAAAGAAGCTGCAAAGGTGACATAAAACCTCCTACTGGTGGTCTGACCACAGCCCAAGCAGCCAAGAAGTGCAAGGCTCTGTTGTATTTAGAGCTGATGGCGAATTTTTTGACTAAACCTCTTCTTTTCTTTTTTTGCATTGGAAAATGAAGGTGTGTGGAATCCAAAGCTCTTTGCGGGAAAGGGTTTTGACAAAGTTCCTCTATGGGGGGAAGAAAAATGGAAGTAAAAAAGTGTCGAAATGGGGGTCTTTGGACACGTTCCCGTTTTTCAGTTCCAACCCACTTTTTCCTTCCACAATGAAATGAAGCTATAACAAACATATTTAAAAAATGAAAAGGTCAGAATGGAACTGGTTTGAAATGATTGAAACAGCCTTTTTTACTGATCTGAGCCAAAAAATCTGGGGGGTATTTTTGGTTCACAAAAATGTGGCGATTGCATCCTGAGTCAGAACGGGAAACATTTTCAAAATCTCAAACGTTCTTGCTGGGAATTTCTGCCCAGCTCCAACTGTGCAAAGGGTTGTACGTACACATGGTAGGAGCCCCTCCCTACCCTGAAGATTTCACTGTGTGACTAGACAAGAAACAGGTAGCACTGTTCTCCTGATGTTATAGCCAAGGATCTGAGGCTCAGAGAGAGTCAGTGAAATGCTTAAGGTCACACCAGCAGGCTGTGGCAGAGCTAGGAATTGAACCTGGATTGCCTGAGCCTAACTGCACCATCTTTTCTCCCATTCGGTCCTTGGCCCCTCTTCCCCAGTCCTGTGCTCAGACTGGCAAATGTCGCCCTGGGTGTGTGGTATTATGAAGAATTAGATTCACAGAGTTCATACTGCGATGTTCCAAATGGATTCCAGATGGACAATTAAGCTATATTTTGTCCTCGTTTGCCAACAATCTTCTTCCTAAAACTATCATTACTTATGAGGCTAAATCACAATTTCCTTTCAGTCCTGCAGGGCGATAAATCTTTTTACATTTTTAAAAAATATTTGATCTCTTAAGTGAAATGCATCTGAGCACAGTACAGAACACAGTGTATATAATTAGCCCATAGGATGTGCTCCATATTCACAAACTTAAAAGCCGATGATGGGCACTCTGCTTCTCTCACACATGCACGTGCCTTAGCTGATATTAACCTTAGCATGTTAAAAAACTGCATTATAAACAGATCGACGTGAAAATGATGAGAGATAGTTGACACAGGACCTTCATGAAGTGATTGGTCTTCACCAAAGGGAATCCTATACAATTCCTACCAATGGGGGAAAATACACTTATCATAGAATCTCAGGGTTGGAAGGGACCTCAGGAGGTCATCTAGTCCAACCCCCTGCTCAAAGCAGGACCAAACCCAACTAAATCATCCCAGCCAGGGCTTTGTCAAGCCTGACCTTAAAAACCTCTAAGGAAGGAGATTCCACTATCTCCCTAGGTAACCCATTCCAGTTCTTCACCACCCTACTAGTGAAAAAGTTTTTCCTAATATCCAACCTAAACCTCCCCCTCTGCAACTTGAGACCATTACTCCTTGTTCTGTCATCTTCTACCACTGAGAACAGTCTAGATCCATCCTCTTTGGAACCCCCTTTCAGGTAGTTGAAAGCAGCTATCAAACCCCCCTCATTCTTCTCTTCTGCAGACTAAACAATCCCAGTTCCCTCAGCCTCTCCTCATAAGTCATGTGCTCCAGCCCCCTAATCATTTTTGTTGCCCTCCGCTGGACTCTCTCCAATTTATCCACATCCTTCTTGTAGTGTGGGGCCCAAAACTGGACACAGTACTCCAAATGAGGCCTCACCAGTGCTGAGTAGAGGGGAATGATCACATCCCTCGATCAGCTGGAAATGCCCCTACTTATACAACCCAAAATGCCATTAGCCTTCTTGGCAACAAGGGCACACTGTTGACTCATATTCAGCTTTTCGTCCACCGTAACCCCTAGGTCCTTTTCTGCAGAACTGCTGCCCAGCCATTCGGTCCCTAGTCTGTAGCAGTGCATGGGATTCTTCCGTCCTAAGTGCAGGACTCTGCACTTGTCCTTGTTGAAGCTCATCATATTTCTTTTGGACCAATCCTCTAATTTGTCTAGATCCCTCTGTATCCTAGCCCTACCCTCCAGCGTATCAACCACTCCTCCCAGTTTAGTGTCATCTGCAAACTTGCTAAGGGTGCAGTCCACACCATCCTCCAGATCGTTAATGAAGATATTGAATAAAACTTGTCCAACTAGTTCACTGTATGGATGAATCCTTTACATTAAAAAACCCTAAGTTAAATTAACATTAAAGTTGTACAGTGAAGCACTCAAATACTTAGGAAAATGGCCATTTATATGGGCTGAAGAGACATATTATTTGTGGGGCACTAAATAAGAGTGGCTCTTTTTCAAAAGCCTCAGTTCTGAGGACCTTCCAGACAGTAACACTGTGCTGAACTAAACCTGTGCAGATTTTCTTTATTCCACTTTCTCCTCCAAACACCTTTCCTTGGGGCAACACTTCTGCATCAGACTAATTCTCCACATTATGATACTTCATGTCCTGATTTCCAGACAATGCCGACTAATGGATTTTTGCATTAGTAGCTAGTATCAGGAAATCTACTACCAAAAGGTTAATGTAAATCCATTAGTTCTTTTTTTATTTGTTAGTTCAAGACAACCAATTTCTGTAAATTCATGAGGACTGAAAAGGGCATGAAGCTCTTGAAATCCTGTATCTGAGATGCGTTTGTGCTATTAATGTTGCTCTGATTAAATATTGTGGATGAAGCTTGATTCATTCACTACACCTTAAGTAGTGTGGTCTCTGCTTTCTGAGACACTAGTCTCAACAATAAAAACGTCTATTGTGTAGATCTTTGAGATTTCATGTCTCCCTGGCATAGATCCCACTGGGAATGACTTTCTAGCTCACATAGGTCCTGGATCCCATGAGAAGCAGTGATTTCACCCATTTAAGTGTATCCCAGTTACATTCCCAGTATGTTGAAGAGAAGACAACCCCAGAAGAAATAACATAGCTTTTCCCACCCCATTCTATGGCCTACGTTGTACGGAAGGTCGGGCAAAATGATATAATACTGTGGCTCTCAATCTTTCCAGACTACTGTACCCCTTTCAGGAGTCTGATTGGTCTTGCGTTTCACCTAATTTAAAAATGACTTGCTTACAAAATCAGATATACCAATATAAAAGTGTCACAACCCCACTATTACTGAACATTTGCTTACGTTCATATAATTGTAAAATAAATAAATTGGAATATTACTCTTGTACTTACATTTCAGTATATAGAGCAGTATAAACAAGTAATTACGTGAAATTTTAGGCTGTACTGACTTCGAAAGTGCTATTTAGGTAGCCTGCAGGGCTGGCTCTAGGCACCAGCATCCCAAGCATGTGCTTGGGGCGGCTCTTTTCAAGGAGCGGCACTTCGGCCTTTTCTTTTTTTTTCTTTTTTTTTGCTTTTGCTTGGGGTTGCAAAAAACCTGGAGCTGGCCCTGGTAGCCTGTTGTAAAACTAGGCAAATATCTAGCTGAGTTGCTGTATCCCCTGGAAGAGCTCTGCGTACCCCCCAGGGTATGCATATCCCTGTCTGAGAACCACTGATACAGGGCCACCCAGAGGATTCAGCGGGCCTGGGGCAAAGCAGTTTCGGGGACTCCTTCCATAAGAAAAAGTTTCAATACTCTAGGATACTATATTCTCATGGGGGCCCCTGCAGGGCCCAGGGCCTGGGGCGAATTGCCCCCCTTGGCCCCCCCTCCCTCTCCCCCGGGTGGCCCTGCACTGATATAATGGATTTAAAACCTATTATGCGAATGGCCACACCCACCAAGCCACCGAGACAATGTACCAGAACTGTGTATAATTTGATGTGGTCTTTTAGTACATTTCATGAAAAGTTGTTTGCTCTCATCAGTGGCTCACTGTATTGGGCTTTGTATTTATGATTCACCAAATCTGAGATGTGCCCTAATCCAACTCCCAGACTTCAAACCCACAGAAGTGTGAAAGGTCAGGAATATTAGCATCTACAGGCTAATTAAGCTAGTGTAGCACTATATAGCTTTATCAGTGCTTAAGGCTTCATTCTGGAAGGTGTTGAATGCAATGTCCCTGCTACCCCAATGTTGCTTAACACTAAGCACATGCTTAAGTACTTTGCCATATTAGGGATGGCGTGTTCACATAAAAAATTACTTGGCACTTTAATTCTACCTTAATGATTCCTCAATCTATATTTTTCAATTGCCCGTAATCTAACAATGATCTTTAAAATAAAAAAAATATATTTACCTATCTCATAGAGATGGAAGGGACCCCGAAAGGTCATTGAGTCCATCCCCCTTCCTTCACTAGCAGGACCAAGGACTGATTTTGCCCCAGATCCCTAAGTGGCCCCCTCAAGGATTAAACTCACAACCCTGGGTTTAGCAGGCCAATGCTCTTTGGAGCAGTTTACCAACAAAGAAATCATTCGATAACATTCATATCCTTCCTTATGTCAGGTATCCAAAAGTCCGTAACCCAACAGTTACTGGAGAGTTAAAGTTTGATTTTTAGCTTCTGGAACTTATTATACTGTAATGATCATTATTTTTCTGCTTGAAAGATGTGTGGCTCATGACCTGGTGAATCCCACAGCATGTTCTTGAATTTCATCCCCACAGCAGCAGATTTCAGAGAAGCAGCACAGTAGCACTTTGTACCTCTGCACAGTTGGGTGTGTAATATCTATTTCATCTAGTAACCTCTTCTATGTGCTGGTGATGGAGGAATAAAGTACTCCCAGTTGTACGTCATCAGCTGGTAATTCCCAAGATTCGAGCAATACCACCTATCTGGAATGGTTTGCTCATGAAATGATTGTGTTAATTTATATGGCATTTATTTAGTTCCTGCACATTTTGTGGGTATATTATTTAATATAACATAGGGTAGATGTGATGGATAAAATAACAGATTTGAAAAACAACCCCAGTGTCATTCAAATATATGACAAGACATTGAAAAAGAACTCTTTATTCTCTTCCTATCCTGTCCATCACTCCTTTTTTTGTATGTCATATTTCTCCTTCCCTTGTCTTTTATCCTTCTCTTCTACTCCTCCAGGTCGTCTCCCATCCTGTCCATATTTCCTTCAGCCTGATAATTTTACCGTATGACCCTCAAAGTGCCTCTCCCACTATTAGGGATGGGGCAGAGAGGAGTAACCTCGCATTTTCCTTTAGAAGAAGATCACCTTTGGTTTTGATTTCTGATCCCTGCATTAATAAGAGTTGCACACAGCATACTGAAAAGGTCAAGAGCAGTGCCGCATACCTCCATAATACACCCAATGAGCAGTAACAGTAGGAGACATTAACGTTCGAACACACCATTCCTATGACAAAAACAAACAAATAAACATAAATAAGAATGGAAAACGTCATAAAATGAAGCCACTCTTCATGACAAATGTTGTTATGAAAATAGAGACATGGGACCAAAGGCATTATAATGTTCACAACGCAGTGTGACACACGCCTTGTATTAACAATGCGTGCCATGAAAGAAACAAAAGGCATTTCTCTTTTGTCCTCCCCCACTCACAGAGCCTCTGGATGAGCCTCACTAATGACTAGGAGACACCTTGCAAATGACTGATTTTTTGTGAATTACACCCTGGTCTTGCACTGTTACGTCAATGGGAGTTTTACTGATGACTTCAACCGGACCAGGAGCAGACTGTGGGTAAAATTCTCACAGTGCAGAGGCCAACACAAAGTGTATGCACTGCTTAAATCCCATTTAAAGCCTCAAAATATGTCTTGATGGGATGCAAAGCCCAAGCACTGGATCTCTGTAGTGGGTGATACATTCTGCCCTACATGACTAGCTAGGGTCTAGTGGGCAGGACATGTCATATGGCTTAAGTTCTATTCCCAACTCTGTCACTGGCCTCTTGTATGACCTTGGGCATGTCTCTTTGCCTCTGTTTCGCCTGCTAGACTTTGTCTGTTTGTAAACTCTCCAGGGCAGGGATTGTCTCTTTCTATGTGGTCTGACAGTGCTTTTCAGGATGGGCTCCTCCATCTCGGTTAGGGTGACTGTAATTCCCGTAACAATTAAAAAAAAGAATCCAGGCTAACGTACCTCACAATGTATTCTGTTCCTTTGTTTTGACTGTTGCAGCTTACTGTTAATGATTCATGGTAATACCGCAGAGCATCAGAAAAAAGATAAACAATATTTTATGCAGTCGTAGTCCTAGGAAGTTTCACAACAGGATTCAGCTCTGAGAGCTTTAACGAGAAGAGAGGCAAGACTATCAATTATATGAATTGTAGTAACATAGCACATGGGAGCTTTAATAATGGGCCAAGATCCCATTGCCTCTGGCCCCTTTCAGATGTAGAACACAAGGCAGCCCATGCCCCAAACAGCTTTTCAGTTCCACCAGTCACAGTTTGTCCTGTGCACCGTGTTGGTTAGTTACATGAGTCATCCAATCAGATAACAGCCATTAAAACCAGGCACCACAGCACAACGTTCGGGGCCCATTGCAGATGTTGTCAATTAAGTTTTGTCAGATGACTCCCCTAAGAGGCTTGGGCAAGTGGTATTTAAGTGGGGCATGGTCCTTGTTTTGCCTGAATTTCATCCGGAAACAAGTCCCAAATAATTGCAAAGACTGAATACATTTGATAATTTGGTGACCTGTTTTCAAATGGAAGAATAAAGGCAATAGCTTATTTGTTGCAATTTTCTCAGGCAGCTCTTGAAACCATGGAAGAATGTGACCCTTTACAACGACCTCATGGTTGTTATCTTCTCTATCTTCAATGCACATGACCAAAGCGGGCTCCATAACTAGTTGCTTGATATTTTATATGCTTCAGAAACCTCCCAAGTCTGGCACACAAAACATAGGTGACCCAAGAATCTACGGAGGCTAAGGCACTGGGAGAACTTGAATTACAAGTTAGTCACTCTCACTTCCAAATAAATCACTGTGTGAAAGCTTTATGTCTTCAGCGCTTACTGTATTAATTTTATGCATGAGTGCTTTTTTTCTTTTTTTGCCATGTGAAATATATCACTAGCCTACTAGAGCAAAATATCATTAGATCTGAAAAGGGATTTGGTCACTTACACATTGTCACCGAGGATCATTGCACATAGATTATGTAGGGCTGTACTGTGCAATTTTTCTTGTGTTTATTAAGTGATTATAAATGTTGAGCAGAATGCCTTAAGGGAACATTTAACGTCTGTTACTGGTGTGACATTTCGTTTAAAAAAATTACCCACCTGGGGCGGGATGTGGCTGCCAGGCTTTGCTCAAAGGGATGTTTTGTGAGCAGGCGGCTATAGCCTCTTCTGGCCTGTATAAGCAGATCTCCTTTGCGTTCCTATGTTTTCTCTGTTGTTCTCATGCATCTTACTGGAAGGTGGCACAGTCTAGTTTTTAGAGACCAGAACTAGACATGAGGGCATCTGAGTTGTCGCTTAGGTTTTTAGCAAAGGGGCCTTTGGTTTTGGGAGTCTCCCTTTTTAGATGTCCAGCTAGACTTGATTTTCCAGCATGCTGAGCACCCAGAGCTTCTGTTGGTTTCAGTGGGTATCAGGGTACAAGGATGGGCCAGAAAAGTGCTATATAAATATGAAGTCGTAGTATTTCCCTTGGCGTATTCACCCTAGTATATGTACTTGCACCCAAGGAGGAGGAAAAGAGTATTTATACAGTGTGTGTGCTTTCACCTGGTGTGCAGATATCTTCTGCCTACCATCTACTCCTCTCTCTATGGGAGTCAGCAGGGACCTTTCGTTGGGACTCTCCCCATCCATGATACCGCCCCCCCCAAGCCCAAAACAGGTGTTGTGCTCATGTAAGCTGCCTTCTCTTAAGGAAGATGGCTCCACTCCCAACAACCAGGGTTAGGTTCCTGTATCAAAGAGAAGAAATGGAGGTTTCTCACAGCCCAACCCTTCCCTCCCACAGTGAAGAGGCCTGGCCTATTCCTCCCCATCTCGTGATGAGGAGAAGGAGAAAAAGCGTTGGCCTCTTGTCTTCCGAACCTTTTCCTCCACAGCGTTTGCAAGTGAGGACAGTGCGTTCTTCCCTGATCTGTGTGCCCCCAGCACGGGCTGCTCTAGAGCTGCCCACAAAGTGACTGGCAATAGGGTCAGGATAACTTTCCTTGTACAATTTGCTGGTGGTTGTGAACGGAGACAGTATTGATATCCCAGACAAGAGGTGAATCACAGCCATGCTCCTACTTGCGGCTGAGGCGTCTAGTAGTAGCAACGGGGCGGGGGGGGGACATTTGCTGAGTTCTTTGTTCCCTAAAAGTCAGCAGGAACTAGAAGTGCTCTGAAGACAGCAGCTGTCATGAAGCCCTTGCTCAGACTGAGAAGGACCAATGTCTAGACAGAAGGTTGCTGGGAAATGGGGCCTTTGATGGCCCATGAAGTTAAGTAAACAAGGCAAAATGGAGGAGTCTTAGATATCAACACCCTGCTCTCTCCTTTACCCCCCAAACCCCAAAACAATGAGTATCTTAACTGTTTAATTCCAACCTTCACAGTACATCCCATAGCTCACCCGAGTACACAATAGGCATCATAATACTATGCACTTCTTTGACCTTTTCTCAGCCATTAACTAAGCTCTGTGAGTTTGGTAAGGTGGCTAACTAGCAGGCGGCTAATGGCAGCCCGGAGGTTACTGTAACTTGCCCATGATCACATGGTATCACTTAGTATTGGAGCTTGGAAGGGAACCCAGGAGTCCTGTTTCCTACTGCTCTGATCTCATACTGAATCACATTCTTTTCCCTGGGCTCGGGGAGGAAAAGCAAGGATGACTAGGATGTGTCAAAGAGAATTGCTTCTAAAAGGCACTACTCTCAGGGTACGTCCATACTACCCACTCGGGTCGGCGGGTAGCGATCGACTTCTCGGAGTTCGATATATCGCGTCTCATCTAGACGCGATATATCGAACTCCGAACGCGCTCCCGTCGACTCCGGAACTACACCACTGCGAACGGCGGTGGCAGAGTCGACGGGGGAGCCGCGGACTTCGATTCCGCGGCGTCTGGATGGGTAAGTAGTTCGAACTAAGGTAGTTCGAGTTCAGCTACGCTATTCGCGTAGCTGAACTTGCGTACCTTAGTTCGACCCCCCCTAGTGTAGACCAGGCCTCAGAGTGGTTCGCCTTGTTGCTTGTACTCTTTGAACAAAAGAAGCTACTGTATCCTACTCCACCAGATGATGAGTCAGAAGCTGTGATTATTTACCCCAGCTTTGCTACAAATGTGCTGTTGTGATCTTTGGCAAATCAGTTAAACTCTCTCAGCCAGATTTTCAAAAGAGCTCAGCTCCTATTTTGGTGCCCAAATCAGTAGTCAGTTTTTCAGAAAAGGTCTTCTGCTCTTTTGAAAAATCTGGTCCTGGCTCCCTGGGAGTTGTTGGGCCCTGCGCTCTTTGGAAAAGCTGGCTCCAAACCATGAGTGCTCAGCACTTGAAAATCTGGTGTTTTGTTCCTCAATATCCCCATCTGTAAAATGGAATAAAAATGGTTGTCCACATTTGTAAAATGCTCTGAGATCCAGGGATTTTTTAAAAAATTACCATTTAGCAGTTCAAAAGTGAAGTGTCTGTGATTTATTAATCAAAAAGACTACAGAGAAGGGAAAATATATGATGTGTTATTTGTAGAAAGTAAACAATCTGAATAAACTACCTGCCAGAAGAAACCAAGTAATATAAAGATATAACGTTGTTGTGAGATGGTTTATAATATATGCACCATGAACCATGAGAAATGAAGCACAAGTGATTTGTGACCAAGCTTGTAAAAAAAAAAAAATTCCCTGTATTACATGGTTGCATATTTGTTACTTTTATTAGTTTTATAATATATGGCCGGACCATTTTGCTTGCAAATCACTTTTGTTTAACACTGCATTTTCCTCCCCAAAGTGAGCTTTTCCTATCAGTTATATGAAACACAGTTCCCTGCAAATGGCTAATCCTTGAACTTTATTAATGCCGCTTCTTCTTGTAAATGATCTGCATTAGCCCACATAATAAAGCTCTTGTTTTGCTATTATGTATCCACCTTATCTCATGGGCTTTCCATAGCAGAGGAAGGATGAAAAATCTGTTAATAAAAATAATAATAATCCAAACCATAATATGTTGCATCAATAGTAATGTGATTTTTATACCAGCTGCTGCTCTTTGGGAATTTTCAGAGGCCACATACTAATTTAATAATAATCTAACTCAGTCCATATTTTGATGTGATCTATCATATCAATATTGAATTTTCAGCCCTAATCATTTTGATGGATATGATGCACCAGAATAACTATAGTCTACAGAAAACGACTGGGGTTACATCCACATCCTAGCATTTTGATCAGGACACAGTTTTTTTTTAGGTTTGTGTCTCAGCTCGACATATGTTATTTATCACCAATGTATATAAGAAATTAAGCATTAGGATATTGTAACATTTCTGCTTGTAAGTAATTCAGTTGTAGAAAATGGAATATTAACATATGACCTGTAGAAACAGGTTCTTCAGGTGAAGATTCTTAGCATTGCTTCTATTGAATTTAAGAGTCCACGCCTGCCCCCACTGAAATCAATGCCAGACCTGGCCCTAAAAATCTGATATTATCCGAGGTACCTGTGAGCCTCATTAACTTTCGTGCCGTTACGTCTGTTCCCCAGGCCCTGTAGCCGTATGAAAGAACATTTTCCTACTTTCTTGTTTTCTAAAATGCTCAATTTCTTTTCTCTCCCTGAACCCAGCTCCCACATGATAGCTTCCTCCTAACAGAGCCTTTAGTAGCCTTTAATGAGAAGAGAGAGGCTGTGACAGCTCCAGCTTCTGCTACAGCAGAGCCCCAGAATTGCTGACCATTGATCCCACTGTATGCATTGGCTTGAGAGTGAAAGTAATTTCCTCCTTTTGATGTCCTTGGGCTTCATAGAGATGGAAAAGCTCTGCCGATGTATTATAGTCCAATGCCTGTTTTTATTCCAGCTCAAAAAACGTGACACGGAGTACTAAAGAGCCCCAGTTATACGGTGAACCTGCTTAAATGAACAGGTGAGTAATAAAACATGTAACGAATCAACCTGCTGCACACATCAATTCCGATAAATCCTGTTACACAACAGAAAATGTATCAAATAACGAAAAAGGATAATCTGACCCTGATAAATGCCTGTCGTGTAATAATTGGTGCCAAGACTATGCATGCAGTGAAACTCTTACACATTTAATTCCAGGTGAAAGAATTGAGTTCACATAGGAATGTGTTCTCTGTACCTCCAGCAATGCATTCAATCATTTTCTCTTGTATAAGGAGATTTAAACAAATCAGCTTTGTTTGTTCTAGCAGACAAGGAACCAATGTGTACTAAACAGACTGACAGTAAGCACCTGCTTAACTTGTAGTGTCACTCATCCCATTGGAATGTATAAAATTAAGCAAGAGCTCGATCCTGAATGCTGAATGATGTGGCCTGCTTCAGTGAAGCACTTAAGTTTGTGACCAGCTTTAAGCATGCAAGTAGCCCCATTAGCTTTAATGGGATCACATATGTGTTTAAAGTTAAGTGTGTGCTTTGCTGGAGAGGGCCAGAATGGCCAGCACCTTGCAGGATGCCAGCCCCAGAGTTTGCAGGATAGGTGCTGAAGTCAGTAAGGCCCAGATATTGAAAGGTATTTAGACACCTAGTTCCCTTTGATTGCTAGTGACTTAGATGGCTACGTGCCATTTTCAAAAGTGCTAGGCACTTAGGATCCTAAGTCCCATTGGCTTTCAGAGTCTGGCCCTGCCACAGCTGTGCAAGGAAATACTACCCCAGCTTGAGATGCAGGTACAGTGCACATTTACAAAACAACCTAGAACAGGCTGGGTGACTCTCAGCACTGGGCACATGAGACTGCAGCTGATCATCACCGGGACATAAAGGGTCACATTTTCAATAGTGGCTACTGCTGTGGGATGGCTGAGGGGTTGGAAACTCAGTTTGTGACACTCTGGGCCTGGTTCCCAGAGTGGCTCAACCCTGGAAGGTCCAGCGAGTGAGCACTCAGCAGGTGCCATTTCGACCATACTCACTCAAGTGTAACATGTCGCCTGCATCGCCTCAGGAGCAACCCAACGGTGTTCGTGCTCCTATCTGAATGCTTCACCAGCTCAGCCATTTTACAATGGCCAAATTTGGCTTGCTCAACATGGCTCATGTTAGGAGACTACATCTACTAACCTCAGACAGTGTCTATTGCCCAATAAGCCACCTTACTGCTCCCTTTTCTCAACATGTTTGAGCCCTTTCCTATGCCTATGGAGGGAACCTAGGGTGAGAGACTTCCTGTTGCTCTAGCAAGAAGAGACATCAAAACTCAAGCCAACTGTTAAAGCCAAGATTTTCAAAAGCAACTAGGGACTTTGGGTGCCTCAATTTTGGGGTGTCCAACGTAAGAGGCCATAGAGAGGCCTGCTGTTCAGAAAGTTCTGAGCATACACCCTTTTTTTTGCCACCCCTCCGCCTACAGCCTCTACTCTAGCCTGTAGGTTGGAGCACTGGTCACAGCTGTCTGCCTGACGTGTGTGTGGTGGAAAGTTTGGGTTCCATATCAACCTGGTTACCTTGACTTGTCCCTGGTTGACCCACATTATGCCCTCTCTGATGGTCTCTATGAACCCACCCCTCATCCATGAGTGGCCATTCCACCTACAGTCCTACTAAGGTGATGCTGAGCTCCTTGCCCTTCCACTTTGCAAAACCTTGGTTTATAACTAAGATAGCGCAGCGCTGATGCCATTTTTGTCTGAATCGGAGCCTGCCATTTTCCTTGTAAATGATGCTGGCCGAACACTGGCTATAAAACCCATTTGTAAATGTTGTTACCTTCTTATCAAGGCATCCAGCCCTCCTTCAATATATTGTTGTCGACATTACCAGTATAAGCAGCGTGTTTCAGGATAGATTAGTGATGCTGTGTGGGCCGAGCTACTCTGTGGGGCTTCACACCCTGATGGTAAATGTGCTTCTTTTTCAAAGGAAAAGGGGAGGGAAGGAAATCAATCATGCACTGCATTATTTGGCTAGCTATAAAATTAGCAAATGTCTACAGGACTTTAATAGTCCAGCACAGTAACCTTGAATCCAGTGGAAGTTAGGGGAAATTTAAAGACAACAATTATACATCTGCAACTGAAATAGGTCCCAGTGCACCCTTTTTACTCTCAAATTCCTCTCATGCCAATAAAATACCAGAAGATGCAATACAATGGAAAATTGGTTCTTTGGATATTATAGCATCTTGACTTAGAAGTGCTTTAACCTTGGCCTCATGCTTCCTGTGGGGCCTGTTGTCTCTGCTACATAAATACTGGCACTAGCAAGGAGCATGTTGCATTTCATCTTAGTAAAATTAAAAATGAAACCTTCACGATCCCATTGATTCTGGACATGTGCTATATACATTAGATTGAACTTAATGGACTGAAAAACGAGCATTTCACCACATATGGGAGAGAATTATTTGTTGCTCACATATTTATATTGGTCCCTCCCCGCTCCTTCAAAATACATATATACAGCTATGTGGGCAGACAAGCCAGAAACCATTCGATTAGCTTGCTATGACTCTGTGCCAACTCCATTTCAGATATATATATTTTTTTGCGACTGATGAGAAGTTCTCTTGGGACGTTCTTTGTCTCAAAAAGCTTCAATGGTAAAAAATAATGCAGAGGCAATACAGGAACAGAGTTGACATCCAGGGACCCCAGAAGGATTGTTATTATGACGCGAGCAGATGACGTTTGAATCCATCAAGCCATCTACATAGTAATAACAACCCGTTATTAAGACCAAGTTATTAATTATTAACGGTCCACTCTTAAAAACATTATTATTATTTTGCTTTGGAAGGGCTATAATCTATCATGTTTCAGTCAACCTCTAACTAATAAGGTTTAAGAAAAAAATTTCCAATGTTTAAGTTATCATATACCTACCTACTACTAGGTTTCTTGCACCTTCCGAATCAGCCAGTGATGACTACAGTAGGACATGCAGTTTGGAATTTCTTATGTTCTTAACGTGAACCTCACAGTAGGTGATGATTATTATAATCCAGTTCTATCATACTGCTCTAATGTCATAGCCTAGTAGCTTTGGTGAAGCGTGCCAACTTTTAAAATTCAAACTATTTATTTTCTATTGCACACGTTTTTTTTATAGGGACACTGTCAAGCCCCAGCATTGACCTACATTGTTCCCCCACCCGTTTGCCAAAGCCTATATAATTCTGTGACAAGGCTGCTTTTCAAAGCACACATAAGTCACTGCCAGGAAGCCCAGTCCTGGACAACCGTGAAATAATACTATGTATCAGCACAACTAAGGAACGGGTGGCATCAATATCAATCAGATACCATTCAAGCATTCATGGGGCGGGGGGCGTAAACAGAGAAGCAGTGTGTAACATTTTTTTTTTAAATTATGAAAAAAAATCCCTTGATAGTGGCCTTTTAAAGAACATAAGAACGGCCGTACCGGGTCAGACCAAAGGTCCATCTAGCCCAGTATCTGTCTACCGACAGTGGCCAATGCCAGGTGCCCCTGAGGGAGTGAACCTAACAGGCAATGATCAAGTGATCTCTCTCCTGCCATCCATCTCCATCCTCTGACGAACAGAGGCTAGGGACACCATTCTTACCCATCCTAGCTAATAGCCATTTATGGACTTAGCCACCATGAATTTATCCAGTTCCCTTTTAAACATTGTTATAGTCCCAGCCTTCACAACCTCCTCAGGTAAGGAGTTCCACAAGCTGACTGTGCGCTGCGTGAAGAACAACTTCCTTTTATTTGTTTTAAACCTGCTGCCTATTAATTTCATTTGGTGACCCCTAGTTCTTGTATTATGGGAATAAGTAAATTACTTTTCCTTATCCACTTTCTCGACATCACTCATGATTTTATATACCTCTACCATATCCCTCCTTAGTCTTCTCTTTTCCAAGCTGAAGAGTCCTAGTCTCTTTAATCTTTCCTCGTATGGGACCCTCTCCACACCCCTAATCATTTTAGTTGCTCTTTTCTGAACCTTTTCTAGTGCTAGAATATCTTTTTTGAGGTGAGGAGACCACATCTGTACCAGATTCCACATAGTTGAGGCACTTTTAATTAACTAAACATTTGCTATAATTGTGCTATTATGATTGAACTACCGGGCTATATTAGTGAAACAAATCTAAAGGCCAGACCCCGCTACCCCCAGCTCTCTTCTCAGTGCATCCCTATGAAGCAGTAAGGAGCCATTTTGATGGCAGGTTGACGTATTTAAATGGCAGCTGTTTGAAACATCTCAGAGATCCTAGCAGAGATGGGTCTGTGAGCAGAGTGCAGGGGAAATGAGCAAAGGTGTATTATAAAAGCAATTAAGCACATGCTTTGCATTATGACAGGTTTCAGAGTAGCAGCCGTGTTAGTCTGTATCCGCAAAAAGAACAGGAGTACTTGTGGCACCTTAAAGACTAACAAAGGAAAAAGGACACTAAACTGTCTAAACTGCTACATGGCACAAGGAGCCACAACAGTAGCTCCCTTAACCCACCCAACAATATTGTTAATCTTTCCTGCTATTCTCTTAGCCCAGCAGAAGAATCTGTCCTATCTCGGGGACTCTCCTTTTGTCCTTCCAGATCCACGAATATGATACAGTTCTGCGGTGACCTAGAATCCTACTTTCGCCGTCTCCGACTCAAAGAATACTTCCAACACACCTCTGAACTACATACTAACCCACAGAATCCTTCCTACCAACGCTATAATAAAAAGGATTCTGCATGGACTCCTCCTGAGGGTCGAAACAACAGACTGGACTTCTACATAGATTGCTTCCGTCACCGTGCACGGGCTGAAATTGTGGAAAAGCAACATCACTTACCCCACAACCTAAGCTGTGCTGAACACAACGCCATCAACAGCCTCAAGAACAACTCTGACATCATAATCAAACAGGCTGACAAAGGAGGTGCTGTCGTCATCATGAATAGGTCGGAATATGAACAAGAGGCTGCCAGGCAGCTCTCTAACTCCACATTCTACAAGCCATTACCCTCTGATCCCACTAATGATTACCAAAAGAAACTACACCATCTGCTCAAAAAACTCCCTGAGAAAGCACAGGAACAGATCTATTCAGACACATGCCCAGAACCCCGACCAGGTGTATTCTATTTGCTACCCAAGATCCATAAACCTGGAAATCCTGGACGCCCCATCATTTCAAGCATTGGCACTTTAACAGCAGGATTGTCTGGCTATGTGGACTCTCTCCTCCGGCCCTATGCTACCAGCACTCCCAGCTATCTTCGAGACACCACTGACTTCCTGAGGAAACTACAATCCATCGGTGATCTTCCAGAAAACACCATTCTGGCCACTATGGATGTGGAAGCCCTCTACACTAACATTCCACACAAAGATGGACTACAAGCCATCAGGAACAGTATCCCCGATAATATCACGGCTAACCTGGTGGCTGAACTTTGTGACTTTGTCCTCACCCACAACTATTTCACATTTGGGGACAATATATATCTTCAAGTCAGTGGCACTGCTATGGGTACCCGCATGGCCCCTCAGTATGCCAACATCTTTATGGCTGACTTAGAACAACGCTTCCTTAGCTCTTGTTCCCTAACGCCCCTACTCTACTTGCGCTACATTGATGACATCTTCATCATCTGGACTCATGGAAAAGAAACCCTCGAGGAATTCCACCGTGATTTTAACAATTTCCATCCCACCATCAACCTCAGCCTAGACCAATCCACACAAGCGGTCCATTTCCTAGACACTACTGTGCTAATAAACGATGGTCACATAAATACCACCCTATACCGGAAACCCACTGACCGCTATACTTACCTACATGCCTCCAGCTTCCATCCCGGACACACCACACGATCCATTGTCTACAGCCAAGCTCTAAGATACAACCGTATTTGCTCCAATCCCTCGGACAGAGATAAACACCTACAAGATCTCTATCAAGCATTCTTAAAACTACAATACCCACCTGCTGAAGTGAAAAAACAGATTGACAGAGCCAGAAGAGTACCCAGAAGCCACCTACTACAGGACAGGCCTAAAAAAAAAATAACAGAACGCCACTAGCCATCACCTACAGCCCCCAACTAAAACCTCTCCAGCGCATCATCAAGGATTTACAACCTATCCTTAAAGATGATCCCTCACTCTCACAGATCTTGGGAGACAGGCCAGTCCTCGCTTATAGACAGCCTCCCAACCTGAAGCAAATACTCACCAGCAACCGCACACCATACAACATAAACACTAACCCAGGAACCTATCCTTGCAACAAAGCCCGATGCCAGCTCTGTCCACATATCCATTCCAGTGACACCATCATAGGACCTAATCACATCAGGCATGCCATCAGGGGCTCGTACACCTGCACATCTACCAACGTGATATATGCCATCATGTGCCAGCAATGCCCCTCTGCCATGTACATTGGCCAAACTGGACAGTCTCTACAAAAGAATAAATGGACACAAATCTGACATCAGGAATCATAACATTCAAAAACCAGTGGGAGAACACTTCAACCTCTCTAACCACTCAGTGACAGACTTGAAGGTGGCAATTTTGCAACAAAAAAACTTCAAAAACAGACTCCAAAGAGAAACTGCTGAACTCGAATTAATATGCAAACTAGACACAATTACCTGTGGTCTAAACAAAGACTGGGAATGGTTGGGTCATTACATTAATTGAATCTATTTCCCTATGTTAAGTTCTCCTCACACCTTCTATGGGCCATCTTAATTATCACTTCAAACAGTTTTTTTCCTCCTGCTGACGATAGCTCATCTCAATTGATTAGACTCTTCCTGTTGGTATGCATACTTCCACCATTTCATGTTCTCTGTATGTATAAATATCTCCTGTCTGTGTGTTCCATTCTATGCATCCGAAGAAGTGAGCTGTAGCTCACGAAAGCTCATGCTTCAATAAATTTGTTAGTCTTTAAGGTGCCACAAGTACTCCTATGCTTTGCATTGTAATCCTGGTGTGACAGGACACGAATGCAGCCCATAGCACCTTACAAGCATCAGGATTACGAGGGTTTATACTGGGTTAGCCATGTCTAAAGTCCTCTTGCTCCCACCGCCTTTCTTTTAAGAAAAGGCACATGCGATTAAAACAAAATATCAACGAACCAACCACCATAAATGACTAGTGCAAAAATAAATGACCCACATAGACTCATGTGAGGTGGGCGTGTTCGGTTGGGAGTGGGTGGGGGGGTCAGGGTACATGTCATGACTTTTTCATGGCAGATAAGATTTTTCCCTGTTTTTTGTTGACCATTTAATCAGTAACTATCGCTGACCCTAGATAGCTTCATGGTCACATGCATATCAAGCTTGGTAAACCGGTCCCATCTGCAGCAGCCTGAAGTGGTTCCATTAGCTGGAACCTGTATTTACAGCTCCCTGGTGTTTATCATTGTCAGCCACTGGCTGGGCATGTGTTACTTCAGTCAGCCCACAAGCATTGTCAGCAGCATTCTTTGTCCCCTCAAGAAACAGGCAGCCAATGTGCTCGTTGGGTTTGTTTAGATGGTTGCTGTTCCTCAGGCGTGATAATGTCATATGACTATGTTGGGCAGAATTCAATTTTTTTATAATTTCGATGGCGAATATCTATTCTTTTAGGCCTTTTTTATTATTACCAATTTAAATGTTCACATTTGTGCAATATTATGGCCATTATTTCAATTTGTATTGATTTAAATGGTCACAGCTCTGGGGTACCAGACAATAATTATTTAATGACAGGAGACACTGAGATTCCAAAAGTTAAAGCTTTATAACCGTCAAAACAGAAACGGTCAACATCACATGCCAAACTATACAAAGACAATAGCCATAAATCAAACGCTCATACGTTCTCAGGCAGTTTTCTTACTTTGCTTAGCTGTAAACTTTGATTATTAGTGATGGAAATATTTTTTTGATCTGGTTGTGTGTGTGCCGTGAAAGCGATGTTTACTGACATTTACCAATAAAAATCAAATCCTTCCAAGCCTACGTATGACCTTGGTGCAGCCAGCATAGCTACTATCATCACAACCACATATGTTGCTACCCCTTTTTACTTGAACTCCAAGTCTCTCTCCCTTGGCACTCATAGCATTTTTCTGGTTCTACTTTCCTACGTTGTAGAGTCTTTTGTAATTTTTCCAGGGTTGATTGACTTTGGGTCCAGACGCTTGTTAGAGCATGGCACTAATTTTTGTTTAGTCTGTAGACTGGTGAGCCTAATAAAGCGCCATGAGATGCACTGCAATATTCTAACAACTGCATAGAGGGGCCCAAATTGTATTGTTTCGCATACCACTTTCTTTAAAGAATTTATGTTAGAAATAACATATGCAAATTTCTTCTTTTATGCAAATTTATTTTAGGCCTTCATAGGACAACATAAGTAATTCCAGATGCCCCTCTGTTTGTATGTCACGTTGAACCCTAGACTATCTGTTGAGTCGTCGTGAAGCGATGGAAACAGCTACCAATATGGTTCAGAGCTCTTTTTGTTTATCACTGGGTTCGATCATAACTGGGATTCACAATCTGTTATCTTCCAGTTTTTAAGTTCTCAGCCATTTTGACTTTACGAACTACACCTGTGCCACGTAAAGCTGCAGTAAGGCATATATCGATGCCAAGGCAAGAGTCCTAGACCTCTGTGATAGCAGCGAGAACTCAACCAATCAGCACCCTGAGTCTACAGGGAATTTGCAAACAACATTTCATCGGTTGTATGAGGGAGCGTGCCCAGATGGTGGTCCCATCTGCCAGACACATGCGCTAGCATGGGCTTTCAGCTACTAATAGTAAATAAATGCCTAAGGAAGGCTAAAATGTTCCACTATAACATTAAACCACGCAGGTATTTAGACAGTCCATCAAAAAGAAACACAGTGAAGCAGCCATTATTATTCCTTGGCTTTCTTGATACACAAATTACCAGGAACAATTCACTATGTCACACAATGACATTGATCTGTTTGGGTGCGTGTCGACGAACTACATTCTGCCGCTTTTAAACGTCTAATGAAGGTGTACAGCTTCTGCTCATTCTGAGCTGGCTCTTTGTTGAACACTGATGAGCCACAGTTCACTTTTAGCTTCCCTTTTATCAGCTTTCAATCAAGGAAAATACAAAGTGTTTTGAGTAGCTTTTGGGGAAAACAAAATGTGGCGTTAATGAGAAGGGAACACGTGTGTGACAGGACGGGGGGTGGTTCTGGTGGAGGGCTGGGTGTGTATGTAAAAGGCAGGCATTTCTGGTAGGGGATGTGCATGTGTATCAGGGCAGGAGGCTTAGGGTACGTCTACACTACGGGATTATTCCGAATTTACATAAACCGGTTTAACAAAACAGATTGTATAAAATCGAGTGTGCGCGGCCACACTAAACACATTAAATCGGTGGTGTGCGTCCACGGTCCGAGGCTAGCATCGATTTCTGGAGCATTGCACTGTGGGTAGCTATTCCGTAGCTATCCCATAGCTCCCGCAGCCTCCCCCGCCCCTTGCAATTTCCGGGTTGAGATCCCAGTGCCTGATGCGGCAAAAATCATTGTCGCGGGTGGTACTGGGTAAATGTCGTCAGTCACTCCTTCCGCTGGGAAAGCAACGGCAGACAAGCATTTCGTGCCTTTTTTCCCTGGATTGCCCTGGCAGATGCCATAGCATGGCAATCATGGAGCCTGTTTCGCCTTTTGTGACTGTCACCGTATGTGTACTAGATGCCGCTCACAGAGGCGATTCAGCAGCACGCTTTTGCTTTTGCATGATAGCAGAGATGGTTACCAGCCATATTGTACCATCTGCCATACCATAAATTGGTAATAAGATGATCGTGGCTACCAGTCCTTTTGCACTGTGCCATTTGCTGCTGTCATAAGTGCCCCTGGCTGCTCTTAGCCAGGGGCGCAAAAGCCAAAATTGGGAATGACTCCCTGAGTCAATCCCTCCTTTTTGGTATCTAAAAATAGAATCAGTCCTGCCTAGAATTTGGGCAAGTGTACTAGAGAACCACTGTATAGAACCAGAGAGCACAGCTGCTCTGTGTCAGATCCTGCAGAAATTATGAGCTGTATTCTATTCACAGGGGGTGCTCCTGCAACAACCCCACCTGTTGATTCCGTTCTTCCCTCTGCCTTCCTGGGCTACCGTAGCATTGTCCCCCCACTTGTGTGATTGAAGTAATAAAGAATGCAGGAATAAGACACAGTGACTTGTTAGTGAGATATGAGTGGAAGGCAGCCTCCAGCTGCTATGATAGTCCAGACAGGACAGTAAGGAGTGTGTAGGAGAGGAGCCCAGCATCCCTCTGCTAGTCCAGGGGCAATTGAATCTTTTCTTTACACATGAAGGGTGGGGGCTGATGGAGCTCAGCCCCCTGTTGCTATGATGACGATGGTTATCAGCCATACTGTACCATCTACCAGGAAAAATGAGGGCCAGGCGCCCTTGATCGACCTAACAGATGCTAGTCAGCATGGTTACCAGTCCTTTTGCACTGCCCCATGTGCCAATAGGCTGATGATGAGGACGGATACCAGCCATATTGTACCATCAGCCATCCATAGCGTGGGGGGAGCAAGGATGTTGGTGTTGAGTGCTGCACCATCGCGTCTATCTGCAGCATTCAGTACAGATAGGGTGACATGTAAAAGAGTCAAAAGAGGATTGTTTTCCCTTTCACTTCTGGGGGTGGGTGGGGGGGTGCGTAAATTGCCTAGCTATGCCCTGACCCACCGCGGACACTGTTTTTGACCCTAGAAGCATTTGGAGCTCAGCCAAGAATGCAAATGCTTTTCAGAGACTGCAGGAACTGTGGGATAGCTTGAGTCCTCCAGTACATGAGCGTCCATTTGATTCTTTGGCTTTCTGTTACGCTTGTCACGCAGCAGTGCGCTGAATCCCTGCTATGGCAGCTGTCTGGAGATATTTAAAAAATGATTTTGAATTTCGTCTTCTGTAACGGAGCGCTGATAGAACAGATTTGCCTGCCCTTACAGCGATCACGTCCGCATCGTCCATGCGGGAGCTCTTTCTTTATTTTGCTTTTTAACTGCATCACCACCCGTGCTGATCGGCGCTCCACGCTGGGCAAACAGGAAATATTCAAAAGTTCGCGGGGCTTTTCCTGTCTACCTGGCCACTGCATCCGAGTTCAGATTGCTGTCCAGAGCGGTCAGTGGTGCACCGTGGGATACCGCCCGGAGGCCAATACTGTCGATCTGCGGCCACACTAACCCCAATCCGATATGGTAATACCGATATTAGCGCTACTCCTCTCGTTAGGGAGGAGTACAGAAACCAGTTTAAAGAGCCCTTTATACCGATATAAAGGGCCTCTTAGTGTGGACGGGTGTGGCGTTAAATCGGTTTTACGCTCCTAAAACCGGTTTAAACGCCTAGTGTAGACCAGGCCTTAGAGAAGGGTGGAGGTGGGAAAGACTTGGCTGGGTGTCTGGCAGCAGATTACATCTCAGCAGCTCTGGCTCCCTCCCAAGCAGGGCTGTCTGCAGTGGTGGGTGAACTGCTCCCTCTGCCAGGAGCAGGTTCAAATTGCATCCAGCAGCTGGAAAGTCAGGTGACTCTCCTGAGCCAAGGCTTTCTATGCACCTGAGCAAGCAACACCACCCCTCAACTTTCCTGCAGCTGCAGGAGGGAATTCCCCCCCCCCGTGTCCCCTGCAGCAGCTTCCTACGTGGGGACTCTCTGAGCGAAGGGCTCCATGTGGTGGCTCAGAGCCAGTCCTGTTCCAGACGAGAGGAGAGCTGGCAGTGTTTTGCCTGTTCACCTCAGTAGCTCGAACTGAGTACGGCTGGACCTAGCAGAAAGCCACCCAGCTGCGTGCCCGAGGTGAGTGCACATCCGTCTGTACAGCCACTGTGCACAATATACCACTGAGTACCACTGCTCTGCCAGTGGCTGCTACGGCTGAAAGCAATCAGGCGAATGCATTGTGGGTCATGGGCCTTTTCTAGTGTGCTGCAGTGTGTGTGACAACTGGACGGGCTGGTTTTTTAAAAAAAAAAGTGTTTTTAGTGTCCCACTTCCAACAAGCTCATATTCAACCAGTGGTATGTGCACCACAATTTTTTTTTTAAAAATAGAATACTAGGGTTGGATGGGACTTCAGGAAGTCATCTAGTCTAACCCCCTGCTCAAGGCAGGACCAATCCCCAGCCAGATCTTTTGACCCAGATCCCTAAATGGCTCTCTGAAGGATTGAACTCACAACATGAGGTTTAGCAAGCCAATGCTCAAACCACTGAGCTAAAATGGGAACCTCCACATTGTCCCCTTTATTTACGTGTTTGATATTGGTTCTGTCTTGTCTGCTAACCCATCGTTGTATAGTCAGGGATCGGCAGGCTGTGGCTGAACTGACCTATGAAAGAGCAGTGCCAAAATGAGCCTCTCATGACCTGAGGGCCATTATGTGTTATTAACGCCTCAGGAATCCACTGGGGAGCAAGCAGAGATGGCAAGAGTGAGTATACGCGGACTCCAGCAACTGTGCCACTCACTGCTATCTGGAGGACACTGATAAGCAGTGGTGGTAGACAGGGCATAAACTGCATTTTTTTTTTTTTGGTGCTGCAATTTTTGGATGCCTTTAAAGGAGCCTGATTTTTGGCAAGCACTGAACTCTCAGGGTTTTCTGAGTCCCAGACTAGACTCTTTTAGGGTTTTTGTTATCTATCTATCTATCCTAATACACTCTCCTATCTATCTATCTATCTATCTAATCTGATAAATGGATGAACATGCTGTAGCTTTTAAACAAGAAACTATAGGCACTTAGCTTCATGACAGCAGAATGGTGATATACTGCATCTCCTTGGGGGTTTTTTGCGGGGGGGATAGGGGGGTGTTTGCTAGCCTTCAGTGCCTTGCAAGGCAGGCTGGTTTAACTGAGTATGACTGTAGTATGTAGGATTGTTGTAGCCATGTTGGTCCCAGAATATTAGAGAGACAAAGTGGGTGAAGTAATATTTTTGATTGGACCAACGTCTATTGGTGAGCTCAAAAGCTTGTCTCTCTCTCACCCACAGAAATTGGTCCAGTCAAAGATATTACCTCCCCTACCTTGTCTCTCCTTGATTGTGTGTATTTTCTTTTCCCTTTAACGAGCAGTAAACAGAACTATAGTCCTTCATGCTATCTGGTGGATGGAAGGTACAGTCATAGTGAGAGTTCGCTCTTTGTGCGCATACATGTTGCTTTATTATGTTTTTCAGACGCATCACTGAATAGCTTTCACTGCAGCGGCTCCAGCCTCCCTGCTGATTGGGCCGACAGCTCGATCCTCAAGAAGGTCAAGTAAAATGGAACTCAAGTCATTATGTGCCATTGAAGCAATTACACGCTGCTGACTCAGGGGCATTGATAATCAGCAGTCTGGGTGCTGATAGCGGTTGGTGGTGGCTGAGGGAAAGATGGAGGGAGTTGCAACTCCAATTTGTTCCAGTCTTAGCCTGTTTCAATAAGTGCCTCTCTAATGCTGTTATATGAGGATGAAATATGCCTCATAATGGTTTGCAGGTGATACAAAGCAGAGATGGATTTCCACAGGAGTGTGGGGAAAATAATCTCAAAATCTAGATAACCACATATTAATGCGGTACTGAAAACAGACAATACTGTGAGGCAAAGCTCCTGGGACTGAGGGAGATGTGAGGTGTTCTCCTTAAAGAGGAGAGAGCAGATGTATGCACACACCAATTCGGGGGACAGGAAACCAGAGCCCGTTACAGCTAGAAAAGTTTGAATAAAGCAAACTGTATTTAAATTAAAAAAGCAATAACTTACCAGCTCCCTGTGGAGTTTCCCCTTCTCTCTTCCTATCGCCTAGGTCCTTGTGTGACTTTGCTGAAATTTCTCAGTGGTTATGTTTTCCCTCAGACTCATTTTCTCTACTTATCAACCTTATGAAAAAATATTTTTGTCTGTAAAAATCCTACTTATCTCCCACACACCCTCCCACACCATCTCAGTCTCTCTCTCACACACCTCCCCCCCCTCCTTTGTTAATCTCTCCTTTCTCTGTCCTCAGCTCCATTTTTACCACCTTTGTCTCTCTTTTCATTTTCCCAAGCAATGGCCTATGCTCTCCTCCAACTCCCCCCACTTTCCTCTATCCCCTCAGCTCACCCCGTGCTCCCTTCTCTCAGCTCCTTCCTACCTCTCTCCCCTCTGCACTCCCCGTGCTCCCTCAATGCCCCCAGGCTTCCCTTCCAGCCCCTGGTGCTCCCCCTCCATCCCCCAACCCCCGCACTGCTCCCAGAGCAGTTATGAGACCGACGCTGTCACTGGCACTAAGAGGAGTTGATCCCCTGCTGCCTGTTCGGAACCTGGCTCGCTGCCATCTTTTAATCATGAGCCTGGCTGCTCTGCCATGCAGGGGAGGGAGATGGCTGAACCCCCTGGCCCCAGTGCATGGGGCTGGTCACAGCCCTGGAACCGCAGGGCTGAGAGGAGGGCTTCGCACAAGTGGGAGAGGGGTGGGCAGAGCTCTGGCTCCACTGGCCTGCACACTGGAGCCCGGTGAGAAAGGGCAGTAATCTGTGACAATAAGAGGGCAGACTGTGATTCTGAGTGTGACACTCGAGTTCCTGCACTGCCCCTTGGGTGTGCTGGATCTTAGGGCTACAATCCAGCCCCTCCACAACTGCTAGATTGATCTGAGCAGCATCTGCTGACTATGCCAGCTCCTAAAGGGCTGTCCAGATCCCTAGACCTCCCACTGGAACGTCCTTGCATTCACATTAGAGATACCTCTCCCCCTTGGGTTTATGGACATACACAGCTCATAGCAAGGATTTACCTTCCCGTCCTCTGAGCACAATTGCAGGTGCAGAAAACTCACTGAAAATCAGGCATTAAGCAACTGAGCCATGAGTGTCAGCTTCAGAGGAGGAGAAAGAACGGGCCGTGCTCCTGGAGCTAATAACATATGTATCAGACACCTTTCTCTTGAGATGGCAGATTCTGGGAGCCCCACATGAATCTTTCAACAAGATTGAAGAGATGCTATTAATTGCTATCGATCATGGGTCAAGAAATTAAATTGCATCTGCAACTATATCTCTGAAAGGCCTAAGAGTAGTTAATGGGTCTGCCTGGCCCAGTGCTGTGATTAATTAAAAGGGGAAGAGAAACACAAAATATTAAAATAAATAAATGCATTGAGATGTGTGTGCTTATCTTGGAAATACACAAATGGAGAGACTAGACAGCTCACTGGAAGGTTAAAAAGTACAGTTTAACGCTTTCTGGCCTGGAAAATTGTAAATAAAACTCACTGTGGACTACATTATTATTAGTGTTTATTATGGGGGAGGAATCAATGGCCTTTGTGCTCCTAAAACCCTTAGGTGCTTCTGAAAATCTCCCCCTATTTGTATTACGCGAGCGTCGAACCCAGATCAGGACCCAGCTCAAGGTGCTGTACAAATACATACTGAGAGACAGTCCCTGCCCTAAAGAGCTTGCAAGCCAGGCCCCGATTCAGACGAGCATCCCTAGTCAAGACTGTACTTTAAACATGCGCTTAACTTTAATCATGCGCTCAAGTGTGTTGCTGAACTGGGGGCCTGAGCCAGACAATGGCTGGGTGGGAACACAGAGGTATGACATGGTGGCTTGCCCAAGGTGACTCAGTAGGTCATTCTGCAGTGTGGTTGTAGCCATGTCGGTCCCAGGATAGTAGAGCGACAAGGTGGGGAACGTAATAAAGCCTCTCTCTCTCTCACAAATGGAAGTTGGTCCACTCACCTTGTCTCAGTAGTTCATTAGCAGCCTTGGGCCCAGAACCCAGGCCTTACGACTAGCTATCCGTTAGGCTGCACTGCCTTCTCTGAAGGTACTGGAATACGCTCCTTTTCCATGGCTATGCAAACGTTTAGCTGGACAAGGATGTTAACATGAACTGGTTACGCGCTGCTTTGGTGTGATGTATCCTTTTGTGCCGTGCCGCTATAGTATTGAAACTGCTCAGAGAAAAGAGCGGCAGATAGACTACTGTACAATACTGTGCAAAATACCTACTGACTAGTGAGGAAGGATTTTGTGGCTAATCAGCTAGGTCCAGCTTGTGACCAACTCCTGAGATCCTCCCCAGTGTGTAGCCCCTCAAGCACTGCTCCCTGATCACTCAAAAAGGGTGGGCAAGAGATAGGCCCATGGCCACCTCACTATGCATCTCCATATGGGAGCAGACACAACCTGGGATTTTCAAATGAGCGTAAGGGAATTAAGCACACAATTCCCACCGGCTTTCCATGCGACTTAAGCATGTAACTCCCTTGGTTCCTCTTTGAATCCAAGACTTAAGGGCTGCCAGTGACTGCACCACTCTTGCTGATGAAGAAGTCTGAGAATAATGGCACAGTTCCTTATTTAATTAATCCTTAATTGATTTCAGTGGGAGTTAGGCACCTAAATACCTTTTAAGGCGCTGGGTCAATGTCTCACTGCGGTGGTGAGGTTCTCCACATGTGACAAGGGTTCTACATTGGTGCAAACCTGCCTCGCAGCCACTGGCTGTGACCTGCAGTGTGTGTGAGAACCCATGCAGTCATTCCATTCACCTGTATTTCATAATAGATAGGGCTCCCGTTTACTGAGCATGCCCCTGCCTTTGGACTCCCAATACCAGCTGACATGGGGCGTTTTGAAAGAGGAGCTGGGTAAAAGCTGTTGCGCGCTAGCAGCAAGTCAATATCTTTCTTACTCAGCGTTGGAGATATCTGGGCCTTGGAGGAGCCAAGCAAGAAACCAATTGGATGACAATCCCTTCTCAGAGAAACGCGTAAGCAATGTCAAAGTGAAGCGGTGGCAGTCCGTGGTGCAAGTTAGTGCCAGCCAGCAGGGCTGAATGTCTGTGGCTGTTGTAACAGATGACTGCCTAAGTATGTGTCATTTAGCCATGTTATTGGTCATGCCCCTTAAGTGAGATGAGCCTGACCACACGACACATGAGAAGGATTTTTAGTCTATGTGGTGATACATACGCCGTATTGCATGCCACACAGAATTCATATCGCTACAGCAAATGCCCATGTCCACTGAATAACAGGAATAATGCACAACTGTGTACCCAATGGGCTAGATGGTGCCTTTAGACGCAGCCCTGAGAAAAAGGTGTTGCCATAGGCTGCAATAGGCCTCAAAGATAACCTGAGGGTGATCAGATGTCCCAATTTTATAGGGACAGTCCCGGTTTTTTTTCTTATATAGGCTCCAATTACTCCTCACCCACTGTCCTGATTTTTTTACATTTGCTGTCTGGTCACCCTAGATATCCGGCTAAGGTACAATTCCTCCCCGCGCCTGGCCTCATACCAATAGTAATGACAAGAGCCCCAGGATGACTCTGCTGTGTTGGGCCGTGCATTGGCCGGGCGGAGCCAAGGTTCTGCCCACTCACTCCCTTTCGTTACGCCATCTCAGAGTGGCGTAAATGAGCCCATGGCACCAGCTTACTCCCGTGCCAGGCTGTAAAGGGAGGTGGTACTAGCTTAGGAAGGCCTGTAGTGCAAGACACACTCTAGTCCCAAACGAGATGGGAGGGAGCAAGAACCTATTTCTTAGAATGCACCATTTGCCTCGTGTTTGTTTTTAAACTGGAGAAACAACCCACAACTCAAAGCACCTTGTATTTTTAACCTATGTAAAGGCCCTGGACCATGGAGCTCCCTGCCACTGCAGAAGGGCACAAGCCCAAAGCCTTTAGACGTAGGCACCAGCTCTTGGCGCAGCCCTTCCCACAATAACAATGGCAGAACAAAAACCTGGCACTGTAGAACAACAGGGATAATCCAGAAAGGGGAAAAATAACCCACAAATAACATAAAACGAGGGATGGATGAAAAATACCAGCCTTCCGACAGCATTGGGCCTGTTTTTGTTATGTCAGTGTCCAGCTAGCATGGATATAATCACTTCAGACGTGTATAAGTGAAAGACTGGTTCTTATTTACATTCGTGCTCCTTTACACCATGAAAAGGGGCCGCAGTGTAAACACGACTCAGGTCCAGCCTATGTACAAGGCTCTTTCTTGCCAGGCCACTGTGTAATTTAACAATCACGCCACAGAAATCCTTTAAATTCTGTTCTGTGGAACAAAAGCCCCAATTTCACCCAGGATAGTGTCATCTGTTTTTCTGATCCCAGTATCCTAGTCTGAAACCAGTGTTATCTCTCTGCTGAGCAGTGACCAGTGTCCAGGCCTCGCAGGTCAGCTTCGCTCAGGAGGAGAACGCAGAGATGTGGGGTCTGGATATGTTCTAGGTGTAACTTCCTTTCTTTACACTCTCCACCAGTCCTGGAATGAGGTGGTCAAATAGCATGCAGGCAATCCCGCCTTCCAAGCATCTCAGTCCAACAACAATGCCCGGTTCCTATGGAGCAACCCTGTCTCAGATATTGACTCTAATCAGAAACAAGGTATAAGGTAAACTCTCCTGCTGATCCCATACCTGCTGCTTAACCGTGTACCCCAAACTAACACATCATGCCTTCCCAAGAGGCAAAACTTGCTCTCACACTAAGAACACTAACCTGGAAGACGGTGTACCACCACCAACTGGTGCCACCCGTGATAACAATATCAGCGGCACTGGGCTTTAAGCTAGCTCTTTGTTTCCATGCTACCAAACCGGAACAGCGCTGGGCACGTTGGCTTTGGCCACTGCTTCAAAGTCCATTGCTGGGTAAACCAAAGTATAATAAAGCTGTCTTGCCCACAAGCTACATAGTCTCCATTAGCTTACTTCAGGTGTCTCTGCTGCGTAACAGGTCCTGTCTCTGCCTGCCCCTAGATTACCTCCCCTGCTATTTCCCGGTCAGTCTCACCAGCCTTGTATTACTTTATTCTGCCTCCCAAACTTCCCCGTGGGCACTTTCTCAGTGCCTTTCTGGTCCATTGATGGCTTTTCCATGCTGCAGCTGGGCTGTTTTGGGTGAGGGTGGCTATTGAGAGCAGGCATAGAGCATACTGCAGCCTCTGGAGTGGGCAGTGTGTTAGCAGCAATATGCCACCCACAGCCCTGCTTTTCACAGGGGCCCATAGCCTCAAGGTATTTAGCCTTGTACGTACCTATCTCACAGCGCTGGAAGGGACCTTGAACGGTCATTGAGACCAGTCCCCTGTTTTCACAGCAGGACCAAGTACTGTCCCTGATGGATTTTTGCCCCAGATCCCTAAATGGCCCCCTCAAAGATTGAACTCACAATCCTGGGTTTAGTACGACAGTGCTCAAACCACTGAGCTATCCCTCCCAGGGAGCCTAGCACCAGAGAGTAGCTCACTGGAAGGTCCTGAGGGTGACTGCCTCTTGGAAGTGATCAGAAGCATGGATGGGTTTCACTGTATCTCCCTGCAGCAATAGCCATTTTTTTCATAACCCATGAGCACGGCTTGACTGCTAAATTCAGCAGCTTGTTAATTTCCTCCTTTTAAAGTGCAACACCATTTTTTTCCCCCAGTACCTGGTCTCTCTGCAAAATGATTTTCCAAAAATCTAAGTTAAAAGTCCCTGCATTGTTTATCAAGCCACAGCTAAACTGGCTGGGGACGAGAGACAGGGTCAGTTCCTTCAGCCCTTTTTCACACCCAGTAGCTCTTTACTCTGCGAGGTGTCCCACTGAAATCGATAGGGATGATTCAATGCAAGTCGTAGTATGCGAGTCTGGCCTTTAGAAAACGCTTAACCAGCATAGCCTGGGATATAGATATGTCTAGTTTAATTAATAATATTTTGCATGTGTAGGGCTGTACATGTTCCAAGCACTGTACAAACATTAACTACAGTGATTAATCTGTAATTAATTAGCGTAACTACTAATTAGGGTAAATAACAGTGAATCTCCCTCTGTAGGTACTAAATTGATTTTGTGAACTGAAAGCAAATTATTACGCTGATTAGATGGCATCAAGTTTAAAGTGGTACCACAAGGGGAGTGATAGCAGTGGGGTTAAAGGAAAGGACCAGGGGTCAGGACGGTGGTGTTCACAGCACTACCGTAACTTTTCAGTGTGACCTTGGGCAGTCATGTGGGCCCCTCTGTGCCTCAGTTTCCTCATCTGTAAAATGGGGATCATGCTATTGACCTCCTTTGAAAGCACTCTAAGAGCTGGGTATTTTATTATTTTTCCCTTAATGTCTGTAAACGGGCTCCGAGAGCCTTGGCTGGCAGTCACTAGAGAAATGCCAAGGACTATTACCATTTTCGGACCAGTCAAGCTCTCACTATCACAGTACAAGACGTGTGGAGCAAAGCTAGGGTCCTGTGTAACTCGCCGTCCTATTGCTAGAGCTACTGGGCTTTCAATTCACGGATCCAGATACTAACTTTGTTGCACCTGGGGACATAAGTGTGTAGGCTAGAGTTGAAAAGGCACAACAGCTAATACAAGTTCAGGAGCCATGTTGTAACAAACAAATGAATGTTCAAGAAAAAGCTGTGGGAAAGCGCTGCAGCTGGTATAAATCAGTGTCACGCCATTAACATCAGTGCCAGTTTACACCAGCTGAGGATCTGGTGGTTTAACCTACTCTGCTAGAATCCAGGAACTCCTCAGCTATTTACAGCCACCAGGCGAGCTCCTGCAGTCTCTTCTGCACAGCTTTACTGGAGAAAACCCCTCCCGGAGATCCCCGAGACTGTGCTGTCCTGTTTCATTTGGAACTGGAGGAAAGTGATGAACTGACATGTACTTTGCGGGGGGGACAAGTGGCAGAGTAAAATACACCAAAAACATTTGTTTTGCAGGTTAACACACTTTATATTTAACAAAATAATTTTTAATAATATATTTTTACACATCAAATATTGTTGCTAGAACCCCATATTTTTTTACAGTCAAGTTTGGGGTTTTTGTCCCATTCGTTTTTCAGGCACACTGTTGTTTAGCGCGTTTTGAAATTGGCTTGTCATTGACCAAGTAAATAGGATGGTTCCTTATTTAACAGTAGCAGTGTACATGGACCACATTCTCAGCGGGTGTAAATCGTAGTTGACTTCAACAGCGCTATGCTGAATTCTGGCAGCTGCGAATCTGGCGCCAATAAAACTCAAATGGGGAGGAAATAAGAATACAGAGGCAACAGGATGGTTGCAAACACAGGGCCTGATTCTCCTACCATTGACGCCAAAGTGCACCAGCTCCTCAGCTGGTTTACATCAACATGGCTCCATTGATTTCAGAGGAACGGTGCTAATTTAAAGCCGCCAAGGAGCTGTCCCCAAGAGTTTGCCATGGAGCAGTTTTGGGGCCCAAAGTCTTAACAAAAAAACCATAAATAAAAAAGCAACCAATGGTTCCAAAGCCAGGACCTGGTTATACCAGAACTGTAAAGTGGTATCACTGCTTTGACAAGGTCTGTCCCAGTATTGGGTTACATCTTCAGGAAGATAAACAAACAGGTGTCAGGGCTACGAAGCCTGAAAGTAAATAGCTTGCAGTGAGACGCCAGGAAAAGACACTCTCTGGCTGCTAACAAAGACCATGGTGCTGCCCTCCTCCAGCAGTGTTGGTAGCTGCTTTCTGAAGATGGCTTCTCCGTGTATGCACCTTTGCCCTAGTACGTCCTTGCCATAGTTCTTGGTGTGCTTATCCTCCTTTGATGCAGAATTATTACATCTTGGTGTCCTAGTTGAATGTTTGCTTTTCGTCCCCCCGAGAAGGACACTGTAGCTGCTTAATAATGGATACATCATGGCTCTACTAAAGGTCTCCTTTGTGTTTCCACCCCAGCCACATCGTTTATTTTTTATTCCCATGAATGTGAATTTCAAAGCTGGCACTAGGCTACCTTACTGCAAAGGAAGCCATGTCGCTCTGTGCACAGAAAGCCTGGACTGCCGCTACTGTGTGTGGGCATGAATCAGTCACACAGGGATGCTCATGAATGATTCAAGAGCGCGTATTATCTATGAATGGCTGCCACTGCAAAGTTCCAACCTTGGCGCAGGCTGGGGCTCTGCAGAAGGGGCTCTTGCTGGACTGCAGGATGGCAAAGCTATTTGTACCACCAGGAAACCAGTTTACTCAAGGAGTTTGAGGGCCAACGCCTCACCACGTTCATTTCAGGAATGGCTCTTGCTGGCACAAACTGCTATTAGGAGGGAAGACTTGTAATGTCTGGGGGAGATGTTCTGACCCTCTGTCTCATGCTGAGACCTTACTTCATGAATGGACCCATTGGCTTCCACTGAGCTGCACCAGGAGGAAGGTATGACTCTGCATGGAGAGGAGGTTAATAGTCTGGCCTTGTATGAGAAGTGCTATTGTAAATCCTGGGAACTATGTCTTTGCAGGCCTAGGTCACTGGTAGCCCATCACACCAGTCTGAGTCTTGGCCACTTACCACTGAAGTCAATGGGAAGAGTCCCAGGATGAGCTCCATGTAGGGATCAGACATTTCTTAGAATCATAGAATATCAGGGTTGGAAGGGACCTCAGGAGGTCATCTAGTCCAACCCCCTGCTCAAAGCAGGACCAATCCCCAACTAATCCCCCAATGGCCCCCTCAAGGATTGCACTCACAACCCTGGTTTTAGCAGGCCACTGCTCAAACCGCTGAGCTATCCCTCTTCCCAAAACTTGATCATTTGCTCTTGGGCTGCTAGGGTCTAGGAGTGTCTGAGGTGCGAGAAGCATGCTCATCTCCTGAGAGTGGGGATGTTACAGATGGATTCCTTGGCCATCATGGTTACAGGCCTTGGGGGATGGCGAGAAAGTGAAGGGCTAATTAGGAGTGTTGTCCACTGTCCATAGGACAGGAGAACACACTGCCACAGCTCACACCATGTATGTTAGTAAGGGCACAGGTTTAGCTTGCTCTGTGAACAACCAGTTGTCCTTATCACTATTTCTGCTGGTGCTCCAGGGCAGTTTTGTGATTTTAATTCATAAAAAAAAAATCTCCAGAAAACAGCTGCAGAAATCTCACTGGGGGCTGGTCAGAGACGCATTCAGATCTGCACTTGCAATAGAAACAGTGGGTCAAATCTTTGGTCTCACTGAGGTCAAGTGAAATTTGGCCATTGACTTCAGTGAGACGAGGGTTTGGTGCAGAGTGGTGATGGCCCACTGACAAGGTAAATGCAGATGTAGCTCAGGGAAGCTGCATGTTGAAACCAAATCAGAGGGCTAGTGTCAATGCTGATTAGATTCACAATGAGTCTGCGCCTGTTGACCCCACTGTTTACGCTAGCAGAAGCCACAAAGGGCCAAACTAATCACTGCTGTAAGGCAGCACAGGTACACCAGGAATGTACGTGTATCCCAAGTGATTACAAACAGTCCAAAGCAAAGAGCTTGAGCAATGCTGGTGACAAATGGGGCACATTTTCAACCTTGGCTGCAAACCTGGTGTGTGTCGTTTTCCAAATTATTTTGGTTCGTGTTTCCCCACCACGTTCATTGGTATCAAGGGAGTTACACCCACCTACTGATGTTATCCGGCATCGTTTAGTGATTTGATTGACAGCTTTCATGTATCGGTCATGAGTATTGTGTAGATTTCTTCAACTTGATTGTCCCCACTTGGTGGAGAAAGCATAACACAGACAGCGTGTTTCTAGCGCGTGGTTGATCCCTCTTTCTCTGTGCATCTAGTCCAACCTTTCTGTAGTTTACAGTCCAGGTTGATTTCTTCCATCTATCCATCCCTCCACCTCCCATCTCTTTGTCAGCATCATTAAACATTTAAAAAGTATTCATTCTTATTTAACCCATAACCTTATTACCCAGAAGACCCTGTCTGGGAGAAAGTTTAGGAAGATGCTTAAAAAAAAAAATCACAACAGCAAAAATGCAATTCACACTGTAGGAAGTGATAGATAAGCTACAAGTTAATTGGCAGGTTGGAGGCATTATGAGTGGAGGAACCTGTGCAGGTATTTTCCCTTCCAAAACCTCAGCTACTGAGTCCCCATCAAGCAAAAGCAGATTAGATATCTAGCTACTGGATATATATTCTGTATACAGCGTGTGAGAGAACTTTCCTGTTAGCAAAATATTCACTTTTGTTAACCCTGAAAGGTTTTGCTGGTGACCCTAGCACAGCTGGCAGGAGGTTTAACATGTGCAGTGTAGAAGCCATTACATTTGTCTTTTAATAGACTCGTCATTGGTCTGGATTTTGCCTCTACAGAGTCTGCTTGCCGTGGCACTCGCGTTTTGAACACTGAGCAGGCTTCCACCAGTCCCCGTTGTGACAGTGACAGATGTTACACTCATCCACTTTCACTTCAATGCCAGCCGGAATTATGGTGGTTCCTGCAAAGCAGTTTGGACCTGGAAACACACATACAAAATAAATACGTAAATTAAAATTGGGGCTGGGTGTGTATGGAAGGAGAGCGGGGGCGGGAGGGGCACATGGTGGATTTGAGAGTTAGACCACATGATAATCGTTTACGATCAGGGGGTCTGATGAAGTCATCCCAAAGTATAACCCCACCCCATCCCTTCAAATCACCAGCCAGTCCAACATCGCCATAGTCCATTAGCAATTAAATAACGTTTTCGTAGAAGCCATGCGAGTGCTCAGTTGGTTTCCAAGCATAAAACAAAGCTTCAGACATTTAGCTTCCTTCACGACCCTCCCCATTCACTGGATACTTTGTCACAGTCAAAGGCTTCCCCTGAGCAGCTGATCGGTAATGCAGTGTCCCCTTCCTCCTAGACCGGCTGCAAGACCTCAGAAAAACATTGGGACTAAATCTTCAGCTGATGTAAATTGGCAGCGCTCCAGTAAAGTGAATGGAGTGCTGCCAATTTATACCCGTGGCTGCTATAACTCCCTCCAGCTCCTTAAAATCAGTCCCTGGGATCCTGAGCTGGTTCCCTGATAACAATGAATAATTCACAGCACCAATAATTGATTTGCCTCCCAAACAAGCTTGGTTATAGGTTTTATTTTGTAAAGGGGATTCCTTTAGTCTGCTGATCTTGCCTTTTTTTTTTCCCTAAAAATCTTTATTAGACAATTTCAAACCCAAGTCACTTCTGAAGTCAGCAGGCTTTTTGTTTTCTCATGCTCATAAAGGCCCAACAAATAAAACATGGCCCAGCGGGTTATGTACATGCAATGCTTCTCCCCCCATACACACACCCACTAGCATTATACTGTGAAATACTGAGCCTCAGCTCTCAATGAAATCAATTCTGAAAAGCCAGAGAGGCGAGAGGCTGTAGAGGTTTAGCCTCTTTGAGGACTGATGGCTGCATTATACCACTCGCTAGGTGAGCTGATTGTAGAAGTTAAATTAGCCAAACCAAACTGATTGTCACATGTATTCAGTATTGCCCAAAACTATGGTCAAGTGTAACATCGACTGTCCTCTAGTCACATGTTTTTGCATCTGTTTTCCTACTACCTGGAGTGAATTTGCAATAATATTTTAACATCGAAGCACATGAATCACAGGCTAGCTCTAAACTAAACTTAGCACTGTTTTAAGGGAACGCAGCTCTTCCCAAGGTGTATTTGTTTCTCTCTCCCATAGTGCATTTTAAATCTACATTTCAAGAAAAAAAATGCATATCTGCAAACGTGTGTATATAAATGACTGTGCAAGGGGAGGCTCAGTTGCATTCCAGGCTCTTTTAGTATTAACTAACAGTTGGAGCTGGTGAGGCATTGGCCATTGGACTGATTTTTCTAATGGAAAATGTGGTTTCTGCAAAATTATTATTTTTAACCTGAAATACTGATTTTGCCAAAGTGAAATATTTTATTTTGAGCTGGTTCAACCCAAATTAGAATATTTCATTGTCAGAAATAACCCAACATGTTTCCTTTTGAATCAATTCAACCAAACATTAAACTGCATTCTCATATTGTGGTTCATTGCCTTACAGGAGTTACAGTTCTGGCACGGATTCTCAGTGGTTCAAGCGCCCAAGAGAGCTATATCTCCTGTATCAGGACAAAAACCAAATGTTTAAGTGTCAGAATTTCTCATGGGACAGAATTTCAAAACTGCACTCAAGTCTACCTACCATACCAATGTTAGAAGTCCATTGAAAGTTTATTTCATGCCACTGGCTTGGTGTGTGTGGAAATGTTAATATAGTCATTGTTCTCAAGCTGTCATCATCGATAGCTCTTTCCCATTCCATATAACTCCCAAACGGACATTATTTATAGTACAGTAGCACCTAGCTGCTTTTAGGGTGACCAGACAGCACGTGTGGAAGATTGGGACAGGGTGTGTGTGTGGGGGGGGGGGGGGGGTAATAGGAGCCTATAAGAAAAAGACGCAAAAATCAGGACTGTCCCTATAAAAATCGAGAGATCTGGTCACTCTAGCTGCTTTATTGGGGCTCCACTGTGGTAGGTGCTATTCACACACATTAGTAAGAAACAGGCCCTGTCCAAAGAAGCGTGCAGTCTAAACAGACAAGCCAGATGATGGATGGGGAGGGAAATGACTTGCCCAAGGTCACACAGTAAAGCAGTGGCAGAGCTGGGTCCAACACTCAGGCTTCCTGACTCCTCGAACAGTATCCACTGGACCTCCTGCCTTTCTCAGCCAAATCTTTGGAAACCGAAGGAAGTTTTTAAGTGCACATGTACACAGACAGACCCAAGTACACACTGAAAATGCTCTTCAAGTTTCTTGCGTTTTGAGAGATTAGCCACAATGACATTCCCTAGACTTAAAAATGGGGACTATTGGTGGAACTGGTAATCTGTCCCAAATCTAAGTAGACAAACACTGCATATATTGCAGTGGTCAGCTACTTGAAAGGTTCCCTCCATTCTACGGGCAACAGAAATATTTCCACACGTATGAATTCAATAAAATAACCTCTCAAGTGACTCTCAGTTAGGCCCTGTGCTTTAACCTCACTACATCGGCAGAAATACAGTTCAAAACTTTCTTCTCCCCCTCCCTTCACAAATCCATTTGCAGGGATAACGTTTGTGGCATCGCATTAAACAAAGGGCGGGTGGTGAACTTCACACATTTATCTTAACATTTGCCCAGGAGTCTCGCCTGAAAACTAGAGCTTTTATGGGCAAAGCAAGACATCTGGGCACTCTAAATTATAGATGAGTCTAAATCAGAGGGTCAATCCATTTAATGGGAAGGCAGTGAAATGCACTATGTAGCTTGGTAGGACTTACTGGTCTGTGCCTGTCACAGGCACGACTGGGAATGGGGTGGTCTGGCACCATACCAAAGAGGTTTGCATTTTACAGCATCAGAAAACTATTTTCTTTCCCCTCATTAACTTTATTAGTAGCAGGACTTTATAGTACACTTCTCAGAGCTCACAGGTTTAAGTACAACAAGCCACAGGTTTGACATTGCTGGTCTTAACTACCCAGAAGTAATTTAGATAGTTGTCAAGCAGAATAATTGGTGTTTCTTGGCTATTATTCACATTTAAGTCATTCCTCCCTTTAATAAGTGCTGCTATAAATTTAGATCAGCTTTGTCTCAGCTTTGACTGTCCACGCTAATAGAGTCACAATAAAAGCATATGAGTGAGACACCTCTGATGACTTTTGCGCTAGCATTTGGAGCCGTTATATACAGCCAGTATCTGCTACTTTACTACCATCCACTTTCATACTAACAGGAACCACTTCCTTGTAATCTATAGGTTAGTGCATTTGTCTTTGTTCCCCTATTGCCTGGCAGACTGTGGTGTGCTAAGATATAGCCACGGTGCTCAAAAGTTGGGAGAGGAAGGAAGTTCTTGTGGTTAAGGCATGGGGCTGGGACTCAGGAGATCTGCATTCAGTTTTTGGCTCTGTTGCTGACTTCGGGCAGGCCATTTCACCTCTGTCCCTCAGGTCCCCATCTGCAAAATGGGAATAATCATTCGTGTCCTGTGTATTTAGACTATCAGCTTCTCAGGGCAAAAGTGTCTCTTACTAGGTGTTTGTCCAGCACCCTGCCTGCTGCATTCCCAATCTTAGCCGGAACCTCCGGGCGATCATACAAATAATGGATAATTAAACTAATCCTGTCGTTACCATGCGGTGCTAACGTTGTAGCTAACACTGTAGCAAACAACTGTGACCTTTAAATGGCCATCCAGGATCTCCTCACTAGTCCTTTTAAAGGAGTGCTGTGCCTGTACTGCTACTCTGTGCGCCGCAGCTTTAAGGAACAAGGCAGAGAAGCGTGAGTGCAGTAGCATGAGAAGCGTATTGCCTCGGAGTAACTCCTTAAGGTGGAATCAAGCATCGTCTGCATGGGCCCTGGTTGACAAAAGGGTACAGCTAGTCCTCCAGAAAGAGCCACGAGAGCAAGGGAGGGGCTTCATGTGATCTCAGGGGTGTTTGAAAAGAGCAGGCCTGGCCCTTCTGCAAGAAAGTGCGGGCAGGGCCAAATCTATGCACGGTGCGATTCCAGCCAAGATGAATGCCTCGAAAAAGGAGCCAGCTGAAACTGAGGCACCTGCAGTGGGACCCCAGGTTTGGGGGCCGGTGTCTTTGGAGGACACTGATGCTTGTGGGCTATAGTAATGATCAAGGACCTGATCCAAAGACCATGGAAGTCACTGGGCATCTTTCCATTGAGTTCAGGGGACTTTGGATCAGGCCCCAGTAGGGTGGAGTTAAGGCTGAGAGTGCGTATCAGCAATTGACAGTAAAACACAGTGCATAGATATTGAAAATATCCCCAAGCCAAGTGTGAGCACCCCAGGAAATTCAGAGCCACGGTTAAACTTAAAAGAAATCCAGACATGTTAAGGTAACACGCAGTTAGGGCACCCAAAAAAGCTAAACTCTGCCCACTAGGGATGCCATGCAATACCCACAGGATTATGATTAATGCATTTTAATGTTTGTCATCCAAGATTAGAGTCATCCCATCCCCTGTTCTCCTCCCCCCCCCCGCCCCATGGTGTCACTATAGGAAACAGAGTTAAGGTTGTTTGAATGCCTTAACTGAGCATTTCCATTACTCCAAAGGGGCCTCTTTGAAGCACATGGCATTTCTATGGCTGTATATGTGTTTGGGCCCTATAGCTCTTTGTCCCCATCTAGTGGCTGGAACATGTAAAACATTTATGAGTCTGCTGCTGCCATCCATCTAACAAACTTTCCTTCCAGACACCAACCCAGGGCAGTGTTATAACTGATGTAGGTAGGTCTCTCTCTCTCTCCCTCCTTCTTGTTAAACCAGAAAAGACATCAACAAAAGAAAACGACACCCGGATTCCGTTTTAACAACCACGATGACGCAAATGGCGCACACTCTCTCTCTCACACACACACACACACACACACACACACACACACCCTTGCTTCTTGATTTTAATGGGAGCTGTACATACAGGACTTGGATCTCTTCTCACTCACACTGATTATGGACTCCAGCAGTGTCACCTCTGATTTACACCAACTTGAGCAGAGAATCAGGCCTGGTCTGAGAGGACAGACTTTGGCATCAGCAAACATATGGTATGTACCGTACTGCTGTAGGTTGGCTTAAACCTCGTTTAAACTGAGGAGTGTGTCCTCCCACCTCATTGAAAACAGCTGTAAGAGACAGCTGACACCTGAGACAAAGAGGGTGCGGGAGCCCACTCAGAAATCTGAACTGTGTATGGGAGGGAGGGAGGGAGGAAGGGAGGGAGATAGCCTGAGAAGGGTCAGAAGATGCACAGCGTAGAGAAACTGGCTAAAAGAAAGTTGGGGCTGTAAGCAAAGAAACCATGTCCTCTTTTTGGTGCCTCCTGTGTTCAGGGAAACAAAACTCTGTATATTCTTTATTGACAAATAAGAGTGCACCAGGGGTGGCTCTAGGTATTTTGCCACCCCAAGCAGGGCAGGCAGGCTGCCTTCGGCGGCTTGCCTGAGGAGGGTCTGCTGCTCCTGCGGACCCTCCGCAGCAAGCCGCCAAAGGCAGCTTGCCTGCCGCCCTCACGGCGACCGGCAGAGCACCTCCCGTGGCTTGCCGCCCCAAGCACGTGCTTGGCATGCTGGTGCCTGGAGCCACCCCGGGAGTGCACCACACTCTGTCATCACTTTCTACACCCAACAGGAAATACCGACAAGATCTCAAATTCTGGCTAGTCACTCATGGTAACAACACCACATATAATGAACAACAGCATGGTACATAAAAGTACAATGCAAAAGGCAAGATTGTGGCAAAAACTACCCCAATAAGTCTCCTCCCTAGTACATGAATGTCACTCATCCAATGCTGAATATTGAAAACATAATTTTGAACACTATTTTAAATGTATTTTATCAATTTCAACTCCGGTGATTTACATGCTAATAAATCTGATCCTAAATGAGTATGTTTGGTATTCATGAAAAGATCACTTTTTAATTCACGCGGGACCTCTGCTTGATAGATTCTGAGAACCATTTTTGTATCAGGCCTTTCTGAAAGCTCTAGTAAATGAGTTTTGCCACAGCACAAACAGGGCAGATTATAAACCCAATGTCTATATTTCTTCCCCAGCCTGTTGAAGTAATTGTTTCTTCACACAGTAGGCTTACAGACTTCCGCGTGGGACTGAACCGAACTGCAGTCTGTGGTGTTCAAAACAGATTTTAATTCTCTGCTTCATGAAATCTGAGACAGGTTGTTGTGTTATGACACCGAGAACAGACTTTCCCATCAGGTAGACTCATTTGCTTCTGTTTAAAGTCCCAGATCAAACACACTTGAAATGCCAATAATTGCAGCTAGCTGCATTTAAAGTTGAACTAAGCACCTGTACCTCTTCAGAACAATGGTCTGTTTGCCTGCCAGACTCCTAACAAACAGATTCCAAAACAGTCACCAGTTCGGGGCAAGGGTTATCCGCCCCCTGGAGTACAGAGAAAAGACCTTTTCATTAAAGTTTAAACAAAAAGCTTCCTCTGGAGCCGAGGGTGGCAAGGAAGGGGGAAGAACATTTTCTCGATTGCTGCCCTAAGGCTGCCTGTTAATCATTTTATTTGAAAATTCAATACTGCCACAACTCCCACACACAGGAGAGACGGAGGGATTGCCTGGCACTTAAGGATGTAAGATTTATAGCACCAGGCTCCAATTAACTCTGCTGAATGCGTGAGGAGAAATGCAGCCAAGCTGTGCTGGGGAAGGGGGAGGGAGCTGGGATCTTTCAGCGCCAAGGGGTTTGACAAGCTGAGGGAATCCTCTACCTGACCCTGCTTGTCTGTCTCTAGCGGGGCCCAGGTTGGGAATTCTGTGCCTTCCTGCAATGGATTTTGGCAGCGTCCGTGGCACTAACACACAGCAGGGCCAGATGACACCGTCAAAGAGCTGCCAGGCTGCAGAACCAGGCTGGAAGGAGAGATGCATTCAGCGCTGGGGGGTGGGGGATTCTTCAAGGCCAGAGGGAGGGCTGGATTAGGTCTCTTGCTTTGCTTCCTCCTTCCACACCATCCTGCCTGTCTGCCCCATTCCCCGCCCCACCACTCTGCTGCTGCTGGGAGAGAGCCGCCCACCTCCGGCCCTGGTGATGGTCAGTGCTCCTCTCCAGAGCCAGAGCAGGGGCCCTCGGCATTCCACACAGCAGCTAGAGTGACCAGATGTCATGATTTTATAGGGACAGTCCCGATATTTGGGGCTTTTTCTTATATAGGCTCCTATTACCCCCCCATCCCAGGCCCGATTTTTCACACTTGCTGTCTGGTCACCCTAACAGCAGCCCTCGTGCCAGCACTTGGCTTCCTGCCTGGGTCCCACATTTCCGGGAGCAAAGCAGGGAGAGCTGATGGGGGCAGGACCACCCGAGGGGAGCAGACTGGGCGTGTGCAAACCATCTAGGCTGCCAGCAAGCTAGGGGAGCCCCCTGGATCAGTTGTTTCTTACTCCTCTCCCTTTAGTCTGGTCTATTTTATCTCTCCCCCACCCCCCACATACCCGCTGTTGCTTCCATGCTCCTCTCCCGCCTTCCTCTGGTGCCTCTTCCCTCATCTCTCTCTCCTCCCACCACTTGTTCCCTCTTCTCCCTGCCCATCTGCTCCCCTCCCACGATGCTCTTTACAGAGCAGGACTGTGCAGTGACATTGACTAATGGTTAGTTCCATTCTGCCTGTGAGTCAGCGCTGGCTACAGCTGGGTTGTGCTTCTCTCCCCTGGGCTACGAGGGCTGGCTGGCTTCCAGGCCATCAAGCCAACTGCTGGACCATTCCGCCCCCAGTCCCTCGGCACAGAGCCTGCAGCTGCCAGGGGGAATGGCAGGGGAGGAGTAGCTCATGGAGGGAGACAGATCTGAGGAAGGTGTGAGCTGGGCAGGCTCCGAATGGGAGAGAGGGGAGGGGCGAGGTGGGGGAAGGGAACTGGGAGCACAGTGCACCCACTGGGAAGGAGAGACAAGGCAGGAGGGCCATATGTCAGGCGTGCGATGTGCTTGGACCCACCTTGCACAATAGCAGCCTCACCTGAGTAAGGCCTGGAGACCCTACCGCAATAGAAATGTGAATTAAATAGCAATAACCCTACCAAGCTCTGAGATTTATTGAGCCATTAAGGACCTGACAACTGCCTCTGCATCTAACAGGAACACTGCCACACTTCAAAAAGGGCAGATCTCCTCCTTCGTGCTGTAATGTGTCCAAAGGAGTGTCCAATCAGCAGCAAAGTGCACTGTTCCGACGACAACCTGCCTGGAATAAGTGGCTTTCTCCAGCCCTGGAAGCTGAGCAGTCACTGGGGAGCTTTCTAGCTACCTGTGCGTTTACACATCTGACAGCTAATCCAGCCATACAAAGGCAGAATCTTGCACTAGGGAGCAGTAGGTGGATTTGTGATAGTCCCTGGAGGAATGTCAGCCTGCAAATCAATGAACAGATTACAAGGCAAAACTAAAGTATTTTGATCTGTGGCAGATCTAATCTAGCTCCAATACTCTTCCCGTCGTGCGTCCTTTATCCTCACCCGATAAGCGCCACCAGTAAGCACGAACGTATACATACCGCTGAGGCCCAGATTTGGCCACCTCTATTAAGCTGAGGATCTAAGAAAAACACTAAACTGTCACAAACCTAGCAATAAAAAGCACAAGCAGCGGCAAAACAGCATTTCCCACCGATACGTCTTATGGATCTTCTGTCACAAGGCAACTGAAAGAGAACGCTTGGACGAGGGTGCAAAGAGCCACAGACCTACGGGCAGGTGCCAGCAAACCCTTGCTACAATTCAGGTGTAATGCTAAGCACTCCCCTCGGCAGCAAGGATCGGGTCCTACATCGCTATGGGCAAGGTAGTGGGAACTCAGAGGGATGAACCCTCCCTGGATCCTACAGGTGGCCACGGGGCTGCGAACGCTGTGCAGAGCTTCAGGAACATGGTTGCTTACACCAGAGGTGCTGGGCTCTTCTCTGCCTGCCCTGCTCTCTCTGGAGTGAGATGTTCCCCTTCCGGGGGGATGCACTGATAGACTCAGCACTCAGAGGAGTCAAGCAGGAATTAGGATGAGACCTTCATGTGGGGGGAAAGGGGAAGAGGGGACAAGTTATTCCATTACTGCCTATTTCTTGAATCTTCCTCAGAAGCAGCCGGCACTGGCCACTGCCAGAGACAGGATTTTGGACTGGATGGACCTTGGGTCTGATCCAACTGGCCATTCCTATGTGCTTATGTTGCATGCAATGGGCAGATGGTTCCTCCCCTGTGCTCATGCGTGAGGGCCCCTTGTAATCCAGCTCTTAGCGAGGCATTTAAACCCACAGAGACAGGTGGGGTGGGGGAAGCGGGAGCAATCAAAGGCCCAAAACATATTGGGTCAGACCCTCAGCTGGTGTCAGTTGCCAGGTTTATACCAGCTGTGGCTCTTCCCCATTAATAATAACGTAGATTAATGAATGCTAATGACATGGGGCGCTCAGGCAGCAAGAGTTTTATGCTCCTGGTTTAACACTGACTGAAATGAGTTAAAAAACAGTCATGAGTTTGTTTGATTGCTAAGATAACATTTTGAATATGCCATAATCCAAGCCTTATGCTTCCTCTTTATGATCCTGGATGAGCACCTGTGTTGAAGACAAATGCCAGAGAAGCATCCAACCCAACTGCTGTTGAGCCACTTTTAGAGTAAATTATGACTTTGTCCTACTCCCTGCTACGGCATTATTGAGATGTGGAATAAAACATTAGAATTCAATAGCATCGTGCAAGGATTGACTGAAAGCAAAGAAGTAGCAGGGAGCATGTGGTTTAATTTTCTTTCAGACGCTGAGCATATGGCATCATGCCGACGTTTTGTACATCTTAGCAGTTCAGTGCCAAATGCCACAGCGATTCCTAAGCACTGGGGGCTACATTCTGCTCTCCGTTACATCTCAGGCAAGCCAATTGAAATCAATGGCTTTGCCGGGGGGCCGACATCCTTGCAGAACTGAGCCATGTATGTGTGAACAAATGCTGCAATAAATGATTAAACACTGTGAGTGAGCAGGAATTACTTAGGGCAGATGGTGACGCTCTGAACAGTACCCTACACTATGAGAAGTCCCACTGAGTTAATAATAATAAGGTTCCAGTAAATAAAGTACTTTTTTGGCGAGTAAAGATATCACAATATGACCTTAAATTTTTCCCAGCGAGACTAGTCTGTATGGCCTCCCCAACCCAATATGGCTAACATCTCCAAAATAATTCAGATCATTGGTTAATCCAAGGGGTAGATATTGTTTTAGGAAGAGGAGAACAGATAGATACTTTCTTATCTATCTCATGTTGGTTAATTCTGGCCAATTACCTGACACACAGTAAGTACATTTAGACATATTTCCTCTGTCTCCCAAACAATGTGGCACATTCTCAAGGAGCGGAAATTACATTGTGTAAGCAGGAGAGGGTGTTGGCTTGTTTTTTTTGCTAGAGGTAATAATCCTTCCCTTGGCTCCATATAACATTCAGAGCTGGGTAGATACTGCAAACATTCCCATGAATATTCATTCAAATGTCTTAATGAATTTGCTGTCAGAGTTCGCGGTCCATGAATATTCTAGCAGAAATGTTTGCTGAAATGGAAAGAGTTTCGAGCAAGTATGGCAGAACCTTCTCAGAAAGCGAATGCCGATTTCCTAGCCACGAATATTCACACCAGAAACCTCGTTCTGAGTTATGACTATCCAATCGGGGAACCAAAACAATAGCATCTGGCCTGCATGTCCAGTCCAAACAACTCATTCCCAGCACTGATTATTCAGAAAATACTGACCACACACAAGCTACAGAGCAAGAATTATAGATAAAAATAAACGGGGGGAGGGAAGGGGAACTCAATCTGCTTGCAGCCAATCCACAAAGCGAGAAAGAGGTGAAATTTGTAAAATAAGTTATTCATTACAAATTATTCCCCCAGCTCTATTAATATTTATGCATTCACAGTAAGTCTGCTTAATTTCTCACGAGGGTGCCTGAAATAAGGACTGTAGCCCATGTAGGAGCATATCTGGGGTAGAGGGAAGAACTGGAAGTAGGACTAAACCCGGATTCTATTCTGCATTCTGCCACTATAATCTTGTATGTATTACTTTGTTTTCGTAATGTATAAAAGAGGTGATTTATTTACCACTCCAGGCCCTTGGGTCAACATTTCATAATCCAACTCAACCCCCACTCCCACCGAATGCCTGAGAAAACCCGTGGGCCTTGCCAGACAATGGACAAGTTCTGAACCCTGGGTGCCTCAGTTTATTCGTTTATGGAATGAATATAATGAATATCAGAACACTGGGATATTTTTAAATACCTTGTGCCTGATTCCCAAGGCCTTGCACCCGGCTTAGCCATTTACATTGACACTTGTCCTAAATCACTGCACTCTTCTGAGCTGGTAAAATGGCCCAGCCATGTCGCACAGCTGTACAAGTCACAAGGCACTGGAGCCCCTTTGAGGTCTCTCAATGAAAGGAGGTTAGAACAGAGCTTCCCTGCCTATTTTTGAACTCGTGGTGACAAGTTACTGCAAGCGCTATAACAAGTACCAGTAAACATATTCCAACACACTCTGTTGCGGTCCAACCTCAATACTCGTGCATCACACAGCTTGGCTATAGAATCAATGCTCTTAAATGCACCAGAATCCAGCCAAATAATGCTATAAAATAAAGAGCAAAGCAATTGGGCCAGTGCATATTCTCACTGAATTTCCATTTTTTGTCCTTTTCTATTGCTATCATTGTTTTGGAGGAGACCCTCACCCACAGTTATTTTTCCCAAAGCTTTCCCCCCCCAATCCATTGTCAGACAAGTCAGGAACTGTGTGTTCAACCTGTTTGGGGTTTTTGGTTGTTTCAGGAGGAGTTGTCTAATCACATGGATCAGCTATTTCACGTACCTTACAGGCTGGAGACATTTCAAATTCCCTGCTCTGGCCACCTGGATGTATCATAAGCCAGGTTCTAATGCCTTGACTCATACTGAATAGGATGTTATGGCACAAGCAGGTCCCTGGATGCCAAGGGCACTACTCACAGAGTGAGTTATTACTCAGTGTGACTATGGATATCAGAATAAGAATATAAGAACAGCCATAATGAGTCAGACCAAAGGTCCGTCTAGCCCAGTATCTTGTCTTCTGACAGTGGCCAAGGCCAGGTGCCCCAGAGGGAATGAACAGAATAGGTCATCATAGAGTGATCCATCCTGTCGCCCATTCCCAGCTTCTGTCAAACAGAGGCTAGGGACACCATCCATGCCCATCCTGGCTAATAGCCATTGATGGACCTATCCTCCATGAATTTCATAGAATATCAGGGTTGGAAGAGACCTCAGGAGGTCATCTAGTCCAACCCCCTGCTCAAAGAAGGACCAATCCCCAACTAAATCATCCCAGCCAGGGCTTTGTCAAGCCTGACCTTAAAAACCTCTAAGGAAGGAGATTCCACCACCTCCCTAGGTAACCCATCCCAGTGCTTCACCACCCCCCTAGTGAAAAAGTTTTTCCTAATATCCAACCTAAACCTCCCCCACTGCAACTTGAGACCATTACTCCTTGTTCTGTCATCTTCTACCACTGAGAACAGTCTAGATCCATCCTCTTTGGAACCCCCTTTCAGGTAGTTGAAAGCAGCTATCAAATCCCCCCTCATTCTTCTCTTCTGCAGACTAAACAATCCTAGTTCCCTCAGCCTCTCCTCATAAATCATGTGCCCCAGGCCCCTAATAATTTGTTGCCCTCCGCTGGACTCTTTCCAATTTTTCCACATTTCTTGCAGTGTGGGGCCCAGAACTGGACACAGTGCTCCAAATGAGGCCTCACCAACGTCAAATAGAGGGGAATGATCACGTCCTTCGATCTGCTGGCAATGCCCCTACTTATACAACCCAAAATGTCATTAGCCTTCTTGGCAACAAGGACACACTGTTGACTCATATCCAGCTTCTCGTCCACTGCAATCCCTAGGTCCTTTTCTGCAGAACTACTGCCCAGCCATTCGGTCCCTAGTCTGTAGCGGTGCATGGGATTCTTCCGTCTTAAGTGCAGGACTCTGCACTTGTCCTTGTTGAACCTCATCAACCTTATCTAGTTCTTTATTGAATCTGGTTCCTAATGGTTCTAACGGACCCCATTTCTGTATGATAATGCCATTTAGATACACTGATCTTGCACAAGCTTGTCAGATGTTAATTCCTTTCTCTCAATGCTATTTATACAGCACTCCAAACAACTATTTATAGCAGTTCAGAGTGCAAGAAAAGATCTCAATTCGTGTCCTCGATTAACTTGTCAAAACAGTAAGGGAGGTTTGGCTTCCCCCCAAGATACCAAAACTTAAAGATAAACTCTTCTTTGGGGCCAAAATGAGGAATTCAAAAGTCAGCTGATTAAGATGAGGTTTGCCTGTCTACAGGGGTAGATTTAAAAATAATACTCCAGGATTCTACAGTGCTGGTCAAAAAAACCCCCCAAAAAACCCCAAAAAACCCACAGCAGCAACCCTTGTAATATATTGGATAGTAACAATTCTATAGTATTGCTTTTATTAGGCCAGTAACAATACCGTGTTATTTTTATAATGTTTATTAATTTTTCCAACTACAACAAATATACCAAAATACCAGATTTGTCGTCATACATAAAGTAAAGAGGGGAAGCAACATATCTATCTTTAGGGTCTACATCAGAGGTGGGCAAACTTTTTGGCCCGAGGGACACATCGGGGTTGTGAAACTATATGGAGGGCTGGGTAGGGAAGGCTGTGCCTCCCCAAACAGCCTGGTCCCCGCCCCCATCTGCCCTCTCCCACTTCCTGCCCCCTGGCTGCCCCCCTCAGAACCCACGACCCATCCAACCCCCCCGCTCCCTGTCCCATGACTGCTCCGACCCCTATCCACACCCCCGCCCCCTGAGAGGCCCCTCTGGACTCCCACACCTATCCAAGCCCTCCGCTCCCCATCCCCTGATCCTCTGCCACCCCATCCAACCACCCCCTGTCCCCTTCCCCCCTGGGACTCCCCACCCCCTTACCACACTGCTCAGAGCAGCAGGTGCTCGCAGCCCCACAGTCCGGCCAGAGCCTGCCACGCCACCCACGCTGCCCGACAGGAGCGATGGGCCAGAGTACTGGTGCTGTGGCAAGGGGAGGCTGTGGGGGAAGGGCTGGGGGCTAGCCTCCCTGCCCGGGAGCTCAGGGGCTGGGCAGGACGGTTCCGCAGGCTGTAGTTTGCCCACCTCTGGTCTACATTAATCTTAGACCTCTAAACAGTCAGCCCATAGGTTGCCTATCCCTGATGTAGACCAATAACCACCTCCCCTACTCCCCCCCCCCCAAAACTCCCAACCCTACAACTAGAAAACCAAAACAAAAACACCCTGCAAGATTCAAAGCAATGCAGGCAGAAGTCCAGCAGCAGAGTGGGGGCTATGCAGTGTATTGCACTGAATGCACCCTGCCTTGTGGGTGGATAGCATGTGTGTGTACTCAGTGCAAGGCGCTCATGGCCCACAGAGACCAAGTATGGGCTCTGGAGACCAGAGCAGCTGAGCTGGAAGAGCTAAGGGAGACTGAGAGGAACATAGATGAGACTTTTTGGGACACAGTAGAATAGTTCCACCCCAAATCTGACAGCCTCTGTGCTGTAGAGGAGGATTGAAGTCTCAGGGAAGGAGAACATCAAAGCAGAGCAGAGGGAAATGATCTCATAGTTGGGAACCTCCTTCCAGATGATCTCATGCTTTCCTCTCACACTGAGGACACCTCAAAGAGACAGGTAATAGTAAAGGGGAATCCAGTTAGAAATATTGACGGTCGGGTTTGCAATGATTGGGAGAATTGCATGGTGAATAGCCTGCAGGGTGTGAAGTTTATGGATCTCTCGAGACAGCTAGACTGGCTTATGTGCAGTGCTGGGGAGAAGCCGGTGATCATGGCATAGGTAGGTACCAATGACACAGGGAAAGGTATGCGAGAGTTTCTGGAGGGCAAATTTAGGCTGCTGGGTTATTAAAGTCCAGGACCTCCACGGTAGCATTCTCTGAAATGCTTTGAATGCCACACACTGGGCTAGTTGGACAGGCAGAACTGCAGGGTCTCAGTGCATGGATGTGATGATGGTGTTTGGAGGAGGGATTTAGATTTATTAGGAACTGGGTAGCCTTTTGGGAAAGGAGGTGCCTATACAAGCAGGATGGGCTCCATCTAAACCAAAACACCCAGATTGCTGGCATATAAAATTAAAAAGGTTGCAGGGGAGTTGCTGGGGGAAAGCTGATTGGTTTGGTGGCACACACGGGTCAGACAGAGGCATCCCATAGGAGAGGATTTATTAAAGGGGATACTCTAGATCCTAGTCAAGAGGAGAGAATAGAACTTGACGAAGTACTGATAGGAACAGAAGAGAAACTGTGACATGAAAGAGACTCTGATTCAATTACATCACAGGAAGGCAGACAACTAAATACTGACAGATCTTTTCAGTGCTTGTATATAAATGCTAGAGGTCTAAATACTAAGGTGGGTGCCTGGTATTAATTGAGGATATTGCTATAATAGGCATCATTCCACTGAGTTTCTCTGATGCTAATCAATGGGACACAGTAATACCAGAGTACAAAACACATAGGAATGACACAGTAGCTTGCGCTGGTGGGGGAGTGACACTCTATGTGATAGAAAGCACAGAGTCAGATGGAGTAAAACTCTTCAATGAATCAAGCTGTACAATAGAATCTCTATGGCTAGAAATTCCAGGCTTGAACGATAAGTGAACATCAACAGGATGGTCACTGTGATCGTAACATGTTCAGGGAGATTAGAGAGAAACAAGAAGAGAAAACCCAATAATAATTACGTGTACAAGGGTAATACCAGGAGATACTAACTGAAATCAGGGCCCCATTCTGTACATAACATAGCAAGAGACAGCTGCTTCTCTAGACATAGAAAGGGAAATGAGGACTTACCCAAGGCCAGTGACAGAGGTAGGAAGAGAACACAGGCCTCCTGCCTCCCAGGCCAGTGGCCTACCTACCAGTCTCTTTCTCTACTTGGGTGCCCATTGCCTTCCTCACCAACAGAATAACTTCACCAGGCCAGCAGAACCGTTTCTGAACTGTGCCAGTTCCTCAGAGGCGAAATGTGCAGCATCTATTCAAAATATGCTGCATTCTTATCAACAGTCTGTATTTGGCAGTTATGCAGGGGGGGGGGCGGAGGTGTAAAAAGCGACTAAAATTCAGGTTTAAAATCCACCAAACTGCAGCAATCTTAATGCTTCAAATTACGCCCCCCCCCATGGCAGGGAGTAGGGTGTTGTGGTTGGTGTAAATCTCTGATGCGATAGGCAACAGCTTTGCCAACCCATCTGCCACCACAAATGCTAGTCCTCAAAACACCACAGTTTGTAAGCCATGTGTGCTGTATGTAAATATTTTCAGCATAGGCGGGTGAATCCTGCTTGCTAGGGTAAACAATAAATCCTCTGTTATAGACCCTGAGATGCAGACCTGATTGACTGCAGTCTTGCTCTTCACGTCTAGCTTCCCCCAATAGAAGTCCTTGGTAGGAATGCAGACGTGCCATCTGGGATCCAAGGAAGTGAGAGCCTTTTGTGCTGAGAGCAGTATGGGTGAGAAACCTGGGAAGCGAAGCAAAGCTGAGCTGTTCTGGCAAGCGTCCCCGTGAGAAAGAGGATGCTTCTATATCTTTGACAGCATGGATTAAATCATTACAAATCCTTCCAAGTTTTTTCCTACAGAGTCTTTGCATTAGAATATTGAGACAAGAACACTTCCTCCTGGATGAAAACCTTCCACTGCTGTGGGAAAGTCACCAATCAGGAGACGCAGTTGTTCCTCATCCAGTCAGAAATAATGGTATTGCCTCCATCAACATCTTTGTTCTGTGATTAGTGGTTTTTAAAAGACAAAACAGTGCTCTTGAATAGAGCTGGGAGAGATTTTTAATCCAAAAGTTATTTTCAGTAAAAAATGCAGATATGGGTGAACTGAACTGAACTATTTCAGCAATTCGCATCAATTTCAGTAAATTGTTTCAACCCAAAAAACCTAAAAAAACAAAAACAAAAACCCTGAAATTTTAAGAATTTTATTCTGTGATTTTTGAAATGTTTCCACTTTTTAATTCAAAATGATTTTTTGTTTCAAAGTTATTTTAATTTTATTTTATTTTAAATGGAAAAGAAACTTGAAATATAAAGAAATTCATTTTGATTCAAACAAAATGCTTAATTCAAACCAAAATGTTGGCTTTTGTTTACTTTTCACCAAAATTTTTAATAAAGTCTGTTTTTGGGTGAGCCCAAAATTATTTTTTTTAGAATTTTGGGGAATTTTCAGAAAACTTGAATAAGGAGCGATTGACAGCCCTGCAGGCTTACACAGAGTTGGTAGAAAAAAAAATTCAGTAAGAAACTTTCAGACAAATACTAAAAATAATGACAAAATAAAAATTTTTGAAAACAAATTTCCATTTCTGTGGCAATTTCTCAAGATTTCTCAAAAAAAAATCCCCAAACTCCAAGACTGTTTCAAGCAACTGAAATGGTTGCTGTTTTGACAAGAACCCGAACAATTTTGAGGATTTTTTTTTCAAGGATGGAAGGGAAAGGGAAAAATAAATTTCCAACCACCTCAAGTCCCAATTCTCTCTTTATTCAGGGAACAGGAAGAGCACAGACAAGTTTTGGAAGCCAAGTCAACATTTCCTGACTTGCCGGAAGCCCCCTAGAAGCTCAATTTCCATGCCCGGTCCAGTGCTAATAAAAGATGCTAACTGAAGACAAACATGATGATGGTTTTTGTTCTGTGACCCCCTCTTCCCTAACAACTGAGATTTCCAACACATGTTGAACAGGCCATCACATGGTAATGGATTTCAGCTACTCCTAATTTGGGTCACATTCATCCTAGTGACCTCCAAGTGAAAGACTTAGCATCCCATTACCAATCTCCTGTCCCATCCAATCCATCATAAAGATTTAAGGCCTGCTACACCATTGCCCCACACCTTGTGGGATCAGTGCAAGTTGGGGGTCAAATGTCTGACTGTTTTATACCTATTTTGTGGTTGTGTACATAAGCAGCAGGTACAGAACAATGGGCAGTCAGGCCTTCAGTTTTATCTTTGTTATGTTCCTTTCTGGACACAACAAAATAGGCTTAATCTAAAGCTCACTGAAATCAGTAGGGATCTTTCCCCTTGACTTCAACAGGCTTTGAACTTTCCCTTGATAACAATGGGCCCAGTGTTCCAAGTAAGAAACTAATTGAGGATATTGGCATAAGTGGAACTAAATAAATCTCCACAAACTAATCTTTAATTGTTTTCCATCTTCTCCAGTAATTCTACTTCTGAGACGATGATTTTAACAGCATTTCTGAAGCTCTCTCTATTTACTTGTGAGGTTTTCTAGCGATCATTTATTTTGCAAGGCAACTGAAGAAGCTGCTAGGTAAGAGTTACTATAGCTAAGTAAAAGAATTATTTGCAGTTTCTTTATCTATTTGAAAACCAAGTTGTTTACTCAAATTAAACAGTAAATCATTAAGAGGAAGCTCAATCCAATTCCCATTCAAATCTAAGGGAGTCTTTCCATTGACTTAAGTGGGAGCTGGATCAGATCCAGGAAAGCATCACCACAACCTTGTAGTTTGAGGACAGCTAACAAACGCAATGGTCCCAATTCTCATTTACTCTAAGGTCTTTTTGTACTACTCAGGCAGTGTAAAGGAGCTTTAAAGTCACGAGATAAGAGGGAAGGTTCTGTCATGGATCAGTCTTTGGTTAAAAGACAGGAAACAAAGGGTAGGAATAAATGGCCAGTTTTCATAGTGGGGAGGGGTAAATAGCAGGGTCTCCCGAGGATCTATACTGGGAAAAGTCCTGTTCAACATATTCATAAATGATCTGGAAAAGGGGGTAAACAGTTAGATGTACATTTGTATTAAAGCCAAAGCTGACTGTGCAGAGTCACAAAGGGAATCTCATAAAATTGGGTCACTGGGCAACAAAATGGCAGATGAAAGTCAGTGTTGAAAAATGTAAAGTAATGCACTTTGAAAAGCAATCCCAACTGTACATAGAAAATGATTGGGTTTATATTAGCTGTTACCATTTAAAGATCTTGGAATCACCATGGATAGTTCTCTGAAAACATCTGCTCAACGTGCAGCAGCCACCAAAAAACAAACAAAAACAAAAAGCGAACAGAATGTTAGGAACCATCAGGAAAGGGCTAGATAAGCCAGAACATATCATAATGCCACTATATAAATCCATGGTACTCCCACACCTTGAATACTGGGTGCAGCTCTGGTGGTCCCATCTCAAAAAGGTATATTAGAATTGGAGAAAGTACAGAGAAAGGCAACAAAAACTTTTAGGGACATGGAACAGTTTCCATAAGAGGGGAGGTTAAAAATACTAGGACTGTTCATCTTGGCCTATGTCTACACTAAAGAGCTTATAGTGGCACCACTGAATATTCACACCTCTGAGCAACATAGGTGGGAGCATAGACATAGTCTTAGAAAAGAGAGGACTAAGGGTGGGGGAGGATATGATACAAGTCTATAAAATCAGGAAGTGTGATTTACACAAGAACCAGAGGTAACCCGATGAAATTAATAGGCAGCGGATTTAAAACAAACAAAAGGACGTACTTCTTCACATAATGCACAGTCAACCTGTGGAACTCATTGCCAGGGGATGTTGTGAAGGCCAAAAGCATAACTGGGTTCAAAAAAAGAATTAGTTACGTTCATGGAGGACAGGTCCATCAATAGCGGTTAGCCAAGATTGTCAGAGGAGCGGACGGGCCGGCTGGGGTATATATCCAGCGCCATAGCAGCGCCACTCCAGGGGGCGCCCAGCCGGCCCGCCGGAGTTGCTAGGGTAAAAATGTTCCGAAGAGCCGTGCACGCGCGGCGCGCACACTTACATGGAATGCATAGGAGCAATCACTCGAAGAAGAAAAGAATTAGTTACGTTCATGGAGGACAGGTCCATCAATAGCGGTTAGCCAAGATTGTCAGGGACACAACCCCATGGTTTCAGGTGTCCGTAAACCTATGAGTGCCAGAAACTGTGACTGAATGATGGGATGGGTCATTTGATAAATGCCCTTCTCTGTTCATTCCTTCTGAAGCACCTGGCACTGGCCACTGTTGGAAGACAGGATACTGAGCTAGATGGACCATTGACATGACCCAGGATGGCCGTTCTTATGAGAATCAGGCTCAATAAGCCAAATTCTGCTCTCAGTTACACCAAAGCAACCCACAATGGAACCAATGATCTGGTGCCTGTGTGTATAAGAACAGCAAATTAATTAGAAGGCTCTGAGGTCATAGATTCTATGCAGGGTGATCGGCCAAAGTCAGAAGCAGATGTCTATTAACCAAGCTGCAAGGGTATTGCTTTCATTTCGCTGGAACACTCTTATCTCAAATCCCATCTTCCCTATCTTTGTAATTACTAACACACACATGTATGGAGCCTAGCCCTGAATGGCATCAGTTTTAATAGGCTATTCCTCTCCTATGTGGCTTTCACAGAGATATTCTGATGAAGAAAAGTTTATGAAACAGACGCTATACCAAGGCATGTCAATGGTGATTTGCCCAGGCAGCCTCAACAGTCCACTGCATTTCAGTCTAATAAATATAGGGGATAAGCTTGCATTTCCTAAATGATGATCTGCCTGCCACTGACACAGACTGATTTAATCTTAGCTGCTTTGCATCAAACTTAGATTACCAATAGCTTGTTATCATTCTTAATCAAATGCAATAGTCCCCAAACAAATCAGGGACGGGAAGCCATCCTAAGGGAACACACTGCATTACTCCTTTTTATTGATGGCACAGTTACTTAATTTGATGAGGAGACATAAATGCAGGCAGCACTAGATACCGAACCAGAAATGTTTTGGTACAAAGAAGATCTATAGATGCAATTTGAAAGCACTCTGCTTAGGAAGGATGGCTTCTACCAATGGAAATTTTGAGATGAGATGTGCACACAGAATACAGATTACTACTCCAACAGGAAGTTAAATACAGACTGCTGCTTTTAGCATTTAAAACAGATCAGCTGAAAATTGCATCTCCAAGTTCCTTTCCCCAGGCAATTCCTGAGCATCATGTCTGAGGTAACATGGCAAAGGCATGCCATCCATCCAAGCTCAAATGAAGCTGCTCGTGTGTTGGGATGTTTCCCACAGGTGTATTACTGTAGGATCATCTCCAGCATAGCTGTCCCTCCAGATTGCTCAATTCTAATTAGTGACCCTTATGATGTTCCTGATTGGTAGTAAATGCCCTATACTTGGTAACCATGCACGGGGGTTTCCATTTTTGAAAAAAAAAAAATTGGTGAAGTCTTATGAGTGTATGCAAAATAGAGAGTTGTGTGAACTCTGGAAACCTTCCTCTTCATTGCAGGGTAGCCTTTCACGCTAGCAGAATCCTTTCCCTACCAAGTAATGGCACAGACCCAAGCTGCTCCATTGCTCCCCAGCAGCACATATAACTCAAAGAGGGACATATTTGCCACTGTTTGCTAGCAAGTGCTGTGGAGTTATCCACCACTGCTGTAGAAAGAAAGCAGGAAGAAAGTTGCTTGTACATGTGAGCTATTAATTAGGGCCACAATTCAGAAAAGCACTAAACCATGTGCGTGAATCCATCTCCATGCAAGACAATATTTAAGCACATGCTTAATTTAAAGCATGTGCTTATGTTCAATCTTGAATAGGAATACTTTCCTGACTAGGGGTCTAAGGCTGTGCAAATTTGCAGAAACAGCTCAACAAAAAGGCCAGAGAAATTTCCGGCAAATTCATTTTGCCCACGTTCACTCCCCAAAATGTCTGCATTTTCCTAAAATTTCACAAAAATGGTAATTCAGTCACAAGGACAAGCAAAACCGCGACATTTGGCTGTGGAAACAACCGCATTCAAAGCTGATGTGGATCTTTAAAGGAAGTGCAAGCAGTTCTGACTATCTGCGTTCTGTTTCTGTCTCACATTTTGAATTTCACTGCAAATATTTTGCCCACCTTCACGACCAGCATTGCTTCTCTGTTATGAGCAGTAATGGGGCTTGATTCAGAGAGCTAACGCTGGCAGCACGACCCTCTGAAGTAGATTTGCTGGATCTCACAGATGAGTTTAAGGCCCAGCTTGGAGTTATGTGATTTCCTTTGTTTTGTTCTGAGCACGAAGGAGGAATCCTCCAAGAAGCTGAGTACTCTCACTCATCAGCTTGTCAAAGATACTCAACTCCTTGTTAGCTCAGGCCTTACATTCATATTATCCTCTTGACTGGTTATTGAGATTTAATTGATGTAAATGCACACATCCCTGCTTTACCCTGGTGTGAGATCAGGATCATCCACCCTGTTTGGCTCTGACAATTCCCACAATAGGGTAGACAATTTTCAGCTTTAAACCAAGAAAAAAGATCTGATTTTGTTTAATTAGAGCAACACCACGTCTTGACCACAGACGTTCCATGGGCCACCAATGTGGATCCAACACCAGTTTTGGCCCTTAGTATTAGATATGGCTTGGCATGTCAGGCCTGAGCTCATGCAACTCCCACCAACGTCCAGGGCAATTGTATTGGCCTTTTAATTGAATGGGTCCTGTCGATCTCAACAAGCAACTGGTTCGTGGCATTAATTTAAAGAGAGCCTTTCACAACGAGGCAAACCTGAGAAAAATAGAGTAATGAGACGCCAGTCCTCATTAGCTAGACGGCAGGGGTCCACGGTTTGAGAAGAAGGCTGGGAGAATAGACATGGACCCGAAGGATATATGTCTACACTGCAGCGGAGAGTGTGCTTCCCAGTACTGGGAGCCAGACATGCGCTGACACTGCTCAAGCTAGTGTACTAACAGCAGTCTAGCCCCAGCAGCATGGGCAAGCCAGCTGAGTACAAACCTGCCTGGACCCCAGGGTATGTACCTGGACTACTAGCCCAAGCCACTATCCATGACACCCTGCTATTTTTCGCATGCTAGGTCAAGCAGACCTAGTGCAACTTCTACTCAGGCTGGGAAGCACCTTCCAACTGCAGTGTTGGCATACCCAAAGTGCTCTTGGGCTGGGTAGTGCAGCCTGCCACCAGTGCTAGAAGAGGCAGGTGATCAGACAGCAAGTGTGAAAAATTGGGATAGGGGTTTGGGGGTAATAGGAGCCTATATAAGAAAAAGACCCCAAAATCTGGACTGTCCCTATAAAATTGGGACATCTGGTCACCCTAGGTGTGGCTATGTTAGGGCTAAAATTGGTTGGATTTTTAGACAGTGTGGTCCCACCTCATTCCTTTGTATACACCCCTGATGCTACAAATATATGTATCCCAAATGCAATAATCTGTGACGATAGTTTTCTGCTTTGGGCCTGACCCAGCTCCCAATGGAGAGACTCTCATCCGCTTCCAGGGAGCCAATCAGGCTCATGGTTATTCAATGGAATCTTTGTCTAGGGGGGAAAAAAAACAACGTTTCCTCTCCCAAATTCAGTTCTTAATCAAGTTTGATTCCACAGTGAAGTCACCTTGGTGTTATCAATGCAATACAATTGTATTGATAACATTACACCATGCCATCATGGTAATGATTGTGCTGTCAGCAATACTGCATCATGGCTTCATGGCAGAATGGGCAGCAAAATGCACCACCAAAATCACCACATTTACCATGGCATCTCTGGAGCTCCCTCTCCTCAGAGCAGGAAACACTGCAGTGCAGTAAAGCCTCTCTAAGAAGCTACTGCGATTGTTCTGATTTTCACATTTTCTCCTGCTTCTCCAGCTAGAGCTGGAAGAAACTGCAGAGGCAGAACGTTCAGAAGGGCTGTGACGTTGGAGCCCACAGGACCCAACTGATTCTGCTGAGTTGCTGTTGCTTTGTTATAACTCCACTCCGGAGACTCCCGCTGTCTCGTTATGGGGAGGAAGAGGAGATATGATGATAAACTATCAAAAAAACAGAACACTGGGAATGAATCTTTTTAACCATCAAAGACCACTGCAGATTATGCCATAAAATTAAACTGATCTGGCCATATCAAAGAAGACATAGCTACACCTACCAGTGCATTTCATACGCTCTGGTTAAGGGCAGATGCCCGAAATAACAATGTTGCCTGAGTCTGGGAGCACTTGGAGCTGAAGTGAATATTTGCACTAAATGAAATTTTCAGTGATTTTAGCTTCTTTTTCTTCTGGGGCCTGATCCAAAGTCCATTGAAAGCAATGAAAAGATTCATGCTCGCTTAAGTGGGTTTTGGATCAGGCAAAGTATTTGCAAACCAACTGATTGCAATGAGTTTGTAATGCAGAGGTGACGGCTGCCCTACGTCCGTACACTGTGTTTAACCAAGGTGCAGAGTGTCTGACACAGGGACGACATGAGGGGCGGGGCTGGCTTTACGAAAGTAATAACCGCAGGTGCTTCTTTCTCAAGGGTTAAACAACAGCTTTCTTCCTCCTTCCCCAAGCTGGCAAAGGATGTGCACAAAACATTCCACACACAAAAATCTGGGGCTACATCCCCAATGGGATGTGGGCCCCTAGATCCCACGTTAGGTCCCCAATCCAAAGTTTAGATCCTCAAAACCCCTTCTCTGCTGCTGCCGCCTAAATTCCCTAGGCAGCAAAGTACATAGATGTCTTCCAGTGGGCCTATGCAAAGCCCCCTAAGCTGCTTGGTGCCTCAGGTCTGGTGGGATCCACAAACAAGGCACCCCTCCACCTATCTCGCTTGCGGGACCCAATCTGGTAGACTCCCCGAGACTGACTGCCTCACACAAAACCCAGCTGAGGAGGAGAGTGGGGATTTGAACTGAGGGCTCCAACCACCAAGATATAGTGGGGGGAAGACCACAAAATCACCATCACGGGTTCTTTTGACAAGAAAGAGCTGATCTGGTTTAGGCATTTAACTGCAGGCGAGGATTCACGGCTGGGAGTCCCAAGCAGAGGGAAGCATCTCCCACCATCTCAGGGTTAGGTACCTAAGTCCTTTTGAGAGGCAGGAGGCCTTAAGCCACATCCCTCTCCTCAGCTTTTCCTATGGCTAGTTTAGGCCACTCCAGCTCAAGATGCTGGCTTCCGTGAATCCCATTTTTAGGCACCTAACTTTTCTTTGGACTGGAGCCTGAACACCTAACTCTGGGCTGCGGATTCCACTAGTCACTGCCCCACTGAGTAAGCCCCCTGTGTGGATCTAGCCTCCAAAATCAAAATTCAGGTTTACCAGCCAGGGGCTTCAGCCTGCAGTCCTCCAGTGATCAGCCCCAGCATTCAGCTTCAGGCTACCTGCAGCTTCCAGCATTTAAACTGCCACAGTTAAACTCAGGAGAGCTGTTTTTATCTGGTTCTTCTCCTGTCTGGATTGGCCCCAGACTCTGCCTTCCCTAACAAGCCTCACTTGGCCTTTCAGGATTAAACCTGGGCTATTAGTCCCTGTGTTTTCTCACTAATTGTTCCAGCAATCCAACTGATTCCCAGGTGCCAGCACTCTCTGGGCTCAGCTGACTCCCAAAAGAAAGCAGGACAGGAGCTAGAGCAGAAAAATGGTGAAGAAAAAATAGACACAAAACCAAGGGGCAGGGGAGATAAGAATCTTTCATATTTATGCATCTGTACTCATGCAACATAAGAATTTTGGGGCTAGATCCACAATGGGATTTAGGTGCCTATCTGTCACCTCCGGTGTCCAAGTCCAAAAATTTGATCCTCAAAATTTCTGATCAGCTTCTGCGTAACCCTGTAGGTGCCAAAATCCCCTAGGTACCCAAGTTTCCTCCAGTAAAGTCCCCTCCCCGCCTAACTTTCTGCTGCTGGCGATGTGCAAAGCTGCCAAAATCCTGACATGGGGAAGCTGCTCAGTGCCTACCTCCACACCAGAGCCTCACTCACCTTCCTCATCTGTGGGGCCTAATCTGGTAGGCTCTCAGAGGCTGCTTTGGATTGGGGCCTGCAAAACATATCTGAGGGGGAGCCCCCCTACAGCTCAGTGCTTAGAATACTTACCTGAGAGGCAGGAGATTTGAACCAGGGCTTGAACTTGGGAACCTCCCACTTCCCTGGTGAGTGCTCTAACCACTAAGCTATAGGGGAGGCAGCACCACTCTGCCTTCTCCTCCTGCTTGGTTTTATTTATTTTTTTCCCAGCAAAGGGCTGACCTGGTTTAGGTCAGTTCCCAGCTGTGACTTCTGAGTGTAGACAGGAACCTTCCTCCAGCCCAGAGTTAGATGCTTAACTCCCTTTCGGGGGGTGGAGCCTAATCCCCACCCCTCTCCTCAGCGTATTCTATTGGTTAGCTCAGGCAGCCCCCTGCTCAGCGTGTTGGCTCTTGCTAAGTCACTGTGCTCTCTCCAGGCCTTGGAAAGGGAGCCTGGGGCCTACCTCAAGGCTGAGGAGTCCACTGGGCAGCAGGGTACCTAAGTGGGCCATTGCAATGCAGCAGTTCTGGCACGTGTGAACTACAGAGACGTCTCTGCAAAGGAGGAAGAACCCTTCCCTGGTGTACATAACCCCCCAAAGCACCAGGCCATCCTCTCACGCTTTCTCACCCCTCCATAGGGTTGTGAGGGTTAATCAGGGTTTGCACACTCAGCTCCTCAGGTGAAAGGGGCTAGATAAGTGAAGAGCAGTATTAATAGAATAGTAACATGATACAGACTGTAAAATCTTCGGGGCAGGGACTGTCTTTTTGTTCCCTTTGTACAGCGCCTAGCACAATGGGTCCTGATCCATGTCTGTGGCTCCTAAGCATTACTTCAATACAAACAAACAACAACACACTAATATTCCCTTACTTAAGCTACATACTTCTAGGGGCTGAGCAATGTTCTTCACTTCATCATGGCATTCCAGTACTGAGCTCTAACACCTCACATCAAAGCAGTGGGAGATCAAGGCCCAGATGTGCAACGGTACAAAGGCACCTAACTTCCACGGATTACAATGGGATATAGACAATCCATTACCTTTGAAGATCTGGGTGATGGGAGTTAGACACCTAAATACCTTGAAGATCTGGGCCCAAGTGCCCAGAGCTTCTCAGGATCAGGTCCCAAATGGTAGCTGAATCAATCTATTGTTTTTATATAAAACGCAGGTGGACATTTCCAAAGTCCCCTAGGGGATTTGCATACCAACGTCCTATTCATTTTAATGGGAATAGGGTGCTCAAATACCTTAGACAGCTTTAAAATGTTAATCTTTATTAAGAAATATAGAAGTAGCCAAGATACTTCCGTTTGAAAAGCAGCTAGTTTGCACGTAGGGCAGCAGTGTTACTTTTTAATTCAGACTGTTACTACGCACACTTAAAAAGATATATTCACATGGCAAATGATCACTGTTCCATGGCAGTAACATACCATAGAGCAATCTACTGCTTAAACTACGTGCATTTCAAAATGCGCCTGGACACATAAATAAGAGTATGTAATAAGATCCCTTTGCAGATGGCACGACATTTTAGGTGAATAATATTCATTTTAAGACTTATTGGCAGATTTTAGCAGCAGGCTATAACAGCTACTTCTGGGCCATTATAACCCTGAAGATAAAGAATATGCTTTTAAAAACTTGTCTACATAGCTCTAGCCCCAAATGAACTCTAATAACATGGACGGTGCTGATCAAATATGGCAGAGATTTTCCTTTCTTTTTGACTTCATGTGAAGTCAAATAATTAGAAATAAATTAATAAAGTTAACAGTAGCAGTGTGCAGAGGCGGTCAAAAAAGCAAACAGGATGTTAGGAATCATTAAAAAGGGGATAGAGAATAAGACGGAGAATATATTATTGCCCTTATATAAATCCATGGTACGCCCACATCTCGAATACTGTGTACAGATGTGGTCTCCTCACCTCAAAAAAGATATTCTAGCACTAGAAAAGGTTCAGAAAAGGGCAACTAAAATGATTAGGGGTTTGGAGAGGGTCCCATACGAGGAAAGATTAAAGAGGCTAGGACTCTTCAGCTTGGAAAAGAGAAGACGAAGGGGGGATATGATAGAGGTATATAAAATCATGAGTGATGTTGAGAAAGTGGATAAGGAAAAGTAATTTACTTATTCCCATAATACAAGAACTAGGGGTCACCAAATGAAATTAATAGGCAGTAGGTTTAAAACAAATAAAAGGAAGTTCTTCTTCACGCAGCACACAGTCAACTTGTGGAACTCCTTACCTGAGGATGCTGTGAAGGCTAGGACTATACCAGCGTTTAAAAGGGAACTGGATAAATTCATGGTGGCTAAGTCCATAAATGGCTATTAGCCAGGATGGGTAAGAATGGTGTCCCTAGCCTCTGTTCGTCAGAGGATGGAGATGGATGGCAGGAGAGAGATCACTTGATCATTGCCTGTTAGGTTCACTCCCTCTGGGGCACCTGGCATTGGCCACTGTCGGTAGACAGATACTGGGCTAGATGGACCTTTGGTCTGACCCGGTACGGCCTTTCTTATGTTCTTATGTAACAGTAACAATACACAGTGGGGCAAAATGAACAACATTAAGAGTAACATTTATAGCCAAGGAAAGGAAATATAAATAAAAAAGATTAAACTCTTGGTCCTACTCCTTCAAACACATGTACATGTGTGGAATCCTGATTTGGGCTAGTGTTCCCACTGGCGTCAATGGAATTACACACGTGAGTAAGGATTACTTGTCTGAGTAATATTATGCCAGATAAGGCCATATATCCTTAATATACAGCACTGTGTCAATCTATTATTATTCATTATGGGCCAGATTCTGCTACCCGTTGTCATTCTGGATAGACTCATAGACCTGAAGGGAACCTCAAGTCCAGTCCCCTGCACTCAAGGCAGGACTAAGTATTATCTAGACCATCCCTGACAGGTGTTTATCTAACCTGTTTGTGAAAAACAACACAACCGCCCTAGGCAATTTGTTCGAGTGCTTAACTACCCTGACAGGAAGTTTTTCCTGAAGTCTAACCTAAACCTCCCTTGCTGCAATTTAAGCCTTTTGCTTTTTGTCCTGTTCTCAGAGGACAACAAGAATATTTTTTCTCCCTCCTTTTCATAACAACCTTTTATGTACTTGAAAACAGCTATCATGTCCCCTCTCAGTTGTCTCTTCTCCAGACTAAACAACCCCCCCACCTTTTTTCCCCCCAATTTTTCCTTATAGGTCATGTTTTCTAGAGCTTTATTCATTTTTCTTGCTCTCCTGGAGACTTTCTCCATTTTGTCCACATCATTCCTGAGATGTGGCACCCAGAACTGGACACAATATTCCAGTTGATGCCTTATCAGTGCAGAGTAGAGTAGACAAATTACTACTTGTGTCTTGCTTACAGCAGTCCTACTTATCCATCCCAGAATGATGTTTGACTTGTATTTAGCTTTCATAAACTGAACATAGAATCATAAATTATTAGGGTTGGAAGGGACCTCAGGAAATCATCTAGTCCAACCCCCTGCTCAAAGCAGGACCAATCCCCAAATGGTCCCCTCAAGGATTGCACTCACAACCCTGGGTTTAGCAGGCCAATGCTCAAACCACTGAGCTATCCCTCCCCACAGTGGTATTCCTTGCACAGCAAGGTACTACTCAGAATGAATAAAGGGAACAGAATCTGACCCTGTTTTATAATGCCTCATATCAGTGTTGCTGTCCCATAGGGTGACCAGATGTCTCGATTTTATAGGGACAGTCCCGATTTTTGGATCTTTTTCTTATATAGGCTCCTATTACCCCCCACCCCATCTCAATTTTTCACATTTGCTGTGTGGTCACCCTACTGTCCCATTGGTGGCTATATACCAGATCCACAGCTGTGGTCAGATCCTCAGCTTGTATAAATTGTCAGCTCAGGAGAAAGCTAAAACAGTGATGTCTTAAAGAGAGAACTCTGGGCTCCTTCCATCAAAGTCAAAACACCACCAGCTGAGGATCTGTCCCTCGATTTCTAATATTGCTGTTTTAAATGGAGTCCAGAAAGACAATAGTTCACATGTACAATGGCTGATCCCCCTAGCTGTCTGCTGTGTTTTTTATACTATGCTCATTATTGTGGTATATGTTCACCCTAATATTGCAGCATTATGGCTCTTGGAAACCATCCATTGCGATTACAAGGCAGGGTCTGCCATTCTTATACAAATGTAGCTCGGACTGAAGTCAATAGCTGTTCCATGTCTGTAAAAATACATAGTGAAAACCTCACCCATTGAAGTCAATGGCAAACTTCCACTGATTTCAAGAGGGGGCAGGATTTTGCTCGCAAGATCAATATTACACATAAAGGAGCAGATTAATAACAGAGTTAAAGCACTAACTGCAAATTTTCTGGTTCTTTCCAGTTTTAGCCAACTCCTTAGCATCATAGTAATGCATTAGTTGAAAATTTAATGATTTTAATGTCTGTTTTAACACTTTTATATTTTTAACAAAATAATTATAAATTCAGTAGCAGAATTAAAGCTGTGTTTCCTCCTTTAAAGGCAATCATAGATGATGTATGTAAGAGTATTGGCTGCAAGTCAAGTCAGTAGAAAGCCAAAATTGAATCTAACTCCACCGCTACAGCTGTGTACGATGGTTTATGCATTTTTTTATATTGGTTATAAATGAGGTGGAAACTGTGATTGTGCCAATTTCGGAACAACACAGTTCTTCTAAACCACCAAAAATAAATAAATTAATTTAAAAAAATAGTGCCAGCGTGTATACCAAAGGAACCCGGGCAAACCTTACTTGCTAATGGAACTACAGCTAGTTAACATATTTTTGCTATATGAAGCAGCCCTGGTACAAAAGTCAGCACAGTGATTGATTATCAGTATAATGTGAACCTTAAGCAATTGCTCATAAAGCATGTAGATCTATGCGAAGGAATGAAAGATTCCCCCTTTCCATTTGGAACCTAAACATAACAGCGATAAGTAGAGCTGGGTGAAAAATTTCTAAACAAAACATTTTTTCCATTGGAACATGCCAATTCATTGAAATCAAAATGTGTCAGTTGTGAGAAAATATTGTTAAAGAAAAGAAACTAACCACTTGGATCAGTTGAATGGAGCATACCATTTAAGCCTTGTGGGACCATTTCAATGTTTCCTTTCAAAATGACTTTTCATTTCAAAATGTGTTTTAGCTTACATTATAAATTACACCATAATATAAGCATTAAAAAGTTGGAACTGAAACAAAATGTTTCAATTGACCCCAAACTCAATTTTTTTCAAAATGTTTGTTTCATGGGAAATTTTAGAAATTTTCTGGTTTCATTTCAGTTTGGAATGAAAACACATTTTTCAGAAATGTGGCAATTCCCACATAGTTGTAATGATAAGTGTTGCTGTGTCCAAAACCCACAGTCTAGGAAAGACGGGCCACAAACCACGATGGGGCAAGATGCGAGTGATATGTAAATTTAACTGTCAACTGCAATTTAACTCTTTTCTTCACAATCTTTCAATGCATGCATTTGCTGCCCTGCTCCCCCAGAGAGCCCTGTTGGAGCCAATGCAGCTCACGTGCAGAGATCTGCTCACACACATCACTTCGCAGAATCGGGGCCTTAGTGGCTAAATCAAAGCCCACTGAAGTTAGTGGAAAGACGTCCACTGATGGGCTTTGGATGGGGCCTTAATAAAGCAAACCCCTCTCTACCTCTGCAGGTCTCCCAGGATAGCTATTTGCGTAGCTGAAGTTGAAGTATCTTAGTTCGACTTACCTGGCCGTCCTTACGGCGGCGAGTCGACTGCCGCGGCTCCCCTGTCGACTCCGCTTACTCCTCCTGCCGAGGTAGAGTACAGGTGTCGATTAGTGGATCGATTTATGGCGTCCAGATGAGACGCCATAAATCAATCCTCGATACATTGAACACTACCCGCTGATCTGGCGGGTAGTATAGACATACCTTAATTGTGTTTGAGGAGACCCGTTATAAATGACTGACTCTGGAGAAGTAGTGAGGAAGTGAATAAACACAACGAAAGAAATGTACTTTCTTAATTTATGTTGGGATTCTAAATTTCTGACAGTGATGCCCTAGGAGGGAAAACAAATTCAGGGAAATGAATACATAATAACCCTTCTACTATGAGTACATGGATTTCCTCAATATTTACGTTCTTCAGAATATGCATCACTGTGTTAGTTAAAAAGTTAGACAGTCCAGAGTTCTAGGGTAATTCTCCAGATCCAAACGTCTACCGAACTCTGGAAAGAGTTCTGCTCTGCATCTGAATCCATCTGCAACATTTCGCAGCTGGGGCACTTCTCTTGTCAGTCCAGATAGCAGGAGCGTGGGGATCACACAATAACATGTACTGCATGGGAATTCAAAAGAGCACAATGTGTGCTGATTAACACATGTCTTCTGGAGCGCAGGCCACTTCAGAGAAACACACGCTAGCTTGAAATGAATGAGTGCCACTCTTTACGCTGCCTTCCTACCACCTGTCATTCAGCTGGCTCCCTGAGCTCAGACCACTCTAGAATTGACTCATTTCCACTGTGGAATGAGATGGAGGCAGGATGCTGTGAGCCAATGCAGAAGTCTGCACCTCTTGTGCAATTTGGAGAGACAGAAGGGGCAGGCCAGGAATGATGGCACCCTGGCTACCCAGTTCCAGTGGCCAAACATGTCATGGAGGGGTGCACATGGGCTGATGATACTAACGCAGTATCTACTGCAGGGCTGATACAGTGGCCTGGATGTGGCACTTTGTGGTCTGAGGGCGGAAGAACCCATGTGCCACAATCACAACAGGACTTCCCTCTCCCCCTACCCCCGTGCCAAGTCCGTTTAGTCAGGCTGGTGGTGGGGTTGGCTCCAAGGTCCTGAGCCAAAGCCCTTTGAGATCAGTGGAAAGATGCCTGTTGACGTCAATGAGACGCAAATAGTTAGGTACCCCAAGTGAACAGGTTCAGGGTCCATTTTGCCTCAGGCTGGAGAATGTAGCTAACAGACATCAGTAAGGCTGCAAATCAATTTTTTCCCCAGTTTTTCCAGCACAAGGCCTTGTCATTTAAATGCAATTAATGAGATTTATGACCTTTATGCACGATTGCAATGTCGTGCAGCGAGTCAGCTTGCTGATCAAATACAATGAGCAGATGCCACTTCTTTGGGGAAGCAGTTGCATTTAATTAAATCACCAACTGGAAAATGGGCATACCTCTGTGTGCCAGTCATTTGGGGCACCACTACAGTGCAAAAGGGCTGCGTCTTCAATGGGTAGGCATCTGTACCTGGGCAGAATGGGTGACAAGTGATCTCATTCTGAGCTGGTGGGTTTTATACCCAGTTTGCACTGTAATGAATGATTACCCAAGTTGCAATGCAGTGGAGAATCAGGCTCCCCCTATGAAGTTTCTTTTATAGATTTCAGATTATTATTAGAATCCTTCAAGATCTTTTTCTTGCTTGAGAAATTATTCTTGGATCAGCCACATTAACCAATTCAAATCTTTCTGTGGCATTCATACAGCCTCCATCACCACAGTAATTTCTTTATCCTCATCGCACTCCTGTGAGGTAGGGCAGTGCTATTATCCTCATTGTACAGATGGGGAACTGAGGCACAGAGAGACCAAGCCCCAGATCCTCAAAGTTATTTAGGCACCTAACGTCCATTGAAATCAAAGGCATTTAGGCGTCTAAATGCCTTTGAGGATCTGGGCCTATGTGACTTGTCCAAGGAAACCTTTTGCAGAGCAGAGAATTCAAACCAATTCTTCTGCATCTAAGGGCAGCACCCCAATCACTGGACCAGCTTGATTTTTGGCCAAACTTTTGATGTTTTGTCAGTGGTGAGAAATGAAGGGTCATGATGCCAGATTGTGGCTGTGCAGGGCAGTAAGGGGGTTGTAGCAGGGTGGACCCTGCTCCGGCCCTGAGGGCTTTAGAATGCTGCCTGACAGGGCTTGAGAGGGGTTAAAAGCGGCCCTGACAGAGCTGGGCTGAGTGGGAAAGTGGCTGCAGCTGGGGCCACGCCCCAAACTGAAGCCCTGGGGATTATAAGAGGCAGGAAAGCCACAGCCCAGCCAGAGTCTCTCTCTGCCTGCAGAGAGGGATGGGCCTGGCTGCTTAGCTGGAGGCTAGATACCTGAGGGAAGCAGAGCTGGGAGATAGGCTGAGGAGCCAGGGAAGCTCTAGCCAGGACAGCCCCAGGCTGCGGCCTAGCGAAGGGCCATAGGTACTGTGGGTTGCAGAGGGCAGCCCAGGGGTAGGACGAAGCAGCAGGTCCAAACCCCCTTTGCCTGTGATGAGTGGGCTGATACTGCAGTCTGCCCCAGGGTGTGGGGCTAGACCATGACTGTCAGTAGCCACTACTGAGGCAAGGCGGGGATAGTAGCGCGGGGTTCCCCTGGGAGGGGGAGACCCAATTATAGATAGCGGGCACCGGGTCCAGGGAGGGACGCCGGGGCCAGAGAACGGGCGGGTCACCAGCCTGCCGGGGGCGCTCCAGGGCCGGACCGAGGGACATTCCGGGACCGACCAGCAGGAGGCGCGGCAGGGGTGAGTACCCCCCGCTTACAGGGGTAAACATGTCTCCTTGTTTCTTTGGGGTTCCTACCCAAACCATGGGGAGTGGTGCAAAAGCCCCTGGTGGGTGAAAGGTGTAATTGCAGCGCCTTCGCAGAAGAAGCTATTATTTTGCAGGGAAAAAACATCTGTGGGGGACATGAATTCTGCTGTTGTGTTTCTTTTGTTAAAAAAATGGGGTGGGGGATGTTCCTGTGGCCCCCATGATTCTGGCACCAGTGTGTAGTGGGCCCTCCATGGGCCCACTACATTGCCCATGCTAAATAGGTGTGTGTGTGGGAGACACCAAAAATGGCCTTGACTCCATCCCCTCAATGTGCAAGCCAGTACAGATGCACCCGTGTGTACGCTGCACTAGGTATTCGCCCAGGGGGTGAGGAAGGAACAATCGGCATCTTGGGCTGCTCCTGCAACATCAAGATACCCCTGCACAGGGCTTGTGGTAAAGCCCCGAGTGACCCCATCGATACTCTGAAATCACCATGCCATTGCAAACAACAAAATCCACCCAAGCTGTGAGGAGTTTCACTCCCCTTATTACAAATTATCTTGTTTTCCTTAGATACTAAGTTAATGCTTTAACAAAACGGTTAAAAATGTGTCACTTTAAAAGATTGATGTTTCCTATTGTATTTTTTCAATGCCAATTAATTACTTAATTCATTAGCAGTGGAACACAAGAATAGGCGTTGAAAAGCCTGTACTTTGTGTAGATGCCTTTAATTATGGCTAATTAAATACTGTGGAAGGACCTGATTATACCTCTGAGCATTTCCTAAGCTGGAGAAAGAAACAGGGTACAAGTAGTCTTGAATGCATGTAACAAAAGCAGAACTCAACAACTACATGGCTGTAAAAAGAAAGAAGGGTACAAATTATCAAGAAACACTGGAGGAAGCATTCCGTCCTCAGGACGCGGCTGCCTCCTCCATGGAGAATTATAGACGTTACCACTGTTTGTTTTGGCTATTAGTAGAAACTGGAGTAAACTAGGAAGCAGCGCATGCAGCCCCTGAAAAGAAACAGCAGTGCCAGTGAGTAAACACAGTCTCAAGGCAAATTGATGTAAAGCTCTCTAAAGTGAGGAGCAGATTTCCAGATGGCCATTGTACATATGGTTAGGGCTACTGCTCTAGCCAAAACTGCACAAGAGAGCAGAACACTTTCCAAATGAAATCAGCAGTGACCTTGGAAGATGAAAACTTGCCAGCTCCAGACGTTGCTCTGGTTGTTTGGTTTCTTTCTTTTTTTTTTTTCTTCTCCTCTTTATTCCTCGCCAGTGATTGCACCAAAGATCAGACTCCAAAGAGTTGTAACCCAAAACATCTCCCGTCTAAAGAAGGATCGCCACTGTCTGAAGCAGTGAAACATTTCTTTTGAAAGACATGTCCTGGTACCACTTTAAGGAAAGCCTTCCTTGAGATCTTGCAGTTGGCAATGCTGGCAAGCAGATTTAATTTTGGAACCCATCAGGCTGATTGAAGCAGTGTGGTGGTGGTGGTGGTGGTGGTCATGGTGGGGGAATAACCATTAAACACAGTCTATCCATACCGGGACACCACAGCCGTAGCGTCTCCTCTATATATTTCATTTTCAGTTCTTATTAATATCAAGGGTGATTCTTCTCTGCATTCATGTCACTCTTTTGCTGGTAACAAGCCCTTTTGAAAACTATTTTGTTCTGCCTTAATTAAAAGAAGCTGACTAGAGCTGGGTGATAAAACTGTGCCATGGGCTTTCATTTGCTATTGGCCACTCTTGCCTAGCCGGTTGGAAGCTGACTTTTGCTGCTGGGCAGCCTGATTGAACTTCTTAATAAATGGCAGCTTCTCAAAGTGTCAGCTACATATGCTACAGAACGGGATTGTTAACCACCGTATCACAAGTGAGCAATCAGGCAGCGAGACTAAATACTTCTGTGGAGTGTTGTCTATCCCTGCCGGGCTGTGCAATTCATTCTAATGATCTTGGGGGCTATACCAGGCCAGCTTCAATGTCAAGCTTTCTAATCTAGAATCTCATTTTGCCACCTTCCTCCTTGTGACGTGCAACTGTCGCCTATGCTGATGAGCAAACACCTTACACTTTATAAAATCCTTTCTCTGCAGTTAAATGCTAATCTTTTAGCTAGAAATACTCTCAAACAAAGAGTCCAACGGCATCTTCTGAGCTGCACAGAGCCACTGTCAGAGGGCTGAATGCCAGTGAGATTCTATCAAAAGCACTAATAAGAAGTAAAACCTGGTCCACACTGCAAGACACACTTGACTATGTTTAAAAGTCACTACGGGTAGTGATCAATGGTTCCATGTCTAGATGGCAGCCGGTATCAAGTGGAGTGCCCCAAGGGTCGGTGCTGGGGCCGGTTTTGTTCAATATCTTCATTAACGATCTGGAGGATGGTGTGGACTGCACCCTTAGCAAGTTTGCAGATGACACTAAACTGGGAGGAGTTGTTGATACGCTGGAGGGTAGGGATAGGATACAGAGGGACCTAGACAAATTAGAGGATTGGGCCAAAAGAAATATGATGAGGTTCAACAAGGACAAGTGCAGAGTCCTGCACTTAGGACGGAAGAATCCCATGCACTCCTACAGACTAGGGACCGAATGGCTGGGTAGCAGTTCTGCAGAAAAGGACCTAGGGGTTACGGTGGACGAAAAGCTGAATATGAATCAACAGTGTGCCCTTGTTGCCAAGAAGGCTAATGGCATTTTGGGTTGTATAAGTAGGGGCATTTCCAGCAGATCGAGGGATGTGATCATCCCCCTCTACTCAGCACTGGTGAGGCCTCATTTGGAGTACTGTGTCCAGTTTTGGGCCCCACACTACAAGAAGGATGTGGATAAATTGGAGAGAGTCCAGCGGAGGGCAACAAAAATGATTAGGGGGCTGGAGCACATGACTTATGAGGAGAGGCTGAGGGAACTGGGATTGTTTAGTCTGCAGAAGAGAAGAATGAGGGGGGATTTGATAGCTGCTTTCAACTACCTGAAAGGGAGTTCCAAAGAGGATGGATCTAGACTGTTCTCAGTGGTAGAAGATGATAGAACAAGGAGTAATGGTCTCAAGTTGCAGAGGGGGAGGTTTAGGTTGGATATTAGGAAACTTTTTCACTAGTAGGGTGGTGAAGAACTGGAATGGGTTACCTAGGGAGGTAGTGGAATCTCCTTCCTTAGAGGTTTTTAAGGTCAGGCTTGACAAAGCCCTGGCTGGGATGATTTAGTTGGGTTTGGTCCTGCTTTGAGCAGGGGGTTGGACTAGATGACCTCCTGAGGTCCCTTCCAACCCTGAGATTCTATGATTCTATGATTCTATGAAAAGCTAACGTATCAATGGCACGGTCACTTTTGTTGATGTTGCAGCTGTTTTTTGTTATGCTTTGTTTTTTCTGTCCCAGAAGACTCTCCGGCAGAATGTGCACCATAAATCCTCAATTGCTCTTGCAATTTTAATCTGGGAAAAAAGTATGAAAACCAGGGACTTCTGAGTGAAATGCACAACTGCAAAATATGACATGTTGGACAAGTGATTGAGATGGCTTGGGAACATGAAGCATAGTGTCATGCATCAAGTCCAAGTAGCTCATGTTGCATGTCTACAAAGGATAAGGGGCCAGATTCATTGTAGCCTTACCCCTTATGGATCCGTTTATATCTGTGCAAAATGGTACCTTTCTGATTTGGTAACATTCTCCACCCACTCTGCATGGTCTCCATGGCCAGTGGAAGTGACCGGACAAGGTGCAGACCCTGAGTGAATTGTGCCCCTGATGGAACTCAATGCAGACAGACCTTCTTGGGTTTAGTCAGCTGTTCGCTACCATTGTATTGGAAGGAAATGGCATGGAGATCTTTTTAGCCCTAAGGTGTCATCAAGCTGGTTTGCTGTAAACTCTCCTGTGTAACTGTACTGTTCAGTAACTATGTCCCAGGGCAACCCACATAGCCTTAAACAGTGCAAGCCAGTGTGCCAATGGAGACACACTGATTTACACCACCTGAGGATCTGGCCCATCATTATATAGGAACACATTTAGCCAGGGCTCTATCATTAACAAACTTAAGAAGTTGTCCTTGAAAATATACAGTGGGCTTGATTCTCATTTCTGCTAAGTCCCCTTTATGGTGCCAGAGCAGTATAAAGTGACCATTAATGTAAATGAGAATTAGGCTGCAGTGCCTCACTATGGGTACGTCCACACTACCCGCCAGATCGGCGGGTAGCGATCGATCTATTGGGGATCAATTTATCGCGTCTTGTCTAGACGCGACAAATCGATCCTCGAACGCGCTCCCCGTTGACTCTGGAACTCCACCAGTGTGAGAGGCGGAAGTGGAGTCGATGGGAGAGCCGCGGCCATTGATCCCATGCCGTGAGGACGGGAGGTAAGTCAATCTAAGATACGTCGACTTCAGCTACGCTATTTCCGTAGCTGAAGTTGCGTATCTTACATCGACCCCCCCGCCCAGTGTAGACCAGGCCTATTACTCTAAATTTCAGTATCCTCCATGCAAAAGGTGTGATGCCTTCAAGCCCTATTGCTTTAAATAAGGCACATTTGAGGTTGAGAGACGACTGCCTGTTTGCTGAGTGCAGTGTCTGATCCAGTCTGCTGCTGCATATCCGGAAGTCAAATAGCATCACACTTGGACCTGCCAAGCCTGGTTACTGTTAGTGCTTCCAATTACCAGCCGTCTCCTCCAATCTCATTTTTGGCTTCACAATAAGACTGATGATTTATTTAACCTGAATTTAGAAGCGGCGCTTTTGTTTGATCCAACGTGAGCTTGGTGCTGGGGTAGAATGGAAGGAGCAGGCGACCTTTCCTAGATCACACTAAGTGCAAATAACAGTGCCTACACGCATGCAGAAAACTGCTGCTGTGCGTAACAGAGAACGGCTGGGTCGGGAAAGCGCCATCTGTCATTGGGAACTTCAGGGATTTCATTAATATTCAGTGTGCAGATTCCTAAAGATGCGTTTTTAAAAGGTCACTGCTCTGTTGTGAAGACTCTGTTGCGCTAGAGCAGTGGGACTCAACCTTTTCCACACCGTGACACCAGGTCACAGCAGAGAAATGGTGCAAGGCTCCTTGCCCATCATTTCAGGCGGCTCCCTCTCAGCTAGCCTTAAAGAACAGGAGGTTAGATTGCAACCCTTCTGGAGCTGTTTGGGAGCTGGGCTGAGAAACCAGGCCCTACAGCAAGTACCTATGTGGACGTACCACCGCCCTCTACTGGATGGAATTAGAGTTGCTTCTCTGTTTGCAGCAGGTCTCAGTAGTCTAAGCAGCATCCCTTTTCATTCAAACAGCAAGTTCCTGGGCTTTCAAAACAGGATGCTCTGACTTGTATCCCTGCTGCCACTGTGAAGTTCTGAGTGGCCTTTTTAGGGTGATTTAGATGCCCATTATTTGGAAGCATCTAGAGGTTCCAGTTAGGGATCAAGCCCCATTGTGCTAGGGACTGTCCATGTACATACAAAAGAGAGACAGTCCCAACCCCAAAAAGCTGGTGTGTTACTCTGTTAAGTAGGTATAGACTGTCTTAACTAACATAAAGAAAAAGCCAGGGGTGAGGTCTGATGTTGTAGTCACTTATTTCTAGAAGTCCAGTGCACCTCAAGGCAAACCAAGGTATAGTGGAGATACTGGTGAAGCAGAGAACACATAGGTCCCTGCTAAATAGCCATTGCACTTTAACCCAAAATAAAGAAACTGAGGCTTGCTGTTATAAGGTTGCATTTCCAGACTCCTGTGAAATCCCTCTCCAGAATGGGTTGCAAAACCAAGAGCGTTTGACATTAAAATGCAATTTCTGCCGACGCCATCGGGTGCTGCATTATGTAGGTCATGAAATGGTAGGGTATTCCCATTTTCCCACCTCTCTTATCCTTTCTTATCTCCACCACACAGGGCTACTGCTTCACCTCCCCCTGCTATTCGCTGGTGGTACTAGGACTGAACATGTCACACAGCTCCAGCAGGAAAAAAAGAACAGCTTATTTTTTCTCCTGCAGTGGATCTGGCTTCTTCACAGCATAAAGGGAAAAGCCTTTGGGTGTCACGCTGAAATTCTGTTTTGCAGCCTTTAGGTGTATTAATCAAGACAGCGTTCCTCTGGTCTGAGGAGGCAGCCCCTTGGTCCCAGCTATCCTGAATGGTAGGGGAGCTAAACCCTAGGGGCCCACCCTGCAGCTGGTATAAATTGGCTGACCGCTGATTTCCACCAGCTGAGGACCTGGCCCTGGAAATTCAGCTTTTCCTCTTTAATTTCAAAGCTATTATAAAATCAGACACAGGGCTGGGTCCTCAGGTGGTCTAAACTGGTGTATTTGCACTGGAGTTAATGGAACTATGCTAGTATACACCAGCTCAGACAAAACACAGTTGAAAAAGATGGTTTCTGTGCTGCATGTAGTGACTAAAAGAATTGCCAGTGTAACAGACAGGTTTCTGGTTTTAATCACAGTTTTTTCCTGTCCTTTATAATTACTGCTCCTCATTTCCTGTAATGCATTCCTTGTTTGTGCGACACCGCTTGAAAAGTAACCAAAAATTATCTCTCGAACCTTCACTTGCAGCGTTATCAGGGCACGAGAGCTCTATGCAAATCAACGGCAGGGTGTCAAAGAAAGGCAAACTAAATTCTTCCATTAATTTTTGGCATCTGATGACCTGATCTGTAACCCAATGAGTATATCTGCAATTACAATGCTGTACTGAAATTGGTATTTTGACCCCACTGTCAGCATGCATTCTACTTCTCACTTACTGGGGATTAACAGTGAGACATCAGATCCTGCAGCACTTACTCCTGCCAGCAATCCTTACTCCTGGGAGGATCCCATTGACTTCAAAGAGTCTGCTCCAATGCAGAACCGCTACCTGTGAGAGTCTGATTTTGCAGGATTGGGCCCTCTGAAAACTAGCAGCCAGGGCTTACAAGGGAAGAAGCTGTATAATCAAACCCATTGATTTAAAAGATCCATTGTGTTCCTCCTGCACTGAAACACTGCAAATGGACTGCAGTAGATTTGCTCCACTCTACTCCGCTACAGAATGAGGAATCAGTCAGGGGGAATTGCTTGCTCCCAGTTTCTGAGTCTTTTTTTTTTTATATGCTAAGAGATGAGAGGGGGAAGGAGGGTCATTGCTTTATTCTGCATCACAAGTGAGAAACTAGAAACCTGGTAAATGCCATGACTTTGGCTAATGAGATTCAGAAATACAGAGGCGATATTGAACAGGGATTCTGAAACCAACATCTCCTGTCATTTTTCATGTGTTTTAATTGGGCAAGACGTAATTAAAGGCACAGTTGCTGTGGCAATTAATAAAAACTCTTTTCCTACATCCATTCTGAGGGTCCAATCCTGCACGTACCCTCAGCTCCCAGCTGTAATGGAAGGGGACGAGGCCTGACATGTCGCAGGATTGGGCTAGTTAGATAGAAAGGATATTTTTGCTCCTGCTGAGCCTAGCTGAGTTATGAGGTGCAAAACTATCTAGGTAAAACTGAGAGCTGAGTGGGAAAAGATTCTTCCATCTTATAAGGATTTTTAAGACTTTGAACAAATTTTCTGCCCTGAATCAGGAAGAAAAGTTGAAATCTCATCAGTGTTTCTGACTTGAAAATCCATAACAAACAAACAGAAAAAATCAGGTTGAGCCAACTGGAACATTTTGTTTTGATTTCAACCTTTATTATTATTTACACCTTTACTATAATTTAACTTCCAGTTTCAAATTGAAAGTCATCCCACCCCCCCAAAACTCAACTTTTTCATTTACAAAATGGCTAAATTTGATGTTTTGAGAATTTCAAAACTTATTTCCCAAAATGTTGCAAAATGGGAAATTTGTCAAAACCGATCCTTTCCCACCAACAGTTCTGGTTTCAAAGAACTGGCATGTTCTGACCAAAACGAAGAAACAAACAAATGAAAACCTTTCTCTGAAAATTTCCCAACTGCCGCTAGTACATACATCTGATTTTCAACATTTCCAGACAACTTTTTGTATTTGCATCCATGCCCCTTTATTGATTAGCGCACAGTAAATTCCCTCCTATAGACGCCTTTATCTTCACCATGTAAATAGATCTACAGAACATCTTCCCCTTATTCAAACAAACAACAGCTCCTCTACCGAAACAAAACTAATGAGCAATAAAACTTTTTGAACTGATGCTGACCTGGGACAAAAATGTTGTTTATTTCAAATATAATGATGAGCTAGATCCTCAGGTGGTGTAAATCAGAGTTATGCCAATCTACACCAGTTGAGGATCGGGTCCATATATACATATTTTCCAAATCTTCATTGCATTCCTCATAGATAATTACAGTTTAAGAAATATATACCTCTGTGCACAATATATAGGATCAAAACATGATAGCATTGTGATTTGTGTAGGCAGATTTGACAGTCTTTCCATATTTACTTGGATGGTGAGATGACATATCATTTACATTCAGGGCCTTCTTGGTAAGAGTAAGAATGAGTTATTTGATTGTTGAATATATATCTGTTGGTGGATTGGCCATGGATAAGCTGCATTTATTATGACTATATTTGTTAGGTATGATTTGCATTGCTTAATATTATCTCATGCTGCTTCAGTGTTCCATTCCTTGTGTAGCTGTATTGTGTGGGTTCTGAATTTTAGGGCCATCTTTTTAATTTTCTAAAACTTGAATGCAAAATTAAATGACAAGAATATAAAGAGAAAATTTTAAAAATGATTTAAAAAAATCCATTGGGTCCTTTGGTAATTTACGTTGGAGCCTGTGTTGAAGGTAGGGGCTATACCAGAGGTGGGCAAACTACGGCCTGCGGGACACATCCGGCCCGCGGGACCATCCTGCCTGGCCCTTGAGCTCCCGGCCAGGGAGGCTAGCCTCCAGCCCTGCCCCCGCCAACCCCCTCCCCTGCAGCCTCACATCGGGGGTGGGGGTGGGGGTTGGATAAGGGGCAGGAGGTCCCAGGGGATGGGGAGCAGGGGGCGGTTGGATGGGGCAGAGGTTCGGGGGGGACGGTCAGGGGCTGGGGAGTTAGAGGGGCTGGGTAGGGGGTGGGGTCCTGAAGGGTGGTTAAGGGCAGGGGTCTGGATAGGGGTTGAGGCAGTCAGGGGACAGGGAGCAGGAGGATTGGATAGGGGGTGGGGTCCCGTGGGGTGGTTAGGGTGAGGGTCCTGGGAGGGGATTGGTCAGGGGACAAGGAGCAGGGGGGGTTGGATGGGTTGGGGATTCTCAGGGGGGCAGTCAGAGGGCGGGAAGTGGGAGGGGACAGATGGGGGCAGGAGCCAGGCTGTTTGGGGAGGCACAGCCTTCCCTACCTGGCCCTCCATACAGTTTTGGAACCCTGATGTGGGCCTCGGGCCAAAAAATTTGCCCACCCTTGGGCTATACTGAGAAATGCTCATGCAGTATTGCTGTGATTAACCTTGTTCTGTTATGAGGTCCATCAACTATCCACACCTACATAGGGGCAAATTCTGAAGTCCTTGCTCAGTCTTTACTCCTGCAGAGAAGCAGCTTGTTCCAGTAGATAGACTAGACTGGGTTCTATTCCTGTCTCTGCCACTGACCTACTCTGTAACCACGGGCAAGTCACCTCCCATCTCTGCATCTGTTTCTTCTGTCTATCTTTGCCCATTTAAACTGTAAGCTCTTCAGGGCAGGGAATGCCTCTCACCATATGCATGCACAGCACCAAGGACAAAGGGAGCTTTATCTCAGGTGGGGTCTCTGGGTGCTATCTGTTGTTTCATGGCATACAGAGAAGTTAGATAAGAACCTAAATTGCTCTTGCTGGAAGATTCAGAATGATAAAACAGGCCTATGCCTGTGCTGCAGCTGGGAACGTGCTTCCCAGCTCAAGCAGACAGACTTGCCCCAGCTCTGCTCAAACTCGTGCTAAAAATAGCAGTGTGGCTGTAGCGGCATGGACAGCAGCTGGCACTAGCCACCTGAGTACAAACCCGCCCAGACCCCCTAAATAGGTACTCAGGTGGCTTGTCTGAGCTATTGCCCGTACTGCCTGTGTCTGGCTACTTGAGCTGGGACGTACACTCCCAGCTCCAGTGGAGACATACCCAGAGAGAACCAAAGAAGGCTGCATGCTAAAACACAGAGGTTAAACTCATCCTGCCTTACTCTCCGTTGGCTAGCTGCTGGCTGACTGCTGAGACCTAGAATTGCTGGCTTCCCTACAGAACCCCCTAGACAGGAATCCCCCCTGCCCTGCCACACACACTCATACTCTTGCAATTCCAACACAGTCCTCAATACACCAGCCTACCATGGTCACATCAGCATAAAAGTTACCACTCCCTATGGCATCAGTGAGAGCTTTTCCCATGCAAGGACTTGGGGAGGCCTGCAGGAAGAGTCTGCAGGCTCCTGGGGAACTGTGCACTCCTCCAAGGGAAGCCCAAATGAAAATAACATTCCCCTCTTCTTTACCCCATGGTTTTATACGCACATTAGGATGACCAAGCCCAGGCATCTGAATCTTGCCCAGCTTTGCTTAGCACAAGCCTGGAGGAATTCACTACAACCTTGTAGAAGGTTTTCCTGTTTTTTTTCTTTAAAATCAGCCCTTAGTTTTCAATTCAGAGAAAGAGAGGCAGCTTGGCATTCCGTTCCACCAATGACACCTTGACACCGACTACTTATTGCAGCACAGAGAGGATGAAAACACCCACAGGGAGCGGAGGACGATGTGAGCTAACCCAAAGGGCAAGGGGTTGGGCCAACGCACTGGAGTGAAATCGATGACGATGATTAATTGCAACTGGCATGCCTTTGAGCAGCAAGGGTGTGGAGCTCCCCATGTTGCCATGCTGAAAGTGTCTCTGTTTCTCACCCCAATTTCTTCGTGTGCTTTATTTTCATGTTTTCAGCCTCTCAGCGCTGCAATAACTGGTCGGTGCCAAGGTGTCATTTTTGGAACGGAATGCTGAGGGGCCTCTCTTTCACGTAATTCATTTCCTGCAGCAAAAAGTGCAAATTGCGTGGCACGTTAAGAGCTGATGAAAAGAAAAAAATTAAGAGGAAAATTGTCACTTGCATATAATTGCATATATATATAGTACAAAGTTAACCCCATTCAGTCACCTGCAGCAAAGGAGCATCACCTCCATAACTTACTTGCCAATCTTTTCCCCGGACAGGAAGAAGTGCTGTTACAAACTGCAGGTCCCTCTGGAAAACCAGTTCCACAAAGCTCACAAGCTTTCTGCTCCACTTGGGAGATGTCCTGTCTGGGAGACTATGCTCTTCCTCTGTGAGCACGTCAGGGTTTGGGATGAAAGACTCACCTTAAAGACATGTTTAAACTCCCACTAACCAAGCCAGTGGGAGTTCTGCAAGCTTAAGAACCAAGGATGCTGCTTAAACGTATGATAATGTCCAGAACAAGATTACTGGAATGATCGCATTCTAAATGGTGTGTGGGCGGATGAGTGAGAATAAGACAACAGCCCAGGTCTGAAATTAGTGACTGTACCAGGGAGTCGGAGAGGATGGAGGGCTGGGGGCAGGGGAAACACGAAGACAAAACTTCTAAGTGTGTTTTTCATTCTAATTTCTCCCAAACTCACTTAGCTCTAATCGTTAATTCATATTTTTATTCTATTCTCTTTGTGCCAGAAACTCCCTATTTCATGTAAAGGGAGCACCTCAGACATCAATTATTTGACATGTCAATCCCTTTTACACGTTCTCTGTTCTACGTATAAGTAGGCACCAAGAAGAGGCATTAAACATTCATTAAATTAGAAATGCATGAAACCAGCCTCTGCAGCTCTTTTCATACAGCTCTGACTAATCCAAATTCGGTAGAGGAGCAAAGTAAACCCTTCTGTAATTCTGTCAGAAAGCTTGACCACTTTCATAGTTTGCCTCTCAGTCATAGACATTAAATTCAATGGCCGGATCCCTAGCTGGTGTAAATCAATGCAGGTCTATTAGCTTCAATGGGGCTGCACTGATTTTCACCAGCTGAGAATCTGGTCCTAGGTCTCTAAACCAGCCAAATGGTTTGCAGTAGCATAATTGGATACACACATCATTCATACTCTTCTAAATTACACTGATGATTTGATTGCCCTGGGAATAATAATGACACGCCTGCTTTAATGTTAGTACCTTCTGAACTGCTCCTGTTCTGTCAGTGTACCTATGCTCCCAACCTGAACTTGATGTACACGGCCCAGACGTACTGCCCTGGAGATAGGGAGATGGTGGAATCTGAAGACTCTTCTCAGTGTGAAGGATTAACAGTGATTCCCAAGTTTTTACACAAAGTTTCAACAAAGTTGTCCCATGGGCTTTTCTTAACCTGTATTTCTTACCACAGCAAGGAATCCTAGCATATACTGCATATTTCCCAGATCCTCAGTCTCTCTTTTCTGGATCAGTTCTTCGCCTACCACACTAATCCACACACTTTTGGTTAAAGCAGCTCGATAGGCCAAATCCTTAGCTGTTGCAAATTAAAGTGGCTCCACTGACTGCAATTCACACCAGATGAGGATCTGGCCCAGTCTTTCTTTGGGGATTTGCTAATAACAATTATAACTTCCATACATATAAATGGTTGTTTTCTTCTATGGCTTTAAGTGTATGCAAATATGCTTCCAGAGTGACTGAAGATTCTACCATCCCAGCTAGCACCTTGGATTCAAACACCATAGGAGAGACAGGGGATACCAATAAGTAGAGAACATTCTCTATCTGTTCCTTTTAGCCTTGCCACAGCCCTAGTGAAAAATTAATTGGCCACCAACTACCTACCCTTTAAAAGCCATATCTTTCTGTGTGCCCATAACCTGACCAAATATTTAGCTTCTTCAAGATGATTATGCTAGAAGAAAGGAGTTAACAAAAAGAAGAAGAAAAAAAGGCTAATAATAGTTCTGTAAGAGGTGTGATCTTCCACCAGGCCTCCAGATGCTATTCTGCTTCCCTTACCCCAGAAATTGTATGATGAACTCTAAAGCAACCTAATTTCCAAAGGTATCTATTCCTAATATACATTAATTCCATTCACCTCTTTGGGGACCATCGCCTTGTTGTGATGAAGGGACTTGCATGTTCCAATGAGCCTCAGAGCTAAGTTGTTGGGAGCTCCATGTTCCAGGTAGGGTCTCCCAAGAAGAACAGGTCTGAGGGGAGGTCCCAGACAAAGCATGGTCCAATCCCCCAAGTCCTCAACAGTGGATCAGGCGGAAGAGGGTCCTCGGATCTCAACGGCTGTGAAAGTGGATGAAGGCTGCAGCAAGTGGAGATCTCCAGTCGTTTCGGACTCTCCCTGCCACTGGGCCCCAGACTTCCAACTTGTCATGGTTGTGTGGTTGCTGTAGGTGCACCAGCTTCCCCACGCTAAAAGAAATCACGCCCAGGTTTCTACCACAGAAAATAACATCTTTCCAACCTTCCAAGCCCTGCGGCGATGGTCTGGTGGTGATGGTGACAGGATCAGAGAATTTGGCAGTCCCTGGCCGTGAATTTGCACATGGGCAGCGGTAGTGAGATGGTCATCTAGCACCTGGACAAGACGGGGTGCAATCGGCAGCTACTATCGCGACTGGACAGTCCTCTTTAGGATCCCCTGTGCTCACCACACATGGGGAAAGGGTTAGAAAAGGTGCCCTAAACTGAGGCTGTCTCATACCCTAGAGCCTGCACCCCCAGCCAGAGCCCTCATCTCCCCACACCCAATCCTCTGCACCAGTCCTGAGCCCCCTCCCACACTCCAAACCCCTTGGCCCCACCCCCACCACATGAGTTTCGTTATGTGCACCAATATGAAGGTGATGTGTCCCACATTACCTCTATATTGGTGCACATAACAAAATTTATTCTGCACATGGATGTAAAAGATTAGAGGGAACAGTGGTCCTGCAGCCGGTTTAGTTCAACATTTCATTAATGATGTGGATGAAGGGATGGATTGCATCCTTGGCAAGTTTGTGGATGACAGTAAGCTTGGGGGAGAGGTAGATATGCTGGAGGGTAGGGATAGGGTCCAGAGTAACCTAGACAAATTGGAGGATTGGGCTAAAAGAAATCTGATGAGGTTCAACAAGGACAAGTGTGGAGTCCTGCACTTAGGATGGAAGAATCCCATGCACTGCTACAGGCTGGGGACCGACTGACTAAGTGGCAGTTCTGCAGAAAAGGACCTGGAGATTACCATGGATGGGAAGCTGGATATGAGTCAACAGTGTGCCCTTGTTGCCAAGAAGGCTAACGGCATATTGGGCTGCATTAGTAGGAATATTGCCAGCAGATCGAGGGAAGAAATTATTTCCCTCTATTCGGCACTGGTGAGGCCACATCTAGAGTACTATGTCCAGTTTTGGGCCCCCCACTACAGAAAGGATGTGGACAAATTGGAGAGAGTCCAGTGGAGGGCAACAGAAATGATTAGGGGGCTGGGGCACATAACTTATGAGGAGAGGCTGAGGGAACTGGGCTTATTTAGTTTGCAGAAGAGAAGAGTGATGAGGGATTTGATAGCAGCTTTCAACTACCTGAAGGGGGTTTCCAAAGAGGATGAAGCTAGGCTGTTCTCAGTGGTGGCAGATGGCAGAACAAGAAGCAATGGTCTCAAGTTGCAGTGTGGGAGACCTAGGTTGTATATTAGGAAAAATCTATTTCACTAGGAGGGTGGTGAAGCACTGGAATGGGTTACCTAGGGAGGTGGTGGAATCTCCATCCTTAGAGGTTTTTAAGGCCCGCCATGACAAAACCCTGCCTGGGATGATTTAGCTGGTGTTGGTCCTGCTTTGAGAAGGGGGTTGGAGTAGATGACCTCCTGAGGTCTCTTCCAATCCTAATCTTCTATGACTCTATGATAAATTAACTCAAACTCCAAAATAATCAGTAGTGCATTTATATTCTAAGTAAAATAAGAAAGAAGCTTAGGTGAAATGTGGATTTCTATACAAGGAAATAAATTGTTATTTACATTAATTTGTGCCCATGCCCTCAAAGATGAGGATATTTGTAGGGAATTATTAATATTTATAGCCTATTAAAATAAATGTACATAATAACTGTGCCCAATCCTGGCCTCTTTACCCAGGTAAAACTCCAACTGAAATCAATGGGACTCTTCCCTGAGTACAGAGGAAAGAATCAGACTTTGTATTTTAAAATCTGTATCAACTGTGATAATTTAAACTTTAATTACAGAAGCGGTGACAGATTATCTATGAAACTTCTTTCTCCTACCCAATATTTCATCATGAATCTCGCCAGTAGTCTATGCAGCTAGTAAATAAGCACAGTTGCCGGAAAGTATTTCATTGTAGATGTGTTAGGTTTCATCTGTTTTGTTGTGTGTAACTAATTACCTTCTTGAGGGTTAGTGGCAACAAAAATTAAATTAAAGTGAAAGCCAGAGCCCAAATCAGAAACATACAAGGCTTATCTTGCTCATCCCTCCTGAAAATGAAAATGCCAGGGCACAGTCTAATATTTTAGCAACTGCATTAATGTGCATGTAAGTGGGTGAGAAAGCTTTTGCTCTGAAAAGAATTTCACACTTTAGTGGAGAAAAATGTTAACTAGTCTAGGGCTGCATTTATTGGATTTTTAAATTAATTTCTGTGACATAGGCATGCCACAAAAGCCCCAGTGATGAATTCTTGCTAATGTCAACATTATTTTGAGAAAGAATTTTAAAATAGTGCCTATAATTCATGAGAATAGAGACCTCTGGGAATTCATTGCATCGTCTTACTTTGCCCTTTCCTTGTTTTCACTCACAACTACACTTCCCAAACCAGTCTAGTTTCTTTTAATTTTAAAATGCATCTGGATTTTTCTTCAGCAGAGCAGTGAGTGGGAAGTGGGATGCAAACCTGACATGGAACTTTATCAATCAGAGCCAATGTAGAGCAGTGGGTAAAGATCACACTGGAACTAACTCAAAACAGCATAGGAAAAAAACAAGCTATTTTGTCTTCCCAGAGGGCTATGGTCTATAGCCGAGCTGTTCTCCTTGTTTGACATTAAAACGTAAGAGCCAAATCCTCAAGTCCTAATGCAGGACTTGGTCCTAGGCCAACAATCTGGTGCATGGAGAAGTTTCTCTCACCTTGTGCATTTTTTTCCCATGATCCAAGGGCGATCACTGTTAAGGGCCAGAGACAAAAGCGAGAAGAACCCATTTAACTTGGAGAGCAGCTTAAATCAGATTAAAAGAATTGGAAGATCATAAACTTAAAAAAAGAAAAAAAAACAGGCTGTACCAGAGTGTATTCAAGAGGATTTAAGGCATCACAAAGAGCAACCTCCCAATTATCCTTAGAAAAGAGCTTTAAAGTATGTCCAACCACTGATCATGAGTTCTGGCTCTGAGACTGGGTACTTCACTCACAAATCCAAGCACCACTCACCCGCTTCAAGAAAGGCCTTTGGTGAGAGTAAAAATGGAAGTTGTGTTAAGTGATAAGAAGCAAACAAGGGGACAGACCAATCTGACAATATGACCCGGCTGATTGAGAGACAATCGCTCGGATGCTCAGTAGTATCCACGGATCTGGTTCCACCGATTTCAGCTGAATGACTCTAGCTGCAATTCTGACCCTTAATTAGCAACAAGAAGTGGTGAAAAAGGTGGGTAGAGTCTCATGCCGGACGTTGGAGAAGGAAGGATCCAATAGCACATGACATCTCGTGCCGGACGTTGTAGACGGAAGGGTCTAAGAGCACATGACATCTCATGCTGGACGTTGGAGACGGAACGGTCCAAGAGCACATGACATCTCATGCTGGATGTTGGAGATGGAAGGGTCCAAGAGCACATGACAAAATACAAGATGAGAAATAACAATGCACTCACATGTGCAGAAAGACCTAGGTGAAAAAGCTCCGGGGACATCTTAGTGGGAATTTTCTTACATAGACTGCTGCTCTTGCTTCAGTGTGAAATGAGTGGATAGTTTTCTTGTTGAGAATAAAGTAAAGCCCAGGGGGCAGGAGGAACATCACAGACCATGGCAGTCGTGAGCTTGATTTAAATAATAACAGGCAAGTTTAAGATCATGTAGAGACGAAAGTTAACAATAGTTGACAGACTTTTATCTGGAAAAGTCAAAATGACCATAAAGAACAACTTGGGGCAATAATGTTGTATTCTGTCACTCCTGGAGAACTGGAAATCCAGTAACCTTTCATCTTAAGTCAAAAACCCTGTACAGTACCTGGAGCCATCACCCTCAAAATTTACTGTGACAATTTGGACGATGGGACATGAAAGAAGAAATGTTTCCTTCCAAATTTTAGCCTTGCAGTGAACTCTGCCTACTGTATGTGCAACTTGATTAAGCTGCCTGATACAACAAGCTTTGCAGCCACTTCGCTGAATTTTTCAAAGCACAAGATAACGGTTCTATTTCTTTTGACAATTAGGAGTAAATCTCCAGACCCTCATGTTCAGGAGGCAGGGGAAAGGAATTGATATTGGCTGCTTATGAATCTTCAGGTCAGGTATGGTAGAGTCAACACATTTCTGCATTAACCTTACTTCTGCACAGCACTTCTGTCCTTGGCAACACATAATTAAGACAGCCATGAAAATTATTCTCAATGTATCAGAAGGGAATTATTCTTCAGTTAATGACAGCAACATACAAGCAAGCTACACTGCTTACAAAAGAAAGAACAGCAAAGGACATGGGGCTCTATCTTAACCAACAATAGTGGCTTTTCCAGCTAAATTCATAAGGAATAACTTTTCAAATGAGAATCTGCATTGCACACAGCTCTGCAGATATAATCATTTCCACAAATCTCCTTCATTTGCCTTTATAAGACAATAACCAGACAAGCAGTAAGACTGAGCTGAAATCTTTTGATCACAACATATCTTTCCACTGAAATATTTTTTTAAAATGGAAAACAAAAGCTGTAGGGGGGGGGGGGGAAATTGTATCACTCTGTTAAGTGAGACTGTCAAACAGAATTATCCATGAGCGCATTTGTGAAACTTATCTTTAATTGACTGTGTGCAGTGGAGTTTTCAGAAACAAAAGCTTGGTCTGAACATGGCTATCTGGCTTCTTCCTGAAAGTGATGCAAAACCTCATTTTAGCATATGTCAGAGGGATTCGGAGGGTGAGGTGACACATTTGATATCTTTCCACGGTTTTGCGATCAAGGTAGCAAGGATTTCATAGATTCATAGATTCCAAGGTCAGAAGGGATCATTGTGTTCATCTAACCTGACTCCTCTAGATCACAGACCATAGAAGTTCCCCAAAATTATTTCTAGAGCAGATCTCTTAGAAAAACATCCAGTCTTGATTTAAAAATGGTCAGCGATGGAGAATCCACCATGATCCTTGGTAAACTGTTCCCACGATTAATTACATGTTGCACCTTTCTCTGCTAGATTTACGTATGGACTGGAATCATGTCACCCCTAAACCTTTTTATTAAGCTAAATGATTGAGCTCCTTGAGTCAGTCACTGTAAGACAGGTTTTCTAATCCTTTAATCAATCTCATGGCTTCTCTCCGAACCCTCCCCAATTTATCAACATCCTTCTTGAATGGTGGGCACCAGAACTGGACACAGGATTCCAGCAGCCATCACTCCAGTGCCAAATACAGAAGTAAAATAAGTTCTCTGCTCATACCTGAGAGTCCCCTGTTTATGCATCCCAGGATCGCATTAGCCCTTTTGGCACAGCATTGCACGGGGAGCTCATGTTCAGCTGATTATCCGTCCCAACTGCCAAACCTTTTCAGAGTCCCTGGTTCCCAGGATACACTCCCCCAAGATGAGAGGTCATCTATCATGATGGCCAATAGAAACAATAATGCCAAAGAGGAATGACTGAGTCTGCTCATCATGTTTCTTATAATAACAAAGCCATGACATGGACAGACAGATAACCAGTGAGCCTTAATTTCCCATATTTCTTCCTCACCATCCTCCCTTGCCTCAGAAACCCACCGTCCTTAACAGACCTGGGCTCTTGATCTTAAATGGCTTGGGGTGAGTATAATAATTGTACCTAGCTCTAACAAAGCACTTTTCACCAGTAGGTCTCAAAGCACTTTGCAAAGGAGGTCAGGATCATTATCCCCATTCCACACAGGGGGAAGCTGAAGCACATGGAGATGAAGTGATTTGCCCAAGGTCACCCAGCAGACCAGTAGCAGAGATGGCTCTTCAGGGTACAGTCTGCAGGCTGTCTCCACTAACTTGTTTCTTGAAGATCCCTCTGCAGGGGAGGGATGATCAGCCTGCAGCCTGCATTCTGAGGGCAACAGATGAGCAGGAAGTAGAAGGTCACTGGGCTTCCATAGTAGACAAGGTGCAGAGATGAACTTGGGCCTGCTGGGGGGACAGCGTAGCTCTGGGGAGGGATCGGGTGGGGAAGCTAACTGGTCTCATTCTGATGCTGATCTCTTTCACTGGGTTTGTTTGAAGATCACTTGAACTTTCATTTCTGGGAAGCTTAAACCTGGAAGCAAACACCCATCTGGAGTAAACCACAGAAAGGAAACTGAGTGCTGAAACCAACAGATGAGGTACCGGTCTAATCAGAGCTCATTGGAGTACAAGGATTCATCCTTGGACAGTAAATGCTTCAGGGACTCAACAGGCATAATATAGAGGTGAGGTATATGATGACGCAAACTACATTGTGATAGCGTGTGTAAGTGATTCTCACTGGACCTAAGGGAGCCTAAATTACACTCACACACACATTGAGAACTCAGAAGGTTAAAGTTACATTTTCCACATAGCTGTGTTTTCTGCTACAGCCTTCTCTTAGATTCCTTGGTACGTGAGCTATTGAGCACAAAACACAGACTTAGTGGGTCACATTCAGAGATGCTGTCTCAAACTGATGAAAAAAATAGTAATTATTTTTCTGGGAAATATAAACAAATGTTATCTTAGTCAAAATTTCCCATAAAAATTCTGGGGTTTTTTTTGGTTTTTGTTTTTGTTTTTTTTTTACAAAAAATGGAAACTACCGGTAAAATTTTTGTTTTTTTAACAACATTTTTGGTTTTTTAAAAAAAGGGTTTTGGTAAAAAGTTTTGCGTTTCCAAATTCCATTTTTGGTAAAAATTTTCAGTTAAAAAATCTAGCAAAACCTTTTACCGAAAAAAAAAATATATTTTTTAGTTTCGGAGGCGGGGTTTGGAGGGGGAGGTGTCAAAAGATGAGAACTTTTTATTGTCAGTGACGTTTTTGTGCAAACATTTTCATTTTTGACCAAAAGCCACAATTAAAACATTTCAGACAACTCGAGAGATGTGTAGGGAGTGGAAGTTACACATTGATAAGAAGATACAGACACGAGTCTGAGAGTATTACTGGGCCTGTGATCTTACGGAGTATAAGTTGGCATAACTCAAAGGCGAAGTGAGCTGGAAGACAGTGTAAGTTACACCTACTTAGACTCACCTCTGAATTTCTCCCAATGTGTGACTAAAGAGAATGTCTCAAGGGGTGAGATGTGGCCAGGACAGACTGAGCGCCACTGTAAATGCTACTTAGGTAAGTACTAGCAGAAATACTGAATTACACTTAGCCTAAGGTTAAGGCTCCGTTCCCTTCCATTCTCCAGTGAACGCATACAGCTACAAAGTGGGCTTTACAAAACGAGGATCTGATTGGCTGATTCTGACACTATGGTGTGATGCCACCCTAAAAATGCCCATAGGCAGACCTAACTGAATGAAGTCATAATGACAGTCATGTTACCGCAATGGTTAAAGATGCTTTGTATCCTGACACAGGCTCCCCGCTTTGTGTGCTATTGTGATTGCAGTGGTGATATTATGGCACAAGTGGTGCACTGGGCATCTGTCAATGGAAAATAAATGCTTGCACTACAACTGCTGACCAGTGGCAAATAATAACGTACATCACCCAGGGCCCAACCCTGCTTTCACCAAAACCAATGGGAGTTCTACTACTAACTTCAATGAGAGCAAGGGCAGCCTATTGACCTTAGACAAATGTTGACCCCTCTCATCTCAATCTAGAGCCTAATGCTGCTCCCCTTACTCATGCAAATAGTCCAACTGCCTTCAAGTGGGACTAAGTGTGGGAGCAAGGTAAGCAGGAATTAGCCCTTGGAGAGCTGAAATTCTCACCTTGACTGATCCTCACTAGTTTTAGGGCCCATCCTACAAACCCTTGCTTGGGTGAACAGTCCCATTGACTTCAATGAGATGACTCATGCGAGGACGAGTGTCCTTGAGTTGCATTGATGGAAGTTGCTAACTAAAGCACACACACAATGAGAAGGAACAAATATCGACCTTTGCCAGGCACGGTAATTTCTGGGCTGCATGTAGGTAATAAAAAAATCTTTATAGTATTTTGCTGTTACCTCTTCTTTAAAGCTAAAGTGTGTTCTTACCATTTTTGCAGACAGGACAACACTGTTCTGGTTCATAGACTGGGTTGACACACTCAGGAACTGCGCAGTCTGCTACAACACAGTGAACTTCATTGCTGGGCTCACAGCGACACCATTCACATGGAGAGGGCTAGGAACAAATCTAAAATTAGCCCATTTCCTCCTGCAGCTCAAACGTTTGTAACATTTATATGTTGCCATAAGACAAAACATCTGCGTTTAATACGACTTCACTGCATTCATTCATCATGTGCAACACAAATTAGCGTTGTAAAATTGTAAACTCTGAAATAGTTTTAAAAGTGCTAAGGAGAATGCTCAGAATTAGATCTGTTTTAAGGACCATGCTTGTACTTTGTCCATTGTCACACTTACCTCTCTATTATAAAAGGACCCAGACCAGGCCTGAAGGACTAATACAAGTCACCAGTCTGGCTTTGGTTTGAAGGCACATGAGTGCACGTCACAGATCGTGTTCCTTTGCTCATCTGTTGCCTTCTGGTGAGCATGTCTGGTGTTAAGAGTTATAAGAGCAGGGTTCTAGTAAACCTCAGCTCCGTGGCTGCTCTCGGGAAGGGGGCAGAGGGACTGCGTGATGGTCAAATGCACGTTCATGTCGTGCAAAATCACGGTCACAAACCAACCTAATACCCTGCGTGTGTTGCCACCGGATCAGCTGGCTCAGAAGCTGGACCCTTCACAGTGTCGCAGCCTCGGGTTACAGTGGATACATTTTTTCAGAATCAAGAAGAATTTCTGTTGCTTTTCTTTGGAGCAGGGATTGTATTTTTGTTCTGTGTTTGCCCAGTGCCTAGCACAAGAGGGCCCTGATTGGGACCCCCAAAGCACCACCACAATATAAACAATAAATAATAATAATTAATTAATTTTCTAGCCACACCCTCAAGAAGGTACTTAAGCATATGCCCAAGAAGAAGCTCTGAGTAATCCCACTGAAGTCAATGAGTTAGGTAGGAACCAACTGAACTGGTTACATTTTAGGACTGTCAGTCTAAAGGGTGTGCCTTGAACATGGAAGAGAGAGTTGTCTTCACCTCACTTGTCTTCCCTTTTAATGGGGAGCTGAAGAAATCTGTTTTAAAAAATAGAAAAGTCACTGTTTCGGGTCTCTAAAACAACAAGTGTGTGAACGCAAGTGAGACAGCCACACACACACATACAATTGGAGAATTAGTGTGTGGCAGGCTGGTGTGTGAAATCTCCAGCAATCTAGCATACTGCGCACCAAGTGTCCGTGTGGACAATACTGCTGCACACTCAGAAACCCATAGCGCACTTTGATCTACTCTAAACAACCTAGCACACAAGGGAGCTTCCAGTGCGTGGAGCAGGGGCCACACAACCAGTTTGTGTGCCACACGCTTGAGTGCTGTTGTTACACCCCAGCACGCCACGCACTAGTGCTCCGTCCAGCTATGCCCTTAGATAGACTGGGGAGAGGGAGTGGGACGAAGGGTGGGGAAGAGAAATAAAAGTGACTGATCAGCGCATGTGAAAACCAAATCACTAGGAGATCATTTTATTCAGTTACCTGTCAGACACTGAATTCAGGTCTCTTCTGAAACAGCTGATCCCCTCACTAGCAGCTAAACTAATGGGTGGAAGGTACTGGCGCAAACTCTTCCTTCCATCACATAAGGAGAAAGCGGCAATAATGCCATTGAATTCAATGGAATTCCTCCAAATTAAATCAGAGCAGAATGTGGATGAAATGTTGCAGATCGTGGTGATGTCTCTCGCTCATTCGTACAAGACATACAGAACACCCTGAGTTCTGGTCCTGGCAGGTAAAAAGCTTTTCTGTTCACCTCTAAGGGGCTCCATATGTCTTGAATCAAATCATTTATGCCCAGGGAATTCATTTCCACCCTAAAATGGACTAATTAAAGCATCCCTCGCTTTGTCTGAACGTCTGCAGCCTGTAATCCCCATCAACTCTCATTACTAGTGACTCTGGCAAATTAGATAAAATCAGCACATCCTGAGTTAGGGAAGCAGTCTGTGGAGGTGGAAATCCTCTGTCTAATTATCTTCCCTCATTCCATTCTGCTTTGATTTCTATCTGCAGTACCAGGAAGCTAAATTTCTTTTACCGGCTTTTCTTATTCAAGTCTATTTAATAACAATAAAAACGACACAGAAGAAACCCGGACTACTTGCCCAGGGATCAATAAGAAAATTACTGTTTTGTTTTTCCCCAATTTAACCAATAGTTATATAGAATAGTCCAGCTAGATCTTATGCTATATTGAGACCTTCATTAACACTTCCTTGAGAATTTCTCCCTGCCACAAAGTTACATTGGTTTCTGTGATGTGGAGCTGCTAGCATTGCAAGGTATTCTACTGCATATGCCTGAGATTGAAGCACATCAGCAGATGTAGGAGATGCCGCTAAATGACTCTACACTGAGTAAATGAGACATGACATGTATATCTTTTGATTCTGTGTTGTTAGTGTTACCTGAAAATGACACTGTAATAAAATGTGATGTTATTTGACACTGGAAGCAGCTGTTGGGATGGGAGAACTTTACACAGTTATAAGATGGAAAGAACTCTTCAACTTTTCAGACAATGAACATTCTGCAGAAGAAAAGAGGATGTTCGATGTATGTCACCCCCTCTTTGAATCTCTCCACCAGCTTCCTATTCCCCACTATATGAAGTTCAACCTACTCGTTCTTGCCTTCACACCCATCCTTAACCTCGCCACTTTATACTCACTAGTCTCTTACTGCAGCACTCACACATCCTCTCCCAGTGATGCCAAGCTTGCTGACTACTTCTCCAAATGCCTCAGTGCTTTCTTCCACATCTTCCCTTATACACAGATCACCCTCCTGCAAAGCCGCTCCCGTCTTGTGTAGGATCTGATCCAAAGCACAGTGAAATCAATAGGATTCTTTTTAATGACATCAATGGGCTTTGGCTCAGAGCCTTAAATTCCTCCTGGAGACACACTTCTTCTGGGATGACTACAGGAAACTAGCTGACTGAGTGGTCTGTTATTTATCTCATGGATGAACTGCTCTTCTATACAAGTGTTGGGAGGAAAGGCCCTGAAACTGAAGCTGGGAATTAGTGCAGGAATTGGGATTCACATGAGGCACCTCCAGGTCTTTTTCTGACTTCTCTATCCAGCCCATCTGTCCTTATTTTCCTCCAGGCATCAGCTGCTCTTCTATTGACCCTACTGAAGTTCTCTTCCAGATGCTGCCGCTTTGTTTGCTTTTTATTCCTATGCAAATATCATACACGGTGAGTGCTCTCTAGAGTGTGCACTGGGTAACCTGGCCAATTTTCAGCAGCACCAGGGTTGGCATTTAAAGGAGTGTCATGCATGGAGCATGGCACCTTGGTAAACAGTTTGTAAATCGATGTTCTCCTGTCCTTATTGAAAACCAGCGATGGGAATGTTTGCTAAGGCCTGACATACAAAAAGAGCATTCAGTCATGACACTTGCTTTTAGAGAGTGCAAATAGCCTAACTAGAATCTTTTAGAGGTGATACTTTACAAAAAAACTCTAAGGAGATCAATGAATTCAGACCAATAAAGGGTTATGGATGGTACAAGATTTTGGGCAAGATTTTTGACACTATCCTTCTGAACAAGAACAATGTCTTATAAGAGGGAAGCTGAGGAGGGTACCTAGGGTGGAGCAGCGCTGGGGAAGGGCAGAGGGAGCTGGGGAGCTTCAGCCTAGCAAAGCCCCAGGCTGCAGGCTGAGTTAAGGGCCCACTAAAGGGTACTAAGGCTGCAGAACCGGGAATAGGCAGAGGCAGCTGGTCCAACCCCCCGGCCGATGATGAGTGGTTTACAGGCTGCAGTCTGCCCCGGTGAGCGGGGGCTAAATGGAGACTGGCAGTAGCCACTGAGGTAAGGAGGGGGTTCCCCTGGGAGGGGAGACCCGGAATGAGGGGGTGCTGCGGTGGGCAGAACCCCTGGACAAAGGGCACTGGGGTCCGGGAGGGACTCAGGCAGGTGAGACACCGGCCTGCAGAGGGCGATCTGGGCTAGAAAGAGCTAATTCCCTGGATGACCAGCAGGAGGCGCTGCACCAGTGAGTCATCCCCCGCACTACAAGGCCATACGCAGAAAAATCATAGTTCAACTGTCATCTTCTTCCTAGAAGTGGATCCCTCCAGCACAGGCTAGAAGATGTCAGTCTCTTGTCTCAGCAAGTGGCGGACATCTACAGCCAGTAAAGTTCACTTTTTAGAAAAGAAAATTAAAAATGGGGATAAAGAATACATTTTATAGGCAAGGGAGGACAGAAGGATAAATCTGACAGATGTTATAAACCATATCAAGAAGACAACAAAGAGAAAGGAGAGAGAATGATTCAATAAGAAAAAATAATGATCCTTCCCCAACATCATGATGATGATGATGATGATGATGATGATATTTATTCCGTTTGTGGGGGAATGTGGAAAATTGTTGGGATTCAAATTCCAATATCCCAGTTCAACTCTCTAGATTTGGGTGTGGGTTGGGCATCTAGTCTGGATGCAGTCAAAGATGGTGGCAAAACTGTGGGAATAATTGATCTCAAAAGACTTTGGACATTTCTGTCTAAACCGTGCCAGAAGCATTTGCAAGAGCTCGGCATTGCTGAATCTGAACCCAGGCTCTAGCCTTAGACTGGCCTGGACCCTGAACACTAGACTAAATCTAATCTAGGTATCACCATCACTTCTTCGGTCGCTGACTAGCCGCTTAAACTCTCTGCCTGTTCCCCAAAACTATGTTGAATACTTGTCTTTACCAAGTAGGTTTGTTCTTCAATTGTCTATCACTGGGTATTAAAAATTCTTGCTAAGGCATGGAGCAGGCATCTGTACAATAAATATTACATAGTGGCCTCCCTTAACTGTTCTTCAGTTGCCTTAGATGAGTAGCTCTCTGTCTCTGTCTATTTGTCAAACAATCTTAGGTACTTCTAAGCAAACATGGTTAGAGTGGTAGACAGGCAGTTATCTAAGGCCACAGAAGAACTTTCAAGGTGACAAATGAAGGATATTTTTTCTTTACTTGTTTGTTCTGTCCTTCAGAGAGAATTTTCTCTATTTTTCGCCCCTGTTAATACTGTCACAGTTAACTGGGAGGCTAACTGTGCCTCTGTGCCTGCCTGGTCTCTCTGAGAGCAGCTCCTCTCAAGTCTCGGGCCTCTACCCATGACCCGTCTGTCAGTGTGGAATCATATGATTCTCCCAGTCTCAGCCAGGCCATGGGCTGCAGTCCCCTGGGATCAACTGTGGTTACCTCAGCAGGCTTGAGCTGAGTTCAGTACCTGCAGTTCATTTCCCCGCAGGGCAGTGACAATGGTAACTGGTAACCCAACAGCCTTCTTAAAGCCACATATAATTGATTTAGCACAAAAGCATTTCAGAGACAACAGATCTTAAAAAGAATAAGCCAATCTATATGCAGGCCTGCCTCTCCCTACGGCTTACATTCCCATGGACACGGAGAAACACCAGCTCTTTCAGAGTCAGACTCCTCTCCAGAGCCTTCCTCTTTCTCAGCCTGTCCCCAGATAATCCCGAACTATTCACCTCCGCCCTTCCCCCCAGCGCCTTTCCTGAGAAAGGCTTTTTAACTGTTTGGGAGCAGAGGGGGGTGTGGGACAAGGCAGGGTGGGAGTGGGGGTTTGGAGGAAGGGGTGGCACGTCACCAAAGCTTCCATGACTGCCAATAATTCCGTTTCACTTCTCTCTTATTGTCTGTGAGCCATTGGTACCAGCCCTCGTATAGATAATTGCCGTCAACCCTCCTCTGTGCAGAATCTACTGATGGACTCATGCTTTATGCAGAGGTAGCAGCAGGCAGTGCAGGAAAAGGTAAAGTGAAGTCTGTCAAATGGTGCACTGATACCTGGAGCGCAGATGTAAATGTTAATGATGCTAGGGACAATGGCAGTTCTGATGGAGATAATTTTTGTAGCTACCGTTTCAGGTGGTGAATTTATAGGGAGTAAGATGAATAAGATCTGAGCCACAACAGCTTCCACGTTACAGCTAAGATAGTAGGTTACAAATGGGAAGCGATGAATATAAAAAGAGACCCTCGACACAGGATGGCATTCATCAGAGACGACTGCAGGAGCTGAAATTGGAATAATTGTCATTGCTATTTAAATTGCCTCTGATCTCCGGCAGAATAGCAGCGGATTGCAAGAAAGCTGAAGTAGTGCCTGCTCCTAAGAAACTTAGCAGGTGTTAAACTATTGAGGACAGACAGATTAGCTTGACATCCACCCTAGGCAAGATAGCAGAATCAATCAGAAAGGCTGGGATAGCAGGTTATTTATTTATAATTAGAGGTGGCTGAATACTGCAAGATTCTGAGCAGCAACTTATTATAATACATAATTAGCCCCATTGACTTCAATAGGTAGAAGAGATTGAGTGTGAATAAAGGTATTAGAATGATCCCATTCGTTGACAACATCCATTTGAATTCTGACTAACTTCAGTTTGGCCATGCTTGTGCCCTTTTATATTGGTTATTCATAGCCAATGGGTTTTTTGTTCATCTTAATGTTTGGGGAATGGCTGTTCTTCATACAAATAAGTGTATTTGCATGTGAGTATTCATTAGTCACTATTCATTACTTGTCATCAGTCATTTTTGTTTTAAAAGTTTCAAACATCCAATCAGAGCAGCTACAATATTGTGTGACTTACATGGCCATTCGCACAACAGGAATCACCCCCAGAGGCTGAAGGGTGTTCAAATAAACTAGCTGGTGAATATTTACACATAGTAAATATAACCACAGAAAAGAGGACTGGCTCCCAAATGAGAAAATGGAGCTAAAATGGATAATTTATTTGCAATGAATAATGTAACCAGTTTGTTATTTAATTATATATAAATAAATATCGACTGACCCTCTGTAGTGTCATGCGTCACAAAAAGTCAGAAGCACTAAATCCAATTTAGAGACTGACGCAAACAGTAGACAGATTTCAAAAATACTGAGCACCCGTAAGTCCAAGTCAACAGGGTGCTTAGCATCTCTGAAAACCGGGCAATACATACAAGGGTTATCATGGTAATCACTGAAATGCGGCAACCAGTGAGGAATTATTTATCCAACCGAAAGAACAAGGGAATAAACATTCAACTCCTTTAAAGTAAGAAAAACACTCTCTAGAAATAATAGTCCTGGCTCTCAAATCCAGCTGAGCTGTACTCAGTGCAGCACCTGACTAGGAAGCAAAGATGACCTGATTCCACCTTTGTCGCTTCCAGATGCAGGAGCTCTAAACAAAAGTTAGAGCAGCCTCAGGGCTGCTCTAATTTATGTCCAGCTGCCTGCTGTCACAAGGGTCTGTTCTAGCAGCTGGGAAGAGCCATAACACAGAAGCATTTTGGCCACACCCCCTCGCACTGAGTGCTATCATTAAGGAGAGACAGAGCTCCTATGGCAGCTCCCTGCCACCCAAGGATTGCCCCTTTGGGGGACATGCCTTCCCTTCCCCTAACTATGCCCCTCCTATACTGGGGTAGGTGCTGTATAAACAGCGGATTGCATCCCCACCACTGGGGAGTCTCCATATGCTGCAAGAACGCCAGGCTAGCAGGTAAAGCTTGCTTAATGGCTTGGGGAGCAGCACACGGGTTGCACCATAAGAGCTAACCAGGTCCTATATTTGATGTAACAGGAGAGTCATATAATGATTAGCTTTGCTAGGGTTTCAGTATTTTCCATGTGTGGGGCCAGCTGACGTATTTCTAAGGCGATGTACACGCTACAGCTTACGTTGGTGTAAGTTACATTGCTCCAGGGTATGAATAAGCCACCCCCTACCCCGCGTGATGTAAGTTACACCGACCTAAGCGCCAGTGTGGACACCGCTGTCGGTGGGAGAGCTTCTCTCGCCGACATAGCCGCCGCCGCTCGCAGGGGTGGGAGTAGTTAAGTTGATGGGAGAGCTCTCTCCCACCAGCGTAGAACATCTGCACTAGCAGTGATACGAAGTAACAGCTGCAGCAGTGCAGCTGTGCCGCTGTAAGCTCCGTAGTGTAGCCACAGCCTAAGACTCCTGGAATTGGTTTTTGGTCTGAGTAGTCATCCTTCAATTAGCTGATAAAAGGGAACCATATTTCATGAGCGGATCCAACCTTGGCCTCCCCCAAAGGGCCTGCACATCCTGAGTTATTTCATTGACGGAAGCAGTGGAGCATCCCATATCAACATGACTCCACACTTCTCTTCTAAGAGCAAAACTTATTATAGACACATGTGTCTATATCATTTTATTCCTGACAACAGCTGTACTTACAGAGCCCTGTGGCTGGACGGACTAGAGGCTTGTATTACTTTGGTGTGTAATTTTTATGCTTCTATTCCGATAGCTTTTTTCATTTTGGACATGTGGAATAAGTCTCCTTTCTAAAGGTTACCGCTGGGACTAACATAGAGATCAGGATATGGATGGACTGTGTGATGTACCATCGGTTTAGGACACCAAGAAAATGCTTAATTTATCCCATGTATCTTCTTCCTGATCCACAGTGCGTTCTGCAACCCCCATCCTCTATTGTTGCATGTGGTCCTTTTGGTGAAGCATCCTCAAAGGGGAACCTTTTTTGGAAGTCTGGGTGAATCCAATGCCTGTATGGAATTTTGATTCTTGTTTTTTGTGTTTTTGCTGGGTCTGATTCTGCTGCTCTCATTGCGTTACCCTGATTAGGGATTAACTGTGCAGTAAAACACTACTGACTATGGGTAAGGGTGGCAAGATCAGACTCTCGATGTTGGTAGGCTAAAGAGACTATATCATGGACTTGACAGTAGCATAACACAAATATGCTGGTTGGTGGGGAGGTTCACAATTCCACCCTCAGCCACCCCTTATATGGTAGCTGTCTGCTGTCAAAACCCCAGGAGACCTCAGGGTCTGCACTTCCCTGTGAGTCAGATCCTCAGTGTAAATCAATGTAACTCCATTGCAATCAGAGCAGCTGATTTACACCAGCTGAGGATTTGAACTTATGGCTGATCCTTATGCAGGGGCACAAAAGGGAGATAATCCTTGCACCGTCACGCTCCCTCCTGTGTGCACTTGCATGGGAGGAGCTGTCCAGGACACAGCCCTTCAGCTGAGTTGAAATAAGCGTTTGGAGTCAAGTGTGTTGCAAAGCCTCCTGTCCCTGTATTTTCAGCACTTTGAAAATAACATTCCAGGGGATGCTGTTCAGTGGGGGCGGAGATGGCAATGGAAATTCTGTGGGCTCACTGTGGTATGGGTGCCGTGCTTTGAGATTGTGCAGAAAACAGGTTCTCCACCAGATCGTTAGCTCTTCTTTTAGGCTTAGCCCTGCTGCCTCTTGAGGAAGGCCAACTACACACACATTTCTGTGGTGTGAATGGCTCTCCGGGTCTTCTGGCTCACAGTGGCAAAACAAAACTCCATCACTCGCTTTCATTTTTTTCTTGGCACCTGCCAGAAGTTTGGTCCCGTCTTAGCTGTGACTGGTTTGACCCGCTCCTCTGAAATTCTAGGGTCAAGAATTCTAGGAATTTGGACCTGAGACTCCTTTGTGCCATTCTGGCTGCAGAAAGGGACCACGAAGCTCCCAGATCTGGGCAGCTGAAGAGTCCAGTGTTGTGAGGGCATCCCTGGCTGGAATGTAGCCAGCTACAGACCACCACACTGCTCCCTTTTGGCTTATATGGGCAGGAAAGGTGAGCCCCTGTGTTGTACTAGGCAGGAACACTCAAGTTAGGGAAGCAATGGGTTTAGCGGTTTGCGCTCAGGACTAGGAGCAAGCAGCCCTGACACTGACTGACTCTGTGACCTTGTGCAAGTCACTTAACCTCTATGCCTTAGTTTCTCCTTTGCTAAATTGCTGGTTAATGCTGCCGACAAGACATGCAGGGAGGTAGAGAGGATTAGTTAGTGTTTGTACATGTTATATAAAATGCCAACGAATAAATTTAGGAAAAGGTAGAGAGCAGGTTGGCGAAGCTCAATTTTATACTGGAATTACATTCTTATGGGGAAAATCTCCTTGATTTTAACATAGATTATTTTAGGAATAGGTAACTACCCATGTTACCTGTAAGCTGCGTGGCCACACAGCAGCCTATTAATCGCTGCGCAGGCGCTCAGGGAACCCACCTGGCCAGGACCTGCTGGGCCAGGGAAGGGGTACCCCTCCCCTGCCCAGACCTGCTATGACTGGGGCACCCCTCCCTCAGCCCAGACCTGCTGCAGCCGGAGAAGGGGGAGGGGTGCCTATCCTGCAGCACTGTCATAACTATAAAGGGAAGGGTCACAGCCCTCCTGTGTACAATACTATAAAACCCCTCCTGGCCAGAGACATCAAAATCCTTTTACCTGTAAAGGGTTAAGAAGCTCAGGTAACCTGGCTGACACCTGACCCAAAGACACAATAAGGAGACAAGATACTTTCAAATCTTGGTGGGGGGGGGGAGGCTTTTGTTTGTGCTCTTTGTTTTGGGGGTTGTTTGCTCTTGGGACTAAGAGGGACTGGACCTCAATCCAGGCTCTCCAAATCTTTCTGAACCAGTCTCTCATATTTCAAACTTGTAAGTACCAGCCAGGCAAGGCGTGTTAGGTTTATCTTTGTTTTCTCAACTTGTAAATGTTCCTTTTTGCTAAGAGGATTTACCTCTGTTTGCTGTAACTTTGAACCTAAGGCTAGAGGGGGTTCCTCTGGGCTCTTTGAATCTGATTACCCTGTAAAGTTATTTTCCATCCTGATTCTACAGAGATGACGTTTACCTTTCTTTCTTTAATGAAAAGCCTTCTTTTAAGAACCTAATTGATTTTTCCTTGTTTTAAGATCCAAGGGGGTTGGATCTGGACTCACCAGGAACTGGTGGGGGGAAAGGAGGGGGAATGGTTAATTTCTCCTTGTTTTAAGATCTAAGGGTTTGGATCGGTGTTCACCAGGAAATTGGTGGAGAAGTCTCTCAAGGCTACCCAGGGAAGGGTTATAGTACTTGGGAGGAAGACAGAATTTCCCAAATGACTCATAAATAATTTGGGTGGTGGCAGCAAAACCAGATCTAAACTGGTAGTTAAGCGTAGAGGTTTTCATGCAGGTCCCCACATCTGTACCCTAGAGTTCAGAGTGGGGAAGGAACCTTAGCAGGCCCCAACCCAGCCGCGGCCCGGACCTACCATGGCTGGGGTGCCCTTCCCCTTCTCCAGCCCCAACCCAAACCCAAACCCAGACTTGCCGCGGCAGGGAGAGGCACCTCTCCCCCATACCCAGCACAGGTGCTCCTGTGGGGAGAGAGAGCTGGGGGGAATCCTCTCTCCCTGCCGTAGCCCCAGGGCAGCCTGCACCCCAAGCCCCTCATCCCCAGCCCCGCCCTCGAGCCCACACCCCCAGTCGGAACCTTCACCCCCTCAATCCCAACCTTCTGCCCCAGCCCTGAGCCTCTCATCACCAGCCCCACTCCGCAGCCTGCACCCCAACCCTTTGCCGCAGCCCTGAGCCCGCACCTCCGGCTGGAGCCCTCACACCCTTGCACCCCAACCTCTGCCCCTGCCCTGAGCTCCCTCCCACATGCCAAACCCCGCGGCCCCGGCCCCACCCCCACCCCATGTATTTTGTTATGTGCACCAATATGGAGGTGATGTGTCACACATTACTTCCATATTGGCGCACATAACAAAATTCATCCCACACATGCATGGGAAAAATTAGAGAGAACACTGGTAACTTCTCCCTGTGCTCATTCAAATCCCTCCTAAACACTCACTCCAGCCAACTCACCTATGAGCAGTGAGGGGAGGGGGTGGGGGAAAGCAATGCAGCCACGGAGGAGGAGGGCATATTGCCTCCCTGCCCTGCGTGATCATGTGAGGTTCCCCCTCTGTCTGTGATCCTCACTTTTTGGGTCCTGGTGAATTTAAGATCAGGGCCCCATTGCAGTAGGTACTGTATCAACTCAGACTAAAAGTCAGCTCATAACCAAAGATTTTACAATCTAAACAACATTCATCACCCTTGTAAGGCGCCATCTCTCTGCTCTGCGAAGGGCTGTCAGGGAGGAAAGCTCCGTGAGGACCCTCTAGCATAGTTTCTCTCAGATCGTTCTGGCTGTGAGGATGCAGAGGGCAGGCTGGAGGGGAAGGGAGCCCGGTGCCATGAAGGCAGGAGAGCCGCATGACGTTCTTGGGGGCAATCTGCCTCAGCAATCACAGTAATTAATAACGGGCTGGGAGGGAAGGGAGGGATCTAATTCCAACTGCTATTGTGTGAAATCCTTAGGGAGTCACATAAGGGTGTCAGAGAAGGTCTTTTCCGCCCCCAGGGGATGATATTACCTCTGATCATGACTGAAAGGTAAGGAAGGACATGATACCCGAAAAGGTCTTTTTCTCTGAAAGGATTTTGGAATTGTTTGCCTGTGTTTAAGGAATGGACTGGTATTTACCAAACATCCAGCGATAGCCCTGGGTTAACTCACTATTAGCAAGGTTTACTGCTAAAATAGAGGACAGAGATCCTGGCTGTGTGGTTCTTGCCTTCATTATAATTCTATGCAGCTGTTTTGGGGCCCGATTCTCCTCTCACTCGCATGGGTTTTACACTGGCGTAACTCCCTGGGCTCCAACAGGGTTATCCCTGACTTATGAAATCAGAATCCCAGCTTGACACAGTCTCTATTTTAACCAACCGTACTGAAAGCTGTCATTGAATGATTTATTCAATTTTTGGTTTATAAACAATCACTAGGCTAATTATCTACTCGGGCATTACTTTTTAATTAATGTAATTCTGTGTAAAGCACTTTCAGCTATCAACACTCCATCAACCCACACGCCTACACTTTTCAGATCAATCTATTACAGAACCGAAAACCTTCCATGATTTTTTTGCACTAAATTTTCATATACTTCCGTAGGAGCTGTGCTCACAGGCTCATGGCAGGATCGTCCCCATGACGTTATCTCCTGATCAAGACTTTGTGGTATTTTCAGGCCGGTATATTTCAGAAGCGCTCAGCGCGGGCCTCACTCTGCTTCCCCTGGGGCGCTGTGCCATGGATTTCAGTGAGAGCAGAGATATGCCCACTGCAAAGTGTTTTTTAAATACCCCACCCATAGTATGTAAAATGACTAATTACTAATCATGTATTTACAGTGTGTAAAGCTGCATATTTACAACTCTCTTTTTATGAATAATGAGATTTCAGCCTTTATGGTCAACGGAACTGAAACATTTTTATAAGACTCATGAAAAAATGATTAAAAATAAAGAGCCCGATCTAGGCACAGAAGGGGAACCTCCGCTCCTGGAGAGGGGTTCAGCTCTTTTTGCCATGGACTCCCCCATGTCTAGGCCTTCATGGAAGGCACTTAGTGGGTGAGAGGTGACAGAGGCTGAGCAGGCCAGGGGACACACGGACGATGCCCCATCTGATCCTACACAGTTTAACCAGGAACGATAATACAGCCTACGGCTAGGTTAGATTTTCCATGTAGCCTTCTCTCTGGAGTCCTGGGAGCATCTGCATGCTAGGTGGTCTTCCCTGGATATATCCCTAGTAGCATGGTTCCTGTGGAGATGAGGGTGTTGCTAGGGCCAGAGCCAGTGCAGGTGTAATGAATCATAGAATCATAGAATCTCAGGGTTGGAAGGGACCTCAGGAGGTCATCTAGTCCAACCCCCTGCTCAAAGCAGGACCAAACCCAACTAAATCATCCCAGCCAGGGCTTTGTCAAGCCTGACCTTAAAAACCTCTAAGGAAGGAGATTCCACTACCTCCCTAGGTAACCCATTCCAGTTCTTCACCACCCTACTAGTGAAAAAGCTTTTCCTAATATCCAACCTAAACCTCCCCCTCTGCAACTTGAGACCATTACTCCTTGTTCTGTCATCTTCTACCACTGAGAACAGTCTAGATCCATCCTCTTTGGAACCCCCTTTCAGGTAGTTGAAAGCAGCTATCAAATCCCCCCTCATTCTTCTCTTCTGCAGACTAAACAATCCCAGTTCCCTCAGCCTCTCCTCATAAGTCATGTGCTCCAGACCCCTAATCATTTTTGTTGCCCTCCGCTGGACTCTCTCCAGTTTATCCACATCCTTCTTGTAGTGTGGGGCCCAAAACTGGACACAGTACTCCAAATGAGGCCTCACCAGTGCTGAGTAGAGGGGAATGATCACATCCCTCGATCTGCTGGAAATGCCCCTACTTATACAACCCAAAATGCCATTAGCCTTCTTGGCAACAAGGGCACACTGTTGACTCATATTCAGCTTTTCGTCCACCGTAACCCCTAGGTCCTTTTCTGCAGACCTGCTGCCCAGCCATTCGGTCCCTAGTCTGTAGCAGTGCATGGGATTCTTCCGTCCTAAGTGCAGGACTCTGCACTTGTCCTTGTTGAACCTCATCATATTTCTTTTGGCCCAATCCTCTAATTTGTCTAGGTCCCTCTGTATCCTAGCCCTACCCTCCAGCGTATCAACCACTCCTCCCAGTTTAGTGTCATCTGCAAACTTGCTAAGGGTGCAGTCCACACCATCCTCCAGATCGTTAATGAAGATATTGAATAAAACCGGCCCCAGCACCGACCCTTGGGGCACTCCACTTGATACTGGCTGCCAACTAGACATGGAACCATTGATCACTACCCGTTGAGCCCGACCATCTAGCCAGTTTTCTATCCACCTTACCGTCCATTCATCCAGCCCATACTTCTTTAACTTGCTGGCAAGAATACTGTGGGAGACTGTATCAAAAGCTTTGCTAAAGTCCAGAAATAGTACATCCACTGCTTTCCCCTCATCCACAGAGCCGGTTATCTCGGCATAGAAGGCAATTAGGTTAGTCAGGCATGACTTGCCCTTGGTGAATCCATGCTGACTGTTCCTGATCACTTTCCCCTCCTTTAAGTGGTTCAGGATTGATTCCTTGAGGACCTGTTCCATGATTTTTCCAGGGACTGAGGTGAGACTGACTGGCCTGTAGTTCCCTGGATCTTCCTTCTTCCCTTTTTTAAAGATGGGCACTACATTAGCATAATGCCAACAGACTGTCAGCGGGCGGGATTGAACCAGGGATTTCTGGAGCTCAGTGCATGAGTCTCGACCGCATGAGCTAAAAGCCAACCGACTGTTAGTTAAGGCTGTAGAGCAGACTCATTTTATTCCTCTTGCTAAGTGGTCTCGGTGCCACTAGATAGGACAGAACATCACACCCAGAAGGTGTGTGGATTACCCAGGGGCACAAGGCTTCTCTGAGCAGAGACTTTGTCATCCAGCAGTCTTCCGGGGCTCCCCCAGCTTTGGAAGCAGACCCAGTGGCTTACTGAATGGAGCGGATGTCTCGAGTTAGGCACCTACAGGTCAAGGCATACAAAATGAATGAACACTTCTGAAAATGCAGCCACGCCTTTTAGTGATACTAGTGATGGCCACATGTTCATTCCTGAGTCTTATTTAGTGGGGGAAAACCCAAACACATGGGCATAAGATTACAGACCAAATCCTCCTCTGTTCTGCCACAAGGAGGAAGGATGGGCTTTTGGTTAAGGCACTGGACTGGGACTCAGGGGATATGGGTTTGATTCCTAGTGCTGCCCCAGACTGTCTCTGTGACCTTGGGCAAGTCAGCTGGGGAGATTTACATAGGCCAAGTAGGCCCAACTCCCACTTAAAACCCCTGGGACTTGGCCACCTAACTCCCATCTGCACCTTTAAAAACATCCCCCAATGGGTATCTGCACCTCAGCTCCCCATCTATCATGTTGCCTTTTTCAGTCATATCTATTTATGAGCTCTTTGGGGCAGGAGCTGTCTTTTACTATGTGTATATAAAGTGCCTGGCACAACGGGGGCCTGGACTCAGCTGGGGCCTGTAGATGCTACTGTAATACAAATAAATAAGGGCAACATGAAGTCACTGGAATTATTCCAGATTTACACCCATCTAACTGAGAGCAGCATACACCCCATTTACTGTTAGATTTGGTACCAGAAGCATCAAATTATATTACAATACTGTACTAGTGCATAATGTAATATACATTATGTATATATACACACACCATCAGTACCTAAAAACACAGCACACTTTTAAAGTAGGTATTATTATAGTTCAGAATATGACATGCCATTCTACTTTATGTATTTTCTGTATAAACTATGACAGAAATACAGTAAGTCAGTAATTTCAGATACCTTTGCATAGACACTGTCACTGTAATTTTGCCAGGAGGGAGATAATAAATCATACTTTTCCATTTGACTGACGTTCTGTTTCCTCTATCTGATTTCAATGGCGGTGTGCTATCTTGCAAGCTAGCATTGTTCACGGCTCCTTTTATTAAAGGATAGGCATGTTATTGAAATGCCTTTTGTACTATGATTTTCTAGCAGCACGTGAAATTGCTGAACATATAAGAAAAAGGTCTCGTTTGTTCAAGTTGTAATGCAAAATCACTGCTGAATGCATCTCAGAAGGAAAAAAAATTATTAAGATTGAGGCCCTGTGCTGACCTTGTTAGTAATCAGTTTCTTGCAATTTACAAACAGGTATCTGAAAATTACTAGTGACTTGGATCACTGGTCAGCACACTGTCAAAAGGTTTTAATAATGTTTGCTCTTGCTATTATTAGCCTCCCTTGATTTGAGTGCTTTCCATGGTTCACCATGAAACTGAACACTCATCCTATTAAAGAAGGAGGCAAACTCTGTATGGAAAATTCGTTGCCAGCCTAAGCTTCTCAAATGTAAGATGTCATATTTCTGTTCTCTTGTGCCACTTTAAAATATAGAACCCTCGTCAAAGCGGCAACTGGACTATTAGATTTACTTGGGAAAGGCTGAGTTTGAGGAGGAATGATGATTGCTTTTCAAATTAAACATGCCGCGAACATTTTCCTCTCTCATCCACACTGTACATCTCTATCACACATTCTGCATGTGAAAGGAGTGCAGAAATCCCTTTGAAATCAATGGGAATTTTGTGCAGTGAAGGAGCTTGGAATGTGCAAGAGAAATCCCCCCTGCAGTTAGCAGATCTGAGAAGTCTGACCTAAGAATTTTAAATATAATGCATACATTGATTAAACAAACTATAGTACTAGTGACAGGCGGTTTGTATATCAGTTTTGGGATTCCGCTTGGTATAACAATATCATACAGTTGGTAACAGTCTGCTAAAGTTCCAAAATGTGCATTTAATTAACATTTAATAAAGCTGTACTTATTGCATTTCGTAGTGGTTAGAGAAGGGATTGTGGTGTCACTACATCTGAATTCTGTTTCTGGCAGCCACCATGGGAAAAAAAATCACTTAACTCTCTGGGCCTCATCTTACCCCAAGATAGAATGGACATTATTAATTATTATTAATTATCATCACAGTGCATAGTACATAATTATAGACCAGGACCCCATGGTGCTAGGCACTGTTCAAAAACAGAACAAAAAGACCTTAATACTTGTTAAGTCCCCAGGGTGTCATGAGGATAGTTATTAACGTGTGCTGTGCACTGACACACTTTGATAAAAGGTACCACCTATCTTCCAACATACTATGAGTACATTTGCATTAACAAAACATTTTTAAAAAGAATTAACAATGGAGCAGATGTTACTATTCCCAAGTAAATGTTCCCCAAATAAATGAATAATTAGTGTTTTATAAAGCCATACTTAATACAGTTATTACTACTTATTATTTGGATTGCCACCCAAAAGGTCCCAATCAGGATTGTGACTCCACTGGACAAGGGACTGCACCGGAAGACATGAACTCTGGCCTGCTGTGTTGAAGCCAAGCCAACAGAGCACAGCGGTGTATCCATGCATAGTTAGTGAGAGGATCAGGGCCAAATTTCAGACATGACACAAGTGACTTTAAGAAGAGATGGGGGAAGTTAAGGTGGGAGGATGAGGCTGATAGTAAAACACCATGCGTGAAATCCTGGTTCCATTGACATTAGTGGGAGTTTGGCCATTGATTTCAGTGATGCCAAGTTTTCACATCCTGTGTTAATTCAATCATGTGCATATCCTGATGGTATGGAAGATCCCACAGTGGTAATGGATTATTTCCACTCTCTTTTTTTCACCCCTTGGCCATGCTTAGTCTAGATCATATTTAGTCCTGCTTTGAGTGCCCTCTCGAGGTCCCTTCCAGTCCTACAAGCCTATGATTCTAGGCTCAGTACAAATTATGAATGTTTACTGGCTACTTAGGGATTCTTTTGGGGGATGGGTTTGAGACAATGGGACTGAAGGAAGTGGTGAGGGATATGAGAGTGGGTGAAGTTATATGGGGGTGGTAGAGAACATAGGAGAGGAACAAGGAGATAAGAAATGCTGGGCTGGGGATGGGTATCAGAAGAAGATGGATAGATAAGGATTAGGAGGATGAGTGGAGGTGATATGGCATCAGTAAGAACATGTTAAACAAAGCAGGTAGTTGTAAGAGTCAGTGAGTAGCTGGTAGAGTCTGAGATCCTGTGGTTGGTGGAGAAGGCTGAGTTGGAACAAGAGACTGAGGGAGCTCACCCTGCAGCACACAAGGAGTGTCTGTACTGAGGACTAGGGAGAGCTGCCCCAAACTCCTGGAGTTCTGGTTCCAATGAGTGTGGAGAAGCGAGCCACCGTGCTGGATAGGAAGGCTTGCCAACCCTCTGAGCAGCTCCTAGGCTCAGAGCATTGGTGGTGAGCTGGTGCCGTAGGAGACATGAATACAAGGTGGGAAGACCCTGCCATTGGAGTCTGTGTGGGTAATATCTGTGTGGGAAGGTGGGGGATCACATAGTAGGACAGTAGGTCTCTGGGCCCCAGTGTTCCTGGAGCAGGTCCTCCATTGGTATGGAAGTGGAAGGAAGGAAGCAAGACCTACTCACTTCTCTTCCTCCTGGTTGCCTCACCTTAGTAATAGCTGATTATTGCACCATATTGACTGACAGTATATTGTGGATGGATCATTTATCCCCCAGCAATGAATGCTCCTTAATAGTATTTTTATGCGTTGCTATATACACACAGAGAGGGATACTCTGATGATCAGTCTGTATCTTCCTATCCTGAGTGATGAAAGAATCATGGGATGCACAAAAGTTGTTATGGACTCCTCAAAGTAAAAACCTAATAATCTCAAGAATGCTCCTACCTATGGTTATAAAAGTATCATAAGTCATGCTATAAACAAGTATTTTAAATGGGGGGGAGCAGTTATGACTCCTTTTATTCTCTAAATTATGTATTAGAATAAAAAAATCACCAAGCACATAGAAAAGCTGCTGTCTGATCTTCTCATGACTCCTTCATATTTGCCTATTTAACACTAAGACTCATCTGACACATTGTCTCATTAAATCTACAGAAGTGTGTATGTGGGAATGCTAATTTAAAACACTAAGTGCATTTATGACAACCTGACGCTGTTTCCCTGTTGTCGTTGGGTTCCCCCCTGCACCCTATCAAGTGAGAAATGGGAGAGCTCCTGATCTGTTAGAAGAGTTTTCTAGGTTAGCACTGAATGACACCGGTCTTGGATATTTGTAATTGAAACCGACCCCACTGCTGACGTGTGGGGAAGAAAGAAGGCTATCTGACTACATGGGTGTGGGGGAACAGAAGGCCACCACATGACTACACAAGAGGAAAGAGGGTGAACTCTGTATTATCTGTTCACATGAATGCCTAGCAAGGAGATCCTGGGTACTGCGCCATCTTCAGAGCACTCACCTCCCATCCACTCCCTCCAGATGGAATCCCCAACCCTTGTCTGAAGTTCCATGAAAATTGTGTAAGGTTCACGTCAGGGCCAGGAGATCTTCATGGTTTTCTTAAAAGTTATTTGGCCTTTCTATAACATTGTGACCCTAGGCACCCTGTATTCACACCCTACACACTACTGCAATGGTATCAGTGCAAAATATGCCTTGTGAGGTACCATTATGAAAGATAATAACATGCTGGTTATCAATATAACTGTAAAACGCAAGTGTTAACTTTATATGTGAAGCGATGGATTCTCTCTGGATGGTGTTTAAGACAAGAGAGCCTAGCCTAGATAAAGGTGACAAACAGTTCTTTCCTAGACAAAGCAATATGGGCTTACCTCCATTTACATGTTAGCTGTAAACTCAGCTATTGAGTTAAACCAGCAGGGGTTATCCTGTTCCTGAACTTGAGAGAGAGAGAGAATTAACATGGTTCCTGCACTGGACACGGGAGTCTGAGTTTTCCAGGATGCCTTCCTGACTTGTGAAACAAAGACATCCCTTTGGGAAATATAAGGAACACAGAGAGACTCTATCTTTATTCTTCACTTTAAGAGACAAAGAAACCAAGTGTTTTGATCTTTGTGATGGGTCCTGGACAGGCCAGCCAGGAAAAGGCTGGAAAGGAGATTGTGGGTGAGAGGCACCATCTTGAACGAAGACTGTATCTTGCTAGACCAGGGATCGGCAACCTTTGGCATGCGGCTCGCCAGGGTAAGCCCCCTGGTGGGCCAGGCTGGTTTGTTTACCTGCTACATCCGCAGGTTCGGACGATTGTGGCTTCCACTGGCCGCAGTTCACCGCTCCAGGCCAATGGGGGCTGTGGGAAGTGGCGCAGTCTGAGGGATGTGCTGGCCACCACTTCTCGCAGCCCCCACTGGCCAGTGGGAACCACGATCGGCCGAACCTGCGGACGCGGCAGGTAAACAAACCGGCCTGGCCTGCCAGGGGGCTTACCCTGGCGAGCCACGTGCCAAAGGTTTCCGATCCCTGTGCTAGACTAAGTTTGAGACTTTTAGATGAGTGTTTTCAGTTTTAATTGCTTGTAACCATCTCTACCTTTATCTTTCTTACTTGGTATCTTCTCCTTAGACAATAAACTTGTTTTATTTTTACTCAGAAAGTTAAATTACTAAACTGTGATGCACCGACTCTTTAAAAGAGCAGTGAACTTAATATCTTCTGTAAATGCACAGTGGCAGGGGCTGTGCATTGCAGAGAAACATCTCAGAGGAACTCCAGGGCTGGAGTTCATTGATTGTTTCCTGCTAGGTGAGGTTTGGGCCAGGAGAGCCTTGAGGAGTTTGCTGGTGAGGCAGACAGACTGATGTGGCAGGGAGCTGACACCAAGTCTAATCATCAGCAAAACTCTCTCTTGCTGAGGCTGAGAGGTAACACAGTGGCCCACAGCTCTTCCTCTCCCCAGAGTGTGTGTCAAACACATAAGGGGCTTTATAAAGTATACAAACGACTTTTGAAGCTAGATTTGCATCTGAATTTCAGCCTAGCCTTCCATTTAGGCATGCAAATATCAACATTTGAACAGCTAGTGAGTTGCTGGTACAAATTAGGTGGCTGGCTGTCCACATGCTTATATTTGTGCATGGTTTTTTATAGGCACACAAAAATTATAGGCACTAATTGTGCCCACAACATGGAAGTCAGATTTTGGAAAATGTGAGTCTTAGTAACTAAGCAATTCGCACCAGGCACCACCTCTTTACCCCCAAAACTAGTCAAATGCCTCTGTACTCACTAAGAGCAACATAGAATCATAGAATCATAGAATCTCAGGGTTGGAAGGGACCTCAGGAGGTCATCTAGTCCAACCCCCTGCTCAAAGCAGGACCAAACCCAACTAAAACAGATTAAGAAAAAATTGGATTTTCTATGCCAAGCCAAGGAGGAGCTACAGTGAACTAAAAATAAGTTAGGAAAATGACCCAAAACTGAAGCCTCTCAAGTGTTGACCCATTGCACAGTCCAAAATGTCTTCTTCAACTTGCCCCAAACTTTCCAGACAAAAAAATCTGTGTGTGTGTGTGTGTGTGTGTGCATGCACACAGATGCAAAAATCATCTAATCTTAACCTTAACTATGTATTGACCAGCATATCTCTACAAAATAAGATGTTGGAACCTAGATGATATTGACAAATATAAAACAGTAATCAAACAGTTATTCTGACAGGTGAAAGGGTTACACTGTATGAGTCTATTCCAATGACAAGCCGTCTGTTTCTAAACAGACTTAAGAAAGTCTCTCATCTCTGGCACAGTTTGACTTCACTATAAGTGGAAGTGTGCTGGGAAAGGCTGGAGACCTTCTAAATGCCACAAGACAAAGGCGTGGAGCCTGCAGAATATATGAACTCTTCAGAATTTCTACTATGAAGATAATGGAAGAAATCCTGGCTCCACTGATGCTAATGGGAAAACTGCATTTCACTTCAGTGCAGTCAGGATGTCACTCAGTAATACCAACAGATTCCCTGGTCCCAGGGGTTCTCTCTCTGATGGATTTACAAGATCCTAGTTATTGGCCCAGGGACTATCTTTCAGCTCCCCAAGCTTTTCTGTATCTATGGAATTGTGCTGCACTGTAAACAGAGTTTAACTCCATAGAAATACCTTGAGGAATAACAGAACTTTGCTATTTCAGTATAGTTGGAGTTTCACCATAAGCAAGCTTCTTGTAAGGGCCAGTATATCCCCTCTCACTTTCTCGGGAGCACAGATGAACGAATAATTGATTTTTCAGTTCGGTGGCTGAAATTGTGAGGTTTCTGTTACCTGAAAATGCATCTTTTTGTGAATTTGCTATTTGCAGAACAAAAATCACTCCGCTCTACTCAGGAGCCCAGCTTTGAGCAAGAGAAGGCTTGATTGTGATCTAAATTGAATCAGGAGTATCTCTACTGAAGTCCTGCATATTTGATGTGGGGCATTCCACAATCTGATATGCTTTCCCTTAGTTGTTAGGTGGTTATTATGATCGTGGAACTCCTTTGTCTACTGATCAGTTTCCAGCTAAAAAATTAGCATTAAGTTCAGGTGGGGGTTAAGTTTAAGCACAATAAACAGGGAATCAAATACATCTTATTCATTTTAACTGAAGTTTTGCGGCTCAATCTCAGTGCATAACATTGAAAACATACTTCTAGTGTTATCAGTGGTAAAGTTCTCATTCATTGTTTCTCTGAGTATAAAGGTAAAATGTGACCATTAGTTCCGTGACAACTTTTTTTTTCTTGCACAGGGTTTGTGACATAAAGATCCACATGGCATTCCTTATGCTCCAGGACCTCTCCTGAAAAGGTCTTACATTATTTTAGCATGTGTACTCAACCCTGACCCAGGAATTACACTAGGCCACTTATTTTTCAAGGAGTCACCCAAAGATGGTAACGTTCCATCTTCCCGGATCAGAGAATGATGCCTGCTATAGCAAGTTGGACTAATTTTTCTTAGGCTACTAACATTCCAATATGTTTTTACAGGTCACACCATCAGCAGCCTCATGTCATATTCTTCTGCAAAGCAAAGGACACACTATTAATGAGTCTGTCAAGGATATGTGACTAATGCACTATGGCACCTTATGAAGCTACTAGGCTGCTTCTAGGGGCTGGACTTCACTTTGGGGAGATCAACGCTGTTGCAATCAATGCAGCAGGGATCAATTTAATGGGTCTAGTGAAGACCCACTAAATCGACGGCAGAGTGTTCTCCAGTCGACCCCAATGCTCCGGCTCTCCCAGAGGAGTAAGGAAAGTTGACCGGAGAATGTCTCCCATCAACGCAGCACAGTGAGGACACCAGGGTAAGCTGACCTAAGTTACGTAGCTGGAGTAGCATAACTTAGGTCGACTTACCCTGATAGTGAAACCAATTTTGACTTGCTAGTTATGGGTGGATGGGAAATCCCCCATGAAAGAAAAACTAAACAATATACTATTTACTACAGGAAACAACAGCAAGAGACGATACTATCTGGAAATAAAGAAGCTCTATCTTGTGTTACTGAAATGCTGGAAAATACAAAGACTGAGGTGAAAGTATTTTCACTGCCAGAGAAGAAAAGAAACTGCCAAGTATATAGAGGGATAAGGCTTATACCCATGAAGAGTTAAAGGTTGTGCTTCAAAGCAAGTTTTCATCATTGAGCTATGAATCTGGAGGTCACGTTCTAAATTCATATGTTGGGTATAGATGCTACTGCAACAGAAGTATGTCATTTTCATTAGCTTAATGGAAAACCTGTAATCTAACTTATTAAAACCACAAACATATGTTGTGTTAATGATAAAGAGTTTTAGAAAATATGTTTTGGTCTTACATTTAAGGTTTCTTTCAAAAGGACTTTCACCCCAACACTCCCAATGGGAACTTGATAGTTACGATCAATTATTTAGCCATATACTTCCCATTATTTTAAAGTCACCTGCAAGGAAATTTAGCTACTAGTGAGCTTGATTATCACTATTTAACCAGACATAGCAAGTCCAAATGCTAACGACAGTTACATATTTTGATGCACTTGTGAATATTAATTCTCTGAGCACTACACATTTGTTGTACACATTTGGGGTGGGATTTTTGAAAAGTGCTCAGCATTGGCTTACCTCTGCTCCCACTGGAATCATTGGGAATTTTACCATTAACTTCAGTGGTAGCAGAGATAGGCCAATACTGAGTGCCTTTGAAAGTCCAACCACTAAAGTTCATATAACATGCTAGTATTGAATAAATACTAAGATAGCCCATACCTTAAATTCCTCCAAGATTTTGTAATTTTTCCCATGATATTCACAAAAGTTTTTCACTTCTTTGCACTCTGGGCAGCATCCATTGTGTTCTACTTTAGTACACTTTGGGTGGATTTTAGGGCATTCTGGTTGATCACAAACAGGTCCATCCTCAGTACAGACACAAGGACAGTTGGAATGCCCTGGGAAAAAACGTTCTCCCAGTTTGTATACAAAGCCACTGTCATCCACACAGCCTTTCCCTCGATAGTCATCAAAGATCAGATTGTCATTACTTGAAGTCTGGTCGCCTTCATCAGCAGGGTAGTCTTCATGATTGATGGCAGCTGGGGTGACCAACCCAAGTATTAGCAATAGAAGTATGCAGGCTTCATGAATAGGACAAGCCATCCCCCTCCTCAACTTCTGCATACGGTCCTAATCTCAGATAGAAACAGCTGCTTCCATAGGGACACCAGAGGGGTGGTCTGAAAATAAATATTTAAAATGAAAATAACCTCAAATATTAACAAAAACAGACATCTGAAGACCATGCTTTCAGCCTGTATCTGGAGATACAGTGTTTTCAAAATGAAACAAGTCTCCTATCCTCAATTATTCCTAAGGAGAACAAAGCATACTAAATATGTACATTAAAGCTAGCAATTGCATATATATAGATATATATACATATACACGTACATGTGCATGCATACACCATCCCATATGAAATCTCCACTCAAATGCTGACTTACACTGATGACTAATGTTTGCTTTTACCTATTTGTACAATTGGGTCATCTGACACACAAAGAAGTGGAATGATTGCCTGCAATTGCATAGTGAGTGGGTAATTCACTGGGACTGAACGCAGGATCGGAACTGTTCCTTTCCTTATGCTGTAACCACTACCCCGTCTCTGCTACAATACACAGCTCAGTTTCTTAAAATCAAGAGAATAAAGAATCAGGAGACGCCTTAGCAGAAAAAACAAAAGGTAAAACAATAATAGTATGAGCTCTGGTCAGACCTGAGCTTCAGATACGAAAGACAATCCTGTATTTTATTTAGACTTAGAGAGCTGGAATGCAACACTGTTTTACAAGTGGCATTTTTGCAGAGAAAGGTAAAGAGGTTGGGCTGAGAACATCTGTCAAGTCTGTAGTTTTTTTCCCCTATAGTCCAATGTCCTTATTCAGTATTTCTAGACACTGACTTTTTTCCGGGAAGCAGTATTCAGATTTGTATTAATTTCCAGCTAGGAGTTTATATATCAGTATTTTAAAATGTCTGGCAAGCCCACAGAATTATCGTAATATATTTGTCTCATTAGGTTAGTGACAGCTTCCATTCTAAAACTTAATATGCCATTGCAGCTATGTAAAACACCCAGACCATTTGGCAATGGAGAGTAATACTTAAATGGCCAAGGTGATGATTGACTGATCTGAAAAGGGAGGAAAGCCTGGCCCCGACCCAGGAAGAATTAGGCAAAAAAAGAAAGACTCAGCACATATTTTCCTGTTACATTATTGTCTGTGTTGTGTGTCACATCACTCTCACCAGTGCACACGTTCTCAATCCTTTTCTAAATGCCATTTGGATGCCAGTGTAATGCCAGCAGAAAAAATAGTCTCTCACCTGTTTTCAGATAACTGGGCAGGGAATGGCTGTCCTATAGTGAAAAGTATTTGTAGGATGACCTCCTGAGGTCCCTTCCAACCCTGATATTCTATGATAATAGTAGCTGATGACAGAAACTTTTTATGAACTGAAAAATATTAGCTTTATGTTTATTAATAGTGAGGCATGCAGTTTCTGCTAATAGCATACACACAAATAAATGAATATAGGTATGTGTATTTACACACACACACACACATATCAGTAGAAATGCACACATACTCATATGGATATCTATTTCCTCTTCCCTCAAAAGAAACATTTCTGGTATATTCAGATTTTTTGGTGACTATTGATGTTAAATGGTTATATTAATAAAACCCGTCAAAAAGACTGACTCAGGAGAAAGCTATAACCTCATACGAGAAACTAAAGGATCCTGCTTAAAAAGGCAGTTTTTCTAAAGCTACTATAGAGGGAGACACCGGATATTACACAAGCGTTGTCAAAATCACAAGCTATCCTCTTAATTGAAGTTCCAGATATGTTTTTATCACAAGGGTAAGGTACTGTAGTACTGCCAGCAGTAGCTGTTATAACATGCTGGGGTTTTTTTTAGAGTGTGATGCACACAGATAAGTCTGCATCATAGAACTGGGGAGTAAAGAGTTTTGCCCACCTAGAAGCTACAGGTTAGTATCAATTTTCAAAGCTCTGGTAAGTGGAGATTTAAGGGGGAAAAAAACCAGCCATCAGGAAAGTAATTGATATTGGAGGTAATGTGAAATGATCCAACCAACCCACTAAACCCATCCACGCTTGATGGCCAGGCACTACAAAGGGAAGGGTTACATATAAATCAACGCTGCTTTGGCACAGCCCGTGCTCATCTAAGATGCTCCACAGCAATTTCCAAGCCCCAGTCTAAGGAATGGGAGGGAAACGGACCCGACTGCAGCTCCACTCCGCTACGAATTAGTTTTAACAGTTCAACTTTTCCCTCCTTTCTGGCGGCCGGCTAGGTCGGTGAGCAAAGGCAGCTCTCCCCCAGGGAATCACGGCTACTCACCCAGCAGGCTCGGGGTGTACCGCTGCCGCGGGGCGGGGGGGGCACAGGCCAGCCTGGGCTAACAGGTCAGCGATCTGTTAGTGGGAGCAGCTCCTCTGCGTTACATTTCCAGCGCCGAGCCCCGGGCAATCGCTTCCCATCTCGCAGCGGCGGCGGCGGCCCCCAGGGCAGGGGACGGACGCGTCCGCCCGGCGCTCAGCAGCCCAAGCGAGCAGCAGCTCCGGAGGCGAGGCTGCCCCGCAGCCAGCCAGGCTCCAGCATCGCTCTGGATCTCCGCGGCTCCCCGGCTGCTCCGTTCCCCTCCCCGCGCGCTCCGCAGCGGGGCTGGCTTAGGCGGAGCAGCCCCGGCGCAGCAGCCGCCGCCGCCGGCTGGGGGAGCTCAGAGCCAGCCCCGGCTGGAAGGCAGCCGGCACCATCCCCCTCCGGGAGCAACTTTCCCCGGGCTTCAGCCCCGCAGCCGCGCGGCCGGGCGCATGGTGCCAGCCGCCGGGGTCCCTGCAGCACCGCGGCCAGCGCTCCGCATCCTGCGCCGGGCGCGCTACGAGCCCTGCCCGGGACGGGCCATTTCCGCGGGGGCGGAGCCGCGACTGCACCCGCACGTCAGGAGATCGCACCGGCCCCCTTCCCCGGGCCCGAGCCGCTGGATCCGGAGCCGGGGGGCGCTCCCCCGATCACACCGCAGCGCTGAGATGTCAGCTCCCCGCAGCTCCTGGAGGAGGAGGAGGAGGCGGAGATGAGCGGCCAGGCGCCTCTCGCCAACTCCCCTCCTGGCCCCGCCGGCATTCAACCCGGTCGCTGCGGGAAAGGGAGAGAAACAGCCCCACGTTGCTGCATTATTCAAACTTCGGAGCGGATCGCAGGCTAGAATGGGGCGGCGGGGGGAGGTGTGTATGTGTGTGTGTGTGGGGGGGAGTAGCTGAGCTCTTGTGGCTCTCGCTGTGTTGCATTCAAAACCGGCCTCCTTGCAATTCGTCTGGGCTGGCATTAGGCGTCATTGTAAAGCCACTGCTCCAGCAGCACCCAAAGGAGAGGCTGTATGTTCAGAAAGACACGCTTCCGCACACAGGGAAAGTCGGGATTTTATTTGGAACAAAGTCATTTCACGCAATGACAGCTCACTGCAAACAATAAGGGCGAAGGCATTTAGCTGGTGGCTGGCTGCTGGCCTGGTGGCCAATCAGTCCCCCCAGGCGCTGAGCCTGCCATGACCCGGACACCCAGCGGGGCTCACTCAGCTCCAGAGTCGAAGGGTTCCATCCGAGCCCCCCGAAAGCAGGTGCTCTGCCTTGTGATCAAAGACAACACTCTGCACCTCGTCCTCGTGGCCCACCAGGCTGGAAAGCTGCCCCGACTTGAGTTCCAGAGTCTTCACCGTGCCATCGTTGCTTGCCAGGGCCACGACGTGACCTGGAATTCAGAGCAAAGTCATCAAAGTTCTAGAAGGCGACCTGAGGGAGTAGGGGGACCAGATGTCCTGATTTTGTAGGGACAGTCCTGATTTTTGGGTCTTTTTCTTATATAGGTTCCTATTACCCTCCCCCCCCCCCCATATCCCATCCCAGTCCCGATTTTTCACACTTGCTGTCTGGTCACCCTATGAGGGAGCAAAGTCTGCAGTTGTGAAGGCTGAGGCTGTGGACTCTTGCTTGAAATGCACCCAGATTTAGCGGAAAGCAATATCCATCAATAACAACAGAGGAGAATTCAGAGTGATTAAGTGAAGCTGAGGACCTGGACTTGCTGCTCATTAAATTAAATTAATGGAGATATCTTATCTCCTAGAACTGGAAGGGACCTTGAAAGTTCATTGAGTCCAGCCCCCTGCCTTCAGTAGCAGGACCAAGTACTGATTTTGCCCCAGATTCCTAAGTGGTCCCCTCAAGGATTGAGCTCACAACCCTGGATTTAGTAGGCCAATGCTCAAACCACTGAGCTATCCCCTCCCTGCTTTGGAAAGGCATCTATTCTCTTTTTATTTTGGTTCAATGATTTAGGGCCAGATTCTGATATTCTCACTGAGAAGCACTTTAGCCCACAGGTAATTTAACTCAAATCAGTCAGCACTCCTGGATTAAGATGCCATATCACCTAAAAGAACCAGACTCCGTCCCTCTGACATTAATGTTGATATTCCCAGCATAATAAATTAAGGTGCCTAGGTGAGTTTAGGTGTCTAAATTCCATTGAACTTTAGCAGAAGTTGAGCACATAACTCCCTTAGGTTCCAGTGAAAACTCCCAGCCTAATTAAACAGTTAATATAGAAGTAGATACAGCAGTTAAAGGGGGTGGGGGGAAGGTTTTAGAAAGTCCAAAGCTTCCTTGCACTTATTTATAAAACAAGCAGCCTCTATATCTTATCAGTCTAAACAAGCGCAGTATGTATTTATAAGTTTATTATTTTGCAGTTTAAATAAAGAGCTTGGCTAACAGCTGGTAAGTGATACACTGAATCACCCCTTATTTTCTCAGCCATCAGATGAGAGACTCTCTCTGCTTCGAAATTAACTGCAATAATCAGGATTTTCACATATGTCCGTACACAGACAACAATAACAATACACCCCCAAAAATCAATACATTCATTTCAAGGCAGATATGGTCTGCTCAACAAAGCCATCATTGTATTTCAAGTCATGATTTTGGTCAAACACCTTTAGCTATTAGAGGCAGGTTCAATATACCCTCAGAATGATTATGGCCCTTTTTTATGTATCGGTACTTTTTTTTTTTACCCTGAAAGCAAAGACATATCACCCATAGAAGCTGAATTAATGCTGACATTGACAAAGTCAATGTGGTATTGAAGCAAAAGTTTTTGAGGAAGAGTAGGGAAAACAGGGCCAAGTGTTGCCACAGCTACTCCATGAATAGCTGATCAGGACTTACGACCAAACAAGTGCGTGGGAAGAATCTGGCCCAAAAGAAAATGTAATGTTAATGATGCTGAAGCCACAAGGTCTTGTGTATCAGAATCTGATGTAAATTTTATCCTGGAAATATATTGTCCATCCTTTCAGAATAATTCACGACAATGATGTCTCTTGTGATGCTCACCACAATAGGATGGCTTCATTTGACAGCGTGTGTGGTAAACAAATGCCATTTTCTCCATTTGTCAAGTGAAACATTTTGGCAAAATAATCTAAAAAATGCATTGAGAACATTAAATCACAGTATCAGAGGGGTAGCCGTGTTAGTCTGCATCTGTTAGTCTATAAGGTGCCACAGGACTCTTTGCTGCTATTAAATCACAGGTTATGCCTGGAGTGGTCATGGCAATTTGTACAAGAGGTGGAAGTATGGAAGTAGAGCTAACCATGATAAATCTGCTTTATTTGCAAACCTTTATAACTACCGGGCTTCTTCATCTAAAACAAAGCCTGACACAGCAAAGATCTGTAGGATGGATTAGGGTGTCCAAAGCACCAGATGTGAATATTTATTATAAACTCTCTTTTAGCAAGTCTTTGCTGACAGAAGCATTACATATGGATTTCACTTGCAACCAGACTCTATGGGCAATTGCTGGGAGGTTTTCCCTAAGAGGCAAAAAAAAAAAAAAAAGACTTTTAGCTCAGAGTCTTAACACTGAAACAGCTGGGTAGGGAGTTAATGTCACGTTTCATCTTTTTAAAACTGTAACAAATGTATATATTCAAAAGAGAGGATTTGGACAGTCCCAGTTAACGTTAGGAAAGTAAAATCAATCCAAATTGATATCTGAAACAATAAACTTATTTGTTTAGTTAAAATTCTCACTGACTACTGTACAAGGGGAATAGGACAGGCCCTAACCGTGCATCTTTATAACCTTTGCCAGCTAAATCATATGCCTGAAAGAAACAGATAGTTATGTTATTTGATTGGGGCATGTGAATATCTGAAAATGATAGTAAAATATAGTAACAACCAGCTAGCTGGTGTAGTAGTGATCAAAGAAGTATGTGTCTGACAGCTAGTACTCTCTGGGAAAGATGTTTGCAGGGGATGTAAGTGTTGGTGGAGAATGGTCTTTTCACACACATTCAGTGCTAGCCAATTTATGGTGCATTGCTATTGTGAACTATGAATAAAGCAACTTATTTGCTCTGTAGCAGAAGGGTGTGTGAGTGAATGTGTGAGTGAGTGAAACAGCAAATGGGGAAGAGAGGGCATATAATGGGAATGTCTCGTTTCCGTTACCCTTTATGTCAACACTGATCTACTTGCTCATGATGATTTGCTGATTATAAAGTAAATTTACTCCCTCCTTCCTGCCAAAATGAGTTTTTTCTTGTTTTGAAGAGAAAACAAATTGCATTTTATTGCTGATCAAAATGTTCTCCAATCAGCAAACCACACAAAAACGATGACATGATTATCATGTAAAAATCTACTTACAACTGGTGTTTTTACAAAGCACGCTTATCTGTACATTAACAAAGGCACTTTGATGTAGCACTCATGGGAGGAGAAAAATATGGCATACAGTGCAGTTCTACAGAGTCTATGGGCCAGATGCTCAACTAGTGTAAATCTCCACTGCTGTATTGAAGTCTATAGAACTATACTGATTCACATCAGCTGAGTATCTGGCTCACGGTGTAGAAGCTGCAAAGCATCAAGATTGAGATCAACATGTAATGCCAGGGAAGACCCCAGAGAGTTCAAACCATTTGCAAGGCCTTTGTTGGAGCCACACTGCTACAGGCTCACCCACAGCACTGGGCACACAGCTAGCAAAGGTGCACCACTGCCTCTGGTTGACCCATGACCAGTCCTGAACTCTCGCCTCCTCAGTCTGTGAGGCAGGAGGAATGACTAAGCAGGTCTTCATGAGGCCCTATCTACAGTATAAGCTTAGCACTGATGCAGCTAAATTGCTGTTGGCCATTGTTGGAATACAGGTACTAATGTTTCTAATGTAGACATGCCGACTCACCTGAGGTGGCCTGTTACTCTCTCAGAGCAGTGTAAGCTACAAGGAAATTTGCATCACAAAGTACTCTGGAAGTGACTATGTAAATATGGCATCTTCCTACTCAGCAGATCTGATACCTCTGCATACTCAGAACCATTTCTGCTGACATTAATGACAAAAATAAGACTGTACTGTTTTACTCCTGCTAGCCCTGCTGAGCCAACACAGTTAAGAGAATGAGCTGGATTCTATTCCTGTTTATGCATCATCAACAGGTATTGTTAATAAATTCCAGGCTGTTACACCTGTGCAACCCCATTGCCAATAATGGGTCACAGGGGTGTCATCCTTTGTTCCTCTGGATCCTTATTACAGGCGATGATGCGTAAGAAGGAAAGGACCCAGCTTGATTTTGAGATCCCAATGTCAGGAAGCAGGGCTGGCAAAGAGGAACAGAAAGCAACTGAGCACGTTGCAGGACTGTGCACACTTATTTTTGCTTTCATCAGCAGTAATACTCCTGAACAGATGGAGGATACGGGATTGGTAGCAAGACAGTCAATGGCAGTAGAGTATTGGCACCGAAGATATGCTAGGTGTAATATGGCTCCAAAAGGGGCACTGCAAGATACTTTGAGACCTATGGGGTCCTTTATGGGTATTACCACTAGGCAGGTTTTCATGACATGGTGGCAAAAATGCCTGAACTCCGTCTCACTCACATCCATGCACTCACTCCATTGTTACTGCTAATGCAGCTACACTGTTCCTGCCTGTGACTGGAACAGGGCTGGCTCCAGACACCAGCTAAAGAAGCAGGTGCTTGGGGCGGCCAATACCAAGGGGTGGCATTCCAGCCGCTATTGGGGCGGCACGTCCGGGTCTTTGGTGGCAATTTGGCGGCGGGTCCCTCAGTCCCTCTCGGAGCAAAGGACCTGCCGCCAAAGAGTGGAGTGGCGCAATCGCGCTGCTGCGTCTTTTTTTTTTTTTTTGCTGCTTGGGGTGGCAGAAAAGCTGGAGCCGACCCTGGACTGGAATATGGGTAATTTTTCTGGTTCAGCTGACAGGTGTTAGCACCGATGTGAATCATTGTGCAGACAGAGGGCCACAGGAGATGAGCCTGTTTTTATGACCATGTTAGTTATACTCGCTTCTTGCTTTACAGTGGAAAAAATGCCAGAAGCCATCAGAGGTCATAATGGTGGGATATATTCATAACATTCCCTATTGCATATGTGTTTGGTATCTGTTGTGTCTGTTCCTTCCCTCTCTACTGGCCAGCAGCATAGAACTGAATTCCCTTGTACAGGCCACACAAGGGCTAGAGGCTGATATATAATGTGTGGGAGGCTATGACTGTATGGTCACATTTCCTCTCTGTTCTTCCTGGGCTTTTTCTGAGTGATTAGGGCCTTCTGATCCTTTCCCTCCAAATGCAGAGTAAGGGAGCGGAGCATATGGCCTCGGCAGCTGAATTAGCGATCTCCACACTGTTCCCAAATTCCAGTGTCCTACAAGCAAAGAGCTGTTCTTGGATTCCAGTTCTAAGCTCCTGCATGGTAGCTTGTCATGCTGCCATTTACAGATTAGCCAAGATCTTTATTTTAGACACTGATTAATTACAAGCATAATCCTGAAGTTTTGGCCAGATATATACCTGAACAATGATAAAATCCTGAAGATCATTGCAATTCTCCCCTTGCCCTCTTATCAACATTGCCCCTTTAGAAAGACTGCACATACAAAACATACCCCGGGTGTTCTCTCTTGAGAATAGAGGTGCAATATCAAAAGATGTTATAACTTTATTTTATGGGCCAGACCTCATCTGGTGTAAATCAGTGTAGGTCTATGGCCATTGATGGAGTTATGCTGATTTATACCAGCTGAGGATCTGGCCTTATAACTTTAGGAATATGTGTAAGATTTTGGAGCTAGAGACATTTTGTAGACATCTGATACTAAGGGACCAAATTCTGATCTTTCTTGCACTGAGGCAAATGAAGAGTAACTCCAGTGAAGTTTATGCCCTGGGATAAAGCCAATATGAGTCCAATGTCGTGGCCATTATATGTTTAACTACATTTGATTTTAAGTTCTACGGAAGCAGGGATCTGTATTTCCTTGACTCTGAAGAGCCATAAACACCTATGGTGCTAAGTAAATAATAATAACAATAATGAAACCACTTCATGTAAATATAGTATGAAATCCATCTCATGATATGAATTGTTGGCTACATCTAAAATAGTGCTGGTATGTTGAAGCAGTTTAATTTAATTTGTTACTGCATGACAGATTTCTTCAGAACACAAAACTAGACAAGATTAATTTGCTGGGCTGATAAAGCCAAATTACCTAGGGTAGAGGGAACAAGACCTGTACTTGTCAAAGGACAAAAAAATTGACAATTCATATTCCAGGAGATCCTAATAGAAATCACAGCAATGATTACCAGCTGTCTTTGTAAAATGAATTCGGAGCGAAGCTCTGCCAAGGCAACATTAGGCAATGCTTTACGAGGCTACGTATTCAAGTATCCATAAACAATGCCATTTGTGCAATGGAATAGCCTAAAAAGCAGACTGTTTTACTGATATTTGGCTTTGACACTTGATAAATCATGTTGACCGAAGCCTTTGATTTTTTGTTATTAAAGGAACAAGTCACAATCCCAAAGGCTGTTTTGCAGTTAATGTATCAAACAGAAACTGAGCCCACCATAGAAAACACTCCAACAGATCTAACCTAATTTGCTTTCTACTTCCCTACTAAATCCTGCTATAGGCTTAGGCTATTATGGCTAAATGTCCATGTCAAACCAAAGACAAATGAAGGCCTGGTTGATTGGAATCATAAGATAATACTTATGTCGAAGCACTGATTTTTTCTTCAGGCAAATGAATGTAGAAATTATGCATCTAATTTAATTATTGAATACTCTGAATGTTTCTGTTTTAGCAGGACCGAGCTGCCTAGTGCCTCTACAGAATTTTGGTAGCATGAATGCCAAAAAAGTCTAATCAATGCCACACACAAATCAATCAAACAACCTACTACTTAATGTTTCCTATTAGATTGAGACATCAGTGCTGATAAAGTAGAATATAAATAGCATTATTTCTGTCTTTAATTCAATTATTTCTGTAGACCCAATATTAACTCTTTGGCTTATTTGTGGAACAGAACAAGAAATGCATAAAAGATCATGTTAAACTTTCCCTCAGCCTTTATTCATATAAATAGTCAATACTTATATTGACTATTCATGAAAATGAAAAATACCTGACTTGGATCATTGCTTCTAATGAAAGAAGGAGGTAATACAAATAATTATATTTCTCATTGACAACAAACCAAGAGCAACACTTTTCCCAATTTAACACCACCAGCTCCCCTTAAAACTGTAGGCAAAGCATTCTTCAAAGAAACTAAACCAGCCACTTCATATTTCATTCAAATTACAGGTGTCTTGCATGAATTTTAGCTATTTTGTTTATCATAACTGCATAGGGAAGAAGCCTGAAGCCTATGTGTAGCATAGATGAAATAACATATCATAGAAAGAAAGCAAAGCTTTGGTCAATATGACAATGATTTTTATACACATCAGAACCAATTCAAAGCAATTCACCGGGATCAATATAGATAGACAGAAATGTTTCTCAGCATTTATTACCTGTGGAGGGAATCATTGATTACCTCCATTGATTTCTTCTAGGTATGTGGAGAGGCATCTGTTGTTTTTCTAAAAAGATGCCTCAAAATGAAAAGTATCAAGAAACTACTTATATTTTAAGGATTTACATTAATGGTTCAACCGGTGCCATTACTCAGGACTTTGCAACCCCATTCAAAGAGAGGTGAAATATAATTTAGCTTATTTTTAGCACATGATTGTTAGTCAATATAACGTATTGTAAGAGAAGTTGTTTTGAAACCTTACCTGCAACTCATCTTTTAAAGTACACATTGTGCCAAATATGTCCCCCTTGTGCCAAATATGTCCCCTTTGTATAGCATTTTGTGAAAAGCATATGGTAAAACAGGGGAGAAAAGGAAGAGGCTAAATTCCTTGCTGATGTAAATAGCTGAAATTTCACTGACGCCAATGGAGCTACAATTTACATCACTATTATTATATCGTATGTTACAATAGTGGCTATAGGATGCAATCACCGATTGGGCCTCCATTGTGCTAGGCCCTGTAGAAAAAAAAAAGACGGTCTCTTACCCAGTTTGCAAACTAACTCAAAGACTAGAAACAACAGGTGACCAATGGATCGGGGAGTTCAAGGGAAAGTGTAATAAATGTAATAAGCTGTGGTCAGACTGCCTACCCATTGCCAAATGCCTGATAGGCATCATGGTAGGAGGAAAGGACTTGGCTCTAACTGTACAGATCCCTACCTGCTGTGAAGCGGAGGAGCTGATAGAAGCCAATTTACATCAGCTGAGGATCTGGCCCACAAAGTTTAAATTTAGTGTGAAATCACACAAGCACTTATTTTTGGGAACTTTGGGGGAATAGGAATTGATGGAAGGGAAGGCATCCACACACACCAATGACTTTACAGGCAAATGTTGGAGGGCTAAGCTCAGTCAGAGTAGATAAAATGTTTAACAGCTGTTGGAAAGTGTGATTGTAGTGGCTGTAGATAAAATTGTTCATTACTGTCATACCACGCAGAATGTTATTTACCAAGCAACTGATTTGCACCATATGAAAGATGTTTTATATATGTTTTTGTTCTATAAACAGCTTTCAACAAATACAGTAATTATTTCTTGTCTTCCAAACGTAAACTATGTTTTGCTTAGGAATGCACTTCTTTGACATTGCTATAATTCCTAAACTCTAGCAGCACATGAATAAATCCTTTGAAACAATTGTCTCTTGTTAGTAACAGCACATACCTGTTCCCCTCATCCACACAGAGCTTTTAGTTAAGTTTTTCACAAGAGGGAATGAAGAAGAATGTTCTCAAAAAGGTGCTAATTCATATGGAATAATTTACAAAATATTATAGTAATTCAGTCCAACATAATTGGGAAAGAAAGAAAGAAAAAAAGAAAGAAAGAAAGAAAGAAAGAATTTGCTGACACAGCGAATGGTTTTTAATGAGTTATTACTGAACGGACACTTAGTTCCTGTTAAGAAATCACTGATTTTTCTCTCAGGACTACCTATGTCAAAGACACTAGTCATCTGGCAATGTGCATTAGGAAAAATTACCATTATCTACAAGCACTTAAATTCCTGAGTCATCTTATTCATGCAAAATGTCCCATTGAATTCAATGCAATTACTCACATGCGTAAGTGTTTGCAGGATCAGGGCCTTACTTTGCAAAGAGAGAAGTTTTATTGTGATTCTGTATTTTTTATTGTTTTCAGATAAACCAACTTCAAAACAGCATAAAGGGAGAAGGAGACAATCAACAGAAAGAAAAGAATAGAAATACACAGAGTCCAGGCTCAGGAAGGTACTTATGGCCTAACTTTAAGCACATGAGTTGTGGTAGGGGCTTCTTATGATGGACAGATCCACTTCTATTTGGTTCTTTAATAGGACTGAAAATGTTGGAGCCTTGTAAGGGGAAATTTGGCTTTTTATGTTGACTCAGGGTATATAAAGGCAGGACACAGATTTACTAGACTCAACTATTCAAGGAAGAGAACCGTAACAGGAATTAAAGCCAGAGAAAAAAAAGACTTGTAGGCAAATTCCTCAATAGAAATTTAGGAATGTGGAGGGGGCTTTTAGTGAAGCATAGAATGATCCACCTTGTCGCGGTGATGGGTCATCAGGATAGAGTGATGGTGCTGAGTCAGAAATGGTGACATCGATTCCACATCAGCTGATTGTACTTCATTCTCTTTGGAAGGAGGGTTGTCCCTAGCAACAGATGGGCTTACTATAGGATATGTCCACAAGCCTTTAGTTTTTGGAGAGTAAGGGATCTGGTCGGCATGTGGCAAATTGAAATGGAGCACACTATTGAGCTCTGATTATTCTTCCATACGGAAAACTTGACCTAGATGGAGAGGCATTCTTCCCAAAGCTCGAACAGTTCTCAGAAGTTGACAAATTGCTTTTTGGTTAAAAAAATCACTGGAAAATTACTCTAAGCAGAGAAAACAGGTATCTGATAGGAGAAAATCCTTTATCTAAAGAGTCTTACAAAAGATTTGATAAGATCCTGGACAATTAGTGTACAGTTATTTTTCAGCTAAACATGAATTTGTTTAAATTAGATTTTATTTGGCCTTTTGGTGGTATTTAGTGTTTTCGAACGGGTTGGTTCTTGAAATGAAAAAGAAAAAGAAAAAGAAAACAAAGTGGTATGTGTTGGAGGACTGTTTTTAGGTGTCATTATTTCATTATCTTTTCTATCCAGAAAAGCAAATTGTATTTGCATCTAGTAGAAATAGCTTTGTCTAAATATCAATTATATATATTTATATATTTGCACGTATGTTCACCCGTGCAACTGAGTTTACCAGGATATAAGATTAAGTACATGGCAGATGGCATTCTGGTAAACCGTGGAAAGATAATTAACTCTGCTTAGAATTTCCTAACAGCAGGTAATTGAAGAGAGCAAACATACGTGAGGATTTATAGTCATTTATGTTTAGTTTGTGTAAGTGTTTGGGGTGGAATAGCTGGTACTCTTCTAGTACAAGGAGGGTAGTCTCATGGAGAAGATAAAAAGTGCACTGTTGAGAAAATAGGGTGGAATAGGATCCATTAATGAACTACACCAGGGGTCGGCAACCTTTCAGCAGTGGTGTGCCGAGTCTTCATGTATATACTCTAATTTAAGGCTTCGCGTGCCGGTAATACATTTTAACGTTTTTTAGAAGGTCTCTCTATAAGTCTATAATATATAACCAAACTACTGTTATATGTAAAGTAAACAAGGTTTTCAAAATGTTTCAGAAGCTTTATTTAAAATTAAATTAAAATGCAGATCTTATCAGTTTAGTGTGATCCTTGCCCTTGTTTTTCCTTGATGAGTTTTCCAATGTCGGGCACGGATTTGGATACTTTAAGCTGCGCACAGGCTTCTGAGGGATCAGTTGTTAACTGGCTGGAACCCCAGATCAGCAGCTGAGGTGAGTGGAGCTGGCGGCTGGTAGGGCTGAGCAGGGCCAGAGGCCTGGACCCTGTCTGGCAGGGGGCCTGCGCTGGAACTCCAACCGGAAGCAAGGTGAGTGGGGCTGCGGTGGGGACCCCGGCTGGCAAGGGGCCAGCAGCGGGAACCCCAGAGCGGCGGCGGGCTGAGCCGCTCAGCCCGTGCCATGTGCCATCAAAAATCAGCTCGCGTGCCACCTTTGGCAAACGTGCCGTAGGTTGCCGACCCCTGAACTATGCACTGCTTCGTCTCTGATGTTGTCTCTGGTAGTAACCACAGACAGGAGTTATCCTCAAGCTGAAAAAAACAACAGACCAAGGGCTGGGATGTTCAAAGGGACCTAAGGGAGTTGGGCACCCAATTTCCATCAATTTTCAATAGCAGGTAGGTGTCTAACCTATCAAAGCACTTTAACAAGGTGAATTTGGAGATGTAAGCTACAGAAGCCATTGAAATAGAGCAAGAAATGGATCATCACAGAAATCATAGAATCATAGAATCTCAGGGTTGGAAGGGACCTCAGGAGGTCATCTAGTCCAACCCCCTGCTCAAAGCAGGACCAAACCCAACTAAGTCATCCCAGCCAGGGCTTTGTCAAGCCTGACTTTAAAAACCTCTAAGGAAGGAGATTCCACTACCTCCCTAGGTAACCCACTCCAGTTCTTCACCACCCTACTAGTGAAAAAGTTGTAGTGGCTTTAAGTTTGAATAGCTTTAAGTTTGAATAGCTTTAAGCTTTAAGTTTTTTGATAGTGATTAGTTAGAATTGTACGTCAGCTAACTGGCATTTCACCTGTACAATATCCACTGGTATAAACTAATTCAATCTGTTCATCTGATTTCCCAAATTATTATGGTGATGCACGTATACATATAAAGGTGCTGGGATCAGGTGCATTGAGAAGTAAGAAGGCTTTTTATTTTTGTGATGGGGGATCTCAACAGAGAAGAAGCGTGGGAGAGTGTCTGCTCTTGCTTTGGGCAACTCAGGAAGATCCTAGTTTCTTTGTATATTGACAGGCATGACTTATACCATTTCTGCACACTTGGAGTGAAATATTTGTCTTGGACAGAAAGGTCAGCAGTTTTGTCATGTGCAGACCTGGGGGACTGATAGCCAGACGCTTGAAATTGGCTGTTATAGCCACTGTAGTGTTACCTCTGTATTTGGCAATCGCCACTGGAGTACTGTGACCAGTTCTGGTGTCCACAATTCAAGAATTGATAAATTGGAGAAGGTCCACTGAGGAGCCACGAGAATGATTAAGGATTGGGAAACATGCCTTAAAGTGATAGACTGAAGGAGCTCAATCTATTTAGCTTAACAAAGAGAAGGCTAAGGGATGAATTAAACAGTCTGGAAGTACCTACATAGTGGAACAGAAATTTGATAATAAAGGGCTCTTCAGTCTGGCAGAAGAAGGTATAACACAATCCAATGGCTCCAATTTAACAGCAAAGGTAATGAATCATTAGAACAACTTACCAAAGGTACTGGTAAATTCTCCATCACTGGAAATATTTAAATCAAGACTGGACGTTTTTCTAAAAAATATGCCCTAATTCTGACAAGAATCAATTCAGGGAAGTTCTCTGGCCTGTGTTATATGGGTCAGACTAGATGATCACAGTGGTCCCCTCTGGCTTTATAATCTGTGAATCTAAACATTGGACTGGCCCAATATACATTGGTAACGATAGCACATTTGTCGGAATATTAATGATATTACGATGCTGAGTCAATGGGAAGAAATATGAAGACATGTCAGAGTAAGGACTCGATCAATAATTGTGGTCTGAGGAACTTCAGAGAATGTGACGTTAATAACATTGCTGCTATAGCCCGCAGGGCAAGGCGATGACAGGAAAATGTCAAATGTTAAAATTCTGCATGAGTGGAAGGTGACTGCGGAAAAGAGTAACGATCAGTATAACCTGCTGATCTTCACAAATGAATTAATCATCATAAAATTATCTAAATGAGGTCCTGAGATGAAACTCCATTCGCAGGGACATTTTCTACAATAATTTCTGATCAAGTGGAAAGTAGCCACATTACAGTTCGGGTTCAAGTTGAACCATCACTTTTAATAACAATTTTTATTCTTCTATTAAAATTACACACATGAAATTTCAATTCAAATGAATAAATACTGGACGTTGATCAATACCTTCTCCAAAATGTGTTAGTTACTTCTTTGATATTTCAAGCAACTTTCCTACAACAATCTGGGAGAAACAAACCCTGATGTGAAACATGTTAGCTAAAACATCTTACCTTACCTTTCTCAGTGTTCTGGGAAACCTAGAATAATGTAAGTGATAGCAAAATACATTTTACAAATTGGAATTTACACTGGACTTCTTTAGAATTGGGATCCCTGTATACAATTTTTGATGCAAAATGGCCTACACTATTAGAAGTTTCAGAGTAGCTGCTGTGTTAGTCTGTATCCGCAAAAAGAACAGGATTACTTGTGGCACCTTAGAGACTAACAAATTTATTTGTGCATAAGCTTTCGTGGGCTAAAACCCACTTCATTGGATGCATGCAGTGGAAAATACAGGAGGAACATGAAACAATGGGTATTACCCTACATATAACACCTACTGTTTCATGTTCCTACTGTATTTTCCACTGCATGCATCCGATGAAGTAGGTTTTAGCCCACGAAAGCTTATGCTCAAATAAATTTGCTAGTCTCTAAGGTGCCACAAATACTCCTGTTCTTTTTACTATTAGAAGTCAGTATGATGTCCAGCTAAAAGATCAGGGCATTCATATTATTCCAGTTGCAAGACTTCTATTTTTTTTTACCGGCCTAATGAGGTTAAATATCTCAATATATAGACATAGATTTTCTGTCATTTCACAATGCAATATTTCTGTTGTGTTTTATAAACAACAGAAAGACAGCAAGATATTCAAAAACCTGTTTCTGTCTAATAGAAACACAAGTTTCAGAAGCATTAGTAGAATGTAAAATAACCCTCTTTTTATTAATATTCTACTCCTCCCTCTCTTTTTGGATGCCTGCAGTCATTCAATACAAGCCTCTTTGATCCTCCTTTCTTTCTCAAATGATAATATGGATATGCAAGTGGAGTACGAGATCAGACCAGGATGTAAGTAATGACTTATTTTCCCCATGGATCCCCATATGTGTCATCTATTCAACCTTATCATTAGCTTAAAGAATGAAGGGCCAGATTTTTAATGGAATTTAGGCACTTTAAGATGCAGATGGGTGCCTAGCGGATTTTCAAAAAGACTTAGGCATCTAACTACCATATTCCCATTGAAATCAATGGGAATTAGACACATAGGCATTTTTGAAAATCCCACTGGGTGCCTAAACACCTTTAAAAATCTGGTCCCCATTAGCCAGTGTCCACTACTGAACCTGGATCTTCATGGCAGAGTGAAGTCATGAAGCCATAGCAACAGTCCATAATTTAAATATATTTGATACTGAAACAGATTGCATCCTTTCCATGAGTTTTGTAGCTCTAACACTGAGGTAATGCACTTTTTGTCTCTATTGTACTTCTAACTGGTTGTAATTAACACCTCCCTCTCTAATACAATTCCCTTGGCTCCTAGAAGAGCCTTATAGAGTGCACTGAGCCTAATGAACATTTCAGATGTGGCCCTCATGTATGATGAAGGCTGCATGAGATTCAAGTGGAATCAGGTGGTTGAGAGTTGTTGTCAGTTGTTCTGCAGGCATGGATGTCAAGCTCAATTTTAGTCTTATAAGAATTTAAACTCATTGTAATCAGATGCATATAAATGATCTCAGGTGAAAAGGAGTTTGGAAAAAATAATCATTTTGCTTTACCTCACAAGTTGCAACCTTCGCTCCCAAACGTTTTTACCACTGAGTACACGCATAGAATAAAGCACTTGCGTTCTCCTCGGACTGCATTATAGAGAAAGCTGCTGATAAACACGTGTTTTGAGTGCTAATGCTTTTAGTATTCATCTTCCATTTGCATCAAATTAGCTGTTGAAACAATTCCATTTTGGCTATTAAGTTAGTTTGCAAGACCAGAAGTAAATGAATAAAGACGGAGATTGTTATTCATCAGGTTGATCTTGTGCTTATGGAATGGGATTGAAATACACAAGACCTTGGTTCAATGCCTGGTTCTGCTACAGACGTCTTGTGTGACTTTGGGCAAATAACTTATTCCCCATCTGTAAAATGGGGATAATAATGCTCCCTTTCTCAGAAGCTTTGTCCATTTCTATTGTAAATTATTCAGGGCAGGAACAGTGTCTTATTCTATTTGTTCAGTATCTAGCATAACAGAGCCCCAATCTGAGTTGAAACCCTGAGGTGCTACTGTAGTACAAATAAATAATAATAATTGGTTTAAGAGGTTTCTTTAATGTAGATTATTATGAAATGATTGGCACCTAAATGTTTTGCCCTGCAAACAACTAAAATGTGTTTGACCATGATAGTGAAAAAACACAGATTTAGAAACAGGGTTTAATAAAATCTTTTCCAGGGAAAAACTTAAACAGAGGCTCCGCCCTTAACATAAGCATGTTATTGTCAACAGTAGCACAAGGAGGAACCAGGAAAGGAGATATGGCTTGGTCTTTTACCTAAACATTCCTACTACTGTCATTTTTCAGGTTTGTCATATTCACTGTCTTGACAGTGCAAACACTACTCTGTAAAATCTGTCAAAGAGGCCAGTTGATTTCCTACATCTTCTGACACTTGCAGCTCTTTAATATCAGGCTGTCAGAACACCTAAGAGAAAGACAGGTGCTTACTTGTTCAGTGCTGTTACTGTGACTACCATCACACATACTTTAATCATTAGCCTTATACTATGAAATTCTGACTTTTATATCCTTGGAGTTCCAGGCTGTAAAATGCTACTGGCATAAATCTATCTGATGGGTTAGCTAGCTCACTTGCCCATGGAACTATATTTATAAAATGAATCCTTTGTATTTTATGAAGTGTACATTATTTTTTCTAAAATTTTCTACTGTGATCTGTTGCTTTCACTGTTGTTTTTTGTAACTTTTTATTGAATTTATGATACCCACGGGTGAAACTCAGTTGGGTAACAGTCTTCTCTATTTTAAACCAGGGGAGATAAGGCACAGTCATGAGCAACGGGTAGTGCACCAACCCAAGAGTAGCCCTGGAAGGCACTGGACTCAGAGAAACCTCTCTAAGCCACATCTCCTTCCCTGGGTCCTCCTTACACCATGCTTATCAGCAGCACATAGCCACACCCGCTGTGCCAGCTCAGTTCTTCTGGTCAATGAGTGGAAAGTGGAGGGGTGGATTCAAAGCACTATCCATTCCTAACCCAGCTGTTCCAGGAGGGAGTAAGAAGGACCCACTTCTTCCATGGAGGATAGGTCCATCAGTGGCTATTAGATTAATAGATTCATAGATTCTAGGACTGGAAAGGACCTCGAGAGGTCATCGAGTCCAGTCCCCTGCCCTCATGAGGCCAAGATGCAACCCCATTCTCTGGGTGTCCCTAAGCCTATGACTACCAGATCCTAGGACTGGACAACAGGTGATGGATCACTCAATAATTGCATTGTTCTGTTCATTCCCTATGAAGCATCTGGCTGCTGTTGGAACACAGGATACTGGGCCACTATGATCTGACCCACTGTGGCCATTTTTATGTTCTTATGTTTCATGAAACCTTCCACACCTGAATTGTTACCCCATATATTGTACCTGAGTTGAATTTTAAGTGCTTTGAAGCAGGCACTGTATATTTTTGTGTGCTCTACAAAATGCTGCATATTTAGCTTTCAGACCCGAATGAGTATTATTACAAATACTGAAGCATTTTTCCTTATTGAAGTGCAGTAATATCAAGGTATAGCCAGATCAATGATCACAATTCTCAAATTAGTTATTGGGGTGTCACATGCACTTGTAACACACAAGTTCTTTTTCAGGTGGCTACTTAGAGTTAATTAAGAAGATGAAATTGATAAATCACACACAGAAACTTTATAAGCTTTTGATAACTGTGACAGGGTGCTGAGTGACCCCTGCCACTCCAGCCCCAACCAAGGGGAATGGATTGCGGCTGGTTGGATAGCCCTGTGTCTGCCTGGTAACGGGCAGCAGCTGCCAGCCTCATTAGCCAGGGCTATAAAGGCTGGCAGGAAGCCCAGGCACAGTGGGAGGCGGGAGCCTTCGGGTCTGTTGCTGGCCAGGCCTGCATTTGGCAAAGTTGGCTGTGAAACCTGTTCATAAGTGGAAAGTGGTGGCGGGAAAACAACTGTAGATAAAGAACACTGGTGTTGCATCAAGCTGAGGCGTTCCTGACTGATTGGAGAGGGCAACAGGGGCTGAAACCAGAGCGGCCCAGCATGCGCCTCGCCAGAATAACACAGACAAATGTAACTGAAATCATAGAAAAATCAGTATACAGAAGTATAAAAATAAGATAAGTACAGTAAAGTGGCTTCCGCCACTGTTCATATTTATAATCTTACATTGTGCATACTTACAACTTTCTGGAGACCTTTAGAAACAAAGATGGAAGAAAATGTAAGTGGAGATAACCCCAAGAAGAAGGTGATGAGTTAGGCTTCCTACCTGGCTGTCCCATGTCATCCCCGTGTCCTAACACCAGGCTGGATAACCACATCTTTTATACACCTTTTCCTATTCCACCCACCCACATCTGGGACCATATCTGATGAGGTTTCAGACCCTGCCCATGTGTTGTATTCTGGCTAACCATAGTTAAACTTCTGACCGTTATCACCTCATTTGTGTCAATTAACGTCCCAATAATTTTAATATATCAATGCAGTTAGCTCCATAGTTACTTTATTGCAAAAGTTCCCTACGAGTAGGGTGACCAGATGTCCTGTTTTTAAAGGGACAGTCCCGTTTTTGGGGACTTTTTCTTGTATAGGCGCCTATTACCCCCCACCACCTGTCCCGTTTTTTCACAGTTGCTATCTGGTCACCCTACCTATGAGGCTATCATAGGTTCATTTCTGGGTTACCTCTTTATCACACAATGCATTGCTAAACTATCACAAGAGACATATTGCAAAATTTTATAACATTGGGTCAAACACATAATACTCTTGCTAGCTTATACCAACTGCCAACTTCTACTGGGCCTCACTTTAAGCCCTTAACACCTAATGCTGAAGACATTTAGCAGGACTATTTTAAAAACACGGATTTTGGTTATTCTGTTTGCTGTTACAGCTTCAATTGCTTCCATTACTATTTCTATACACATGCTTAGCAGCTAGATTATAGTTTGCCCCAAAAAATATCAGGTCAGGGGTCAACAGTCAACATGCCATGAACATTAGGCCCAGCGTATCCTAATTAGGTATGTGGGAATCATTTCTAACAGAAAAGCTTGCAGTTAGTCCAGACTTTTTTATAACCCCCCTATCCAATGCAAATGTTAAACTTTTTAAAGAAAATAAAGCAACCCAAATATAAACAAATACCACCACCACCAGCAGCCCTGCCCAGTGTATTATTTTGAACTTACGGTCCACAAATAGCCTGCTAATTGTGAGTACCGCTTTCTGGAACTGGAGCGATTACATTCTCCAATTTTCATAACATTCAAATGAAAGTCCAAGTCACTTCTTTATCTCACTGCTGCGTTACAGGAAGAACACACACAGATATGGGTAATACACACACTGTCATTCCAAGAAAAGCCAAGGCTGTGTGAGAAGAGCATGCTTATTACACATGCCCAGCAAAAGAAACAGACACCCTGTGTTCTTTCTCCTTCTTGGCCGAAAAGGCTTTCATAAATTCTTCTCTGGCAAACAAGAGGCAATGATGTTACTACAGAATTGATGGTAAGCATATGTTTCACATAGAGGAAGACAACGATTCAAGTAGATGGTGCACACAGTGACCATCATATTGAAAAAGCTGCTGGTTTAAAGCAGATGAGACCTGTGCTCTGATATATATAATTTTTTCCCCTGTGAATTCTATTCATAAGAGGATATGAAAAACATTTCTCAGGTAACAAGATGTTCCTAAAAGCAACCAATGTTTAATTCAGCACTGAATTATCTTGAAATAAATTAGACATTAAACAATATGAAATTTCCATCAAACAACATTTTTGCTGTATCTCCTTTTCTTCCCGTTATGAGCCTTGGGGTCCCACTGTCATAGAGCCAAGTCCTCAGTAAGGGCAAATCCACATAGCTTCATTAACTTCAATTCTTTCTTTTAAGAGAGCCCTCAGCTACGGAGTCTGGGTCCAAATCCAGATCTGGACTCACTCAAAGTCCTGGAGTGTTCAGAGCTGGAGTTCTGGTTTTTCCCATTACAACAGAAGAAGTCAGGCTCTATGTTCAGACTCAAACTCTCCCAAAGTTCACAGGTATTTAGAGCCAGAACTCTGGTATGGTTCCAGGTCTGATTTTCCTTATAAAGTGTTAATATTAGGTCTGTGGAGTTAGTTTTGATGTCACAACAACTTTAAGCAAAGCTAAAGAAACTGTACCGGGGCACGTGAAATGGAATTTCAACAACAGAATCTTTCCTCAAAATTGTTGCCCTGCAATTGAAAAAATTCCTTTCACATGGACCTGAAACTGTATCTAGAATGGTCACAAATTCTGCTGCTTACAGACTAAGGGCGAGAGCCTATCCTCAGATCTGAATGCAGAAACAGGTGTGTGAGAGTGCATCGAAGAGGCCTGCTCTTAAGGTTTTGTTTCTTTGTTCTTACTGCTGCTTGCAAACTCAAGGAGAGAATATTTAAAGCAGAGGTCAGATGAAATATTTGTTATGAAAACTCACCATGCAAACTCCATTCAATTCAATATTTTCTGACATCCCCTTGGCATCTTGTCAACTTACACTTGAACTGTACTGCTTACCTTTACTCCCAAGCCCTCTCCACTTCCTCTGTTCTTGTAACTGATGAACATATCACTATCTTCCCTCTAGCTCAGGCCCTGAGCACCACCTTCGGTTCTCTCCTCTCCTTCCCTGCATGCATCCAGGCTGTGTCTAAATCTTACTGCATCTCCCTTCATGGCATCTCTAGCTCATCACTTCCTATTCTCATTACTGAGACCTCCTCCCGGACACCTACAGTCCTCCCATCCTCCATTCCCCAGTACAAAATGCTGCTAAGATAATTTTCTTTGCCTGATCTTATCATGTCACTCTCCTCCACTGCCCCACCACCAAATCCAAATCAAACACACACACACACACACACACACACACACACACACACACACACACACACACAGAGTATAAGTTTTAAACAAACAATTTAACACTGTACACTGTGATGATGATTGTGAAGCTTGGTTGAGGTGGTGAAGTTAGAGGGTGGAAGAGGGTGGGATATTTCCCAGGGAATGCCTTACTGCTAAATGATGAACTAGCATTTGGCTGAGCCCTCAAGGGTTAACACATTGTTGTTAATGTAGCTTCACACTCTACGAGGCAGCACGAATGGAGGGAGGGGAGACAGCATGGCAGACAGAGACAGAGACACACACCCTACGTTTGGGAGAGAGATGCGCATTGCCTCTTTAAGTACGCTGACACCACTCTAAGTAGATTGCCTTTTAAAGTATATCAGGAAGTTGAGATAGCAGCTGCGGCCAGCAAGCTCTCTGTCTTGAGCCCTGTTGTGTCCCCACCCTGCTCTATATGGAGAAGGGGTAAGCTGGGGGCAGGAGCAGGGAGGAGGGGGACACCCTGACAGCCCCCCTCTTCCCTTCACTCCTCCCCCACCCCCACACAGCAAGCAGGAGGCTCAGGGAGCAGCTCCAAGGCAGAGGGCAAGAGCAGCACATGGCAGCGGGGGGAGGGGCAGCTGAACTGGCAGCAATTGATAGCCTGCTGGGCGGCTGCCACACAGGGAACTTAAGGGAACGGGGAGCTGATAGGGGGGCTGCTGGTCCACCCTGGTTCCAAGCCACCACCAGCTAGCTGCAAGAGGCTGCTCTTCCTGCAAGCGGTGGACAAAGCAGGTGGCTGCCAAACAATGTTATAAGGGAGCATTACACAACTTTAAACAAGCATGTTCCTTAATTGATCAGCAACATAACAATGAAACAACGTTAACCGGGACGATTTTAAGTGAGGAGTTCCTGTATTGCAGGGGGAAACTGAAGAGATGGGGAAGTGCTGTCTTACTCACAACCCTGCCACTCCCATGTGAACACATTTTTCTCACATCTAAACCATCACATTACCTTTTAGATAGTGGAGAATCAAACCCTGCGAATTTTGCCTAAGTAATCACTCAATGGAAGAACAGGACTTTACTAAAGGATGCTAATCAGTGTCATGAGTTCAGAAACAAAGCTCTTGCTTCTGAATTTTAGCAGCACTCTCACTGGTTGTGACCAGGAAATGCAAAAGGATACAACTTGAGTGAGTGAAAGGTTTTTTTCACTACTGATTAAATCATTGGTGCTTAAATAATCATCATCAGTATAAGAAAATGATTTCACCATCACAATCTACTCATTTGGATATCATTAACCAGATTTCTGCTGCTGGTATAAATACAGTTTAATCTAAAAATAAGCTTCCCATCCACTCTTAAAAAGCAAGTATGACAAAACAGCATTATATAAGAATCAGTTGCATATTACAGAGATATAATACATCCAGCATTTATGAGAATGCCTGCATATGCAAGGGGTCAGAGAACAGTGGGGGGAATCAGTTACTCCGTTTAATTATTTAATGCAGTTTAACTGAACTTCAAAATACAGTCATGATGAACGTCACAAGGGAGAAGTTAGGATTAATAGAGGGCTGTGTTCAAAACAAACAGTGTTCAGAACAAACAGCATGCACTGTTATGCAAACTACAACCCTCTTCCCATTTGCAATTATGAAATATCACTATAGGAATTGGTTATATGGAGCAGCAGATTAAGAAATATGGCACATATAGGAATATTAGGAAAGTGATGTATTTTTAGCTGTCTTTAAATGCCATTTAGCAGCTGGAGAGTAGGAAGGAGAAGTCATCTCCATGTGACCAGCCAGCTTCTCGAAGAACACCACCACATAATGGGTGGACCCACTGTGGTCTATGGAGCTCACTTGGAGATTCGTTGACACTTTTCATGAGTTCTAAGAGGAATTAGCTTTAAGTCTGAAGTTTCAGACCGATATAGAATTCTCTAAATTAAAGCAACCTGCATGACCAAGTAGGTGGGTTGCTGTGGGTCTAGATGCTAATGATTACATTCTAAATTGCACCTTTTCTTACTCCCTGGAAGATTCGGAGCCCCAAAGTTTAAAAATGTAGAAATTAAATGGGGCAGTGGAATTGAGTGTTTTCCTCAAGGGCATAGAGGGAGTTGAAGGCAGATTCAGCATGAGGACCTTGATTCCCAGTCTGGCGCTCAAAACACTCAACCACACCTCTCTCTTGTGACAGTAAATGCCCTTTTGGAATTCTCCCAGTATGACATTTAATGTTATGAATGCAACATCACAAGCCAAGTTTTCAGTTCTGACATTCCACCTTGGCAGCAGAATGCCTCAGAAGAAAGCTCAGGGTCTGACATGCCTTTCACTGCTCTGAGAGACATACACCCCTCACAAAATGCTCAAGTCACCTCCTATATTCTGCATCAGCAGTTTCCATTCACTTTTCTCTCCCATATGTGAAGTTCAGAAATAATTAAACAACATGAAGAGTATTTCTAACGTACTGTGTTATTAACGTGTATTGAATTGTGTTGGGATTAGTTATGAAATGATAACTAATACCCACATTATATCTGAAATAGATTAAAAGCCTACATGTGGATGAGCCTAATCCGCTCATTGCTTTATGGACCCAAAGTCCTTCAGACAATGTTACAAATCTACTTGTTCCTCAGCGCTGAAATTAGCATTTAGATCTAGGTTAGCTGAAGATGTATAAAATCACTTTTACTCTAGTAACAAGTACATGGACTGTATTATGGTGATGCAATGTGCTCCTGATCCACTAACTTCACAACAGAAAATTAACAGTAATACCGACACACGGGGCCATAGTCTCCCCTTTCTTTTCCAGCCATGTCGCCATTTTGGGATCTTCAAGCACTGGTGTGCTAGTTACTTAGGTCCAGAAGCAGGTCATGGGCCTGAATGGCTTGATGACTCTCTTTCCTATACACGTTTTATTTGATAACTTGTCTCAAACTTTAGTTTTCTACACCAGACGTATAAGATTGTCTTATCTTGCCTATAGGGGGACAGAAGTTGCCTGGTTCAACTATAGTTTTTGGTGGAGGCAGCTTCTAGGACCTATAGCTATAAGTAATATTCTGCTTGTGGTGCTACAAGTGTGGGATGTAAGAACAGAACTGAGTTTCAAAAGTGACTAGTGATTTCGGGTGCCTGAAGTTATGGGCTTCAACCAGAGACACCTTAACAGGCCCTGATTTTTAAAGAGTGCTGTGCACATGCCCTCTGAAAATGGAGCCCCTTAAAAAGTGTCTCAGTTGGGCCCTCAGAAATCACCAAAATCACTGTTCACTGTTGAAAATCTTGGCCTGACTTTTAAATGAACCAATACATAAAAGAAGTTGGGTCTGAGTGGAAATTTGGTGAGTAAATATCAATGAGTTGCTTTTTAAACTCTAGACTGTAGAGACTTCTGAATAAGAAGGGTGGGTACAGGAACTTGAAACTTTTAAATTTATCAGATCAGGTTTTTTTTCTGACCTGATTGATAATTAACAGGTATAAAGTGTAAATGAAGAGGTGCTGACTGGTTTAAACTGGTTTTAGGGAAAGAGCTGAGTGATTGTCCTCAGGCAAAGGCATAGAACAGTGGTTCCCAAACTTTAACAACTTGTGAACCCCTTTCACTAAAATGTCAATTCTCACGAACCCCCTCCTAAAAATAAATATTTCCAGGGATTTTCTCCTTTACCTGAGTATAAATTATAAAAGCAGTGATCTTGGAAATATAAAATTTGTTTTTATGACATGCTTATTACACACTATTTAGTATTACAGTATTTTTATTACGTTATGAAAACAGCAACACTCTTCCAAGATCTCACTTTTGTAGCTTCTATCACTTTGAATAATCCTGTTATAAGACAAGGCTCCTATGTTTCATCAAGGAGTATCAGCATGAAGGTATTTAAGGAACCAACTCAGAGTTCCTCCTACATAAGCATTCAGGGCTTGAGCAATACAGGCAAACAACGCACGTTACAACAAAGCTTAAACTTGTTCTTCATCATAATTTTAAAAACTATATAGCTGCCTATTTAATTTTAAAAATAGCAAAAAATATCCACCTCCCTTTCCATTTCTTATAAGAAGTATTGAGTTTCAATCTCCTCAGTGTGATAGATATGCTTGCTTTGATCTGCTTAGCTCTTGGAAGTTCAGGGGCTCCGGGCTGCCAGGGATCCCTAAGGACAGCTGCTGTCCACCATTGGGGAATTTTTTCCCGAGAACCCCCTGTAACATTTCGTGAACCCCTAGGGGTTCAGGAACCCCAGCTTGGGAAGCACTGGCTTAGAAGATAATACAAATAAATCAAGTTAGCAATAGGTTGCCATGAGCTGTGAGAGGACAGAATAGAGGCAGTAATAAAGAAGAAACTAAAGGGAAGAGAGTTAGGGCTAAAATGGGCAGGCGTTGAGCGACAGCAGGGAAACAAGGGACTGGACAGGACAAATAATGTACTCGGAGAGAAGAGAAGTGAATTTATTGCTGATGACTGAGTGCTGTGGTATATTTCTAGCAGTTCAGACTGTTGATATCAGAGAGTGGGTGTGGAGCACTGTTTGGAAATTAGGGATCTGGGAGAATGACTATGCAGCTGAAGAGTAGAGTCAATAATGTCTGCTGAGAAAGATAAATATGAACAGCTCATTGATGATAGATGGTTGGTGTTGTGTTTCCTAGGAGAGCGCACAGAGGGGGAGCAGCAGGTTATAATGAGTTACATAGCAAGTGTGCCGTTTAACTCACTGGATGGAATGGTGAGAGACAAAGTAACAAGAAGGGATGTGGTTGTAAGTAAAATTACATCTGGATTAGAACTGAGGGGAGAGTGATTTCAGATAGGTTTGAGACATGGAGTGATTGCTCACGGAGATGTGGATAATGGGCTGTTGGCATTACAGCTGGAGGTAGGGAAGAAGCAATCTGAGGGAAAAAAAGCAGAGGAGATATGTTAGGCAGCTTGCAGTAGTGTGTTATGTGGACCGTTAGTTCTGCTAGCATTCATAGTCAATTGCCAGTCTAATACAGAAGTTTTGGAGATGACAGGATTGATGCAGGAAACATGAAGAAACTGGTAGAAGTCATATATGATGCTGGAATAAATTACAGTGACGGAAGAAAGCTCCAAGATAAGATTCAATCACTGCTATTCTTGGGGGCCTATTTTTTTTCCAGAGGATAAAATTAACTCCCATTGACTTTAATAGGATCTCTGGAATTGAAGGAAACTTGCATTTGTCTGGCTGATGTCAGTCACTGGTAGAAGGAGAAGGGGTGAAAATATGAACAGAATACGTGAAGGTTGGAAATATGTCAAGTGGGCTGGTATCCTGGGATACCAGTCTGCCCATGGGATCTTACTACCACTTCTCCATCCTACAGGCAAATTCTCTCCCTTCTCTTCATAGCCTTTTTATTCAGGAAAAATCAAAGCTACAATAAAAAAAAAGCCCATGAATGCATTAAGCTGAACAGATTGCAATTTGATGTGCGCCTAAGTTTCTTTAATTTGAAAGACCAGTTTTCATTAATACTGCTCAGATCTGAGGATCATAAAATGCATAGATGATAGATAACTAAACCAAACCTTTTGCTCAGCCTGGGCCCAATCTGGATGTTGTCAAATAGGAGTTATTCATTTAGTAGTAATAGGTAAGTGGGTTGCTGACATCTGGCTTTTTTGCCGCCCCAAGCAAAAAAAAAAAAAAGGGGGAGGGGGGCAGCCAGAGCGGCAAAGCAGGGGGAAGAAAACACCCCCCCCCAAAACGGCACGGCTGGAGCGACAAAACAGGGGGGGAGCAGGAAAATGGCGCGACGGGTAAAGAGGGAAAAAAACCAAAACAAAAAAACCCTACAGGGCGGCCGGAGCCAGGGTGCAGGGGGACTCCCTGTGCTGCAGAGTGCGCGCCTGGTCTAATGGGGGGAGGGGGAGGGAGCGGCGGGGAGAGAGAGAAGGGGGGTGGCCAGGACTTCAGCAGAGTGCTCATCCCGCGGCTCTGACCGCTGCTCCGCCTGCCCGGAGGGCTCCGCGCCGCTCCAGTCAGCTGGGAGGGAAGGATGCGGGCTGCACTACTGAGTTTGCTGCAGGGCGCTCCCCTCCTCTGCCCCCTACAGGGCGGCTGGATCGGGGAACCAAAAATAAAAACACCTGCTGTGCCGCCCTAGGATTGGGTGGAATGCAGCACCGTAGAATCTGCCGCCCCAAGCACGAGCTTGCTCAGCTGGTGCCTGGAGCCGGCCCTGATTGCTTAGGCAAATTCCTCAACATTATACAAAGCTTTCGCCCCTTATACTGTTTTTCTCTCTCTTTCAGATGGATGCCCTGTATCTTTTATTGCATATTTACATCTAGAAATCTATGGCTGGGTTTTAAAATGATGACATCACAGGCAAAATGCCAGCACTGCTGAATCCTGAATGTAATTGCTGTCTGCTTCCATTACTGTAAAACAGTGAAGTTCAAAATTCCTAGGTGTCAGAGGCCTCATGGAGAATAAATATATGTTCAGTACTTGATTTATATTTTTCATGATTCAATCTTGTCTCCAGGGGGAATCGGAAACATCAACTAACATGAACTTATTTCACGCCACAATGGGTCATGGCGCCCAAAATCTTTATTTCTACTGGAAACACTGTAATCACATATGATATTTCTGTGTCAAGATATTGTGATGGAAATTAAATTCCTAGTAGGCAGGTAATTATACCTACTTTTACGCTGTGGAGATGTATGCACTTACAGGCTAGTGTGCCAAAATTTTGCATTTATATTTTCAAAAGATGTGAGAAATTTCCATTCGACTCAGCTATCTTGCAATGACTTTCAACATCTGCACACCAGCAGACCTTCTTTCACTTTTTTATTTTTAAAGATAAATTGCTTGGTGTGCTATCAAAGGATACTTAAAATTTAAGAATAGAACATATTAGGCTGTCATTCTTTCAGAGACACAGGTCTTGAAGAGTCTGAAGTAGCAGTCCTTACATGACAGCATAATAAGGATGTCAGATTTTTTCCCCCTCCATCTTTTTGAACGACATTTTCCCCAGCAGGGAAAATTAATTCACTTCAAAAGATATAAAGAACAGGAAAACATGCATTAGACATCAGTGTGATTTTCTAAAATGAAACAGTGTGCAAATCACATTCTTAATAGATTTTGGTAAACTAGTTCTTTTTAAAAAAAAATACATGGTTTCAAAACACCAGCCTGTGTGTGGCATTAAATTTGCTACTGAAGTGTGGAATATTTCTCCCTTATGTTATTAAATTTCAAAAAGATATTCCTCAGGGCTTGTCTTAATTCTGTCATCTGTGCTTCTGGTAAAGACTCTCAACACTTGGACAACTACCTACCTCCCATTTGGATGCTAGTAGCAAATCAATCAAAATGGCAGCTTCCGTATCGGATGTAGGCTTTTAGCAAGATGCTAGGAAATGTTTGTACTTCATCACTGTTTAGCGGTTTTTTGTCACCAAATGAGAGTTGCCCATACCACTTACGAAGAAAGACAGCCCCACGCCGCGACAGGGCCATCTCTATAGGGTCAGACAGAGGTGTGATTATATTCATTTTTTGATCTTTGTGAAAAGATTGGTTGCCATCACTGTAAAGCCAGAAAGCAGAGAAAAGCAAAGAGATATAAATAAGATCAAAACTATGAGAGGACGGAAAAAGACACAAAGATAGAAGAGCAAGAGGAAAGAAAGGGATATACATGAAAGAATGGGGGGAAAGGAAGATCAAAGAAATGTGAATTAAGTGAAATGTTAAAGTAAACTTGGGAAAAGAAATTGAGGAACAAGAAAAAAAAAGAAATGGAGCAATTACAGTAGGTTCAGATTCAAATCAATAAGTTGGGCACTAACAGTGATAAACATTACTATTGATATCTTTTCTGGCTAGGTTTGTCTCTCTCTCTCACCAAACTCTGTAGCATATGAGCACCAACTGAACACAGCTATTAGAGGCAAGTAGGAAGGAGAACAACTTTCCAGTCAGTAAACAATGGAAGTGAGCCAATTTTGTTGTTATTTGGGCATCCAGTAACACTGAGGAGTGTAAGGAATCCAAAATTGCAGAACAATCTGAGGGCAGAGGCCCTGAGAGTTATTCATATTAAGGATGAGGGAAAGTTCTTCAAAGCACTTCCAGCTTCCTACCAGCATTGCTTTAGTCTTGCCTGGGTTCAGGCTAGTCAATTGCGAGGCTGATTTGAGGTAGGCACTGAAAAAGTGGGGAGATGGTGTTGTTTACATTTAGATGAAAGAGACTTGATTGACTGCTGCTGGTGTCTCATTGGTTGCCCTGAAGGCATCATGCTGAATAATAAGGGGAAGAGGATAGGACTTTGGAGACTACGGGAACTGTGGTCCATACCAACCGTCCACTTTCAATCCGAGATGAAGGGCCTGAGCCACTTTTTCAGAGTGTTTCTGTTCAGCACTCCAGCCTTGTGGAGACATGATCAATGTTATCGAATGCTGCAGATGGGTCTAGCAGATAGACTATAGATGTATCATAGAATCTCAGGGTTGGAAGGGACCTCAGGAGGTCATCTAGTCCAACCCCCTGCTCAAAGAAGGACCAATCCCCAACTAAATCATCCCAGCCAGGGCTTTGTCAAGCCTGACCTTAAAAACCTCTAAGGAAGGAGATTCCACCACCTCCCTAGGTAACCCATTCCAGTTCTTCACCACCCTACTAGTGAAAAAGTTTTTCCTAATATCCAACCTAAACCTCCCCCTCTGCAACTTGAGACCATTACTCCTTGTTCTGTCATCTTCTACCACTGAGAACAGTCTAGATCCATCCTCTTTGGAACCCCCTTTCAGGTAGTTGAAAGCAGCTATCAAATCCCCCCTCATTCTTCTCTTCTGCAGGCTATTGCTTCTTTTATCTGCTGAATAAGAATAGGTCAGCCACCAGAACGCAAAGTGCTGTCTCTGTATCATGCCTGAAGTTATCAGAGAGGGATCCAGAACACTAACAACTGATAGGTGGTGTTGAAGACCTCTGTGCTAGCTTCTTGATTAGCTTGTTTTGTAATAGAATATACACCTGGAGGTACTTTGTGAGGTCTCTAGCATCGAGCCATAGTTTCTGTAGTATTGATCCAGACTATAGCATATTTTAGGATAGGTAGCACATTCAGCTTGTTAAATGAGGTGTTGATAATCTCTTTTATTGGGATCCCCAAAGCCTCTCTTACCATTTATGAAGGGCAGAGTACAGTGATTCATGGTGATCTTGACTGTTTCCCTGACTACAGTGTGTGTGACTGGGCTAAGTTCTTTGAAGCAGAGAAGTGCGTTTCTGGTTCCGAGCTTGGCTCATGGTTCTTGGTGATCTTTAGAGGCTGCTCTTGATGTGGGTCATATGCTGTGTAAAATAAGATAATTTCTTGCACTGAGAGACACTGCTTCTGGTGTTAACTGGATATAGTCTTAGTTTATGAAGAAATGTACAGTCTGGTAAAGCTCTTTGCTGCCTGTGCAGTAGAGAAGTAGGATCTCTTAGCATCCTTCACAGTGGTGGCATAGGTTTCAAGGAATTCTTGTGTCTGACTGTATCAGACTGCACTCTCCATCAATACCATTTATGTTTTCTCCCTTCTCACTTTTTCTGTCCTGGGTCTGTTGAAAACCATAGATAGAGTCTGTTGTGAGCAGGAGGGGGTATGTTGGTGCTAGGGTATCTATAGCAGTAATGAGAGAGTAGGTGTAATATCTCACTTATTCTCTACTCCTTGGCCTGTTGGTTGGGAAGAATTTTCTAGAACTAAGATAGGAATCTTGCAGGTCTAAGGGTTGTCTGAGGCAGATAATGGTGGTGGTTTCCTTTTGTTATGCAGCACAGAAAGTGCTTCTTTCTGTCAGGATGAAGAAGTTGTTCGATCAGGGCAGGGGTCAGTCCCTGTGTTTCATATTTCCACATCCACGTCTTTTAAAAGGAACCAGCTTGAAAAAATTATTTGGAAAGAAAATGATCACTAAAAATACTGAGCATTAAATGTCTTGTCTTTTGTGGAAACAAATCAACCAAGCTGACACAGTGTTTGGCAACCCTGCTGAGCATTTCTGCATGCAGAATGAAGATGGAAGAGAAAAGGATGCAAAAAGACTGGCTTTTACTGACAGGTCAGCTAAGGTGACTGAACTAACAGGTTAGCTATAGCTCCAGTATATACAATGTAGTGAAAATTTCCCCTTTCCTTTTTAGTTTAGCTTTGAACTGACAAGGTTTGCAATACTGTAATTTACTGTCTCCCAACAATACAAACAGTAGTAAGCTTTTATAACAAGCAAGCAAATATCAGAGCTGAATGGTTTTAATTCATTGATCAATAGAAAGCTGTTGGAAATTACAAAATGGTATGGAAAAAAAATGATAATTCTTACATTGTGAAAACTGTGTTATGCTAAAGAGGTTCTATTCATGCTTAAAAATTGGACTCTTGTAGAATTCTGCAAGCATTACTTCGCAGAATGATTGAGTTTTATGATAAGTGGATTTGTATCTGCTTCGGGTAATTCTTAAAACTTGCATTGGAAATATTTCTTTTGGAATAAAATGAGGTGAATGTCAAATCTCCTATCTCTGTGGAAGAGTTCGAGCTTTTAAAGATGGGATGAAATTGGCCAAGAGCTCCTTTCTCAAGTTGATATTATGAATACAAACCAATAAGCATTCTTCTATTTATGCTAAAATGACATGTAATCACTATAGGGTACATTTTTAATTTACCATATGAGTATATTATTAATATTACAAGGAGTCATGCAGTTAATCATTGTAGACTGCAGTGGAAATGTACCTTTTGTTATACCACATTATGCTAGTTTATATTTGAAGAAAAGTTAGGGAAATTACAATTAACTTAAAAAAAAAACTATGCTAAAAATAATGTCTATATTGGGATGCACCTGAACCCTGGAAGAAGAAAGGAAATCAATGAGGAGGCTGAGAGAGGTAATCATATAATCACAGCTGTAAACAGTTACCATAATCAAAATTCTGTATATAACTCTACTAGTAAATTTGCATGTCATATTATTTTAATCATGAATAATTACTGAGAAACAAAAGGAAATAATGGTGAGGTAAGAACCAGAACAAAAAATGCATTAAGAACACATGCCCACTGATAAAAAACAAAGATGTAAGATGGTGGTTGCTTTCCCATCATATTAATACCGACTTACTAGAACATAATGTAATAACTATCGTCTGTGCTTCAGTCACCTTGGATCAATATGATGATGAAACAAAATAACTCAATATTTGTATTTATTCTATTTTAATGCCATATTAATATAACAATGCCCCTGCTATGATCATCTGTGGGGGCTGAGCCTGTGATCTCTGGATTTTAAAATCATGAGCTGCCACTGCTTGAACAAAAGTCTGTAGGCTGGGAGACAGTTGCAGACTTATAAACCACTTATCTTGTTTTGCCACTAGGGGGGGGACAAAGATGCACTTGGAGAGTACATTCCTGTTAACGCTTTCCTTAAAGGACAGTGGTGGAAATGTATCAAGTTGCTACCCCAGACTATTATAAGGTGGATACTGCTAATAGAAGATCAAAAGCCTAGCAGCACAATCCAAATGGCAACTGAAATTCCACCAGCAATTAACGATGTTGGTTTCATTTGTCGTGGTGATGTGAGCAAATTACAGGACAAATATGGGCAAATCCAACCCTTAACAATACCAGGGATGCTTATACTGAATTTTTAAAAAAAGGCCAAAAATATTGCTGCCTTTATTATTAACTTAACACACCACTCCCCCACACCCCCGCCCCCGCTCTCCGACAACGACACACACTCACAACCTCACACACCCCGGGACACCCACTTACACCCACCTCACCACGACTCCTCCAACGTAAAACTCACACGGCCTAGAATGCTTTTAAGTTAAAATACCGTATTAGAGGAACTAAAAGGTTCATATTTAGATTTTGATACCATAAAGGAAGGTGACTCTCCTAGGGTAACACCAGAAACGATGTGCTTTCAAAGGGGATTATTTTAATATCAGGGAGAATGGTTAAAACACAGGCTAAAGAACAAAATGTAACAAAAGAATTTAGAAAATTTCTCCCACATGAATCAGCCTGCAAGATTTATAAGAACACAATATTAGACATGCTCCTGGTTTCTTTACCTCTGAGCAGAAGGAGAAAAAGTAATAAGAGAGAAGGTGTAAACCATCATGGTTAGAGCAGCAAAGTTAAACCAGTCGAAAGAAAAGGATCCTAAGATTGGCGCCTCTATCAGATAAATGTGCAAAGCTGGAAATAAAAAAAAAATGGGAAAAATAAGATATGAAGAACAAAATAGTCCAAGGAAGTTATGGTGTAGGCTGCAATGCTCAAGTTCTGTAATATTAACCAGAGGCCAAGTGTTGGGGCCTCCACACCTCCATGGGCATGGAGCCCCCTGGAACTACCAGACAGTATGACATTCTTAAGGGAGAAACTCCATCAGTGGTAGATACATGATGCTAGCCAATCCCTGTGCTTACAGTTCCAGGAGTAGAATTCATGGGGCTGATGCTCCGCTGTTACTTTGATTGATAGATCAGTGCAACTGTCACTGACCGTCTATAGAGGTCACAAAGGTGTAAAACCCATCGAAATCGGGTGGAGAATCAGGCCCCAAGTTCTCCATCTCATCTGCGAAGTGGTGCTGGAAAGATACCATCTGGCCCCTCAAAGCCATGATGAAAAAAAAGAGCTTGAAGATTTGGTGTCAATAAGAGGAAGATCACGAAACTGCGATGCACAACGAAACACTTTTCCTGTAAGCACTCTTTAAAAGCTACCAGAAATAAAGGAGAAGAGCAGGAAAGTAAGCAAAGCAAATCACCACACTTTTTTCATGCATTTATATCAAGTAACCTTTCCCCTGGCTTACAAGCCTTCACAGAATACTTAAAAAAAAAAAAAAATAAAAAAGCAAAAAAAAAGCAGTCACTTTAAAAAGCAGGTTTGCTTAGTATTCCACTCTTCCACAGTCCTTTTTTACAATGCAAAGCTCCCATTAACTTCTGTGTTGAAATAGTGGACAAGGCCCTTCATGAATCTCAGGTCCTGTATAAATGCACTTTTCCACCCTCAGTTATGAAAAGAATCATCATTGTGCTTAATTGTGCACTAATACACTTTCAGATCTACGGGGGACATAGAACCGTAGGTCCTCAACTCTCTTATCAAAGACCAAAGTTTTGGTAATTTCCAATGCCCTCACTAGTATTTTAAAATTTATTTTATTAGGCTGCTTCAATGTTGGGAAATGCAACCTGTTTTGTCTCAAATGAAGGAGAGGCTCCTTTCCCAAGCTGGGCTTCTGATAATCACAGACTGTGGAGGGCTGTGAAAAGAGCTGTCTATTACCAACAGATTTATGTTCTCCAGTATCTTGGCAGCAGATTGCTGCTACTGTCTGACAGGATCTACAGCACCAGGGATGGATGAGAATGCCCTGTCTGTTTTTGGCACTAGAGAGGTTTGTCAATCCTTCAAAAGCATCTGGAGGAAGCTCCAATGTCAGAAATCTGCTTTCCTTGGATGGTGACAGAATCAACTACCATGGAGAGACAGTAAGAAACAAGTGGTGGCCCTGCACGTGGATGGGATAAGGAAGTAGTCACAAACAATCAAACAATGGGAAAAAGAGGTGGAAATGGAAGATACCAAGAAATACACATGTTCCCCAACTTGATGTGAAGAACTGTAGCAATTTCAAAGAATTCTACCAGTTGTTATGGTAGCTGGGATGGAAATTTGTAAGGGATCTCAGCCCTTACTTTTCAGGACATTAAGCTGTCATTACATGCTTCAAGTTAGCCAGAAAACTTCCCCATTGGGCATGTTATTGCTAAATTGCCCATTATAGGGTTTTGCACCTTTCTCTTAAAGGATCTGGTACTGGCTTACTGTCTGAGGCAAGATGCTGGACTAGCTGGGACCATTGGTCTGATATGTTATGACAATTCCTGTGTTTTATCTACATATTACTCGGCTTAATTCAGGTTTCACTTTTGGCTTCCTGATTTCCTTTACAAAGGATTGAATGTGTTGCCTGGCATAAAGAAGAAAAAAGCAGCGGGTTCATCCCAGTCAAACCTATATATTCCGCTCATTCAGTTTT